>NC_083863.1:8366878-9834892 GCF_029169275.1 Apis cerana
ATTAAATTAAAAAAAATATGTTTCAAATACAATTTATTACACAATGAATTAATGTGTATATTCCCGTGTTTGATGTACTTGAGAAAAGGAGTAAATGACAATGGTAACATTATATGAAACATAAAATTTGACATTTGATGAATAAATATATTTACAATTGTATATCATTTAAATTTATGTAAAGTACATCCAAAAATTATTTGCACAAAAAAATAAATCAAAGTGTAATATAGAAAAAAAAAAATCAAATTACTTAGAGTCTTTTGATGAGCTATTATAATTTTTTCTTCTGAATATTCCGATTATTTACAATAATTTTGCATTGCTTTACAACACTATACTAATATTGAACTTTAATGAGTTCTTTTTTTTTTATGATTATCATATATTGAATAAAATAATTCTTATTGTATTTTATGAGGCTGATAATTCTAATTCTACAAAAATATAAAATTTTCTTAAATATTTAATATTAATATTTAATATTAATATTAGTGAAGTTCATTGGAAATTTGTATATTTGACTTCATTATCATAAAATCAATAGAAATTTTTTATAAATGAATATAAAAGATTAAAATATAAATATGTGGAAAAATGATATATACACAAAACAAATTATTTTTTCATTTTTTTTATAAAATAAATAAAAAAAATGAAATATCAAATCTGACGATATTAATTAATTTAATTTAAATGAAAACTATGAAAAAAATATATGATATTTTATTCTTATTATTTTAATGATATTATAATTCTATTCCAAAGAATCAAAGAAAAAAGAAAGAATAATGCAATAGAAATTTTATAAGATAAAAAAAATAATACATTTGAATATTATATTAATGCATATCATTCTCTTTTTAAACAATTGCGTCAATGAAGCACTATGTTAATCATTACAATATCATTAATAAATTAGAATTATTTAAATGTAATTCATAAGTGGATAAACATAAAAAAGTATATATTTACATTTGTAAATACATTTATTAATAGATAGTCAACAATTTTGTACGCTTAATTCGTGCATAAGAAATGTACAATTAGAATCACATTTTTATATCTAAACTATCGTTATTCATGCTTTTTTATTTTATTTGTATTGTTGATAATATATTCATCATTATTAATGATATATTAAATCAGATTTTATGATAGATTAAACCAAATTTTATTATATTATCATTATTAACTTAGTTTCAAATATTGTATTTTATTATATTATTTATCATATTATATTTTTCGAAATAAAATTTAATAGAAAAAAATAAACAATTTAAATAAATATAATTTTATAATGTTTATAAATGAAATTTTTATTTGTATATATTATATGTGCTTATTAGCTTTTATCCCTTTCTAGTATCGATATATTTTCATATGATATGTTTATCATATAGTATAATATAAAAATTTATAGTCACATATTAGTCTTTCTTTTCAAATTTTACGCAATATTTTGTTTTATATTTTAAAATAAGAAAAATAAGATATTGATAAATAAAAACAAGAAAAAAATTAGTTATAAAATTAGTTATATAAAGAGTTAATAAATTTTAAAATAAATTTGTTGTTATATTTTAAAATAATCATTAAAATAGAGTTTAATAATATTATACATTTATGATTTGAAGATAATTTTTTTTAGTTTTAATTTATTGATAGAATGAAATATAATGAATAATATAAATATAAAAATAAATAGAGAATAAATAGAAATATGAATTCTATTATTCTGTTATTTTTCTATTATTTCTTATTATTTAATATCATCATATTACTACTATTATTGATAAAAAAATAAACTATTATTATTATAAGATTTTATTTCATATAAAAAAGGGCTAAGATATACAGAAATAATAAAGTTACATAATAATAAATCTTAAATGCATAATATTGCATAATGCTGCATGTTGCATAATATTAAATGGCTTCCAACTAAATATTTTTTCAATTTTTTTCTTAAATATTATGTTATATATTATGTGACTATGTAATTATGTAACTAACTGACAATTGTTTTCTATCAGATTTTAAAGCACCTAATACAAAAATAACATTATGCACTAAATATATTCCAAATAAATAAAAATTAAATATTATATTGATTTTCTTGATAGTTTTATATAAAATCATTTTAATATTTATTATTTAATCCAAAATACATAAATTTATCTCAACATTATATAAAAATGTTGAATGTTTATATCTAGACATTATTTGTATTCTTATATTTATGTTTATTATTATATTTAAGAAAAAAAACGGCATGTTATAAAATATTTGTACTTAGTAAATGTACTTTGCCGTTATAAAAACAAAGTTAATAATCATATCCTTTTTATTTCATTCTTAATATATAAATTTATTAAAAGAAAACGGGATATTATAATAAATGATCATTAATTTTTAAAAGTTTTCAATATAATATCAATTTAAAGAAACATACATAAATAATAATATTTGCAATTCTATAATATAATATAAAATCTATAATATAAAAAGTGTTTCATTTTTCATTTACATAATGCTCATCAAAATGACTCTACAAATTATAGAATACCTTTTCAGGAAATATGTGCGAAAAACACGGAAAATTAAAGGAACATATATATATATATTATATATATATATCAATTAATATTCCATAAATTTTTAATTAAAATCTTTTTTGTAATGCTCTCATTTCCTGCCTGAGTGATAAATTTAAAGTATATACGAGCGATTACAATGCGATTACAGTCATGTGACAAAATCTTGAAAAATTATTTCTAAGTTTTTCATCTTATCCCCCCCTTTTCTTTTCACAAAAATGTTTTATCTTTAATACTATATGATAGCAAGATTCAAATATAGGAAACATCACCATAATATTGTAAAATTTTGATGGTTTGAAAAAACAAATTTGGAAAAAATCAAATCGTTGTTTCCGACAAAGACTGTGTTCCTTATCAGATTTAACATACATGAAATAACAGACATCCCTTAAATATCCATCACGTTGTGCTTCCGTGATTAAATAATATTAACAATCCAGTGTATTGCTTTTATTGAATGCAATCTGTTGAATGCTTAAAACACGTATCTGTAGTATTTCGTATAATATTCATACGTTTTTTTTGTCGTGTTTTAATCTTTCCAAGCATTTTGTTTTCTTTTATTTTTATATTATTATTATTATTAATTTTATCATCATCATTATTATTATTGTTGTTATTATTATTATTATTATTATTATTATTATTATTATTATTATTATTATTAATGATTTATGATTTATTATTAATTATCATCACCATTATTATCATCGTCATCATCATTATGGAATTGTAACATGATTGTAGATATTGTAGCAAAACACTAATGATAATGCTACAATTTAAATTTATTATTGAAAAAGTGCTCCGAGAAAATTGTTAGCGTGAAGACGTAACGAAAATAATCATGATTAATAATTATATGTATACGTATATATAATATATAAATATTAGGTAGATCAATTAATTTGTAATACTTAATTGCTATACTGCGATACTTGTATAACAAGGCAACGATGTCTTCAAATTCGTAATTTTTCGCATTAAAATTTACATATATATATATATATATATACATATATATACGCATACATACATTTTTATTTATATATATATATATATGTGTATATATATGTATATATATATATATATATATATATGTAAATTTTATATATATATATATGTGTATGTATATAATATGTATATATACAAAAGTACAAGAAGTATTGTTCTTATTGGTGAACAAGGAACATATAAATAATATATTTTTAATTGAATTCACATTTGTGCGATTTTTTAGTTAAATGATCTATTATATTTTATTATATAATGTTTAATATATTGAGTTATCTTGAATTTCTTAAAAGTTCATTTATATACCGGTGATTTTTATAAATAAATATTAAAATTATATTAATAAATTATTAAAATTAATTATTAAATCATTTATATAT
The DNA here is from genome assembly GCF_029169275.1 of Apis cerana. Classification (NCBI taxonomy): domain Eukaryota; kingdom Metazoa; phylum Arthropoda; class Insecta; order Hymenoptera; family Apidae; genus Apis; species Apis cerana. Next base: position 8,370,876 of record NC_083863.1, read on the forward strand.
ATTTCTATGTATTGTTTGTTTTATGAAATGAATTTTTTTTATCGATTTATAATAGATAAAATCAATAGAATTTTGAAAAAACAAAAAGTAATGGAAATTTTATTTCGTTATTTTCATTACGCATATATTATTGCATTAATTTGAAATAATTATTGTTATCAGTTAGATTCGTTCCCAAATACAGTGTTTATTTAACTATTATGTCGTATTATAATAGCAATAAAATCGCTAACATTTTTCTCAATGCCGATATGTCGTTATTTCATAGCAATTTTGCTGTAATATAAAACAAGCAAATATGTAAGAAATGATATACTTTTGAAAAAGAGGGGAAAAAACATACATGTGTGTGTGCGTGTGTGTGAATATTGTGTATACATATGATATACAAGCATGAATGTGTAATTTGAAAAATATAAACGAAGAAGAGAAGAAAAAATAAAAATAATAGCGAAAATCGTTCGCCAAGCAACAAACGCAAAATCAAAATTGAAATTTTTTATATGCAATCATTTAAATGAAAATGAACGAAGAAGAAAGAACAGAAAATAAAATAAAAACGCTCGAAATTCCAGTCGTTGTTTTGTTGCATACTGGATAATTAATAAATTATTGTATTATTATTATTATTATTATTATTATTATTATTATTATTATTATTATTATTATCATCATCATTATTATTATTGTTGTTATTATTATTATTATTATTATTATTATTATTATTATTATTATTATTATTATTATTATTATTAATGTCATCATCATCATCATTATTATTATTATTATTTTTATTTTTATTTTTATTTTCATTTTTATTTTTATTACTTTTATTATTATAATACACAATGTACAAAAACCATTCATCATAAATGGAATGAAATTATTAAGATATATCGTCAGTATAGAATGTTAATATAACATGTGACTAAAAACAAATGAACAATGAAGAAAGAGAAAAAGAGAAAAAAATTAAAATGAAAAACGTGAGATATGTAAAAAAAAAACATAATTAACGATATTGCCTTGATTTGTAAATAAAATTTAATTACTTCCACTAACAAAATCTCTGCGAATATTAAGCGGGCCGCGATCGTTCCATATGGGCTCACTCTCTTCAATTTCGTATGTTTTTTACTAAAAATTACAGCTGATTTTTTAACAGTAAGAATATTTTGTATAATGAAACGTAAATAATATATATATGTATATATTATATACATGTATTATATATGTATTATATATGTATATACATATAATATATATATATATAAAATGTCGAGATGAGCTCTATGTATCGTACCAGAAAAATCAGCTAGAGTATGTAAATCTCCCTTCTGATATGTCCAGTTTGCTCTGTGATTATGTGTTTAATAAAAAAAAAGCAAAAAAATATATATATTATGTATATGTATGTATATATATATATATATATATGTACATATACACGTTTGATAAATGAATTCTAATAGTTTTTGCATGATCCCTCTACGAAAGCGTTCCCCAATTCATTATTGTGTATTTTATATATCATAACAATGTTAATATCTGATTATTTATTAAACTTTTAAAATGAAAATTGTATTAATCATGTGTTTATATATGTGAAGAGATTTTCATTATTAATTTCAATTATATCTTTATAATAAATTTTAAACAAAATAATTAGCTTAGCAAATTTGTTATAATAGGAAGTACAAAGATGTTTAATTATTTTCAATATGCTGTAGTACTATTTGATAATTTAATAATATAAAAAGGAATTAATTATATATAATACTTATATAATAATTCATATTATACTGTATGAAAGAATTTTGAAACAAAATATTAGACAGAAATATTTTTTATGTTCATCTCTATACCAATTTAAATGATATCCCAGAATTCAAATCAATCGTTCGGTTAGACACAATTGAATAGTCAACAATTGAATATTGAATTTCAATAAATGTCCCGATATAAAGAAAAAAAAGATTACTAAAGTAAGTACAATATGCTATTAATTTTATAAAATCTATTAATAATTAAAGCAATTATCATAAAGTATATAATACGTATAATAATTATATAAAAAAAATACATATATATATATTTAAATTCTATTTTATAATTTATTACAAAAGAAATTTTTGAGTGAATTTAAGTGATCAAGAATTAAAAAAGTTTTGCGATTATTAAAAGAAAGAAAATATATTAATGTAATTTTATAATTTTAAAATTATTAATTAATTTTTAACATAATTTTTTTTAGATAAAATAATTTGCATCTTTATAAAAATATATATATGTGATTTTAATTTTTATTTTTTAATTATTTTATAATCAAAATATATTTTTTAAATAGGCTAGATTTAAATTTTTATACGTATATTATATATTATATTGTAGAATTTATTATCATTTTTTTATTTTTCATCATATTTTTAAAATGTTTTTTAATATAAAATTTAAATATTAATTTATCTAATATAATTCTAATATAATTCTTTACTTACTTTTTTTAATTCATAATAATTAAATATAAATATTTGAAAATTGATTATTAAAATTAATGCAAATAATATATTCCATAAATATATTTTTTATTTTTAATCTTAATAACTTAATAATTGTAAGAGTAATTTTCTATAACTTTTTATATTTGATATGTATTGAAATTAATTTTGATAAAATTCTGTCGTATATAATTGATATATATATATATATATATATATATATATATATTATATTGTCGCATTATTTTAGCTTTAATAATGATCTATGATTATTGATAATTTTGAATTAATAATAATGAATTATTTATTAATTAAAAATGATAAAAAAATGTGATTAATATTAGCATCATGTTTATCTTATTAAAAGATTTCTTTAAAAGTAGCGTAAATTATAAAAATAGTTAAGAGATGGCGTTATTGCCCAATTCTTATTCTACTTTATTGTACTTTTGAAAAAACATCTTTAATATTTAAAAAGTGATGCTAATGATCAATTCTTATTTTATTTATATTTTTCTCGTATTATTTTTTGTCATTTTTATATATATTTTATTTTAGAAATGATACTGTTTCTATAATTTTTTATATATTTTTATTCTTTTTATATTTGTTTGGCAATATCATATCATTATATATAATGAAATGTATATCAAGTATATTATCAGTAACGTATGTTTGAACGTATTTAGTACGTATGTTTGAAACGATCTCTAATTATTAGATCAATATATTATGCTGAATCGATAACATTGGAAATAATACTAAAATGAAATTTATCCTTATTTCAGCTTGTATAAACTTATATGAGATTTAATTTAAAATATTTATTTTTAAAAATCTATTAAACTTGTAATATAATACTCAATTTTTAATAATGCAGTCATATATAAAAAATAAAAATATAATATAAGAATAATAATAATACTAAATAAATATATATATGCATATATTCATACGTATATAAAAAAGATATTATTTATATCTAATATATTATTTATTTAAAATGATATTTGTTTTTAAATAGAAAATTTAAAAAAAATTAAAGTTTAACATAAAACATTTTGTGATTTTACAAAATCTGTTATTTATCGTGATAAATAAAATTAATTTTATATTTCTAACCTTAAAATTGAAATATAAATATAAGTTTTTAATAAAAAAAACAATACAATATTATTTATTTTCTATAAATAATAAAAAGTTAATTAAATAACTCATGCAAAATAATAATTATTGTGTTTATTAATACTTTTTTATAAAAACATGAATAATTTAACAGATGCACATTGGTTTCCTTTAACATCACAAGGAAATATTTATTCAATGACAAAATTGTGTTCTGCCAATGGTTCTAATAAAGTTCTAGTAGCTTCTCTAAAAAGAAAAATATATTCCTGTGAATATCATTTAATGCCAAATTTACATTTAAGACCATTGGTTAAAGAATTACTTTTTACATATATTCCTAGTTTGTAATCTTAAGTATTAATACATTATCTGAAAGTTGGTCTTTTTTATATTTAATTAAATGCAATATTTATATATTAGGTGGTGCAGAAATTATATCTATTGATGCTTATAATAAGATTGATAGTGGTGATGGATTTGTAATAGGAATAACTATTTTAAAGGCAAGTACAGATACGTCTGTAGAAAGATATTTAAATATATATACAGAAGGTGCTATAGATGGAGAAGGAGATGAAGGAAATTCAATTGAAGCTATAGCACAAAATTGCCTTATGGTTGAATTACCATATACACCATATCACTTATATCATACAATATTACCACAACAAAATGCTCCTAATGAGGTAAGTTTTTTATAATAAAAATATTTTTTTTAACTAGAAAATAAGACATAATATTTATGAGATATATTTAAACAAAAATGATATTATTTATTATTTTATAAATTTATAACAACATTTTAACTATTTCTAAGATTTTAGGTTGTTTGGTTACTCTCTGGTAGTGATTATAAAATACATATGATCAGAGAAGATAAATTAAATCACAGTTACAGTGAATCATCTATTGAAAAATATTTTCCTGAATTGTATGATATTCAAGGAATTGCAATATGGATTAATATTTATTATTATGATAGTTATAATTGGTATGATTATAATATATTTTTATATATTATTATAATAACTTATATTTATCTTTAATTTTTTTAGGAGATTGACAGTAATTGGTTGTGAATGTGGTTTAGTCAATGTAGCTATAATTAATATTCCGGAATTAAAAATTTGCCAAAGTTGGAAATTAAGATATGATAAACCTATCTGTAGTGTATCTATTTTTCCACTACAAAATAATATTGGAAAACCTTCTTTTATTAATTCTAAAAGTAAATTTTATTATATATTAAATATATATATATATATATATATATATATATATATAATTAATAATCTAATTATAATTTTATTATAATTAAATTTTATTATAATTTATAATAATCTAATTATAATTTTATTATAATTTAAAATTAATGATAAATACTTTTATTTATTATAGATTCCAAAATGTTTTTAAATGGTCAAGAAAACAAATTAAATGTTCTTATTGTAAATACAAATAATGCAATTGTTTTTATGTAAGTATAATTATTTTGTAATATATAATAACAAACATATATTATTATATTTTCCATAACTAGGGATATTCTAAATAATGGAATGAATGAAGATATAATATTAAATGGTAGTGAAACAATTGATTGCATTTTATGTTCTTGTGTTGCCGATATAAATATGGATGGTCAGAATGAAATACTACTGGGAACTTATGGTCAAGAAGTTCTTATTTTTTATTTCATAAATAATACATGGGAATTGATAATTAGAAAATTATTTGATGCTCCAGTACATTCTATATGTTATATGGATATTACTAATGATGGAATGAAAGAACTTATTGTTCTTACACAACGTGGAGTGCATATATTGCAGGTTGTAATTTTTATTTAATTAATCATTACTTAATTATATTAATTTATTTTAATAAATATATATATCACATAAAATGTATATAAAAAAATTTCAAATTTAAAGTAGAAATATAAATTGCAGCATAATATTATAGATGTCAAAGATAAATGGAAAAAACGATATAAAAAATTTCTTGAAAAAGAATGAGGTACAATTCATTTTTTTAATCATTATTAAAAATATTATTTAATATTAAATCTTTATTTATCTAAGGATTTGTGAAAATACAATATTATAAAATATAAAAATACACATTTAATATTATATAAGTATATATATATATATATAGTATATGTATATATTAATAATACTAATAAAAAAAAATAACAGAAAATTTATTTTTATTGTTATTATAATTATAAACTTGAATGATATTAATAAATAAAATTAAAGAATACTTATCTATGTTGTTTATTTTTGATTAAAATAATTAATTTAGAATATAGTAAATTTATATAAATAAATCTTATATAAATAATACATCGTAAGGTTTTATTTAAAAAACAAAATGATATTTTTGTATAAATTAATAAATTTGTATATAATATTTCTGTATAATATTCAAACGGATTTCCATATTATAAGTAATTTCACGAAGTATCGTATCTATATTTCGTAGAATCAGTGACATGACAGACAGTTCAAAATAGCACGTGCTTAAGAAGGAGATTGTCATACGTGTTCTTTTACGTTGTATTCACGCTTGTAACACTGATGATCGATATATTACTTTATGTTTTTCTAAATATTATAAAAGAATTTAATATCTTATCTCATTCTTTTTCCTACATGAATTAGAATGACAAGTAAGAAAGGACACACCCTTCGAATTGAATCGGAGATCGATAAAAACCGTGAAGAAGGAAATTGGAAAAAGGTTATAGAATTGGCGGAACACCTAAAAGTACAGTATCCCAGTAATGGTAAATATTTTTTTTTTCTTTAATGTTTATAAATATTTTGATATTTTTATTTTTCAGTAAAATATTTAATAAGATTTTATAAAAATTAATTATCAAGAATTTCGTAAACTATTCGTGAAAAAAAATCGTTAAGTCATGTCTCGAATTACATGAGTAAAGGTCAAATATAACTGTAGTAAAATATGTCATTTGATATGAAATTTTTTTAATATTTCTATATTTTTTTAATATTTTAATTTAAATTTTAAAAATAACAAAATTATTAGATATTTTTAATTTTAAAAAATAAAAAATGAATAATTAATATTAATTATTAGATTATTAAATATTTCTATTAGTATTTATATTAATTTAATTATTATATATTATTATATATTATATATAATATTAATTAATTTTTATTAACATATTTTATTAATAAAAATTCATATTTGTAAATATTTTAATATATAAAAATTTTTAAAAATTGTATAAAAATTTAATAAATACATAATATAAAAATGCATATTTTAAATATATAATTTTAATTTTAGAATGTCTAGCAAATTTTTTATGTGGAGAAGGAAGATTAGAAAGTTTTTTAGAACAAACTCCACCTATAGATGCTAACATTGGAAAAGCTAGAAATGGTCTACAAGAAACTAGAAGATATTTAATTCTTGCAGCAAATGAAAAAGATAAACAAGTAATTATAATCTTTATAATTTTTTTAAATTGTATATTATTAAAAATTTATAAATTTAAATATTTTAATATTAGATTAATTAAAAAATTTTTAAAATTATCTAGGCTTTAGTTGTATTAGATGCACATTTATTACTTGGTAAATTGCATTATGCAATGGGAATGTATGAAGAAGCTCTCAAGCATTATCAACAAGCTGAATTACATACACTTACAGAAAAACCATTACCTTGTAGAAGTCTACGTATTATTGCAGAATCATATGCAATTAAAGGTTTGCATCAGATTTAAATCATTTAATATGTTAATATGTTAGTGTGCTAGTGCATTATTATTTTTAATATCACATATAATAGCTTGCTATTTAAATAAAGGAATGATATATATATCTATCATAGTTTGATGTTTTATATTCACTTAACAAGTTTTTTTTTAATTTCTATGCTTTAAAACATTAAATTTTATGCCATTGCACTTAACATAAATATTCTAACAAAGATGAAGAACTACATATCTTTTTTTTTATTTTCTGTAAAAGTATAAATCTTTTTCAATCTAAGATAACACCATATCAAAATCATTTATTTTTGAGGATATTTATGCTATTTGTTCAGTATTATAATTAATGTATAACTTAGAGAAAGAAAGATTATTTACTTTAGACACAGGAAAACATTTATCCCGTCGAAGACTGCGCATTATTGCTGAATCACATGCAATTCAAGGTTTGTACTTTGCTTCATTTTTATTTCTTTTATTTGCCATGTGTAAGTTTATCCTATATCTTTATTTTTCTTTCTTTTAGCTATTAAATTATTATATAAATTATTAGCTATTAAATTACAATATGTATTATAATATATATTGTATATGTTTTATTATTATAGAAAACTATTATTAATGCAATAATATAAATCAAATTTTCTTTCATTAGCTTTGAAAATATTTAAAATATATATTATTTTGTTAATATCATTTTCATTATTTAATTGCTAATAAGAATTTTCCAGAATTTAAAATATTAAAGCAATATATTTTTATTAAATTATTGTATTATATAATATAATAATATATAGATTTTAGCATTTAAAATCTAAAATCTAAATTTATATATAAATTTATATAATTATATTTTTATATTAAAATATAGAGAAATCTTGTTTATCTCAAAATTTCTAAAAAAGATTTTTAAAAATATTCTATTAATGATAATATATTTTCTTATCTGAATTATTTATTTATTTGTACTTTTACTTTTTTTGATATTTGTTTGATTCTTAAATTCAATTCTTATTATTATCTCATTATATCGTTTTCAATTAATAATTTTTAATCATTTTAATTATTCAAAATCAATTTAATTATATTATTTTATATTTTTTAAAAAATTGAAAAAATTATTGTATTATATTTTAATTAATTTGTTTATGTGTCAAAAATAATTAATATATAATTAAATAAGTTTAAAAAAAAGTGTTTATTTTTCCTATTGTATAATAATATAACATAGATAATTTATTTTGTCATGATTTTATTAATATAATTTATTAATAAAAAATATATTTACATTTATTGGTACATTTTTTGATACATATAAATAAGTACATATTTATTGTATAAAATAAATTAATTTAAAACTGCTTGTATTTTTTATGAATATAATTTTTCAATATTTAAAATATATATCTTAATATAAAGAATAAATTATTCTTGTTTTCTATTAATTATATTTTTTGTTAATGATAAGTTTTTCTACCTTTTTTTTTTGTTTATAACAGGTCTTTGTCTAGAAAAATTACCACCAAATTCTAAATCAAAATATAAAATAGCAGAATGGCAAGAACAAATCATCAAATGCTATGAAATAGCTGGGGATCTAACATTGGTATATTTACAAGAACAAGATAAACTTGCAATGCAACATCAAAATGGAACGTCTACCGTAAATAGTAACAATGCAGGTGATCCTTTATAAGATATTTTTTTGCATTAACTAATGTTAATTGATGCTTAGTGTTCCATAATTTATAAATGTATAAATAATATCCTAATTGATAGTAGGAATATTCAGTGAATAAAGAACAGTAATAACAAACATTAAAATAAATTTATTTTAGAAATATTGCATTAATTATATTTGTTTACATTTTTTCAGGTGATATTATAGGGTTGTTGGTGGAATGTGACAAAACTTGAAATTTGAGTTTTGTAGTTAATACCTTAATATCATTTGATCAACAGGTACATATTCTTCTCAATCTTCGTTTTGTTCTACAAAACATATTGGACCAATATTGGAAACTGCACTACAAAGGGCACCCATATTGTACATTCAAATTGGTAATATTCAAGGTGCAATAAATCGTTATAGGTAATTATTTGTTTCTATTAATAAAACTATAAACAAAGAATGTAATAATAATGTAGAGAAATATTTAAAATGTTAAATAAACAATTTTTATTCATGAAATTTATAAGGGAAATTTTATCTGCTGTGGAGTCTACAACAACTCAAAGTCTTAGGGTTACCTTAACGAGACAATTGGCAGAAGTATTAATTCGAGGCATTAGCGGTGCTGAATATAAACCTCCAGAAGTACTAAGTGATTCAACAGGTAATATTATTAATAAAACCACGTTTATTGTGATAAAATTTAAAACGAGATTAAAATTAGAAATAAAATCATTATTATAATTTATTTTTTAGATTCACCTTGGAAACCAAAGAAATATTTAGGTCTTAATAAGTTTGTGCCAAGAAATGAATATGAAGAAACAATTTTATTATTATTAATAAGTGAAGCTATGGCAGTTAGAGATGCTGTGCTTAGTCAATCTCCAGAATTTAAAGATGCAAGAATTCATGCTTTTGAAAATGCTGCTGCAGTGTATGATCTTCTCACAGTAGTTGTTGTGAGGTGGAGTCAAGTGGATTTATTGTATGAAGTAATTGCAATGAATTTTTCAATATATATTCATTTCTCAAATATACATGTATATAATATATCATATATACAAATATACATATATACATATATAAAATATATATCATAATTTAATTTTATATTTTTAGTCATTTGAAAGAGCAATGAAATTTTCTCACGAAGAAGCGCATGTATGGACTCAATGTGCATTATGTTTAATTAGTATGGGAAAATATATGCATGCTTACAGAGTTTTAAAAGTGGTAACAAGATTGTCATCGCAAAAAGTAATGCCGTGCCTTTTAGCCGCCAGATTATGCTATGAACAGTTAAATATGGTAAGAATTTTGTTTCATTATTTATGTATTCTGTAAAAATTTTAACATATAAAAACATATTAAAAATAATATATAGATAAAAGAAGGTATCGAATGGAGTCAAAAAGCACTTCAAAGAGAAACTTCAAATTCTCAAGGGATGCAATCAAGATGTCATCTTTATATTGGTATTGGTCATAGTATTCTTGCAGTAAATACTATAGTAAAAATGGATAAAACTTACCATACGAAAACAGCTCTAGAATATTTTCAAAAGTATGTACAGTTAAAAATTAAAAAAAGAAATAAATTAAATATATTATAATATTATATATTTATTTAATAGAGCGCAGCAATGTGATCCAAATGATCATTTAGCAGAATATTATTTAGCTCACGAATATGCAATTAACAGACAAATTAATGACGCAATGATTCATGTAAAAATTGCATTAAATTTACGAGCAGAACACATTCCGTCATTGCATTTACTGATATTGCTATTGTCGGCTCACAAGCAATATTCAGAAGCATTGCATTTAATAAATAGTGTATTAGAAGAATATCCAGATAATTTAAATTTTCTTTATATAAAAGCGCATCTTGAATTACGAAGTATTGGTGGTGAACAAGCATTATTTACCATAAGACATATGCTTTTATTATGGAAGAATCTATATGAAGATCAAACTAATGCTAATTGTAATGAACAGCATAGTGAAAAACGCAGTGAAACTAGAAGTGTTTTTCAACTTTATGCTTCTGAATTGTCTGATAAAGACTCCAGTATGTCTTTATATATTTTTTTAATTTATAGTTTTTAAAATTAAATTATTTTGTATAAAAATTTCAAATAGCTAAAATTTTTAATAGGTTCTCTTCATGCACAATCATTAGCTGCTTCAAGAGTAGAGCAAGCTTTATCAGAAGTTGCATCTTCGCTCAGTTCTTTTACTCCAAAGCCTGGACCACAAAGAGCATGGTTGTTACAATTACAAGTTTGGCTGTTGCTTACTGAAGTGTATCTAGTTTTAGATCAACCAAATGGTGCTGTTCTTTCTTTACAAGAAGCTACAAATATTTTTCCACTAAGTCACCATATTATGTATACAGTAAGTAATATTATCTAAGAAGAATAAAGAAAAAATTTGTTTCTTCTTATTTCATATAATTTCATTATTAAAAGTATTGAAATTCTAGCGGGGTCTTCTTCATGAATATAAATTGGAATATATGGAAGCAAAACAATGTTATCAGAATGCAGTTTCAATTAATCCATCACATATTAAAAGTTTACAACATTTGGTAATGATTTTAGTTTTTTAAACAATTTTTAATGAATCAAGTAATATACATTTATTTATATATTTTATATATTTTTTAATATATTTTTTATATATTATTTTTATTATTAGGGATTAATTTATCACTATTTGGGTAGTCAAAGATTAGCTGAAAAAACTTTACGGGATGCTGCAAAAATTGATCCAAATTCTCATCAAACATGGTAGTATAAAAAATTATTACATATTATAAAAATTATATTTGTATTTTATTTTTATATATCATTTATATTTGAAAATATAATATGATATTTAATGATAATATGATAATGTAATATTTAAATAATTTATATATTATAAAATTTTTATCAAATAAATTTCTTTTTATAGGTACAATTTAGGAAAAGTGTTGGAATCTTTAGGTGAAGTAGAAGCAGCAAGTGATTGTATGGCTACGGCCTTGGAAGTAGAAATTACGAATCCAATATTGCCAATTCTTTCAATACCAGTAACATTTGAATGATTCAAAATTTTAATTTTTTAAAAAAGATTATAATTTATCATGCAATATTGGCATTTGTTTGTTCTTGTGGCAATCGTACCTGCTTATCTTTAAAATTAATATTGCATTATTGTACAAATATATAAATTCTTTAAAAAGTATTATACAAATAATTTATCAATAAAAACTTATTGTAAAAAAGACTCAAATAAAGAAATATAAAAAAGAAAATTATTTCTTAATAATTATATTAAATATTTAACAAATTTTTTTATTAAAAAAATATTCTGTTTTTAATATTTTATATTTTAATATTATTATAAAATGTGATAAAATTTATAAATAAGATTAATATTCACTTTTAATTTTTACAATTTTAAATAATATTCTATGATTTTTTATTCATATTATTATAAACATATATATATAACTTCATATAACATTAAATAAATTTATTGAATATATTTTAATACTATTGAATATTATTATAAATTGCATGTAATTGTATGTGTACTTTTATAATTTGTAATAGAAATATTTTTAGTAGATTTTCTGTGTATGATATGCGCGTATATATATGATTAAAATAAATTCTAAAATTTTCTTTTAATATATTAAATATTATAAAATTAATAATATAAAATATTTTAATATATTAAATATTAAATATAATTAATATAATAAATAATTATATCAACATAATGTAAAATAACAATAATATTTATATATAAATATTTATAAATATTTTTATTATATTTTTTAATTAATTTTGTAATCTTTTTTTTAATTATTTTATTATAATTCAATACTTTTTAAAATTTATGAAAAAAATTTTTAAAAATATAAAAATAAAGAAATAGGAATTATTAAAATCATAATAACAATAAGATTCATATTATGATGCAATATTAAATATAAACTTCTTGATAAAATATAATTTAAGCATATAATTTCTCAATAAAATCATATTTTTTCAAAAAATTTAATATCTATATTCTATTAAAATAAAAAATAATGATATTTTTAAAATATTACAAATTTTTATAAAAAAATATTGTAAATATATAATATTTTTATATATTTTATATAAATATATAAAGTATATAATATTTTTATATTTAAATTAAATTTAAATTTATTTCACTTAATATTAATTAATATAAATTTTTTTTTAATTTTCAATATTTAATTTTCAATATTTTTAAAAATATAATAATCTTTTGATGATCTTTTAATAATTACATAATATTTTATATTTCTTTAAATATATAATAAAAAATTAATATTTGTTTATATGTTAAACATATATTGAAACAAATTTATTAAAATTATTATATATTTACAAATAGTAGATAAACTACAAAATAGGCTCCAATATCGCATTTCTTATTAAATTAATATCAATTAGATTCTACATCGATGAATATATAAAATTAACATTCATGGGTGCTATGACACCCATTAAATTCTCTTTCTTACTGTTAATTGTGAACGCATTGTGCGCTTTTCCATCCCCTGTTCCGTCTCTTTTTAACGAGATTATAAGTCTTTCTATCCTATTCTATCGCGTGTCGCATTGCGCGTTTATTGGTGCGCAGGCTCATTGCAACTTAGCCACAAAACTTTTTCGAAGACCTCATTTAACAACAAACCGGTCTTTTGAGGAATTGCGTCATGAATCCATATTTTCTATGACCTATCAGATTCAGCATCGATTTTTTTTGATAACGATATCTAAAACAGTATTGTATAGATAGTTAGTCCATAGAACATTGTACCGCGTCACGTTTAGCGCATCACGCATCTGCAGAGCTTACGGCTATGCGTAATACAATCGACCAACTATTATCTTACTCTTTTTTTTGTGTTCGTCGAACGATGCCTATAGAAGATTACAAACTTGTTGTAATTGTATTGTATTAGAATCAAAAAATTTAGTAATATAATAAAATATATATGAAGTATACATAATTATAGGTTAGAAAGTTTGACATTTTTTAAAGTTTGACACATTAAATGTAATAAAAAAAAAATAAAAATACTTTAAATAATAGTAATGAATGGTATAACTCGAATAAATCTTTTTTATAATATAACATTTTATATTAAATATATAAATTATAGCATATAAATTTATTATTTTATTAAATTCATTTCAAATTTAAATTACTTTTGTTACAAAATATTATTTCCTAAAGAAAATATTACAAACTTATATCATATTATTAATTTGCTTAAATTATAATATTTATTTCAAATTATAAAATTTCAAATTATATTTAAAATTATATATTTATTTGTTACAAATTTTTTTAAAATTTATTTAGATTTTAACTAAAAAATAAAACTATAAAAACCATTTTTATTACATGAATTATCATAATTTTAATAAGAGAATTTTAATAAATAAAAATTTTTATTCCATTAAATAATTTTTTTATTCCAGATAGGAAAAATTTGTAGTTATATATATTATACATATTTGTATTTTGTACATATTTTTGTACAGTAATTTCCAAATCCAAGATGACCTTGATATACTTTCAAAAAATTGGCGTGAAGGAACCGTCATTTCCGTTAGGTAGCTAAGTACATACGTGAACATTCTTTTTTGCCGCACGCATGCTCATCGCTTATTATTGATATCGCGAACATCGTGCGACGGCGTACCGCATATCGGTCACGGCCACCGATGAAACTGTTAATTATCTATTAGATATGAACGAGGTTTACGAATATCGATATTAAAGTAATATCATAATTTTAAATGAATTAAGAATTCTAATATGCAAAAAAATATGCAAACAAATGATTTACAAATCAATAAGAAAAATTAATTTATTATATGATATCATGAATATTAGAATTTGATAGAAAACTAATTATAATTATATTAAAATTTATATTAAAAATATATTTATATTTGCAATTAATTTAATATTATATTATAATTAAAAGAATATTATATGGATTAATATTATATTACTTTTGTCAATAGACAAAAGAAATACTAAAGCATAAAAATTCATAAAAATTATATATAAATTTTAATTAATTTAATGTATGAGTTACATAAAAATATGTATGAATTACATATATTTTGCAATAAATTATATGTCAATATGTTGCATGCCACAATATTTAAAGAATTAATTCTTGTATGCAATGTATTTGTTTGTATTATTATAAAATATATAATTACAAAATTTTATTTTATCTATATTTAATTTATATTTATATTATTATATTATGTTATAAAAGAGTTTAATATTATATTTTTAATTATAAACTATATTTTTTTTCTTAATTACTCTTAAATACAAAAAGTAGGCGATGAAAGAGATAATAAAAAAAATTAACATAATAATAATACAATATATAATATATAATATATAATGTAATATTTAATAAAAATTCTAGCAAATTATATATTATATATTATTATATTAAAAGTATATATCCACATAAAATTATTTTCGAATTATTTTAAAAATTATAAGTAAAAATTACAATTGATATTTTATTTTTCTTAATTAAAAGAATAATTTAAAAAATTTTTTAAAATATAAATATAAAAATGTAACTAATTTCTTTAAATTTTAAACAAAAATTATTTTTTTATCGTATTTGGAAACATCGAAAAATATATTTAAGAATAACATAATCACAGAACATAATCATATAGTACCTACTAATGCAATAATGAATTTGAAAATGTTCAATAGTAATCGATAATACAAATATACAAATTTATCAATTTACATAACAAATATTTTTTAAATAGAAAGTTTATAAAAGTTTTATAATTTCCCGAGTATTATTCCCGAAAATTATATTTTCAATGATAAAATTAATTTACATATAATATGAATATACAAGATATTCTAATTAATCATGCAATAAATTTAAATTGATTTTGCTAGTATAATAAAAAAATATTTAAAAAAATATTGATATGAAATAAAGAATTTTTTGACACAAAAAAATTTGAAAGCATTATTAGAATTTTTTAAATAACATCATTAATATATTTTTTATTTATATTTTTATAATATATAAAAAAATAAAATTAAACATGCAATAAAATACATTAGATATTTTAATCATGATAAAAATTTAATTTTTATTCGAAATATAAACTTAGAAAAATAAAAAAACGAAATAATTTTAATTAACAATTATTTAGAATCTTTTAATTGCAACAGTAACAATTAGTTTATTGAATATTTTCTTTTTTTCTTATATATAGAATCATGAACTCGTCATTCACATTTTTTTCTCGCACGTCATACGATGATCATGCATTCAATATAATCAACTAATACCATCCCACAAATCAAAATTTTATCCTAAATGAAATAATCAATCTATATTTTTTATCATTATTTTTCTAAGATTCATAATTTTTAAAAATAATATTAAAAGAAAATTTAATTACATTAAATAACTTACAATAAATTTAAATTATGTTCTATTATTAGAATTAAATGTCGAACTTTAAATTAATTTTCTATATCAAATTATTTTCTATATTAAATTAAATCTTATATCAAAGAATTTTAAATTTACATTAAATTTATTTTATACTTATTCAAAATCAAAATCATTATATATTATATATTACTATGAATTTATTGATAAATAATCCTAATGAAAAACGCAAATAAATAAACTAACATGTTGCAAATCAATTTCATCTATGATGTTATATTATATGATTCAATTTATGTCTTTATATGAAATTAGATACTAATCTTTTATCAATCATATCATTTATTCCTCATTGTTAGTTTTACATTCTTTTTTTTACCCATTTTAACTTTTGTAACAATTTTACGAATCTAAATAAAATTTCTATGTATTTCAATTACGAAACATATAATTTTTATATTTCATATATTTCATATAATTCAATAATAAAAATAGAGTATATATAAATAGAGTATATGTTTTTCATGTTTTGATTTTCAATTTTTTAATTCTTTAATTCCAATATTATAAATGAAAACAAATTTTTAAATAGTTATAGAATAAATGTTGAATATTAAATCTATATCATTAATATGATGCTTAAATAATTATAATATTTTTTTATTCAAAGTTGCGCATTATTTTTATTTGAGAAAATATGAGAAAATATCGACCGACTCTATGAAAGAACATTGCAATATTAAAGCTGAAGTTAATGCAAGGGATGGTCCATGTAAAATAAACTATTTAAATATTTTCTTTTTCTTTCTCTTGGAAATAGAATCGAAAATTTTCATTGTAATATAAAATTATAATTAAAAATTTTGTATCAAAAATATAATATAGAAACTTTTTACAAATAAAAAAAATTAAAGATTTATATAATTGAAAGATTGTTATAATTTTCTTTATTTAATAACTTAGAATATAGAAATATTAATTAATATTATTATTAAATGTATTATAAACAAGTATATAACAAAATATTTGAACAATAAAAAGTAACAATTTCACTTTTCTATACAGTGAATATGATGATCTTAGTATTCATTAACTAAAATCGTTTCGTGAATGCAATTTTAAAATATTTTATATAGACTGTAAGCATTAATCCATCATAACTTATTATTTACAAGACAAAATAGAAAACGAAATCAAAAAGAGTTGTACTATTTCTCCTAAATCTTTTTTATCCAATAAACTATCATTTAAGTCCAGATTTTTTATCATTCTAGAAATAGTTTAAATTAAAACCAGATAAAAATTATGAAAAATTATTAAGATTACAATTTATAAAAATTAATTGTAAATGAATAATATCGTTCCAATAGTTATCGTTAATACTTACTGACATTATTTACAACTAGGAAATTAACAAAAAATCTTAAAGAAGCAAAAAGAGAAAAGAAAAAGCAAAAGAGAAGATTAAAATGGAAGAAAAAAATTAGGATAAAGTAAAAATAAAGATAGATAAAGAGTGTGGAGAATAAAAAAGAGAAACAAGAAAGAAGAGAAAAAAGACAAAGAGGGAGATGTAGGGCTAAACGCACCCGAAAAACGCGCTCATTGCATTCGAGCCATCTCTCGCAGGGAAGCCCGGCTTTGACCCGGTAGCCGGCGGCGGCACAGTCCGCGCGGCTGCCTGACGCATTGCAGGTGCGCGTCGGCCAATCACAAGCCTGGTTAGTTCGCCCGGACTTGTCCTGTAAACACGACCGCACCCACCCCGCATGTAAAGCGGATTTGCACGATTGTCTATGACGACTATTCTGTACGTTGGACGTTGTGTCGTTCCTACTTCTTCCCATTTGTCCAATTAAAAACTAGTCGTTTTTTCAGGGTTTTCGCAGAGGAGAAGCCGCACGGAACTATCTGTCGATCGCGTAGGAAACGGCGCAGCGCATCACCGCGTGAACTCCCCTTAACCCCCGTCTAGATTGCCGACCAATCGGGAGATACCGTCATGTAGCCGTTAGGGGCGGCGTAGTGATACTTGACTGAGACAAGCGGCAGAGAGGCTCGTACACCGAGAGAGAACGGTGGACTCCATTGCTGTCCTGAGTGCGTTTCTCATCGGCCGTGTCGTATTGCGTGTCTGTCCGTGCTTTCGTGCACATAAGTTTTCTTTCCACATTGGAGATATTGTGAATAGTATCCTTTGTGTTTAGTGCCTGAACAATATTTGAAATCGTCGAACGTATCAAGATATAAAAACGAGCCAAAATGGTAAGTCCAATATTTTCTTTTCTGGTGCGTGTGCTTATGCGGACGTCGTTTAGCAGCCCCTCGCCCTCACCCTCGCCTTGGCTTTCGTTTGCCGCATTGACGCGTCGAGTGCACGTGCAACCCAACCGATACGCATTTATTATGAAACTTCTTTTTGTAATATTTTTTCGATTAAAAAGTTTCGATTTCCATTTCTATATCATTTTATATCTTGTCCTATGTATCAATTTACTGACGCACTATTATAATATTACATTCATAATGGCCGGTATGCGGCGATGGACCGACTATCGATCCATTTCTCCTCCGGTGACTACGTATGTGTATGTTTTTCTCAATCTTTCTGAGCATGTCATAAATTGCAAAAGTTACAAAAATATTCATGAAAACATTAAGGAAATATTAATGTAAAAAAGAAACAAATTTTTTAAATTTTCTGCTTTAAACATAGCGTTATTATAAACAGTACAGTAAAAACTTTTGAAAGTCAATATTATCCATAATATATTTTTTTAAATATCAATGCAACGACCAATTAAATATTGTTAAAAACTTTAAAATTATAAATTTATAAATTATCAAAATATATTAAAATATCTTATCTTTAGATTATCAATCTCTCGTGAGATAATGTCATATTTCTTTGGATATTTCACTAATTCCAATATAATGTTAAATTATTAATAAAGTAAATTCAAATAAAGAACTATTATCATTTGTATAATTAAAAATTGAAAAATTGATATTAAAAAAATTTAATTTAATCATATTTAATGAAATAATTATATATAAAGCCATATATATATAACATTATTATTATTATATATGTATTTGTAGATATATTTCAATTATGATTTATTATGATTTCAAAAGGAATCTTAAAGTACAAATTTGTATTATCTTCTTTCTTAAAGTACAAACTTTAAAATGTATCCATTTTTATCTTATTTTATATCACATTATTTTTTTTAACAAAATTTTGTTTGGACAAATTTATGTAATAAAAGAGAAAAATTTTTTTTCGTATAATTATTATTTTTTTATGGATGATCATTGTTTTCTTTATATAGTATATAGTATTCGACAATCAACCATTACACAGTAATACTTCACTATTGATTTTCGCGGTCTCTTGCCGTTGCGCTAATTTCCTCTATTCCTTATACATCATACTACAATTAGTTTTATATGTTAAATTCTTTTAAATTTGTTCTTCAAAATTGAAATTTAAGAATTCTAATATTACTGTATGTATATTTAACTATAAAAATGTTGAAAATTATTATATATGTATAAATATATTTATTTATATTTTATAATTATATAATTTCATTTTCTAAATTTTTAATCAAATCACAAAAAGTAAGAATACATAATATGTAGTACTCAGAATTTTAAATAAAATTTTCATTTTTATTATAATTTTATAATTATAGTTTTATGTTTAAAGCATTCAACGATTCTCGCATAACCTAAAATATATATTATTTTGATCATCTAAATTATTTATGCATATAGATATTAAAATTTCATAAACAAACTTTTTATAAATCGACTAAAAATAATTTTTTAATAAAACTTTTTTACTTTTATCTTAATATGGTTATAATATTTAATCTGTAATATATTATATATTTTCTTTTCAACAAACAGTTAAATATTATATTCCTATTATTTTATTTATAATATTATTTTTAATGTAGATTATAATGTTCATTGGATATTTTTACATAAAATATTATATGCATGAAATCGATTTATATTCAAGATATAAAAAGAATATTTTATTCTAAAAGTTATGAATTAATTTAAACTTTATAATATTCATTACTTTTATTTATAATAAAATAATTTATTAAAATCATAAATATATAAATAATAGGAATTTTATATTTGTATCTAAGATTTTTTATTCAAAAATACAATATAAATGAATATAACATTTTATAAAAGAAAAATATAATCATATTATATTAAAATAAATTATATATTGATATTTTAAATATTAATCAAATAGATTATTAAAATTATTAGAAAATTATTTTATAATACAAAACATTTTCATGATGTTCAATAAAATAGAATTTTTATATGCAAAAAAAAACTTAATTAGATCTTAATAATATTATATTAATGATTTATATATTTAATTAAAAATTTAATTTTTTAATTTAAAGGCTGATCAACTTACGGAAGAACAAATTGCAGAATTTAAGGAAGCATTTTCGCTATTTGATAAAGATGGAGATGGTACCATCACAACTAAAGAATTGGGTACAGTTATGCGATCACTAGGTCAAAATCCCACAGAAGCTGAGCTTCAGGATATGATTAATGAAGTTGATGCAGATGGTATTTTATATTAATTTTATTTTATATTTAATATTTAACATTTATATTTTGATATAATTCATTATCAATTTTTATATTCATTATATTCAGATGGCATATAATTTTAACATTATTTTTAAATTTATTTTGTTCAAAATACTTGCATAATAAAAAAATAATTCTTATATAATATATCTCTTTCTTTATATAATTATCTCTTTCTTAAGAATATTGGGAAAAAATCTGATTTCAGAAAAAATCAAAACTAAAAATATTTGGAATTGTAGGTAATGGCACAATCGATTTTCCGGAATTTTTAACTATGATGGCTCGTAAAATGAAAGATACTGATAGTGAGGAAGAAATTAGGGAGGCCTTCAGAGTATTTGATAAAGATGGAAATGGTTTCATATCTGCAGCAGAACTCAGACATGTTATGACAAATCTTGGCGAGAAACTCACTGATGAAGAAGTTGATGAAATGATTCGGGAGGCTGACATTGATGGTGATGGCCAAGTTAATTATGAAGGTTGTATAATTAAATATAATAATTTTAATTTAAATAGTAATATATATTATGTAATTTCAGAATTAAAATATTGTTATCAATATTTTAAAAATTCAAATTAAAACTTTTTCAGTTAAAATTTTAAATATTTGCATAATTTTTAAATTTAAAAAATATATTTATAAAATTAAAATTCTAAGAATCATTTTATTTGTCTAGAATTCGTCACAATGATGACATCAAAGTGAATGCAACCTGTGTAATGGAAAAACTTGCAACTTGGAGTGGTGTTGACGTATTAAGATAAATCAAGAAACAAAGAAAAATATAATGTTAACAAAAAACGAATCGACCAGAAAGTGAAAAAAATCTTGTATCTGGACGCAAAGATGTCTATAAAACGCGAAAAATTAACGTCCAACACGCGTTAATCATCATTAACGATAAGTAATACAGGGCAATTGTTTAATTAAAAGAGTTATACCACTGAAAATCATTATCTCTAAATACACAAAACTTAATTACACAACATAAACATAAAAATACATATTACTCGCACACATACATGAATACAAAAAATATACAGCACACAGAAATACCATCTACATAAAAGATAATTTATTTCCGTATTAAAAAGTATATAATTAAAAAATGTTAGAGATATATATATATAATATATATTATATATATATAATGTGTAAAAATGCGTTTGTTGATGATAAAAGTTTCCCTATTTTCCTCTCTTTTTGATATTTTCCTTTTCTTCTCTGCATACTTTCGAAGATTTTCAAAATGCAAATTTTTCTAAATTCTACTTTTTAAAGTATTGAGAAAAATTATTAATCAGTGAATGGAGGAGGGGAAAAGTATTAAAAGAAAGGAAAAATTAACAAATTATTATGACATATTGTGTAGGTTTGAATATTAATCAAGATAAATTAAAAATTTAGTCTGATTGTTCCTCAATCAAAAAAAAAATGTGTTTATAACGTTAACAATATAATATTTGCTCTAGTGAGAAATTTTATCAGTAATGTATATGTTAAATATGTTTGTTTTGCCAAAAAAATTCGGTTTGAATATTTTTTTTTATAATACTTTTTTTTATATATTTTTTTCAAAAATAATAACTTTTGCTGATAATTCCGTGCATATTAAATTTTTTATTGTATCATCATGAATAATAATTCTATTTCTTCAATATCTGGAAAATATAAGGATTAAAGAAAAATCCTCAAGGAATTCAAAGATGCATAGTATTATCTTAGAACACATATTTGTGTAAAGACAGAATATGAAATTAATTTATATCAGAAATTTTAATTTTGATGAAACATTATGCTTTTTTAATTTTGTTATACCTTTAAAAATCCTATGTAATATACAACATTATACACGTACATAAACACACATACGCAAGTACACAACAGTAACATATAAAACATTTCACCAAGTGCGTTCTGTATTCAATTTCATTATAATCCCGTTTGTATCTTATCTCCACTGAAAAAGCCTTAAAACGCGTGCGCGTTATACAACGTCGACACCACTTTTGTTGAAATATAAATGAAATCACAGGGAAATAGGGATGAGGGATTAAAAAAGGAATCAAGTCACAACAGTGATCGGTGCATTATATTTTCCTTCACCCAAGGATGCGTGCCAGTCTCGCAAGATGAGCAACTAAACCGGAAAAACTGGTGTGATTGTGCGATTCGTACGATAATGTTACTTAAATATTAAGAACAGACACCGAAGAGTGGAAACACATGCGTGTCGGTGATTCAGTCATAATATATATGTAATATATATTATATATACATATATATAAATATATATGCGTGTGTGTATATATATATATATATATACATACGTATATGTATGTATATATATATAGTTATATATAATTAATTTACGAAAAAAAGGAAGAAAAGAAGAAAGAATTCCTCCACAGTCCTTTATTATTTAATATTGAAGTGAACAAAATGAGAAGTACTTGTATTTCTGGTGACCTAGATCGCATTGATCATAAAAAGACAAAATAAATGTATCCTCATTTTTAGGTCACAACTACTCAATTCGTTTCCTTCATTAACCAATGGACCTCTCGTTTCAGCCATTTTTATCTTCATCGTCATTTTCAATGGCATCTAGGAATAGTTTGCCGACAAAATGTATGTGTATAATTCACTATCAAGATTCGCGTTAACATATCTACGAAGTTTCATCGGTTCGAAAGCCTTTTATAGAAATATTAAGGCATACGAATCGCAACAAAGAGCTCTTACAACTATTTTACTTCACTTGCGATCGTTCTGATAGCTGTTATCGTTATTGTGAACATAAAATTAAAATTTAGATTTACGGCGAAAATGTTCTCACTTTGTAAAGATGCAAAAAAGAGAGAAAGAGGAATCACGACAAAAGTCCTTTTGTAAATGGTGATATAGAACTTATTCAAATAACATCCCTATTTAAATGCTTAAACAAAGTTATTGCTCGTTTCATCGATCATTGACAATTAGTGTTTAAGTCTAAGTTAAAAAAATATATTCCAATATTTAATATTAATTTTATATTCGTGTCGCAAGTTATACATAGTCTAAACTATAATTTTATTGTTCAAAGTTCTTTACAGCAAGCGTCAGGAGCCGACATTGAGTTAAAAAAAATAAAAAAGTTAGTATTGTATTTAAAAAATAACTAAAAGCTGAACTGAAATTTATCAACAAAATGCATTCTAATTTCTTTAAGAGTTGTTTCTTGAGATATTTGTTCCTCGTAAATAAAATAGTAGAAATTCTACATCATTCTTGTTCTCAATCTTTTCTTCGATACTATATAAAAAATACTAAAATGCGATATTTATAAAACTCCGTCGTGACGTGGATAAGACATTATTTATTTTTGATGTTTATCTTTAAAAAATAATTCCAATAAATGTATTTATTCATTCGGCTAACAAAGAAATTTTTGCTATGTTTCTTTATCCTATATTTGAGATTGTATGATTATTATTTCTATTTTATGTGAGATATTTTCCGCCATATTTCGAAGGCATATTTCATTTATCGTGCATGACGAAGCGATACAGTTTGTATAAAGTGTTATTAAGTTAATAAATTGTTCCCATACATTAAAAAGTCGAATTATTACTTATTTTACAAGAATAATAATTTTTTGATTTCTCAAAAAAGTGTTTTTAAATATCATATAACTTTTAATTTAAATGATTTAGTGTTGCTACTATTTTGTATAATGATAAGATTTTAAATTAAAATATTACATTTTGTACAAATTTTAAATATATTCATGTATATCATTAATATAAATAATATAAAAATAATAAATTTACTATTAGTAGAAATTAATGATTTAAATTTTCTATTTTTCTATTAAAAT
Organism: Apis cerana; assembly: GCF_029169275.1. Lineage (NCBI taxonomy): Eukaryota > Metazoa > Arthropoda > Insecta > Hymenoptera > Apidae > Apis > Apis cerana. Next base: position 8,395,944 of record NC_083863.1, read on the forward strand.
TTTTAAATATATTACGTATAATATTATAAAAATTTTAATTGCATAAAATAAAAGTTAAAGTTTTTAAATAATAACATTTCTATTAAATTTTATAATTTCTATTAATTATATTAATATAAATATGTATGTTTATTCTTCAATTTCATTAAATTATATAAAATATTTCTTATTTCATTTTAATAATAAAAACTTCTTTTTTAATAAAAGGTAAGAGTCATTTTTTTAAAATCTTTACATTCATTAAATACATAAAAATTTATGTAAAAAATATTGTATTTCATGCAATTTTGTCAAGAAAATTTAATGTTTTATAAATTTTTTGCATATTTTTATAATATACAACCTTCTGGAATAATCTTAAAATGTAAACATACTTCTTGTAATAAATTTTTTAATATCCTTGCCTGGTTCTCTGAACTCTGTAAATCCATATTTATTACAGTGTGTATGTGTGTGTGTGTGTGTGTGTGTATATATGTGTATGTGTGTATATATATATTAAAATTTCTTTTTAATAGTTGCAATACTAAATAAATGCATTTAGAAATTGATTTAAAGAAACTTACCCCATTTATTATAACAGTTGGTATAAAAGAAATTCTTGGTATTAAAACATTTGTTAATTTTCCATATTCAGCCAAAAGTTCTTTACCTTTTTCTTCATTATAACATTTAAATATAGGGTTATAATCTATATTCATTTTTTTTGCACAGATTTCCATGATCTTTTTTGGTATCATGTTATTTTTAATCATACAAGATAGATATTCTAATTTAATGGAAGAATTTTTTAAAATGTCTATAGAACATGCATGAATAATATTTGCTGCACATTCAATAGGTCCATGTTGACATTTAAATTCATATCCATCTTCTGTTTTCAATGTCTATAAAAAATTTGGTTAATTTAGATGAATAATTCTAAATATATATTTATTTTCATCTTAAAATTAAAAATAATTTTTTAATTTAATTTAATTTAAAAATATTTGAATATGAAAATATTTAAATAAATAAGATAGATTAATCTATCTAATTGATCTATTATTGAAATGAAAAGTATGATAATAATGACATATTATGATGAAAATTATTTTATTACTATATATATTATTATTATATTATATACTTATATTATACTAATGTATAATAATAAATGTATATAATTTTTAAGAAATATATTGTTTAAAATTTTCTTTTTTTTTTTTATATAAAATGTCTTACCATAGCTTTTCCATATGGTATAAATTCTATTCGTACATTATCTGGAATTCTGTGATATGTTGGTAATAACTGTTTTATGAAAAAACTGCGTGAATCTGGACATAGTGCTTCATAATAAATAGCTATGTGTACCTTTTGTGCATTCTTTTCTTCTTTTTGGCTTAATGTTACTGGTTGATTATCCTGAAGCTGTGCTATATAAAACTTAGCAGATATCCAAGAAAATCGAGAAAGTTACATAATTATTTTTATTTTTATTTTTAAGCCATTGACATGAAAATTAAATATTTATATATATAATAATAATACTTTATTTTTATAAAATTTATTTCATTATTTTTAATATATAATTTATTAATTATGAAAGTTATTTATACCAACATAAATATTTTTTTACATATTGATTAATTGCTTATTTAATATAATTTATAGTTACATAATGATAATAATTTATATGGCATTTAGAATTGAAAATTATAATAAATTTTTAAATTAAAATGAATATTCTAATAAAACAATGGTTTTTATTAATTATATATTATTTAAAACTAAAAATATCTTAAAAAATCATATTTTATATTTTATAACATTTGTAAACATATGGATTTTTACCTTTTATGTCTGATTTTCCTTGTGTAAAATTCAACCATATTTTTGAGGATTGCCAAAAAAGTAAAACTGACAGAATAATCAATAATATCTTCCATCGAAAAATTCCTAATCCCATTATCCGTAATTATAAAAACAAAACTTAAAATGATATAAAAATACAAAATTTTACTTGTGATAAAAGTTTAGTGCAAGAAGTCTATGATATCGCATCACAATAAACATGGAAGTAAATTATTATTTTGTACTATCTATTCTTCAACTTGAGTTGTTATATATTTTATTATAGAAATAAACAATATAATTGATACATGTAAAATAAAATTTACTTATATATATTATTAATTAAATATTACTAATATATTTTTAAAAATATATAAAAATATTTTTTAATTTAATTTAAAAATGATAATATATATTAACAATTTGATAAAGAATCAAATTTTAATTATTTTTATATAATGTTTAAAATAATATAATTTGTAAATTATATATATTAAGTTTATAATAATCATACAATTTTAAATTATGTATAAAGTATAAAATAACAAATTAAATAATTGATAACCTCAAATATATCGATGATTGATTAAAATGTTTATCTAAACAAATGATTAAAAAATTATATCTAAATATTATAGAATACAAAACAAAAAAATATATAATTCGATAATTATACATTTAAATAATATTATATGTGAAAAAAATAATATTTAAAATTTAAATTTTTTACAATGTTAAGATTTTTATAAATTTTATATATATATTTACATTTATTTTTTATTAAATATATATTATGAATCTATATATATGTAAATATTATAAATATTTATATCTGGTACAATAATAAAATTTGTAATTAACTAAAATTAATTAAAAATTTATTTATTACATATTATATATAATTATTTATTTATTATTATAATTATAAATAATATTAATTCTAATTATTTTCCAATATGTTCAAGTTCTTCTAAAAATGTTTTACACTTTCCTTTAAGTATCTTAATTGCTTCTACAAATAATACAGATGGTAATAATGTTCCCACTGATTCAATAGTAACTATAAAAGAAAAAAAAGACAATATTAATATACATATAATATTTAAATAAATAATATTTTTATACACAATATTTCAATTTACAGATAATATGATTTCTTATTCTACTTAATCGTATACATCCTTTGAGATCCTCATGCTGAAACACATTTCTAGAACAACTATCATAACGAGGATTTTTTACTCTTGCTTCACGAGAATCTGGATCACCAGGTTTATTTTCAATTACTTCTATAACACCTATGCTAAAGCAATTTTTTAAACGATCTGCCATTTCTCCTTTTACTGGTTTTATTATTTGTATATCTGGTAATAATCTGTATGATGCTGTAGCTAAAGAAAAAATATACACAATATTAAATCCAAAAACATCAATTATAAAATAATTTATATTATAAAATTTGATAATGTATACTTTAATAAATATTTAATATTTAACATACCTACAGGAGAAAATTTAGCATGATCTTTCCCAATTCCTTTAACTGCATGCATAAAAGCATGAATTTCTTGTCCTGGACGCATTTTACATATTAAAATATCATTTTCTAAAACACCTAATTGTTCTGTTCCTCGAGGATAGAGTTCTGCTTGATGTCCAATAGGAACCCATTTAATATCTCTACTATATACTATATAAATAAAATTATTTTTCTTTTTAAATTTTTATCATTTTTTTTAACTATTTACCATTTACCATTATTAAATATTTACCATTGCTATTTCTATACATATCATTTGTTCTTCGAGAATCTTTAGGTGCTTGAGAATTCCAAGTACATGATATTTTAAGTTCATATCTTAATGTATCTTGATCACTAACTTCATCTTGATCTTTAGCAGTAGAGGAAGGATATTCAAATAATCTCGGATCAGCTCGAAGTGGTATTAAACCTAATCTTTAATAATAATATATGTTATTTTCAAACCATTATTTTCAACCAAAGAAATAATTTTAAATATAAAAAATTACCTATGAGCTAAAACTTCATCTTGAATCAAACTTGTATTATTCACAATATAAACTTTTTCTATAGCCATGGTTGGTACTTCACTTAAAAGAACTCTACGAAATGCATTAGCAAACCCAACAGGATAACCTATTAAATCAAATTCTAGCTCTCTAGTATCTTCAGATTCTCTCATAACTTGTATTCTGAATTCCTAAAAGTAAAACTATATTATGCAATAATTACATAATTTAATTTAATTAATTACATAAATAATGAGAAATTAAATGAAGTAAAAAATTATAATATTTTCTATTTAAATTAAAAAGTGTACTTTTTTAAAATTATGTAAATTCCAATCCTGTTGAGGTTGATAATGTGTATATTCAGAAGCCTAAAAATAAAATTATCATTAATAATTATTTATATTATAATGTTATTTATCATTAATAATTTATGATTAATATATATATTACATATTATTTAAAATGCTTACATTTGGTATACCATATTCTTCAAGAATAACACGAGATTTTCGAATTTCTTCCATTATTCACTATTTATTATAATTTGGGATTACATTTGAACATAACCATATATTTCAAAATTTGTGTTCCTCAATGTATCAAATATTGCTCAAACATATATTATTATTATATTATTATTATATTTAGTATTTATTTATAGACATTATTTAATATTATTCAATAAATATTTAATATATTCATTTTAATTATGACTAAGAAAAGATTATTCTTTATAAAATATTAATACGAATATTTAATTTAGTTTTGAATACATAAATTTGTAAAATAAGACTATAATATTTTACATTTAGATTAAAAATTCACTTATAAGTATACTTTTTTTTTTTAGTTTGTAATTTACAAAAAGATTTTATGAAATTTAATATTAAAGTAAATTTATAATATTAAAGTAAAAATTTGTATAAGTACATATATATAGGAAAGAAAGAAAAGGATAAAAGAAAGGATCCTATAAATGTCTTAATAGTAATTAATTTATTTATTTATTGTTTCTGAATAAGATATAATTTGATAATTTTTTTTCATTAAAAAAATATTTATTATGTTCGATAGATTTTCTTCGATATATGTTGTTTAAACTTGTTCGTTGATCGAACAATGCAACTAATTTATGTGCTTCATGATCGGCTAGTGTTTTTTATTAACTCTGAAATTTGTTAACAAAGCCGTAACGAAAGATTTTGAAAAGAAAAACATTATTTGAAATTATTTTAAGAATTTTTAATTAATTAATGTTCTCACATTTAATTTTATATTATAATTTTATTAATATGATATTTATAAATATGATAATATATGTAATAATACAAAGTTAATAGAATTATCTATTTTATTTGGCAGTTTTAATATAATATAAAGTATATTATAAATTATAATATTATAAATATTCCAATGAACAATTTGATTGGATTTCATTCAAATTAATTTCGAAATTGAATTTTTTTCCTTTTAATAATGGTATAATCATCAATGATCAATAATTATGTTCTACTTCACAACACTATAATGTATAAATTTTTTCATAAATATTTTTTTTTTAATCCAAAGCAGCAGCACCAGAAATGATTTCAATTAATTCTCTAGTAATTACAGCTTGTCGAGTACGATTGAACGTCAGAGTTAATTTATCTATCATTTCTCCTGCATTCTTGCTAGCATTATCCATAGCAGTCATTCGACTTGATTGTTCACTACAAGCACCTTCTTTCATTGAATAAAATAATAAAGAGGCTAGAGAAAACTCTAAATAGCTTTGAATTACATTTTCATCCAAAGAATCATATAAAGATAATTTTGGTGCACTGACTACTGCATTTTTATCAAAAAGAGGTAATTGATCAACACTATATGATACTACAGATTTGAATCTATTATAAACAATACGACCAGAACCAAAACTATATCTGTAAATATTAATTTATTAAATATTATATATATTATAAATATACAATTTACTAATATACTAATTTACTAATAATATGTAAAATATATTAATTTGAAAGTTAATTTAATATTTTAAAATAATATTATTTAGAATAATATTTTATTAATTAATATATTAAATTAATAAGAGTACATACCCACTGTTCATGATTTCAATTGCTACTTTGGCAGCATCATTAAATGTAGGTGGTTTACGACCAACTTCAGATGCAACAAATAATATATTATTAGCAAACAATCGTGACAAAATTGCTCGTGATTTTTCACCAACACATATAATTTTTGTATTTTCACGTTCTTTGGGATCTGCTAAAAGAGAATCTCTAATATTACGAGAAACTCCAGTATGTACAGCACCACACAATCCACGATCACTTGTTATTGCTACTACAAGTTTTTTTTCATCTTCTGGCGGAGCTTGAATTTCAGCTTGTTCATAAAAGATTTTTGTACCAACACCAAGAGGTCTTGCTTGTTTTAAATCTCTTTCTGCTCTATTATATTTAGCAGCAGATACCATTTTCATTGATTGAGTAATTTTCTGAATATTTTTTACAGATTTTAATCTTATAGAAATGGCTTTAAGAGTTGCCATACCACGTTGATGTTGCTGTTGTTGTACAACAAGTTGCACAAGTGTTTTCATATGATTAGAAAACATTTTGGAATTGAATATTCCTGTAAGTTTGTATTAAAAATATGTTTATCTTATATATAGTATATATAGTAAAATTCTTATTAAATTATTCTATATTCAATATTTATAAAAAACAACTTTAATAATGTAAAAATCAAAACTAAATAATTAAAATAATTAAATATATGATATTTATTCAATATATGATATAACTTATTTATTAAAACTACAAAAATTATTTTCTTAATTATTATAAATTTTCTTATTATTCTTAAAAAATATTTAAAAATAAAATATATAAAAAAGTAATTTTTTTATACCTCAAAATTACTTTACTAATAAAACTAAGAAACTAAAACTAAAACTTAATAAAAATTATGAAAAAAATTATTATTGTAAAAAACCATTATATATTCTTTTACGATATATAAATTATTATTTTTAACATAGTCTATCTATAATATAAATAACTTAATTTTTCAATTTAAATAAGTTAAAAATAATAAAAAAAATAAAAATATAAAATAATAACACAATATAAAATAATAATAAATAATAACAAAATATTTAAAAATATCTAAAAGATCTACTGAAAAATTTAAAGAAAATTTAACTTACCAAAGTTTTAAAGTTTTAAAGTTTGAAAAATAAAACAATAAATTACATAAGACAAATAGATATCTTAATAAGATTATAATTAAGAAATAAAATAATAAAATATATTAAATAATATATATTTTTACCTTATTATTACTATATTATATAATTTTTTAATTATATTTATTATAGCATTATAATATAAATATGTTAGTATTATAATATTAATATTACATCAATTACTAATATTAATTTATTTAATATAATTTATTATATTATAAAGTAATAATTGTTATTTTTAACAGTTATTTGTCTTACTAAGTTTTTGAGAATAACTGTAGAATAAAAATTGAATTTAAAACTAATAAAAATTAAAAAAAGATAAAAACAGATACTAATATTATATAATAATATTAGTAATAACAATATTTTTGATTATTTTTTAATAAGAATCATCTTTTAGTAGGAAATATTATCTGATTTATATAATCATAATGGATATTATTTATTATATTTAATTATATTTGAAATTAATTTTCTTTATTGAATATTTACTTTTTATTATTCATTTTTTTATCTAGTAATTTATTAAAATAACTACTTTACATTTTATTTATTATAATGAATTAAACTCACCGCACGATTTATTACAATATGATAAAAAATGAAAAAAATTGTGTCAAATAAGATAGAAATGATCATAGGATATGAAGTCGCAGAAAATGATATAGATAGCTATGCATATATGCGTATAAGTTCTACTAAAAACGATCGATAGATTTCAAGCGCAAAAATATCTTTTAAGATCTAGGGAATTTATTATATATTACTAGTTTATTATAAATTATGAAGTTTTTTTTTGACATTTTTGTATTTGTGTATGATCTCAAATAAAATTTTGTTTCTAACTTATTTTAATATTGCTAAACACAAAAATCAAACTTGCATGATAGCATTTTATTTTTTATATTCATTTAAATTTTGTAATTAAACAAAGAAGTAAATTAATAATTTTTTAAAAACATTGCTATTATAAATTAATGGAATAACGATAAATATTATATTTGGATGATTTAGGTAATTATTATAAGCAGTAAAAAAAAAGTTAATTTATTTGAAATTTTATTTCATTTTTGTTATATAATTTGTTTTACTTAATATAGAAATTTATCATTTTTATTTTCTTTAACATTAATTATTAAAATTATTTATAAAACCACAAAATGAATTATTTTAAAATATATCCATTCATTTTGCATATGTTTATATATACATATTGTTAACAATATTTTCACAATTTTAATTTTTTTAAAGAGTAATTATATTATTAATGATATTTACAGATATGCTCAAAATTCAAATAAATTTTATAATTATATTAATCTGCTTTTTTACTTCCTCGTGTTTTCCAGGCTATTAAAAGATTCCAAGAAAAAAACAAAGAAAAAGAATGAACTTGTGATGCTAAGAGAATAAATGCATACCACAACAATCCATATGGTAGATCCTAAAAATAAATTTTTATAATTTTGAATATTTTATATTAAAAAACTTAATATTTTAATAATATAGAACAATTTATTTGTTTCCAATTATTTTATTTAAATTCATACCTGCCAGAAATGAATTTCATCTGTTTTACCAATAGTTAAATATTTCCAAACATCCTTAAAATAATAAATAAGTGCATAAAGTAATGGACCATATCCTAATAGAATGATACCTATCATATATTGTTTTAATGTTTTAATATTATTTTTTTTAATAGCAGATAATGCAAGAAAATTTAAAATTAAACTTGTACACCAGATATATTCCCACCATAGAGGCTATAATAAAGAAAAATATTAATTCAATATTTTATATTAAAAATCATATTATAAAAATTATATACCTGTGGTACTTGCAATTCCTCAATTTCCAAAATGAATATATCCAAATGATCTAAAATATCAGCTTGCAATTTAGCAAGCATAACAAAGAAAAGAAGATAATGAAAAAATATACAATATTTCAGTCTTGATTTATTTGTTGCGCTAAAAAAAATATATATTTTACTTCGAGTAAAAATATTTATTTTTGTTATTCTTTCACTTTATTAATATTAATTTTTAAAATATTAATATCAAATGATTTTTAAAATGAAAAAAAATATATATATTATTTTTATTACGTCTTAATTACCTGATTTGATAATGACTAGCAATTTTTTGTCTATGATTAAAATCACTTCCATCTGTACCCAAAGCTTGGGACAGTGTAACTTTTGAAGCCATATTTTGAAATTATTATGACTAAGATATGAGAATCACGTATTAATTTTAATAATAAATGTTTATATATAAACAATTTTCAAGTTGCAATTCACGATAAATTATTCGGTATTTCATTACCAAATATTTAACTATTTTTAAACTTTTAGAAGCTCTGTTAGTAGTCCCATGGGTCACGGATCTGTGCAAATGTGTCACTTTTGTTAAGTCACGTTTTCATTTCATAAAAATTGAATATCGTTTCTGTTGATTTTCTTTTTATATTATTTTTATAAATAACTATTTTTAATTATTATAATATATTATTTTTTATTTTTTAAAAATATATAAATCAATGATTTAAAAAATTGTATATAATTATTTAATATATGGATAAATAAAACAAAGTAAAGATTATTATTATAAATATTATTTTCATATTTATTTAATTATATAATTTATTACATTTTTAAAAAATTTGCAAAACAAATAATACAATTTGGTTTCTGCAAAATTATATATTATATACATTAATTGTACATTTTATTATACATTAATAATTTATGTATGTATATTTATATATTATATAATTTATTTTTATGATATTAAATTTTTAATTTTGTTTACGTATTTATATTGTACATTAATTTTTTATTATGATAAAAGAGAAAAATGACAACTATACATAATAAATGTATATATTTTATACATATATATTCTATATCTATATAGTTTCTATTTTGATAAATTTATATGTGAGTTTGAACATGTGTATAATAAAATAATATAATTTTAAATTTGAAACAATAATTGAAATTTATTTAAAATGTTGCAGAATATTAAAACAATATAACATTGTAAAATATACTAAAAAACATATTAAAAAAATTTAAACTTATATAAAATTTTATACATAAAAATGTATAAAACAATGTGTACAAAATGTAAATGTATAAAACAATAATTTTTATTAATTATTATATTAATAGCAAATGAAATTATTTTTATATAATTGTGAAAATATTAAATTGATATAATTTAAAAACAATTATCTAAAAATACATATTATTTTAAAAATTAATATATATAATATAATAATATTTATGTATTATATAATATATTAAATAAATAAATTAATAACATCATATAATATAAAGTGAAACATAAATTATATTATTAAATAAAAATAAATTTTTTTTATTTTTATCAAAATGAGTTTTAATAAAGCAAAAGAATTCATAGAAGAAGGAGATGTGGTAATTTTATATTTAGGACCTAATAATATGCATTCTTTAGAAATCAAACCAAAAATATTCAATAAAAAAGGTAAAATGGTTGATAATATTTTTCAAACAATTTATGGAGCACTCAAAGTATTTTCTCTTGTGGGACAAAAATATGGAACTAAGATACAACTTTCTCGAGGATGGGTATATGTGTTACAACCAACACCAGAACTTTGGACATTAACAGTTCCACATAGAACACAAATTATTTATAGTCCTGATATAAGTCTAATTATGTATTTAATGGATTTAGCACCAGGAAGTATAATTATTGAAACAGGTTGAAACAAATATTATTGTCATTTATTTATCAAATATTTTCTTGCTTTAATTCTAAAAATATTAAATTATATAATAAAATTTTGTTAATATTATCTGCAACATTAAATTATATTAAAGTTTTTATTATTGCCTTATTTATTATTAATTTTTTTTTTTATATTTCATTATTTCATTAGGTACTGGAAGTGGATCTCTTTCTCATGCTCTTATTCGTACAATTCGTCCCCATGGCCATCTTTATACATTTGATTTTCATGAAGAACGTGTAAATGTTGCTCAAGCAGAGTTTAAAAGACATGGACTTGATAAATTTGTAACTTCAAATTATAAAGATGTTTGTATGGAAGGATTTGGAAAACAATTAGAAAACAAAGTGGATGCAATTTTTTTAGATCTTCCACGTCCATGGTTAGCAATAGATCATGCAGTATGTACTTTAAAAAAATCAGGTATAAATTAATATTATTTTAATATTTATTTTTTATATTTATTTTAATTTATTAATATATTATTAATATAATATAATTGTAAATAAATGATATTTTTAATTTTATTTTATTTTTAGGTGGAAAATTATGTTCTTTTTCTCCTTGTATTGAGCAAGTTCAACGTACTTGTGCAAAATTGGTATCAAAAGGATTTATTGAATTCAATACATATGAATGTTTACAAAGAGAAGTAAATGTACAATATAGAAATCTTTCTATATTGGAATTGGAATGTTTAAAATATGAGGTATATATAATAAATACATGAAATTAATATATATATATGATAGAATATAAATGAAATCTTCATTTATTAAATTATTTTTCATTTAATTTTCATAAAAAAGAATTATAGTATAAATAACATTTTTTATTTATATTTTATATTTTCAATAATATCAAACTTTAAAAATACTAATGTGATGTTTTTAAATTATTTAGCATAAAGAAGATGAAGATATAGAACAAAATAAAAATGAAAAACAAGAACAAACAAAATTGCTAACAGTAACGCATGCTCGTTCTTTACCTGGTCATACAGGATTTATTACAATTGCTACATTACCTCCATTATATGCACGAAAGTTAGAATTGAATTTAGAATCCAAAAATTAAAAAAATTTTAATTGTTACAGAATATAAAAAAATTATTTTACTATATAATATTAAAACTTATTTTTTTCCATTTAATTTCAATTCTAAACACAATAATTTTTAGATAGAAAATAATTTAGATTTTACGAATGATATATAATGAATTGAAGTACAAAACAAATAAATATTTATCAAATTAACTTTTTACTTGTATCAATGATCTTATTAAAAATATTAAATATTTTATGTTTCTGTCTTGCTAGGATTCCAAGATAAATAATCAACTCGTGTAGCTGCTTGATATTCTTTTACCAAATATTCAACAACTTCTCTAGAGTTATCCAATTCATTTAAATTATCTTCAAACATTTTTTCTTTGCGAAATTGTTCTAAAAATGCTTCTCGTTTTCGTAATTTATCATATTGTTGTAAGGCACGATCAAATAACTGAAATTTGTATACATATAATATTATAACTATAATATTTAATATTTAACAATTATCTTATACATAAATATAATTATTAAACAATTTTAAAAATTTATAATAATTAAAATAATTCAATGTTTTTGATATAAAAATATTTTTATATCTTACCGATGATATATTAGTATGATTAGCTAACATTAAACCAGATACTCTGTGTGCTGTTTGGATATATGGCGATTTTCTTGAAAGAGCTACTTGTATACTAGCAGGACCCCAAGGTATAAATTGTGCAAGTTTCCTTTCTCTGATTCTTTGCAAAGATTTATGAACTTGAGTTGGATCAACTTCACCCTAAAATTGTATTTAAATTATTATTTTATATATTTATAATAATTTAAATTAATTATAAATTTTTTTTATTAATTTAATATTAACTTTTATTCTTGATTTTAATATTTATAATAAATGAAACTCACTTGAATGATATTTAAAATGGATATATAACAATGAGATGCATTTCTATCTAATGCTGTAGAAACCATCATATTTTTTGGTTGTAATAAACGTCTCATTACATCTAATACAGAAGTTTTTCTTACGGAAGCTCCCTATTAATCATTAATTAATTATGCATTAGAAATTAACTTATTTAATTAAGAAAATTTTTCAAAATGTTTTTTCAATTATATCTTTTTCTAATTTTTAATTTTATTAAAAATAATTTTATATAAAATATTTATTTTAAAATAAAAAATTATGTTATGTATTTATGAAATATTTACTTCTTGATCTGTAGTAAGAGGAGTATAACCAGTCATAAGAAAATGTAATCTTGGTGTTGGTATTAATGGTGCAATTAAACCAACTAAATCATTGTTCATATAAGAAGGATACCTAATATTATATATGAATTAATTAAAAATCAAATAACTTTTAAAACTCAATGTAACTTTTCAAATAAAATAAATGATACACTACCGAAGTGTGGTGGTACTAACAGACATTATTGTAGAAACAAGTTTATTAATTTGTGTAAAGCTAGGATTTTGAATATGAAGTCGATCTGATGCTATTCTATTAAGTGCTGTATTATCTAAAACAACAACACAATCAGCACATTGTGTCAGCCTTTTTAAAGTCAATAAAGAATTATATGGCTGTACTACTACATCACTGAAAAGAATTTTTTCATTATATTTGTTATTATTAATATTAAATGTATATTAAATTTATTATTTTAATTATATAATATAATTTCACTATATAATACCTTATTTCATCTTGATTTGGAAAAACACTATATGTTTCAATTAATTTTTTTGGAAATCTATCTGCAAGAGATTCTAGCATAAATGAACCCATACCTGAACCTGTTCCACCTGCAATAGAATGACATAAAACAAATCCCTGTAAATAAAAATAATATTATAAATTAAGTTAATCAATTTAAATAAAATAATTGTGCATACCTCTAAACTATCACTTCCATCTGCTTCTCTATCTAAAATATCAAAAATTTCTTCCTGTAATTTCTCTCCTTGATGATAACCAGATGCCCAATTATTTCCAGCACCACCTCCATGTTTTGATAAATAAATATTCTCTGGATTATATAACTTATAAAAAATAATGTTTATAGTAAATATATTTTAATAAAAACATGAAATTAAATAATATTAAATAAATTTATAGAAATATAATAATAAATACTTTTGAATATGGAGAATTCATAATTGTATGAATTACTCTAGGTTCTAAATCTAATAATACTGCTCTTGGTATATAATGTTCATCATCTGATTGATAAAAAAATACATCTTTTCTATCAGTTCCTTCTGTTGCATAATCTTCTAAAATACCTTCTGGACTAATACCATGTTCTGCGCATAATTTTTTCCAGAACTCAAATCCAACTAAAAATAAAAATTATTTCATTTTTTTTGTTTTTCTAAAATAATAATAAAATATTATAATATATTTTATAAATATATTCTTAGAATTTTAGTTTCCTATTTTTATAATGAATATTATAATTCTAAATACTTTTTAAATAATTTTTAAGAACTTTAATAAAAAAGATTAAAGATTATTTACATCAGATTATTTTATTAAAATAGAATTTTAGATTATTTATTTTATTAAAATAGAAAAAGATTATTTTATTAAAATAAATTAGTGAAATAATAAATATTAGAAAAAATATTTTATTTGATAATAATATATTGATAAAAAAAAACAAAATATTTTAATAAACTAAAATAAACTATTAATACAATTACTTACTTTGATTGCCACATTGACCAAGTTGTAAAGTTATCATTTCACAAGGCATTTTAAGTTTGTTATTTTATTCTTATCTTGAACAAATTATATTTATTTAACTTTAATTTTAGCGCGATGAACTTTCAATTTGATTAATATTTCACATATTATAATAAATATATTTTTTACAAATATTTTATTAATATATAATATATAATTATTTAAGTTATATAAATCAAAATATATGTAAATATAAATAATAGAATTATATGCATATAAAGAATAATAATATTCGAGTTATTGCAATTATATTATGTTATAGATGGTGCTATGTTAAGCGATGTAATGTCTGCTGTTTAAAATTTCAATCAATTTAAAATTATAAGCAAAATTTTTATAAGTAATAAATTTATAATTAAGTAATATAGAAAAGAAGATTTTTAAATTATTTTAAATAATTAATATTAAAGAGAAAGAAAGAAAAAGTAATTATTTTGTAAATATATTTAAAATAAATAATAATTTTTATATTTAAAATAGTATAAAAATAAATTATATATTAAATTATTTTTATATATAAATTAAAATTATTTTTTTATTTTTATTCAATCATTAAAATTATTTTAAATTCTAATATATTGTAATTGCAAATGATTACATGAAAATCAATGTTATTTCAAAAGCTACATTTGCATGATATATAATAGAAAGCGTTGCAAATCATTTAAGCTAGTATATGCACTTATTTTTTTCTATCCAACCTTTATGTCATGTTATGACAATGTATGCTTTCAATTTAACCTATTAAGATAAAAATTAAATTTATTCTAAATCTTCGTATTCTTATATAAATTAAAATGTAAGTACTACTTTATTATATTATTTAATATGACATTAATTAACATGGTTATTTAATTTATAATTTTAATATACTATTTAATAATCTATAATTAATATAAAGAATAAGAGAAAATTAATATAGAGAATAATTTAAAAATATGATACAAAATTATTTTTTTTAAATTATTTCTCAGTATAATGAAAATAATTTTTCTATTTATTTTTATAAATATCTTGATTTTTTAAAGATTTAAAACATTTAAAATTATTAAAAAATTAGTTATTTACTTTACTAATATTTTAATTAATATTAATTGATACATATATATTTTAAATTAAATTATTTTTACCATAAATATGATTCTATGTTTTTAATAATAAAAATCTTTCTATAAATAATGATATTAACTTTTAACTAGATGTCTGGAAGCAAGTGTCGAAATTGTGGATCTACAGATATTGAGACAGATCCAGCTCGAGGAGATGCAGTCTGTACAGAATGTGGATTTGTATTAGAAGATCAACTTATTGTTAGTGAAACAGCTTTTAAAGAGACACCATCTGGTAATATGATGGTATTGGGTCAATTTGTTGCTAATGACAGTACTGGAGGAGCGACAGGATTTGGAGCAAGTATGTTATTATAAAAAATATAAAATTAAATATTATTTGTTTTATATATATTATTTTTCTCTATATATATTTATTTATTTTTTATAAAAATAATTCTAAAAAATTAAATTTAGTAATTTTTATATTTATAGCATATCATGTCAATGGAAAAGAATCAAGAAAAATAACATTGCAAAATGCAAAAAAAGGAATAACTCATTTATGTATGCAATTACAGTATGTAAATTTTTTCTATTTTTTAAAAGAATATTTAATATTATTATATTAAATTATTTATTATTCTTTTTATATAATTCATAAAATATTGTATATCCTGTATATTTTATTTTTTTAATAGATTAAACCAACATTGTATTGATACATCTATGAATTTTTATAAAATGGCATTGAATCGACAGTTAACTCGTGGAAGAAAACAAGCACATAATCATGCAGCTTGTGTTTATATTACTTGTCGTACAGAAGGCACTGCACGTATCCTTTAAATTTTAAAAAGAAAAATAAGATTTTATAATTATATTTTTAAAATTTATTTTTGCTAATCCATTTATATTCATTTTTAAATATAAAATATTTAATTTAATATGAAATCTTTTTAATATATAATTTAATATATAATTTCTATTTTTTTTTAAATATGATAATTTCTAAAATTAGATTTATACTTAACTAAATAATTAGATATGCTTATTGACATCAGTGATGTTCTTCAAATTTGTGTTCATGAATTGGGACGCACATATCTGAAGTTTACACAAGCTCTTTGCATCAATATACCTTCAGTAGGTGAGCATTTTATAAATTTGCATGATACAAACTTTATTTTATTTTACTTTTTGCTGTGACTCAAAAATAGAATATTATTTTATAAAAATAAAAATCTTTCAATATTATTTTATTTCTTACATTAAATGCATTAAATACATTTTGTAATGATGAGATATTTCATATTTAGTGCAATAAAATAGTGATAAATAATTTAGAAAAGTCGAAAAAATATAAAGAGATTTAAATTTTTATAATGGCTATTTTTATTTTTTAATAATCTTAGATAGATTATTGTATAATTATTTTTCATGAAATTTTACTACTTAAAATTATAATTTTTTTGTAAAAATTTTGTAATATTTTAATTTTATTATT
This sequence comes from Apis cerana, assembly GCF_029169275.1. Taxonomy (NCBI): domain Eukaryota; kingdom Metazoa; phylum Arthropoda; class Insecta; order Hymenoptera; family Apidae; genus Apis; species Apis cerana. The sequence goes on from NC_083863.1 coordinate 8,413,222, forward strand.
GAACTTAAATTTATATGTTATATTATAAATACATAATAATTAAAACTAAATAATTTAAAATTCTTAAAGTTACATATAAATTTTTATATTTTTTTTTATAAAATAAAAAAATTTTATTTAGGATAATTAAATTAATTTGCTTTACTTATATATAAATATTATATATAAATTTTTATAAATTATTTTTAACAAATATTAATTAATATTACATTTATTAGTTTTTAAAATAATAAAATTAAACAAATAATTTCTTATGCATATTATCATTTTATATTAAATTTAAAAAAATTTTTAAATTTGATTAGTAATATTAAAATTATTTTCAATATTTGTTTTATTTTCAGTTTATTTAGAAATAATGTAATATATCAGTTAATTCTATTATAATAATAGTTCAAAAGTATTTACGATATAAGTATAATATAAGATCACTATTTCTATATAAGATTCTGATATTTATTTAGATTTATTGCTTATATAAAAATTTTCAACTACATTTTTCATACTTTAATATATGTTATATATAATATTAAATAATTTTAAATAGAAAATTTAGAATAAAAAAATGAAACTAAATATCTTACTTTATTAATAATAAATTAGCATAATTTAAATTCAAATTAATTTTTTATTTGAACATTTTAGTATTATTTTAAAACATATAATTGATATTCACTTTTTTCTTAAATGCCAATCTTAATTTATACTCAAAATTTATTTATTATTATTATTTTTTTTTTTGGCACTTGCCAATCATGCTAACAATAGGAAGGCATTATTTTGTACATTTTATTATTATTGAAATATTGCAATTCATTGTACTTTTTTGAATAGTAGTTACTATTCTATATTTGATGCCAGATTCTATGGCATTATTGAATATAACATAATGTTTATTATAAAAAATGATAATTATAGTTATAATATAATTACTTATATATTTGTATATATTTTATCTTGAAATTATAGTAGAATTTTTTTTCTATTTTTTACTTAGATTAGGGTAAATTATAAAATTATATAAATATGTTTGAAATATCTTAAAATATTTATATGAAATATTGTGATTTTTATATTGTATATAAAAATGCTATTTTATTTTAAGGATCTATACTTAAATATTTCTTTCAATAATTTAGTAGTTATCTTTTGCATTATATTAATACTTAAAAAGTTAAAAAGAAAAATAAAATATATATTGACATAATATAAAAAATAAAATAATGATTAAATAGAAAACAAATATTGTTATTCATAGGCAGTTTCAATCATAATATTATATTATACATAGATTAAAATTATTTTTCATTAATTGTGGCATGTTCTAAAATACGCGAATACATTGAATAAAAGTAAAAACAATATAATCTTTTTTCATAAAATGACACTATACATTGTTCATTTTAAATTATTTTAAATTATTTCATATTATATTTTTTTCAATTGAAAATTAATTAATTGTGATAACAATATAGATTCAAAAATTAATTGATCCTTGTATATTTTTTTATATCATTATTAACAATAATTTTAAAGATAGCAAATCCTTTTAAATAGCACTTATTAACTTTCTCAATTATTTTCTATTAATTTAAAGATCATCTTTACATTTTTTTTTCTATATGTTATCTAACAAATATTTTATATTCTTCACTTGTATATTTACAAATAATGCATCAAATATTTATTATGCGAAAAATAATTTTTCAAAAAAAAAAAAAAAAATAAACTAAAAACACGTGAATATGTAAAAATAGTAATAGACACACTCTCTTCTATAAAAAATATTATTTTAAAAAAACTAATTTAAATTTAAATACATTTATTTTATTAATTACCAAACAATATCTTTTATAATTTTTAGTTTTATTATTAGTTTTGATATATAAATAAATATTATTTTATGTATTATATTTTATTTTTGACATTTTTGTTTTATAAAAATAAATTTTTAAGAAATAATTTATATTTTGCATTTAATGTATTATAAAACAAAAAATTTAATATAAGTAAAGAAACTATTATTTTTTAAATATTAGATTAACAATAACAAAAGATATAAAATTATAATAAAAAAAATTAACTTTTTTTATGAAATATTCACATATTACGATTCTATATTAAATTTAAAATATAAATATTTGATATTTAAGAGTGTCTCTATTATACAAAATTCGTCATTGATTTAAAAATTATACGTAAATTAACAATTATATAAAATATTGAACAATGTTAAGGTACATATTTTTAGAGACCATCAGTTAAACCATTATTTCTGTAATAAATTTCCATCAGTCATCTACTGGTGGTCCATAAAAAATTAATTCGGGTATTTGTCCGCCCTGTACACCAGTACCATTCGTACTTTCCGAACTACATTGAAATTGAAAGTTTACATTTCCAACTGTTATTTCTGACATGCCTTCTTGACCAAAATAACTCAATTCTCCTCCATCTAATATTACACTAGCTGTATAAAAGCATTCTGGTTCGATTTGAATTGGATTCTCAAAATATACATGAAAAGTACTACTCGAACCATCAGAAAAAAATTTCGTACTATTTTCAGACAAAACACATCCCAATCTTTTAAGTTCAATGCGAACATTATAATCTGCAGCACCAGACGAGCTTCCATATAATCCAAAACCAACAACAAATATTCTTTTGTCAACGCTAAATTGAATTGAATCACATCTGCCTCTATAACGCCATTGATTTGATCTATATGCACATGACTGAAACCTATGACATACCTGCAAATAGAATAATAAAACAAATATATGATAGAATGAATACTTCATTTTAAATTTAAGTAAATGATTTTATTTTATGATATTTACTTGAGTTTTTAAACCTTGTCGAGGTTTAATAGGAAAACAAAGTTGAGGTTTATTACTAGCAGTAAAATGTAAGAAGACATCAATTGTTTCTTGTTGTGTTAAAATTCCAGTTTGAGCAGCACTATTAGCAAATTCTTCTAAATTCATAGCAGGAAGTCTAATTAAATACAAAGCAGATCCTAGAATAAAAAAGAAAGCATTATAATATAATAATATTTTTTGGTTTAAAATTTTAAATTAAATATTTACCCAATAGACGTCTTTGATTTGCTGATGAAGGTTCAAGTTCTTGTCGTATACATTCTGCAGTAGCCCATCTTAATGCAGCATCCCAAACATGTATTTCCTTACAGTTTAGTGTTTCTCGAGAAAGCACTGATTCAAGAGTATGAATATCAATATCCACAAAGCCATCTGATCTTAGTGCCATTTCTGCCTAAATTATATTAAATTTTATATTTACTATCTTTATACAAATATTTTAACAAAAATATAATTTCTTAATAAATAATAAATTTATTACTTTAGATTTATTTTTATTAATTTTACATTTATTATATTGATTTTATATCAAATAAAATTAAAAAGTTCTTTTTTTTAAATTAAAAAATATAAAAAAATTAAAATCTATTAAAATTAGAAATAAATTTCAAATTGATTAAAATATAATCTTATTAATATTATTTAAATAAATATTATTTTCTAAATAAATATTTTTATTATATGATATAAGATAGAGTTTAAAAATAAGAACAAATTTTTAAAAATAATTTAAGTATTTTAAATATTTATTTTAAAAATACTATTTTTATTGTAAGAAACTAATTTTATAATTTCTTTAGGAAATTTTTAATTTGATTGAACAGTTTAATTTAATTTTATAATAATTTATTACAATTAAATGTTTTATGAATGCTAATAGTGTAATATGTATATAAAAAATGAATTAAACAAATATGTATATGGTAATATATGATATATATACATTACAAGAAAATTCATGTTAAATTATTTTATTTTCATATTTTGTGAAAATGTATATTGTAAAATTGCATATTGATCTTTCTTAATTTTAATAATTAATGAATTATATTTTTACTAAGTTATATATAAATGAATTGTGAGTAAAATTATATTTTAAAAATTAAAAAATATATTTTGTTTTTTTTTCAATCAGTCTTTTCAATTATATTTAATTAATTTTATTAAAAAAGAAATAAGCAATTTTATCTTAAGCAATTCTTAAATACTTAAATTAAATTTTTTAATGTATAAAATAAATATTATAAATTATTTAAGTAATTATTGGATTAATATTACATGTTATTTTAGAAAAGTTATAACCATTTTTTCTATGTTCATATTCTTCTATAAAATTATCTTCATAAGTTACATTTTGTGTTACTTCAATTTCTAATTTATTATCTGCAAAATAAGGTTCACTTCGAGTTCGAAATAGGGAAAATGATAATCTTTTATTATTAAATTTACAACAATTATTCTCAGATAAACTGAAACAATGAGATACTACCGATAACCTATTCTTCATATTTCCATAATTATTACTTTTTGTTCTGTGAATAAATTGATATTCAGAATCTTTTAATTTGTTATTCAAACAATTTGAGGAATTTGATTTACTTTTTAATGTTACATTTAAATTATCATTAAAAGTAAAAGATTTCAATATTCCTTTATTTAAACTTACTTGAGCATCTATAACTTCCCAGCAACGTTGCATAAGATCTGGTTCTTCAAACAAACGAGATTGACTTAAAAGTAAACATGCATTTTTTGCTGTTAAACTTGTTTCTAAATAATTAACACATGCTCTTGCTAAATGAGGGACTATATACTTTTTAGCAACATAAAGTGTTGCTAATACTGTATCAGCTTCTAATTGTACTTCATCACAATACATATACCTGAGAAAAAAATTATGAAATAAGTAGTAAATAATTTAATTGTCATAAAAATTAAAATATTCACCTTAATAGAGCAAGAAAAGCAGCAGGTTCAACATCTGGTACTTCTATATCTCTTTTGTTCTCTGCTAATCCACCATAAAACATAGCATAAAATACAGAACTACCAGTAGCTAAAACATACTTATGTGCTGGTATAGTTTGTGTATGACCTATAATGAAAAATCATATTTAATGTTATTTAATATAATATTATTTTATTTTTTATTACTTCTCATATTAATATACATTCGATGATTTTATAAATTACCTGGACTACCAACAATAAATATAATATCAGCCATCAAATGATTGTTAAACATGGCAGCATTTCGTTCACGAACTGTAGGTTTTGTTGCTTGCCAATTAGGATCTTGTGTACAGTCTTCAGGTGATGATAAATTTAATTGTGCTAATGGAGATGATAAGGAAGACAATGGTGATGCAGGTGCACTTAGTGGTTGGTTTATTGTCCCTTCACGTTGTAATACAATGGAAGAAGATAATGGGCTTACAGTAGGTGGTGAATCTGATACAGGAATCAGCGATTCCGCTGAAACATATGTAACATCAAAATTTTAGATTTAAAAAATTTTTTTTTATTCTTCATTATTTTAACATTGACATTGATTGACATGATCATAGTTAAATTAATTAAAATAAATTAGTTTTGTAAAATTGTTATTTTATTATATTAAAATAATTTAATATATGCATAATTTTATATATTACACAAAAACTTAATAAAAACGTGATATTCTTAAATATTTTTTTATTTATAATATTCATTATAAAAATTAAAGTTAAAAGTATATTATAAAATTTTATTAATTATAAATAAATATTTAAAATATAAATAATATAATTATAAAAATTGTATTATAATATATTGATACATTTGAAACACAATTTTTTATAAAATTAATTAAATATATTTTTATTATTGTATTAAATATATTAAAAACTGAAGAGGTTATACAAGATAATATTTAATAATTAAATTTAAGATCCTTAAATAAGATTATTTATTTTATAATTAATTAAAATTCTTTTCATACATCTATATTTTTATGTATTGCTTTTAAGGTGTTGTATAATTTATCACCTTTTTGCGACGCTTTAATTAAAATAAACACAAAACAAAATCATGAAAATTTTACCCTTAGTATACATTATTCCACACGTTTAAAAATAATTTTGAATAGAATATTTTACTTTTTACAACATGGTAAATATTTATCATTTAGCATAGCTTCAAAACTTCTCATATTCAAATATTATCATCACAAATATACACTTAACTATATATAAATACGTATCTATACATATATGCGTAGCTATATATTCTTAGCAAATTTCATCTATGAAAACTTCGAGTAATACTACATTAAGCTCGGTTTGTTCCGTTTTTATTCGTATAATTTCGTAGAAGATTTGTATGCACGTGATACGTATGTCAAATAAATGCGTATACGAGTATATATATTATTATTATTACATATTTTAAATTATTTGCAGAATAAATATATTTTTTATCTATAATAATTACATATAGTTTTTCTAAATAATTTTTTCTAAATAATTATTAATTATTTCAGAATAATATTGCATATAGAATAATATAGAATAATATAGAAAATTATTAATATAGAATAATATAGAAAATGTTTTATATTAATATAATAAAAAAAATTATTTAAAATATATAAAATCTAATTAAATTTAATTAAAAATTGTAAAAATATATACAATTATATATATAATTTTAATAAAATATAAATTATGTTATATAATTATATAATGTTATTATTTATTTTTATTAATTTATAAATTTTTTTATAATTTTTAATATTATGTAAATATAATTAAAAAATTAAATATTTAAAATATTTTTTTTATATTTTTTGATTTGATATATTATTTTAAAAATATATTATTTTGTAAAAAAAAATTAAATAAAAAATCATAAAAAATAATTTAAAATTTATGTTATGAAAAATATTATAAAATTTATATATATTTAATATTATAAAATTTATATATATATTTATATATATATATTTCAAAATTTCATGTATATTAATTTATAAAATATATTTATGTATATTTTATATAATATTTACAATAGTTAATTACATTATCAAAATTATTTTTAATGAAATTATTTTCAAATCAAGTATACTTATTTCAAGTTAAATACATTGTTAAAATGTTATTAAATATTATTATATTATATATTATTATATATACTGAAGTATAAACATTACGCAAAATAATAATGTTCTCTAAAATAATTAAAATAAAGTAATTTTAAATGATTTTTCATTTATTTATATTTATATCATTTAATCTAATAAATGTATAGATAGTATTTAAAATTCATATTATGTTTATTTATATCTATAATTATCTCTTACCATTTAACCATGGATTAGTCTGTTTAACTGTGACGTTGTCTTGGAAGCGTTTCATCGGCTTCGTTGATATTTTCGAATAAAGATTTGACATGGCCATTGTCACTTTTTAAACTTGATGCCCGTTTTTTCTTAAATTATAACACAGAACGATTTTGGATTTCAGTTATATGGACACCATGTCAGACGGGCGCTGGTTAGATAGTTCTGTACTTCGGTCGATAGGCAACTTAGGGCACGCGCGTCCATATATCGGGTGTTTCTCAAAAACGCAAATTTCGATCTGCGCAGTTATATATGTATATACATTTGACAGACAGTGTTCATTTATAATTTAATATACGAATATGTAATATACATCTTACTATAATAAATTTTAAATCATATATTTAAATCAAATATGTTATCTTATATTATATATTTTTTATCATCTTACTCTTTTCATTTGGATAAGAATAAAACATAACAATATTGTATCAATTATGTTAAAATTTGAATGAAATTATTATGATATATAACATAATATATTATATATATTGTATTTTAATAAAAGTAAAAAATTTATATTTTTTTTACAATTTTATATGTTTTTTAAATTGTTAAATTTTTAAATTTTTTATATTTTTAATATTTTTTTCCTTTATAGATCCATGTTTATATATTATGAGATTTGCAAACAAGTTGGAGTTTGGTGAAAAAACTCATGAAGTATCGATGACAGCTCTACGAATAGTTCAAAGAATGAAAAGAGATAGTATTCATAGTGGACGAAGACCATCAGGATTATGTGGCGCTGGTATTAAAAAATTTAATTTTTTTATAATTAAAATTTTTTTAATTTTGATATAAATATTTATATTTTAATTTAATTCATTTTTTAAATTACATATAATTTTTACATAAACATTAATGTTGTAAAATACTAAAAATAATATCAAATCATTAAATTAATTAAAAAAAAAAAGATCAAATAAATTACGAAATTAAATTAAATTTTATAATAAATTAAATAAATTAATCTTTCATTAGCTTTACTAATGGCTGCTCGATTACATGAGTTTAATAGATCACCTACGGATATTATAAAAATTGTAAAAGTCCATGAATCAACATTACGTAAGAGGTAAAAGATATTCAAATAAATTTATTTTTAAATAAATTTAAAATTAATAACTTTTTTTTTATATGTTAAAATTTATAGACTTATAGAATTTGGTGATACACCTTCGAGCGCATTGACTCTTGAAGAATTCATGACGGTTGATTTGGAAGAAGAACAAGATCCTCCAGCTTTTAAAATAGCACGAAAAAAAGATAGAGAACGATTACAAAGAGTATAAATATTTTTATGTTATAGTACAGTATAAATATATATATATATATAATATTAATATAATTCTTTTTAATTTTATTTTTATTTTTTAGTTAGAAAATATAGATACGGAGATAAATGAATTGCAAGCTGAAATTGATAAACAGTTGGAAGATCATAGATTAGGAAAAGCAAGAAAACGAAAAGATGGTAATTGTAATAATAATTTAAAAATCAACTATAATTTGTTAAATATTTTTTTAGAAGAATAAAAATTTTTTGTTTATAAATTATTTTTTAATTATAAATAAATAGCGTAATAAAATATTAATTTTCAGCTGCTGTTATAGAAAAAGAAGATACTGATAGATTTATAAGAGAAAGTAATTTAGATGTAATTAAAAATTACGTTGAGAACGATATAGATGACCCTGATGATGAAATTCAAAATTCTGAATCAAATAATGCAAATAATCGATTAATTATTGGTCTCGGTAAGAATTCAAATAATTTTAAAAGAAATAGAAAAATAAAACAGAAAAATAAAAATATTTAATAAATTTTAATTATATTAAATATATAATAAAATTTACAATATTAAAGGTCCAAACATTGCTTCAATGGGATTAATATCAACAAATAATCGAGAAAATGAAACAAAAGAATTAGTAAACATAAATTTTGAAAATGTAAATAAATTTAATTCTATTAAAATAATTATCATTTATTAATATTTATTTTTATAATATTACTTTCTATTTTAGAATTCTGGAGAAATTGACGTCGCTGATTTAGATGATGAAGAATTAGATAGTTATATTATGTCGGAAAAAGAAGCACAATTTAAACATAACTTATGGAATAAAGTTAATGCTGAATATTTAATTCAGCAAAAAGAAAGAGAAGAAAAACGCCAAAAAGAAAAAGAAGAAGGTAAACCTGAAAAGAAACGACGGCGAACTACTAAACGTAATAAAAGTCAAGCTCCTGCAAATACTGCAGGTATAATATTATTAATAAATTTTATTACATTAATAAATTAATATAAATTTAATTATATTAATAGTTTAATTTTTTGTTAATTATTAAATTTTTTTAAATATTTTTAGGAGAAGCAATTGAAAAAATGTTACAAGAAAAAAAAATATCATCAAAAATTAATTATGAAGTATTAAAAAGTTTAAATGTGAGTTTAAATACTTCAACTAAAGAACAACAAAAAATTGAAGAATCAATTCAATCATCAAAAATAGAAATAAATAATATAGCAAGTTCTAGTAAAATGTTAGTATAATATTTTTAATGTTAATTTTTTTTTTTAGAAAAAATATTAATTAATGTTATATTTATGCTTGTCTATTTTTTATTTTTATATAGATCTAATGTTTCTATTTCAATGAAAATTCAAGATAAGCCAATTACACCAATAACAAAAAAATCCCGTTTAATTAAACCACAGATTCAACAAACAAAAAAAGAAGAAATACAAACATCTGATGACATAGAAATTAGTGACATAACAGAATCTACCCTTTCAAGAATGAATTCTTGTGATATAGGTAAATTATTAATTTTGATTTATTAAAATTTTTTAAAAATTTAAATTTTATTTTGTTTAATTAATTATTATTCTATTTTATATTTATAAAATATATAGATGAAACAGATGATTATGTTGATGAAGATATTGAAGCTGATCCTACAGAAATGACTGTTGGAGAAATGCTTGGACATCATGGATCAGAAAATGAGAATGATTTTGGATATGGCTATGATGAAGAAGATTATTAATTATTTATAATATTGTACTTATTTATTTAATTAATACAATTAAAACTCAGTAAAAAGACTGCTGTAAAATTATGTACAAATAAAGCATTTATTATTGTTTTTTCTTTTTTTTCTTTAAATATATACTTTAAATATATAATTAATTTATAATTTAATTTTATTTAGTTTTTCAATTTTAAATTTGATTTTACGATATTATAATGTTGTAAAATTGTTATAATTTAATTTATTTCGCCTCAAATCTTTTCACTTTGAAAATCATTTTGAATAAAATTTATATAAAAAAATATATATAGAAATATAAAAATATAAAAATATAAAATATAATCATTAACATTTATTATATTTTTTATCTCATGAAAATTATTTTTTGTTAATTAAAATTTATTGATGTATTCAATTTATATCTCTCATCTTGATTAAATTATATATAATCAAGATTTAACAATTATAGACAAAGAGAGCAAATAGTAAAAGAAACAGAGATAGTATAAAAATATTTAAATCAATGTTATTTTCAGAGTGTCGCAAATAAAACATAAAGGAAATGAGACTAGATAGAAATAATGAAGATAGAAATAAAATAAGAATTGATCGTTAGCACCATCTTAAATTCTAAAAACATTTTTTTCAAAAACAGGATAAAACTTTCTGGAATAAAAGAAAAAGAAAACACATTCTATTTCTGAAAATATATTTTTGGTATTTAAAAAATGGAGCTAATAATTAATTCTTATACTTATGTTTTTTCTTCTATTAATTTTTGTTCTTTTTTTATATGTTTCATTTGCAATATGAAGATGGCGCTGATTTCAATTTTATGCTATCTCTATTCTTTTTTATTATTTATTACTCGTTATCCTTTTTGCTCTTCTTGTCTACTCTGCAAAATTGAAAGTTAAAATTATTTTTAAAATTTACTTATCAAATGTTATCAAAAGCAAGTAAAAAATTAAATTAAGCAAGTAAAATATACAAAAATAAGTAAAAAATTGTGTGTCCTCTAAAATAAAACTTAAATTATTATAAGAATAAATCACGATATATTTAAAGTAGGTTGTAAATAAATACAATATATATTTTTTACAAATCGAAATTATACTTGTTTCTACAAATCGAAATTATACTTGATATACTAATTAGTCTATACTATTTCATTTAAATTAGTATTTCTATTTATAACATTTCATATATATGATTCTACAAATTCATGTTATTATATTATTTATGCTTTATATTAATTATTACCTATTATTTGTTATTTATTATTACCTATTGTATCAATTTAAAAGTTTTAATTAGTATAAAACATCTAATTTGTTTTGAAGAAATAATAAATAATCAAAATTGTATTGATAGATGGCGTTAATAATGCAATGCATTAAAGATCAAAGTCTATCATTATATTATAAATGTTGTTCAATTGGAAACAATCATAAGAAATAATAATTCAAAGTGTTGAATAAAAGTATGATTTTAGATCTTATTTTTTATATATATATATATTTTATGTCAAACGATTTGATAAAAGTTTATAAATACAATTCAAATAATATATATGTATATACATATATGATATATGTTTACAAAATAAGTTCTTAAATATTAAATTATGTGATATCAGTTTATATCAGTTTTATTTACTAATATGACAGTTAATTATTTTTCAAATTTTTATTTATAAAATATTGAACATTTAATGTAATTAGTACAATAAATTTATTTATTTTTTATAATTAACAATTCACGTTATTAATTGTTATCAATTATAATATTGATCTTATTTAAATATTCTTTATCTAAGCTACAAAGATCATTATATGATGATATTAAATTACAATAAAATTAAATAATCAATATATATAATAAATTAAATTATAATATTTTTATCTATTTTAAAATTTTTAAAACTTTGAATATAGATTGAATATGGCAAGCACTTCTTCTGATCAAAGCACTATTGCTAAAAAGACATGGGAAATATCAAATAATATTGAAACAATCAGCACGGTTGATGAAATTTATAGATATGATCGAAAAGAACAGCAGGATATATTAGCAGCAAAACCATGGGAAAAAGAGTATGTTGTTTTTTGTGTAATTATAAATTTTTAAATTAAGATATTTTATTTTAGATATTCTATATTATTAAAACATATTTTCTTTGTTCTTTCTTTTAAATATATATTTCATTATGTTTCAGTCCTCATTTTTTTAAAGATATAAAAATCTCTGCATTAGCATTATTAAAGATGGTTATGCATGCTCGTTCTGGAGGAACATTAGAAGTAATGGGTCTTTTACTTGGAAAAGTTGCAGCAAATACAATGATTGTTATGGATTCTTTTGCATTACCTGTAGAAGGCACGGAAACAAGAGTTAATGCACAAGCACAGGCATATGAATATATGACAGCATATATAGAAGCAGCTAAACAAGTATTTTTTTATCATTACAAATATAATTATTAAAAAAAAACTTTTATTTATAATAAAATACTTTTAATAAATAAGGTTGGAAGACAAGAAAATGCTATTGGATGGTATCATAGCCATCCTGGTTATGGATGCTGGTTATCAGGTATTGATGTATCTACACAAATGCTTAATCAAAATTTTCAAGAACCATTTGTTGCTATTGTAATTGATCCTGTAAGAACAATATCTGCTGGTAAAGTTTGTTTGGGTGCATTTAGAACTTATCCAAAGGTAAATATATATTTGTTAGAATATAGAATATATAAGAAATAATAACAATATTTATGCACTATAAAAAGGGATATAAACCAGCAAATGAAGAACCATCTGAGTATCAAACAATTCCTTTAAATAAAATTGAAGATTTTGGTGTTCACTGTAAACAATACTATTCTTTAGAAGTTTCTTATTTCAAATCATCATTAGATAGAAGATTACTAGATTCTTTGTGGAATAAATATTGGGTGAATACATTAAGTTCTTCTAGTCTTTTAACAAATGCTGATTATACTACTGGACAAATATTTGATTTATCAGATAAACTTGAACAATCAGAAGTTGCACTTGGAAGAGGATTTATTTTAGGTGGAACAGATCCCCATGATCGCAGCACTGTAGAAAAATTAATGAAAGCAACAAGAGATAGTTGTAAAACTACTATTGAAATTATTCACGGATTAATGGCACAAATAATCAAAGATAGATTATTCAATCAAGTTGGGTGTAATCCTATTGAATCTCAACAACAATAAATTATAAATGAAGCATAATAATTAAGATTAATTATAATAATAAGATTGATCATAATAATTTAAAATTAATATGTAAAATGTATTTATAATATAAGGAATACTTTTAATTAAATTATAATAAAAAAAAAATTAAATCTGTCTTTTTACTATAATATATGTATATATTTTTATAATATAATATTTTTCCTTAATATCTATATTGAAATAATTATTGCATAAAATGATTATTAAAAAACTATAAAATTTTAAGATTTAAAATCTAAAAATAAATAAGAGAAATGCATAAGCATTAATACAATATTTTCAAAGAATAATGGAATAAAAATACATTTTATTTTCACACCTTGAATCTCTAGAAAGTATATATACAGAATCTTTATCATTATTCAATATCCTCACAATTGATTTATATATATTTATATTTATAAAACTAATATAATATTGAGAACAAGTAGGCAGAGTACATCCCACTGAAGGGCTGACACTGTGTCATAGACTTTAAGACAAGGCCACTCAGAAACACACCCACCTGTTCTAGAATTATACATCGCATTCATAGCGCACAACATATAAGGGACGGAGCTAAAATGCATACAGTTATATTGATAATATATTTACTAATATGTTCTGATAATTATGCTTTAAAAAAAATTTAGAAAGAAAAATAGTAAAAGAATTTATCAACTTAATCATTCAAAATATTAGATTATTTATAATACTAGAATTAATCGCACTTAAAATCTATATATTCATATAATTCTATTACAATAAGATAAATTAAATACAATTAAGTACAACTGTCTTATAATTTCATTTACATAAAATCTTGAAAAAGATAAATATTTGCAAGTAAAGATGCTATTGCTACTTTTTACACAATTTATTGTGTATCGTTTCGCACAATTTAAACGCACATTCATTGTTAAATGATATTTGCTTATAATATTTGCTTCATATAGGAAGAAATAACATATATAAAAAGATATGAATTTTAATTTCAAAAATTAGTTCAAAATTTAGTTCAATTCATTCATACAATTTTCAAATTCATTAAATTAATAAAAATTTAAACTTTTAATTTTTTAAAAAATTAAAATATTTTTTTTACATTTTTTAATATATTTAAATAAATTCTATAATAAAAAGGAATGTAAAAATATTTCTTTACATTATAATTTTTCCTAAACTTTTTGTTAGAAATATTCAAATTTACATATTCTTAAAATAATATGTTACGAAACAAAACATAGCATATAAGTCATAATTTTGTTTTAGATTTTTTATGCATAATGTTTAATAAATATTTTTAATATAAATAAATATTTTTTAATGAAAAATATTTTTTCACAGTACAAAGATTGTTATATATATTACATTATAAAATTTTTGTAATAATTTTCGGATAATATAATTTTTAATATTCGATTTTCAAATAAATTGTGATTTGAAGTCATATTTAGAGAAAATTGTTTTTTAAACTTTCATACGAATTTAATTTTTTATATGAAAAAAAAAATTGTTAATAATTTTAAATAATTTCGTAAATGAATATATATATATATATATATATATATATATATATATATAAAATAAATTGACAACGAGAATTCAGCCCTCCAATGATGTCATATACTCCAAATACATTCAAAACAGTATAAACACCACCCATAACATTGTAAATATGGGATATAGCAAACGTACCCGCTACATGTATATGTATTTATGTGTAATTCCTTTCTTATCTAAAAATTTTTCGTGAAAGAAGCAATGCTTCTCTATTAATTATTGACGTGACAATCGTATGTAATAAAGAATCTCATTTTACATTCCTCATAATAAGAATTTAATTATTTCTATTCTATTCTCACTGCAATTATTTAATTATTTACAAGGCAATTGCATCCATTTATTATTTATAAATATAGTAGAAAAGATCAATTATTATAACGAGATTTGTGTGCTTGTCGTTGATAATTGGGCAGCAGTATTTTTAATGACAAACACTTTTTATCTGCATTGTCAATTGATTTTAATAATTTTTAATAATTTTTTTATTATTGTATGTTTTTTGTTTGAATTGTCCTATATGAAAAATTATACATTAAATCAAAAGCTATACGATCATAAATTCAACAAATCAAATAACAATGTTGCATGTAATATTGTTTTATCTAATATTTAATTAGAAAAAATATTTACACATTTCACAATACATGCAGCTTAGTACAAGAGAAATTTTACATTCCTTTCTTTCCCTGTTGAAATTTAATTATTTCAATATAATGATAAATTTTACTATTTTTTAAAGATTTCAAAATGAATATACCATCTGCTCACTAAGCATCATTTTTAATCAATTACAATTATTTTATATATTTATTTATAATATAAATAACTATTTATTTTATTAACAATATTTATTTAGATAATATAAAGAGTACTAAAAAATGTTATTTATTATATAAATTTTCAATTATTTAAAAGAAATTTTATTTACCATTATACCCAATATGACATTAAATTAAAACAATTTTTACAAAACTTATTTACAAAAATTATACGTACAAAAAGCTACATATATATTTAAATTTTCTACAAACATAAAATATAGCTTGTGAGCAGATGAAAAACTTACAGATTCATATTAAAGAAAAAAATTAAATTCATAATAATTTGATTTTTATCAAATCCATGTCCAATAAATGTTCATTAAATTAGATTAATTAATCAGTTTTTGTCAAACATATCCTTTTACCAATATATTTTTGTTTTATCCAATGAAGAGATGAAATTCAGTCCATTTAAGATTCAATTACTTATTTAGACAGGTATATGTACAATTGTCTTCTTTAATATATCTTGTCACTGTGATATTAATGAAGGAAAATTATTCACTTCTGTTTGTTCCAAAACTGGTCCTGTTGGTCCAGTATATGATATACGTAATCTCATTCTTAAAGGTACCTATATTAGAAAAACACAAAAATAATTAAAAAGAAAGGAAAAAACATTTTAAAATCATCTTTTATGTAATATTGTTACAAAAACATACTTTGTTGATATTCGTAACTTTTAATACTTGAGTAACTTGTCCAGAGGGAGGAATGACTGTGCTTGATGGTGATAACATTTGTAGTTGGAATGTCTAAATAATAAAATATAAAAAGTGATTTAACATTTTTTTAGATAGAAATAATACAAATAGTGATTGTTACCTTAGGAACTGCTGCTTGAAATAAAAAATCAGTTAATATTGCATTTCCAGAATTTTGAGCTGACATATTAATAATTAATAAATCAGCAATATCTGGAGATCTTTCTAATCTAAAGATTATTTTAAGTCCTGCTTTATCCAATACAATCATAGTAAGAGTATCTAAGTTTCAAAATAAAATAAAATGTTTGCATTATAATAGAAATAATATGAAATAAATAATTTATTATATTGAACAAACCATTTTGAACTGATGATGAATTAAGCAAACCATCTACTAAAAAATTGGTTGTATTAGTAGAATTAAATATTTGCGATGTTTGTGTCTGTGGCAGTGTAGATGTAGATGTGGGTACATTTAAATCCAAACTACCAAGAAGGTCCAAGAGATCATTATTGTTTACTATAGTTGTTGAATTAGCAGATGTATTTTTATTCGATACTGAAGGTGTCATTCCTAAGTCAGTAGTTCCAAGCAAATCTAGAAGGGCACTCTAAAATATAAAAAAATATTAAACTTTATTATAAAATATGATATTGACTATTATTAATAAAAAATTTTAATAACTTCTTATCAATTATATTAAAAAATTGATAATAATAAATTATATTCTATTATAAAAGTTATTTAATTTAAATTCAATTAAAGTATTATTATAATTATAAAGTATTATTATTATTATTATAATTCAATTAAAGTATATTATTATAAAATGTTTAATATAAACTTACTGAATCAGATGATGGACTACTTGCTTCTAAGACTGAAGATTTTTCTTCCTCTGGTTCTGGTTCACCATTTACCATACCAATAATTCCATTAGCTTGTGGTCTTGCAGTTTCCATAGGAGGCATTCTTTCAAGTAATGCAGGTCGTAAATGATCATATTTTCTGAATAATTGTGAAAATTCAATACCTCGTTGTTGTAATTCTATATGTAAATTACTTCCAAATGTATCAATTATTTGACGAATTTTTCTGAAATATAAACAAAAAAATACAAGCAACTACACGAGAAAAAAAATCTAAATATAAAAATAATATTATAAATAATCCTAATTAATTATTTTAATAATACTTACTCATTGCCTTTCTGGAATCTTGTGCTAAGTTTTGTGAGAGACAATAAAGTATATTGTTTTGTAACAACTGTGTTTTGTGGATTCCATAATAACCTTTGATAGACATCAATAACTTCATCTTCTGTTAACTAAAAAATAATAATAAAAAAAAGAAATTATATATTATATAATATTGTAAAGTCAGAATAAATGAACACATAATGTTTAATAAATGAACATACATTAATAGGAGTATCTATATCTTCTAATGGTGGCCCATATAATAATAAATCACCATATTCACCAATACACCATGTTGCTACTTGAGCCAAAGGTTGTTTATCAGATGTATCTTTTTCTAATGCTCTCCATAATGCACTGACAGCATAACTTTGTTGTGATTGTGTTTCTGAAATTAATTGAATAGTGCATGCTACCACATCGTCTCTAACATAATTACCAGCCTAAAAAAACAAGAAAATTATAATATCAAAGATTAAAAATATAATTAAATATAATTATGAAATAAATTTCTTACAGCAACAAGAACTTTGAATAGTGTTTCAAGATGCCAACGTTTATTTGGAGCAAATCTTTCTGCAGACATTACTATATTACTACTACATTGAGCTTTAAATTCTGGATCAGCACGTTCCAAGAAAAGCAATAATTCCTTCATCATATTTCTAATATTGTTTGAATTTACAAGTGCAAAACTAAGCTCCATTGCTCGTTTTCTAATTGATACATCAGGATCTTTTAGACATTCCTAAAAAATAAAAAATGATTTTAAATAAATTTAATATTAAAATAAATTTAATTATTAATATGATAAAAATGTAAAATTATAAAATAATATAACATTACCAAAATTGTTGAGCGATGTCTTTGTACTGCACTTGTATCTACATAAACTGTTTTTAATAATGTATTCAAAGCAACATATCGGATGTTTTTATCATTATTTAATAAAAATCGACCTAATATATTCACTGCTAATACTCTGAGTCCACTTTCAGATTTTATATCCATAATAGATAATACAGTTTCATATAGAATTGTATTTCCAACATTTTTACTAGTTTCTGTATTGGTTGCAACTTGTGCAAGTATATCATTCATTGCTTCAGATGCATCAATATCGTTACGTCCTAAGATTCGAAGTAGACGTAATATCTTTACTTGAAGAAAAGGATCAGATACTCCAGATACATCATGTTCTGGAGAATATCCTGCTAGTATTAAATTTTTTAAAATCCGCACAAGATTTGGTACAATCTGAAATAATAATTTTATTTTTATTAAATAATATATTAATATAATTTTAGATAAAGAAAGTTTAACATAACAATTTGTAAACATATAATAATAAATAATCGATATTTATTTTCATTAAAATTTTTCAAATAAAATACAACTTGTTAAATGCAATATTTAATAAAATATAAAAATAAAGATATATTGATATTTAAAAAACAAATAAATGCTACTATATATATGAGCTACTATAAATATGAAGTATATTATCGAAATAATATATATTATATTATTTATATACAAATATATTTTGATGTTTATATAATTAAAAAAATATTTAATAAAATTATGTTCTATATAAAAATATATTTTATTTGTTCACAATATAATATAATAATATAATAATAAATAATATAAGAAAGAAGTTAAGCATCAAAAAATATAAAACATATTATTTATAATATATTTTTTTAACAGCTAAATCATTGTGATTATTCAATATTAATTTTAAAAAAATGATATTTAAATTTTATTTTTAGAAACTTAATTGATATTAGATTTATTTATTATATTAAAATAATAATGAGAAATATATAAAAATAAGAAAATATTATAATAATATTATAATCTCAAATACATGCATATTTTTATATTTCATATATATTAAAGAAATAGTTAATATGAATAATGAAATATTTGTAATAAAATGATAAGCTAAAATATAAGAATGGAATTCACAATAAGCATAAAAAATATAGAATAGCATGCAAAAAATATGGAAAATGTTCTCGTATGCTTTTTACCTCTCGATGGCCGCATTCCTAAGAAAGATAAAACCATACTTATATTATGAATATAATTATAACCAAACAATATATTAAAAAATTACACTTTAAAATTAATTATTTAAATATATTTATTAATCATATATTTAATATATATAAAACATTTGAATTTTATTAATATTAAATATATAATATTTTATTTTGTATTCATTTTATTGATTTTATATTATTATTAATTAATTTTCCATAATTTTTTTTTAATCATTTTTTTAATTTACCTACATTGAAAAAATTTGATTAATGTTACAAATTCAACTTTTATTAACTATTAATACTATCACAATCTAATTTGCAGTTGTTAGATATATGTGTCTATATACATATGTGTAAATATATATATATATATATAAAGATATTATATTATATACAATTAAAAAAATTTAAATTAAATTAAAAAATAAATATTATTATTTTCTATTATTACTATTTAATTTTCTTTGATGCAATGACAAAATGTTTGTAATATTAGTTAAAACTAGTTATCTAAATAATTTACTACCTTTTATATCTTTATTCTTATTAAAACATGTAACTTACCTTTTTAAAGTGATTTAAGGTATCAACACTGTTTTCACACATTTCTGTAATAAGTGTAACACCTGTAATTAATACACCATGATTTTTTTCTGTAATTAAACTACGAGTAGCAGGTAGAAACATTTCCATCAATTCGGGTACACGTCTAATAATTCTAAATGCACAAAGTGCTGCTTTCTTCCGAATATATGCATTTGCTGATTTCATTAGCCTCTCGACTTCAGATGCTAAATCTCTTGCCATTTCTGGTGATGCAATTGCACCCAAAGTACATAATGCCAAACCAATAACAAATTGTGTAGAACTATTTAAATCACTATAAAAAAAATTATATTTTAAGTAAGTTTCAAAGTAATTATATATACTTTAAAGAAATTTAAAAATAATTTTATATTACTTTTTTAAACAATTTGTAATTAAAAGATGAACATCCTGTCGTTCATCTAATAGTAACATTGCACCTAAGTAACCAATTCTTTTATCTGTGAACCTTGGAGATGCAATAAGTTTTAGACATTCCAATTGGCCAAAATGAGCAGGATATCTATAAAATTATTTAAAATTATACTTCTAATAAAAAAACATTTTTTTAAAATATATATTCTTAAATATATTATTAAATGTAAAAATAAAATTTAATACAAACCCAAGCATATGTATATATAAAAGTTTTGCAATATTTCGACATCTCCATACACTATCCTCTTCTCTAAACGTAGAACGAATATAAGCACATTCTTTATTAACAACTGTCCTTTCTTCTGCTGCAGTTCTAGCAGCTCTTATTTGTCTGATAAGATCTCTCAATCTTGTTGGCGCAGGCATTCTAACTGTTGAGACTTTTAAATTATGCATATGTTATCAAGTTTAATGTTAGTAGAATTTAATGAGATAAATTTTCAAACTACGAAAAAAATGATCATAATAATTATATTATAATATAATATAATAATATAATAATGATCATATGATCATAATATTAATTATTAATATGATCATATTAATTATTTTTTATAAAAAATATAAAGAATGATATATAGAATTCAAGTTTCATATTCTTTTGATTATATGCACTTTATTTTTATATTATGTTTATATTTTTTTTTTCGAAATGGATGAACAAATACTTAAGTATTATTTAAGTATTATTTATAGTTCATTGATATATTTATTGTTAAAAATAATAAATTGAAAATAGATGAATTGATTAATTAATTATTATATCTAATTATTATTTTAAGCATATACATATACATAATAATATGAGATTTTATAAATATTTTTTTTAAATTTCTTTTATATATTAAAATTCTATATTATTATATATATTTTACATTATATATATATATATATACAAATTTTAAAATATTATATGTATTTCTCCACAATATTTTTTTTAAATGAATGTTTAATGATAAATAAATAAATATTACATTTACCTCTTTCTACTGCTTCATTAAATGCTTGTTTTATAGAGGCCATGTTAAAGGCTGGGTTAAACCTGCAATGTACACACCCATGCTATTTACACACACAAACCATTTACATACCATTTTTTTGTTGTGCAATGACACCCATAATATGATTTCAATTGTTCGTTATTTCAAAAAAACAATGTTTTTACAAGCAATAATAAAAATCATTATTGAAATAATACAATTGTTATCATTGCAATAACAAATTGTTTCTTATAAAATAACTTTACTAAAATTAATGACAATTAATATAATAGATTAGATAGGATATAAAAAAAATTAACAATAATTAATTTCTTGATACTTTTTCATTACAGAAAAATTATCTATATTATTATCTATATTAATTAATTATTAATTAAATATTTACTAAAGATATTTATTAGATATGTTAAAAAATATATTACCCGTGTTCTGAAGCATTCATGGTTCTCAATGATGTTTTCAAATATATATGATGAGCTTCAGTAATACAAATGAACACACACAGTTTTCTTCCTATTAGGAAAAGGTCATATAAATGTAGAATATTATGTATTGCAAAAACTTGAAACAGCTATAAATATTATATTATAATATAAATAAAAATAAGTTCATGTTCTTTATTACTTTTCTTAAAAAATATTTAATTATTTGAATCAAACAAAATAAAAAATAACTAAAAAATAATTAAAAAGTTACAAAGTTATAAAATAATTGAAGTTACAATGAAATAAAACATATTTAATATTATCTTTATATATTGCATATTATATGAAGAGAAAACATATGTGATATTATGTCTATATGAATTATAATCCATTAAATATCTATCTAAATTTATAAATAAAAATAATTATGATAAATTATGAATAATAAAAAATAAATTTCAAAATTATATTTATAAACAGATAGTAAATATATATATGTTATAAGCTTAATATAAAAATTCTATAGAAATAACAAGTAAATATTTTGTATAAAAAATACAAATATAATTATAGTTTATTTATTGAATAGAGAACATAAACTTAATATCTTATTTTTAATGCGTTGTAAGATATACAATAAATACAAAATAACCGGTTTCGCTGACGAAATCTAAGTAGTCGATCAGAAGAGTGCAATGCATGCAATGGATATTACCTAGTTTTTGAATGTCATTCGACCACAAATTCACGTGCTATAAAAACGCGTCGCGGTCGCACGCTCGTACAAGTCGGCAGCATATTGTAAAATGTGTAAACCGGTTATATAAAAGATCGTTCGCACTGAAGGGCATCGAACCAAGGGTTAGTTTTCTAGCTGTCAAACAGTACCAGTCAAGGACGTCGTTTTCAGGAAACTCGAATCCAGAAATCTAACGTTTACAACACACGTATGAAACGGCACAAAGCCGCGTCAAATGTATTGTCGTCGTATCGCCCACCTTTTACACAAGTCGTATGACAAATACGGCGAAAAATGCCTCGCCTCTTAGGGCGCGAATTGTGCGCCCTCACTCACTTTTGCATAGTCTATTCTGCACCTGGTATATTGGCCTGTATCGGTTTATATATATATTGCATTCCGAATATTTTCTTCCAACTTGACTTTTTACCGTTTACAATACGTACCGTACGAGACTTTGATTCACTGTAAGGGGTTAATCAATTGCGAAAAAAACTATGGACATAGTTAAACGTCCACAGTCGTTTAGCCTATCATACGACAAACACTTTTCACGATGGTCCACGATATTCGCGCACCAAAAATCAAAATGGCTACCCATTTTCATTGACGTTGTTCCTGATAATATTGGGACTTTTCGTTTAATGTTATCGTAACCATTTTCTATGTTACACATGTTTCACAATTGAAACATCAGTGAACAGATATATTGGTCATTCTTTCTCGAAATTCAAATTATTTCATTTGTTTGTAACTTTAAATGCATGCCTCATATTTATATTTTTGCTCAACGTAGTAAATTAAAATGATGTTCATTTTTAAAGCGCGAAATTTGTATTCCATCTTAAATTGAAATTTTATGATCCATTTTTTTCTTTATTCTGATAAGATAATCGTTATTGAAATTTTAGTGATGTAAATTTTCATGTCAAAAATAGAATATAATAGAATATAATATAACAATTTAAGAACTTATTATGAAACATTAATATATAATCTGAGCATCATTGCACAATTTATATTAAAAATAAATAAGTCGTAATATACATTTATAATATATTAGCATATTTAGTATATAAAAATACATTTGTAATCTATTCATTCATTAAAAAAATTAAATGATATAATAAAAAAAAATAAATATTTATACTTAATTATTGTAAGAAAAAATATATATATATAAATATAATTTTTGAATATTTCTCACAAAATCATTTTTAATCTAATAATTTAAACTATATATTTATTATTGTTTAATGTTATTAATATATTGTTATTAATAATTAAAATATTTATTAAAAATATAAAATTAATAAATATAAATTAAACAATATAATTAAACAAAATTACATACATATATATATATATATATATATATATATATATATATATGAAAATATGTATCTAACCAAAATTTTATATACATAAATATATATAAAAATAATTTTTATTAAAAATAAAAATAATGCAATTAATACCGTCTATTTAATTCTGGTGGTAAAACACTCCAATCTTCAGATTCATAATATGGCCACATGATGCATTAAAAATTTAACAGAAAAATTATAATATAATTATTTTATAATATATAACTAAACTACCAGTTTTGTAGACTTTTTATCATCAGCATAACAGAAGAGGAGGTAAGTTGCTAGCATTATCTCTTATCTTAGCTACTTTGATATCAGTAATACAAATCACTTACAATAACAAAATAATTGGAAAAATCATTATAATATATAAAATCATTATAAAATCATTATAATTATATTAAGTTTAAGAATAAGATATTTAATATTGTTTAATTATAATTAAATGTAAAAACTAATATTAATTATTAATATTACCAAATATATAATAAATAATAAATGTATAATAAATATATAATAAATAAGATAAAAATAAATGAGAAATAAGAAAAATTAATGTTTAAAAAGCAAACAAAAATATTAATATTTTATTATTATAATAAATAAGATAAATAAGTAATTCAATTAATATAGAAAACAAAGTTTATTGGTAAAAATGTACTTTTTAATGTAAGTGTATACAATTTTTACATTAAAATACTGTTCATTGATTAATCTATATTATAAAACAAAATAGGAATGTATTATTAAGATAGACAACTGTCATTCTGATTACGAGGGGGACGAACATCGTTGTTTCTCTTCACACAATCCACAAGCCAGTGAATTCCTTCATCTATGCCATCCCTTTGATATTATATTTATATAATATAATTGTCTTATATAATTTATAAACTTCACAACATGTTTATTTTACCAATATAATAATTATTTAGTAATAAAAAATTATTAATAAAAATATAATTTATTATTAAATAAAAAATTGGTATAATATTATGTTATGAAGTATTATTTTATTTATTTTAAATAAAATTTGTTAAATTTAATTTAAAATAATTATTCTTCTTTAATATTTATATTAAAATCATAAACAATTTCATATAAAATCTTTGTAATTTATATTTTATTTATTTATTAATTTATGTTTTTTTACACTAAATATTTAAGATAATTATATATAACTTAAAAAATTATATAAATATGAATGTTTATAATATAATTTATTTAAGTTTAAAATAAAATAAAATTTAAAACTGACATACCCATTCAAAGCAGAAACAGGCATTACCATGCAATCTCTTCGTCCTATTAAGTGTGCATTTTGATTAAAAATTGGTTTTACTTCTCTAACACCCATACAATCAGGCACATCCTGTTTATTTGCTAGGACTAAAAGTGGCACACCTATTAAATGTTCTGATGATATAACTCTATCTATAATTGAATATAAATATTTGTTTAATAAAAAATAAAAATAATATATATAATTTATAATACATATATTTCTTTCCTACTTTACCAAAAGTTTCTTTAGATTCAGGTATTTTTTCACGATCTGATGAATCAACTATATAAATCACAGCATGTGATTCTGCGTAGTACTATAAATATAAAATAATTATTTAATAAAAAAAAATTTAATAATATATTAAATATTTATTACTTACTTTATCCCAGAGTGATCTTAGTTCTTCTTGTCCACCAAGATCCCAAAAATTGAAACGAACACCAGCTATGTCAATTTTTCCAATATTTAAACCAACAGTTGTTGTAATTTTGCTGGGATTCATTCCTTTATAATTTTTTGTAAATTTCGTTTTTGCTGCTTCTAAATAAGTCTATGTCATAAAAACCATTTAGAGTACATGATATATTTACTATATAACCACAATTCATTTAATAGCTTTTTTAATATCTTACTGTTTTTCCTGCATTATCAAGTCCTAATATTAATATAAAATATTCATCTTTTTGTACAAGATATTTGTATAGTCCATGTAAAAGTGTGTACATTTCAACGTATTTAATTCAAAATTGTTTATATATAAATCTATCATATTCGAAAAAATATATTCATTGATGACATATCATTTATTCTATCTTTATATTTATTATGTAGTATCTATAAGAAGTCATAAGAATATATGAAAAAAAAATAAATAAAATATTAACTGAAATAATATGTATATATACACATATCATATATATGTATACATAGAGAGAGAGAATGTCGTAAAAGTATAGGACATTGATTAACTGGAAATTCTTGAAGTAATTTCAAATAATATTTTCTTTTACAAAAACTTTCATTATGACTTCTTTAATGAGTAATTAACAGAAAATACTAGCCAATCACAGAGCACGTAGACCAGTCAAGTTACGACAAGCATTGGGTATATGCTGCTGATTGAATATGAACAAATTCAAGCAATATGTGTTGCAGAGAATCTGTTAAATATTTTTTTATAGAAAAAATTCAGAAACAATAAATAAATTATTTATTCTAATTAATTGTTATTTCCATCAAATTTTTTTTAATTTATGTTGCTTGAATTTGTTCGTGCTTAGCCAAAGACATATACCCAATGCTATGTCGAAAGTTAAGTAATTTATATGCTTCGTGATTGGTATTATAATATTTTTTTTAAATAACTTATTAATGAAAATTTAAAAAAAAAAATGTTGCTTGAAATTATTTCAAGAAATTTTAGTAATCAATGTTTCCATATTTTTAGGATATTTGCGCGCGCGCGCACGCAAGCACGCACACACACATTTATTGATACATTATGTATATATATATATATATATGCATTTATATACAAATTTTGTAAAATGAATACTTATAATTCTTATTCGTTAACATAAATTGAAAAAAATAATTATTTTATCCTGCTTTTTCCTGCTTCCATTTAATATAAACTAATAAAAAAAATTAAACAATTTCATAAATTTTTTGTGTTTATTTTATATTTTATTTTTAATTAAAAATTAATATCTTAAATTATAATTAAAAATTAAATATATATATATATATTTTGTATTGTAACTAATATTAATTCGTTTAAGATTGAATATATTGGATAAATATTGGATTTCTGCTTCGTTATCAAGGTTTCTTAAGATCATAAATTACACTAAAAATAGTGGCGATAAACGTAGAACATGTTGAAATTAAATTGGCTTTTAGTTTTAGCATTTCAAATGCTTATAATAACAAATATAGAAGGTTCCATAGGTGATAAATCTCAATTTTATAATTTATGTTTTGAAAAATGTCTTGATAGTAATTGTGATAGAGGTATGTATATAATATATCTAGATTATAATAAATTAAAAAATATTTGTAACAAAATTATTATATAAACTTATATTTTTTTAATTCTATAATTAAAATAACAAAAAAAACTTTTAACAAGTATATAGTTTATTATATATAATTATATAATGTTTATTAATTATTATTAATTTATTATTTTGCAGATAAAAAATTTAAAGAATTACCTTCTTTATCATTAAGATTACTATTTTGGTCTTGTACAGAAGATTGTAGTTATAGATGCACTTGGAAGACAGTTGATTATTTTATATCTCATGGTTTAAAAGTTCCTCAATTTCATGGAAAGGTATATTGAATTTCTATTGCTATTAATTTGCTAAGAGGTAATAAAAAAAAAAATAAAAAAATAAAAAAAATAAAAAAAATAGATATTTCTTTTTTTAATTTTTCATATAGAATATAATAGTATAAAACAAAAATTTTTCTTTAAAATTTTTCAGAATTTCTTAAAGATTATTTTTATTATTATTATTTTTAATAAAAAATTATATTTTTATTTTAATACAATAAAAAAATTTTAATATAATGAAAAATAATTCAAAATAAATATTTGCAAATAATTTTAACATAATGTGATGATATAGTTGAAAGATTAATAAAGTTTTTTATTTTATTACTCTGTTTATGTTTAAATGATCATTTTAACTTTTATATACTATTGTATTTTGTTTGAAAAATATTTTTTTTTAATGCAAGAAAAAACATTTATTTCAATGAAAGAAATTATTTATTTTGAATTAATAAACAATATTCAAATTAATTTATTGATGATTATTTTTATTAATGCAAGACTTTTGTTAATTAATTAGAATAAATTAGAATAATTAGAATTATTATATGATATTATGTTGTAATTATATTCTAATTTCTGAAAAAATTGTTAATTTGTTTGATTAAAATGTTTTGAAAAAAAAGACAATAATAATTATTTATGATTGTTAATTATTATTAATTATTATAAATAATGATTCAAATTTTCTATTTTAGTGGCCATTTATTCGTCTTTTTGGTTGTCAAGAACCTGCTTCTGTTATATTTTCTATATTAAATTTTTATGCTCATATTACTATGTATTGGAAATTTAAAAAAAAATATGGATCAACTTATCCTATGTTTTATATATGGACTTATTTCAGTCTGGTAAATATATAATTATTATATATAAAAATATAATTTTATTAAATAAATTTCTATTTTATAAATATTATCTTTTATAAATATAAAATAAAATATAAAATATAAATATAAAAAATTTAATTATAGGTATGCATGCATGGTTGGTTTTGGTCATTTATTTTTCATGCAAGAGATATTCCATTTACTGAAGTAATGGATTATTCCTCTGCTTTTATTATGGTTCTTACATTACTATATTGTATGTTATTAAGGTATGTTAATTAGAATATAATATTAATAAAACAATTTATTATTGTGAGAAATAGAAATATTTATTATTGTAAACATTTTAGGATAACTTATAAAAATAATAAGTTTTTTGCTGTGATTACATGTGGATATCTTAGCACTTTATATTCACATTTATCTCATTTATGGTCTGGTTATATTAATTATGACTATAATATGAAATTTAATATAGTTATAGGTAATTAATAAAATATTTATTTTTTATTTTATTAATAAACTTTTGAAATTAAATTATTAAATATATTACAGGTTTTTTAACATTTGTTATAACAATGACATGGTGGCATCGTAATAAAAAAAAATTATCTTATGTATACTTGATTGGTTGGTTCAATATATTAACAGTTTTTGTTACTATATTAGAAATAGCAGATTTTGCACCTATTTTTTGGATTTTTGATGCTCACTCTTTATGGCATGCAAGTACAGTTCCACTTACAATATTATTGTATAAGTAAGTATAATTTAATAAATATAAAAATTTAATTAATGTCATTTATATGTATTATTCTTAGAAAATTAATTTTGTATAAAATTTATAGGTTCATGATGGCAGATTGTTCTTATTTGAGTACATATTATAATAAATTGACATTAAATATTGATTATCATATACATTAATATTTAATAATATATTTTTAATGATGAAATAATGAAATATAATGTGAAATATAATTAAAAATAATAATTATTATTATTTTACAAAATATTAAATATTATTTTAAAAATATTTTTTATTGATTTGTAATGTAAATATTTAATTTATATATCTTTAGAACCATATTCCTTGTTGTAAAAAATTTTGTTTATAAAGTTGATAGTAAATATTTTATATTAAATAATATTTATAAAACAAAAATATTTTTTTTTATATATTAATTAAATTTGCGAATTATATCTAATTATTTTATTGCAAAAATTATTGTAAAAAATTTAATATAAAGATATAAATAATAAATCATTATTATAATTATTACTTTATTATAACGATATAAAAATCATAATAAAGTCTGAAATTATATTAAATATCTATTGTATTAAATATTTTATTAATTAAATATTAAATATAATAAATTTCTAATAGTATTTTTTGGATTAGTAATTAAATTTAAGTATATTTCTTAATTTTATTTCATAATCATTTTAATATTATATAATATAACTCATTGCATTTATTAATGCATAAAAAATATATAAATATTTTAAGGAATGTGCTATAACATAAAAATGTGCAATGCACTTAATTAATAATTTTTAAATATTTCTAACATGTATTAGAATTAATAATATATATTTTAATATGTTGTATGTTATATGTAACAAGGTAATAATATTTTTATAATAACATATAACATTTAATATACATATTATGTAAATTATATGCACAAATAATATAATATAATATAAATATATGTATAATGATAAAAAAAGAAAAATTTAATGATTAAATATTTATAATATTATAAAAAAAATTTTCATTATATAAGAGAAAAATATATAAAAATTTGTTTATTAAAAAAAGATAATAAGCATTTTATTTCTAATTTTAATAGAATATAAATATCAATTTAATTCATATCAATTTAAAATGAAATATAAAATAATAAAAATAAGTAACTAAAAAAACTATAATACTTATATATATTTAAATTTTAAATCATAGTGAAAAAACAATTTAAGATTATATTTTTTATTTGCTTTAAATTTTATAATTAAATAAATTTATATTTTACGACTTATATTTGTTAAAAAATTGATGGCAAGTTTGCCATCAAAATTCAAATTAATTATGAAATCTTTAGCCTATGATTTCCAACTTTTTAATAAAAAAGGAACTGTATAACTTTTTTTTAATGAAATACATTTTAAATTACAAGTCTTAATTTAAAATACATAAAAAAACTTATATATAAGTTTTTATATAAGATATATAAAAACTTATATATCTTACAGAAATATTTAATATTAAATAAATACATTTTTTTATAAAATATGAATTTGAACTTTTATAAAATATTATTTTATAATAAATATTGTCCATTATATGGATTCAAAAATTATATGAAATTAAAAATTCAGTTGTACAATATTAAATATTTCATATAATTAAATATTAAATTTTCCATATTTTTATATGATTCAAATTGTGTGCTTCTATGAATGTACAAATTCAATAATATTATTGTCATAAAAAGTAATTTATCTTTTAATTTTTTAAAGTAATATATCTTTTAATTTTTTAAAGATTTTAATATTTTGAATAATTTTTGTGAAGTTTTTATAAGAATATATAGATGATATATAGATAAATAGAATTTATAAAGATATATAAGAATGTAGAGTTTATAATTCAAAATTATTATATAATAAAAAAATCAATAGCTCATTATTATATATATTTATAGTAGTTATATTGGGAACTATAATTAATATACTAATGTAATTATTAAATACATAAGTATATATAAAATCGATAAAAATTTGTAAAAGAAATGCAAATATAAATAAGTCAATATATCACATTACATGTCATCAAATATTCAAACTTTATTCTATCGTATTTTCTTCGTTTTTGAAGAATAAATCTTTTATAGATTTTCGTTGTTATAAGTACTTTAAGTGTAAGTAAATAATAATTCGTAAAAAAATTAATATTTTTGTTATAATATCTGGCGTTTAAATAATGCTTCACTTTCTGGATTATCATCTCTATGTTTTTCGAGATTTCCTGATAAAGTCGGATCTGGTCGTCGTCTTTTAAAGAATCCAAGTTTTCGAAGAACTAAAGTAAGTAAAATAAATAATAATAAACCTGCTACAACAGCTACTATGATTATCCATATTGGTACTGGTTCGACATCTTGGTGATCAAGAATATCTGGATATACAATTGTTTCAGCCTATGTATTAAAATATAAATTAAAATAAAAAGCATACATATATATATACATATAATTAATATATCATAAGTTATATCATAGTTAAAAATAATGAATATAATAAAAATAAAATAATATAGTATACAATATAAACAATATATTAAAATAATATATTAAAATAATACTTACAATTGCATAATCATCTTTTAAATTTTCTTGTTGTATTATGACATTTGGAGGAATAATTATTCTTGCATTAGAACTAATTTTTACTTTATCTACTTTTGGATAATCTTCTACAAGAGTAGAATTCCACAGTCTATTGTAAATAAAAATATTAATAAAATTAACAAAATAATATAATAATAAAATATAATATTTCTATCAAATGTTACCTTGCTTTAACAGTTATAATTGCTTCTTGTTTTCTTTGCAAATTATATATAAAGCATGTAATATCAAAACATTTTGCAGTTCCTGCTTTACAATTCTATATTTATAAAAAATTATTAATTTTAATTTTAATGTATATTCGTAATTTATTTTAAATTTTAAAAAACATAAAATAATTACCATGGAAACTACTTGATGTCTATGACCATCTTTATCAATAATAGTTCGTGTATTAACAACTTTTTCCGTATCTCGCCTATTTCTCATACGAATTGTATGATTATGTGGTAATGTAAGTGAAGTAGATATTGCAGATTGAAATATATCTATATCATCATAACTAATACTGTCTTGTAATTTTAAAGGATTAACTATCTGTCCTGGTGGTAATATACATTCACCATCACCTGAAGCTACAAAGTAAATATAATATATACCCATAATAAACTAAAATAAAAATGTTATATAAATAATATTGATATAAATAAGGTTTTACCTTGAACAATTGGTATTTCTTCTAAATATAAAAGCCATTTACCATGGGCTTTATCATTTGCAACTTCATAAGGCCATGAAATGCGAACTTCTAAACTACTTACTCTCCATGGACCTTCATTAAATACTTCATACACATGTGATACTTTAGGTCCTACTTCATTTAAATGTTTAATAGCAGATTCACCTATAATTGGTCCACCATATACAGCCCACTGAATTTTTGCGCTTCTATAATTTTAATAATTTGTTTATAGTTAATAAATTATTAAATTATTAATTTTATATTTTGTTTTATAGAATTTTTTTATTTATTTATTTTATGAATTTAAAACAAATATTTATATATACCCTTTAATTGATAATTCTGCTTGTTTTAATATTGTTGCTTGTAATTTTATAGGTTCTTTTTCTTTTATTTCTTTTGAAGTGGAATTCGCAAATATTACAAATTCTAATTGTGATTTATTATCTTCTAATTCTTTGGGATCAAATCTCACTTGTATATTTACTAGTTTGTCTTTTTTAAAAGGATTTCCGATGGAGCAACTTACTGTACTTGTATTATATAAATTACAAATTACAGAATCATTACTTTTGCTAGCAATATAATTTAAACTTTGTGAATGAAGAATATATAATTGAGCTTCATATGCAGATTCTCCAATGTTGGATACGTTTACATCCACTACAACTTCTTCTTTTTCTCCCAAAAGAAGTTCATAGAAATTTGGTTTTACAGAAGAAGCTAAAATATATTTAAAAATAAATTTAAAAATATATTTAAATTTAAAATAAAAATAATAAAAATAAATTTAAAAATATATTTAATATTCAATAATTTTTTTAATTTAATATTTTAATAAATTTAATATTCGTAACTTTATTTTCTTTTTATTTATTTAAAATCATACCTGATAAATTTAATCGAGCTTTTACTTGTAAATCACTTTCGCAAATATCATTATTACCACAATCTTTTTGAAAGGTTGCTTCAAATACACGAGCAGCTTCCTGTTGATTTAATATAGGATAATTTTTTATATCAGGTAAAGGTTCTCCTTCAGATGGCATAACTGGTTCTTCTTGAATTAATGAATAATTTAAACGAAATTTAATAGGTGATTGAATATCACGTGTATTTTCCTTAAAAAAAAATAAAACAATTTTTTAATTTAATTATTATTATTATTTGATTTATTGTTTAATTATTTATAAAATATTTGTTATATAAAATATTACCTTTAAATAAATAATTTCTTTTTGACAATGTTCAAATTTTCTATCTAAATTGACAGTACGATTTACATAATGTAGACGAGAATATCCGGCTCCAAACCAAACTCTAGAAAATTTTTTAATTCCAGTATAAGTTTCTGCTTCAATATAATAATTTAATTTTAAATTTTGCATATCTTCTTCTTTTACTAAAGATTCTGTTTTGCAACAAGCTTCAAATGAAAAACTACAAAAATATAATTAGAATTTTATAAGTATAATATTGATGAAAATTTCATTTATATTAAAAATTTATTAAATTATATATATTTACCATGTATGGTTTGAATGAGGATCTGCCGAACATCCAAATTTATTAGGATCTATGGGTTCTATTTTTTCTTGAAATGTACCATCTTTTTTTAAATAACGGATATAAGTAGTAATATCAATTATTTTTTTCGAACGAAGAAGTGCTACAGCATCATTTTCATAGGCTCCTACTAATAAATCAGAATATCCATTTTGATCCATATCAATCCCACCACTTAATGAATAACCAAATGTTTGTAGTGGTTCTGGCATATCTTCTGCATGAATAACCTAAATTTAAATTTTAAAAATTGTTAAATTATAATAACATAAAAAAATAAAAAATATTAAATAAACGTAATAAATTTATTTTTTTATTTTATATCATATATCATATTTTTTATATTATATATATTTTATACAATTTTATATAACATAACAATACTTGTGATGGTATTGTGATTATTCCATTTTTTGAACCAAGATATATATAAACTGTTCCTTTTTTTTCATATGGTGCTCCAATAGCAATATCATCATATCCATCCTTATTTAAATCCCCCAAATTTGTTAAAGCAAATCCAAATCTATAATTTATTGTATATTTACAAATTTTAATTTATAAATAGAAAATAATTATAATTTATTTATAAAATTTTAAAAATAATTTTAAAAATTTAAATTTAAAAAAAGACAACCTTGATTCTTCACGTCCAACAAGTTTAATGGGTTTACTTTTTTCATATTCTTTATAAACTTTTTGTAATGTAGTATACACATATACTGCACCTCCTTCTGCTTTATTAAAATAAAATGGGGCAGCTATAATAAGATCGCTAATTCTAAATGTAAAGAAATGAAAAGATAATTAATAATTTAAAATAAATATGTTTATTATATTTTTTAAAATTATAAAATTATTATACTTGTCTCCATTAATATCTGCAGAAGTAATTTCGTATCCAAAACTTGAAGCAAATTGTTCACCATCTAATATAAAAGCAACATCCATATCTGGTTTATTATCGCGTCGTGTAAGTAAAATAACTTGACCTGTACCGTTTGAACGTGGGGCTCCAGCAGCATAAGCTAATCCAGTACCAAAGAAATTACCCACAGTAACAGACATTCCTGTGAATTAATTAATGTATTCCTTTATATATTTTAACGAAATTATTAAATATCTAATTATAAAATTATCATTATTATAATTTTATATTTACATTTATATGTATATTTTCATATAAAAAATATTTACCTAAATAACTATATTTACTAACGGGGGAAGAATCTTGCATTGGAGCATTATAAACTGTATTATCTCTATTTAAAAAATCATCTGAAATTGTAAAAAGATATAAAGTTCCTCTCCAAGTGTGTGGACCAGGAGTGCCAATAACAACACGATCCTCTGAAGTAAGTACACCACTAGTTCCTGCTTGACAATATCCAAACTGTTCATGTGCTCTATAATATCAAAATAAATTTTTATTAATTTTACTATATATAGTAACAATAAAAATATTTATATTAAATGAATTACTTGTTTGTAGGTTTTCCAGAACAAGGTTTTTTTAAATCTTGATATTTTAGATCTTGTGTCAATATATAACATTGTCCTTGACCCCATTGAGAATCTGCTGTTCTTACAATATGTCTATGAGCACAAACCTAGAAATTTATTATATTGAATAAAATTTTATATAATATAATATTATTAGATAAAATATGATAAAATTCATACCATTACTTTGCCACCAATGCCTTGACTGCGTACTGTTACTCCTAACCACTGGTTATTTTTAATTTCGTCATTACCTGGTGGTATTAAGTCATCAGATTCAACATCTAAAATTTAGAAAATATTTTATTAAACAATTTATAATAATAATGGTAAAAGATTACATATTATTTAATCAAATGTATTCATCATGTAACAAATATTTTTTGATTAAAAATGTTAAATATTAATTTATTATATTTATGTCTTTAAATTAACTAATAATTTTTTAACTATTTATTATATTTTTAATTATTTAAAATATAATAAAAAATATATAAAATAATATAAAATATAAAAAAATATAATTATATGATAATTTTAAGAATGAAAAAAATATTCCAAGTAAATATTTACATGTATTTATTATAAAATTAATATATTTTAATTTTTTGAAAAAATAAAAAAATAAAAATAAAAGTTAAATAATATAAAACATTATTTATAAAATTTCATGCTACAGTAAATGAAGGATAGATCAGAAAGATTATTAAAAAGCAAGAGCAAATATATCCATATATTTTTTTGTTATACATAAATTATGTATAATGTTTATGTTTTAATATGCAAATGTATAAAAATATTCTACAGTTAGTGAGAATATGATTACAAATTTAAAAAAATGATTGTTAATAATGCATTATATAAAAAATATTTTTTTATAATATGTAATATATATAGATATTAAGATCTATATATACATATATAGATTCTTTTAATATATACATGTACAAAAATGCAAGAAAATAATTTTTATATTATAATTCAAAATGCCATGCTAATATAAAAATGAGCATATCATTATAAATATACACAAAATCACATAATTAAATAATTCATAAAAAAAATTAAAAGATTGCTCATTCAAATAAGACCATTCAATGACTTACTTGTGTCATACAGATTCCCTTCTGCTGCTCGTTAACCAACACATAATTTAACAAAAAAATAATCTTATTATACATATAACATAAAATAAAGCAGAATAACATAATATAATAACATCAAAGATAACATGCACAATTACTACATTAAAATCACATGTAAACATAATATGACACAAATTATAACATAAAAATTGAATATATGTATATATACATATATATTTAATTAATAGTAATTCTTTAAAATAAATTCCTTTTATTAATTGTATGCTAATCAATTATATATTAAATATATTATTATATATATTAAATTTTGATTTATTAAGAAAAACATTAATATACATTTATTATTAATATAAAGTTAGTAAATGTAATATAAAAAATAATATAAATATTTTAATATAACATAGAATTATATTTATAATTAATAAAATTATAATTATAATTAAAAATATTTATATCAAAATTTTTGTTAAAAATAAAAAATTTTTGTTACAACATACTTAATCGTCCATCTGTAATCACTTGAATGCAATCTGTTTTATATGTTGTCATAGGACATTGCCATAATGCACCAGATTTATTAGTTTTTGGTTGTTTATTTTCATCTAAAGGAGCTCCAATTAACATCCTGTAACATATAATTTTTTAGATTTTTAATATAATTTTTTAATAATATAATAAAATATAAAATATATCAAAATAATCCTGACATAAGATATATATATATATCTAATAAAATATAATAATATATATTATATGATATGTCTTTTAAAATATATTTTTGTATTTATATAGCTTATTATATTATTATACCTGACAATAAATAAATTAAAATAAGTAAATTGTATAAATATATTATAAATAAAATATTAATATTATAATACTATTCATATATAATATAAATATGTATTGTTATTATATTTTTTAATTGTTAGTTTTAATTATAATAAAAAGAAATTATAAATTTTAATATATACCAGCTTTTCGGTTTTTCTATACCATCATGGGAAATTTCTTGATGTTCGGCTACGGAATAACCGAAATAAGAACCATTTAATCCTTTTTTAATAACAGGTATTCTTGGTTCTAAATTAAAGCTATATATTAAGCATACGTCTAAAATGATTAAGATCAGTTGATAATATCTCATGTTTAATTAATTTTAAGTGCTTTTGTATATATAATTTGATAAATATAAAAAGTTACAAATGATTTTTTAAAATTCATATAAATTCTTATTGTTAAAAGTTATTTTTATATACTTTTCCTGATTTTACTACTAGAATAATAATCTACACTTTATAAACACACATGGAATCCACCCACATAATCTATATACTTTATGTTTTTCTATGGCGACTAAAATATATTGTATTTTTATAAAGATAGTATGAATTTTTTAATGAGTTATATAGTATATATGTTCATGATAAAAGTCATTACGAAACAAGAATAACAGGTATATTCATAATATAAAAATTTTTATATATCTAAATATAAAATCAAAATAATATAATAGTATAAAATATAGTATATATAGGATATATATATATATATATAATATAGTATATATAGGATATATAAAGTATAGTTTACTATAGTTAATACATAATATACAACATATTATATATTATATACATATATACAATATAATGTATATTAATATATATTATAATTATAATATATATTATGTGCAAATAAAATGTTATCTATAGTTGAAAATTCGTTCTTTTGTGAAATATATTATCATTTGTATAAATATCTTATTTAAGTCTTTTTAAATTTTGAAATATCTTTTATTTTCTTTTTTATATATTATTCAAAAAATAAGATTTAATTATACTTCAGTATATATATTATTAATTTATTATAATAATTAATAATTTGTATTAATTTGAATGAATTTTTAAAAATGCATATATATTTTTATATAATTTAATTTTATTTTATATTATTATATTTTATAATATTAATATAAATGTATAATTAAAATTAGATAGTATATGTAAAATAAAATATTTCTCTAAATAATTTTATTTTTATAATTTATTTTAAATTTCAAAAAAATTGAAAAAAATTAAAACTTTTTTCAATTAATATAATTTATAAAATTATTAATAAAATTAATGAGAAAAGTATATTTATATATTTTATATATCAAATATATTTGATATATATATTTGATATATAAAATATCTGTAACTAACTGATGCCGAATATTATAATTATATTATAAATCGATTGTTAAATGTATGAAAGCAAATAATATTTATCAAATAATATTTATGAATAGCATTTTATATATAATAGCATTTAATATATAATAAAAATGCATTATTTTAAATACAAGAAATTTGTAATAACTTTTAATATTGTGAGAAATATGGGTAAAATATGAAATTTTTATTTTTTTATAATTTTTAACCTATAATTTTATATTTCAGCATTAAAAAATAACATATATTTTTAAAATAAAATTAATTTTTATAGAATACATTATTTTTTAGCTACTCTTAAAAGATTTTATCGAAAAACAAATATATTATCAAGCAGTGGAAAGTATGAAATTACACTTGATCAAAGAAAACTCAAA
Source organism: Apis cerana (assembly GCF_029169275.1). Taxonomy (NCBI): domain Eukaryota; kingdom Metazoa; phylum Arthropoda; class Insecta; order Hymenoptera; family Apidae; genus Apis; species Apis cerana. The sequence goes on from NC_083863.1 coordinate 8,453,006, forward strand.
ACGCCACAAGGAAAAATATTTCAAGTGGATAGTAAACCTTTAGCTTTAGCTATAGCAACTGAATGGGATATGCAAAAACAAATTATTGATAAAAGCAATATGCATTTGGTAAACTTATCTTTTTAAATTAAATATAAATAAAATGTAATTTAATAAACTTGATTTAACATATTTCTACATTCAATTTGAAAGACAGCACTTTGTAATACTGTGATAGATAATCCTCACAACTATACAAAAGAAGATATGGTAAATTATATTGTAAGTTCTTTAGAAATGGATACATTATTATTTCATTCAAATGTAAGTATTATGTATTTTATTTATATATATAACCTAAGACATTTATTAAATAAATAATAAATATATTGTTAGGAAAATGATGAATTACATAAATTACAAACTGAAAATTGGGATCCACTAGTACAATGGTTTTGTGATAATTATAGAGTAAATATGATAAAAACTCAAAGTATAGTAGCTCCTACTATATCTTCAAAAACTAAATTAATATTGACAAGACATTTAATGTCTTATAATTATAGTGCAGTTTATGGTAAATAATTTAATTATATATATTAATTTAATAATATACAGAAATATATTATGAATATTGTTATATTGTTTTATTCATAGGTTTTATGTATGGAGTAGATGCAATTAAATCTGTAATTCTTACACTAGCTGCAGCAGAAAGAGTTATTAGTATAAAAGAAGCTGTAAAACAATCACGTTTAGAGGAAAATTATCAAGTATGTATATTAATTTTTATGTTCAAAGATTTATAATATAATACAATATAATATAATATAATTTGTTTTTTTATTATATATATTTTTTTAATATAATATAATTTTTTTTTTATTATTTTACTTTTTAATTGTAGATTTCTCATTGGGGATCTGTAGAATGGTTTCATGATCATAATAAGTATGATTTACAAGCTCGTTTAGCTGCTGCTATTTTATTTGTGCATTTGAATTCTTATTCTGTATCGTATCAACCAAAAGAAAATAATAAAAATTAATTGAATGAATTCTATATAAAATTTAATTTCATATAATGTATTAAAATAAAATTAAACAATAACATATTTTTATTATTTTGAACTATGGCAAGAAAATGGATTAATAGAAGATAATGTTTCTATTGGTATGGAACAGTCAGATCCCATCCAGTCTTTCGTACAAATACAACTGAAATAATTAATTAATATTTTATGTAATTATTAAAAATTGTATAAATTTTTAAAATTACTAAAATTATATAAATAAGTCACCTATATGTTGCTCCATGATTTAAACATACTGCACCATTTTTACATAAATGATGAATGCATTCATTTCTGTGGCATTCACCAACACCACGACCTGTTGCAGGGCTTGAATTGGTTATTGAATAAATAGTATTTTTTGTACGTAATTCAATATCAAATATACAGCCAGAAAATCCAGTATGAAGTGGCAAATCATGAGGTAAAGATTCAAAGTTTTTTGATTTGTGTCCACCTAATTTAATAAAAAATTTAAATTCTATTTCAGTATATTAGAACTATAAATTATTTATATAATAATGATTTGATAAGTATTATAAATAATATTTATAATATTTTAAATTATTCTTCAAATATAAATTTTTTTAAATAACATTAAATTATAAAAAAACAAACCAATATAAAGTATTGGTGATACATCGAGTCGAGTCATAGATCCAACCACTCGCCCAGTTACATTGCCTATGCCATCTACTGCAAGCCATGCATCTCGACCTCTTCTTCCAATTCGAATTGTATATGCTATATTTTTATTCATTGTTGCCGTTGTTGTAGTAATCAAAGGAACATTTGTAAATATTCTTCGTACACCTAATATTTTTAGAAAATATTTTCACAATATTTCATTTTAAAATATTTAAAATATTAAATTACTACCTGCTCCTAGATCCCATGTTAACATAATATAACCACGAACGTATGTTATGGAAAGATGATCTGATAAATCTTGATGAGATCCACTTTGTCCTAAATAAGCTATTAAAGATATTTGTTCATAAGTGCGCGGTATAAGTTTTAGTTTCAATTCCATTGTATCTTTTATAGAATTTGAAATCCCATAAGCAACATATGATGAGAATCCAGGTACAAGTACCGAAAATGATGGTCGCATTATAACTGTATCTAAAAGTTTAAGATAAAAAATAATTATTTTCTTTGTGAAATAAAATATATAATGTATATTTAATATATATTACCTTTTTCACATAAAAGCCCATGAGTTCCAAGTGGACAAACGCAAACAAAACCTGTACCTGGTGAATTGATACAAGTTGCACCCAAAGCGCAAGGATTTTCATCACATGTTGAACGTTCACAAAAAGGACCGATATATCTATTTAATTAAATAATATTTTATTTTATTGTTTTGATGTGATTTTATTAATGTCGAATTTTTGAAGACGAAAAATTGAATTATAAAAATTTTACCCGGCTATGCATTTACAATGCACAGTATTATTTATTTCTTCACATGCACCAAAATTTTGACATGGATTTGACAAGCATAAAAATGATATGCAATCTTCAATTTGAAATGTTTCAATTGAATCATGAATAAAATGACGTGATATATCATTCACCTATATTAATAAAATAAAATATAACTTTAAATTTTGTGGATGTTTCCTAAATATATATTGTTACACACATATATAATATAATGTTAAAAAAAACAACCTTTAGTGAATTCATGCAACCTGTAAATCCCATAGAGACATGAGCAAAATAATGGGAAAATACCAATGGTATACCACCTAAATGTAAATTAGCATGTCGTGGAAGATTTCCACGTAATGGTAAAATTTGTTCTCCACTAACTGCTGTTGTTCCATTTACTAATAAACGAGCTGAACATTTATTGGTTTCATTTTTCATGAAATATTGAAATCTAAATATATATATATAGAAAATAAGAAAATATAATGAACAAATAAAATAAATAATATATTATCATATTATTTTACCTTGTATCTATATCTGCTTCGTATCCATTATTAATAGGTGAGTCTATTTCACCAAGTAACATAGTTTCAACTCCACAGGAGAATTGAAACTTTAAAGAACCATATTCTAAATATACCAAAGCATATTTTTCATCATCGAAATAAATATGTAATATAATACCATCTTTAAAATGCGTTCTAAGTTTTACAAAAATTTTTAATGTTGCGTTATTGTCGCTTGAAATTTCTACATCTACATATTGTCTTGCGTAAGATTTTCCATTAAATGCCGCGCGCATTATATTTGGATCAGTTTTACAATTTTTATGATACGAACAATTACACTAAAGATTATTTGAAAAACATTAATATTTTTTATTATCATATTAATAAAAAAATTTATAATACTTGCATTATTATCGTTGCGTATAGGCGATACTGTGGAATTTGGACACAATATTCCATAACATTTAGGAATGATAGAATTTTCTGAAATTGTTACTGATTCATCTTTTGTTAAAAACTGTTCACCTTCTTTGTTAGTAGTATTCATTTGATAGATTTCAAATGTTGGTTTTATAGAGCTATTAATTGTTGCAAGTGAAGAAATATTATTAGTAAAAGTAGAACTACTAAATGTAGAACTTTCTGTAGAAGATTTTGATAGTTCTGTAGACGACCATTTATCTATTAATGAATAAGATGTAGTTTTTGGCACTTCTATTATTGACATATTTGAATCTGAGCTTTTATTTTTCCAAAATTCCGTAAAATTTAAAAAAGATGTACTAGTGGAAAATGAAGTATTATTAGTTTTAGTTTCTACCATTACAGGTTCTTCTGTCGTTTTTTTAGCAGCTTTAGTTACAACTGTATAATATCTAATTGATAATAAAATATAATGGAATTTTTATTTTTCTTCATTATATTTAAATAATATTTATATTTTAATTATATTTAAATAATTATTAATAAAATATATATCACTGTTACCTTGTACTTAAAATATATCCCATCGTACTTCCTTCTTCAGAAGATGATGTATCACTGATAGAGCGATTAGGCGTTCTACTATCATTCTCTTGATAAGTAATTTCAGTTGTATTTGTTTCATTATAAATTAATTTGTGTGTCGAATATTCAGTCTCAATTTTTAATGTTGAACTCATCGAATGAATTTCATTTGAAACATTAGGAAATGTTCGAGGTTCTAACGAGACCGTTTCAGTTTGAGATATCTCTTTACTTGTAACAGGATACATAGTCGAAATATCGGTAATAAATGGAGTACTTTCTACACTGCTTTTACTAATATTACTACTAGTATCGGTACTACTACTACTACTACTACTACTACTACTACTACTACTACTACTACTACTACTACTACTACTAAAAAAATTAACACCGTTTTTATAACTTGAGGTGGTTGTTTCTATAGAAGGGTACCATATTGTATAGAAATGATTGATGTTTTTAAAGGAAGTTGAAGGTTGCGTTGTTATGGAAGTACTCATTGACGATGATGTATCAATTTCTGGCAGTGCTGATGATTTTGCAAATAAAGTAAAGGCAGTACTTCTTTCTTCATTATCAGTCTCAAATGTTTCTTCGAAAAACGAAGTAGTCGATAAAAAATCATAGACATTGCAAAATGGTCCACTATAAAATGTTGGACAAACGCAAGTAAAACTGTTGATACCATCGATACAAGTACCTCCGTTCTCACAGTTTGCAAATTTAGATTCACAATCATCATATTTTAATTCACATAATGCACCATGATAATCTGGTACACAATAACAAACTTGACGTTCGTCCTCGAATAAGCATATTGCATTATTTTTGCAAGGATTTTCTTCGCAGGGTACAATCATTTTATCGCAATCTTTACCTGTATATCCTTATGAAGAATTTTTATGATATAATTGAAATCGTAATAACACAAATACATTTTAAAATAAATCATTTTCTAAATTATTAATAAGAATAAATAATTATAACTTACCAAATAAACAAGCACAAGTATATGACGCAGGAATATTAATGCAAAGACCACCATTTTTACATGGTGATGTAATACATTCATTGATATCTTCATCACATAATCGACCTGTCCAACCTTTGAAATTTAATTTATCTAAATACTTAAACTGAAATATAAATTATTTAAATTATTTAAAAAAAAAGTCATACCTTCAGAACAATGACAAAAAAAAGAAAATCCAGGTCCTTCCATACATTCACCTCCATTTTTACATATTGTATTATTACAAACCGAAGCATCAATTTCGCAATAATCTCCTAAAAAAGAAATAATATTAGATGAAATAGATAAAAAAAATTTAATTTTTACACATCAATTTTACCTGAGTACCCATCAGGACATTGACAAGTAATACCATCGTAATCGAGACAAGTTCCATTATTTAGACAGGGTTGATTCGAACATTCGCTATATTTTTGCTCGCAGTTTATACCTAAAAATATGTGTAATACAATGTGAAATAATATTTTATAGTACTGTAATCATGTAAAAATATAATTTTTAATCTTTTTCCCACTTACTTAAATAAGTAGAAGAACAAATATGCTATTTAATAATTCTCTCTGCTAACACGTCAAGAGATCGTTTTCGCATATGCTATGAAAAGTAAAGAAAGTAAAGAATCATAAATTACCTACAAACCCTTCGGTACAAGTGCAGTTATAAGCAGCAACAGCATCGTTGCATGTTCCTCCGTTTAGGCAAGGATTAGACCAACAATCATTCCAATTGATTTCGCAATTGATTCCAGTGTAACCATCGATACAGTAGCAAGAATAAGTGCTGTATTATATGTATGGAACGAATAACTAATATATTAATTTTAAATACTTATATAAAATCATGTTTTTTATTCAATTTTTTTTTCTTCTTTTAAACAATAATATAAAAATATAAAAAATAAAATAAAGAATGAAAATTTATTTATTTTGCGTGATAATAATTGATTTATATACCTGTTTATATCTTCTAAACATATTCCGTACATACAAGGATCTCCACTACAATTTAGACCTCGTGAAAAACTGATCGTTAAGAAGAAAAATATTGCCAGAATGAAAGATTTTTCATTTAGAAATTTTTCAATGTTCATCTTTTTATAATGCATTCTGAATAAAAATAATATAACTCTTATATACATGTACGTTTGTTATAGATTATTACAAATTTTTATATGAAAAATATACTTATTGACTATAGAATAAATTTCATAAAAAGAAAATTTGATTTATGTGTGAGGAACAATATATTTACATATTATTATTTTGATAATTTCGAATTAATTAAAATTTTATCTATTTCTATTTAAAAAATTAAAGTAACGTGAACCGCAAATAATATGCCACTCATCGATTTATATGTACTTTTTTTTTCAATAATATAACTATTCGAATATGATGCATGTAGATATACTTTAACTGCTATTTGTTATAGGTAATTGACCACTTGGTAGTCCTAGCAACGCTAGTACTATACAACAAACAGTGATACTTGTCGGTTACGCTTGCGTGAAATTTGCTTCATCAATAATAAATTTTATTTGATTTTAAAAATATTAATGTTTCGAATCGTAACATTTAATTCTTTTAATAATACAATTGAAATAGAATCAGTTTATTAACGAAAAATTAATTCCATTTCTATTTTTATGACATATATAAAATATTTTATAAATACGAATTTTATTTCATATTCTAATTTTTATATTTTTTTTTAATTGACAATTAAATACAACAACAATGAAGTAACAAATACTAAAATGCAAATATCAGATACAAGTTTCCAATTCCATTTCTGTCTAAAACTAAGCATACAGACAAATATATAAATTATTTTTTTCATATAATAATATCATTATGAATAAAAATATTTTATGTGAATTTTAATAATCTAATTGATCCTTTTATATTTTGATTAATTGCCTTTATACAAAAATTAATGCAATATATAGATACATAGTATATAAATATAATTGCATTATATAATCTGACGATTTTCTTAAACATATATATACTCTGACAAAATTCTCTAAGATTAGTTATTAGAATCTTATAAACGATTCTCTTCAAAGTTATCATTATTGTTTAATATGAATATTCAGGATATAACGGAACCAAAAGAAGTGGAAGAAGTGTTCGTATCTCATTTGAAGGAGAATAAAATTTTCCAGAAACAACAACTATGGACTGTTGGTTATTCATCGCTGAGCGGTCGTGGTATGTTCGCCACTCGAGACATCAAACAAAACGAATTGATCTTCATCGATGCACCTTTGATAGTCGGACCAAAGTGCTTAAATAAACAAACAAAAATGTGCATATGTTGTTACAAGAATGAATGCCCGCTTTTTCCATGCGATAAAGGTTGCGGTTTGCCAGTTTGTTCCACTCAATGTGAGAATTCGCCGAACCATGTGAACGAATGTGAATATCTAAGGTCACTGATACCGATTTGTGGTACCGATTGGTGCTTGAATTTACTGTTAGCTATGATACCGATTCGTGGTCTTTTTATGACGAAAATGCAGCGTAAATGTTTGGCCACTCTTCAATACAATAAAAATCTATTTTCAAAGTATGAGGTACAATTTATGTTAATAATTTATTTTAATTAATATTATATTAATAATCATTTAAAAATGAAATTTTTAATAAAAAGAAATTTTTTTAAAGAAAATTAACTTATATAAGCGTGATATATATATATATATATATATATTTGTTTTAATATTTAAAGAATAAAAGTTTAAATATCTTCATCTAATCTAGATTTAAAATTATTAAATTTGTTTCGTTATTAATATATTCGTAATAATAAATATTAAAATTTATTTGAAGATTGATAAAAAAAAAAAATTATGAAATATTACTTATGCAAATAATTTTTAAATTCTTCTAATACGATACTAATAATTTGATAATCATTATTGACATTAACATTTTAATAAATAAAATTAATATTTAATAATAAAATTATAAAATAATTATATTATAAAATATTTTTTTTACATAATTTAACATTTTTATCTTTTATGAAAAGATACTATTATTATGAAATATATTTCTATGTGAAAAGATTGAATTGCTCAAGAAAAATGTGGTAAATTCTCCAAGCGACGAAGAAATAGAGATAATGGAACGCGTATGCAGAGCTTTTAACACAAATTCGTTTGAAACGATTCGTGTTCATGACAAAGACCATTTTACAAATTTACGAGGACTTTATCCCCTGGGTTCATTGCAAAACCATTGTTGTATACCGAATACAAGACATTATTTCGATGAAGAATTTCGATTATATGTTAGAGCTGCTCTTCCAATTTCTGCTGGAGAGGAAATCACTATGTCCTACACAAGTTTATTTTGGGATACAACATTGCGGCGGCAATTTCTGAATGTGACTAAAAATTTTTCTTGCATGTGTAAAAGATGTAGTGATCCTACGGTAATTATATAAATATAATAATTACTTTTAATTTTATAAACATATTAATAATTGAAATATGAGAATGTCTTTTAATTATATTAGGAATTTAATTCCAAATTAGGTGCACTTTTGTGTGCATCTGATAAATGTTCTGGAGAATTATTACCAAAAAATCCTCTTAATATGAGAACATCTTGGATTTGCAATAAATGTAGCATAATGATAAATCATAGACAGGTATTTAAATATTTATTCAAATCATATTACAAATACATTTTATACATATATATTTTATTTGCTTTATAATTAATAATTTATTTCATACATCATATATAATTTATACTATAATTAAATTTTTATTAATTTTATTGCTTTCTGTTTTAAAACTGATGCTAATTTAATAAATTTTTACAAATTTTAATTTTAATTCCATTATTTATAAAATTTAGATTTTATAAATATTTTGTTTTTTTACTTTTTATTATTAGATATGTTCGATTCGATCAGGTCTAGCTGCTATCATAGAGGAAGTTATAGATAAAACACCACGCGAGATCTTTAAGTTTTTACAAAAAGATCTTTCAATTATAGTTCCTCAGAGTAATTATCTTATCATGGATGTGAAATTTCGAATCATTTCATATTATGGCAGAAGTAACGATCTTCAATGGAAAGGTACGAATAATATACAAATATATTTTATTCAAAATTTATTAATTTATACACTATTATATTTTTTTAAACATTAGATTTAAGTGATACTGAGTTGGATATCAAGGCAAATTACTGCAATGATTTACTTTCTGTATTAGATATTTTAAACAGTGGTGATTCTACAAAAAAGGGTGAATATATTTAAAATAAAAATTATAATTATATATTATATTATCTCACTTATTTTTATATATAGAATATTAAAAATTTTAATTTTTAATATTTTAGGTCTTATTTTATATGAATTATATTGCACAAATCTTGAAAAAATGAAACGATTCGAACAATCAGATATTCAGAAGGTAGATAAAAATTTTATTGCATATTTTTATTATTTATTTATTGGTAGTTTGATATATTTTATTTTTATATTGAATATTTTCAGATTGATGAAAATCAACGTTTATTAAAAGAAGTAATTAATATATTGCAAAATGATGCTATTTCAGCTGTTACATTCGAATACGATCAAAAATATTTTAAAAAATAAATTATCGTGTGCAAAAAATATTGTCGATAATATAAAATTTATTTATATTATATATATATATAATTTATTAAAAGAAGTAATTAATATATTGCAAAATGATGCTATTTCAGCTGTTAGATTCAAAAATATTTTAAAAAATAAATTATTGTGTACAAAAAATATTATCGATAATATAAAATTTAGTTATATTATATATAATTGTGTAATTGAAAAATTTAAAAGAATAAAAATAATGTATAATCTTTAAAATCAAAAAATTGTATAATATAATATTTAGAAAAATATTATATTTTTCAAATATCTCATTATTTGTAATATTCAATTGGAGTTGTTATAATTTTGATAGGAAGAATATAAAAATTGAATAATAAGACATTTAATTATGGAAAATTAAAGAACTAGATATTAAGAAAAAGGTATCAATTTAATCTCTTTTTACATTGCACCATAGATGGTTAAGTTTGCAGCAGAAAATATCTAAATAGCTGTACTAGACTAGCAAGTAACAAATGATGCACTTGTTGCTCTATATTGTTTTATAATGTAATATAGTACCAAAGTGCAATTCTGAAAATCACGTCCTATAAATAAAAAAAATGTTTCATACTGCTTGTTCTAATAAACATTTTGCTTCTTCATATAAAGCTGTACAAGGTCTTAAAACTTCTAAATCGTAATCTACGTCTTCATCAATATTTACATTATTATTCCTGTAACATACATACATATATATATATATATATATGTTATTTATAATGATATTATTTATTATTATTTTTCTTTATTAAAAAATGATTTAATAATGTTTACCTATACAGAAAATCATCTACCATAGATAGCGTATCATTGTTTAAATCACGCAACAAATGATTTCGTGTAAGTGCTGTGTGCATAAATGCAACATTGTGAAGGAAAAATTCCGAATGATCTAAAAATAAATATAATTTATTTAATATGCCATTAAACAAACATGATTAAGATAATTTATGCTAAATAAAAATGTATTAAACAACTAACCATCCTTTCCATATTTTTTTGTCAGTTTTTTCATTACATCTTCACCTGCATATTTCGCAGAAACACCAATTCTATGCAGAATTGCCTTGCATTGCCAACGATTTTCTGAATTTTGATTACATGATGTAGATTTACGGGATTGCGTTTCTTTAACAAGACTTTCCCAATCAACTCCTAAAGCATCTCCCAAACCTTTACCACTCGTTTTAATGTCCTCTTCTAATTCACCATCAGAAATTTCTTCAAAGTCCATAGTTTCCATATTTTCATCTTCCATGTTTCTATTTATATTTTAATCATTTATTAATATAATCTATATAAAATAAATAACAAACTTTAAAAATTTTAAAAGTTAAAAACTACCTAAATGATATTGTGTCAGTATTATCTTTTCCTTTAGTATTAAAAACTGTTTCTTCTATAGTTTCTTTTGGAGATGAAAGATCTGCCTCTTGAGTTGTTGGTTGACCATCTCGTTGTATAATATCGGGATTTCTTTTTGTTACTCTCGTTTTATTTATATCTATATCCTATAAATGTTAGTTTTAAAAATTTTAATATAGATTTTTAAAATCATAAAATGAATTCAATTAAATATTCAATCAAATAAATAGAACATACTGTGATATCTTCCATGTTTAATATATCATCTGGATCATCACTAATATCACTGAGATCACTCTCAGTATGAAGTGTTTGTAAAGATTCATCAATGCAAGTACGTTTTGAATCAGATGTAACAGTTTCTTTTGTTTCAGATTTTTCTTTTAAGACAGTCTTTTTTTGAAAAGTATCTATAGATTTTTCTCGAGTTATAGATAATTTACCTTCTGCTAATTCCATTAACTTTTTATTAATAGGTTCTTCTTTCATACTACCATATAAAGATGCTTGTTTAGAATTATGAACTGTACATTCATCTCTAGTTTCAGAACTATTATAAGTTCTTCTTTTACTAAAAAGAAATAAAAAATAATTTATATTCATAAAAATCATTGATTAAATAAATAATAAATAAAATTAAATTAATAAAATTAATTATTAATTAATAAAATTAATATACTTATGTGATGTGGATTCTGCTATTTCTAATTCCTTGGATCGATCATTTCTATAGTGATTTCGAATATGCATTGATTGATTATCCCATTTTCGAGAATCGCTTGATTTCCAATCTGATACAGAATTATCATATCGAGAATTCCAGTCATCATCATGTACTTCTGATCGAGGAAGACTATCTCTATTATCCCATAATGCTCTCACTCGCCATTCTCTTTCTTCCCAATCAACGGGACCATAAGCTCGCTCTCGGCTATGTTCTACATCACGATGATGATTATCCCAATCATCATTAGGAACATTTTCATCTCTATATAATAAAAAATAAAAAATATATAATAAAAAGCAAATAAAGAATAAAAAATCTGCATTATTAATATTCTAAATAATAATCTGCAGATTAATAGTAATGCAGATTATTATATATCTAGAATTAATTATTAATATACCTAATAGATGTGTTACTTCTTAATTTTTCTCCAGAATAAAGTGGATGTCTATGATGATGATGATGATGCCGATGATCATCAAAGGAACTTCTATCAGTCGTTTGAACAACATATCTAGATTCTCGAGATCTTTCTTCACGAATTCCACGTCTTTCATCAAATGGACTATCATATCTTCTTCCATCAACAGTTTTTCTTCTATCATCTTCATGAACATGGTGATCACGATAATCTAAATGTGAAGATGCTTCCTCCTGTTCATCCCAATGTTCTGATAAACGTCCGTAATTTCTATTATAATTTCTGTCGATTTCAATTGTTCGTCGTGGACTGCTTTCTCGTCTTTCGATTAACCGATCAACTTTGGTTGGCGTAATACGTGATTGATCATGCTCAGATGTATGATTTCGATCATATCTTGTGCTGAATCGTCTGTGTCTTTCACGATCATAATGTGTAACATCTATTCTATCAATTAAATTATCTCGCGAATTTGATAATGTAGGTGGAGCGGATGAAGATGATGAAGATGCTATAGAAGATTGAACGACTGGTAAAGAAGATGCTTGTGATAATGGGGGTACATTGTGCGTACCTTTATCAAGCAACGATGTTCTATCTAACGATCTTTCTCGCGGAAAACGATCAACGCGATCTCTAGGTGAATTTACACCAGCTTTACGAACTGACGTATCCTTATCTACAGTATTTCGATCATATCTATTATCAATACGCTGCGACGTTCTGTCTCTATCAGAAAGAGTTTTTGTTTCAGATCGTTCTCTTTCTCTATCACTTCTACGTTCTCGAGTTCCATTTTTTTCAAAAATATTATCTTTCATTATTAATCGTTCTTTATCCCGACTATAACGTGTATTTTTATCCGCTGTTAAATTTATTGACGTTGAAACTAAAGATGGTACATCTCTATCTCTTGATTTAATTGATTCTTTTTCTCTATCACGGTCACGATCTCGATCACGATCTCGATCTCGATCACGATCTCGGTCTCTATCACGATCACGATCCCGATCTCGATCTCTGTCTCGTTCGCGATCACGTTCTCGATCTCTATCTCGATCACGATCTCTTTCCCGTGGTCGTTCACGACAACGTTCTTGTAAATCTTCTTTATCTTTATCACGTCCATCACGTTGATCTCGAGCAAGCCTTGAATGCCCACGCTCATCTCTCGTATGTTCTTTATCACGACGTTCCCTGCTCTTTTGTCGAGTTTTATCGCCTAAATAAGTTTTATCATCAAATTCTTTACCGATTCTTCTATGGCTTTCTTCTTGATTCGATATCTGTCTAGTTTTGCTATTTTGTTCATTTTTTCGTATATCTTCTCTGTCTTTACTTTTATCACTTTTATGTGATTCACGATCTTTCTTTTCTGTATCTCGAGATCTGTTTGTAGAAAGTTGTCTATCTTGAGTTTTTGATGGTGTAAACTCTCGTTTAGATCTTGATGACTTTTCGGGTGTACGACTACGACGAGTTTTAGTTGAAATCGTTTCTTTTGAATGCTGATGTTTTGATCTTTCAGATGTTGGAGATGTTCTAGATCGTATATCTTTATCTTTACATTTTGCTTTTAATCTTTCGTTTGTTTTAATTTTTTCATCTATTGCACGACTTTTTTCTTTATCCTGTTCTTTAATTTTATCAAAAGGTTTATTTTTAACATTATCTTTAGATAATTCATCTATATCACGTATTTTTTTATAATGTTTATCTTCTTTCTCCATATCTCTGCCTTTTACAATTTTTGGAGATTCACTTCTGTTTCTTTCTCTAATTTTATTGGATGTTCCATGATGAGGCACAGATATTGAAGAGCCTAATACTGAAGTTGTTGTTGATGTTACTGTTGTGGATACTTGTATTGCTGGAGATCTTGTACGAGGTGTAGAAGAATGTTTTTTTGATGCTGAAGATGAACTATATTTTTTTGCTGTTCTAACACTAATTTCCTTTTTTGTGGAATTACTTTCAAATTTACGTTTCTTCTTGACTGAAGGTTTTTCATTTTTTGTTCCAAGTCTTTTTAATTTTAATCTGTAAAAATTTTTAAATAATAAAAATTCTATATAATTTTTTTATATAGATTTATATATTTAAATTTTAATAAAAATATTAAAATATAAATTATTGATTTGTAATTTTATATTAATATTTGTTATATACATAAAATTACATAAAAATTACATTACATAAAAATATATAATAATATATACATAATATAACATAATAATCTCAAAAATTTTAAATATTTTTATATGTTAAATAAAATAAAATAATACTTAATAATATATATAACTTAAAATAAAATAATACTTAATATATAACTTACTTTCGTCTTCTTTCTTTATCTTCATCATAATCAGTAGATCCACTATGATGTCGCTTAGATTTAATTTTTTTTATTTTTTTACGTGAATCAGATGTTGAACTAGAAGATGAATCTTCACTACTAGAACTACTACTACTGCTAGATGTACTTGAAGTACGTGAACTAGAAGAAGAAGTCATAGCTTTTTTCTTTTGTCTTATTTTATCTTTTCCATGAACTTCTTTATCTTTCTTCATTTGTAATTCTAATTCACGCTGCAATAACTGTCTACGTCTCTCTAATACTTTTTCGTCTTCGTATTCCAAATCTGTTTGATTCCACTCTTCTAAATTTAAATCAGGACTATGTGATGCCTTTTTTACGATCTTAGAAGTAAGCCTTTTAAATGGATCTTCAATAAGCTATATATTAATAAATAGATATAAATATAAATAGCTATTTAAATGAAATAATACAAATGAACAATATTTTTGATTTTTTTTTAATTAAATTTTTTACATAGAATTTGATGATATAAATTATATACTTACTCCAGTTGTACTTGCAATAGCATTATCCTTTTTGGCACGCTTGGACGGACTTATTAATGTGTGAGTATTTGCATATCTAATTGCAATATCAAGAAAAGAAAATGATGATCATCTTAAATAAAATCAATGATAATTCTTACTCTATGATTTGAATAATAAATTTGATAATTGTATTGTCATTACTATAAAAAATATAGAACAAATACATATTTAATTTTTTATGCAAAATAAATTGATTTCAAATTATACTTGCTTGCAATTCTTTCCATATGAACAGCTGCCGTTTAGTGCCCAGTTTCTACAATAATCCGATGAATTTTGGCCGGCAGTAACTGCTGGTTTAGTCCCCAACCTCTCAAATACACTTGGTCGACGAGAGTCTGTATTACATTTCGTAGGGTCAACCGTTATCTTCCTTATGTTTGATTTTGACATATTATCACCATAAAACAATTATGTTTTCACAATGGAAGCACATAACTGCAGCATGCAAATATTCATTTGCTATGGAATCACCATTAATCAATTAAATATTCACAAATATAATTACGATTCTCAAAAGATTGGTTTCTTTTGCATTTAAAAATTAAAAGCATTTGAAAAATAAAAAATATAAATTTATTATATTCTATATAATTATTCTTTTTATAAATGACAATATTATAATATTTTCACTTAATTCGTATTACATATTTTTAAAAGCTAATTCCAGATATTTTTTACTGCTACTTATGATTGAAGTATTAAACTGTACAGAAAACAATAGTGCTAACTGAATGAAGTTATAAGTAATATATAATTCAATGTTACCAACTAACAATGATAAATATTGAAACTAATTTAATTATTCAAATATTATTAATATTTCGTTAAATATACAAAAAAAATATTATAAGGATAAATAAATAAATATATAAATAATTAAAATAAAGAAATAATTCATATATGTTATAAATTTTTATATATTATATGAAAAATGTAAAATATTATATATATATATAATTTTCGAACCAATGAATTATAACATTTTAGATTTTATTTTAATTATTAAAAAAAAATTATTAAAAACAAATTTAAAAAAGATTTAAAATTTATCATATCGAAATAAAATTTAATTAAAATATATTATTAACTAGAAATAAATTTATATAGTGTTTTTAATTAATGGAAACAAGATCTTTTTTCAATCTTAAACAAATATTTACAAAAGTTTGATTATATTAAATATAAAATAAATATTAATAAATAAAGAATATAATCTTTTACATTTAAAATTTTTATGGTAATATTTATCTTAAATTAATACAAAACTATAATAATTTTCTTATTTATATTATAATATAAATTGAAATTAAAATGAAAAAAATTTTTAACAAATTATTAATAATTTTAATATCGTAATTATTTATATTATCTATATATAATAAATTAATATTTCTATATTTTTAATAATATTAATATGTGCATATATATTTAATTATTAAATTTAATTATTAAAATATGTACATAATTCCGACTATCGTTTTTAGTACCTTAAACGTTTCGTCACGTTGAACATCGAAACAATTAATTCATTCATATATATCTTTCTTCTATCTATTTAAAATTAAAATAGTAATAATTTTAATTTATATATTTTTAACATTTTGTTCATTTTAATTATAATTTTAATTGAATATTAATTAGATAAAATAATATTAATGTATAATTTATTTATACTTTTATATATTACTTTTATATATTAGTAATATATAAATGTATTTATACATTATTATTTTTAGTATAAAGAAAACATTTTAAAATAATAAATCTACAATTATTATTATATATCATTACTGTAATTATTACTGCAATATTAATGTAAATTTATTATCTATGTATTGATTTATTATCTAAATTTTTATTCAGGTTTTTTAAAAATGGCTCATCAATGTAGTTGTGGAGGTATACATAATGATGGAGAATTGGGTGTACAATATAATTTGTATCAGAAAATTGATATAGAAAACATAGAATGTTTAAATGAATGTGAGGAAGGTAGTGGGGCTACTGTATTTAAATCATGGGAAAATAGATTAGATAGAAATAAAGTAATTATCATAAAAAGATTTTTAATATAAAAATTTTGTAAATTATATTATTATATTTCATTTATTTATATTATTTTTCATTATATTATAATTATATTTATATAATACATATATAATACATATATATTATTTCTATAATCTTTTTCAGTATGTCGAAAGTGATATGGATAATGAACTTCTGTTTAATATTCCGTATGTTTTTTATTTTGACATATTTTTTAATAGAAGTACATTAGTAGAAATATTATTATTTCTTTTTCAGTTTTACTGGAAATATAAAATTAAAAGGCCTTATTATTATAGGAGGAGAAGATGATTTTCATCCAAATAAAGTAAAACTGTAAGTGTTCTTAAGTTTTTATGTATAAAAATAGAATTTAATCTATAAAAATATAAAATATCTATGTTCTATAAATATTAAAAAAAAATTTTATTGATATAGGTATAAAAATAGACCACATATGACATTTGATGATATCAGCACAGAACCAGAACAAGAGTTTGAATTATGTGTAGATACAAATGGGATACATGAATATTCTCTTAAGTATATTTGATTATGTTTAAATATTATATAAAATGTAAAGTGTAATTATATAAATATAATATAATTTTTAATTTAGGATAGTTAAATTTTCATCAGTATATCATTTAAGTTTATACTTTATTGGTACTGAAAGAACAGATAAAATAAAAATTTATTATATTGGATTAAAAGGAGAATGGTCACCTGCACATCAACATGGTGTTACTATTTGTACTTATGAATTACGTCCACAAATGAATGATCATTCAAGAGGAGATCTTGAAAATATTGATAGAACAATTAGTTGATTTTATATTAATAAAAAGTTAATAGAAAACTTCACTTTATATAAAAAAAGTAAAAAAAAGTAAAAATAATTTTGAAAATTAATATTTATAAAATAAATATTTATATTCAAATAAATGTTTATTTACTTATTTAATTTTAATTCAATCAATTTTATATGTTAATATTATTACTATATTCTTATTATATTAATAATTGCTTAGTTATGAATAGATATTAAAAAATTAATAATATTAATAAATCGAAAAATACCATGTAAAGCTATATTTTTTTAAAAATTATACCGACAAATGTATCCGAATATAAATAAATTAATATTATAATTAATATTAAAATTTTGTGAACTTTGATTAATATCTTATTCATCATTATAATGAAAGAAAATTCTTGAAATTTGTAACAAAGAAAAAAACGTGCTTATTTTAAAAAATATAATTATTTGTTAAAAATTTATTATATTTAATATTATCTTTATATAACATAACAATAATTTTTGTATTGTTAAAAATAATTTCTCAAGATCTGTCTCAATATCTTTTTTTTTTTCATTTTTTTCTACTATATTGATATTAATTTAAAACTTTGATACTCGATATCGTAAGAAGTAACATTCAATTGTAGCTCATGGCATATGCGATTGTTAACTTCTCAATTGAGGCAAATAGACAGAATAAGAAAAATATCAATATATCAAAATATCAATAATAAAGAAAATATTGCTTGTTTAGACTCGGATAACGTGAATATTGTTTTCATTGATTCATATCTTTTTATCAATATATATTTAATATTTTTCAAATTATTAAACAAAACTGCTATAAAATAATAAATTCATAATTTCAATGTTAGATTATATGCGATTTTCAATTTTAATTATAATGGATTCGCGCTATAATTTGTAAATTTTTACAATACAGAACGTATCGACGAAAATCCACTCTATATATTCCAAATATATTTTAATAAAATATGATATATATGTTCTTTGTTATATAAATCTAAAAACAATATTAATATTACAATTAATATTACAAGTTTAGGTTTTGATTGCATTTATTTACCTACTATTGTTAGTGTAACATGTTTGAAAAACATGTTGAAAAACATTTTGAAAAATATCGATCTCTTGCAACAGAAATTACTGTATGCAATTTTAGTTTAGATATATATTAATTCTCGCTTTCTTGTTTCAATATATGGATGGCGAGGAACATTTTTGATTTGTGCTAAAATTATTTTAAATCGTATTGTTCTTTGAGCACTCTTTAGACTTCTTAAAATAAATAAACAAAAAAAGAAAAATTCTTCAAAGATATAAAATTCTTATATGTATTATTATAAAAAATTTAATAATAATATAAATTTTTGTTATATTGTAATATTTTATTATAATATTTAATTATTATGTATCATTATTATTATTCTATAATGAATTGTGTAAAATCGAACTATATACAGAAATAAATACAAGTATTTTTTATTGAACATATTATATTGAAATTGACTGTATTTGAAAATTATATATTAGCTATTATTTTTTTAATATATTTAAATTAACGATATAATATTATCTAAAATCTAGTATTTAATTTTAATTTTTAGGAATTTTCACAGAATTTGAAAAAAAATTCTCAAAAATATTCAAGTAATTTACATAATGAGAAAGGAAATAAGTTATACAGTGTAAGTTTTCGAAAAGAAAATAAAACGATATATATATAAAATCTTTGAGTCAATTTGTTTTGGTTTTGAATAATATATAATATAAAATAATTCAGAGAACATCTATAAAGAATAGTAAGTAATTTTTTTATATTTATGTATTTGATATTAATAAAAAATATTAATTAAATTTCTTTTTATTCAAAAAAAATAAATATAAAATTCTTTTAATACAATAACAATTATTTATATTATATTATATTATCTAAATTAACACAATTATCTAATTTAACAAAAGCATAATGAAAAAGTGAAATTCATATTCATAAATTTTTTAAAAGTTTATCTAATAAAATAGAACTTATAAAATTCAGTACATTTTGTGCTTTTTTCACATTATTCACACTACATTCTTTTACATTTGGATTTACATCTGAAGTTTATGTTAGTTTTATGTCAGTGATTTTAGTAGATTTATTAGTGATTTAAATCAACCCACTAATACATTTGGTCAGCTTTTGTTATTTCAAAGTTTTGCTTCACTTTTAGGACCATTCATTGCAGGAGTGTATACAATAATTATAGTTTTTAATATCATATAATTTTTTATAATTAATTTTTTTTATTTTTTAGGATGGTTATATGATGGACTTCAATCTTATGATCCTGAATTTTATATTATAGATGGTATGATTATTATTAGTGGATTGATATTATTTTTTATACCTTTATTTAACAAGAAATTCAAAAAAAATAAATATTTAAAAAAATAAAAATGTAATAAACAATTAATTTAATAAAATATTTCTTTCATTTAGTTATTACTTAATTGATTTTTTACTACCATATATATATACACAGGTTGTCTCAAATATAAAAATATCGGTTTTATTTGTCAACAATTTATTAACAAAAAACACTGATCAATCTTGAAATCAATATCTCAAAAATCTTCATCTTAATTGTTCCCATAACACATCCTATGTGTATATATATTTTTTATTTATATATACTTTTTTAATTATAAAAATTAGATTATTTTGATTATTATTTTGATTAATCTAAACTTTTTATTATTTATTAAATACAAATATTGTAAAATATTTGACACTTTATTTTATTAAATTTTGAAGTATAGATATTATATCATTTCTTGCATACTCACCCAAATATTCACATATTGTATTCACTGTTTCAAGTTTTAAATTAATATCATAATTTATTAAATGCTTTATTATCTGAAAGAATAATAAAATTTTAATTATTTATTTTTAAAATTATTTAAATTATTATTTAAAATAATTGATATTAATTATTTCTGTAATTATATATTCTAATATTTTAAAATTTTCATCTTTCTCTATCATACTCATAACAATATATACAAATACATATTACTTTAATTTAATTTATTACAAATAACTTAAAAAAAAAAAATTATTATATATATATATATATACAAAAATTCTATATTGAATTTTAATTTCATACCTTCATCATCCATAATTTTTGAGATGGAAAATCAATCATAAATTCATGTAATTGTTTGTCCATAGATACAAATATTGTGTAAGATGATTTGTTGCTTAATATAAGTGTTGAATTTGGATTTATATTTTCCATTACATTACAACTAATATATAAAAAATTTAATACATCATTTTTAAAAATTGCAGAAAATCTAAGATCAGGAGCAATTATTTTATAAAAATATTCACCTTTAAAATATTGCACTATAATAAAAAGTGATATATATCGTTAAATATATATATTGTTGAGTTATACATATTTATTAAATTTTTCACTCACTATATCTAGCAGCTTCTGCTATTTTTCTCTTTTTCAATAAAAATAATACATAAGAATTATTAATTATAGTTTCATTTATTTTATATTTCATTAATAGTTTTCTTATATCAATCACTTTTCCATATGTAAATGGTAAAACATAATCAGTAATTGTATCAATACAAGGCAATATATTAAAATCATTAATCATTATCTCAAGAAGATTTAAAATACCTAAAACATATTTTAAAACATATTAAAGAAAAAATATATTTTTATTCATATTATATAAATGTATAATATATAATAATAAAATATTTCATATATTTAAATATAAAATGCATACCTTGTACATTATATTTATTTGCTTGCCTAACTAAAAGTGGCCAAAAGTAATGTGGGCGTAATAAATAATATTTTTTACATATTTTGAGCAAAAGAATAGACAAATTGTCATCTTTCTTTAATGAATAATATAATGATATTAAAAAATATTTTTTGAATATCTCTTTATTTCCCGTAAAATTACAAAACAAAATAATATCTTCAATTACCTATAATAATAAATATATTTAATTAAAAATAAAATATAAAAAATATATATATGTGCATATTCTTTTTACCATTTTAGTATTAATTATATGTTTTAAAATTAATCTCAGAATACTTTCAAATTGAGGATGTTCATTATTTAAACCTATGTTTGAAAGTGCCTTTATAGCTATATTTATATAATTAATATTTATTATTTTTAATATGATTTCTATTTCATTATTTGAAATGATCTTTTTTTTTTTTAGATATTTATAGATCTAATAAAAATGATTAAATTATTAAATCTTTGTGATATAACATTAATAACAATTTACTATATAATTCATCAAATTCTTACAACATTAATATCTTCAATGTAATTATTTTCTGCTAATATATAAATTATTTTCAAAATATTTATATTATTAAAATATATGTTATTTAAATTACAATCTTTAATTATTTCTTTGATTTTAACAATATTATTTAATTTAGCATAAGTATACATAATAATAGCATATGTTTCATTAGTTGCATTTAATTTATATTGTTTCATTATATTTAGAATATTATTTACATTTTTTATATCTCTGAAAAATATTAATATTAATATTAATTATAATTATAATAAATATGTAAATTTAAATGTTTATTTAAAAGATAAATATTATATTAATATATATAAAAATAATATTTACTTAATTAATTAGATGTATATATTTACCCAGATTGAGAATATCCTAACATTAATAAATCAAAAATAGATTTTGATATAGAAAACTTTAATTTTCTCATATCATGTAGAAGCATTAATGCTTTATTAATATTTCCTTTCATACAGTAATATTTAATATATATTTCATATGTATTTTCATTTGGATAAATTTTTTTATGTGTCATGTCCTTTAATAAGTTTATAATTGAGAAATTATGTTCATTTTCTATATATAATTTTAAAAGTATATTATAATGGAGTACTGATATCTTGAAATCTTTGAATCCAAAATAAATATAAAAAATATATTAAATTTTGTTTTTATCTTATATTACATATTTCTTATATATTTCATATAATAATATTACATATTTTATAAAATTATAAATAATATATTAAAAACATACTGCATACAGTTAAAATTATCCATAAAGATTCTGCAAGTTTTATTCTATCTACTGGTAAACAAGTTACATTATTACACCAGTAAAGTAATAAAAGTAATTTATCTGTATCTATGACATCTATAATAAACAATAAAAATATTCTTTTATATATCAATTATAATATTGTTTATTTAATATATATCATATTATAATATTATATAATGACTTACTCGATGAATCTATAAGATCTATAATACTTATCATTTCTTTTTTTGGTATACAATTGTTTACTTCCACTTGTTTATATATACTTTTAAATTTTTGACTTATCAAATTTTTTTTATCATTTTCTTCAATTTGTGACATAAATACCATATTCCTATTAATATAACTATTCATAAATTACATTAATAAAAATATAATAAATTTGAAAAACTAACCTTATTATTATGTTAAATGTTTTGTTACATTGTTGAATAAAAAAGTTTGTCATTTTTTGGTTTTCAATGAATATTTTAAATTTTAAATGATTTTTAAAATGATTTATACATTGTAATAAAATACCTGACATGATAATTTAAAATTATTTAATAAAAATAATGTAGCGTTTCTCGCAGTATATTTTGTATTATCTAACCTTATAATCATGATCATCCCAATCAAACATATATACATATTTTTAAAAATATAAATATTTATTAATTTGTCATTATAGAACCAATAATAATTTAACATTAATCATTTATTAGCAGCATATAAAAATTACAAAACATTACAAAAAATACAATAAACATTTACTTTCAATTAAGATACAATAATAGATTCATCTTATTAGATGTAACATATTATTAAATTTAATATTTAATATATTATATATTTGTGATATATTAAAATAGAGATTAAATGTTATAGATATTAGATATACATCCAAAAATATATTTTAAAATTAAATTCCTTATTTACTTCTTATAATTTTATACAAGATTATAAAAATTTCATTAGTATTATAAATAAAAAATTCAGAATTTGACATTTAGTTTTATACATAAAAATATAGAAAGTAATTTCAGAAAATATATGAATATTAGAAAATAAATATAATATAATGAAAAATTATTATTAATGCAAGACTGATGCATGAAATAAAATATAGCCAGTTAATATAACCTAATGTTAAATAAAATTATAAACTGATATATCATGTTATATTTTTTTTATATTGAACTTTTTTTAAAATACCTTTTAAGATATTTGCTTTCATTATATTAGAAATTATCTAAAATATTATCTTAAATTCACAAAAGTGAAATAGTTTTCACATTTTATATTAAAATATTACAGTAGATTCTTTACTATATTAAAAGTTTCATTTTTGTATAATATTAACATTAAATTTTAATTATTTTACAAAAATTCTTCACACCAATCAGAGAGGCACTGATAACAATCACTAGATTGTTTTGCATTGGCAGAACATGCATCCTTCATCCATTCTTGAAATAATTCTCTATTCTTTTTTAAAACCAAGTATTGTCCAAGAACAACATATGCCTATAAATAATAAATATTAATATATTAATTTCTATGTTTAGATATAAATATGAATGCATTTTATAATTTATTACTTTATTTATATAAAAAATATTAGTTGTTCAATATTGATTAAAATAAATAATATTAAGTTTTATTATCTTTATATATTTTCAATAATTTATTTTCAAAAATTTTTATAAATTTTACATTTATTTCACAATAAATAATGAATGGCAATAATAAATAAAAAAAAATATTAGCAAAGTATAAATTATATTAAATTATATTATATAATTAGATAAAAATGTATTATACTTTATCAAAACCAGCTGCTTCTAATCTACGTCCTAAAACTTCTCCAACTCCAGCAAGATCTGTAACAGGTTTATCACCCATTGGTTCAGCCACAAAGTTTTTATGTTTTTGTGATGTGCTGGACATGTTTCTAAAAATAAAAATAAATTTTTTCTTTAATAAATAAAATAATATTGTATAATACATATTTATTTCTATATTAAAAAAAAATATGAAGACTGAACAAAATATAAAATAGAAATAATTTTTTATTATTTAAAACTAACATTAAAACTTTATATACTTATTTATACACTTTTATTTATTATTTATTTAAAAGTATTTATACACTTTTAAATATAATATAAATAATTACGTATATAAATTATATACGTAATATAAATTTCTGTAAAATACGTACATATCAAAATTCGTTTTTCATAAAATAAATTTAAGTTATTTGTAACACAATCACTGTATAAAACTATTTTTTTTTATATATTGCAAATTTATAATAATTTAAACATAAAAATTTCAGTTTATTAATTGTTCACTTTAAGATTATAATGAACTTTCTCGTTGAAAAATACACCTTTAAAAATTACTTAAACATAACACTATCAAAGTTACATATATAACATAAATTTATATAAAGTTATAGATTGGAAACTCATATATAATTTTATACACATAAAATCTAATTTCTATGTCTGACAATTTTATTTTTCTAATATATTTTACGCTATTAAAAATAATTAAAATTATTAGAAAATATAAGAAAAATATAAGAAGTTAAAATGTTATTCAAATTTAAATATGAAAACATGTATTTATAAAACATTAAAAACATTAAAAACATATATATTCTAAATTTATTACAAAAAGTTAATTCTTAATATAAAAAAAACAAAATTATTACATATTATATTATATAATATATATATCATATGTATCCTATATTATAATTGAAAATCATATTATTACATTATAATGGAGAAGTTTGATGAGAAATAGAAATATTATAAATAAATTTTAGATATATTTTAATAAAAATTTAAAATGTGTTTTAAAAAATAATATAATTTTTTTATTATAAAATTATATTATAATTTTGAAAAATGAATCAAATTTATCAAATTATAGCTTCATACAATTTATAAATTTGATATATTTCAGAATAAAGTGTCGACACCATCGGTGTGTTTATAAGCAGAAAGCGTTTCGTTTCTTGTCTATTCATTTACGAAATTGGGTTATCGTTGAAAAGATGGAGCGGTCAATATGTGAAATATTACAAATAGAAATATATATTAGTATTAAAACGATTTAAATTTTATTTTAATTTATCATAGTGATGCTGTAAAATTTAAATTTATGTGATTATTTGTAAAACTATCTAAAAAAATTGCAATTTTTAACATATACTGTGCTCCAATCACGGAAGAACCATTATGTTGTGTCAACGTAATCGACGGCAGCACTGACGCCTCTTCAGTAATTAACCAAACAAAATGGACACCAAGATAACGATTAAGCGAACATTCGTGCAGTAGATTTACATGGAATGTCCAGAAGAATGGGATTAACGTGTATGCTACAGTGAGTTTTATTTAATTATTGTTAAAAGTTGATCTTTTATAGTTGGTCTTCTACTAAGTTTATACAAATTGCATATACGTTTCATTAATTTAACAATATTGAAACTTAATTTTGACACTTCAATCTAGGATAAAATTTTGCGATATTATATTATTTTCATAGATGTTCAGTATACGAAATAAAAATATAATATTTTTTTAATATTTAAATACTTTTCATTGATCTCTTTGAACTTTCATATTATAGTTGTTTATAAGTGCTATTTTTATTTTTACTGTAAAAAAAATAATATTATTTCCAAATATTTCATTTCGTATTTTATATTTTATAATAAATTATATTTCAATTATACATTGACAAATGTTTAAATCATAATTAATTTGATTATATTTTACATAATATTTACTTATAATATATATTTTTTTATATTAGTCTTTTTTTGCAAGTAAAAATAGGAAATAATAAAATGCTCAATTATTATGTAGTATATAACACAATATAATTATATATATAATTATTAAATATTATTAATATTACACATGAAATCTTTCTTTTTAATACACTTATATTAGTTTTTTGAATTATAGTTTAAATAATTAATAATTTAATCACATAATTAAAACTTTTTTGAAATTGAAAATGAAACAATTTTTTTTTTAAATAATAATCTTGAAATTAAAAAATTAATTTTCTATCTATGCATTATAAGGTAAGCATAAGATTATCTTTTATATATTTTCAATAATAATATTTTATCAATATAAGTAATTTATATATACATATCATGGTCAAAATATTAAAAAAATTTTTTATATTTTTTTTATTAAATTTTTCAGTTTTTAATTTTTATAAATGGCATAAATCAATAACTATAATATTTATTATGATTTGTTAAAAGTAAAAAATATATATATATATATTACTAATATTAAAAAACAAAAATAAAAAATTAAAAATTTCATTAAATTTGTTTTTCTAGTATTCATTATTAAATTCTATAATAAAATTCATTATTATTTATCAATTATGTAATTTCATTTTTTTTATTACAATTTGAATTTTTTTATGGTATATATATTTATATTAAATTGATAAAAAATTAAATTAATATGATATTACATAAAATTGTAATTTATTAAAAATATATATACTTATGCATTCAAGTTAATATCTAAAAGACAGGATTGGTTAATCAAATATCCTGCCCTGGTATCCTACTTTATAAGGTAAAATCTGATTGGTTCTCTTTGTGGTATAATTCGGACTCCGCCTTACTACCGCCAATTGCGTTGTGTGTTTTTACCATGATATCAAATACTTACTTTATGTGCTAGGAGTGTAATTCTTGGAAGGTTGCAGCGTTCAATCTCTTTTCTTCTTCATTGTTTTCCGTTTCATTCAATGAATATATATTCGCACAATATTATACTTATACGTATTCATATGCACACATATTCATAACTCTATAGGCATATATAGAATGTTATGTATATATTCATGTATACAATGCGTAAATTTTATTGTACTTAATATTTAAAGGTAAAAATGCAACAATAGATGTTTTTCTTTTTTTGTAAAAACTTAGAATACAATTATTTTTTAAATGTAAATAAAAAAATACATTTTATTATTATATTTTTTATTTATTTATATTTTATTCTGCATATAATTTATAAATTTTATTTATATTAATTCAAATATAATTATAAATATAATTTTGAAAATATTTATAATTTTCATTGAATTTTTTAAAATTTATTTTTGTGTATTTTGTAATTATAAATTAATTTATAATATCAAAATATTTCTGAATCTTTAGAATTTTATTTATAATAAAGGAAAAAATATTTATATTCATATAACAATTTTATTAAGATTTCTTTAATAAAAAATTAAAAAGATTACCAATAATAATTTACAATAAGAATCATATAAAAGTATATATATATATATAATTAATATTAGATTTTTTAAATTAATTCAAATTTTATTAGATTTAATATATAAAATTAGTTAAATAAAATTATTATATACTTTGAATTTAATTTAATTTTTCATTTGTTTTATGAATTGTTCATATTTCGCTTATTATATAAACATAATTAAAGTAAAATCACGATTACTTTTTTTAGTTGACAGATTGAATTCTAGTATTTCCTTTTAAAGTCCATTATATAATATATATTAATTTAATTTTAATCTGTATTAATTTCTGATAATTTTGTTATTTATCATATATAAATATTTTAATTTAAAATATTGGAAAAATAATAAATATTTTGAAATTATTAAAAATTATTTTATTTATAAAAATAAAAAAAGTTATTTAAAACATAATAATTATTAATTGTTTAACATTACAAGAATATTATAACATAAAAAAGATGTTATTTAATTTTTTTTATATTTATGTATGTTTATGTATGTTTTTGTCATATATGTTTTATTTTT
The DNA here is from genome assembly GCF_029169275.1 of Apis cerana. Classification (NCBI taxonomy): domain Eukaryota; kingdom Metazoa; phylum Arthropoda; class Insecta; order Hymenoptera; family Apidae; genus Apis; species Apis cerana. Next base: position 8,481,978 of record NC_083863.1, read on the forward strand.
TTCATTTATTTCATTACTTCATTAATATTTTCTTTTATTAATAATAAATTGAGAAGATATAAAAGAAGATATAAGATATGTAAAAAGATATAAAATATAAATATAATAAATGTTAGATATTGTACACGTTTATATATTTTTTAATATATTATCAATTTTATTATTTCTATAGTGTAATTTTTTTTTAAAATGATAAATTAAAAATTTATCTAATGTAATATATTTCTTTTTTTCATATATATCACATACGCGTGTACATGCACAGAGGTTTTTAAGTGGCAAAGAGAGATGCGCGCGCCACCAGGTGGTGCAGTGAGTGAGTGTGCGCGCATGACGTGAAAGGTAGCTGTATAAGTTTCTACAGATGTTACGATTTCTAACTAGTGTGTGTAATGGTCTCCATCGTACAGGACAGGACAGGATAGGATAGGGTAGGGTAGGATAAGAGAGAAGAGTAGTCCTTCGTTGTGAACTGTACTGAAGGAAAAAAGAGGGGAGGGGGCAGAGATATGTAGAATGATTCGGACCTATAGACACGCTTGCACCTCGACGGTTCGCGCCGCAGCCGCAGCCGCAGCCACCGTCGGTGAAATTCTTATATACGCGCGCGCAAACAAGGGTGGTTTTTCGATAAAACATGAACATATAACTACATCTATTGAATAATATAAATTTTGGGTCACGTTTATACAAAATATACAAAGGAAAAGTGAATTATGTGAAGTGAAGTGACGCTTTGGTGCTTGAATATCGAGCGTCGCGGTGGCCGCTACGAGTTCTCTTGGAAGTCCAAACGGAAATCTCTCACGATAATGGCGTACTTTCCGACGATCCGTGCTTTTTTTTTCACAAAGTTGCTTCGATTGCTTTTAAGATTATAGTATACTCGTATTTTATTCTCCGTGTGCTTATTCTGGATTTAGAGAGAAATTTTCGAGAATAAAAGACGCCTATAATAAAGTGTGAGAACTTTCTATACCTATTTTACGGTTTCTTCTGTTCACCCTTGTAATAATACTTAATGTGAGCATTTTAGTTCATATTTTAATAATAGTAAGAACTTTTTTTTATATATTTTAGTACTTCTGTCAGTACTTCAGGTTTGTAAAGTGTTTTTTAATTTGTTTTTTATTTTATGTTTATATGTATTCATCAACATTTAAAAATATTATATTTTATAATTTGACTAATAACGTGCAACAATACCATATTGTTGCTTTTAAAAAAAATGTTTATTTTAATGTTTATAATGATTAAAAGTAAGCTTAAATTTTTATCTTTTTCAAGTAATTTTAAAATTTTTTAATAAAGAATTAAATAAATTTTTTCTTATAAATTATATTAATTTTTTAAATTATTTTTTTTTTAATTATTTCATTTTATTTTTTTATTTTAATTTTAATTTTAAAACTTATACAATATAATGATAAATAGCAGTTATTTTATTTTCATTTTTATATAATATAATTATGTTCCATCATTTTTATTAAATTTTAAATTATCTTAAAATTATTTTTAATTTTTTTGTGCATTTTATTTTTATATATTTTATAATATTTTATACATTTTAAATTATAATTATTTTATTTTCCTTTAATGTTAGGTTATGTTAATTTGATCATATTTGATCAAACTTATACAATATAAATACATATAATATATAAAATATATATTAAAAATTATATAAATGAAATTATATGTAATTTAATGATTTATATATTTAGAAAATTGATATAACAAGTTGAATTGCAATGATTATGAATTTGTTAATTATTATAAATAAAGATTTTAGTTAATTATTATAAATAATGATTTTATTTTAAATATAAGTCAACAAGATATTAAAAATTTCATAAAATCATATATGGCAAATATTAATTAAAATGTATTGATTGTATAATTTATGTAAATAAAAAGTTAGTTAAAATTATTGAATTTAATTTATATTATAAGATATAAATATGAATATTTGATATAATTTAACATTATATTTTTTTATAAAAAAGATAATTACAAATATTTATAAATATGATTTGATTGAATATATATAATATATAAGATATAAGTTATATTAATATTTTAATATTATATATTTTAATTTGAATTATTCTAGAATTTTTTTAGAATTTAAATTATTCTAGAATTTTTTTTTTATATTTGAAAATATAATTCATATATATGTATTATATATTAATATATTTTGTTTAAGTTTAATTTTTCTCTTTGTGGAAATTATATTTGGACATATTCCAAGGGGGAAAGGTTATAGCGATTATGAGAAATTAAGCCATAAGCGTATAGCTTTTTCCCTTTGGCATTTGTTATTATCATCATTAATATTTGAAATTAAAATTGTATAATTATCATATTAATAAATTACTTATACATTAAAGTTTTTATGGAATTAAGATAAATATTCAATGTAATTCTGATGAACATTGTTTCAGGCATAAAAGACGTGGATTAACAATGGGCACGTTAATGTCTAAAAGAGAGACTATAAGATATTCTCTTAAGCCTAAGATAGAGGCGAAGAGTCCTGCAGCATAGACATGGACTCGTACGATTTGTTTGGTGAAGATGTTAGTGGCTCGATGCTTGATGCTCTTCCTGACCTCGGGGGGAACGATCATTTTGACCCTGCAGGCACAAGTAATTCTGTGGTAGTATCTAGAGATGGTCCAAACCCTGGTGTTAATGGAGGAGGGAGTTATATTAGTCAATCTTATATATCTCAAGAATCTCCACTTCAAAAATTAACTTCGTTTGGTGGATCCGATTTTGGAAGTTCTAATCAATTACAAAATCCATCACAACGCAACATGTTTAATCAAAATCTTGGTACATTTGATAATGGTGCACCACAGCGTGCTATGGTGCCAGGAGCATTTCAAAATCAAGCTCGAAATATGGCACCACAACATAGAGGGCCTCATCCTGGTAGTGGAGGACAATATCCTAACTATAATGATAATATGTATTCAATGGAACAACAGCATTCAATGACTAGAGCAAACATGTCTATAGATCCAAGTATGCAAGGTTGGCCAGGTAGTGGAGGTGCTTATCCACAAATGCAGAGACATTATAATCAAATGGCACAACCTGGCACTTATCGACAACATATACCTCCACAGTATTCTCATCAACAAGATCAAAGTGGAGTGATGAATCAAAAATTACAACAACAACAACATTTCACTAATCAGCAAAGTATGATAGGAAATATAGGTGTACCACATCAAGCAATGCAACCTGGTGGAACAGGTAGTGTTTATCAACATATGGTTGGACAACAGCAACATTATCAACAAGGAAATTCAGTTACAATGTATCAAACATCTCCTGGATATCCAGGTTTTGCCTCAACTATTCATCAACAACAGCAACAACAGCAGCAACAACCTCAACAACAACCACAGAGAATGCCACATCATCATCCATCTCATCAAACACATCCTTCTCATCCTCAACAATATCCTCAACATTCACAACATCCAAATACACAACAGCAACAACAAATAGATTCTCAATATTCTCATCATACAACTTCAATGTTTAATCAACCTCAACATTCTGGACCAACAACACAATTTGGTACAGCTAAACATGCTACAAGTCCACAATATCGTGCAACTTTTCCACAATTATCACCTCAAATGTCACCTAGACCTCAGATGTCACCACGACCACCAGCAGTACAGCAACAAATGTCTCCTAGACCTATTATGTCACCAGCTAAACCTAATACATTATCTCCACATCCACATGTTCAACTGCCACATCAACAATCAAATCAAACTGGTACAATGTCTGTATCACCTTGTCCTCCAACTTCAATGCAAATGAATCCAACATCACAACAAACTACTCTTCAAGCACTGGAACAAATGGTGATTCCAGGTGTTACTGTATCAAATTCAAATGTTTCAAATCAAGATTATAATCAATTTCAGACACGTCCATCAATTTCACAAGCACCAAATGTTTTATCTCAATCTACCGCACAAAATTCTATGTCACCAATAACAGGTCCTAGAATGCCAATGCCAACCCAGTGGTCACATCAACAACAACAACAACAACAACAACAACAGCAGCAGCAGCAGCAACAACAACAACAACAAATAAGGCCAAATGTGAATGAAGATAGAAATGTAGTAGAATCTCAACCTCCAGTATCTGAACAAAACTCATCAATCTTTCCAGTAACTGGAACTGAAACTATTCATAGTGTTGCAGAAACTACAGTTAGAGATTCTACAGATTCTGTTCGTAATACAATTGAATCTTCAAAATCAGAAAATGAAACATTACATCAAAATGTTCAAGAACAACAAGATGTGCTTAATCAACAAACTGATACTTTGATGCAAAATAATTCACAAAATAATTCACCTTTGGAACATTCATCTGGAAAAATGTCTCAAGAAACTGTACAATCTTTACCAGCTTCTAGTACAAATGGAAATGCTGATTGTTCAAATATTTCAACATTATCTCAACAACAATTAACACAAAATCAAATTCAGATTTCTGTTTCTACTATTGAGAATCAGAATACATGTGATAAGAAACCAAATGATCAACATTTAGAAATGACTTCAATAAATTGTCAAACTAATAGTAGTGCAACTTTACAGACTCAACCAGCAATTAATAATCAGACGCAACAACAGCAGCAGCATAATCAACAACAATCTATTAGTTGTCCACAACAATCAGTACAACAAATTCACATAAATCAATCTCAAGTAGTATCAACACAACAATCTCCAATACCATCTCAACACACATTGCAATCTTCACAATCACAAATGAATCAAGTACAACCTCAAACAAATCAACAATCACCTTCTCAATCACAATTACAACAAATAAATACTCCTCAACAACAAGTATCAGTTACTCAATCTCAACAATCTTCAATATCACAGCCACAAATTTCACAATCTCAATTGCAATCCCCATCATCTCAACAAGCTCCAAATTGTATAAATCAAGTTCAATCAACACAACAATCTCAATCACATATAAATTCACAAGTTAGTGTAATTCCGCAAAATACTCCATTAGTTTCATCTCAAATGTCACAGATACAAGCTCCTTTACAAAATTCAGGCTCTCAATTGCAAAATCAAACTAATCAAGTTCCATCTACACATCAACAACAGATACCTACAGTTAATCAAAGCAATAATATAGTATTGCCATCTCATCAAACTGCAGTATCAGTGCCAAATTCACAAACTTCTCATCAAGTGCAACAAAATTTTACGGACTATACAAATATCCAAAAAAATAACATTTATTCAAACGAAATATTAGTGGGTTCTGCTCAACAATATCCCTCTAGTGGTGATATCATTAGTGGTAGTACTATGCCAAATATGTATAATATACCACCAAATCCAACATCAACAGCAGTTACATCTGGTAACTTTGGTACTTCATGTACTCCAGTTACACATCATCAAGAAAGAGCTGCATTACAACAGCAATTGCAAGAATTATATTGTATGCCTCCAGCATCTGAAAATCAAGAAAAAATTGTTTCTATCCAAGAAAAATTACAAGCTTTGCAACAACATGAAACTAATGATCAATGCAATGGTGGTCCACAATGCATATTGCAAAGTCCAATGTTTACAACAACTGTTGTTGATAGTCCACAGGTAAATTATTTTAATACATGTAACTTTTATTACATATCTTATATTTTTGTTATATTTTTATTATCATATAAAATACATTAATTTATTTAGCAAATCTGAATAAAATTTGTTTAATGAACTTATTTTTTTAATTTTTATTATAAATAGGTTTCTAGTACTACTGGTCGTGGTCGTAGTAAAGGTACACCTAGAGCTAAAAAAAGTAGAAAAAAGGCTGATAAAGAGGCTGTTACACCTGTAACAATTACTCAGCAGCAGCCAGAACAACCATTATCAGACAATCAAGTAACTCCTGGAGATAGTAGTAATGTTGTTGATAGTGCTGCAGATTCTGAGGATATTAAACCATCTTCTGGTGATATAGAGGAAGAATGGAATAAAAGCAGGAAATCGCGACCTCCTCCTAGAAAACCACGTAAACCGAAAGAACCAAAAGAACCAAAAGAGCCAAAAGAACCAAAAGTTAAAAAAGAACCAAAACCACCAAAGGAAACAAAATCTCCAAAAGCGCCAAGAAAAAGAAATAAAGACAAAGATTCAACGAAACGTAATAGAAAGTGTGTTATTTTATAAATATTGTTTCTTAATTTATATATATATATATATATATATATATATATATATATATATTTTGATAGAGTAATAATTATTTCATTGAACATTTTTATTTTTATAGAAAAACTAATCATTCTGAATCAGCTGATGATGAAATTGCACAAGAAACTGAAGAAACTGCTGTCTCTGATTCAAGTGCAGTTAAAGAATCAGATACAAAATCATCTGAACCGTCCATTCAAAGTGATCAAGAACAAGTACATTCTTCAACTACTGAATTATTAGTAGCAGAAACAAAAGATCAAAATAAACAGAAAGGAGATTCGGAAGATAGTCCAACAGATGAAAAAAAAGAAGAAAATTCAGATGCTGGTACAATTACAGAAACTGCTACACCTAATAAGAAAAAAGCTGCTGCTCGTAAGAGATCAGTTGGAAAAGTTTCATTAGGAAAATCTCCTAGAAGTTCAAAGTACGTTATTTTAAAATATTATTATTGAAAAATAATACAATTTTTTATTTGTTTGTTTTTTTAATGTTTTTATTTATTTTCATTATTTTACAAAATCTTATTAGAAAGCGAAAAAGTCGAATTGCACCTGATTCTGATGGCGAAGAATTAGCTGCAACGCCTCCACCATCACCAGAAGCTGGAGATGATAATAAAAGACGTTCTGCAAGAAATACGCATCGTAAAAAATATGTGGATGATGTAATGCTTAGATTTTCAGATGATGATGTACCTCTTCAGGATTCTCAACTTTCCAAAAAAGTAGAGGGTACAAATACTGCAAAACCTGTTTCCGTTAAAAAGGATAATGAAGGTGGTGAAGTTGGACCTAATAAACCTAACTTTGTATATATAGTATGTATCATGAAATATTATCTTTATTATTTATATTATTTATATTTTCATTTATATTTATATTATATATTATATTATATTTATTTTTATAAAAAATTGTAAAAATTACTAATTTTTGGGTATTATAGAATACAACGGATGAAGATTCTATGGTTGTGCAACATATATTATGTTCTCGTATGGGAAAAAGAGAAATTAAACCTACAATTCCAGAAATGAAAAGTGAAACATCTGATGAAAAAAATGAGACTTCATCTGAAATAAAAAATAAAGAAGAAGAAAATGAATCAAAAGAAGAAAATTCTAGAAAAGAATCTGAAACAAATAAGGATGAAAGTGATATTAAGAATTCTGACGATAAAAGTATTAATGATAATGTTACAAAAGATAAAAGTAAAAATGAAGTTATAGAATCGAAACAAGAAAACACTATAGATGTTAAACCACAAATAATAGAAGTTGAGGAATATTTTGTTAAATATAGAAATTTTTCATATTTGCACTGTGAATGGAGAACTGAAGAAGAGTTATATAAGGGTGATAAACGAATTCAAGCTAAATTAAAGAGATTCAAACAAAGACAACAACAAAATACTAACATATTTGAAAATGTAATTATTAATTCATAATTAAATAATTCACTTACTTTTAATATTTTTATCATTTTATTAACTAATTTATTTGAAATAAATTATTTAAAATATTTTGATAATAATTATTAATAATTATTGATAATAATTAATAATTGATAAAAAATAATTACATATAATTGTTATTAAGTACAAATTGTGTATAATTATATATATTTATTATTAACTATATTAATAATTATATTAATAATAATAATTATATATATTTTTTATTTTTTTAGACTGAAGATGATCCCTTTAATCCAGATTTTGTAGAAGTGGATAGAGTACTTGATGAGGCAACGCATACCGATCCAACAACTGGAGAAACTTTAAAACATTATTTAGTTAAATGGCGATCTCTTCAATATGAAGATTCTACTTGGGAATTGGAAGAAGATGTTGATCCAGAAAAGATAGCTCAATTTATAAAATTCAATAAAGTACCTCCTAAAGATCAATGGAAGGTAATATTATAAGTACAATATGTTAGTATACTTATATTTAAAAATAATTATTATATAATAATTAATTTTTTATTTAGCCAAAAAAGAAACCAAATGCATCATCATGGGTAAAATTAGAAGAATCACCAATTTATAAAAATAATAATAGTTTGCGACCATATCAATTAGAAGGTCTTAATTGGTTGCTTTTTTCTTGGTATAATGGACATAATTGCATTCTTGCGGATGAAATGGGTTTAGGAAAAACAATTCAATCCTTAACATTTGTGGATGCAGTATACAAGTATGGAATTCGTGGACCATTTTTAATAATAGCACCGCTTTCAACCATTCCAAATTGGCAACGTGAATTCGAAAGTTGGACGGATATGAATGTTGTAGTATATCATGGATCGTAAGTTCAATTATAGTTTCACATTTGAAAATAAATAATAAATACTTTTTGCTATATAATTTTTTGCTTACAGTGCAGCAAGTCGAACTATGCTTCAAGAATATGAAGTTTACTATAAGAATGAAAAAGGACAACAAATTAAAGATTTAATCAAATTCAATGTATTGATAACTACATTTGAAATAATTATAACAGATTTTAATGAATTACGAGGATATAATTGGAGATTATGTGTTATAGACGAAGCTCATAGATTAAAGAATAGAAATTGTAAATTACTTGAAGGTCTCCGTCAATTAAATTTAGAACATAGAGTTCTTTTATCTGGTACACCTTTACAAAATAATGTCAATGAACTTTTTTCATTATTGAACTTTTTGGAACCAGTACAGTTTTCTAGTAGTGAAGCATTCCTTAAAGAATTTGGTAATTTGAGTAGTGAAAGTGAAGTCCATAAATTACAACTTCTTTTGAAACCAATGATGTTACGCCGACTTAAAGAAGATGTAGAGAAATCGTTAGCTCCAAAAGAAGAAACAGTAGTTGAGGTAATTAGTTTGTTTTTTTATTTGAAAATTAATAAATATATTGTAATAAATTGTTTTATTTTTTATTTTTTAGGTGGAATTAACAAATATACAAAAAAAATATTATCGCGGTATCCTTGAAAGAAACTTTTCTTTTCTTGCAAAGGGAACTACTTCAGCTAACATTCCGAATCTCATGAATACAATGATGGAATTAAGAAAATGCTGTATTCATCCATTCCTACTTAATGGCGCAGAAGATCAAATACAATTGGATTATAAAACTGGTGAAAAAGAAGATTCAGAAGCTTATTATCATGCATTAGTAAATAGTTCTGGAAAAATGGTTCTAATTGATAAATTATTACCGAAACTTAAAGCCAGTGGTCATAGAGTGTTAATATTCAGTCAGATGGTGAAATGTTTAGATCTTTTGGAAGATTATTTATTGTATAAAAAGTAAGCTATTAATTTTTAATATTTTATTATAAATATCTTTCTTTTTTTATTTATTTCTTTTTCTTATTTATTTTGAAAAATATTAATTTCAAATTTTTTTCTATTAAAACTACATTGTTCTAGATAAGTAAATTTGCATGTATTATTATTAAAATTATTTTTTATATCCAGATATCCATATGAAAGAATTGATGGTCGAATTCGAGGAAATTTAAGACAAGCTGCAATTGATCGTTATAGTAAACCTGATTCTGATAGATTTGTATTTCTTCTTTGTACCAAAGCAGGGGGTCTTGGAATTAATCTTACAGCAGCAGATACCGTTATTATATATGACAGCGATTGGAATCCACAAAATGATTTACAGGTTTTGAATTTAATAATATTTAGAGAATATTTTAATTTAATAAAATTATTTAATTTTTATTTTAGTGAATTTTTGAATATAATTTTAATATTAAAATTATTTAATATATTTAATAATATTTTATCTATTATTAAATTGCAAATATGTAAATTTATAATTAAAATTATAATTAAACATTTTTTTATTAAAATAAACATTAATATACAGGCTCAAGCTCGATGTCATAGAATTGGCCAACAGAAAATGGTGAAAGTATATCGATTACTTTGCCGAAATACTTATGAAAGGGAAATGTTTGATAAAGCTTCTTTGAAACTTGGATTAGATAAAGCAATTCTACAATCTATGAATACAAGCCAAGGAGGTAAAGATCCAAATAATAAGCAATTAACCAAAAAGGAGATAGAAGATTTACTAAAAAAGGGTGCTTATGGTGCTATTATGGATGATGATAATGCCGGAGATAAATTTTGTGAAGAAGATATAGAACAGATACTTGAACGAAGAACACAAGTAAATTACATTTGTTTCATTAATTAAAAATATTTTAATTTTATTTATTGATGTTATATTTATATTATATTTCAATTTTATAGATTATTACAATAGAAGCAGAAAAAGGATCGACATTTTCAAAAGCTAGCTTTGCATGTTCATCTAATAGATCAGATATAAATATCGACGATCCAGATTTTTGGAAGAAATGGGCAAAGAAAGCTGAGATTGATACAACAGAGAAAAAAGAAGAGGATGAATTAGTAATATCAGAACCAAGACGAAGGACGCAAATTAAACGATATGGCCATGATGAATCTGTTGTTATGTCAGATCTTGATAGTTCTGATGATAATAGCGACGATGAAACAAGTAGTGGGTTAACAGGTAGAGGTATGTTCATTCTTAATGCATGTTAAAACACAATATCATTTTTAGCTTCATCAAATTACATGGAATGGATTAATATCCTGCTATAATTACAAAGGTATTGAATCATATTTAAATATCTTGTTTTAAATATTTAAAGAGAGAAATTTTACTGAACTAGTAAAATAGTTTAATATGCTCTTATTTTCATATTTGTAAAGATTTTTTAATTTTTTTAGAAATAGTAGAACATTGTAATAATATTAAAATATACATACACATACAAATATGAATGTTTAAATTATTAAACATTTATAAACATTACAGATACTAAAAATGTTTTGTGTATATCATTATAAATGTGTGATTTATTTTCAATAATTATATAAAAATATTTTTTATATAATTTAAATAATTTATTAAAATTATTTTTTAACAAATTAAAGTAAAAACATAACACAATTTTTATTACATACATTAAACTAATTTTTTATAGTTTTCGTTTTTATAAAAAATTTCATTTTAATTTTTTTTTTTATTATTTTTAATTACTATACATAATTACATGCATGTGCATCTAAAATATTAATAAATGTTAAATAATGTTATTAGTATTATTATAATAATGCTCACAATATCAATGTTTATAGCATTTTTCTGTTCTATTATTATTTTATTCTATTGATATTAAAAATTAAATTAAAATTATACAGGATGTAGCAAAATTTGTAATAAAAGAGATAGACTTTATATAAGAACAAGTTAAAATTTTATTAAAAAATTAAGAATTTATTATTAACTTATTTTATTTATTTAAAAAAAAAGAAACATATTCAAAGAATAATAATCTTTCATTTAGTGTTTTTCTAAAATATGAAACTCATTTATTTTAATAGATATTTTTATTATCGATAAAATTATATTATATTTTATCGATAATAATAATATTTTATCGATAATATTTTATATAATTATATTTTAATTTATCGATAAAATTTTTTTTAATTATATATTTATTTTAATTATTGGATTTTTTTTAATATTCAATTTAAAAAATTGATGAAGATCTTAAAATTTTGAAAAATATAAGTGAATAATAGAAATATTTTAATAGTAAAATATAATTCTAATTGAATTATATATTCAAAAATCAAAAATTAAATTATTATTTATTGAATTAGTGAATTTGTAGTTTTATATATATATCATCCTGTATATATTATTTTATATTTATGCATAATATATATTTTAGTTTTACAGAACTTTTTATTGTAATATAAATTTTATAATGCATGCTAAATATTTCTATATTTCATAATTTATAGATTCATAAATTAAAATCATTCATAAAATATAAGTAATATAAATTATTACAATGATAATTTAATAGTTATGTTTATTTAATAGTTATATTATTTAAAGTTTCATTGATTAAATAATATAATTTTATTATTTAATGTTTGCTTATAATTTGTTTTATTGTATTAATTGAATAAAAAATTTTTTAATATTTATGAATAAATTTGATTCTTAATTTATTATTATAATTTATTTTTTCTGCGTTTTATTTTATGATTTTATTTGCTTCTTTATTATATTTTTTATTTATATTATTTATATATTGTGAAAAATCAAATTTATATTTTATGTCAACATCATAAGATTATAATATGAAATATAATAATATTTTCTTTATCATTAAGGTAAAAAACGAAGAGATAAATTTGGTAAGAAGACACGGAAATTCTGTGACGAATATGTTCCACGGGAAGGTGAAGTAGTATATGGAAGTTGGGCACGAAGCGAATGCTTTAAGGTAGAACGAGGCTTACTTACATTTGGATGGGGTCGATGGGAAGAAATTCTTCAACATAGCCAATTTCGTCGAGGATGGCGTGAAGTTGATGTAGAAGATTGTGCACGAGTCATTTTACTCTATTGTCTTCGTTACTATCGTGGCGATGAAAAAATTCGTAACTTTATTTGTGATCTTATTACACCTGTAGAAAATGGAGAAAAGATCAAAACTGTATGTGTTAACACTAGTGGACGAAATAATAGACAAAAGAAAAAAGGACGAGTTAGAGAAGGTAGAGAAACTCGTGGATCAATGATCAATGGAGGTCCAAATGATCCTAATCATTGGAGTAATGCTGAAAAATATGATGGAGATATATTTCTTGAAAGTAATTATAGAAAACATTTGAGTCGTCATGCAAATAAGTACGTATTTGAACAATTTTTTAAATTATAAAGTCTTTTTTAAAAATATTTGTATTCAAATATATTATTTAGTTTTATTAAAATATAGTAAATAATTTTTGTATTATGTACAGAGTACTGTTACGTGTCCGAATGCTTTATTATATCAAACACGAGATTATTGGAGATTTAGTTCAGCATATATCTGATGGAGTTCATGTCAGGTTAGTGATTTTATATATGTGTGTGTATATATACATTATATTTTATATATATATATATATATATATATATATATATATATATATATATATAATATATATGCACACACACGTATATATACACCTGCGCATATGCGCATGTATATATAAATATTTATATATATGTATGTATATATGTATACATATACTCATATACATGTGTGTGTGTGTATATATATATATATATGTGTGTGTGTATATATATATATATATGTATGTACATATATATATATTTATTTTTAAACCTTCATTATTTTTTACTTTCTATTACTCATAGAATATTATGCACTTACTTACACGCTTATACGGTGCTTTATAGTTGCATGTGCAATGTATTTGTTTATTCTGGGAGCTGTAATTGTATGAGGAATGCTCATAGAGCTAAACCATGTTTACTTTATAAATAGCTATTAATCGCTGATCCTATATTACTAATATAAAATTTTCCCGTCCTATTTTATAAACATGTATATGAATATATACACGATTTTTAAATTACTGTGAACACTTTGTACGGCTTACTATGGTCAAAGATGGTCAACTCAACAATTTCATGGTAAGAAACAGCTATAAAGCAGTGCACTGTATTAAAGGGGCAAATAGTACAGGAAGTTTAAAGTTTATTTATGTCTATACTTAAATAAAAACAAAAGGGATAAGAAAAATATATGAATAATAATTAAATATTATTTAATATTATATGCCTCTTTTCTTTAATTTTATTTAATAATATAAATATTGCAATTTGTTATTTTTTAAAATTTATTAAAAAACTTTTAATATCTAAACAATTGGCACACATAAATTGGCAAATTGTAAATGAAACCGCCCTACAGTGCGTTGCGGATAAACCCTCCACAGTTGACGGAACGACCAGCGAAATGGTGGGACTCTCAAGCAGACAAATCCTTAATAGTTGGCTGCTACAAACATGGCTACGAGAATTACGACCAGATGAGGATTGATCCCGCGCTTTCTTTCATTACAAGCTGTCCTCCCCCTTCCCAGACTCAGACCACACAAAATAAGTAAGTAATTACTCTTTTTACATTGTTTTTTTTTATATCTATGTGCTACTGCTGTTTTATTCTAACATATATGGCTTGCATGTTGTTAAAATTTGCTTAAGATAATGCCTCTGCTAGAATTAGTATAAATTTTCCTTTTCATTTTATTCATAATTTTATTCATATCTTAACAATGAAGAAATTTTGTATTTTTACTGTTTTAAAATATTACTTTCTACTAGCTTTTATTTACAGTGGAGAAGGATGATGCATATAATATACCAATATGCAATGATCTGTTTCTTATAAGCAATTAAATATATATTATATATTTAATAATTTTTATTTATAACGTAATTTTTTAGTGCAACATTTTAAAATGGTAAACATGGAAATTTTTTTTTTTTGATATTGTACAATTTTAAATTATAGCTTCAAAATAATTATTATATTTATGGTTGGTTAAGTATATGTATGTTTATACAATTAAATACATATTAGAAATATTGTTTAGTTAATATTAAAAATATACTATACAAAATATATGAAATAAAATTAAGTTTAATTTAAAATATTTAAAAATTTCAGCAGTAGCAGCAGAGATGATACTAGTTTAGAAAATGATATCGAAGATGCTGAATCTCTTGGAATGATAAAAGATTCAAAAGATTCTGATAAATTTAATCGAGAAACACCTAGTGATTCACCTGCTTTACCTAATAAGGCAGATACACCTGGACCTGAACCTAGTAGTAGTCATGAAGGAAATGATGGCTTATTAGATGATGAAAAGACTTGGCCTTCTGTGGTTGATCTTAATACTCGTTTACGTCGAGTAATTTCTTCTTATCAGCGTAGTGTAAAAAAAGAGGATGTAAAAATATTACAAAAATCAAAATCAGGAATAGAAAGTGATACAACTGTAAATCATGCAACTTCAATAAATGAACCACCTTTAAATATGCAAGGATGGGATTTACAACAACTTGCTATGTATCTTTTGGTAAACTATCATATTTAAAAAATAATAATTATCTAATAAAGAATATAATAATAATGAAATAATGAATAATATTATATTATTCTTTTTTATTTTATTTTATGTAGAAGATGGAAAGAAGAGAAAAAATGGAAGCAATGATAAAAGAAAGAGAACGAACTCGTATTGAAGAACAAAAGACTAAATGGTCACGTCGTGAGGAAAGTGAATTTTTACGAGTTGTATCAACATATGGTGTTAATTATGATAGAAAGAAAGCTCAATACGATTGGACTAAATTTAAAAGTATAGCCAGATTTGATAAGAAAACTGATAATGATCTTACAGATTATTATATGTCTTTTAGAGCAATGTGTAAAAAAGTATGTAATGCAAAATTGAATGACGAAGATGGTATGTTTAATTATATTGTTTTAATTATATTTATATATAATTAAAAATTCATTATAATTATAATTATATATAATTATATATAATTAAAATTTCAATTTCATATCATATATATTTATATAATAAACATAATTTTAAAATATATCTTGTTTGAGAATATAGTTGTTTGATATTTAATATACATATAAAAATACTAAATATGATATATATATCTCAGATTTTTCAGACGTTCCTGTTGATCATCTTAGTCCTGCAAAAGCACGACAAATACTAGATCGAGTAGATCTTCTAAGCAAAATTCGCGAAGAAATTTTATCTCATCCACATTTAGAAGAAAGACTTTCATTGTGTCAACCATCAGGTGATACACCTGATTGGTGGCAACCTGGAAAACACGATAAAGAATTATTACTTGGAGCAGCAAAACATGGTTTAGGAAGAACTGATATAACTATCTTAAATGATCCTGATTTCTCATTTCATAAACTCTTAAATAAAAATATATACAGTAATATTCAAACATCTAAAGTTGCAGATAAATCTGAAAAAGCAATTAAAATTGAAAATAGAGAAGATATATTAAAATTTGATAAAGATGAAATACTTGTAAAATTGGAAAAAGGTGAAGGTACTTTGAAAATTGAAAAAGTAGGTGCAAAGAAAGATAAAGATATAAGTACTATAGATAAACGATCAGAACATATGGATTTAGAAAAAAGTCAAGTAGAATTAACTATTATAAAAGCTGAAAATAAAAATGAAGAAAAACCTATTAGTAATGCACTAACTATTACAACTATTGCAAAAAATGTATCATCAGATAAAGAATATATTACTAAAATAAAAAGTGAAGAAAAAAATGAAGTAGTGATAGAATCAATAAAAGGTGAAATTTTTAAAACTGATCAAGTAATAGGAATTAATAAAACAGATGAGGGAAAAATAAGTAATGTAACAACGAATATTGAGGAAACGACATCTGTAAAAATAGAAAAAGAGAATCAAAATAAAGAAAAAGAAGTTTCAACAGAAACTGATAAAGATATTCAAGAAGAAAAACCAAAAGAATCTCAAATACAAGAAATAAATGAAAAAAATTTAGAACAAAAAGATTCTATAGAAATAGTAGAAAAATCGATTGAAAATAATGAAAATATCACATCTGAAAATGATAAGGCTAACGTAAAAATAGATATTCCAATTATTAAGGAAGAAATAGAAATACAAGAAAATAAATTAATAGATACATGCAAAGATAAGACAAAAGTATGCAAACTTGAAGATAAATGTAATGTTCAAGCAGCAGAACTTAAAGCAATGTTTCCCGATTTGGAAGTTATTCAACCATTGTCACGATTAACTCAAATTGATACGTTTGTTCTCCGTGACAAAGCAGTAGATTATAATGAACCGACGGTTGTGCAACTGTTATCACATAATAGTAATAATGCTATTAAATGGCCAAAGGTAAATTGAATCTCGTAATATTTTCATGTATATTGTTCATAATGACTTTCTGAATTATGAAACATACATTATATCAAAATTATTAAAAATGTATTCTAAATATATTAATATTTTATAAATGTATAAATATATTAAAACTAAAAAAATTGAAAAATGTAGATTTATCTGAATTTAATTCATCTTCAGTAGTTACATATATATGTTATATATATTAAAATCCATTTAAAAACAAAAAATTATATAATATATATGATAATTTAAAATATTCAAAAAAAATTCATTCACAATGTAGCTTGTGAATGTAAACAAGTTTACATTATAAACAATATACACTATATAAACTCTATATAAACAAGTTTACACTATTTTACATAAAATACATTTATTTATAACATTTTATCATATTGCTATTATGTAATATTTTTTTCCTTTATTAAAATTTTTTAGGAGCATGCAATTGAAGCTCGTTTGATGCATATTGTACATGCAATTGAACATAAAGAATGGCCTGTATCTATAAATTTTAGCGCTGGTGATGAATCAGATGTAACTTCAAGTGAAAAAGAATGTTCAGAAGTGATAACTATTACTACAGATCATGGAATATCACGTAATACAACAAGTGGAAATAATATTTCACAATCTAAAAAACGTAAAAGACATATTGCAATTGATGTAGAAACTGAAAGAGGTAAAATTATATTAATTTAGTTTATAAATATAATTTTACTATTCTATTCTATTATAATTTATTTTGATTATATTAAATTCTTAAAAAAAAAGTTTATTAATATTATTTTTTTATTTTAGCTAAACTTCATGCATTATTGAACAGTAGTAATCATACAGTTACGCAATCACCTGCAACTTTAAGTAAACCTGCTGTATTATCTGGATCTAATACATGGGAAATAAATGATGAATCACAGTCAGAAGAATCGAGACGTTCAACGCCGGTTCAACCACCTCCAGCGCATCAACAAACACGAACACCAAATATACCTTTTGATTTAAAATATACAGTTCCTGGAAAACCTACTGTAATTCCTGGAACTTCTAGTACTTTAACTCCTATAGATTTATCTGCTGGGTGACTTAATTTTTCATTTAATTAGTATTAACTAATATATTATATTAGTATATATTTAATTGTTTATTTAAATAATATTTAAATTTTAGATATCCAAAAACAAACACGGATAATAATAAAGATATTATGAATGAGGTTCAAGACTTTTCAATGCCAAATAAAAATAAACAAATTAGTAGTAATAAAGGGAAGTTGGATAGTATGTTAGACAAATTAATGAAAAGAAAGAATTGTGTACGTATAAGTAGAAATTATTTATTTATTTATTTATATAAACAATATATTATATATATATATTTATGAATAACAAGTAAAAATTTATTTTATTATTAGCCTACAGATGAACCAATAATTGGAAAAGAGAAAAAACGGAGAAAACTTGATGAAATTGTACTAGGATTAAGTGCAGCAAAAGAACAACAAAGTAGTCACTATCCTGAACATAATAAAAAAAGTACAATTACACCAAATGTAACTGTTACTCCAACTTCAGCGCCAATAGGGCTTCCAAATCCTCCAACAAGTACTCAAAAACCATTTTCCATTACTGTGACTTCAATTCCTTCTTCACGAGCACCTTCTTCAAATTCTACTTCTGGATTACCACCTCCATCTTTACATTCACATAAAGATAGCTTTTCTGCTTTACTTGTTCAAGCAGATCAAAATCGAGAATTTAAAAAACAACAACAACATCAACAACAATCTCAACAGCAGCAACAACAACAACAACAGCAACAACCAAATTTTAATTCAACCCATTCATCTTCAACAAATACTCATAAGAAAAGTTATGAAGCAATGATTGCGGATATTAATAAAGTTGCTGAATATTCTTCTAAAATTGGATCATATTCTCATGAAGCTAAAGTAAATAAATGGTTAGCTGAACAAACTGCTATGTCTGAACAGTTAGGTGCAGAATATTTAAATGCACCTAGACGACGACGTCCACGTGTTGATCCATCTTTATTAGATTGGAAAAAATTGACTGGTGAAGAAAATGTTGCTGTGATTAATAGATTAACAGGCAAAAAGGTTTAAATATAAAACTTTATAAAAATTATAAAACTTTTTTTTATTTATATATTATTATTATTTTATTTTACTATTATTTATTATTATTTTATTATTATTATTTTATATAATATTTTATGTACTGTATATTATAATATGAATGTATCTATATATGTATTTTTATATTTATATCTATTTTAGGTTACAGGTAGTAAAGCACCGCAATTAAAACGATTAGGACAATGGTTGATTGAAAATCCAATGTTTGATGTTGATCCAAAATGGGCTGAACTGGTAAAAGAACGTGGAAATCTCCCACACGATTTACAAAAAAGATTATCCGGAAATGATAGAAGTTATGTTAATAAGGGCAAGAGCCCAGGAAGACCACCTATGATGCCAAGTCCTACTAGTCAACAATCTGCAAATCAAGCTAATTTAGCAGCTACATCAATGGCTTCAGGTTTAAATTTTCCTTCGCTCGGTAATTTAAATAATTCTCTTCTGTCTGGTCTTTCTCTTGGCAATTTTGATCCGAAGAATAATCCTCTTTTAATGCCATTTGGTGGTTTACCTAATCTGGGCGCATTAAGTGGACTGGGCAATCTCAGTAACTTAAGTAATATGAGTTTAACAAATTCTTTATTTGCAAATCTTGCTGGTCTTGGTTTACCATCTTTAGCAGGTATGGAAGCTGCATTGGGTGCAACAGCAACTAGCACAACAGCTGAGACCAATCCTGTTGTTAGTTCTGTCAGCAGTAAGAACACAGGTTCAACTAATATTACTAGTGCTAGTAAATCATCTCGTAGTAAATTGGACCCTCCTACAAGTAAATCTTCGGTGCCTTCAACTTCATCAGCATCGTCTACAATATCAACAACGACACCATTTCCCTTCTTTTTCCCAAACCCTAGTCTTTTATATACACCATTGGGTTTGGGTGGTTTAAATCCATTTTCAATGCAACCGGGTGGAGTATCATCGGCCTATGAAAGTCTTGCTCAATGTGGGCTATTAAATCCATCCACTTCGAGTGCTTCAACAATTCGTAAATCTGCATCTTCTACGAATAATTCGAGGCAACGTGATACAATTACCGAATCAACGACTAAACGAAAAGATACAGAAAAGAAATCTAGGTATACTATCGATCCTACAATAACATTACAGCAGTATACAGATATGACTTTACATAATGAAGAAAGACGTAGACTAGAACCAGAAAAACGGGAAACCGTGGAACAGAATGATGTGGCAGATCTTTCTGAAAGACGTACTGAAAGGAAAAACAAAGAACAAGAAATGAAAGAAGCTCTAGAACATTTAAGTAGAACTAGTGCAGAACTTTTAACAAGAAATCTAGAAGATCAACGATTGAATGATAAAAGAAGTCGTAATGATCATAATCAAAGTTCAGAACAACAAACATCAAATATGCTTGAGGTAACTCTTGAACCTGTTAATAAAAAGCCAAGAATTGAAATTGAAGTTAATACACGACCTGTAACAACTGCCGTAACAACCACTGTAACTTCAGATATAACAACAATTGAAGAACAAGGAATGCGTTCATCAAATACAACAATTAAACAAAGTTCTCTAGAAGAAATTAATGCATATAATGAAACATCTTTGAACACTAATAAAAAAGAAATAGATGAAATAACTGCTGCAATAACAAGTATTTCAACTACAGTTACAATTGCAGTTGCACCTACTGCCACACCCACATCTACATCTACACCTACACGTACACCAACGCCTGTATGTACGCCTACATCTACGCCTACATCTACACCTATATCTACACCTACACCACTGTCCATAACTACACCTACATCTACAACATCGATGACAACGGTTTTAGAAGATGCAATTGCATCACAACAAAGTACTACTAATATTAAAAGTGACTCATCAAAGCTTTCATCAGAAATGGAAGAAGATAATAAAGGTACTAAAGGGAAAAAAGCGCGAAGTGGAAAACGATTAAGTGTAGAACCTCCTCCAGAACGAAAAAATCTTCGTTCTAGTGCTGGAAGACAAGCGAGAGCAGCGGCAGAACGACAAGCAAGAATGGAAGGTGAACTGCAATCAGATCAACAAGAAACTCATACAAACGAGTGAAGTGAATTTTTTAAGTGAGTTCTAAATAATACTAGTGTTAATGATTCCGTTGTTGCGATTACTTTTATGCAAATTTCTGCAGTATTCGCATAACAATTTACAAAAAGTTATTGATTCATAAACATTTATACATATATGAATGAATCAATAAAACAATTCTTAATTAAATAGAGCACAAGTGCATTCAAAGAACTTGAAAAAAAAAAAAAGAAAAACATTTGTAGAATTTGATTTTTCCAGTTTATATGGAAATAATGGGACAAATACAAGTAAACCATGTACACATTACCATTGCTATCATTGTGAATGTATAACATTGAAGCTGTTAAGTATGAAGGCTGGCAATAGTATTTTATCATTCGATATATTGTGTGGTAATTAACTTTTAATTATATAACATTACGATAACAAAGTATAATTTTGTTAAATTTATTATTCTTTATGATCTTTATTGGTTTTGACGAGGGACTGTTTTATATAACTGCTATCTCACTATTGCGTAGATGCGCAACAGTTTGCGGATCATTCAAACATAAGATATAATCATAATGTAGTAAAGTAAATCTAGTAATAACTTAATAAAAAACAGTGTAAATATTATATACATTATGCCTAGAAATTATAAGTGATTGTGTACTTGGAGAAATGTATATAACACAGTGTACTTTTAATTACATTAGGTGATACAATAAACAGCTTTTTTTGTTGTTTGCAAATGCCAATATTAGAATCTTTGTTTTGATAATTACGTATACCTCTAACAATGAACAATCTTATAAAAAATAAATTATGAATTGTATTAATAGAATCAGTGAAGAATGTGCATGGATAATAATATGACCAATGAAAACTTAAAAGTATACAAAACTTCTTAAATATATTTTAGCGAATTGTTTTTAATTATTTTTACCGTGAATTATTGATAAGAAATTTTAAATAAAAATTGTTCAGTTTTATATTTTTTTTGGAGTTATATGCTGCCATATACCAATGTTAAGGCACTAAAAGGGATACGCTTATTTATAATTGTATTTCATGGAATAATAGTAGTATAATATTGAGAAGAATTTAATATATTATTAAATATGTACTTTTTCCTTTTTTTTTTTACAAATATCGATTTTAATAATTTAAGAAAATATATTGTACATTGTATAATGGTTTTTCTTGCAAAGTATTATTTTTACAGCGGTTGCGATACAATGCGCACGTAAGATTTACCTGATGGTAATGATACAAATTTAATATTGTTATACAACTTTTTTGCTTCTTCATCGGAAACAATAGGTTGAATCATTACTTCTTCACCTATCTAAAATCATGAAATAAAATTAATTTTTTTTTTTTACAGATGTAGTAATGTTTTAATTAGTAAAATAAAATAAATGCAAACCTTCCAATCAACTGGAGTTGCTACTTTATGCTTCTCAGTTAATTGTAGTGATTCAATGACTCGCAAAATTTCACTGTGTTCAAAAATTATGTCAAAAAATATATATAATTAAAAATAAAAATTTTAAACATTTGTGAAATGTAAAAATAAAATTACTCAAAATTTCTTCCAGTAGTAGCAGGATATAAGATCGATAATCGCATTTTTTTAGCAGGATCAATAATAAATACTGCTCTGGCAGTCATAGGTATACCATTATTATCAACTTCTAAAGGATCTAACATTCCCAACAATGTTGCAAGTTTTCGTGTTTCATCTTCTATTATTGGATAAGGAAATTCTTTATCAGTCATTCCGGCATAAGCTTTTATATCCTAAAAAATAATTTAAAAAATTTATAACAATTATAATAATATATAATTAGTATATATTAATGAATAAACAAGATAATTGTAATGGAAAGTATACTTCAATCCATTTACGATGAGAATCGACTGAATTACACGATAGTGCAATAACTTTCACTCCTAATTTTTCAAATTCAGGCATTAATTTTAATACTCGAGCTAACTCAGTTGTACAAACTGGTGTAAAATCATTTGGATGCGAAAATAGAATACCCCATCTGTAAAATTAATTAAGAATAACTTAAAAAAAATCATCTAATATCAAAATAATATTTTTATTATTGAATGATTTGAAATAAAAATATCAAGTAATTTGAAATTATATAAAGAATAACAAATGTATTTAAAAATTATGAATGAAAATTAATATAAAAATTTTACAAATTACAATTATGAAGCATACATATTATGTATTTATTGAGAAATTATCGATAATAATACTAAAGGTTATGTTTACGAAGAAAAATTGTCTTACGAATTATCTAGCCAATCATGAAAGTTAATTGGACCCATTTGACTATTTGCTACAAAATTTGGAAATGTTTCACCTAATAAAACCATAGTAGCGTTTAAAAGATACTTTCAAATTTTATTGTTATTATATTTTCGATATAAAAGATAAAATCACGTTATCACGCTACATATGTATAAAAAATTTGAATATCACTAATGATTAAACTGTTGTTAAGGTGATATAACCATGATTTAAATAATTATATGATTAAAAATACATATATGTAAAGATTTTTTTTAATTTGATATTTTTAAAATTATATTAAATAAAATTAATTACATAAAAAAATTAAAAATATTTAAAAAAATACTAAAAAAATATTTGTAAAAATTGCAAAATAATAAAAAATTATATCTTTCATTTAAAAAAAAATTTCTGAATATTTTTATTTTTTGTAATAGATTTTAATAATTAAAATTTAAAAATAGTTTTAAAATTAATATAAATTATATATACAAAATGCAAAAATTATATATGCATGTAAAATTTCGCAATTTAACATAAATAATATTTTATATTGATATCATCAGTTTTTTTGAATAATAGAAATATTAAAACAAAATTCAAATTATTTTTTGATTATAAAATTCAAATTGTACTATAATTTAGATCAAACTCAAATGAGATCAAATTCAAATTTAACATGAATTTAGATCTATCTATCTTGTATTTTGTCTATGACATTATATCTGTTGCAATAGTAGCAATCTTAAGATATATAAAGCAAATATTTTATTTGTTAAATTCCATATATAATTAAAAATGTATAATCGATTTTATTTAAATTTTGTTACTTTTATAACTAAATTTTATTCTAATGTTTCTATTCAACATATACATAAAGTTAAAATTTCACAATTTAAAATTCCTATGCAAGTACATGTACGAAATTATTGTAAAGAAAATCCAAGTAAAGTGATATGTGAACATTATAACAAATTAAATGAAGAAGAATTAAAAACACTTCTAGAAGATCCAAAATATAAAGCTATTTACGATAGATATAATTTAGAATTGGAATACATAAAGTATAATACAGGAAAAGTACCTAAAACATTAACATCAACTAATTGGTTACATTTACTAAAATCATCAACAAAAGGACAAAGAAGGTTGGATTTCATATTAATTTAAAAATAAAAATTATTTAAAAATTTATTTTTATTTTAATTCTAATTTACATAAATATTTAGATCTTATATAGAATTTCTTTGGAAAATAGAAATGAAACAAAAAAATCGACTAGAAAAAAAGTTATTACAAAATGAAAAAGAAAAAGAAGTTAAAACGGATGATCGATATGGAATAGGCAATTCATTATTTTTTCGCATACGTGACAAAACAATGAATGAGTTTTATAATAGCAAGTTGATAAGTGCTATGTTACATGAACCAATAATAGTATATGATCTTGGATATGATGAATATATGGAACCATTTGAACGAGAAAATTGTGCAAAACAATTATTATTATCTTTCTCAACAAATCGAATACATGAGGAACCTTTTAATCTTTATTTTTGTAATGTGAACAATAATAGTTCTATTATGCAAAAATTGCATAAATTAATACCACAGATATATGAACCACATTTTCCATTAAATATTACTTCAAAATCTTATTTAGAAATATTTGATAAAAAGCAATTGGTATATCTTACTCCTAATGCTAAAACAGTTTTAAAAAAATTTGATCCAAATCTAATATATATAATTGGTGGAATAGTAGATAAGGTAACTAATGCTATATTTCTATACATATTTTAATTTATGCTATAAATTAAAAATTTATATTATAAATAAAAATTTATCATAAAAATAGCATATTTTAACTTATATAAATAATTTATAACTAATAATTTAAATTTAATATAAATAAAGTATATAAAAAAGTATAAAAAATATATATAAAGAAAATTTTATGAATTATTATAATATAATAATGACATTAAAAGACAAATTTTTTATTGTTATATATTTAAGAATTAATATATAGATATATGAATATTTTCAGAAAAATAGTAAACCATATTCATTTCAAAAAGCTAATAAAGAAGGTATTAAAATGATGAAGTTACCCTTAAGTGAGACGTTAGAATGGGGAACAGGATCTTCAAAAAATCTTCCTATCAATCAAGTTCTTTCTGTCATGTTAGAATTAAAACGGACTAAGGATTGGAACACAGCATTAAATGTTATACCTAAACGGAAATTAAAGCAAAACAGAGATGAGGAACAAAGAAAAAGAGAAACAATGTTATTAAATTATACATAGAAATTCTAGAATTTAGCATAAATATGTAAATTAAAATTAATAATATGTATTAAATATATTATTATATATTTTAATTTTAATATAATTTTAAGTTAATTTCTAAATTAATTATAATTATGATACAAGAAATAATATTTTAGAATTTAAAATTAAAATTTTGATTTATTGTTTTAAAAAAATTTTTTTTATTAATAAAACTTCAAAAAGATAAATAAAAAAAAAGATTATAATTATTAATTATTACCAATATCATATTTAAAATGTGAATATCAAAATAATATAAGTAAAAAAATGTAGCATTATTTATAATATTTTATAAACTTTATATTAAAAATAATATAAAAAATATATCACATCTATTATACATTGATTAATATGTTTTTTTGTTTTTAATATTTTCAATCTTTTAATTGAGTATACTAATTACATAAATATAGTATATTAAGTATAGTTATTCTATTGTGTATAATAATAATATAACGAAATATAAAAAAAATATAAGTATCCTTTTATATAAATATATGACGCAAAATAAATTGATAATTAATATTTATTTTAATTTTTTATTTACAAAAAATTTAATACTAAAATAACAATTTATAAAACATATCTGTATGCAATAATTATTGTTTCTAGTATTTTTTAAATACGAAAAATATTAATGCATGAATATATGCATAGTTAGTGTGTTCAAAAAAGTATATGTATTATACATTTTTTGTACTAAAACAAGAGTAAAAGATAATAAAATTTTCTTTTCTTGTATTATTAAATCTTATTTATAATTTTTAAATGTTCATAAAACTTGTTATGTAGATCATATGTGTAATTATAAAAATAGTAAATCTTAGATTGATTAACCTATATTAATTGAACTTTAAAGTTAAAACTTTTTGATTAATTGTGAATGACATGATATCTCATGACGAGATAAATATTGAAGTAGTACCGATAAATGGAGAAAGAATTGAAGGAAAAGAAGAAACTGTTATTTTTGTTGAACAATTTGTTAAAGATGTGTGTGATTTTAGTTCGCAATATGGAAGTAACATTAGTATTTCATATACAGCCTATAATATTGCTGGAAATCCAAGTAAATTTCCTGATTATGGTGATTTTCCACAAGCTTTTGTTATGGTATGTTAATTTTTTAAAAGTCAAAATTACTAGATTATAATTAGATTATAATTATTATAAGTAATTACAAATAAATATAAAAAAAAACAATTAAGGATATTAAACTATTTTTCATAAAATAAAATAATTTTGTAAGTTAAAATTAGTCAAAATTATAATATTTTAGTAATTTTAGAATAATAATTTGTTTAGGAATATAATTAAAATTACTGGAAGTTGAGAAAAGCATGAAATAATATTAAATTTAATAATAATTTATTTTAAATTTTAAAATTTTTGGTATTATCATATTAAATATTTTTTGAATCTTTAAAATAACTTTCATAAAAAAATATTATAATTAATAAAATAATTTGTAATATTTAATAATGATTGTAATAATATATATATATATATATATATATATATATATATAAAATATGATATTCATTATAAAGTTGATAATAAATGAAATTAATATATTTATAGTATATTAATATATAGTATATTAATATATAGTATATTAATGTTTATATTATATTTAATAAATTATAATTTTAGAGAACATATGGACAATGGTGGGATAAAGCACCTTCAAGATTAATAGATTATATGCCACAGAACAATATAAATATTACTAGCCAGGATTATATAGGTATATAATATTCAAATTAAAAATTAAATATCTTTTAGCATTTAATGTTCATATTATAATATCTAAATCATTTTTCATAATATTTTATATTTTTATTCTTAAAGATATTTTTAACTTATTGGAATATTATACTGATACCATTAATACTTATGATATATGAAAAATGGAAATAAATTAGAATATTTTTTATATTATCAAGATCTAGAATATTATCAAGAGGTATATCCAATTAGAATATCAATATATGAAACTTACAATCCTGGAAGTGTAATTGGGATTTGGGCACAAAATTCCGAAGGCAAGTGGTATCAATTATGGAATGGATTTCCTCAAGTTGTGCCACACAAGCCACGAATATTTTCTCCATATTTGCAGCTATGTAATTTTAAGACAAAAGTAATAAGATTAGAATTTAATCATACTTTATTAGACTATTATACAGAATTAGATGCTGTATTACTTATTGGTACATCAGAATTAATTGTACCTAATAATTTGCACAATCAAAATTTAAATGATCTTTCACAAGAATTGGGATATCTTAAACAAAGTGATGATGACATTTAT
Organism: Apis cerana; assembly: GCF_029169275.1. Taxonomy (NCBI): domain Eukaryota; kingdom Metazoa; phylum Arthropoda; class Insecta; order Hymenoptera; family Apidae; genus Apis; species Apis cerana. The sequence continues at coordinate 8,510,270 of NC_083863.1, forward strand.
AATTTAACACCTGATTATTTAAAAGCAAATCAAGATTTAATAATTCTTAAAAAAACACTTTCTAAACACTGTAAACTTTTTAAAAGGTATTTTGATATTAATTATTGGTATTTTAATATTTTAATAAATTAATGAATGTGATATATATTTATCAATTATTACAGTAAAGTAATAGATAATGTATCCAAGGGTAAATTAATATCTAAAATAGGTCAACATTATCAATCTGTTCCTCCTATAGAAGAAGCATTCAACAGTTTACAACAATTTTTACAAGAAGATTTTCCAAAACTTATTAGAGATATTCATCATTCAATACCAAATACTACTGAACAAAATAATTCTGTCCAGAAAAAATTTTTAGTATCTTCAACTGATTTTGAAAATCAATCATATTGCAATTTTTCAATACTTCCGGTAAAATAATTTAATTTATTACATTATATAAATTCTAGAAATTAATAGAATGATTCTTATTATTAATATACTTATATATTTTATATTTTTATTATATTTTAATATAATTTTATTTATTTTAGGATGAAACTGTATTAAAAATTTTAAAAAATTTAGATTTAAGATCATTATGTTGTTTATGCAGAGTAAATAAACATTTTAATAACATTGCAAGAGATGCTTTGTTGTATACAAGTCTTAATTTAAAACCTTACTGGTATTGTTTAGATACAGCTGCATTAAATAGTTTAGCACCTAGGTGTCATTATTTGCAACAATTAGATCTTTCATGGTGTGGAAATTATAATATGATTAAATATCAAGATTTTATATATTTTCTTCGTATATCTGGAACTGTTTTGACACATTTAAGACTAAATTGCTGTCAATTTGTAAATGATTCTATTATTCTTGAAATTTCGAAAGTATGTAAGAATTTAAAAGGTAAATAAAACTTTATTATTATTATATATATTAGTATTATTTCAATGATTTTAATTAAAAATATATAAATTGTTTATTTCAAGCATAATATATTATTTTTAGAATTATGTTTGTGTAATTGTATGGGCATAACGAATGAAGGATTTTCAAAGCTCGAAAATTTAAAATATCTAGAACGTTTAGATCTTTACAGAACAAGCATAGAAACTTCTACATTATGTTCTATTTTAAAAAGAAATACTCAAATGCGTCACTTAAATTTAGCAGGAATGCATGACCGTTTAAATATAGATGAAGTTGCTGTTGAGTTAGGAAATTCTTGTCCATATTTAGAAAGTGTAGATTTTTGGAAAGCACAAACTTTAACTCCACAGGGAGTTAGAGCTTTAGCTCACTGTACTAAACTTCGAGAAGTGGATTTTGGATGGTGGTATGTTTCAGAAAAAAATATTGTTTATATAATTTTTAATATTCAATTTTATCTATTTTAATAATTATTTTTATAGTGGTGGTATGGGTGCTCCTGGTGATTCCTTACGAGCATTATTATTTTCATGTCGCTATCTGGAAAAAGTATTTTTAGCAGCACTTAGAGGATTAACAGATCGTGATTTAGAACCACTTTTATTATGTCAACGATTACAACAATTGGATTTATTAGGAGCTCGTTCTCTTACTCCTGATATATGTTATGGAATTTTATTATTTTGCCCTAAATTAGAAATGATTGATCTTAGTTTTTGTGAAGGTATTAATGATTTTATTGTACAAGAATGGCGTCAACAATATCCACATGTTTCTATTAAAAGAAGTTTTCAAGTAATTAGCTCAAATATAATATAATAAATATTTTGTGTATTTATAATAGTGGCCATAATTTAAAATAAAAATAGATATTTGTTTAATTTTAATGAAATTTAATATAATATAAAATTAATGCCATAAGACTGTAATGTTATTGTATATATATATTATATACAAAATATTATTATTAAAATATATGTATATTTATATTCGTCTTTTTTATAAAAATATATATATATTTTTATTTAATATTGCAATTTAATATTTGTACAGTATAAAACAATTATACGTGTAAAAGCAATATTATTATTAAAAATATTCAAATTGCATAAAATGTATTATATTTAATATGATATAAATACTTTGATATAATAAATTGAATTTTTATAAAAATATAAACATATATATGTAAACTTTATAAATAATTTTTATATTTTATTTTTATATATAAACTTTCAATAATAAAAAATTGTTTTGCATGAAATAAAAATTGAAAATTAATATTAATTTAAAATTTAAATAACAAATGGCATGCGTAAAAAATTGTTTTCTGTTGTTGTCTGTTTATGTTAATTGGATTGTATGAAACATTAGAATTGAAGTTGATCATAGAATATTTTAAACGACATTTATCATTTAATTATGTGACTATGAATATTAATTTTGGCAATTATATTTAATCGAAAATAATCGGTGATAATTGGTAACTAATGCAATGGTTAATGATTATTACTTAATATATACAAGTGAAAAGTGCACGTGCTTGTTCTCTTGTTTGGTATAGGTTATAAATTCATATTGTATATAATTTTGTATTATTACACAATGAAAAGTATAAAAAATATAATATGAAATATAAATAATATAATATCGAAATTAATATTAAGGAAAAAAAGTATAATTTTATTTTGTAATATTTCGTATCGTGAAATAATATTTTTTATGTTATAATTATGTTATATTTACTTTAAATTACGTATTATATTATATTAAATTAAAAATTAGAATTAGAAAGAAGAATTTTATATTATTATAAGTTTTTTAATTATGAATTTTATATTATTATATAATTTTTAGAACAATTTTTGAAATAGATTTAATTACTTTTATTTTCAAATAAACTTCTTAAAATATTTAATAAATTTTATTTAAGATTTCTAATTTCAGAAATAAGTTTTGAATATAATTAATATTAAAATATAAATATAAATAAAATATAAATATAAATTGATAAGTATAATAATAAAAATATGCTTAAAAGAAAATTATCTTGTGAAACTAACGTAAATATAAAACGAAAGAAAAGAAATATTACAAATTCAATATTAGATCATGAGAAATGTTATAATAAAATGTTAGATAATATATCTCATTGTACAAAAGAATTTGATAATGAATTACTAGAAGAATTTCAAGGTAATACACAAAATGAATATTTTAAATTTGTTAGATATATTTTTATTTGTTGCATATATTTTTTTATATATTTTTCTTTATAGACGTGAAAACTAGTAAAAAAGATGAAAAAAATAAAAAATGTAAAATGGATACAAATAAAATAATAAAATATTTGGATGGAAAATTTTTCAAAGAAAGTTTCAATTCTAATAATTCAAATAACTTGGATAGATTAAGAGAATTTATAAAAATTTGCAATGAAAACAAAGAAAAAGATTTGGCTGCAGAATATTTAAATGCAGGTGGCAATATTTTTGATATATTAAAATTATTAAATACAGCAGATAAAAAAGAAATGAATACTGCTATAATTGTATTTTCTGCAGTAAGGATATTAATAATAAAGTAAATGTTATATAATTATAACTTAAAGTTTATACTTATTAAAATATTGCATAATTATATATTTAATATTATGTTAATTTTTGTTTAGAATATTAGGACAATATCCACAATATCAATCTAGTGCAAAAGAGGCATGTCGTCATTTGATTAATTCAAATTTATCAATAATTCATTCAATATTATCCATACAAAATAATGCAAAGCAACAAAAAATAATTTTACAATTACTTGCTGCAATAGTTTCATTAGATTTAAATCTATCACGTGAATTACTTATTCATTTATCTTTACCACTAGAAGTTATTAAGTCTCTTGTACAACATAGAAAACCTACAGATAATCATAATATAAGAAATTGTTTTATTCATTTTATTATGGCTTTTTTAATAGAAGGAAATGTATCAATTATTAGACTTCTTTTGGATAAACGTGATTTGTTTTCTAATATATTTTTTGATTTAATATATGATTCCAAAGATATTGTTATTTTAATTTTAACTACTCTTAAAACTTATATTCTTCAAAATCCAAATGTTAGCAAAACTATGAAGTTACAGTTATTTTCAATATCAATTATTCAAAATCTTATATGTCTTTATAATTGGAAAGGTCCAAATAATCACCCAAAATTTAAAACTCAAAGTTTTATGCTAGAAACACAATATCTTGAAGAAAAAGAGGTATTTATTATTAAAACTTTTTAATTAAAAATATTGATAATTAATTATATACTAATAATTAATATATCAATATAAGATATATTTATATTTATTAATTTATTAATATTAATTAATAAAATATGTTTTAATTTAGATAGTTATTGAAATTGTGCATGATTTTTTAATTATATTGCTAACATCACATCGATATGGCATTATTTTTCATGATTATATGCTTGGTACTTCACATATTAAACATAATAATATAGTGAATATAGTACTTCAAAGTTTAGATCGACCTTGGGAATATGAAAAACCATCAAATTTAGTTATTAAAATAATGGCAGCATGTCCAGATTTAATTAAATCTCAATTTGTTCTTTTGGAACCATATATTGAACCCAGAGTATCATTGAAATGGATTGCAACAATAAAATTCATAAGAGAGGTAATAATTTAAATTTTTATTCTTTATTATTTTATATATTATATTTTATATAGTATTCTTCTTTATATATTATATAATATTCTTTTAATATTATTTTCTAAATTTTAATATAAATAAATGTTATTACAGATGATACAGTCAATGGATATAAATATTTGTAAAAAGATATGTTCATTAGAATTAAATATATTGCAATTAGCTAATGCAATAATATCTTTAACCATACCAGTAGTAATTTTGAAACAAGCAATTGTACCAGCTTTGTCTCATTCTAATATAATAATACGACATGAGGCAATACTTACACTTACTACTATATTTAATCAGATACAAAAATATTTATCAATTTTAAAAACAGTTTACAAAAACAATGATGATTTTTGTACGTTTAAAAATTTTTTAACAGAGTTCATAATGAAGGTATATGTAATTCTAAAAAACATAAATTAAATGTTCATACTTTTTTTCTGAATAAATTTTAAAATATAAAAATATACAATTATACATAACAATTATACAATATTAAATAATATATATTCTTTTTCAGAATATACCAAATTTAAATATGATATTTGATGTATGGAATTCTACTTTCATATCAAATTTAATTGAAAATAATGATAAAGAAAACATTATAGAACCAAATAGATATGAACATTTGACAGCTATTTTAAATTTATTACATATGTATAATGAAATATGTCCAAAATTATTAGATGTAATATCTGATATGCAATGTGATACATTTTTAAATATATTGAATAAATTGGAAGATATAAATGTCATTGAACTTAATATTATAAAAGTAAAAGCTATTCACTTTTTAGTCATATTATATCCTTATGAATTTTTTCCGCATAAAGTATGTAAAATAATTTATAAATCATTGATTATAAGTTTTTTTATATTTATAAATAAAATATTTATTCTTTCCAGAAATTATTTAATGATGTATTATCATTCTTAATATCTATTTTAAATGAAGAAGTATCTTCAACTGCATTGAGTATAAAAGCAACAATCCGAACTTTATTAAACAATACAGGAATGTTTGAAGAATGTAATGATCATTTAAATATTTGGATTAATGGTTTTATAAATTTAGATGATAAAAAGAAAGTAATAAAATGGTTTATTCATATTATAAAAGAAGCAGTTACCGATATTGAAAAATATGTAAATGAAATAATTAAAACTGAAGAAATTTTTGATCAAGGAGCAATTCATATTGATAGATTTCAAAATATATTTGATGGTAAAATTTGATTTATTATAGTTCAATATATTAATATATTAAATGCAATCATATCATTTTTTCTTTATTTTTTGCAGAACTAATGAATAAATCTATTTTTTACGAAAATTTTGAAAATAATATTTTACGTATGCAACGTTTTACATCAATATCACCTCTTTTATGTTGCATGTTACATAAGACTAAAGAAGAATCACATCCTTCAATTTTATCTTATTTGTCTTATATTTTAGTACATACGTTGCATTATCAAGTAATACCTCAATGTTTAATACATTTAGCTAAAGATGTTAAAAAATTACCAGTAAAAGAATATTTATTAAGTTGGTTAGAAAACAATGAACCTGTTTATCTTGAACATATTCCCTCTATGACTTTAATATATAAACTAAATTCAGTATTTTTAAATGATACTGAATTACAAATAAATAAAATATTTAACGGCAACAATGTGATTACTTTTCAATATAATGAGGAGAATATAATAATTCATCATTCTTTATCAACATATGAAATTATATATTCGTTTAAAATGACTATATTTTATTTAATTCAACTTAGTAAAAAAGATGTTTTAACGAAAGTGCAATGTAATAATTATAAGATATTTTTAATATCACTATTACATATTGCAAAGAATAGTTCAAATAGTAATATTATTTTAGATGAATGTGGAAAATCAATTTTTACTCATCCTATTATTTTATATTATTTTTCTCCATTTTATCAAAAAAACGTTTTAAAAACTATGATGACTTTTATGCTTATTGATATTTGTAATGTAATAATTGCTTTGTTTAAAGAATATAATATAAAAAATTTATTTTTTCATTTCAAAAATAAATTACTTATACAACTATATAAAATGATAGACAAAAAAGAAAAAAATGATAAAATAAATAATATTGATATGATCATTACTTTGTTAGAGATATTACAACTGACATCAAAAGAAATTGTCTGTTTATTGAAGAAATTAATAAAATTAGAGAATATTATGTTTATTTCAAATGATAAAAATTTATCAATATATGGATATGTAGTTCCAAAACTCTTACAAATAATTAATAGCAACGAAATGAAATCCGAACGAAATGTATTTTTTGAGTTGAATGCAGAATTCGTTAAAGATCTATGTTTGCACTTATTATTTTTAAAATCAAATTTAATTATAAATTATGAAATATGGGAAATAGCATTATATGGATATTTTTTAAATTTTTCGTTTAATATTGGTGGCATTGATATTAGTAAGTTATTTTCATAAATTATGTATTTTATATATTATATAATATTTTATAATATTATATTATTTTATTGTAATAATTAATTCTCGTTTAACACAGTTTTATTTAATATTTCGAGTTTATAAATTGCAAATTTTTTTATTTAATATAATTCAATTAATGTTAGGCAATATTTTTATAATAAATTGTTATATGAAGAAATAATTTTTTAATTACTTTTTATTACTTAAAGAATTACAACTTAAATTTAAATTTTAGAATTTTAAATCACATTAATTTTATTTATACAATGAAAACATTTATAATTTTTTATGTTTTATTTGTTTTCTTTCAATTTTATATGAATAATTAAGTAGAAATATATATTTTTAATAAATATATATAATAAATTTTGAAAAATAAATGATGTAATATGATTGATATATATTTTATATATATTTATATTTTTATATTCAAATAACATTTTTATTTAATATTTTATAGAGATTCATTAACTGTATTAAACGAGATATCATTATATTAAGTTTTTTATTATTATTATATTATATTTTATTACATTCATGTGAATTATATTATTGCAGATATTTTTACATCATTATTATCAACAAAAATCACAAATACAACTGTAAATTTAATTTCACTTCTTATTAAAAAAAATATAAAGTTTATACCCATTTTTGTGGAATATATAACAAAATCTAAAAATATAGAAAGAGGTAATATTGTATTACCTATAGTTGCAAGTAATTTAAATTTTAAATGGGATCTAGATTTTTTACAAAATTTGAGAAAACATTATGAAATTGAAATAATATCTTATTTGTCTAATCCAAAAGATACAAAATCTTGGATAGAAGAAAGTGTTATTGCAATTTGTTATTTAATTAAAACTACATTTTCTTTTAAAACATGTCATGATATATGTAATATTATTTTACAAATTGGTGATAAATTAGATATGATATCTGTACAATATATACAAATTCTCCAAAGTATATATAATAAATTTGCTGTCTCAGAACTGGAAAATGAAAAATTGATCATGAATTTGATACAAATTTTTCTTCATATAATTACTGTAACTTTAAAAAAGGAATCTAAAAATATTCAAAAACTTCAAATTCTTTGTGAAATATTAAATGATGCTGTTAAACATTTAAAAAATAAAAAAAAAGATTTTAGATTTGAAGCATTAAATAATAATCATTCATGGTCACAATTTATACGATTTTCTTTAAAATTTGGTCTAAAAGAAATAAAAAATAATAAAGAACCGGTGAAAATATTAAAAACATTAAGTACTTTATGTAATATTGCATATAAAAATAACAGTGATGATGAACATGTCAAAATTTTATTTGAAATGGCAACTTCTCATTCAGAATTTATTAATATTATGTTGGATTCATCAGATACTAAAAGTAAGATATTAATAATTAGATTATAATTAGTTTAAGATATTAATTATTGTATATAATAATGATAATATAATTGTTGCATATAATTATTTATTTCATTTTTAGGAGATTTAGTAGAGTTGTTATGGATTCTTATGCAAAAAAATAAAATAGTTATGGTATCGACCCATGTACCTGTTTATTTAGCAGCATATAATGCTACTTTAAGTGAAGCTGATCAATTTATTTTACTTGTAAGAATTATAAACAGAAAATTTATATTAATTCTTAAAAAAAATATTAATGTATAAATTTATTTCATACAGATTTTGCAATATTATGAAAGTAATAATATTAATATTTGTGAATATCGGCCATATGTATGGGGAAATACGGCTGCAACATATTACAGTGTGAAAAATGACATACATACTTCTTTATGGAGGGAACCATCTATTATTCAAGTTTTAAGTTTATTTGAGGAGGATATAGTAAACAATACCATAAAGAAATATCCTGTAGATAGAGCTTTGAAGGTAACTTTATTTAAATAAAATATTTTATATCCTAAAAATATTTAAAAATTTATAATGTAATTAATATAAATTAATATAATTAAATACCCTAACATAATTAAATGTGAGTATTTTTGAGTATATGATTTAATATTTTCATTAAATATAATTATTTTTTATGATATATCAATATAATATTGATTTATTTATTTTTTATAGAATAATGAATTATACAAAAAAGATGATGTATATGATCCAGCATTTTATTTACCATTATTATATTTTTTATTATCAGAAAATAATATTGTATCATGTCATAAAGTTGCTCAAAGTGGAGCACTAGCATTGATATTTGCTGCATGTAGTAGTAAACATTCTGATGTTCGAATGATAGCTTATACTATTATTTCTAGATATTATACCCATTTGGAAACTTCTAGGTATTATATTAATTAATAATAATTTAATATATATTATAATACATATGATATAATTTTTATATTTTTTTTCATTTTTAGTTCAAAAACCAAGTTATTATGGATGCGATTAATAGATGCTTTGCGTTATGGTATTATATCATTGCAATCGGAACTTAATACCATACGTTTAAATTGTTTAATTTCTACATTTTTAGCAAGAACATCTTTGATAATTACAAAACCATTACATCCACTTTATTCAACTTTACAAATATTTTTGGTAGCTAAACCAGCATTAGATATAAATACAATACCTGAATTATTACAACTTTTTCACAGTTCCGATGTGCAATATAAAATACACAGATGTTGGATTTTGGAAAATATTCGCGATAGTATGAAAACAGAAAATGAACTGGAGATAGCTTTTAAATGTGTTTTGTTTAAGATACTTTTAAATTTTTATACTTCTAGTCTTTCAGATTCAGATACAAAGGTAAGATTTAAAAATTAAAAAAAATTTTTTTCATTAAAATTGATTTAACTTATTTTTTATTTTAGAAACTTATTTTGGAAATTATTAACGTTACATTAAAAATTGCAAAAGCTTCAATACTTTTTATAGAATGTTATGGATTACTTCCTTGGTTATTAGAAGTTGTTAAAAATTTACATAAATATGAAGTGCAACACATCGAACTTATAGTGAAAATAATGAACAAACTTCTTAATACTATATTGAATATAAAAGGAGATGTTATCCATTACAAATTAATGCTTTTAGATATTGCATTATGTTTAAAGTCACATTTAGTTAAAGATATTAAAATTAAGACCTTTATACTATATATTAATATTTTACAAAAATTAATTCTCTTAAAGCATATAAAAATAATTGTTACTAAAGAATATATATTAGAAATTCTTGAATTCTCTAAAAAATTATTGGATAATGTAGAGGAATGTGACGATATGTTACGTTTCGGTTGTGAATATGTAACTAAAGTAGATTTTTTAAAAAATGATGATGAAATTGAGATAGCAAAAAATAGTTTAAGAACATTAATATGGACTTGGTGTATTCATGAAGTTGATTAACTTATTATTTTTGTATTTTTCTAAAAATTATTTTAATTAAATTTTATTTTTTTTGTAAAATAGCGTTCGTTAAACGTTAGCATAATTAATAAATATTACTAAATAAGAAATTTTTCAAAATTTTGTATTTTTTTATTTAATATTACTTCCGAATTTCGCTCCACTATATCATAGGAATAATTTGTGATGGCAATAAGAAATTAAGAACTTCTTGGAAAACATGTATGTACAAAAACATCTGCATTTGGATCATTATATTTATCTTGATGATGTCGCAATACTAACGTAACTTGGATAATATCTAATTCTTCGGAATATGGTTCACCGTTATAATATTCCCTCATTTTTGGTAATGCACGATGATTTTTCTGCAGATCTCGTCGTGAAAGTGTTACTGTCATGGATGTTGCTCCATTATTCAATTCTCGCATCGCTTGTTGCGTCACTTCGTGACTTAAAGCGAGATGGGCAACATTATTTTGATCAGATTTGCTTAAAAAACCAGATTTCATTGAATTTGTTGTTCGCGAATAATTTTCTACGCTATCGCACGGTCCCGTAACAGCTGTATTGGATGCATGACCTCTGGGATGTCCATAAGCCTTGCATGTATGACTAAATACATTTTGCGATTTATCAAGTATGATACCTGCTGCTTTAGGTGATGTGCCAATATACCGAGCACCACCAATCATTAATAATTTTTCGTCGTTATTATTTAAGGATATAAATTCATCGATTTGATCGATCAACTGTCTGATATTATTCGTTAAAAAATCAATTACGTTATTTCTTAGATCATTAGTGCTTTTTCCAATTTGAGCTGCGATCACTGCGAATAGACACGCGTTTAGATCAAGTTCGACATTAATAGGATCTTTATTGTTTAATAACGTCCAATGTCCTATAGAATTTAACGATTGTTCATGGTATTCGATATCGATAAAATTCTCATTTGAACTTTTATTCGTTTGATCATTTACTATTCGATACAAATTATTCATTGATTTCCATATTCGGATGGGTCTCTTTGTAAGAGAACTTAATGCGTTTACATGAATTAAATTAGCCGGTCCGTAATTTTTCAAATCATTAATTATATGTTTTGCTAATCTCATTTTCCATAATTGCTTATATTTCATATTTTCATACTTATCTCTCGATTTTTTATGACGCTCACGTAATTCTCTGTCGCGTTGTTTTTGCTCTTGTGAATCATCGTTACGAAAAAAATTTATGATCTCGTTAATATCGGGCATTATTTTTTTTCATATTTTTATAAGGATTTTATTTTTAATTTTTAATGCATTTTAATTTAATTTTATTCAAATAATTTTTTTCTCCTTTTATTTTATTATCTTTTTTTTTTTTAGGAATTAGAAGTGTTTATATTTTCTAATAACGATTAATAATATTAATTTTATGAAATTATTTAAAAAGGAAGAAAAGAATAATACAAATTAAATAAATGATAAAACAAAAAATTAATTATTAAAAAAAATTAAATCAATGAATAATTACTTAATAAAAGTTACGAAAAATGTGAGTATGTAAGAAAATTTGTTATTCAAAATAAAAAATGAGAAACTGTATATGCAAAAATACCTTAAAGCAAAAAGAATACATCTTTGGTTTGTATTTCTTATAATTTTGATAATTGAATACTAGAATTTCGAAATTTTTACCAAATATCTGAATAGACGTAAATTATATTTTATATTTTTCGTTTAACCTTCATCCTAAACATTTCTTATAGATATTTCTGCTATGCTCATTTTTTTCAAATATATATTTTTTATATATTTCATTCGATATTCATTTTTTAAAAATATGTTTAAAAAACGGAGCAGATAAAAAATAATCAGGACATTGGCAAATTTAAAAAAAAAAAAAAAAGAAAACTATCTCGAGGAAAAACGAGACGAATAAGAATCATCGATTAAACGATCCTCAATTTTTCAATTTGGAAACTTTGAAAAATATTTGTATAATAAAACGCGTTAAGAATGAAGAAAGTCGGCAATAAATCCACTATATATTATACGCTGCTCTTTGAATTAAGGATATTAATAATTGAAGGATTATAATAATTGAAGGATATTAAAATCACATTACTCGGAATCATTATATCTCTGTTGATAAAATTTAAAAAAATATGCATATTCGACAAATACATAGAGAATGGTGAAAAATTTCGTGCTCATATATATATTTTTTTCTCTCAAAAAATAGGGGAAAACGATACGGATGGAAATCTTACATCCAACGTTTATCCTCATTTAAGCTCAAGGATAGAAAAGTTGGTCCCGAAAGTGTGAAAATCTCGCGATGAAGTAAGCAACGACTCAAAATCACGATGGCAGGAGCGGGAAGTACGAGCGGATCGGTTTGCATTTATTGCGGGTATCGTAGCGTCTCGAAGGCGTCTCTCTCGAGAGAAATCGTTGTACGAAGAGAAAAAGAGGGTTTAAGGGCCAAGAGAAAAAGGAAAGCGTTCCTGGCGGTTGGAAATGAGCGGGGAATCGAAAGGCGGGGAAGGGGGTGAGTCACCGGGCGGTGGTGGGGGATCCTCTGGATCCTCGATCCTGCTCCGTTCCTCGATCCATGGATCAGTCTCGGTGCAACCGTTTATTCGAATAGGTTGCTGTCGCTTTCACGCTCGTTCTCTCATCTCGATCGATTTAAATGTTTCGTGCGGGTATCGGATTCGAATCATCGTCGAACGAAACGGTATGAGCTGGTTTTTGCGCGACTCGTCTTGTTTACCCGTGATTCTGCCACAGATCTCGAGCAGAAACGGCTTGATAACGGTTGTCGTTGTAAATACTGTAACGCACGGGGAGAGTGTAATTGCGTGGTGGAACAACGACGAAATATAATGGTTGATCGAGAGCGATGCGTGTTATTCGAATGTTCGATTGATTTGAATGTTGGGGCAAGCGGCTTTCTCTGCCCTCTCCTTTGGTGTCCGCAATAAGAATTTTGAAGAATGGTGGAAACTTTTGTTTAAAAAAAAAGAAAAACGCTGATTTCGCATAAATTTTCTTCCATTCGAAGATTTAAATAGTGCGACGAAGAAATATAAAAATATATGCTCGTATACTCATATATTTATAATTATTTGTTGGAAATAGTTTTTAATCGTGTAACTGTTCGTAATATTTTGTCGCGAAATTCGAAAATGAAAATTTAATCAATATATATATATATAATTTTTAATTTTTCGAAACTTTTATTTATATTCTTTATCATTGTTAAATTTAATTCAAATAGATTTTTATTCGATAGGTTCGAAATGTTACGTTAGTTTTAAATTTATTTGGAATTTCGATGTTGACTTATCTCCAAATTTTGGCCGTAAAATATAAATGATTTTAATATTCAATTATTATCGTAAAAAAAAAATTACGTATTCATAGCGTTTCATTTGTCGTTTGGCGGAATATACGGTGACGTTGATGCCGCGACGAACATGTTCGATAGTGATATCAATGCCCGCATGAGAAAGTTACAACAACTCGTTCGATTCGCGATAACTTTATTTAAAATACGGATCTCTGGGATCCTTCATTCTCGTATCATCAACGTTTTCGTATCAAATGTAGCAAAATCGTTTGAACAATCGATCCGAAAATAAATAACTTAAAAAAATATAATAACTTGAATATATAGTTTGAAAATTAATTCTTTTTTTTTAATCCTCGAACATTCTTGTGTTAATAAAGCAGTAATAAAATTGTATGCAATATTTATCAATTTTTTTTATCGCCGCACGAATTTGTATATCGAAAGCACTCGAAAATAGTGAAAAAGAATTATTTGTCTCGTTCGTGTGAAATTTTTTTACTTAAAAAACAGTGTCTTGTTTTTAAAAAAAAAGTGAGAAGAAGAAGAAGAAAAAGAGGAGGAAGAGAGATAAAAATTAATATATTACAAGCAAATATAATTATTTTATTTATATGTGATCAAAGTGTTTTCATTGACGAGTGTTAAACATGTGACGTACGTGATCGCGTTTGGATTACGAGTATCTGGAAATTCAGTTTCGACGAATCATGTATGGCTGGTAAGTGGATACATTATTTAAAAACACTTTCAATTACACGAAACAAAAATATATTTCCATTATTAAATTTCGATCTGCCCACATCGATATATCTTTCAATCCTCCTACGCTTATTTTAACAAAATAAATTTCAAGGATTTGTTTCGCGGAATCATCAACGAAACTCAGGACATTGTTTCTGTACGAAAGGCGGTGGTCGTTTCGTGGAACCGACGAGTTTAACGTTCGCGTACCTATATGCTGAAAGAGAATGACGATACGCGAAACGTGCACGCACCGCCTAACGAATGTATACCTCGAATACGCATAAAGCCGGCACGTGTATATATTTATTGTGTTCTTTATTCAGTATGCATCCGGTGGGCTGCGTGGCACAGGTAATAATGCGTTTGCCGTTGGCCACGCAACAATGACGGCCTGTTAAACTTTTCCGCCGACGATCCGCAAGTTCGACGTGTGCGTCACACCACGCACGTTTTCGTGACACGTCTTATGTTTTACGCGAACACCGAGGAAACAATATTATTTCGCGCCTTTCCACCGTGTTCATCGATTTCCAGCTGAGTCGAATGACGATCGGTGCTGACAAACATTTATTTTAAATATAATATGGAAACTTTGGAATATCTAGAAATATTGGATTTCTTTATATCCTTGTAATTTAGAGATATAAATATATTTTGAAGAAATATTATTGTAAAGTTTCCGAAGTGTTCTTTCTCTGATGGAATAGAATCATAAATTCGAAGTCTTTATCCGTTTCTTTTTTCGAATAAGTAAATAGTAGTAGATTTCGTTTCATAAAGTTTCTCGAAATCTCTTGGGTTAAGTTTCCTCTTTCTTTTCCCCCCGTTTCTCGCAAATCTTGCAATTCTGGCTGAGGATGTTTTGAGAGGAAAAAGAGAGGAGACGACATCCTGCACGAGGCAACTCGTTACCACGTGAGAAAGGTAAACTATACGTATGTAAGTATGTATAATACAGGAAATGCGAAAGGAAAGATAGTGAGCACCTGCTACGGCTAAACTCGCCGATGCATAATAAGCGCAATAATTCCGTATAGGATAGTAACGAGTTTCGTGATTTTTAAAAAAAATTATCCAAGTGAGACATTTTTACATGCGCGATGTTAACTCATAGGGAACGATGGTTGCATAAATAATCGATAGTAAAATTAATTGAGTTCTGTTAGCCAAGATGATATCGTATACCGGTTTTCCAGGAATGTAACGCAGTTCATTCATGTTTTACATCGAACGTGAATACATTACGATGTTCTTTATACGTTATTCGCGCCGATTCAAAGGCGGACAGATATCTCGGATAGAGGCGATTCGTATTTTTTGATTAACACAAAGGATCTTATTATTCTACGAAACAAAATTTTTTTTCTCATTTTTCTCCCGAGTTTGAGTTTGATTAAGAATGAATAGATAGATTATAAAAAGCGAAGAATTTATTTAAGAAAGAAAAGAATGGAAACGAATAAATCACGGTATCACGGGATTAAATTTATTTTCGATGTTTTGGAATCATGATCTAGGAGAATAAATAAATTCTAGCGAATTCCATGTGGTTACCGTGAGCAGCAATAGACCGTAACATTTATGTTTCCTAGCGTGCGAGGATGTATTAACACGATTGTATCGGTGAATGTAACGCAGAGATCTTGCAAATTTCATTGCACTTCATATATTATTCATGATTTGAAAATAACCATTTTCGATTTTTATTAATGTTTTATTCAATCAACGATTCATTTCATTAATTTCTAGAAAATTCTTTAAAAAATTTGAAATATTTCCATTTTTAAATATTCATTAATGTAAAAAAAGGAATATAAGAAAAAAATATTGTGAGAAAAATACTGTGAATTTTTAATTCCAATTAATAATTTTATCTTTACTTCACTTCAAAAAAATAAGAAATTATTATTAAATTTAATGCATAAATGTTTACGAAAGATATTGTGTTTCAAATAGCCCGCGCCCTATTATTAGTGACTTTTACCTAACCTTCTTACAGATTTTGAAAAATGAACATGGCGTCAGTGACTAGACAAGTGTATGAAGATTCTCGCGATTAAATTTAATTTTTATAATAATTACAAAGTGTTTATGTATAAATAAAACTAAATTATATGGAAGTGATATCGTGTGTTATTAATACACACAATTATATCTCCTACACAACAGGTATCATTAATTCGAACTATTATTTCTTAACCTTCGAGTATTGTTAACTCGAAGATGAACTACGTAATATTTTCTCCGATCGAAACTAAACAAAATTTTAACGTGCCAAGTGTAACAGGGTTAATTAAGCGTTGCTGATGACTCAATTTCCAACTTGATCGGTCACGTCGATTCGAACAGCCTGTGGGACAGATCGTAAAAGATTCCAGCGAAATGTGATTCACCGAACGAAAACCTGTCATTAACGGCACTCTTTTTATACACGCGAGTAGAAGATGCTCCATCGAAATTCTGATCAGTTGAATAACGAATCTACAAATACGGTCTGTAGAAACAATTTCTGACACTTTGAATATAAATATATTATTTTCGTTTTTATTTAATTAGTATATGAGAATTATAAGTGCGATATTTCATATATTAATATATATTACGTAGGTTATGTCGATCTACTTTCTTTTATAAAAGATAAGATATTCTTTCTAATTAATAATTCTAATAGTTACCTAGTTAAGATATTCTTTCTAATTTTTATCAGTTCATTCTACATCATTTTCTTCATTATCTTCCAATGTCATTCTAGCTACATATGAACTATACATGTGAACGTAGAACGGATATTACTATCTTTCTGTGTAGAGACAGCCAGTAATTAGACTTTATTCTTTTATTATCCGCTTGCTTCGGGGTTGGATGCGATGAAGGCCTGTGGTATCTTTGAATTATTGCCATCATAACGATAATTCAGTATTTTAAAACATCAAGAAGGACACGCAAAGTTTGTACGTGCAGATTGATAACCGAATTAATATAGAGCTTTTTCGTCGTATTTTATGCATCGAACTATATGTTTAACGTTATCGACAGTTTGTATATTGTATGTAATGTAGTATTTAGTATGTCACTTTGAATCTTCTCTGCAAATTATATAGTTGATAGTTTCTATACATAATTTTTCTCTTCTCAGCAGTATGATTTAGGAATTAATAAATCTAGAATAAATAGTTATTAAAATAAATATTTATTTAAACAGTGACATGATAAACGTTTCACATTAATATCATGGTTCATATCAACGTTACTAAAATCTAATCATAATATTTAATAATTATGTTACATATTATTTCACTAAATAGTATGAATCTCGCAATACAAATAAATTTATAAAATTGTCGATCAACACTTCTATAATTAGCTACTATAAAACTTGTATAAATTATTCCTCAATCCGTATCGATAAATAACTTACAAGCGATAATAAGTGTTCGTTTTAACGCTATTCAATTTAGATTGAAATAACTTGTTTTCGCGAATATTATATATAGATTGTCCTGGAATAAATATGGAAACTACGATTAATTGGAAATTCCTCGGATAATTTCAAGTAACATTTTTCTTTACAAAAACTTTCATTACAGCTTTGTTAACGAATTACAAAAAAATATTAGTCAATCATGAAGTGCATAGACTCGCATTCAAGACGATGATAAAGAACGGGGGGAGAAAGAGGAGAATGATAAACGAAGAGAAGAGAAGAAGAGAATGATGAAGAGAGAGAAAAAGGAAAGCATGAGAAAGAAGAGAAGAAAAATGAAAATGAAGAAGGTGAGAAAGAGGAGGATAATAGAAAGAAAGAGAGAAAGAAGCGATGAAAAGAAAGATGAGCATGATAAAAGAATGGAAAGAAGAGAACGTATAAAGATGGGAAAAAATCCTATAGTAACGAATTTGCATATGTTGTTTAGATTTTTTCATACTCGATATATACCAACCACTACTGTCGCGTTTTGACTACTCTATGCGCTCTGTAATTGGCCAATATTTTTTTATTAATAATTCATCAACAAAGCCTCATTAACAAAGGGAAAATGTGGCTGAAATTATCTCAGAAATCTCCAGTTAATCGTTTAATCGTTTTTATATTTTTTGGACGCTTTATACAGAGCCTCATTCGTCGATGTTTCGAGATCGATATTTTTCTCACGTTGAATCGCGTTGTTAGCTGGATCTTGATTCCTTTCGATCTTTCTTCGCGCGGCCATAGAAAATGGCGCAGATATATTTCGAACGCCTGGAAAGGTACTCGAGCGGAAAATTTGCTGGCAGCGGAATAAAACCCGATCCATTTATCTAATATCTCGTCACGCGTGTATACATTCTTGTCCTATGCATTAATTAGCCTAATCGCGACGGTACAATCGGTCGAGCAAAACGCGCGCTCTTCTCGCAGAATCCCGGAATAGATGGTAAACGATGAGATGCCGCATAATTAGACAGAATACATTGGCGGAGATGTAATCGTCGTACAGTGGATCAAATGTGAGATATAACGTTTCGCTACTGTATCTGGTCGAATACTAGGATACGTTTCTTCGAGCGAGCACTATTATCGATTGCACTTTAAAAAATATCTTTATCTTTTAAAAGTATATTTGTCGGTGAAGCGAAACATTTCGTGCGATTAATCGAAATTTAACATCGATTGTGGTAAAGTATAGCGGAATATTCTCCATTCATTTTCATAAACGAATTGAATCGTATTTCTTTCGAGTAATACGATTCTATTCAACGAAACACGCGTGATATACTTGAACTTGTTTCTATAAGGAAAATTTTGAAAGAGATAAAATTACTGGAATCATTGGATGAACAAAATTTCAAATATAAAACGCATGAAACAAGACGATAAAATGTTCGTTTTCGAGAGCAATGGATGTTGAGTGGACCGGTCCTGCCCACTGTTCAATCGCAAGAGGATCAACAAATAAAGAAATGAAATAAAAAGGTAGATATGGAGGAGAAAGAGGAAAAGAAATTGGAGAGGAGAAGAAAAAGGAATAATCCTACCGTAAGAAACGGCGCATTACACGTCTTGGTGAACACCGTGGTCTTCCGAGCTGATAGCAGGACCTTAAATCCTTGTTGCGGTTTCTCGTATCTACGATACACGGTGACACGGCACATTTCTTAGGTGTGCTCGGTATCACCGACTTCTTAATCTCGGACGTGACAAATTACTTCTTCGTGTTCGGCTGGAACGCGTATATTTCTTCCCCGCCTCTTCCCCCTTTCTATGCTATTTTATTTGCATCTTTATGCCAACGTTGAACGTGATTTGAAAAGCGTATTCGAAGAGGGAAGTCGAAAAATATATATCTCCGGGATATATCGGGTTACAATAAGAACCTTGTCTCTGTTTTCAAACAGAATGAATTAAATATTCCATTTTTTCCGGGCTGAATTATTTTATTCCGTTGAACGAATCTATCGATATATATAAATAGATTTAATCGACGAGAGAAGAAATTTGGAACGATTATACGATTACATGAAATCTCAAAGTCAATAATTTTATTTTGTGGGAAAATTACAAAATTCGCTACTATTAATTTGATCCACGTATTCCTAAAATTCTAACAATCTTCTTCTACAATATATTCGAATATAATTATTCTATACGTTTTAAACACAAAGCGGTGCAAAGATCGATCGAATCATCGTCAGAAATAAGAAATCTTTTTTTATCTCGCGAAAAATCGAAATTCGACGAGTGGATTGTCCTTGGATTTTACGATTCACCTTTTGGTTGCTCACAGCCAGATTCTACACCAACCAATGTGTGTAAGCGTTACATCTACGCGCATGTAGCACGTTGCATTTTCGAAGGAACGTACGAAACCGACGATAATTTATTCCGTGGCCGTAAACTTGGCGGCGGACAGCCTTCCTACGCTTGTTTCCACTCGAGCCAAAAGTGCTAAGCAAACACGTATCCAGGGGGTCTCTTCTCCCGTTGCTCCTCTCTCCCTCTTTCTCTCTCTCTCCTCAACCCTTTTTCCCATTCCATTTCTCTCTCCTTTCTCCTACGCTCGCCCTATCAAGCCATCTTTCGCGTTTTGCCTTCGCTCGTATACTCTTACCCTTTTTTTTTTCTTCGCTCCGTGAAATCGAAATGAATATTCCTTGCCCGTGTTGATTTTTACGCGTTGCTTTCGTGCTCCTTTGAGAGAAATTCGCCGATGGCCGCTTATACATTCGTGGAATTTAACACGGTTGTATTCTGCTTTGTGGCCGATAGCGGAGAAAAAAATTTCCAAGCCTATTCTTGTTATTTTTAACTCGCGGTAGTTGGTACAAAGTGAATTTTTACGCGTTGCTTTCGTAGGTCCTTTTCTTTTTTCTTTGCACGAAGTTGGCTCCCGCGAATCTTAATTCTTCAAATCAATTATACGATTTTGTCTAATTTAATCCTTAACCTTATTTAATACTCGCTCGTGAGGAGGAAATAAATTTAAAATCTAAAATAATTTATCAGTGAATCCAGCATACGTGTACCTCGATAAAATCTATAAATATAAGATGCAGATTCTTCTCATTTGCAAGAACATCCGACTCCATCCGATACGTTTTAATTTATTACTTTATCACTTTTGAAGGGAATGGCGAAACGTTTGCGATCTCAATTTTGATTAGCGTCTTTTGCGTAATCATCTCGCGTATTCGATACCTGTTTTCGACGTGATTTCAAATGGGATGGGGGGAGAAAGGAAAGCGTGGAGATTCCTTATGATCGCCTCGATCGTTCGACCCCCCAATAAATCAATCGTGGAAAGGAAACACCGCGTTAACAAGCGCGATTAGATAATTCGATAATTCGAAGGAACCGATCTCCTTGGACGAGAGTGAGCACGATAAATGGTCGAGGCCTCGCCGTGTTCTATTAATTACGCGAAACGGGATCGAGGTTTCCCTTCGTAACGTGCGTTCTTTCGAGGCGCACGAAGTACAAGGACTCGAGGGATTCGAGCAATTTGAATTTTCGATCGCTGCCCTCGATTAACTGGAAGAACTGGTGGATAATTGTTGCTCGAGATTGTTCCTTGCAACTCGATCCTTCGGGCTCGAAAGGAGGAAACGTGTGCTTTGAGAAAGACTTCTGGGAAGGGATCTGAAAAGAAAGGGAAAGATGCTTCTCCATGATTGCGAAAATTGTGATGAAATTTTGTTAGAAAAGATGAATTTGCCATTCTTTGGAAACGAGATTTTATCGACTCATTCGAGCTTAACACGATTTGCATAAAATAAATTTTTTCTAAGCGAAAAAATTAATCCAGGAATAGAGAAGGATCTTTGCCAATTTTCAAAGAAAAGTCAAAATACGACCGATACGAATGAATTGAAGAAATCTTAGAAATCTTTTAAGGAACGCCTCGAACGAATCCAAGAATTTTCGTCGGCCAAGCGAGAAAGGATGGGTGTCGTAGGGATGGTTTCGAGCGGGACGAGATAATAACGACGTGCGCGACGTGAAAAATAAACGACAGCGAGGGGAAGAAGAGCGGTAAGGGAAAAAGAAAGAAGAGGATGGCTCGATCCGTTGCACGCATGAATCGTTTCGAAGATCGTATGCATAATTACCACATCCTCGTTCCCTTTCAGCTTATGGCCCCCGAATACGCGAATCTTTCCTTTCTGCTCGGCCGATGTAATTCGTTGGTACAATGGAGAAGCGATTCCTCCTCTCCAACGTCGAATTCAAAAGCTCGAAATATTCGTTCCTGTCAAAATCATTTTTTTTACATTCATATCGAACCACCCAAGCAGCGTAGAAGCAGCATGGAACGATTCAATAAATAACGAGACTCTATTGTTTCTATCATCTATCATGATTTCTTTTGTCTTTCTCGAGAGATTCTTGGCCTCTATGAAAACTTCTTCTTCGTTTCTTCGTCGTTTCTGTTCGAAGAATAAAAATAGAATGATCCAATCGACGAGGATTATTCTTCCCTTTGGAAAGACGAAACGATGGATCATGCCTTGTCTCGTGTTATATGTCGTTATATCGTTTAATTGTCGCGTATTACGTTGATGCGAGGCTACGATTCTTTATTTTTTGAAAACGGATAAACGGTTAGCAACGGTATAAGGAAAATCGGGGATAATGACGGAGTAACTGAGAACTGGTGATCGGTGATTTTTTTAAAATAAGTCGCGTGGTCTGGGAGAAATAGTCGGGGAGAGGGATGATACCGGTGATTTCCGGAGGAGAAGAGAGAAATCGACGATGTTCCTCGATTATTATACACGATCTTTACTTTATGGTGACTTTAAAATTGGAAAAATATAGTATCTGGTATCTACGTGTTGCGGAGAGTCAATTTTCATTTTTCGATTTTGTTAGACAACATCTAAATAGAAATCAGTTTCGAAATCAGTATCGAGTCGAAATTACGAACAAGTTTGCGGCTCATCTTGTCTTTTCAACGCCAAGTTTTAAATGCGTGATTACTGTAATTTAAAATACCTCTTATTAAACGGAATTCGTATTCTTTTTTGCCGATAACCCGAAGGATTAATTACTATGATTAAGCGCTTCGTAAAATCCTTGAAAACTTTTACTCCGTCGGAACTTATAATTTAATAGATGGATTTCCACCGTGAGTTTACAAATTTTGTCACATCTTCTATGAAAAAAGGAGAACGTTATGGAATACATTTTGAGATAAAATTACATTTATTTTATTACATTATATATGTATATATATAGACTTATTGATTCGTGGAAAAATTGATTTATTTTTTTATCGACGATATAACGTTATGCATATCGGTTGATACAGTTGTTTGATACCACATATTCGCGTATGTGTGCCTCGTACATGCTTCCAGCACAATTAAGGGTGTATAAAACAGCGTGAGTTTCCTCGCCGCAGTTCCTGTGCCGTTAATCGTCGCGTATTACGATAATACGAGCTCGACGATCGGCGTGGCATTAAACTTAATAACCGGTGGGTTTGCATAAATAAACATGTACAACCGAGATCAAAACATCGCGGAATCTTGTACGCTCATTTTCTCCACTCCGCGTTCGTTTCAGATTGAACGCATGATTTATCGTTTATAAAAATCGATTGATTTTATATTTAAGGCCTTTGAAGATTTAGTGTTTCGATATTTTAACTTTTTTGTCTGCATTTGATGTTTCGTTATCGTAATAAATTATTTTCGAAGGCTATTCGCAATTTAGTTTCTTGAGGATGATTTTCACTTTGCGATTGGATCTTTTAGAAATATCTTTTTTTTTTTTAAATAAAGATTATCTGTAATCAAAGATTATAAAGCACTCAGAAAACATTCAAAATCTGATGTATATCTCTTGGATCAGGTATTTTCGTGTTTATCCATTAGAAAACATTTAAAGTTTTACTCGAGCTATCTGTTTTCGGTCTTTCTTAAAAAATCCTTGTACAAAGAACATATTTTATACTTCATCAAGGTTAGTCAAACAATTAATGATATCAATTTGAAAAATGAATATTCATAAAACATAAAGAAAAATATACTTGAAATTCCAGTTTCGATCCCTTATCGATCAACAAACATAATCTTAATAATATCAACAATCAATTAGCTCAATTAATCCGATATCATTACTTTATACGTTTAAATATAATACACGGAAAATTAATGTAAATAATATACGCGGGATTAACGTGAAAGATTACTATCTTCAAAAAAAAAAAATGTAAAAAAAGAGAGCTGGAATACCAAGCGCCATCGTAATAAAATTCCAGTTTCGTATCGGGGGAACAGAAGCGCCGCAGCGGCGAGTTAATGAATCCTTTAGTCGACACCGGTGAACCGCCGTGATCGGTTCGTTAAATTACAATTACTCCGCGATATTTCTTCGAAATGAGTAAACAGCGTGAGTCACGACCGTTCGAACGTGGAATAAACATATTCGACGACGTTCTTGTCGAGAGTATCCTGATCGTCCCTACAAACTTGGCGGAAAGCGCGAGAATCCATGATAGAAAGGCAGTATAATTGTTGTGCACGACGTAAAGATACAAGGAGCGGTTCTCGCAAGAGAAGAGAGAAGCCGGTCGATCGAGAATGCGATCGGCGCGAAAGTACTGACAGTTCCTAATGAGCGTCGAGACGAAGAAACACGGGAAGAATGAATATACCGACCTTCGGTAACGCTTTAAAGCCTGGCTTCGTTTTTTCAATCCCCCTTCGTGATCGAGAAGTTACGGTCAATCATGGAGATTGCGTGGCTCAGAGTCTTTCACATGCTGAGATGGGAATTTGAGCATCTTGAATTTGGAATTTTGTTTTTAACGATCCATTGTTTTTGAAAACATACGTGATCGATTATTTCGATATTTCTAGATGAATATTATAGATTAAAATTATTAAAAGTTTAATTGTTTGATTATTTAATCATTTCAAAAGAGATTTTATAATAGTATCTTGAAAGAGAAAAAGTATCTCGCAGAAAACTTAGAGCGTTATAAATCGTAGAGAAAGAGAATATGACGTGATTCGTTTCCCGACAGTTGGTTGATCGTTATATCGAACACGATACTGATTGTTATTGCCAATTAGGGACTCACGGTCACTAATTATGCTCTGACTTTGATTGATTCTTCGCATTATGTAATTTATTACACGATCGAAATGAACGATTCGTTCCGATATTGTTACAATTGCACGTAATCGTCGAGTACGGTGATTTACTAATCGGTAATTAGGATGATGCTGGAAGATTGTGGATGTTAATGGATCCCATAATAGTTTATTCGTCCGACTATGAAGTCAGTGATTTAGACTCGATTAATGGGTAATGTATGAAATATATATTCTTACGCGTAAAAAACACAGAAAATGAATCGCGATACTTGGCAAATTAATTCCATTTTAATTAACGATTGATCGTAAATTCTAACGAATAATCGATCAAAAATCTGTAACCAATTCTTCGTCTGAAAAATATAATTATTTCTAGAATTTATTCGAAAGATAGAAATCGTCTTCGAATCCGCAGAAAATTTTCTTATTGATCAACGAGCCGTAGATTTCCATTAAAACAGGCTGCTTCGGTATCCCAAAAAATAACTCTAGACTCGGAAATATAATTACTCCCCGAGTCCTCTATAAACGACTCGTTCGTTTCCGTTTCGAATCCCATCGCAATACATCTCTCGTCCATTTAAACCGGTGGATCAAAAACGAAACGCCTCGAGGGATGGTAAGAGCGGACGTGATTCCGATCACGCATCGTGTAAACCTCGTTCCCCGGACAACCCCCTACAGTTTTATTAGACTATGGTGTTTCCGTAACGCGTGTCGTGCAACCGCATCCAGAAAACGAAGGATCCGTTTCTCCGTCCAGCGGATGGACGAGATGCACGGTTTTCTTTGAAAATCTTGCAAGACCAGACGTTAGACGAGTTTTTCTTCCATCCGTGAACCGATGTCGTACCAAAGCCAGAACACGGCGAATCGACCATTCGCTCGTAGAAAAGATTCTATCTCGAGGAAAATTATATTGCGACCGGTTATTCGTGAAATAATAAAGCTACGTTTTAAGGAAGATCGTAAGTAGGATGAAGAAAATGATCGCAGTAATTGGAAATAAAGTGCGAAGTAATAATGTCCTTGCTACTCTATGCCATCCTCTGCGACCTTACTTACTCTTCACCTTACCAGTCTAAAAGAATCGTATTGCAATTACAAGTAAGTCTGCAACTGAAACTATTCCTATAAAACATCCTTGTCCTACCATCCTCCATGATTTGATCTCATTAGCGGAGAGAAATTTTATTGCAATTAAGTCTCGTAAAATCCATCGTAGGAATGATCTCTAAGAGCAATTGTTCACCCTCGAAGGAATGGAAATTCACGAGCAGGAGAAAAGTTTTATAAAGTTTCCCTTCGATTTCGATGGAATCGATTCAATTACCATCCTGTCAACGCATAGCAAATTATCGTGGATTTATCGCGGCCGGGTATCCACGTAAAACACGGCGAAATTCCTGAGTGCTTATGAATTCCACGACCGATGCATTAATCGCGCGCTCTTATCCAGTTTGTCTCTCGGACGGGCGCTTCCGCGACGTTGTACGGAGGTGAAGGTGTGGAGGTGCCGACGTCGTGGACGATATTTATTATGCGCGCACGAGCGCAATATGGAAATTTCGCGGAAAGAGGCGGGGATACGTGTGGCGGGAAATTTTAATTGGAAATTGTTTACGAGATGGGGTACGAGATTTGATCGGGCTTTACGAGTAGAGTTGGAGCCGAAGGCAGGGTTTGGAGATGCTTTTGAATTTTGGATGATAATTCTTTCCTTTCAATATCCTTTCGAGTTCGAACTTGTGGAACTTTCGATCAAATGTAAATGTTTTATTCGCCGTGTACATTCCATCCGTGCACGATTATTCGAAGAACGTAATATCAGACTTTCGAAATGCTAATCGAGATGCAACTCGTTATTAATTTTCTTTTTTGAAATGTCAGTCGTTTCGATTTTATTGCCGTAGTTCTTTTGTAATTACAGTTGCGTACTCACGAGTGACACTAGCTAGCAGTTTTTTGCTTCCTTTCTGCAGAAGAGGAAGTGGAGTACTCGCGGATACGAGGTATAGACTATAATTTACCAACGATGCGTAATTACGCCTATTTAGACTTTCGCTGGACTCGCGCGCGATCCTTATTTTCATTCGATTTCAATTTCCGAATTAATAAACTTGTAGTTGTTACTGATATTATTCCCCCGCTTTTACATTCCCATAATTGGTATTTTCGATTTACTCTCTAACAGTTTATCAAATATATTACTCTCCAATTATTATCACCGATGATAGATCGCAATAAAATTTCTACAAGAATACTATCTAATTATTATCTCCCTATGATAGATCACGAAATTATACAAAATTAAAATTCTTTTCTATCTTATTTATAAAAATACTTTCGAATACTTTTTATAACGTAAGTATCCTTTGGTCGAAATGACGATACCATCATTTCTCGAGGGATTCCTTTATTATAAAATAACCTGTTCGCGTACTAAAGACATCGTTCCAAAGAGGTTAAATTCGTTAAACTCTGGGCGATTGCACAACGCGATTTACTCTCGTTATTCGCGTAATTGGTCGCGAGGGAAGGAAGGGGAGGGTTGTTTGCTGGTCACCCATTCGTGGCAGCCATTGTTACAAGGATCTCGTTGCGCGCGGAATAAATAGAAGAGAAGGAAGCGTGGCGTACCGAGGAAGTGGTTATTGTGCTCGGCTACCATGGGCCCTGGATCGTTAGAATTTGAAAAATCTATGGAGCGTTCCATAATGTATCGTACCGTTAGAAAAACTGTTAATGATCGCTCGACTGCAACCAGCTCGCATTAGGATGTTCAATGACTGTTGAGGGATAACGATGATGTAACGTGAGCAACGGTCTGGCTAACGCGGTAATTTTTGCGATTGAAAGTAGTAATACAGGCAAAGCAGAGAGCATTTTGTATTTATCTATCTCCTATCGATCTCGTATTTTTTCTTTTTTACCGCTTATACTCTTTAGAAGAGACAGGAAGTTGAGGTTTCTTGAATAATCTGTTTCGATGGCTTAAGGGAATTGGGTTCTCGAGAATCAAGGAAGTTTTCTTCCAATATAAATGAAACGCAATATCTCACATTCTTTTTTAAATCCTAGCCTCAATCTTAATCCAAAAATTCTGGAGAAAATCGTAATAACAAATAACTCGGGTGATGCAATATTTTCGCCCGATTTTTCTCGATTCCCTTTCTATTTCCACGATTCGAGAAGGAGAGTTTCCAGAGAAATCGCGATAATACGGCTTGTTTTCTAGAAACTGCATCAGCGACGATAAAATATATCTTAATGTTTGGAAGCGGGGAAGAAGAAGGAGATAAACCGGCGTTGCACGCAATATATTATCGCGGAACGAGGCTGTTGGCTAAAGAGCCACTCGTACAATACTCGGGCCGTGTTCCCTTTTAACCAACCGCTTTGTACACCTTGTACACCAAGGGCCTTGCACCTTGTACCTATGATGCCCGCCCCGTTATACCTTCCCCCCGGCTACACCTCCTCATGTAAATTTACGCACTTCTCGCGCGTCCCCGATTGCCCACTCGAGTCCAGCCACGATTTTGCTAATTTTTTTTTAAACACTCGTCGATTCAGGAGAGAATATATTCCTTCTAACGTTCCTCTTACCGTAATGAAATTCACTCGAGAAATTAAATGTCTTAATTTTCAAACGAAGAATTTCTCACGAGAGACACGCACGGCCTACAATTCAACGGAATAACATTAGAATGGTATTCCTCGTATAAGTATTCACGTATATATTTAGTGTATAATGTAATTCTAATATATGTACGGTGGATCTGTTGTGTATAAGAGGATATACGGTTTATAATGGAAGGCGGTGTTTATTGCTGCGGTTTGTCCGATGGTTTATAGTCTGCCAGAGGTTTTTATCGTTGTTAAATTATAAAGATAAAGCGGTAGCTCAAATTATGCATTTTAATATGCTACTTTTGATGACCAATAAAAGAATTGTTAAGAATTGCGTTACGTTGCAACTTTACTCTCTAAATTTATTAAAAACGTTGATATATATATGCACACCTTGCAAAAGTGGTATTTTCGATAAATAATACGTCAGAATTATCGATATTCCAAACCAAATCGAATTGACTTTTTTTCTACAGTTTTTAGAAACAGGGAAACTGTTAAATAAATACATCCATTTTAACTTTTGATTCTAAGAGGAGAACGCATTGAAGAAAACTCGATATTTGCGTGTAATGTATAATAAAAGCTAAGAAATTCGTTACGAAACTAGGGATCGTGATTCTCTTTCCCCTTGTTTCGCTCCTTCTCCCTCGGGAGGCTCGTTTCACTTCGATCAGATATCTCGACGAAATAATCCAGCAAAACGTCCTTGGAAGGTTTTTCTAGCAGCTGGTTTAAGGATGCCCGCTCGGTCGGATCATCGTCTACGATTTCCATTCATCATTTTAAACGAGCACGATTTTAACTGGCCTTCTTCTTGCGTGTAGTTCATCGCGATAAGGTTTGATCGATCGAGAAATAAAAAGGAGAAACTTGTTATTTATTTTTCCTCCTCGTTATTTCGTAATTTCGTCGCGTATATATATTATCTTTAAGAAGCAGACTATTATTCGATTGTGCTCTGTTTAGGCTTAGATTGTTGGACAACGAATCGATTAAGAGAGACGAGTAAACGAAACTTTGGAGCGATACATTATCGATCGATCAAGTCTTCGAATGGAAGGATTCAAAATGGAGAAAAGAAAAATCGAAACGCAAAAATCATCTCGCAATTGGAACCAAATTAAAGTCGCATACATCAGGTTTAATCTTCGATTCTTCGATCGTTTCATCGTCCATATTCCACTCTTCAATAATCGCGAGACGATAACAACTTAATCCTTGGCCGCTGCGTGGAGTGGAAACTTTCAGCCGTTAATATAATCCGCTAATCGTAACGCAGCCCTCCATCCAGGGATAAACGCGTAAAAAGCTGCTCGAAAGCCAGTATTCATCGCGTATTTTCGCTGCTTGCTTTTTCCCCTGCAACCTGGAAACACCGTAAGAACGAGGGCCGAGTGATCGTTAACGGATTCCGTTCCCAGTTGCTTAAACACAGGCATTTGTCTTCGATTAATTGGCGGCGGAGAAACTCTGCTGTTTCGGCTATGCTTAATTCGCGGTCTTGCCTTCGAGTCTTACTTTCTTTGTGCAATATTTGAATAATTTCTCCTTTTGTTTCTCCGACAGGCGTCTGATATGAATTCGGACCAACGATCTCTTCTTCTTGGGATTCGTATGAAACTTTTTCGAAAAAAAAGGGAAATTCGAAGGAACTTGAAACTTCTTGATACTTGAAACTTCTCTATGAGAGGGATTAATTAAAGGAAATTGGAAAAAGAAATCAAGGAGTGTTGGGTTGGGAGATGAGCTCGATGCATGCATTTTTCATCCTGACCTTTGAGAAACCGAGCTGTCCAGCTGTGAAACAGGCGAAAGCTGGCTCGGACAAAATGGCTGGCGAATTAATCTCTGATGGGTTCAACGCGTTGGTAAAATAAGAAAGTATTTTAGAAAGAAAAAGAATCTATCTATATTTATATCTGTCATATTACTGAACCTTATTAATCCGAGTAAGTAACAGTCGTAAAAATTAGGATTAAACGTTTAATTCATCCCAATTTCTGAGGATTTCTATCTCTTTTTTGAAGTCTCCATATTTTCACGTGTTGTTTGCCATTCGTGCCATTCATAATTCCATCTTGCTTGCGAATCGTAATTTAAACGAAGCAGCGGACAAGAAACGAGAATCCGCTAACAAACAGGCGATTAGCAGTTCGCAAACTCCGACTTTCTAATATGTTTCGCTCGTTGCAAGTTTCACCGAAGATAAAAAAGGGGTTCGAGAGATGATTGCACTCGACTGAATCGCAAGAAATGCGAGTAAAAAATAAAAATATACCGGCTCCTTGCTCTTTTATTCCTTCGCAACGTGCACACTGGACTTTGGTTATCGTTTCAGATACGATGGAGATGATTAAGTAAAAAAAAAATATTAAGAATAAATATTTTTATCGATTAAAGATCGATGTGTTTCTCAGAACAATTCGCGTTACGAATCTCGTCTCTGGAAAAATTAACTCTTATTCTTCGAAATTGGAGCATAACATCCTTAACAGTTTCGATTATTATCGATTATTAGAGGATCGATGAAGAAAGAAAAACGATCGATTGTTCTATTCGAAATATTCGATCTTGGAGAAGGCGAATCCGCTAATCGTTTGAGATTCACGATCTCGAAACGAAAAGTAGATCTCGAGAGATCGATCGGGATCTTTCGATCAATCACTTTCCGCAAGGGGGACGTGGGTATACACAGGGGCACTCTCGTTTGCGTGCAAGTAAATTGTGGAGCAAGACTCTTGAAGAATTCTCGGGAGAGTTTTACTTTCAAATCTTACTTTGCACTCTCTCTTCTAGTCCCTTAACCCGCCAGTCCTTTGGATGGTGGCGTACCCACGGACCAAATATCGATTCATCCATATTTTTTCCACTTATGTAATTTCGAACCAACTCTCGAGAGTCCTATTTTCAAATGTATTCACTCGAGTTTTGTTTTCCGGGTGGACTGTTTGCGTAAAAATTGAGAATTATTCCAAAGAGTTTTACTTTCAAATCTTACTTTGCGCTTTCTCTTCTAGTCCCACGAGTCCTTTGAGTAGTGGGTCTGAGCCAAATATCGATTCATCCATCTTCTTTCCACTTATGTAACTCTTCTATTTTCAAATGTATTCACCGATATATCCACTCGAGTTTTGTTTTCTGCTGGAGGAATATTTGCGTAAAAATTGCGTAATTTCGAAAAGTTTGTTCTCAAATGAGAATTTCTTCACTCTCGATCTTACGAACGATTGTCACGTAAAAAGTAAAAATCCGAAATTTCCAACCTGTGCAAGAGTTGACGCGACTTAATCCATTCGTAATTTGAAAATGGAAGAAAAAGGGAGGCGAGGAAACGCGCCTTAAAGCGTTTGTAAAATGATCGAGGTTCTGGTTATCGTTAATCCTGTTGGCGCGAACGGGGGTCGATCGGTTCACGGATAAGGGATCCGATAACAAGGTGTGGTTTAATTGGATTTATTGCAACGTGTAATTAGCCACTGTTCAACGGAACATGATGGATTTGCGCCGTGGACATTCTTCAATTATCGTTTTTATGCCGAGCTTGCGACGTAATTCGTATACTCGGGGGTATAGCTGAATGAGAAGTGGTATAAATCGTTCTTTGCGACTTTCACACGCCTGGTATCGCGTAATTATCCGAAATTTCTCTTCGTACAAATGTCCTTCCGCGAGAAATTATTCTCTGTTGCGAATAATTCAATCGATCGATTCGATCGATGTATATGCATCTCGAGAGAAGCTTTTGCCCTCGATCTCGTGCTCTCGAGAGCAAAGTGGATCCCCGTGTTTCCCGACGATGGTGAAAGGATGCCATTTCTTTCGAGTTCAACGGCGATGCCGCTTTTGTTAGGTTTTATAAGGACTTGGGGTAAAATCGTTTTCCCAATTGACGATGAAAGGAAAAGAATTGTTCGAAGAATGCAACGTTTCTTTATCTTCTTGTAAAATTTTAATCAAATTAGTCCTTTTTTTTTTAATTTTTCGTCAGCGACGATGAAAGTTTGACAGAAGTTTTCACGCACAATTCTAGATCTCGATGCGACTCTCTTTATTTTTTTTAAACCTTTCTCACTTCATTTTTGTTGTTCATGTCGCGTCAATAATATTTCAATCTCACTTTCGATCCCAATTTCGAAGCCTTTATAAATGGCATTCCGCGCATAATATACAGCTTAATCATAACCGATCGCTCAATCTAACCAACGTAATTACCAATTAACCAGGATCACTTTGACTGAACAAACATTTCTCGTTCGTTCGCAATTTAACGTTGCACGTTGATTGAATACGTGTCCCCCCATTTACCTCGCTTATATATGCATACGTCTCATTAACTTAACTCCCGTATACCGTTGATGTACGTCTCACTTATACACGTTTTCACGGCACTTAATTACACCCGACGTCACTAATTCCATAAATCAGCCGTGCGTTTCACGTCCATACCCCGAGCCGCTCAATTTCCATTGTAGATCCTGCATTCCTTCTCGAGCGAGCCAGATTCTCGAAACCTTCCATTCAATTTCACTTATCATCCCTCCTCGAAATTTATTTCGAGGACCGTATCGCTCCTATTAGCGATCCTACTCGACAAACTTACTCAAACCCTTTCGGATACTCTTTCGATCCGGATCTCGATTTAACGTATATCGAGGCCATAACGTTATCTGAACAGTAGTATGGAATCACGGAACCAGTAGCCTTCGAGAGGTCGCTGCGCGCGAAAAGAAAGCAACAACGAAATACGTGGCTGAGAAAGGTGTGCCGGGAATCCAATTAAAATACTTTAATTCACCTCCCCGATATCTTAATCGCCGCTTGTTAAATTTAATCCCATTCCGATAAAACGGCAAACTATCATAACCAACCGGATCTTCTAAACTCTCGGCTGGATCGAATTTAATTGCCGGTGCATCGATCTCGAAGGAGATCCCCTCGTTAGGGATTTTCGTTCGTCCGTTGAACTCGTTCCACAGTGTTGTTATTCCTTCATCGACTCGTTTTACGCGAATATCCGCGTTCGATCGGCCATATTTGAATAAGATTTTAAACGGTATTTGTATATCTCGTTCCGCGCTATACATTGGATACACTCAAACCTATAATCTCCCGACAATATTAATCCCACGTCCGCTTATTTTCCGCTCGACTTCTAAAACCGGACTTTATTAAAAACAGCCCTAAACTTGCGCGTACATGCTCGATACGCGTAAAGGTTTTCCATTAGCGCCAAGCCGTTTAATGTCAGCTGGTTCGTGTCCTGGCTTCTAGGAACCCACCATTCGTGTCCATTCTCTCAACGGCGAGAGAGAAAGAGAGAAAGAGAGAGAGATTCTGCTTGCTTTTGTCCACCGATACGTATGGTACACACGTGATAACGTGGCTATCAATATACTTTACCGGCGCACGTGTGCCGGTCGAGTGTTTGCGACGTGCTCCCATATACGGTCGTTCGGAGGAACCACTCCCATAGGAGGAGCAATTAAACCGTCCATCGATGGATTAAAGGGCGAACTTGCTTATGGTCACGGACAAAGATCAATCCTTTTGTTTTTTTCCTTTATAAGGAGATATCGAGGAGAATAAAATGTGATCAGGTTTGCGAGGATAAGCTATTAGTTATCGTTGTCGACAATTTGGATATAATTTGAATTGCGATTTCGATTCAATAAGCGACGATGAAATGGAAATTATCGTGGCTTGTGTGTACATTCGAAGATTTATCTATCAGATTCATCGAGCTCATCAAGGTTCTAATTAAAAATGAAGTGAAAGATAAATTAAAAAGAAACTCACGTTAATTCCAAAGATATTTCCTTTAAAAAAAAATTTCTCCTTAATTCAACGCCTTAATTCTCTCTTTAGATTCTTTTTGTAAATGAATTAAGGAGTTGTTGCTAAAAAAAAAAATTAAAGTTAAAAACACGCATACACACAATTAAATTCTCGATTTAACCTGAAGACGCGTCTTTCCTTATTTCTTCTAAATAAATACCGCGCGCGTTTATACCGATTTTTCTTTATTCATCGCGCTTTTTCGTTTCGTTTCATGCGGATGACCCGTGCTTGGACATCGATCACCGTCCATTCATCGTCGGCGCACAATTTATCCTCCTCCTGCTAGCCTCCTCCAGCTAGGATAGATTATAAAGATTCTTCGCAACGATCGTCGTCTTTGATCGTACGGTTCGAGTTCTTCCAACTCTACTAGTTTTAACGACACGCGAAGATATGGGTCGGTTGGCCTTGTAAAATTGGCCTCGCCAAAAGAAATCAGTTTTGCACTCGCCCACCTTTCGACTTTCGCACCTTTGCCTCGGAGAATTCAATTATCCGCAACTATTGAAAAGTTTCTATTTTTATTCGCTTCAAAAAGGAAAAAAAAATTAAGCAAATGAAGCGATATGTCTGCGCAGCTTTTTATTTCCATTTTCGTTTGTTGGAAATTGAAAGTTAAATTGATTCATTATAATATTTAAATATTTAAATATACGATAATCGCTTACTTTTTTAAATAGATCGAGATGTTTATGTATTTATAAAATAAACTAGGAGTTGGAAAATCTACAAAACACATAAAAAAGATATATATAATATCTAAAGTAGATATTATATCATTTTAGATTTATTACCTTATATTTTCGCATTCCAGCGTATCCTCTTCATAAATACATAAAAACGTCTACATATAATCTACTTAAATAAAGCAAGATTTTTGCTTACCAATTTTTATGTTCATTTTTACATCTTAACTCGATATCTTTGACCAATGATTTTTGTACGACCGATCTTTACAATTTTATTCATCGTCACGGATGGATTTCATTTATGAGAGGCTCTTTGTAACGGTGGTCACACGACCAACTGTTGCCGTGGCAAAGTGACTCTCTTCCTGCATCGCAGCTATATATGAATAGTTTCGCGCGTGCGCGATTCGAGGTGTGTAGGCTATTTGTTACATTCGCGTTTCCCCCTCTCCTTCCAATATCTGGCCTATTCGAGACGTCGCGTTCGTATGCATGAATCACGCACGGTAAGGGCACGTTCTTGCCGGTTGTGATGACCCGTTTAACAATGCCCTCGCATCGATACTGCCGGCACACGCTCGCTAAGATGACATGAATAAGACGGAGCTTAGAGAGGATTTTAACCCTTTCGTTATTCATTACCTACGTGCGTCGTGATCAGATTTGCTGGTTACGTGTCTCGTTTGGTCACAATTGAAAATACGCGCGCGACGCAACGGGTGGATAATGTCGGAAGTATCGAAGTGACATTTTGATAGCGTAATCGTGAAGAGTCAAATTTTTTTCTCCTTTTCAATCCCTTCCGTGTGATCTGTGTTTCGCGCATATTCGGATAATGCTTTAAATAATTGGGACGAAGAGATGAAATTTGTTGGAATTTTTTCATTTGGAAAATTCGTTTCGAATGTACTTCGAGGAAGAGGAAGTTGTTGCGACTGTTGATGCTGCGCGGGGCATGGAAAAGTTACGATGGCGATCGTTCTGGACAAGGTACATCAATATGGATCTCGTAAGGACTCGTAAGTCGATTCGTAACGAGTACAAAGCGGCATATCCTCGATTCTAATTCCATACGCACTATTGTATGCCAATTGTGCAACGTCGAGAACGATGAGGCTGCAAGAGGTGGACCTATGTACAGGAGATAACAAGTGGCGATACGCGGAAGAAAAAGAAGAGGGTTTGTGTATAGAGAATTCATGTAACGTGGTCGCGGACACGCGAAACCAGTATCGATCTTATTGTTCCAGCCAAGGTATTGTCTTCGTGGTTCGTTAAAATCGTACGATCAACCGCACCCTTCGACGAAAAATGCCGATTCTCCTCCATATAATATTTATCCCCATAGATCGACGCAATTAACGATGAATTTATATTTTGCAATCTGTGAAAAAACTTCGTCTTTAAAATAAACTTAAAGGATGGAAACTTCGATGCTCCTTCGATTTCCTTTTTTTTTTTTTTTAACAAAGTCGAAAAAATGTAAAAAGAAAAGCGGGACGAAATTCAGAAGCGGTGGATTTAAAAATCGATCACAAATTAATATTCTCCACTGATGCTCCGCCGCAGCCTGTTTATATCTATCAACGTGGTCATTAGAAACAACTTTTCCACCGATTACTTACCAAAATACTTACCAAAGGGGATGATTTACCCGCCAATTACCGCGGGAGAATCAACGGCAAACTGATCTCCTCTCCGATACCTCGTGACAGAGTTGTTCGAACCGCGATCAGGCCACGTTATATCTTGGCCACGACCAATAATTAATAAAGACCTTGGTACTTGCTCGTAGGGTGGCATTAAGTCGTTAGAACCGGTGAAATCGATTGGAAAATACTTACAACGGCAATTTTGTTAAGCTGGTGCCGATAACGCTTGATGGCCGAGGCGAAACCTGAACGTGGCCGGTCATATT
This sequence comes from Apis cerana, assembly GCF_029169275.1. NCBI lineage: Eukaryota > Metazoa > Arthropoda > Insecta > Hymenoptera > Apidae > Apis > Apis cerana. Next base: position 8,547,572 of record NC_083863.1, read on the forward strand.
GCATCGAACCGCTATGATCCTTCACTGTGGTTTAAGATCATCGATATCGCGGTTAAAATAAATAGAGTGGAATCCTGGTGGTGGATCCCTGGATCGATCTTAGACGGATGGACATCCACGACGAAGGAGGACAATTCGTGGTTCAATGATTATCCATTTCTTCTTTCTTTTTTTTTTTACATCCCGTTAAACGTGACGTCGAAGGGATATCGTTTCCTAAAAGTTATTACACGAAGGATCGTTTCAATTATTTTACATCGGAATGGAATTGGACCGTTTTTGATATTTGCGCAAATGAAGGAAGGGTCGCTATTAGAATATCGATTGGAATAATTCACTGGTTGCCAGTAATGATAAGCTAATTAGTATAAGTAATACGTTTTATTAACTTCAACGATGGTCTGCTTTGCTTTTGTAGACGGTGTACGGAGGCCTCGGGTTTAATTAAGAAACCGGTAATGCCGGGTTGCCAAGGCTATTTAATAACTTAATACGTGTAATTATCGATGGGTTATTTAATTTCAGTTGCGATTGCCTGGGTGGTAATAATCTTAATGTAACGCTCTTGCATTGTTCTTCCGATCTATCTGTTCATGCATCGATGCGTTTTTCGCGACGCCACATTTAGGCGTGGCTCGCTATCTGCATTTTTGCACGTATAATTTGACGACGCTTAATAAAACTTCTCGCAACTCGTTTCCAAACAAAATTTGATTTATCGATCGAGTTCTCTCCGCGTAACCTTGCAGCAGCTACGCTAGCGCCACTAAGTGGTCGCGTAACTAAAATTCTAACTAAAATCCTCTTTAGCCGAATTAAATTATTCCTTTGACAACTACTCGAGCTAAATAAGACGCGACGTCCCCATCCAGTTTATATATAATAGAATAAAAAGGAAAACGAATGGGAAAGCAGGGATAATTTCAGAAGAGAGGATCCATTGAAGCGTCTCTCGCTTGTATTCAAATTCGACGTTCACGAGCGTGACCGTGTCACGTAATCGATAGGTGAGCAGCCAAGCACCGGATAGGGTGCGTCGTCCTTTTAAAGCCGGGACGTAATCTCGCCCGGCCACGTCAGTCATTCTCCGCGCTTTATCTCGCCCGCATCTCGTTGACTCTATTTTCCCCTTCGTCGTTTTCGACCGACAGAAGCCGTGTTTCAACCAACCCGTGTGTACAACCGTGCGCACCTGCCTATAGAAATCCGTGAAGCCGTGCTGTGCGCTCGCTACACCGTGTTCCTACCACGATTCACCTGTTGAGTGAGTTTCGCGTACGAGGTCTCACGGGTGTCGTTCCTTTCGACAGTTGTACGTGTTTTCAACCGCGATACGCGGATATTCTTGAAATGTCCAAGACGAGAAGTTTTGTCTATTCGGGACGAAACGAATCGTCGGAGCGCGATTTACAATTGTTATTAATTCCATTTTCTTTACGTGTCTTTAAATGAATTTCAATCGAAAATTTTTGTCGAAACGGAACAACGTTTTTAATTATTATCGATAATAATTCTAAATCAAGCAAACCTCTTCTTTACTTTATCGATTACTACAATTTTTTCCACCGAAACGAAGAGGGAAAAAGCCCCTAAAATCAACAAGCGTCTACAAAACTTCCTTTCTTTCCTCGAAGAAAGAAAAACGAAAGGAAGAAAGAAAGAGAGAAAGAACGAAAATTCTTCCGCCAATTCATTACATGACGAGGCGTTATCACGGATATAATGGTGTATAAGGAAACGAAACCAGCGTGCCTTTTTACCTTTTTATTTTTTTTCTTTTATTACGCGATCGGACAGCCGTGCGTAATTTACTTACCTTAAACGCGTTGGGGGGACGGTAAAAACATCCGTGACGGAATTTGAAGGGTGGGAAGGGAAAGTTGGTCGGTGTTCGCCAACTAAACCGTAGGATACGCCTAACGACGTTTTACCAAGAACCGGTGTCCCGGCTCTAATGAGGTATTCAGTCAAAACCGATCCACGAGCCCAGATACCGGCTGGCATTTCAAATACGCTGTTCCCGGTACTATTTGTAACATATTTGCATAGCGGTCGGCATGCATAGGCGTCTCGTTCTTTCCGCGTATCGACGACGCCCGTCGCCTGTCGCGGATCATGTCGATCGGTTTCGACGCTCGTTGGAACGTGTTCGCAAACCGGGAGTAACCCGCTCCATCACTAGGCAAATCTTGTTCCGTGATTCGAACGATTTGTACGCTGCTTATCTTTCCACGTTTTTCTCTACTTCTTCATAACTGAAATAGTAATGATAGTTTCGCGATCGGAACGATATTCCAAAAATGGTAATTTTCCTTTCTTTTTTAATGATCGTTGGTAGAATAGGATACGGTGCGAATCAAATTGGAAAAAGGATCGATAATATTTATATAAAGAAGGATCGATGGATTTGAATTAACGGGAGATTCGAGTATCGTATGTAAATTTTCTGGGTGTTTATAATCTGTGTTAATTGATAAATTATTCATGAAATTTACAAAAAATTCTTCAATACCTTCCAATTCTCCGTATATAATTTAACAAGATGGCGTATTGAAAATTAATATAGAATAGAGTAATGATAAATTGAAATATCGATGGCTGGAAGAGGTGCTCACCCCTTTTTCAAATTTTTATTTATCCATAACCTCGGAACATCCTGTTGCGCGTGCGTGTGTCCAAAGGTTTTAACAACCGCTAAAAATAATATTTTAACCATAACCAGTTTTCCGTTTCATAAGGAAACGATCGTAAAACTGTCCTGTTTCCCTGGCATTCCTTTATACCTTCATTTTCATTTCGTCCCCATTAAGGATCGAGTTCGCGATTTTAGTCCTATCGAGGGGGTTCTCATGCCGATAGTTGAACGCGGCTAACGATATCGAACATTGTCGTAAATAAATATCGCGATTACATCCGACTCGTCTCGGTGTATTACTCGTTTTGGTTACAATAGCGAACCGATAGCCATTTTCCTTGCCGGTGGTGGGAGAGGAACCGGTTTGCGAACGCATCGACAACAACCTTGGCAGTGGAAACAATCGAAATTACTTCGCCGCTTTCCAACGGATCGATTTATTTTTTCCAACCCAACACTTGCCAAAACTCACCCGTTCCGATTTTTCCCTCCTGATTTATCTTGATTTTTGATCCGCGTAACGGATTGTTCCTTACGCAATTCAGTTGGGAAAATCGATCGAAAAAAATCTTGTTAAATTCCAGGAAAGGATTCGAGGCATTCGGGAAATCGGTGTCGCGACACGCTCGAAACAAGTTGGTTATTTCTTGCGCGGTTGATCGGGTGTCAACTTAATTTCTGAGCTGCATGGATGAGTATTTAATTGGACGCTTTGTTCTCCTGCTTTTTCTCCATCCCATCCCGGGAATCACGGAAGGAATGTTAATCCGGGATAGACCATGGACTCCCAACCTGTGCTATGCACCTCTGCTTCTCACACTTTCGATTAATCATTTTTCGCACCGCGCTTTAACTTTATTTCTACTATTATCCTATTGTTGTATCAACTACTACTATTATTATTACTAAATCCTAATTATTGTCATTTACTGCTCTCTTCCATTAACGATTGTTTAAAATTTATTATTATTACCGGTACACTAGCAATACCTATGGAATGGAGGTGTATATTTACAATCATTATAAAGAGAAATGATGGCGTCTAATCGAAAGTTGGGAAGCACTGGGATAGAAGGAATAACGCGACGGCGGAGGGAGAGGGGGACATTCTTATCTCGCGAGATCTCTAATTAAAAAGATTTCTCATTGCCGCCTTGGCTTGGGTAGACAAGGAGAAAGATCGGCGGCGAGGCTGCTCGATCTTTGGGATGCCGATGCCCGGATCGTTAATCGACGCCGATTCCGGTTAATCGGTAATTAGCGATGCGGATGCGGCATCGAGCCGGCCAAGGAATGATTGAAAGGGAATCGTTGAATTGGAAATAGACGAGGGTCGGCTCCAATCCGCCATTGTTCCTTTTGAAATCATCGATCGATTCGAGATTGATACACTCGATACATTCTTCCGTAATCCCTTTTTCTCGTCCATTCCAACCGTCTTCGCGATTCTGTATTTTCATTCCAGTCGTTGCCCTAACCTTTTTTTTTTTTTTAAATAAATGGGACAGCTGAGTGTTTCGAAGTTGAAATTGAATAATTGTCGATAATTGCGTGTTACCATCTATCGGTAACTCCGTCTCGTATTTCACGAATCGATTATCCCGAGTAAGTTGATAATTTATTGATATGTAGCGTCAAGGTGTAATAATTATTTGAAAGTTTAAGCAACGTTAAAATTCATTTCACGATATAAATAAATTTTGGATCTCTGCAAAGTCACACAAATTTCTTTGGATTTCATCGCGATGTATCTCGAAAAATAAAAAGAAGTCTTACGGAGGGTATTATATACGTAAGCGAAACGCATGGTCCCCTTTTCGTGTACAGGATACGCGAGGTGTGTTTTAATTAGTGCACCGGATGGCCGACCGAATTTCTTCGGATTACGTGGTGTTTTACGGTGGAAAGAGGGTCAGAGATGCCTCGTACGAGGGCCGAGGTCCTGTTGGATATGTACGGACACGCAGAAGGAGGGATTTCTCGTGCGTACGTGATGTAAGTCCACTGTAATTAAGAATTCCACTTTGCCTGGCAAACGAGAAGAGAAATCGGTTAACGGCCTGCCTCAAAATGTTCCTTCATCCGGACATGGACGTAGAAAAATCATGGCGACTCGAATCTATTTGCTTTCGCAATTGCTCGAGTTAACTCGATGATTCTTTCTTTTTTTTTTTACACCAGATTTATGAAAGATATACACGAAAAGATCTCGTCAGAAAGTTTCACGATATTACAATATCCAATGGTGGTAAACAATTCACGATACAAATTTTTCTGATTCAAATCTATCTTCTACACGCGTTCAACGAACTTTTATCAAAATAATCACACGGAATTCTTCTTCACTATAAAGTAACGAGCCACTGTACGAGAACCACGAGAATATCATCTTCGTATATTTCTCTCGATATTCGAAAAAACAAGTGCGCGACACGAACGAAAAGAGAGAAAGGCACGGTAACAAAATTTAATTGCGGCCGAGATGAACGTTGAATCGGGTGGCCGATCGACACCGGGAATAGCGGAAAAGCGACGGTTCGCTAGAAATCGAGGCAAGAAGCCTTGAATCACGGCCGCAAACGATCGGCCGATGTAACCGTAATCAGTGGCAGTTGCTCGAAAGACAGGATCATAAAGCATGCTCTCTTGCCTCGGTTGTCTTTGGATAATAATTACACGGGGGGGAACGGTTGTGGAACGCGCACAGAAAATTATCGTCCCTGTAAGGAATCTCGTATCACCTGTTATATCGACCGAGCTCGCCAAGCATTTATTTTCACTTTGGAATATATATTGTATATATATGTGTGTTACCACTTATTTGCATATCGATCAAATTGATCGATTTTTTTAAGGCTCGATGCCGATCATCGATACATTCGCCTTCATTGTTTTGGGAAAACGAGAAAATATCATGGAAAATCGCTCGTGTGCATCGAAGCTTTAAAGGATTTAGGGTGCAGTGTTCGATTCGAAAAATAATACGTAAAGAAAGTGGAAAGATCGACGCTCGATGAACGTTTTCAATGAACGAAAGTGAAGAATTGATTTTGCTTGTTTTAGAAAGAAGAGATGAAGATTTTTTTTTTTGTAAATGGAGTTAGAAGAAGCGTTGGTGACTCGTTTTATGCGTTTTTGGAGTTCTACTTCGGAAAGAAATTGGTAGGGATAATAGAAAGTGTAACAGCACTGTAATTATAGAGAGTAAACTTTATGCACATTAATGAACGTAATAAGATTCCTTTTAACCTCCATCAAGATTTTTTTAAATTTCAGTTCAAACTCGAGAAGATGAAGATGAATATTAATAATAAGAAAAAAGAGGAAAAGAAGAAAGAAAAATTCAGTAGGTAAAAGAGAGTATAGGCATACTGTAATTAAATTCTTCGAACGTGTAATTAAAAAAAAAAGAAAAAGAAAAGAATGCTTTACGAGCTTCCTTTCGATGAGATGCCTCGCAGATGGCATCCTCGACTGTCTTTTCCGACCTGGAAGGGTAACAAGATCAGATAGAGAAGCAAGTTTGCATGTTCTGTCATCGTTCAATTTCGTTTTTCAGCGTCAAATTGACACTGTAATTTCTATTAACGTAGGATAACGTAAATTTCAACATTTCAAAGAAGGAACGAATCTTCTAAATTTCACGATTAAATCAAAATGATTGCGATCTTTAAAAATTTTTTCTCCCTCCCTATGATTAACGATGATTAACGAAAGGGGAGAAAATTTGTACGAATAATTGTGGTTTGTTGAAAAATTTGACGAATTATCGGTTTTCGATCATATTTTCGGCGAGGCCTGGGACCTCGAAATCTCGTGCCATATATTATACACCGATCCCTCTCCCTCTCGTGTTATTAAAGCTAACGTTGTAAACACGATGATCGGCTCGGCGAAAGACGTTCCACCTTTATTGATCGCGATGATGAAGGATGGACGCGCGATAATTAAATCGCCGCCAGATCGGCGGGATTATATTCCTGTAAACATTCTCTCTTCTTCTCGCTTAATTTATACGCGGTTTGAAAAAAACCAGGGAAAATTTAATCTTCCACTTTGGAATAAATTGCAACTCGAAACTGCTGCTCCTGCTCTCTATTCTTCTGTACACGTTGCGATGATTTCTCATAAATGAAAATTTGAAAATAACGCTTTATTATTTCCACTTTCGCTCTCGAATCATAATCTTTCTTATTATAAATTTGTTCTTAGAGTAACGATATCCCGGATAATTTTACACGGCGATCGCTTCGTTCTTCTTCTTCTTCTTATTCTTCTTCTACTTCTCTTTCTTGTAGATCGAGATAGACATTAATTAAGACCATCTAAACTAGATATCCTTTGAAAGAAAAAAAGAAATTAAAGGAAGAAGAATAAACGAAAAAAAGATAAGGATAATCGTTACACAAGCTATTATGATCAATCAAACTGATACATCTAATTACAAGTTTTTTTCCTCTCCTCCCTCCTCATCTTCGTTTTATAAAACGAGATTACGAATATCATTATCTTATCGGGAAGTGATAAACGGGATATCGACCCGGATTATTTAAGATTCTTGAGAATTATTCGATTATTCTCGAGCCTATAAACCATCTTTAAGAAATTAACTTAGATGGACGAAAATTTAGAAGAAGAAGAAATTTTGAGTATAATCTCAAAAAGACTCGATGCTGATCTACGAATAAATATACAGACTAATAAACGGAGGATCTTCGAAGAAAAATCTTCTCTCCATGCTTCAAATCCCATTGTTTCCCCCATAATATCACGTTGTAGTGCACACACACACAGTCACGTTCGTGTGCACAGAATGCGTTGCAAGCATGGAGCGCAACGATATGGCAAGGTGAAATTTTCATTCAACCTGGACGTTGATTAATGATTTCTCCTCGACCATGGAGTAAATTCGCTTAAGAACCACGAGGAAAAACTTCTTTTTCGAATCTGTGATATTCAACTACGCTCTAAAATCGACTATGTAGTGGATCGATGTTTCGCAAGAATATCCTAGTCACGTGTTTATCACTTAATTAAATTTTCTTGTATTCATCGGTTGACGCAAAAGCGAGGAAAACGCGTCTTGCCACGATATTGGCGATCGATCAATCACACCTCGTTAAAAGATATTGGAGAAGTCGGTAGCTATGCGTATCAGGTGTTATTTAAGAAAGAAGAAAGAAACCACCATTTCCTATATTCCGATTAAAACTAGTTACCCAAGATATATAAAAAAATACGTATATCCCAGACGATGAAAGGAGGATATCATTAGATTAGATTAGACTCCTCGTTAATCGATCAATTATAAAATTGAATAAATCGAAGAACGAGTTAATATTGACGATCTCTTTCTTTGGTGAAAAGAAAAGAGTTTTTAATTTATTTTTAACTTTCAAATTTGGGATAAGCGAGATTCGAGAGTCGATTCATTATAAAATAATGAATAGATCGAAGAACGAGCGAATCAACGTTCCGCCGATTGGATTCGTCTCTTTCTTTGGCGAAAAGAAAAGAGTTAATTTAGGATAAAGAGTTAATTAAGCTCTTTGCTTAGATTTGAGAAAGAAGAGATTAGAAACGGATATTAAAATTATTCAACGTACGATAAGATAAGAGAAACGTATCCTGATCGTTCATATTTTTTCTTTCTACACGACGAGCCCATCCATGTCCATTGTCTCCGAAAACAATGGCAGTGTGTGTCATTGTTCTCTTTAAAAGAAAAAAAGGATACGAATATCCTCTTCTTCATTGTCACGCCCTTCCCACCCTTCTAATGAAGATCTGTGGGTAATATTAATTTGGTCAGAGGCGTGCGTAACGTCGTTGCACCGCGAAGAAGAGAACAAAAAATTTTCACTTGCTTTTTTCTTCTATCCACGAGTCTGCAACAATAAATTGTAAATTAATCGTTGAACGTAACTGCGATTATCTCGTTTGCTCGAAGATGATTTAAATAGACATTTTTCGATTTTTCCTTTTGCTTAATTATCACGATTGTATTTACAAATACGTCGATAAGTTTCGTACTCGAGAATCCGGCGAGTGGGCTTTAAATTCGCAGAATTTCACCCTCTTTTTCTCTCTTTCTCGTCGCGCGGCATAATGCCCTTAACCGGTTGACATCCGGCGGAAACTTGAATTGCCAGCTTTATCTCTTACAAGGTTCGAATCGTGCCCAGTGATAAAACCTTGTCAACGAGGAGAGGGCCATTGAGAATGCATTTCAAGAATTTTACGTGTGTTAACCGGGTGATAATTGTATTTAGATAATCAAGGAAATCGCTTTATCGCGTCAACAAAATATTTACCACTTATTCATTCTTTTTAGCAACGAAAATTTACTCTTTCCCGATAAAATGACAAGAGACGCTTAAGTTTGGAAGATCGGGTAAAATTTAAACTCGAGACTCGTTGAATAAATGATAATAGTAACAAGAGTCATTTTCTACGTTCCGTTACGCGTTTACATGGATAATGGCACGGATCGATTCGATAGGAAATGAGGAAAAACCGAGATCGTCGAAAGAAAGACGGCATATCTGACGTGATCATCTGCACGGGTTGCATGAAAAATAGGATGGAGTTTAAACCGAATACCTCTAATGATCGTCCATTTCCTTTTCTTTTGCAGATGCGTGGCTGGAATGGCAGAAAAGTTACGCGAGGCGGCCGCACGTGGCGACGTAGCGCGGGTTGCGCGACTCCTTGACGAAGATATTAAGCCATTGCCGGACGAAGTGAGTTTCCTTTTTTCTCTATTGTTTAATATTTTCTTTACTTGTCCATAGATATCTCGAACGATATCTTTCTTTTGCTGGAGAATGATTAAAAGACGTAGAAAGGATTCTTTTTACGGAGAGGTTTTTTTTTCTTTTTCTTACAATTCCTGGGGATCGATCACGAATCAACGATTAATAAATTTAACATTCTAAGTGAGAAGTAGGTCGGAATGATTAATTAGATATTGCGAAGAACAACGAGTTTTTTCGCACTGGAAGAAAATTGAAAGTTACGTTTTTGTTTCACGGTTGGAGAATCCGAAAATTTTCTTCTAGATAAGTTTTCTAAGTGGGATGTCTAGGGTTCCCTAGGAATTTTTATAATAAATTCAAGCTACTTCGTTGTTTCGGAGTTAGGCAAAAGAAATCTTGGATTTTTCTTTTTAAAATTTACCATTTCAGCAATGTCCAAAATATTATTAATCGAAATTTGCAGAGAATCCAAGTTACTAGAACTCTTTTAAGTTATTAGGACTACTTTCTACGCTGATATTGTTTATCGCTCGTTAGATATTCTATCTACGAATCCTATCATCAACGAGGTATATCTATATCGTAAAAAGCGTTCGAATTCTTTCAAAAATTGCAGAGACTTCATTTTCAATCGTCGTCGCTACTTTTCTTTATTTTATTCTAAACAAGCTCGATAAAGGAGACTCGTTAAAGCCACGCGTTCCCCGGAATATATTAATTCCCTCACGTATGTAAAATAACATTTGCATCTCGATTGTGACAGTCGTCTTTGGTGGGAATGCAGATAAGCGTGTTGCTCGCGCATTTGTCAAAAGATCGGTGGAGCATGCTGCGGGGCAACTTTTGCCCGATTATTCCATGCATTCGTTACAATTACTTCCTCTCCCTTAATTGCGCCGATGAAATTAATCGCGCAGAATCGTTTTTTTTTCCCAGCCAAAGGCGATAGTCGAAGCTAAAGTGCTTTATTATGCGAACAACCGATCGCAGATGCATCTGATCGCGGAATAATTGAAATTACGTCGATCGATAACCGGGGGATCGAGCCACGGGGGGAGAAATAGTCCTCGTTTTTGAAATTAAACTCGCATTCGTCGAATTCCTCGAGCGTTCTCGCGATGTTCGATTTTATGGTTTATCGTTTTATCTTTCAGGGGAATGGAGGAAATTAAATAAGAAGGAATTATCGGATCGATTATTCTTTTTCTTTTTTTTTCAGATAAACGGAGTAATTTTATGTTTAAATTATACATTTAAATGGTCTTGTATATGAATATTCAATGCTTCCGAGTATATGAATCGATAATTATATGAATCAAGCGTTCTGTTAATCGAATAGTTCTCATTTTAATTCGAATTCTAGAAATTTTATGAAATGGTAAATGTTTAATTAATAAAAATTGAATATACGCGAACAATAATAATTGATAAAGTGTTTAATATTTAATTTTTAGCTTGGAAAAGTAGTTAATATGTAACAAATATATTATATTGATATTTAAAAATAGTTAAAATTACTTGATCAATTAGCGATTAACACGGATTAACGTTGGAAGGTTTTTATATATTTTTTTTAAATACATTTTATTGCATGCATTTTTATGTGTAAATCATTTAATATATAAATTAGCTTTCTATATGTCTTATACATATTTCTTTTATATATTTTCTTTATTTTTTAAAAATATAACCTGTTCAAAGTGCTAATTTTGTAAAAGTTAAATACGAAATAGATAAGCGTATCAAATTCTATAATTAGTTCTAAGTAAAATGATGAAGAAGTGTTTTTTCTGGAAGTGTTGTACTTGAAAAGGTAACTAAAAGGTAAGTAAATTAAATTTCTCTGAAAAATTCTTGGAAATGATGTCAAATTCTTAGAAATTTAAAAATTCTTGGAAATGACGTCAAATTCCTGGAATTTCCCAAATTCTTGGAAATGACGTCAAATTCCTGGAATTTCCCAAATTCTTGAACGAAAAAAATTTTTGGCCGAAATTTCGACTTTGTATCAGGAGAACATAAGTCGATAGGAGGTCGTTCGAGAATTTTTTCCAGAAATTTCGTCAGTTCTTGGAAATGACGTTAAATTTTTGGAATTTTTGTTGATTTTTACATTTTTAGAATCCAATGTCCAAATTTTTATGAAATTTTATATACTTACCTTTTTACTTATCTTTTATAATTGTTACGACTACTATTTTTTCGAGTTTTTTATCTATTTTTTTCAACAGTTCTCTTAATTATAAATATACTTATCTTTTTACTTATCTTTTGCGTACTTATCTGTTATATCAGGTATTTTTTTAAGTTTTTTATCGTTTTTTCCAACACTTCTCTTAGTTCCAAACATACTTATCCCTCATCTTTTTTTACAATATTTTTTAAAAGAATTTTTTTAATTCCAATATTCGGTTCTTAAATTAAATAAATCTATTTCAATCCTAAATAAATTTTTAAACGAAATTACGTATTTCTTTTGTCCACAGAATGGGAGAAGTCCTCTGTTACTGGCTGCAGCAGCTGGCCACGTGGATGTCTGCGAAACTTTGCTTCTTAGAGAAATCGACATCAATGCCGCGGACAATGTGAGTAATCATTAGATTTTATTTCCTATTTTCGATTACGAGTTCCTCAAATATTTGAAAACTGCGATCCTAAAAGAATAATTAAAATAGTTAAGAATAGGATGAAAATATTTATCGAAAGATATTTTATAAAATTTGTTGAAAAAGTAAACGGTTTAAATTCTGAAGATACACGCAATTGGCCAATAATTCTCGAGTTCAGGTAGGCTGTTCCACTTGTCAGCTGCGCAATATATCAATACAGCGGACTAATGAAGGGTGTACAAGATAATTACACCTGTAATTGCCAGTTTACATCGAAGGGAAGATGTCTTTGTGGTTACGGTTTATTGGTCGGTATCGTCGATAATATCGATACCGGATATCTAATTCGGCTCATAAAGAATCATAATTATTATCAATTCTTCTTACGAGCCACGAATAATCATAAAATTTTACTACACTATGAAATATTACAAAATTATACCGTAGACACTCTAACTCTCTTCTCTTAATTCCTCTCCATATCTTTTTTTTTTTTTTTACTTCTATAATATCTTCGATATTACTGTATAATTAAATTTTTCCAAAATTTTTGAAAACATGACAGTGGAGAAAAATTTTACGAGTGGATAAAATTTACCATCGAAGAATATCGAGAAAAAGCTTAACCATTTACGCAAACAAAAAGAAAAGAAAAAGATAATTCTCTTCACTTTTCTTACATTCCCTTCTTACCATTCGTACTATTTCACAAAAAGAAAGAAGAAAGTGGAGAGAAAGTGAAGAGGAGAGTAAGGAATCTAACGAAGCTGAAAAATCTTATCATCTAAATTCTCCTGCTCCTCTCGAAAGAATCGGTTCGAAAAATGCACGGAGTCCTCTTAGTACGCGTTTAGATTCAGCCGACACGGTTATCGAGCCAAGACAATGATTGGTTGGAAAGAAAGCGATCGAAAAGATGGTCTCGGTTATCGCTTAGGAGGGATCCGGCTTCGGCCACTGAACGACTGACGGCCAATCTTCTCTCTCTCCACGGACGCAGAACACGTTTGGCTAGATCCTGCCAGCAAGGGGTAGAGAGGTGGCTGTATTTAGAATCGGTGTACACACTCGGCTGGTGGCCGACTCGATATTCCTACTAAATTCCCGTGAATATCTTCTTGCGCGGCGACACAGGGGCCCTCCTCCATCTCTTTCCACCTCTTTTTTTCTTTTCCTTTTTTTCAACTCCCCCTTTTTAATCGCCGCTTGTTTTACACCGAACCACTGCCCGTCCAGACGATTAATTGATAAGTTGGCGTTGATAAATCGCGACTCGAGATTTAAACGAAAATTTTCTTCTCCTTCTCTCTCTTTTTTTCGATATATATATACATACGTTAACGTTTATACGTTAATCATGGTGTTATTAAAATTAAATAAACTTGCGTTTCAGTTTCTGATAACGTGATTTTCTTTATCCCTTGATTTTAAAAGTGGAATACGTACTTAAGAATCCTTCGAGAGAGCGCTAATGAAAGAGAAAAACGAGTGTCTCTTTTCTGGTTTAAATTTTACGTAGAGATAACGGGTCGAAAAAGAAATAAAGACTAACTAAACCTGCAAGATATCTCGGTATTCCACACACCCCCCGTTCCTTTGTCCCTGGAACAAGGATACGCAAAGCACGGACACGTGGATCCAAAGGTTAATTGGTTTCACGGTTAAAACTGCTCGGTTCAAAGGAGGAAAGGATCTTTCCGGCACATCGAGCCACGAGTTCGCCCCTTTTTCGCCTTTCGCGCGCGTTCCTTTTGTCTGCATAAGGCGATCTCTCGAGGAGGGAAACCTTGTCCCCCTCCTTGCTATCTGCAAATGAAAGATCGATATTTATCGGTAGACCGATCGTAGAAACGTACGTGGCGGCCCCCTGTCTATGCCCTTTTCCACTCCGCTCCGTTCGCGCGCCATTGTGCAACAGCTTATGGAGACCGGTGTGGATCGAAACCAGTTTTTTTCTGTTTTTCCTCTTCTTCTTTCATCGAGTGAAAAATCAACGATCTTTCCTTCGATCCTCCGCGCATCTCGTCTCCACGGAATCGAACGAAACGTGGCGCGTATTCCAAGTTCGTTCCTTTGTTCTAAGTTATTCGTGTCGAAAAGGACTCGTTGCGAAAAGAAAAAGGAAAGGCGAGGTATTTAATTAATATCGCGTAAAGTAAAGTTGAGCGCAGTTGGAAACGACGTTAACATTTCTCTTCCACGGATGGAAATAACGTTTAAACGAATATTCTCTCTCGGAGGAGGAGGAGGGGAGGAAGGGTTTTTCTTTTTTGGCAAGTATTATCGACGCATGCGCGCCGCATGACGAAGGGAGAAGCATAAAGAAGAAGGGGAGATGGTTGAATGGCATTTACAACCATGAAATTTACGACGATTTATACTCGCATTCCCCTCCCTCCGCCGCTCTTTTATTCGTACCGTGGCAGCTCGCGTTCCTATCTCCTAAGCCCGTCGTGATATTCACGTGTACTAAATCGCTCGGCAGATTTACGGCGCGGCAATTTGAAGGATTCCTTCTCAACTCGTCCATCTTCCCTGTGAACAAATAAGAGGAATGAAGAATAAGAAGAAAAAAAAGGAAACGTCGATTCTTTCCCAAACAATTAATAATTTTCGTCCCCAATCGTAGAAACTATCTCTCGTATCCAACGTATCGTATCCAACAATTCACGCATCTTACAGCCCTTTTCTCTTTCGAGAAAGCCTCGCTAAAAAATCACTGGTAATCAATTTTTACAAATATCCAAGATAAATAATGGAAAGTAAATTTCGGTCCAACGTTGTGAGCGAAGGGTCTTGGATTGGACAAAGTTTCTTCGTGATTTCCATCCGAGGTTACACGCCTCCTCTTCGCGCGACCAAGATTTATACGTCCTCGCCGATTCCTCCTCGAGGAATTTGGCACACGTTCGCTCGACACGAGGCGTATAATTACGGTTTAGACCCAGAAAATAGGTTTTTAGAGGGGAGGGTAGGCGTTCCATCGATCGTTCCTTACTTCGAACCGGATTTTTGTCGGCGGATCCCTCTGAAAGACTCTTTTCCTTCTTCTTTTTTAGCCAGGACTCATTATCATACGTCCTTGAAGTCCTTTTTTTTTTTTTATCTATCTTATCCCCGACGAGTCGAGGGGAAATATCGTGGAGCGTTCGCAACTTTCTCAATTTCTCAGGAATCGAGAATTCGATTCGCAAACCGATTCAAATATTCTCCATCGATCTTCGCCTCGTGTCTCAAGAATAATCAATTCGTTTCTCTGGCCATCAAACTATATTTCACTGTGTTACGTAATACGAATCGAGTCTCCTATTTGCACTTGCGTCGTAAAATCGATCGTTACGCGATTCAGAAATATTTTCCACGCGGAAAAATCCAAGGAAAGATCGATCTTCTTACTCTTTGCTTTCACCATCGGACAAATACAGCAGACCGATAGGAAACCGATGTTCCTCCAATCTTTATCTTTATCTAATCTCTAATCACGATATCCGTTATCATTTATAACACCACGTTATTAAGATCGTGTAAAGAGATCTCTTTCGCTTCTTTTCTTCTTCCATTTCGTTTTTTCTCTTTTTCGACAACTTCGCTTTTCTCGAGATCTCCATGTTTCTCGAACTTTCCCTCGGGCTCGAGATTTATTTTTTGGATTCGGAGGACGTGGATTTATGGCGACGAACGTGGTTATTTCGGATAGTTTGGATTATAATTTCCCTCCCGGGCAATTTATGGATAGTGGAACCAGTCCACTGTAGATTATTTCGACGAGGGAGTTCGAGTTGTTCGTATTATATTGGAAATTTTGGAGGCGCGTAATCGAGAATTCGAGTGGAACGAAGTTGCTTAAAGTTACTTTTTTATTATAACCCCTTTTGAAGCGGAATTAATCTCGAAAAAATTCTTTCGCGGCTAAATTTGTCCAGGAAGGAATGTATTGACTAATATTAAGAAGAAGTAAGCGGATCGAGGATATATCTTTTTCCTTTCCTGGAAAGCCTGAAACGAAATAAAGCTCGCGTGACGATATAATTTCGGATGGCAAAAGGGAGAAGGTAAGACACTTACTTAAATCTCAATTTAAGAGCTTCTGTTCTCGTCCGCGAGCGTTCGATCCATTTAAGGTTGTCCCTTGTCTCGATGATCGATTTCGGTCCCCGTTCCGCCGAACGGATCGGCCGCTGGAAAATGGTAAACGACACCTTTCTCGAAGAAAAAGTGGAGGAGAAATTAAAAAGGCTAGAGATAACGAGGCCATAAACCAGTCCAGATAAACCTTTTAAATTCCCCACCTCGAATAAATGGACTCGGGCGAAAATTCATTCAGGTACGCACGCGGGAATAAATCTTTGTAAATAGCCGCCTGTGATGCCGCTTACTCGTTGAAAAGGAAAAAATAAAAATAAAAAACATTCGACCTTGTCTTAAATACTTGAGCTACTTATTAAATCGGCCTCTCGAATATTAAGATATTACCGTAATTATTCAAATTCATTGATCCGAGCCAAGTTCAAATTTGTCAGATCGAATTTTCTTTTTTTTTTCTTTAACAAAATCTTCGACTCGATCTCTTAACTCTCTTCTTCCTAACTCGATCATATACGAATTTCGAACGCGTGGAAATATTTCAACAGAGAGAGAGAAAGAGAGACAGATAATCGAAAATTTTCCAAAGGAAAATTTCTCTACCCGAGAATCTTGTTCCTCTCTCTTGCATCTCCTATGCGTTGCTCGTACGCGAACAATGATACCAGTTTGACTGGTGCGCTTCTCCCACTCCGTAAACACGACCCCCCCTCTCCTCCTCTGCTTTTATGCAACGTCCTCGGAGGATATCGGCGGCCGACCGACGTTACAACCTCCGAGCGAACTGATAAGGGGCCCGGATGACACGCGCCTTCCGAGAATCTTCCAGCTTCCAGTTAAAAAAAAAAGGAGAATGGATAATCCTTTCGATATCGAAGAAGGCTGTATATTCGCCTATAAATTCCTACGTTTGGAATTGATTTGTAAATCTTTTTTACAAAAATTCTTCCTCCCCTTCGAATCGTCCAAGAAACGTTCACGTTAGAGTGATCATTGGGAAACACGTATCTTACTAAGGGATGAGAAACAATTTCTACATCTTACTCTATATTCGTAAAAAATGTTAGAAATCGATTCGTAATCATTGGCCAACGCTCGATAATACGTCCTCCTTTGCATTTCATTCTGGTTTATATTTAGTCTGGCTTATATCTACTCTTAGAGATCGATCGAGTGTTTATGCGGAGCGACCCATTGTGCATCGCGTGGACGAGCAATGGCGGATAAAAGCGCGCGAAAGAAGCGTAGAGTAGTAGAAGTCGTAATCGAAGGTCGAACCGGTGGTATATAGATGGCGTTAATCGCGTTTGACAAGGCAACCGCTCCTCCTTTGTAACGGGAACTTTCTCCTTTTGTAATTATTCCTCGCTTCGAATCCCTTCCAACGAATGAAAGCTTCGCGGCGAGGAGGAGGAATTTTTTGTAAATTGAAATATTTAATTACGAAACGCGCCATATTTCGTATATATTTTTATATATTTGTGTTGAGTCTATTTTTTAAAATTCGATACCTAACTGGTGACTGGCATCAAACGAGAACGATCGAACCAATGAGCTCGATTTTTCCATCTATTACACGAATCGTAATTAATTGAAAAGATAGCTAAAATCAAAAATCTCGAATAAAGTTGCTTTAAGTAGTTACTTATTCATCGAAGCAACTTATCGAATATTAAATATTCCCGTCGTTGTCACGATTGTTAGAAATCGTTCGAAACGAGGCTACTCGCGTTGACGATCCGGTCGAGAGACAGAACAGAGGCAGAGGCCAAAAGTTGTTAATTAAACGTCGTCTTCGCCCGATTGCTTTTCTTCCTTTTTTTCTTCTTCTCGTTTCGTGGCGAGGAGAGGTGTCTACCTTTCTCGACGCACACGAGAATCGATTCTCCTGAGAAGGGTGCTCTCGAGACGAGTAACGAGTTCCAAACTTGAGAGACAAGGGTTTATTATTGCGCTCAGTGAAAGGGGTAAGCTATTCGTCTCGATTTTGATATCCCCGCGCGACAACGGGATTATGCGAAGCGGAAGGAGTTCTCTCGAGCTTTTTCCTTTCTCGTTTTTGGATAATTTTTCTCACGCGGAAAAGTATGCGACGAGAATGGAAAGTAAAAAGTAAAAGTTGGGTAGCAAGGTATTTCGAGGGGAAGATTGCCTGTTTTGATGGCGATAGTTAAATTTGAGAACGGAATAAAATCTTTAAAATCTCTATTTCCGCGGTTAGTGCCAATAAAAATTAGATTTTGCATAAAGCCGCTTATCGCTTATTCGACTTCCTCATATTTTTACGACGTGCAAAGTATTTCCCTCGCGATTCCTCAACATTAACGACATCCTTAAAACAAGCTTCTTTCTTCGAGAAATTAAACACACCGTAAATATAATTGCTATTCATTCTCTTAACGAACTTTAAACTTTCATTAAAATTGAAGAATATTCTAGCTGTAATATTCGAGGAAGGGAAATAAAGAAGCGGTAAAAATCCCCCTTCTTCAACGCATTCGAGACGATGCGTCAAATATCGAAGACAGACGCACACATACAAAAGAAAAAAACGATCGTAAATCGGCGATAAAATAAAAAAATTCCCTTTTCTTTTTCCACGTTCCTTGTAAAAAATTTGCGTCATCCGTTACACGGTGGAAAATCTTTCATAACGTTGCGATACTTAAAAGAACGGCGAAAGTTTCGTTTGATTTTTTCCATGAGTGCATCCATCGTATTCTCGATTTTCGAGATATCGAACGTTGATATCCGTTTATGAAAAAAGTAATGGAGAGCTGCTCGATTGGCTCTGGTGTTGCTTCTTACTTTTTCCAAAGGGTTGTTTCATCGTGCAAATTGTTCTGATAATCGATTTTAAAGATTTCCTTTTAAAACCGCGTAATACGATTGATCAAGCGTAACCGGAAGTTGTCAAACAAGAAAGCGTTGCTTTCAAACTGAAGTGTGCAAGATCCTCCTCTTCTTTTATCCGTCTCTATTTTATCTCTTTCACCCAGGTGAATGGAATTGATTACCAAGTTCCTTTCCAGAAGTTCCAGAGATTCGATGCTAGATCGATGTTGCGGCACAAAAAAGATTTGCGGTTTCTCCGTTTTTGGCCTCGAAGAGAAAGAGAGAGAAAGAGAGAAAAGTAAGAAGTAAAAAATATCGTTGAACGAATTACGTAACTTTGTTTACCTTAACGATAGCATCCTTTCTTCTCTGTATTGTCATATTCGATTCGCCAATCGTCTCGACACATTGTTCCTTCTATCGTACCGCCGTTCGAGTAAAAGTCGAGATGAAGGAAGGTTATTTCAATCGTGCCTTAACGACGTTTTAATAATCCTCGAACGCAGCTTCCCCTAAAGGATTCTTCCCGTTTTGCATCAGCTGCGAGCATAATGCGACCGCTTAACGCGGCCTCGTCGAAAAGGTGGGTCGTTAAAACCGGTAAGAAAATGAGTTTCGAGGGGATAATTACGGTTTTCCTTACGGTTCTCTTCCACGCTTACGAGGAAGCTTAATTACGCGATATAACACGCTTAAAAAAAATCTCGAATCGCGCGATCAGACGATTGTTAATCGAGTAATGCGTAGAAATATGTAAGAACGGAATTTGAATTTCGTTTTTTCTTTTTTTTCTTTTTTCTCCTGGATCGAAGAATGGATAAAACGCAAGAGGGAAATAGGAATCAGCGACTTTTCTCTTTTGGGAGGGGAGGTAATAACGCTTTCGAGAATTAATTGTTGCCGATCGTTCGGCGAAGGATGAAAGAAAGAGGGAGACGATTTGTTTAGCCTCGAATCGCGCCTAGGATGGGACGTGAAATCGCGAATGGCAACAGGAGAACGTCGATGATGACGTTCTTTTGACATTTCAGCTTGTGAAATCGCGCGTTTTATTTGGATAAAAGTAAAGTGCGAGCAAATAACGAAAGGAATGCGATGCAATTCATTGGAAAATAAACACAAATCTTTCCCCGAATGATCGAATATCAAACTTGTCCTAACTACTTACAAACTTTAATCCCAAATTTGTCTACTCCTTCCGATTCATTTGCTCCTTTTTTTTTCACTTAACGAGTAATCAATAAATAAAGAAAGCAAATAACGCGATGCAATTCGTTGAAAAATAAACACAAATCCTGACGCGCATATTCATCGAATACCAAACTTGTAATTACTTACAAACTGTAATCGAACCGTAATCCCAATTTGTCTACCAAATTTGTGCCCACCTCCTTCGATTCATTGACTTCTTTTTTTCTCTTAACGAGCAATAAATAAAGGAAATAAATCTTCCCCTCGACACTTTCCCAAATTTGTCTACCAAACCGTTTATTTCTCCCTAAGTGAGCAACCAATAAAGAAGGAAAGGAAATAACGCGATGCGATTCATTTACTCCTTTTTTTTTCACTTAACGAGCAATCAATAAATAAAGAAA
Source organism: Apis cerana (assembly GCF_029169275.1). Classification (NCBI taxonomy): domain Eukaryota; kingdom Metazoa; phylum Arthropoda; class Insecta; order Hymenoptera; family Apidae; genus Apis; species Apis cerana. The sequence continues at coordinate 8,568,087 of NC_083863.1, forward strand.
TAATGCGATGCAATTCATTGGAAACTAAGCACAAATCTTCCCCTTTAATCCCAAATTTGTCTATCGAAGCACTTCTTCCTAAGCAACCAATAAGTAAAGGAAATAACGCGATGCGATTCATTGAAAAATAATCACAAATGTTTCTCTCGACGCGCATATTCATCGAATACCAAACTTGTAACTACTGTAATCGAGCTGTAATTTGTTTACCAAATTTGTTGACTTCTTTTTTTCCCTTAACGAGCAACAAATAAAGAAAATAAATCTTCCCCTCGACACTTTCCCAAATTTGTCTACCAAACCGTGCACTTCTTCCGATTTACCCTTTTTTTTTCACTTAACGAGCAACCAATAAATAAAGAAATAACGCGATGCAATTCATTGGAAACTAAGCACAAATCTTCCCCTTTAATCCCAAATTTGTCTATCGAAGCGCTTCTTCCTAAGCAACCAATAAATAAAGGAAATAACGCGATGCGATTCATTGAAAGATAATTACAAATTCCCTTTCCGATTCAATTTACTCCATTTTTTTTTTTTTTTTCATTTAACGAGCAGCCATTCTAGTGAAAATTTTTCAACATTCCAGCGGTTCGTACGACAAGCGGGCAGTTTGTCAACCGCGCGCCACGGCCCATTATCATTTTTGTCGCGATAGCATCGCGCGAGTTCCCTTAAACGGGCGGAACCGGCTCGATGGCAATCGGGCTGGCCACCGTTTCGCACGTTTTCCACCAACCGAGCGACACGACGACACCACCGGTTTATTCCTCCTCGTCTCACGCCGCGATCTCATCAACCGCGTAATAGGCGGACGTCTCGTCTCGACGTGCTCGTGTTTCACTTCCGAGCCGCGACATTATGAGACCTCGAAGCGCGGCGGCAAAATCGGCGAGGCAAAGGGGAAACGTAATAATAGCGAGGACGAGTTGTCGTGTTTTGTTTTTGTCTCTCGTTTCGTTCGAACCTTTTATTTGGAATGTAACAATACCTCGTCGATTACAAAGCTCGGTTCGATCACGATCCCGAGTAAAAATTAGAAATTTGTTTAAAAACGTGTGATAGAAAAATCGTTCCTTTATCCTTAATTGAATTGATTATTTAAAAGAATTTTATTAGGTAATTGTTCTGAAGGAATGCTGGTTTTTCTATTTTTTTCTTTTTTAATCTCGCGATTATTTCTCTTAAATTTGTTCACTCGGTTCAATTTCACGAAAAGCGTTTCGAACCGGAACGCTTGACACGTAAACGACATTCCATTTAAGAGTCGTTGTTGAAGTGACAGAAGATTAGCGTGCATAATGCTCGAAGAAACGTATTCAGATTGCGAACCTGTTTAGCACGATACTCGGAGGATCGCTTCTTCCCTTAAAGAATATAAAGAAAATACTTGTTATCGTATATATATATATATATATATATACACGCGTATAATTTTTATTATTTTATTATTCTACTCTGTTGTTAAAACGTTGGAAAAAAAATATTAATATCTTCAATTTATTTATCAAAAACGATCGATGATGGACGGTTGTAATTAATCGTGCATAGATCGTGTAAAAAGATCTAGTAGAAGCAAGAGTAGAAAATCAACTTGTTGGGTTTCCTACTGAGAGACTCTTGCGCGTAACTCACCAAGTTGGATTATTCTTAACCAATATACCATCCACGATTTACGTCTCAATTTCCCTAGATAATTTACAACGGGGAAAAAAATAATATAATTTACGAAAAGATCTTTCGAGACCCCAAGAATTATTAAAATTATTCACTTTTAGAATTTTTCCAACACCTTCTAATATAATCCATTCCAGAAAACTCATATGTTATCTTTTAATATTCTTGTGGCAACCTGTTTTAACACTGTAATGCACGCTCGAGCAACTTTCGAATAATCTGTATGTATGTTGTGACTAAGGTGTCCCAAAAGAAATTTATGTTGTTTCCTTTATGATAAAATTTAAAAAGTTTCGAGTTTCAATGCCCGTCATCTTTTTAAAAATTGTAATAAATCCTTCGATCGAGATCACATTTTTCCCGAATAAAATTCACATTTAAATTTTCTCAACGAAAAACACCTACCAATTTGTCCCATCTACCTTTTCTTCTATCCACTCACTCCACATCCATTTCACGACAAATTAATTAATCCAAATTATTTAATTTCTTCTCGCTAAACTATCAATCCTCCACGATGTCCAAACACGTAATTTCACCACGACTCGATCGATCCCTTGGGACGACGTTGCAATAATGGATGCGTCCATGTCGGATGACTTATCGCGGAAATAAAGAGCGCCTCGATCTTTTATTTATCCCGATTCGAGAGGACAACGTTACGTCGATCGATTTCTTGCCACGTTTCCAACACGTATAACGCGATGTTGTCTCGCGAGAGAAGGAAGCATTGGAAATTTTAATCCGGGAATGCGTCGCGTTTTGCAAACGAATCCCCTGGGTGATACAGAGAAAAATTTGTTTCGTTTCTTTCGGCGTGAAAAAATTCTTGGGAGTGCGAGCAATGCAGTTTCGAGAGATGCGATCGATTTATCTTGTTTTGCTTCGTTCGATGTGGATGAGTATGTGAATAATATTTATTTTTTTACTTATTTGTAACGATCGTTGTTAAACGTATAAAGGATCTTGAAGGGATCGATCTGTAAGATAAGGAAAAAATAATTCGCGTAGAAAAGCATCGAATCACGTTGCTGATCAACGTTGCCTGTGGATAGGCAATTAATCAAGACTGACTAATAGAACGATCGATAATCTATCCATCTGCCTCTTAAAAATCGTGTTCGAAGACTTCTAAGAAAATTTAAAATTATTCTATCATCCATAAGAGTGGGAATTCGAATATTTTTTTCTAAGAAAACTCAAAATTATTCTCATTGTTCCATAAGAATGGAAGTTGGTTTCAACGTCCATCATCTTTTTAAAAATTGTAATAAATCCTTCGATCGAGATCACATTGTTCCCGAATAAAATTCACATTTAAATTTTCTCGACCAAAAACACCTACCAATTTGTCCCATCTACCTTTTCTTCCATCCACTCGCTCCACATCCATCTCACGACAAATTAATTAATCCAAATTATTCAATTTCTCGGTTGGTTTTCTCCTGTTTTCTTTTCTTTGAAATTAGCGCGCGTAAGAAAGTCGGTTTCTCCGTTTCGTATGCGACGAAAGGGTAGAGGGCAGAGCGGGGCGTTGTTGGCGGTTAAAGTGCAACTTTGACAGTTGGGCAATCGGCTCCACGTTCGATTCGCGTCTCGAGCGTGTAACGCTCCGTGGAGAACGTGTTATGGTTAGCGTGTCTAGTATAACGCGTGAGAACGGTTGCAGTAATAGTGGTTCGTGTCGCGTGTCGAATAGATTTACTCGGGATTTATTACGATTCTCGCGCTGTTTTCTTTAAAAGGTCGTCTCACCGAGATGCTCAAGCGTGCACGGCTCGTGTTACAGTAATCACGAGTTTTTAAAAACGCTCTCTCCCTTGCGCGAACTCTATTCTATTCCTCTCTTAAATCGTTCCTAAAAATTGTTACTATCCTCGAATTATCCTCGACAATTTTACTTTCGAATCGTCTACGAACATATTTCTCTGTCCAATTTATCTGGCTTAATTAAAACAAAGAAAAAAGTCCAAGATAATGAAATGTAAATAAAGTGTTCAGGCAACGATTAATCTCCCAGTTCGACGTATTAATAACTTGTTAACATGTTAAGTTAGCCTATTTTTAACGGAGTCGAGCAATCTGTCTACGAACCGGATTATTTACCGCGGTTGGATAGAGAAATTTCCTAGACCGAGGAACCGCCCCTGCTCGACTTTTCCTTACCGCAATATATTACCAACTTCCCGATAAAGACGGCCTGATTTATCGCTTAACCGTCACGCACCGCTTCGAGGATCTCTCGCTTGTTCCAGTTCGACCGATGTAACCCGGATAGGTAGCTCTATCCTGTCCGGTAAATCTTGCATGGACGGCTTCTTCGTCCCTAATGAGGCTGATCCTCATCTTTGACGAGAATTTGACGAAATTTTTTCTTAATTTCATCCAAATTTCTCTCCATCTCTCGTCAAACGTACAGGATCTCGAAATCCTTTTTCTCAAATCCTCGCGAAACGAACGTGTTCGAAGGCGATCGAATGGCAGGAATCGCGATGTCGATAAGGATGGCTGATACACGTGTCAGTATATGTAGATCGAAATTGGAAGAGGGGAAGTAAAAGGCTAGATCAGCGACATTTCTTAATCGAGGCTTTCGTGGACAAGCTTGATCCGATCTTCGTGTTAATCGTTTGATTAATTACTCTCGCGTATATTTTACACGTATGTGATAAGGATCGGTGATGTCGAGATACGACATGGTGTTTCCAACAGTTGTTTGGAAACGGAGTTTGAGTAATGAATATGTTGAGATTGAATTTTCTAATTGACATTTATGATTTTCATGTATATATGAATATACATATGTTTGTATAGCTTCATCATTTTGAAATTTATGTATCTGTATTTACATTGAGATGCTAAAAATCGTCTTGTTGCTCATCTTTTAGCGGCCATTCAAGGAATATGAATTCTTTAAATATCACGGAAGTAAACGAAATTTATCAATCTGTTATTTCTCCATTAAGAGGAAGAGCGGAGGATTTTTATCTCATCGAGAGATCAGATTATCATCGCTCATTCAATCGATTTTAATTCATTCGAAATTTAACGCAATCTTTTATTGTTAAGACGTAGAATTTGTATTTCATAGAAAAGAATAAATATAATTATTTCGCGTTAGGAAAGTGTTTAGAAAGCGTGTATTGATATTTAATCGCGAACCGGTTCCGGTTCCAAAGTTCATTCGACGAGACGCAACCGCTCATCATCCGACCGATTATTATTCAAGAAGCAACGTAACGGCAGAAACACCATCGCGCCTGTAAAATTTAATTTACTAAATACTCACGCGAACATAATTAGATAGATGGTTGCATCATCGTGTTTCTGCACGAATCAGAAGACAGCACAATGAGTTTTTTCGCAAGAGCGAGGAAGGTTTTTTTGTTTCCATCGATCCTCCTCCTCCTCCTCCTCGTTTTCCTCGAGCACGTTCGTTTCGAACACGGAAACGAGTCGTAGGTATACACTTTGCGCGGTGAAACACGGGTATTAGGATAATGAAATTGCATCGTTTTACTCGCTGGATCTCGCCTCTTGCACGTATAGCTTAATTAACGCTCGTTCTCGAACTTCGTTTCTGATAGAGATACGTCGGTTCATTTTTATATCGTTAATTGCATCTAGCGTTGCGTGGACGAATACCGTGAATAATTGATTTTTAACTTAAACAGTATTTTTAACGAGATCAATCTATGATCGATCATGGATCGATTCTATCTTCTTTCCCCTTTCTTTTCTCGTATCTTTCCATAAGTTTTTGTAAAAGTCGTCAAACCTTATTACTCCATAACGGTCTCTTTTTATAATAATTCCGGTGGTAGCCATCATTAAACGAATCTTTTGATACTTGAGGTCAGACAGTAGACGAGGGAGAGAGAAAAATAGAACGCTTGTCACGCGATCCTCTCTTCGACACAGGAATCATAAATTCGGCCGTGAAAAACGCGCGACACGCGCGATAAATCGCCTCCCCCCTCTCTTCTTTCTTCCCTTTCAAATTATTTTTTTCCACGCCGCGTTAATTTGCACGTAAATAAGAAACGTGGACTCGGCTAGATGGGCCGAGCTCGTAAAATTATTCATCTTCGTATCTCGGCAATTTATAAATACCGGCTGACCCCCGCTTGTTACGTTACCTTTAACCGTTGCACAGCTGTTGAGCAAATATCGAGTTTGCGGCAACTGGGCCCGTCCCAACCGGAGCAAAATATGTACAAGCGATAAATTCCGCTTGTAATTCGAGTTTCACGGCCGGCTAAATGTATCGAAAAGCGAATAATCGATAATTTTCAATTTGATCGACGCCTTCTTCTCCTACAGTTTCCTCGATTTATTAACGATCGTCGCGTGTTAATTTCGATCCATCTGTAATAATCGTTTCGATTATCGAAAATATTTAGTTATTTTTTTGTTCATCTTTAGATAGCAGGATGAAATATCGATGACTTTTCCAAGAGTTGGTGGACGGAATTTCTGCACGTTCGGATCTTATTCGGAAGGCAAAGTATATTTCCAGGTATCGACCTCGTTAACCGGACACTGGCTCGTTTTAATAAGCAATTATAAGCGTGACCCGTTGACCCAGGGAAACAAAATCATGAGTTCCGAGAAGAGCTCGTGGCCCGATCCCTTAGGAGGATCTCTCTCGGCCAACATCTCCGTAGTCACGACTTGGTACATTTTGCGCCGGTAATCTTTCCAGGAAGGTATCTCGGCCCGATTGCTTTTTCTTTCGATCAAAGGATCGATTTCCAACAAACGCGAGAGCGAGTAGGATGTAAAAGGAGAGAGAGCCGATTCCAGAGGTTCGGATAAACGTAGGAACACGTACGTATACGTGTGTGAAGATATCGATTGAAATTCATTCGTCGGATCGAAAAGTGAGAAAACGCTCCTCCCATCTCCCTTAAAATTTTAACTTAATAGTTTCTCAATTGCATGCTTATTTTCGCTTTTCGAGATTCACCATTATTATCTTTTACAACGAGCTGACAATGGTATTTATTCATCGATGCACGCACGGATATACAAAGTTGAAAATGTACGGCAGCATAATTGAGAAGCATAATTGATCGACGCGATGGATAATCGCGAATAATGCTATTCCGTTCTGCCATCTAATAGAATAATAATTACAAGGGTGTTAAGAATCTTGGAGATCTCCGCCGTGATAGATCGAAGCTCTGATTAAAAGTATCAAGATGATCGTAATGAAGGCTGGTGAACGTTAATTAACGCGAAACGAGCGTTCCTCTCGAGATCACGTTCGATGCGCAAACGAAGGAAATAAAATTTGAAGAAAAGAAAAAAAAAAAGAGAAGAAGCCGCTCCAAATTCAAAGCTCGTTCGAGATCAGCTCGTTTCTATCTCTCTTTTTCCAGTAATTCTTATCGTTATTTGCACACGCGAACACGCGTGCAAGGCGAGCAGAGAGGTATTAATCGCCAGTGAAGACAGTGATGTATGCTAGCTGCATCAGGAACTCATTAGCGGACGTTGTGGCGCGAAATTTAATTTCAACTTTTCCGAGCTACCGCCATTTTGTCTCTTTTGCGCAGGCCCGATATTAATGGAGAGTTTAGGTCTTGCGTTTTGTATATATACATATATATGGAGCAGTGGTGGCTCTTAATTCCCGTTGTTGTTTAATTTTATCTTATTCCATTTTAAGGGGGGAGAGAGGGGTATTAATGGGATTTTTTAAAAAAGAAAAAGAATTGAAATTCTTCGGTGGAATTACTTTGGAACGATTGGAACGTTGGAAAGACGGTGTTTTCCACCGTCTTTTTAATTGCCAATTTTTATTTTAAAAAGAAATCCTGTTGGCGGAGATATCGATAATTTATTGAAATGCAGATATCGAGGAAATTCCGCAAAATTTCTTCTTACAGAGCGAAACACAGGAAGCAACGGAGTTCAGTATGTGTGCGTTTTATTAGCACCCATTAATCTTGTGCCGGCGGCTCGTATTATTATAGTCGGTATTTAAGACCGCGGGATACGAAAATCATCTATTTTCTCAAACTGGGCCTATCATCTAGTTACCCCTAGATATCGGCAGATGGTTTTGTACTCATTTCGAGCGATTCATTATTTTTATTTTCTCCCTTCGGTTTGTTCGTTATCATGGTCGCTTTCCTCTTGCGAGTTTCAGCTAAGATTTCATTAAATCGAGTTGATTTGCATCGAATCGAATCATTCGTCCATTTAAAACCATTATATTCGAGAATAGAATCGAACGACACTTATTTTCCTTTATAATCGATCTATCCTCGATTTAATTATTAAAAAGAAAATAACAAAAATGTTGATATTTATTTATTATCAATCTTTATTAAGCCTTCAAGACTTTTCGATTCGATTTAAGATAGAAGAATCGTTTATTAATAATCATACGTAGAAATTACTTATCCACATAAATAAAACGCGTATCTCGACTTTATATCTCAAAATTACGTTCACTCGAGGACGTGCAACGTGCGAGAGAAATGCTAAAAATAAAGATTCTCTCGCGTCGAAAGTGTATGATCGCAAGAAAGTGGCAAAAACGAAAGACGAAAATTAGCATACTTTTCCACTTGGTTCACAACCACCGTTATCAAGTATTATCTACCCTAAGGATATTCTTTCCTCGTGATACCATAAAATAATATAAAACCATCGATTTATCCATTCGAACGAAAATCGAATCAACCTCTGTCTATTATATACACACCGACCGATATTACTTCCTCGAAAAAGCAATTAGAAATCCTCTCGAGTCAACAATCGCTCGAGGGCTTCCCGTTTCCTTATCATTCCTTATCGCGTTATTATTCGCCGTCTCCATTAATCCTCGATCAACCCGGCAAAAAGTGAAACCCTAGTTTCCTTCCTCCCGTTCCAACTCGTCCATCGATAAAACAAATATATATTTTTTCCCCCCCTCTACGTGACGCCGAATATCTCACTCGGTAATCGAGATCCACGATGCAAAATAACGTAGAAGAAGAAGAAGAAGAAGAAGGAGAAGGAGAAGCAAGAGTAGGTCCGTAATCCGTCCAGATGATTATAATTTGTGGCAAGGACGAAGAGGTTGCGGATGGGTGTTTCAGCTAAATGTTGCTCGTCCGCATAATGAGAGGAGCTGCTCGTCTCGGGTGCATTAGAGCAAATGATCCGGTAGACGCGCTCCATCACTTCTCCAACGTTGCTTAGGGACGTCCTTGTTCGTTTCTACGTTGGCTGGTTACAGTTAGTCGGATGAGAAACTCGGCCACTGACTCGGTCGTATTGGGATAAAAGCCGAGCGTTGCAGTTGATTATTTCGAATTTGCCACGCGAAAGAAACGCGTTCCGCGAATGCGCGTATGCGCGTGTCACCCATCGTTTACTCGGTCGTTTTTCTATTTCTTCTCCGCGTCGCGGAAATTCGTAGGAGAAACGAAAAATCGTACAATTATGTTTCCTCTTGTTGCAATATCCCGACGTAAAAGTTATACCGTTTATTTTCAAAAAAAGAAAAGAAAAAGCGATCCCGAACGATTATAAAATATTTCCAACGCGGTAGAAAAATAACGAGAGGCGGAGCACGTCCACTTAATTTCACTTGGAAACTAGTTATAAGAAACGAGCTATTCCAATTATATCTGATTATCAAAGAGAATTCATGGAGGGAATCCATCGGTGGAATGTTTCCTGCTTTCTTCGACCACGATATTCTTGTTCACCGGTTAATAAGAAGTTCTGTATGATCCGGCTTTTCGGATTCCCGTCTTGTATCCGTCTTCTTTAGACGAACGCGCGCTATAATGACAATTATAACACGCGGAAACGCGGGGCTGTTATTCATTAACGGGTTGAACGGGATATCGGGGTTATCGAAAACAGGTTTAACGTTCGAGCCGTAAGATTTAATGAATGGATCGTTTCGCGTTTGGCTCGGCGCACGAGTTAAGTGAAAGTGGGATGGAAGAAGCTGGTCACAGCTCCGTTTCGAGACGTTTAAATTGCCAATTTATACGATTTCTTCTGGCCAATTTATACTCTTTGTACGAATAATATTTTATCGAATACATGGCCGGCGTCGAGAGCAACGCCAGAAATTTATTTGATTAAATTCGAACGTTGCGAAGTTATAAATTTCCTCCTTTTCTCCCAAAATCCCAATTTCCAATTATCCTTCCCCCCGTAATAATTTCGATCGTCGCGAGAGACCTTCTGTCCTATTCTCCCGAGAACGATAAAAGTCTTGAATAAAGAATCTAGTAGGAGTGTTTATCGTCCCCTGTCACTTCTTGCTTCGTCCCTGATGAAACGTATTTATTAAGTCCTCCGCGTACGTTTCTTTCTTCGGGCGACGTACGGTCGCGTTACAGTTATCGGAGGACGGCGTAAAAACCGCTAAGAAACCTGGGGAACTTTTCAAGATAGAATCGCACATTCCTCTCGCCGATTAATCCGGATTCCTCGCGATACGAAGATCCGACAAGTTTTGATCCGTTATCACCTTGTACCGTACGTTCGACAGAGATACCATCTTCATTTGTAACATCGCTATTACAAATCTTATTTATGCGCATTTATAATAATGGATCCAGCTTAAAATTAAAATTTCATTCTGGAATTCACTCTGGAACAATTTCAATGGTCCTCTGATTTATTGATTCTTCTTAATTCACGTATCCACCCGTGCTCACGATTCCGCTATCGATCGATAGCCCATCACTATTGAGGAGACAGAATCTCCATCAGACCATTGCGAATCTTATTTATATAGTGATAGACCAAAGTTAAAATTTCTTTTTGGAATACCAAGTTCACTTCAAAACAAACTGGACAAAATTCACAAAACGTGGTATCGTTCCATCCATGCGACTATTACGAGATACGATCTCCATCATCGAAATTAAAATTCCTTCCTATACGAAAACTTATTTTAAAACAGTTTCGATAGAATTCAAATCTTCTCGACTCGCACAATGATCGTAAAGATTCCATTCGAAAAGGGAACAGGAGGGAAGTAAATCGAGCAGGGGGAGGAGAGGAGCTGCTCTCGCAGGGATGAGAAAGTCTCGAGCTCCCGTGACTTTTTCCATTCCCGAGCTATGAGAAGGAGGATCGGCTCACTCTCACTCCCACACGCCATCTCATGTTCGTCTCACGTCCGCGTTTCTTCCAAGCGGGTATGGACTTGCTCGTTCATGGCATCGCTTTCCAGCGATTTTTCGATTTTCCGGAAACCGCCTCTGGCCATGTATCGCGATATACAGCGAATCGAGAACGGCTCGACCGTTCAGAAGATAGAATACTTGCGGTATTCCTCTTTCTTCTCCTCCCTTTTTTCTCCCCGTCTGTTGCAATATTCAGAAATATCCAGGAAACGTGCGTATGGTATTCCGTATGAAGGGTATGCGATCGATGCAGGTCGGTGGGAAAGGATAGGGATGATAGAGAAACCCGATGGAATTGGATATTGGAAGGCTATAAATCTTCGATATCGTGACTGTGATCGTGGATCACAGGGGAGGGGGAATGCGATTTATTTATTTTTCTTATTAATCTTTAATCCGATTTGTACGAAGTTATTTGAGCTTTGTTGTTTTGATCGATAAAGATACGAAGAGGGGGGAAGAAAAGAAGAATTAATCGCAATAACGTTCGAAGTAAGGAAAGAAGCAATCTGGATTCAGGATTCAGGACGTTGATGATTCGAAACGAAACGAGGATATATGCAAAGGAAGAAACGACTCGATGTTTCCAAGGGAAATATAGAAGCGCGAGTACACACGATAATGTTGTTAACCGGTGAGTTATTAATCGTTGGACGGGAGTAATATATCGACTGTCACGGATGGGACAACGTTTTAACAGATCGTTCTAATCCACGATACGAGACAAGCTAGGGAGAGAGAGAGAGAGAAAAAAAGTAAAAAGAAGAAAGAAAAGAAAGTTTTACATAGTAAATCAATCGGTAATCGTGGCCTTTCCGACTACGATCCTTCGAACAAAGTGCACACGAGCCGAGATGAAGCGATCTCTCCGCCGAAGAAGTATTTCTTCGACGCTGAATGATTTAACTCGCAAGTGATCCAACAAATCGAATCACTTAAATATTCTGGAAAATAAGAGAAAAATATAAATCGCCCATTCCAATCGATCATTCCCCTCCGATAAACGAAATCTGATTCGAGAATGGATACGCGAATTTTAAGTTCGTTTCACTGGATTGGAGCGTTTACTTTCTCTTTTTTTTTTTTACATTGATATCGACGATGATAAATAAAAAAAAAGAAAGAAAGAAAAAAATAAGATTCGTAAGAAGCGAGAGACGACGCTTTTATTATTTCGCTCCCGAAGAAACGAAGCAGAGGAAAAGAGGTAGATAGAGGGCAAGGAAAAGGGAATAAGAATGAGACGGGTAGAAGAGGCGAGACGCTAGTTAACCTATGACCGGAAGTCGTACGTGCACGGCGAGAGAAGAGCACACATCCGTTTCGAGGAGATAGATCGAGCAGAGAAATAGAAGGGATTACGTAGTATAAATCAATGCGTGTAGGCGTAACGCGTACTTAAGTTTCGTATCGAAGGTGTTCCCTCCTTGATTATTTACATGCACGGGCATAGTAATTGATTCTCCGTGCATAGTCGAGGAAACGAATTCTCACGAATTGCAAACACGCAACACGGAATCGTGTCCTCGAATCGGTGAAAATTCAAATAAATTGCACCACTCGTTTCGCTCTCCTTATCCTCTTCTTTGTTCCAATCAAACTTTTCCCTTCGTTGCAATTATTCTATCCGATCAATCGATTCCTAAATCGAATCGAATTAATCAAAATAATCAAAATTTAATCCCTTAATTATCGTTTACTTTCTTTTCCCTTTTCTTCCATCGAATATTTTTCCTTTCCCTTTTTTCTTCTTCCTCGTTCGTCGATTCGTTCGTCGTTATTATCCCATTCATTCACCGACATCCGGTCAAGCCATCCCCTTCCACCTTTATTTTCGACTCCAATTCATTCCCATTCCTTCCTTCCCTTTGTCCGTTCCTCCTCTCCTCCCCCCTCTCTCTTTGTCACGCACGTGGATCGAACTGCCTTCCTACTTAACGCGGATAATTTTATTTTCTCGGCGATCGTCGAAAGCAACAAATTAACCGACGACGGTATCGTAGGTCGATGGGGTATGCGCGGTGAATTATAGAGTGTTCCCGCAACCTTTACCAACCGTACACGACCCGCTACCTAAGCGCGAATCCCGTTTCCACGTGTAATGAACGTAATTACGCCTGGTAATTGCCCATTCGCTTTGTCGTCCTCGGCGATCCTCTCCTCCGGGAGGCATAGACGGATAGCATTCGCGCCTCCAATTTGTTGTATCTTCGTTTTTCCATCCTTTCTTCATTTCTCCGATTCTTCTTTTCAAACGATGATTGCTCGACACGATATTGATCGATACAATTGTATTATTATCTGTAACTTTCAATCGTACGTGAATAATATTTTTTGGTAAATTGATAGGTCGATAGTTATTTAGGTGTTTAAGGTGTTTAAGGATAAAATAAATGGGTATAATTGGGATTTTTCTTTTTCCACTAATTTTTTATACTAGATTAGATTTATTTTTTGGTTTTTCTTTTTTGGATTTTACGTTTTAAGCGAGAAGTTTGTTAAGCGATGGATATATTCCTCTTATCGCGATAACTTGATTTCTAATTTCTCGCGAGCTTATTTAATCGGAGTATTCAAACGGAGTACGTGGAAGATAGATAACACAACTATACTCTAATGAAATAAGTACATACACATGTATTCAAAATATTATCACGAGCGACGTTCAAATCACGAAATTCAATATCGATTAAAACGTACGACAAATCAATGACAATAAACGAACGATAATCGATGGAGGATTCGTTGTAAATTTACGATTTGTTTCACGTTTAAATAAATATTCGTAATTATTCGAGAAATGAAAATGCGAGAGGAGATGTATTTTGCATAAATAAAATTCCGTTGATTTCAGTTCGATCCAATGATTTCTACGACGACGGTTGGAAGAAAATTTTCTCGTGGAAAAAAAAAGGAAAAAATAATTTTCGACCGTGACAGGATTCGAACCTGCAATCTTCGGATCCGAAGTCCGACGCCTTATCCGTTAGGCCACACGGTCATCTAGGGGTGGTTACCCCAAAGATGAAAACCCCTCGTACTATTCGACTTTCAAACACGTTTAAAACCTATAAATCTTTTTTAATTTCACATTTTTTGCAACGCATATTCATTTTCCAACACTCCTCTATCCATAGAACTAAAAAAATGTGAAATTTTTATAAAATTTAAAATATCCCCTATGAGCGTTACAATTTATTCAATTTTGCCAATCGAGCGATATATATTCGATAAAACGAGCATGATGCGTTAAATATATTCTATTATATTGATACGAACAATTATTGTCTATAAAAAAAAAATTCACAATTTTATTTCCTATTTTTACGCTTCAAACGTTTCTGAAATTAACTTATCGATAAAACGAACTTATCGATAAGGAAAAAATATGATAGATCTCGCGATATATCTAATGATATATACCCTTCTATAATCGACAAAAAAAAAACTTCGACTTCATCAGAATACCAAAAAAATTACCTCGATTCAAAAAAAAAAAAAACGAAATATCATCGAAACGCATCATCGAAGCTAAACTACACCCCTAAATCTTATTCCATGTTTCAATTATGCGTATGTATCTCTTTTTACATCTCTTTTTCTCTCCCCCTCTCCACACTTTTACGAAACTCAAAAATGAAACACAAGAAGAAAAAAAGAACAAAAACAGAGAGAAAAAGATCTATTTCACCCATTACCATTGTTCCTTTCTCTCTCTCTCTGTCTCTATTAAACCGAAAGGGAACTCGAGCCGTATGAGATACTACGGGTTTCCAAGCTTCGCCATAAATTCTCTGGTCGAACAGCATCACGAGGCTTTAATGAAACCTACGATATGAAGACGGCGGACACGCGGCAATTATCGAGTCCGGCGTGTTCGAGGGTGTTCGACTCCTCGAGGCGGTTTCTTCGCGAGTGCACATCGTGGAAAAAAGAATTTTGCATATGGCGGACACACAACACGCAGCCAGAGTTTTCGATCGACGATAAACACGAAGGTGAGATCCGCGCGAAAACGGAGAATATCCCCCTCCTTTTCTTCTTCTTCCTCCTCCTCCTCTTCTTCTTCTTCTTACTTTTTTCTTCTTTTTCGATTCCTCGCGCGAGATAAATCAAGGGGTTGCAATAAATTCAAAAGAGCCGGACGTTTTATCCTTCGGTAAATACACCGATACACCGAGAGGATGATTTAACAGTTCCCGCCTCGCGGTGTAGCTTGTTAGTTAGACAAATGTTGCGTTGTCGTTCCAACTTTCTCTCCCTATTCCAGCGTTTACGGCGGGTGCTCGTAACGTTGGGTCGAGAGGTTTGGGATTACTCTGGCTTTATTTGGACGATAAAGGCGGGTGGCCGGTTTCGTTCGCGAATGCCAACCGTGTTGTCCTTCGAATTTCGCTCGGTATGGGTCCGTGTTGCAACGTGTTTCGTACACCGTTTCCCGGTGTTTCGTGTACACATGCTGATTAAGGAGAAGTGGAAGCGGAACGGCCAGGCTGGGATGCCTTTCAGGTTTCTGCCTCGTTGCATTGTAGATTTTACAACGCGTGTGGAAGAGGAGTGTGCATAGAGAGGAGTTACTTTATCGTAGCTTTTGGTTTATAGATGTAGTAAAATGGGAAACTCGATAAGGATTGGAGAAATTGAGAAACCGTCCGTATTATTTATAACCGTCGAAATATTTACCTTAAAATCTATCTCAAGAACGTGGTTAAGTATCTTGATAAGAGGGGATTGAAAAGAGTGGGTATTAAAACGAGGAATGAAAGTAAAAGTGTGTGCGTGTGTGTTTCTTCCGTACATTTACTTTCCATTCTGTCTTTAAATATTCGTCTGAATTTTTCTTCCAAGACCTAGTTGCCCATTGTTCCGTACGAAGCTCGAGGTAAATGGTAGCGCTACTTTGCCGCACACGTTTAGATTTCGTGCAACTTATGATGATATTTTGAAACTTTGTTTTGCAAACAGAATTTAATTATCAACTTTTCTTTTTTCCATTTAAACTCGAGGAAAAAGAAATCTATATATCAGGCACGTGAAATAAGCGCTAAATATTGATTTTTATATTTTCATTCAAACTCGAATACGAGATAATAAAATAGAGAGAGGATGGTCGCGATGGCAGCCAGTTGAAATCGAACGAAATTATTCCCTATGTAAGGTAGAACATGGCCAACCGAGAATCGCATGCCAACATGGTATCCCACTATTGTCCAAAAGGCAATTAGCATGCCTCGGCTGACTCTTCTAGAAAAGAGGGGTGAATACATTAAATACTCCTCCGGATACTCGTCGATCGTGCGTGGGAGAACGTATTTCTGTGGTACACGCACTGTACAACATATTCATTTTCATACATAAACCGCTACGTAAAAGTTCGTGCGCATTCAACCACTTTGTCGGTCGGAAGAATTATTTTCACCCTCACTGATTTATCAAATCGCTTAAATTTCTTACTCCTAGATCTCCGATTCTTCTATATCTTAAAAATATTAATACAAATTATAATTATCTTTAGGAGAATCGAACGATTCTTCAACAGTAAGAACAAAAGAAAAAAAGAAAAAAAGAAAGAAAGTATCAATCCGTAAAATTTGGCCATTTTATCGGCCAGAAGAATTATTTTCACTCACTGATTCGTCAAATCGCTTAAATTTCTTATTAGATCTCCGATTCTTCTATATCTTAAAAATATTAATACAAATTATAATTATTTTTACGAGAATCGAACGATTCTTCAACAGCAAGAACAAAAGAAAGAAAAAAAAAATCGCTGAAATTTCTTATTCCTTCATCTCCGATTCTTCGTTAAAAAATTACTACAAATTGTTGTTGTATTTAAAAAAAAAAAATGGCACCTCGAATCTAAGAGCTTCCGAACGATTCTCCGTTCAACCGCAAAAGCAAGAACAAACGAAAAGAAGAAGAAGAAGAAGAAGAAAAGAAAGAAAGAAAGTATCAATCCGAACGTAACTCACAATCACAATGGACGATAGAGAATAAACTATATTAAGCGTGTTGCGTGGGGCGGAGAGGGGCCCTGCGAAGCGGCCTCTGAATGGCCGGGTTAATTTAGATTCCTGGGTGCACCTCTTGCGGCGTAAAAGACGTCGAAACGTCCGGCCGCGTTTCAATGTTACGTGATGGAAGCCCGCGGTGCCCCGTTCTACGTAGCTAAACCGCGTAATTGACGTAACAACGTACATCATGAACTTTCGCATACCCGCTTCCCATTTATGGCGTTAACTAACGACTGCTGCCCATAACGCGGCCACGCTCTCTCTCTCTCTCTCTCTCTCCCCTCCCTTCTCTCTTTTCTCTCCTCGATACTGGATTGCAACGGGTGAAAGCGGGACCCCATTGTCTCTCTTTCAACTCGTTTCCAACGAACAAGTGTTTCCGCGCCGCGCATCCGCTCTCTTTCTGATTTATTCAACCTTTGTACTGGTTGCCTGCCTTGACGTAGAATCTTGGAAACCTGTTCGGTGGTTGTCTATGGCTAAATGTATGGCGAGGAGTTTTAGAGAACGGGAGAGGATGCGACGTTTTGAGGCGGAGACAGGATGCATCTGTCTTTATTTAGGAAAGGGAGGGTTAAGGGTTGAGGTTGCGTTTTTCGAATACGATGTTAGGGGAAGTTTCGAAATGAAAACTTTCGAAGTACTCGAAGATTCGATTCTTCTTTCGATCCCTTCGAATATCAAGATTTTTTCTTGATGCGAATCTAGAAATAAAGAAATATTTGGAATTGAATTTGTTTTTATTTGGAGGAGTTTTGAGATGATGCCAAGATTCGATTCTTCTTTCGGATACGAGAATTTTCTCGAATCTATATAAAACCTTCGAGTTTCGATCGAAATTGAGCGTCGATCAATATTCGATGCTTGAACGAAATTTTAATTATAAACGACGAAAAAGAAGAAAAAGATTATTGGTTAATGTTGATGATTCGTAGCAATTACTCGAGAAGCGAAATGCCCTTCGATTATTTTTATGGATAGATCCGCGATGTTAATCAACAGTCGAAGAAGTTTTCGAAGTTTCGTTCTGCTTGTCAATAGCGATTAAAGTATCATAAACATGGGAGGATGTGGTGGGGGTAATAAACAGGATCGTGGGCCGGTTTCTTCGAGCGAAGGGCGTGTTATACTTCGGCGTGGCTTGCAGGTTTTGCGCAGGGAGTGTGTACAAAATTCGAGGAACGGTCTAAAAAATTCCTCCGTATCTCGCGTATCTTTATCCGCGCCCATATAATCTTCGAAGAAACGCTTCGAGGAGAAAATTTGAGATTAAAAAAAAGGCTTGCTCGTTTTTTTTCTTTTTTTTCCTTCCTCCCCTCTTGTACTCCGTCTCCTGTAATTTTCCTCATTTCGCAGATTCTTAATGTATCTTTAAATCCCGTGGCGAACGTTAAATTTCGTAAATTTCAATAATTTTATATTTATAATCCTCTCTGTATAGGCGCAACTCATCAAGAGATCAACGTATGCGATATCTTTCACTTCGAATCGATAAATTGTCGGAGAAGTTAGCCGTTCAACAATGTTTCCTCCATATTTTCTAAAGAAATTTCTAAGGGAACGCTGAATTTTTTTCTTTTTTTTTCAAAAAAATCTTCCCGTTAGTTCCCGGTCACAGATCATTACTCCGTTCACGAGTCTTGAACTGGCTCGTTGCCGATGATCGCTGGTAATGATCGGTGGTGCAATGTCAAAACGGAGCCTGCGAATAGACGTTGAGGTTGCACATTGTTTTATGAGCTGCTTATCCGTTGTTACCTTGCGGTTCCAAGCATGCAATTGACTAGAAGAAAAGATTTTTTTTTCAACAAACAGTCTTGAATATTTTCCCTTAAAAGTTGAAACACTCGGTATGAAATTATCTCTTCTTTTAGATCGCAAAAAATAATCGATAATTTACTTTTATTATTAAACGTTTCATCCTTCGATCGAGCAACGATTCTCAAAAAACTTTCGACGATTAATTCAGTTCGTTGAACATTAACGTAAACATTGTCAAAATATGCCTCCCATTTGCCTCGTCTCAAAGTAGGTGTATAAAACGCGGCTCGAAACGTGTACACCTTGTTATACGTGTTATGCAATGTTATTCGATCGATGTGGTAGTAGTTGATCCTCGCTACTTAAGTACTTAGCGATTAACAACGACGTTTGACGCCCAACCGGAGTTGGTCTAATCCTTGGATTATACGGGGACGATGTACAGCTGACACGTGGCTACTTCCGGCGAGAGGAAGGGGGCAAGGTGTCGCAGCACCTTGGTTGACCGTGACTTCCTGGCCAGGTGGACGATGAAATCGATGTGCATAGCGATAAATTTTTTTCTATTTTTCTGATCGAGTAAAAAATGTATATAATATATATATAATAATAATCCTTCTGTTTTAGATAAATATAATTCTTCTTCGTTTTTCGTAAAAAGGAAAAGAAAAGGTAATTATTCGCACAACGCTCGTTCAAACGTGGGAATATAATGGAATCGATTTCTCGCTATAATAATTTCCGTTCCCATCGTGAATCCTTCGTAAAGATAACAATTGCGATTCGTAATAATTCCTCTTCAATTAACAATAATGGTCTATGAATGTATGATAAATTCCAGTTTTCCACTCGTCTGCTCGCGTTACGTTTTTTTTCTTTCTTTTTTTTCCAAATTCTCGAAAAGATGAAATTAGAAAATGCGTCTCCAACTTACGAGTCGATTGTAGCGAAAGAAACGAGCTTCTCTCGGCAAGTAAGCAGGGAAAGCACGAGTTTCAACGACGATGTTTGACGTGAAGTGATTTTTACGTTGAAATTACGTAGCCGCGCAATTAAGATAGGGCTGTTAATTCGTACGAGGCGGAAGTTGAAGGTTCGTTTTACAAGTGTTTCAACAGGTGCGTTAACACGGTTTTCACCCCGACAATGGTTCTCCTCCCGCTCCCTCCCCCGTCTTATTAAGTCGTTATTCGCTCTAACGTTGCGTGAAATCGACGTCTTTGTGAAACAATTTTGACTTTTTCCTCCTTGTTAACGAGGATTACGCTCCCTCGCCGCGTAGAAAATTGCCAAGCATCGAATGAGAGAAGATATTTAAGAGATGATGTGTTAAAAATCTTTCTACAATTTTTTTATTATATTCTTCTAAGCGAATTTCCAAGCGACAAATTATAACATTTCGAAAATCGCTTCGTTCGGAACGAGAAAAATTTTCCATTTTCTGTGCCTAAAAAAATCCGATAATTGCGAATCCAAGAAATGACGATATTTTGTCGATCGATGCTAATCAAACCTCAAACCTTAAACGATAACTTTTAATTCTTTTGATCGCACGATTAAAGCAAAATTGTTAAGAATAATCGAGCAAAAAAGAAAATGACGATACTTCAGCTCGGATGGGACAGTCGAAATTAAACGCCTTAAGCCGTGTTTCGAACGCCAGAAGCGAGCCAAAACCTTTCAGTTGCGCAGTTTACCGAGGAGAGGGCCGGAGGAGACCGCAAGACCTTAACCACTGGTTAATTAATACTCATTCGACTTGGACCGTTCATTTCCGTAATCACATCGTGGGACAAAAGCGTTATTCTTTCTTCAAAACGTCCTTCTATTATCCTTTCCAGAAAGAAAAGGACAATGATCAGGCGTGCTCGGTTTCAATGCGAATACGGGCGCGTAAACGTTGATGAACACCGCGTAAAAACGCGTAAATCCCTTCACCCGGAAAATTGGCACGAACGATAATTCCGACACTGTTCCGCGATCTCGGTACAGTTGGCGTGTGCACGCTTGTTTCATCTCTAAATTACGTACGGCGGAGGTTAGATTATAAATCTAATGAGATAGCGTATCTTAATTCGATAGCTGGAAATAGATAGGGAACGGTGGTATTACCAACCATTTCACCGATTATTATCGATTTCAAAACGGGCGATGATGATGCTCTTACGCGTTGAAATTCACGCCGGAATGCCTCTATCTTGACGAGATCTTGATTAGATCGGATTAGATTCGAAAATTTCTCGAATCTTGTTATTATTAATTATTATTGTTATTAAGTTATTAAGTTAGGTTGGACGATGCGAATCAACTTGGAGCGTAATTTTTTTTAACAAAAAGAAAAAGAAGAAAAAGATGTGTGATAATAATATCGTCATTATCCAACGATAAACTCGTTCGATAAACTTACACTTGTATCGCGTGGAAGAAGGAAAGAGGTCTCGGTCGGTAAGTAGGCATAGGTGTTCCGCGGCGGGAGTGTTCCATCACTCGCAGGGAACAGAATTTGAATGATTCATGAGTGCACGCGTCGCGAAAAAGAAATAGGAGAGGAAAAAGAGGAGGAAACACTTTTTCCCAGCGACAGGCAAGCGGATTTTCATGCAGACGAGTTGTCTGGATGATGCAGGTTAGCTCTCGTTCAGGGTCTGGTACAAAGGGATGAAGTTTCGCTCCGAGCGATAGGCTTCTTCATGATTTATGGAAGATGCGTAGAGTCGTACCTACCGCGTCGGAGTTATTGGCGAGATTCTGATGCGTGTCTTCGTTGTCCTTCCGATTGTAACATGGTAATACCTTGCCACGTCAAATCGCCGAGCCTGATCATTTGTCCCAGTTCCGATCTCGTCGTCTTTGCGTCACTTGGCGATTGCCGATCTTGATGGAAATTTTAAAACTTTGACACGTACGATATTTCCTGATTTGGAACGTACGATTTGCCGCTTCCAACAATTTTCTTTTTTTCCAATTTTTGGAATTTTGCAACTTAGGATGATCGAACATTTTTTTCGAATTTTTTCTTGTCGAAACTTGTCAGGATTATTATTCGCGATATTTGTTATCACGCCAATGCAACTCTGAATCGGGATATCATCTCTTCTAATTGACTGGGACTATTACTCTATCGCAATTACGAATTTTTCCGATTTTATAATTGCGTTCTCGAATGATCGTGCATCGCGTGCACGATAAATTGATCGGTGATAAGAGAGTTAACGTGTTTCGAACAACGGATAAGGAACGCATTTTCTTAATCTCTCTATACCCCTGACCCTGTTAATTTCGACTAAAATTTTTCAACTATATATTTCCATTTCCCAATCACCGATCGCTTCTTTTTTTTCCAATAATTCTCTTCGATAAATTTTTCGAATCCACCAAACTATTGGAAACTTGCAATCTCCTTTCGATCCTGGAAAAAAGGATCTAATTTAAGAAAATTAGAAAGGAAATATTCTCGCTCGGTCGAGGCGACAATCGTAACGGTTTAACGTTTCACACCTTTCTAACGCGGTGCACATTAGATTAGATATCGTTTTCGACGCCCACGTCGAAGAACCTTTTCCTCCTCCATTTTCCACTTAAGTTACGTGAAACGCTGCGCGCATACGAGAGACAAGGCTCTGAGAATTTATGCGTGACAGTTCCTCAGACCTCGTCTACAACGAGGATTTCTCTATCTTCGATGGAGACCTTTTTCCACGACGCGCGTAGATCACCATGGGAGAAGAGAGATAAAGCGATCGTCTCTGGAATTTCTTTCTTTCTTTCTTTTTTTTTTTTTCATTCGTGATCGAAACGAAAAGTTTCCGCGTCTCTATTAGCTTTTAATGAGATTGAAACGTCAACAATTTTATCGCTTCTCCACCTTTTTACGATCTCTCCTCACGCAACCTATTTGGTGATGTATCAATCACGAACGGATAAAATTCGTTTCTCGAACGGATGTTGAAATATTTTCGACGCTTTTGTTTCATAACGGAGAGGAAGAGGAAGAAAAGAAGAAAAGAAAAATTGTAGTCGATACTTCGCATTTTATAGATCTTAGGAAGACGGAATGTAAGAGGAAGAATGTTCTGTTGATTTAGAATTTTTAACGCACTTTCTAACTGGCAAAGAACGTGAAATCCCATCCATCATAATTCCAAGTATTAAAAGTATATCAAGGAGCTCGTTCTTGGTGAAAACTGGAATAGATCCCGAGTTTGAGACGAGTTTCGTCGAGAGAATTCGAACGATGAATGTAGTATATTGATTGTTGGTAAGAACATTGTAATAAATATTGTATCGATAAATCTTTCGTGGAATATTCCTTAGGATATCTCGTAACAGGAGAGATCGACGCGTATCGAATCTCGAATATTAAATACACATGTAAATCTCTTTCTCTTAATTTTCTTCTTTCAGACTGGGGTGACGCCATTGCAGAGATCTGCATCGGAGGGCCATTTGGAAGCGGTGGAATTATTGTTGAAACACGGTGCTGACGTCGCTCGCCAAGACACCGTGGTAAGCGAAAATATTTATCTTATCCACCATAGTTCCTCGTTTAAACGTTATTTTTCCAATTGAGTTCCTCCCCTAATTTTTACTTCCGATCAAGAATAAATTTTCTCCATTGATTTTAAGAAATAACACCGTTGAAAAAGAAATCAGAAACGAAGACTCGAGAAATAATTCGTTTCGAATACTCATTTCTCTCCTCGTCTGTTTAAAACAACCTGTTGGAAAGGAGGGAGAGAATACGCGCGTGATTCGAGGACAGAAAAACCCTGGAGGAGGAAAAAAAGGAGGAGAAATCGGTATCCGGAAGAGAGGAGACAGATAATTTCGCCTGTTTTTTTTTCTCTTTTAGAGAAGAAACAATTTACCAGGATTTTTGCTGGATTGGCAGCGGTCTTTTATCACTTTCTCGATCTCCATCTCCCCTCGGGGACCCTATCCGAGTGAATTTTCATCGTTCTTTCGTAACTCCTCGTCCCCTCTCGTCGTCCCCTCGGCCGGTTAACGAAGTGAACGCGACACACGAGTCTCTTGGTTACGAGTCGATGGTTACCAGCAAGGAGAACACGGTAATTCGGTGACAGAAGCTTTCGTGTGTAAATCGTGTGTGAGCGATATTGGGAAATCTCAAGATTTTTCTCCTTTCTTTTAAGCGGAACGAGGCTCCACACTTGTTATTATTAATCGGTGTGCGATAGATGTCGAAATTGGGCGAAAAGGAGGCGAAACGGAGAATATCACGTAATCGACGTTATTCGATTGCTCGCTGAAAACACGCAATTATCGATAATTATAAATAGGCATTGACGGGTAGAATCGATACGCGAATTTTGGATTTCGCGCGGAAAAGTCCGTGCATCGTTCGACGTGGTACTTGGTGCACGATGACACGTGTAATTATCGTGATCGACGAAAGGGAGACAAATACACTCGTATCCAACGCTCTCGAGATCTCGTTAATATCGTATGCAAATCGAATGCAGATTTCCACTTTGCTGCGCGGGCAGGTGTAAAAAGAAATGTGCGCTTAAGTTTGATCGAGCTTGGGATTACGTACGATACGAGGATCCGTGGTCGTCAGGGGTCATGGTGGACGATCGATATATCGTCCACACGTGTCATTAAGTCGTAAACCGTTTAATGGCCGTCATTACCGATATTGTATCGCGTTCGAGCCTCGATCGGGGACACCGATTCCCCCGTTTCTGCAGGGCTGCAATTTCGCGGACGATCCGCGTAATAAACGGCAAGAGGAGCGTAGGTAGGCGTGTATACTTTACGTCTTAATGACCGCCGCTAAGGATTTTCGATCCCTCCGCGATGCGCTTCCTCCATGATTTATCTGTAACGTCAACAAGGAACACGCAAAATGACGCGATTTTAAAAAGTGTAATTAGTCGTAAGTAGTTGGTCGAGTGATGTTCAAGTTTTCTCTTTTTCTCTCCCTCTCTTCGAGTCCCGTGAAATTGTTCACGAATTTACTTAGCAAAGTATCGATGAATTCGAAAGAAAGTATTCCGAGGATAAACTCTCCCTGATCTGGCGAAGAAAAAGCTCGAAAAACTTTTGACTTTTCCTTCTCCTCCGTGAAGCTTTCGTTAAATCTTCCGAGATGAAACGTACTTATTCAGATGATTTCATTGGAGGAAAGATTAGAAATTGCAAGTCGTACTCGATGTGAAACTTAAATAAGAACTTTCGACTTGTTGACTTTCCCCTCCCTCCGCGGCGAAATCATCTCCGATTGATTATTATCGCGGAGATAATCGTGGTTTCATATGGATAAAGTCGGTTTAATGGGGGGAGGGAGGGGTACTTACTCGCCCCGGGTGGATGTCGGGCCGAGTAATGCATGGTATTAAGCGTGCAGAAAATATTTATCATCTGTCCCGTTCGAGCGGTTTCGCGGAATTGCGGTCGCCCTCTACTCCTCGGTTCTTAAAGAAAAGACGCGAATATATTATTCCTATGGGACACCGATCTTGTTGTTGCGGATCGTTCGATGGGATTATGGAAATTTATGTATCAGGAAATTGTAAATTCGCGCTGCTGGCCTCGATTATCGACGATCGTATCTTTTTCTCATATTTTGTGTTTCGGCATGGAAACGTTATTTCTCTTTCTCTCTTTGAAGGAAAGAAGATGTAACTTTTAGTGATTTTTATACGAGATCGTAAATGGATACTTTAATCGAATTCGAATCATTTGGATATTCTTTCTAACTTTTTCGCTCGAGTCGAAACACTTTTTCTTCATTCCTCGGCCGTGGACCCAACTCCACGGAACGAATATAATCTTTCCAAGAATCCTTTCATCCCACAATACACGCCGCAGGGTTTTAACAAGATCCATGGTGGAATTTCTCTCGACGGGGAGTCCCTCGAAATACCCTACACCCTCCTTTTTCCATCGGCGCGAGTCGCGATTCCCGATGTTATCCATGTTCGAGTGACGTCTCGGCGATATCCGCGGCAAACGGAATGCAAATGTCAAAAGAGTCGCGAGCATCCAAAAGGAACGCGACGAACGAGCACCGAAGGCCCTATCGAGGCTCGTGAGTCGATCCGCGATAGGGAAGAGGAAAGAATCGCTGGTAATGCGCCTACGAACGAGAGAGAGAGTATGATAGTCGATGGTTTCATTCGAATAATCTTTGTTCTTCGCTTTTCGAACGAATATATATATATATATATATTTTTTCCAATTTTTGTATTGGAATTTACGTGAATAGTTGGTAAACATTCGATTGATGCAAAGAAGATATATCGTATCGTGTAAAACGTATGTTAAAAATATCCGAAAAGCGCTTCGACTTTTGTCATCAAAACTTATCCAAGATGTAGGGGAAACGATGCCATTGAAGCCAATTTTTTGATTCGTCCAGATATCTCGATCCATTGCCAAGATATAAGGATTCAAAGCGTTCCCTTAACGCTCAATGGAGATTACGAATGGGTTCACGACTTACTTTTTTTTTATTACGTTCTTTCTAGAATCGCGCACTAAGCGTTTTTCCAGGAATCGCGTCTGCGATGTGTCTGGAGTTTGGGATAGGTCGGTCGAGGCGAGCTTCGAACGAGAGATCCGAGTAAGCGACGAGGACGGAGAGAATAAACGATTAAAAATTACTTTCTCTTTACACGACGATATCTCGGCAACTGGAACTCGTATCGAGATAAATCAAAAAATGTTTTAAAGGGGAAGATTCCGCGCCTCCAACGGTCGTTCGTTCGTTGACCGGAAGTTATTATCTTCGGAGTTATAGCGGTTCGAAGTTTTTCCAATTTTAATACGACTTAACCGAGTCTCGAGCTAAATTAAGCGACAGACGTGTTTATTTTTGGAAGAACACCGCTTATTGATGGAGTTTATCGAACAGTTTAAATTAATTTAAACGATGAATCGTTGGAAGAATCGGACGGAGTAGCGTGAAAATCCAAAGTTATTCTCGTGTTTTCCTCCGCGTTTGCCGTACGTACGTACGTACACTCGAGGAGAAGCATCTCCCACACGTCTCGGCCGGTGGAATGCGGTTGCCGGAGCAAATAAAATATCAAGAAGTAGAATTCTATCCTCGATGCGCGATACCCACGGGGGAACGTGACAAAAGGCCGTTGTCAAAGTGGCCGGGTATATCCGTAAATTCTCTTGCTCGAGATCAAAAGAGAATTATCGTTATCCCGTTTTAGTAGCAAATTACCGAATCTTACCAGGAGGCCGCATTAAAGGGAAATTAACGTTGCTCTAACGAGCGCGATACAACGATTAGTGTGAGTACTTTCTCTTGTAGCCTGGAACGCGATTTATCGCTGGAAACTCGATATATATATATATATTTATATATTTAATGCGCGAAGCATTTATGATATCGAGCTATTTGAAAAAATTAATTTATTATTTATTATTAGGGAGGGGTTATTAGGGAGGGAGAAAAGAAGAAAGCAATCAATACACGCGAACGATGATACGATAACGAATAAAACAACAAATTTTGAGATATTCGTTTTAATAAGAAATGATCGTCCCGATCGAAGACGTCGATCAGACCGTATATAATTTTCTTTTCCTTTCTTTATTTACCTTTACGTTGTTCGACCGTTACAAGTGGTTGATCGCGATCCAAAAATGGCTGGTTGATTAACGCTTATGCGAGCCACGATTTCTCGATGGTATGAAACGTTTAGAGGTTATGCTCGCCTCATTTGTCACATTTACAACCCTTTATGGCCGTGAGCACTTGACCGCGAAAGTCGATCGTCGCGGACCACGTCGATGCCGGGTTTCCATGTTCGAGGCAGGGGTTTTCTTTGTATAGGACACGCCGCGTGATCCACTTTGTTTTTTGCCACTCCCCCTCCTCCTCCTCCTCCTCCTCCGTTCTCCCTTCTCCACCTTCTCCCCCTCCCTCGTCCTCGCTTATAACGACACCGGTTCACAGGATTCGCGCGGCGATCTCTAATTAAAAGAATCGTCTCTGTCGCCGTTTTTCCGACCCTGACGGTGGAAACGTGGGGCGAAAAAAGGAAGGGAGGGAGGGGGAGAAGGGTACGTCGACGCTTTTTTTCCCCAGGCGAATCGTTCGCATTCTTCCGCGAAATATAACTTGGAGCTAGGTATCGGAGGTGGTAAAAATAGTCAGAGGGACAGGAATAAATGTATCTCTTGATGACTCGAGGGACATTCCTAAGTGGATAGTTAAGATTTCTCGAGTTTTTTGCGGAGCTAATTAAAATCGAAGGCTCGGATAAAGACATTTTTACAGACGAGAATAATCAAATTTCGAATGCATGCGAAGATCGATATCGAAAAAAATAGGGAAAGAAAAATATTGTTGTAACGACGTAATTGTTGATCAATTCGCCCCTGTTTCGAAAATTCGAACGAGCCACCGTCGACGGACGGGAATTCCGAACGGCAATTGGGATCACAAAAACCGATCGCGAAGACGCGTATTCCCCTCCACGAGGAGGGGAGGGGTTCGACAACGTCTTCTTCTTGCGCGTTTTCACCTTAAACCCGTTCCCTTTGGATCGAATATATATCTCGTGCTCGCAAGCGGACACGCCTCGCGACACGTGAGCACACGCGTGTAAACGCGGCAACACGGAGGAGAGGAGAGAGGGAGCACGCGATCGCTCCTCACGACACGTAGCACGGTAACTGGGGAAATTGCTGGATCCGTGCTCGACCGGGAAAATTACTGGATCGTAAAAGTCACGCTTTCGCAGCGGAAGAAATCGGTCTGAATTCAAAGGTTACGAGAGGTTGACTGTGGAAATCGTCCAATAATCGCGCGTATTTAAACATCGAGTGTCTATTTGACTTGTTGTTGTGTAAACGATACGGTGTACCGTTCGACTCGTGATAAGATATCCGGTATCTCTCGCAGCCACTCGGTTCCTCTTGAAAATTTAGCGCTCCAAAATATTGTTAAATGGCCAACAATTTTTCCATTCGAGATCGAGATCGAGCACATGTTTCAAAAACGAGAATGGATTATTTAGGAGAAAATTTCGAATGGATAGAAAGTTGGATTCGGAATAACAACTTCTCTCTCTCTCTCTCGGTTTCCATACGTACACGCGAGGGCAGGATGGACGCCGATTATGGCAACGAAACGGGCAGGTCGAGCGGATCGTGCCACTTAGACTTGCACTTTCGCTACGCGAAAAACGATCGAGCGCACGCTAGATACAACAATTTCTCCGAACCCCTATTTACAGAGGCGATTTATGGGGGTAAGGCCGCGATCAATAAAGAATTCACGATCGGAGAGCGAGTCGCGTGTTCGCGTATCCGGCCGAGCGATTTATAAGGTATCGGCGTCGTTTCGTTTCGCATTAGTTAACGATTACACATCGTTTAGATCGTGTTTCTTATCGTTCCATGGTTTCGTGCTGCTCCTCCACCCGGCTCCAACGCTGCTGTTATACGCTCCTTCTTATTGCGCTTTTTATCCCGCTCTCTCGTTACGCGAGCAATGGAAGACAGAGGTTGAATTAAGTTTTAATTGTATCCACGATTTCTCCGGTCATCGCCGTTTTTTCGAGCTTTCCAACGAATTTGTGCGAATTTGTGGACAATGTTCCAGTTTTGTAGCAAGTTTGTCGTCGAGCAAAATCATTTCTATCTTCTATCTGTATATAGCATACAATTTAATTTCACTTATAACACCTAACTCTAACATTCAACGTGCTTACGCGTAATTTCATTCCAGTCCCGCAATATTGAATTGTATCGAGTTATTTTTCGTGTAAACGTTAAAGGTCCATTTATCGATAATGGGTCGAATAAGGCGCGAAAATCGAGAACGGAGGATGTAATTAACGCAATTATGAAAAGGTAGCTACACCTATTACGCGGATTATTTCGTTTCTTTATGCGGGGTTTAATTAATTATTCCCTATTCGTTTCGAAAGCTCACCACGATCTGACCCACGATCATCGCGAAACACGATGGAACATTCTCGCCTACACGGTTGAAACGTAACGTGTAATTAAAATAGCATTCCGCGTGGTATGCTTTGAATAAAGAGAGGAAGGAAGAAGACGCGTTCCTCCGTGTAAAATATTTTGATTCGATATCACGAAGTTGGATGATCAACATTTCCCCTCGGAATGCATTAAACGATCTCTGACGTGAAAACGAAGGAATAAAGTTTAACGTTAGAGTTGCGTTCCAAGTTATTTGCAAGCGGAATTTGAAATATCGAAGATGGAGTGAAGATAAAATATCGAATATGCGTGTTTGTAATTATATGCTGTTTTTTTTGTGTGTCGTTGAAAAAGGAATATGAAGAAATGTTTTTTATAAACTTCGTTTTAACGCTTTGTTCGAGGCGAAAGAGTTCCGTGTAATTTTGTTTGCCCGATTTACTTCAATCTTCCTTCTACAGCGATGATTCCAATTGTGGTTTCAGAGGAATTGCTTTCATTTATGATTCGGCAAACAAAGGTACGGCCACGAGATGTATCGAAAAAATAAAAAAATAATGCTCGAAATTGTTTTATTAAAATAAATTTCATACCAGAGGATCGAAGATTCGTACCGTTTCCAAAATTGTGCGTACAAAAATATTTATCAACGTTGTTACAAATCAATCGATATGTTCTCAATTTATTTTGAAAAAAGAAAACCTTTCGACTCTTTTAATTTTCAGACATCCATCTAGCTTCTTAAACGAAACCTCCGCTATCTTTCCCTCGTTCACCAGCCCCAATTAAGCCAGGAGTCTTCAATTTAACCCGAGCGTCGCCATTATCCGTTGCGCCATCCGACCTGCAACAACGACGCCACCGGTATCAATCCAGAGAAACTGGTCTCAACAACGAGGTGTCGGCGTTGAAAAGCAAAAATCACCTCGGTGCACGACTCTCGTAACTCTTCGAATACCCTTAATGACATAGACGTTGTCCGTCTAATTACCCATGGACGAGAAATTAGAAGAGAGGAGATAAAATAGCACCGAGTGATCCCGCTTTCGCTATGCCTCCGACCTGCTCCGTCCGTTCTGCTCTTTTGAGAAACGTCGATCCGGCATCAATCAGGAGCAGCATGGTGCTCGTTAGTCGCGAACGAATGCCAGAACAAAGTCGAGAAAAGTCGAGTCATAAGTCACTGGGGCCGAATGACGTTTCGCTTTTAATCTAGGTCGATAACGCGGCTATAAAATCCATTTCTCTCTTTACGTTCAACCGAGATGTATCGATTAGAGAACTGTCTCCTCTTTTTGCCTCGATAGGATGATGAACGAGCGCGTCTCGATTCTGAATGTGGGAGTGCCACACCGGTCGTTCGTCGGACGATGTACGGTTGATACGGTTTCAGTCGTTTTTCGAGTTGTTGTCGTTAATAAACGGAGGATGGGTTTTCTAAATTAATGATGGGTTAGTGGATGACGTCTGTCGATGATTTCGAGGATGGAAGATTAACGATTCGTAGATCGAGAAACGTAGATTTTAATTTGTTCAGAGTTTGGATAATGGGTATCGCGGTTTCGAGCATTCGAAATGCCATCTGTTGCCGGTTAAGGGCATTATTACAGGGAGCAATGTGTGCCGTTGATTCGAGGCAAACGCTTATTGTGTCACGATGCTCGTAAATATGTGAGAAATCGTGTGGGAAAGAGCGAAAAAAATAGACACGCCTAAAATAGACCAAACGGTAAAACGATACTAGAACTATCCTCGTGACGTTATAATCCGCTTATTATCTTGGAAATGGAAGAGATTTCGTAAGAACGATTGTGAATCGTTTACATAACACGGTAGTTAAAGTTAAAATAGAGATTTATTTTTGATTTGTAGCACATTTTAATTCTTATAATAAAATTAAATAGCTATAAATTTTTTTATTTTTTCTTTTCACCAATATAAGATATAACGATAGATATAACGATATAATAATGGCATATAATAACATATAATGTATAATATGAATATGAATGTATAATAAATACTAATAATTCAAAGAATCTAATTTCAATTTGGAAAATAATTTAATCCGAATAATATTATTTTTTTTTTAAATATAGATTTATATACTTTCCAAATCCTATTTATAATCTAGAAAAATAAATTTAAAATATCCATAAAAGATATATATTTCATTAATTGTTTTAATAAACTTTTATTAATAAAAATTGTTAAATACCGATTAACTTTAAAGATAATAAAAAAAATGGAAAAATATATTATATGAAAGAAAGAAAAAAAATTCACTGCTAGTAAGATTCGAACTCGCGACTGTTCGAAGCGCGTCCATTGCTGCGTTTAGAATAGTTTACTCGAAAAAAATTAATAATTATCGAAATGCAATTGTATTTCAATGTTTATAGTTATATGATCTAAAATTGCAAAAGAATTTGTCAGAAGTGGGATTCGAACCCACGCCCTCAGAGAGGACCAGAACGCTCAGAACTCAGTTTTCGAACTGAGAAGGTTAAGAACCTTGAGTCTGGCGCCTTAGACCGCTCGGCCATCCTGACATGTGGTAGCATACGTTCACTTTACCGATTATAACCTCCTATAATACTATATAGTCGTATAATATAATCACGTAAATACTTATTTTTATTCACTTTTTTTCATACACGATGTTTACGTTGATTCATTAGAAGAAATTATTATGAAGAAATTATTGTAAAAAAAATTTATTATTAATTACTATTTAAATTTAATATCCTACATATTAATTAATTTATTATAAATGAAAAAGTTAATAAACAATTTTATTTAATTAAAATTAATTTATCATGCTCGATTTTATTTTCTTCTTTTCTATTTCGGAGCACAGAATATTATGCAAACGAGATCTAATCGTAAAAATTGATTTAATGTCATGACGTTCGAACGATTACGCGATCAGATTGAAAGTATTCGTGTCGTGTGTTCCCTGGATCAATCTTTTCATTTATAAAGCAAATTAATCAGCGTGTTGATCGTTTCACGGAACCCGATTTCACGGAACTCCAATACCATATCGAGCAAACGATGAGATAGCGATGGGATCGACTCATCGTCAGTCTTGAACAAATCTTCTTCAACCTTCTTCTATGACATCATCAATATTCCAAACGATAAAATATCGGGAATATCGAAATACGATATTCCAAAATCCGATATAATTCAAACCATCGTCCAAGAATCACGACAACAACACTAAAAAATTTCAAACTCTAAACCTTCAGCTCTAACCCATCACTACCGTTACCTCTCGTCCCAATTCATTCTTATCTGCGGACCAAGGACCCAAACTCCTAGTCCCTTCTCCGCCCTAAAAAAGAAAAATTGAGACGAGAGAAACGAAATAGGAAGGAAGGGAAGAGACGTTTACGATTCATCGTACACGTTCCTTTCGATCTTACGAGCCACCCACAAATCCGACAATGGCGTGGGAGCAGAAGAGGTGTCG
The DNA here is from genome assembly GCF_029169275.1 of Apis cerana. Taxonomy (NCBI): domain Eukaryota; kingdom Metazoa; phylum Arthropoda; class Insecta; order Hymenoptera; family Apidae; genus Apis; species Apis cerana. Next base: position 8,601,110 of record NC_083863.1, read on the forward strand.
GTGGCCGTTGTGTATTCCGAGTTTATTATACGAGTAGATCTAACTGGCTAAGTCACACGCACACATATGCATACAATTTCATAACTATCAATAGTGAGACGAAACAATAGCAGATAATCAAATAAATCGCGGTATCAATTTTTAGATAAGATTCACAGGACTAAGAGTTCCATAATAAATGTAAATGTATCTTGGAAGAAAAGTTTTTATATTTCGGCTCAGGTACGTGGGTACGCCACCACCCAAAGGAAAGCGGGGCCGAGACTGAACGAGAGGATACGAATAAATTTGAAAATAAAAAGACTCAGGAGAGCAACTTTTATTCCCAGATCTATTAATATCCAAACAAGAAATTGTCCCGGCACCCGTCGGTCCCCCTTGCGGAGTCTGTCGACAATGTGTATATCCACCGACCTTTGGAATAATCGTCGTAGACAGGCGTGTCATTACGAGTGTGGAGGGAGAGGAGGAGTTTCTCGAATGGAGAAACTATTTTATGAGACGCGAATCGTCGTCGTCTGGAAGAAGTTTGACCGGCATCCCGTCGTATTACTCAACGTCTTATGATCGTGCGAAGGGGGCTCGTAAATCTCGAGGGATGATTGAACGGAGTTCTCGTTGGCGCGAATCGGATACACCTATTCCTATTGTACAGTTGGATACAAGTTGCGAAAATACTTAAGCGATAACTTCCTCCGATCATGCTTTTTTCCATTTTGTTGAAAATTTAGAATTTACAATCAACCGTGGCCAAAGTTTTCATTGCTTTAAGAAACAAAAATTATCATACCAAGTGTGGAAAACGTGTTCCAAGACCGACGCGTTCCCGTATCCCAAAGTTTCTCCATTCAATTTATATCAAAGTAAGTGTAACCTTAGTCTTGCTTATCCACTCGAACATGGAGCGTGGAAACTCGTTGAAAACACCTTTTTCGAATCGAATTCGATTCCGAGACGACTGTAACATTTGTCGCTTCCAATCTAAAGAAAATGAAAGTTGCAACGAGTTTCGAGAGTAAATCCCGAGAATTAATTCACTCGTTTATTTTTCATTGCTCGCATGACAAAAGACTGGTTTCGCGAAACGATCGATTCTATTCCATTAGTCAACAACTTTTCACCAGGTGACGATTCCCCTCGTAAGAAGTGAAAGTTCCACGATCGAAAAGAGAGGGGAGGAGAAAGAACGTGGAATCGTAATAATTATCCGTGAAAGTGTTCTCGATTATAAAAAGCTCGAAAAAAGAAGTGGAAGACAACAAGTGGTGTGGATTTTTCCTCTTCGTTGTTCCTCTTCGTGTTATCAATCTTCGCGAGAGAAATCGTCCAGAGTGTCCAAAGTGGAAAAACTTTTCCTTCTAACCACGCGCGATACTCGATACGTAAACTCGTGCCCGCACTTTTATCCAATTAAGCTTGACGTGTGTTCCACAGAGTCTGTAACCGGTGTTATTTTACACCGGTTGGCCGGTTTTCTCTGCGTCTTAATAAGGGAAAATCGTATTTCAGAAATACGTCATGCGGTAATTGTTAATCTCACTTTGTTGTTAATTTTGAAATTTCGTTTATTCGTTTGTTACGCTCGGAGGAGGAGGAGGACGAATGTTCATTATTGGTTGGAAATTTTTTAGCGAGCGAGTTATATTGGAAAGTTAATTTCGCGTAATAATGATACTTGAGAAATACTTGATATTACTGGTGGATTATGGTTAGTGTATGATTAATGCGAGTTATAGCTACAGGGTGTTAGGTAATAGATGGGGGGGGATTTAAAAGAGTGATTATTCTAACGTAACGAGATAAAGAAGGAGTGAAAGACAAGGTAATTACAGTAGAGGGATCCTGCCTATTACATTTTTGTTATCGAATAATTCCTTTAAGAATTTTACATCGAATAAAATATCTTAATCCCTCGATTATACCCGTGTTAAATTCACGTTAGGAAATAGCACAAACAACCACTAACACACCTAATATTTAAAGTCCACCGTTATCAAAAATAAGAAGCAGTATCTCGAATCAGTAGAAGATCGGATTTCCATCGAAACATTCAACTCGATTACTTTATACCGCGTATCCTGTTCTCTAGTTTCGACTTTTTGCCAAAGCGCGCAAAGAGAAACGATTTTGCACGAATTTATACGGGAAAAGGAGAGATGGAGGAAAAATAAAAGAAAGAAAAAAAGAAAAAATACAGCGTGACCGACGTGGAATGCCGAGATCTCGGTGATTCGCGATCAAACGGACGAGCGAATCTGCAGCCTCGAGCCGCGACTAGACGCAACAACGTATGCAAAGATGTTAGCCGTCCCGGCTACTTGCTCGCGATGGAGGTGAACAAACTCTCGCTACTTTCCTCTTCTCCTGCTCCTCCTCCTCCTCCTCCTCCTTTTCCTCCTTTCACGTACGCCCTTCTCTTTTAATATCGCAATACACGCGTGCAATCCATCTATAAGGAACCGTGTTTATTTTATTGGAAATAAACGAGAAACTAATAAAGCTTCCTTGGAGAACGTGTATTCTCTCGCGATCGGGCTGCAAAAATTGAATAAGGGAATATGGCTAAGAATTGGCGTCGAGGGGAACTGTCTTTTTCGTTTTAAGAAATTAAATTGCGAGTGGGAAGGCTCGCGTGAGTAATTTAAATTTGTATGTTCAGTATCTTGGGTGTTGTGTAATCCTCGCGTGTCAATTTATCGCCTTTTACCGCTTCGAACTTTTTATAACGATTATTTACCGATCCTACGGTTTTGTTTGAGGAAGAGGTGAATAATAAAATGGGCGAGAAATGTAAAGTAAATTTTTAACTTATGATCGAAATATATGATCGCCAACATATATATATATTAAACATCGAAAGAATCGAATTGATGAATTTTTAACTTCTCGAGGAAAATTCTGCTCGCCGTATCGAATTCTAAATAAACGTAAATCTCCTTTTTCTAAAAAGAAGAAGAAGGTAAAATCTAACGCGAAACGAATATCTTGGCACACGGTAGAACCTAACCTAACCTAACACCAAGCCTCTCGCTGTTCGTCGATCCTTAAACCAGAACGTTTATTCAGTACTCTTAAAATATAATGTATATCGGCGATATTCTATATTACGGAAGATACGTATGTACATATGCATATATTCAAAGTAGGATCATTTTCAAACACGATAACCACTTATCAGGCTTGAAATCCCGCGGGGTGAGCGTGGCCATCTTACGGCGTATACGTGAGATAATGGCGGAGCTGCTGGCAACTTTCTGACGTTGATTCTCTTTTTGGCCGTAAATCGGCGGCCTCTTAGAAGCCGCGATAAATTACTTTACGCGTGAATCAGGGCTAACGTCGTGGAATCTTGGATAAATGCTCGCGCTATGTTCGTGTACAGCGTTCGTTCCCTTCCAAATGCCTCAATGACACGAAACTGAAATCACCGATACGGCATTACGTCGGATCAATTCTTGAACGAGAGAAATTTTAAAAATTTTCATCAATTCTCTATTTTTACGAATTCTAAGCATCCTCGAATCCGTCGTTATTTTTCCCTCCCTTCGCGAAATTCGATTTCCGTCCAAGTATATTCGAAGTTTTGAGATTTCTTTCACGCAGAATAGAACAAATTACAAAAGTTTCAAAATTCGAAGATCTTTCTTTTCCAAAGCATCCCTCCTCGCCTATAGAGATACACGAAAATATTCGAAATTCGGACATCGAATATTTTCGAAAATTCTTCGTTTCCATCTTTCACTCTTCACATAGAAATGAAGCACGTAACGAGGCGTAATTGCGCGAACTTAACCGCCTCGTTGTCAATTATCAAAGCCGAGAGAGAGAGAGAGAGAAAGGGATGATACTTTGAATATCCTCCTCGAGATGAATCTGCATTATGGCGTTGGCTAGATCCGTCTAAACGGATACTGGCGGCGTCTGGAACTGGTTTCGACCTCACACAGAACGTTTCGTGTATACCACCAGCCCTTAATCCTTGCATTCAGATGCGTTATCCGTTGAGAATGATCTTTGTAGAGTGGCGAAAGGGGTTCGTCGCATTATGCGTTCGTAACTACGTGGCTACCGTAAATCTGCCAGTGGGACTCGCCGCTTGTCAATTATTCCGTTATCAACGTGATAAATCGACGCTGTACGCTGGGACAATTGTCAATTGGCCTGGTTATCGGCCAACTCGATCTGCCCGCGCCGCTTCGAGCCAGGTGTCTCGCTCGATTCCCTTATCACGATTAACCTACATTGATAAGGAACTAAGAGAAAACGTGTCGACACGTGGTAATGGTAAACACGTCCGATTTTTCGAGCTTACTTTTCGATGAATGGAAAAAGATTGGACAAGTTATATATACTTCGAGTATCCAGTGAATAACGCTTGAAATTCTTACAAAAGAATATCAAGAGTGCACCATGTGCACACACGTTCATCGCGCTTTCAAAAATTATTTTACAAAAGTCATTCTGAAACGATCGTGCCCACACCTCAAAATGCTCAATGCTCAAAAAAAAAAAAGAAAAAGAAAAAAGAATGGATTCAAACCTTCAATATTCATGCTTCCATGTGAAACAAAGTACACAAAGGAAGATCGACTCGCATTACCGCCCTTCTTAGCACCCTTCAATCTATCGACATCGCGGAATAAATGGAAATGATCGAGCGTGAATCGTGCTCGAGGTCTCTCGACGAGGCAGCTTCGTCACGATTCGAGCTTCGATACTTGGTCCGGCCACGAAGGTATTTAGACCCCCTCGTGCACTCGCATAAAAATGCGGGGAGAGAAGAAGGGCTTTCATAGCGGTTGCACCTCGACCGAAACAACGATCCTCCCCTCCTCCTCCTCCTCCTCTCGAAGGTAGATCCCCGGTAGAGGGATAACTTTTATCACCGGGTAGAGAAAACCAGTTCCACCAGCATCCGTTCGAATGCACCATTGCCGCGGTAAACTGATACAGATTTATCTCGACCGATGCTCCTACTATTATTCGTATTACGCGGCTGACACTCGGTCTGATAACGGGGTAATTGGCGACTGCTTGGCGCTCGAGATTAGAATCGACGATCGCCAGCCTGGGATCGTCAGCCTCTTTCAAATTCACGAAATCATTGTTCCACTCGCGGCGAGAAATTCGTTTCGTTTCGATCGCGCACGAATTTCTTTTCGTGTTCTTTTTTATGAAAATTTCTAATTTTTCTTTTCTTTTTTTTTTGGTGAGGATATCTGCAAAGAGAAGAGAAGAGAAGGGAAAAAAGAAGCTGTAGAAAAGGAGGAAATTTAAGTTAAAGAAAATTAAGCACGCGACTCGTTTCCAATCGATTGCGAAACAAATATTTTATCGAAAACAATAAATAAATTAAATTTAAGCGCGAACAATGCGGGAATAAAATAGAGGGAGAGTTAATGCGGGTCGATAATGTCTTCACGGTGAGCCAGGATGGTGGCAGGGATGTTAATGCAAGCACGAAGAGCGGGAACGTCGAGCGGGACGATGGCGACGAACTTGTGATCCCTGATCGGGGGGAGGAGGGGGTCACTCGTGACCCTGGTTGCATTAAACTCCCCAAGTCCTTTTCTCCGTCCCTTCTCTCCTTTTAAACTCGGTTCACACCGCTCTGATAAGATCGACGCGCAAGATGGCGCGCGTCATAAATATTCCAATAAAAGCTCTCGCGCGACCGAGACGAGACAAGAAGTGCAATTTATACGTTCGAGAAAATTAAATTTCGATCCGAGGCAAATGAAAATGCGTAAACGCTCGAGGAATATAATATTAAGAAGGGGGAGAGATATTTCGATTAATTGTAAATCGATCTGAGCGAAGAAAGCGAAAAAATTTAATTTAATTAATTATTTATCAAGATCGAAAAAATAATATATTATCTTTTTACATTTTTCGATTTAGAAATTCGTAGATTAAGAAGAATATTTACCAAGATCGAAACTTTCCAGGCATATTATTCCAGGTCAAGTATTACCAAGAATAATTTTTCCAAAAAAAAAAAATTATGATTTATAAGATATTCTTACCAATCCTTTACTTTAAAGTTCCACTCACACGTGGATAAAATGCAAACATGATTCTTCATCTCGTAGTGGAATTCACTACGTGTTTTACATAAGGAAAAATTCATTTCCACATATGTTGTAAATAACCACGAATATCGTATAATTTTTGTGCAAAATGAGAAATACCAGGGAGAGAGGGAGGTGTTTCTATTCCATCCACGTGTGGTCAAGGCTTTAAAATCTATAAAAGGGTACTGTCGCTCCATGAAACGCACGCATGCATCAACGAGCTCTCGACGCGAGTTCACGTGCGTGTCTGCACTTCCTTGATCTCGACCGAGTCTCGACCAACTCTCCACGCCGTCGACTGACAGTTATTATGCGCTTAATCATTGTTTATCATTCCATAGTGCTTACAGAGCGCGCAATCCTGCTCACTATATGTGCTTCGCGATATGAATCGCGTTAATGGCGTTTCTAACGGAGAAGCCCATCTTTTTTCTCGTCTAAGAATTTTCCCCTCTCTTCTTCTCTTATTTTTATTTACATCTCTCCCATATCACGAGATCATCGCTTCGAACTCGCTTTCCGTTAAACTTTGAAACTCTGAAAGTTTCTTCCAAGAGAAAGAAAAAAGAGAATAGAAAATTACAATATCCCTCTCAAAATTTCAAACTCGTCTCCACTTCTTCTCCTCTTCTTCTCAAGAAAAAAAAATAATAATAATAATTATAATAATTTCGGGGGTATATATTTCCAGATCGCGAGTTAAAATCGTGGAGTACGAGGAACAAGAAATTCCCGTGTCGGGGATCGGGGATAAATTCCTTGGAAGGCACGCGTGAACGCATCGTCTTTAATCTCCCGTGAGATTGAGCCGACGAGACGAGAGAGAAGTGAATCGTTGACATTGACCTCTCGATGATCGAACGGGTGACTATTGTGCGCCATCATCCTTTCCCTGCCTCGCGGTTGTTCCCCCTTTAAAGACACACCGGCTAATCAAGCTAAACTCGAGATCGGCGGGACGAGACGCGCAAAGTCTTCTATTAACTCTTTGCCTGGGTGGAGGCATAAAGTCGTAAATTGATTCCTCGTTTCACGATGAAAAATCCCGCCGAGGGGTAATCGAGGGGTTTCGGATAATTGGATGCAGACTATCTAATTGACCGCTCGTTTTATGCGGAGGAGATGGCCGTGTTCTTTTCCCGCGACTCGAAACACCTTTCTCCTCCCTATTTCTTTTTTTTTCTTGCTGGAATTTAATGATTTCATTTAGACTCGCGTTCGAATTGCAAAAGGAATTACATGTATTCGGTTTGGAATGGATGGATGTTTCTTCCATTTCTTTCTTCTTGTGTTATTTATTTATTTATTTTATAAACGATTCGTTTAGAAGGAACAATTTAATGAAAATGGGGGAAACGATAACGGAGTGACAGGAAGAAGGATAAAGTAATTAAAAGCAAGATTAAAAGTTGTTGATAAATTCCAGAGTAATTACTCTTTTAAATCGTGCTCCTATTCGCGAAGGTAGTCACCTTTTTGTCTCGTCCAGGCTCCATCCCTGTTCCATTGGAATGAATTATTTGTAATTACAAAACAGGCTCGTGCAAAAAGTTTCAATTTCGTTTCCCTCGCGATTCTTTCTTCCTGTTCTCCCTAGATTTCTACATTTTCGTTTCCAAAAATTCGAGTGAAAAGGTGCCTCTACTCCTCTCGTTAACTCTCGATGTAATAATCTTAAGAAGAGAAAGGATTCGCAAGAACGATATAACATCAAATTGAAATTATTTTGATCTCGCGAACGGATGATAGAAATCCTTCTTTAAACCACTTCATAACCACACGTTCCTGTATTCAATTCCTCGCCACGAGGTGAAACGCGATCGGTTCCAACAACTAGCATCTCCTAACGGGAACGACACCCGTTAAGTTGCGGTTACGGTTGACGGTCCCCCAACAGCCAGCATCGAGTTATGGTAATGCGTCATGCTTTCCGCGTAATCAACATGCGAAAAGGCTTAGTGGCCTACGATCTGACGCGCGTAGTCTCTTCTTTTTCTTCTTTTCGCGCTACCGATCCATTCGAAGCAAAAATGAAATTAAAATTTTTTCAAATTTTCACGAGTCCAATTCGATTGGTTTCGAAGATTTTTTTATTTTCTTCGGGGCAATTGTTTCGTCGAAAAGTTTTGTTTTATCAGGTGGATCGATAAGAGGCTTGTGAAGCGCAGAATAGTTCTAGATTTCGTGGATACAGATAACACGTAGTAGGTTTGTTTAAGTAGATACGATAAAGTGATTTATAAGTTAATCTAAAAAAGAATATGTATGTATATATATTTTTTCTTCATGAAAAATGAGATCTTAAAGATTCGTCGTTAAATTATTTTCTTATGAAAATTATTCAAAGTGGCGATCACTATGTAAAGCCATTCTATAAACACAAAGTTATTACGTCAATACTTAAATTATTTTTACACTCGCAGTTGTGCTTGCAGTTATTTTTCCCTTTACATCGTCATGTTTTCCCATTGCGTAGAGATAGAGTGCCACTTCTTCTTAAAGGCGTCGACACCGCGCTATACTAAAGCGAGAATATTTATTCTAGGATACACTTTTGTCAAAAGTGTCATCACATCTTCGCGTATTTATCATTACACCACTCCTCGCGTAATTTTGTTCTAACCCTTTCGATTTATCGCAAAGAAAAGTCACCTTTCTCGAAATTATCGCAGAATTTAGCGATCGTGAAAAGTCGTCCACAGAGAATTCGACTCGAGGAGAGGGCAGCCGTTGCACCTGTTCCAAGAGGGTGCAGGTTTCATTAGCGCGAGATTGATCGAAAGCAAGCATAGGCGTAATCCGTATTTTTTTTCCCTGTATATCGTGTATAATCGTGCAACGTCTGCATTTTCGCGAAAGTGTGTCACTGATGAATTACGAGGACCGGTCCACGCTGAATAAATTAATCCGGCTCGTTTCGATACATAAAACGTCTTTTTTTTCCGTGATATCTGAATTAATTGCATCGGTCGTTCAAGAACACGGATCCTGCTTTTTCTTTCTTTCTTTCTTTCTTGAAACGTCCGTATCAAATCTTGGCTCGATCGAGAGAATATTTTGCAAGATATTCGTCGTAATTACGAATATACGGATGAAAATTTTCGATCATTTACGCGTATATTCGATATATAATCTTCTTCGATCTACTTCCGCGATTATTCAAATAGCCAGCGTTCTTCTCGCACGATGAGGTATGGAAAATTAAAAATAAGAAAACAAAATTACACGTTTCCCATCGTTATTTATCATTATGGAATAATTAACGAACTTCGTCACTTTGCGGATAGCAATTCATCGAAATGTAAAAGATCCATTCCCGTTAACCGCAACAGGTAATCATTATCGTTTAGAAATGGGAAAAATGGGAATGAAAGTTTCCGAAAGGAAAAGAAAAAAAAAAAGAAGAGAAGAGAAAAATACGAGATATCACGAGGACAGATTAATTCGCGGATGATTGAAATCCAAGGACGATAATTAATCATAAAACGAGCGTAAGCGAGTATTACGATGGAAACCAGGATGGAAATCAGGATGTAATCGCGGCGACCGGATTCTTGGTCGAGAATTAAATTTATCGACGACGTACGAAACACGTCCTGATGTGGAATCCAGGAATATGGATCGGAAAATTGAAAAGGACGGAAGTGTTTGCCGAAAGAGATCGTCCGAGCGTGACGAGGACAACTGATCAAACGAAAGTGACACGAGATTCGTTACGCTTCTTGACTAACATTTTGCTTGGAAAAGAAAAATGTTTCGAGAACGTCCTCTCTTTTCCTCTCTCTTCCTCTCTTTCTCTCTGTCTCTGCATCGAGAAAAATCTGTATTGAGAACATCGAGAAGCGTGAAATTGCAATCGAGAGATTTTGCGATGGAATCATTGTGCGATAAATTGAAGTTGAATCGATATATAGATGGGATAACTGTACTTTGAAATTAATTGTTTAATTGTTGGTGAATCGAGGGAGCGAGAGATATCTTATTGTTAGATATAGAAAAATTTTCTTCTATTACAATCTTCCATTATACGTTTTAAACGTAAGAAATAGTGATTTAATTTTTTGTATATAATATATATATATATAATCCTCTAAAAAAAGTAGGATTGTTAATATATCTCATTCTTCTTGAATCTTAGTTTCTCTTTTCTTTGTTTTTTTTTTACATTTCACACTTTCACAATGGATGTATCGAGATAAATTTTCTAAGTCCAGTTGCAACCTGTTTTGCTCCAAGCTAATTGAACATACCTCGAAGAGTGGAAAAAAAAAAAAAGAACGATCTCGTATTTCACAGGTGCTCCGTTTCCTGGAAATTTCGTTGAATTTTAAAGGGACGCCGTATAAAGGAAAAATAACTCGATGCCTAGCGGGGTGATAAAAGCGGGATGGAATAACGAACTGCGTTGTATGACGTCGTCTCGAAGAGGGAACGAAACCGCACGATGTTGCACGGACGGCAAGAACCGATCTGTCTACTCTCTCTTTCGAGACAGAGGCAGAGGATGCGTTCTAAAAATGGCACAAAACAGGCACGCAGCTCGCGCACAACGTACGCGTCGCGATTCCATAATGATGGAAAATAGTTGCATCACGTTCCTCCTTCGTTTCTTGCTCGTTGACGCGTATTCGAGGATGTACACCCGCCCACTTGGCCATCCCTCGTCGCCAAAGGAGTAGACGCAGAAGAAAGTGTAGTCCTAAACCGGCGGAATGAATCATCACGTAGTCGTTGCCAATATCCCCGAAAAAGCATACCTTTTCGCGAATCGACGATTAATTTAGAATAACATAAAATTTTTCGTGATTCAATTGCGAATTTATTCTGAAGGGAATTTTCCAATTACAGTTACTCGTAATTCTCTACTCTCGTGCTATTATAACACTCATTCTCAAAAAGTTATGTTCGCTAACTATTCCTACGTTCGATCGGAAATTTAGATTTAATTTTCCACTACAAAGATCGAAAACCTCTTTCCCTTCAAAAACTTTCATCTCGAAGAGCGTGGAAGGATTAAAACGTCCCGGCTCGCCACTCAATCAACATTTTTCGCGGCCGTATAACATCGTAATACCGAGCGAGGCGATTCCAATTCCTTTTGGTCGAATCGAAGCCCTTGTAAGCGGCTCGTACAAGAAGTGTAGCGAACCGGATGTCGATGGTAAACAGCAGATGGTCAATTCCCGCGCTCGAGCGTAGCATGCAAACGTTTCTTGTACAATTCTCGATAACTCGCGATAATTGCCGCGGTAAATTGTCGCGCCCACGGCAAACGGTCTTTCCCCGTCTTTGGCCGTGTCCACCATCCGAGGGATGGCTCATTCGACAAATTTACGCTTCTTGCGCGAGGCGCGTTAGAGAACGTTCCACCAGACTCTAACCGTTCGAGAAAGGGAGGGGGAACGGTCGCGTGAAAGATCGGCCGCTTTAAATAAAACGAAATGCTTGGGCGTCGGGAGGGGGAAAAGCGTGTGTTGCGCGCAACGTGCGTGCGCACGCACGCCCGGCTCTGTGTCCAGAGGGGAATCGGATCCGGAAAATCCAGCGTGGAATTTATAACTGGCGGACACCTTTTTCTCCCATCGTTGCGCGTGCATTTGGTCCACAGGTGTTCGTTAAGGGAGGAAGCGAGGGGATTGCGTGTAACTGATTCTCGATTTCAGAGCGCGGTCGTTTGTTCCCTGCCTGCGTTTCGAGCGGAGAATTCTTTAGTAGTTCTTCGGCCGGGTTGAAAAAGCGATTTCTTTTACAGAGATTCCGTGATAACTGCACACAGGCGGTGATTAATAAGACGCGCGTACGTACGTCTGTGTAATAATTTAATTTTTTAGATGTAAGGAAGCTGGGAATACAACGCAATGCCTTTTTCGTATTTTAGTTAGAACCAAGCTCTCTCGATTTTTCTTCAATTTTTCGATATAAGAATTTATCGGATTACGAAGTAACAACGTTAATTTTGAAACGATTTTCAACATTTTTGAAAATCTAAGATATATATTGAGAAAAATTCGCCGATGTAATTCTCCGATCGACCAACCGAATAAAATCCTCTCCCATAACTCCCAAACTCTCGAAAAAGCCTGCGAAGCATGGAAAGATCGGTCACGAAATCCCATAAAAAGCGAGGAAAACGGCACTCGATCGCTGACGATCGTTCTGCGATCTGGTTCATGTTTCATAATCAAACCGTAAAACAGAGATCACGGCGCTACGGACGGCAACCTCGGTTTTCTCCTCGGCACAATAACGTACAAGACGGCGAGAGAAGCATCTGGCCGGGCCAGATAACCGGACACAATTGACTCGTAATTCATTTGCGTTGCATCCTGTGTAATCGATGCAGCAGCAGCAGCAACAGCAGCAGCACGTCGTCGTCCCTACTCAACCGACAATGAGTCCGGTGTGCGTTGAACGAGGAAGAAGGGCGAAGGAGGCATTTGCATGTCGGGGCGATTATATCGTTCGTGGTCGTTGAACAGAGGGAGGCAAGAAGAAGAAGAAGAAGAAGCAGAAGAAGAAGAGGAGGAGGATAAAGGAGCGTACGGGGACGCGAAATCGATTAAGATTTCTCTTAATGCTCCCTTCCACTCCATCTCGAGTGGTCATTTTTCATCCTGGCTGCTAAACCCTTCCCTCTCTCGTGGAGGAGTCCTGTTTACCTTGCACTCGGATGGATCGATCTTGGCAACGTTCGACGTGCCGGTGAGATGAGTTGAAAATGACCGAGGGGAGGGAGGACCGTTAGTTTTACTGCACGCTCGGATATGGTGTTTTCAATCGCGGAAGAGGAGGAGCGTGGTCGCTCTATGATCTCGTTGGTTGGCGAGATCGATACGATTTGAAACGTTTTTAAAATTTTTACCATTTTGATTGATTTATCGGGGGAATTGGGGGAAGGTGAGGCCAGGAAGTTCAAGGAGAATCAGTTCTCGATAGCAAACGGTTAGTCTCGCGTTGGTTTTGGTCTTCTTCTCTATTCGGGACAAAGAGAATAGGGGTAAAAAGAGCGGTAAAGTAAGGAATGCGCCTGACCTATGGGTCTTGGGGCGCTAACCGGGTCTCTCGTGTCCTGTTTACACGGTAAAAAATGTTCCTTTCGAGAAGATATCTTCTTTCCCATCTACCATATATCCTGATCTTTCTTTCTTCCTCGATGCCACCAAAATTCACATCGATTCTCCAAAAAAAAAAAAAGGAAGAAAACGAAGCTAATTCATCGATTGTTCGTTGAAAAGAAAAAACGAGAAAACAAAGAAAAAATGGCGCACGAAATAAAAGACCCAGGGATATTTGTTTGTGGAAGAGGCAATGAGGTTGATCTCATCTGTGCAGCCGCGTCGTCGTCGTGGCAGCTGCAAGTGGCCCGCTGCGCGTATATGGAAATATAGCGTGTACCCGCCATACCGAGCAGGTGATCCCAGAGAGAGAGAGAAAGAGAGAGAGAGAGAGCGAGTTTCTTGGCCACGATTAATGCGCGGCATTTTTCCACGAGCTCCTGTGTGAATAATACCGGCGAATTCTCCGCGGTATTTCGCATTCTTTTCGACGGCCAACACCGATTTCCTTGCGCGCCAGGATCTTAGAGGGGGAGGAAACGCGCGAGCGGATGCCTCGCGCGTGTAATGTATCTTCCCGAGAGAAAGGGACATCTACATACCGCGAATTCAACCCGCGCTCGGCCAAGGGAGCGGCGGCTAATGGATCGGCGCTTGTTCCTCCGAGTGATCGTTGGAAATCGAACCATCTTTCTTTTCTTCATTTCCCCCGCTTCTTCTCCCCCGGGGATAATTGGAACCTCTTCATTCGCGAGTGAAAAAGAGAAAATGGGTTTAAAGAGGGAAACTCTCTTCTCCTTCTTTCTAACGATCGAAAACTTCTATTTTGAAAAAGATCAAAGACTCGATTAATCTTCCACGGTTGAACGGAATGTGACAAGTCGGAGAGGAATATTTAGAGCATCGTCTCGTCGTCGATTCTAGGAGGGTAGAGTTTCGGTCGATCGATGGGGTTTAGATCATCCACGGGGACAGGTAGACGTGTGTAAACCAGTGTCGCGACAGGCTTCCGCGAACAGATCTTGGATGCCGATTAAGGCCTCGGTGTTTGATATACGGTGGCGCGTCGCTTCGTCCACCACCTCGCGAGATATCTTGCTTTTCTTTTCACCTCGTTACACAAGGTTTCTCGCGGAATCGTTAGGCGAAACCCGTAGTCGAACACCACCGTTTCCGGATCAGAATTTATAGTTTAATTAGCGTCGCCGTTCCAACACGTATTTCAACCGTTTAACGCCGCGACAGGGGTAAGCCACGGATGGAACGGTACTACAGAAAGAAGCGGCGAAGGAAACCGAGACGGTGAAACTTCCGTCAGAATCTGTTATCAGTGATCGTTTTCAGAGTTACGCGATTTTCTTTCTCTTCGATTTTGAATCCCCAAGAGAATTTTTATCGCATTTCCAAAAAATTTTTGTTCGCGGAAAATTAAATGATAAATTATGCAATGAAAGTCATCGTTAAGAACTTAATGTGATTTAATCGTAGAAATCAACATCGAAAATAAGCAGCATGCAAATTTGATTTCCATTCCAAAATGGAAGGAGGGGAAAGCAGGGGTGAGATATAGATAGATGCGAAGGATATTTGGATGGGCAGAGAGACCTGCAAGATCACGGAATTTATCATCTGGAGGATAATTTATATTTTAGGAAGGTGTGAATTTTTAAAAAAAAATTATCCAAATATTTACGAATCGTCGAATCATCGAAGCGACGGTACCATAATTTAGAATCGTGGATTGAATTCAAAGGCGCGAATTAGTCATGCCTAACCTCATCGCGGCGCAAATCTAATTTGCGTACAATAGCAAGAAAAAAAAAAAAGAAGCGGGACAATGGCTTATCAAGATGTCTATCTATCGACACGCGGAGGGAACCGGTATTTCTGCGATTATTATTGTCCCGACGTGAATGAATGAATCTAATTGCGATGCAGCAGGTTGAAAAAAGGATGTCGCAATTTCTATAGGCGCACGCCGCGTTCGAATAGCAACAATGAATTAGCGGAGATCCCAGATAACGCGTAAATTATTCCCTTTAAACTTCGAAACATGCGCATTTGCATATTACGCATCTGCATTTGCCACTCGAGTTCACAACAATCCGACTTTTCTAGCTGATCCTCAAGTTTGACATTCTCCAAATTTGATCGAAAATTTGATCAACATCGAATTCCAAAGTGTCACAAAAATGCGAGGAATCGGATTCTTTCTCCTCTTTCGAACGAGTTAATAATTAGAAAATTAATCTTTTTATTCAGTTCCTGTGAATCTCGTTAAATCTCTCTCAAACCTTTCATCGAAAAGTTTCTACCAATTTTAACTTTCTTTTTTCTCGAGATTCGACGAACGAGAGAAACAAAATTTACGTGTGAATATGAGCGACTCCTTACAAAAATATTGGTCACCGATGTATCCGCGATTACTTCACGTTGATTCCGGATGAGGGAATCGGATGCCGACCTTGGCGTAATTGCACGATGATTTCGTTTTGTTTGAACAATTTCCTTTGTCGATAGGGGTCTCGAGTTTTCTTTTTTTTCCGTCGTCCATCCCCACAGAGCCTCTTCTGTTCAGCTTATGCAAGAGGAGAAAAGGGAAGGAGGAGGAAGCGAGAACGTAATGATCTTTTGCCAGAGGAGAGGCCATCGTGACTGCCTCGGCTCTTCTAATGACTCGGGACTGATAGATAGCCTCGCGACGATCGACAACTTCGCCCCTATCTATCCCAGACCTTGAATAATAAATTATATAAATTACGTACGTTTATTCCGGCTAGATCCACCTAGATGCACAATGGCGGAGCTTTCCACTAAGAACGAAGAGAATGAGAAATGGTGAAAGAAGAAAATTTTGACGGTGGATTTTACTTCGAAATTTATTTTACTTGGCAACGAAAAAGTTGAATCGAGAGAGAGAGAGAGAGAGAATTTTTTGGAAATTGATATTAACCGTGGAAAAAAGTTTTAATTACAATCGTTTAATCTCGGGGCTTGTAATAATATATCAATTGTAATCGAGAACTCATGAAATATGATACAATGCGTAGAATTTCTATGAAGCGTATTAACAGAAGAAATTCATTTCACTTCCTTTTCTCGCGTGTATCCACCGGTGATGGACGATAGGTGATGATTAATGATCTTGTTACAGAACGGGAGTTTCATTTCAGTGAGCGATGGGTGTTATTCGAAGTGAGCGTTGTTCTAAACGATCTTCTTGTGATTTCATCTTCAAGTCCCCTCACCCAACATTGGCACATTGTCCCGTGTGCAACTATAAAAACTGTCTTGATTTATAAATTGAACCGTTTCATCTGTCCACAACATTTGCAATATTATTTTCTCTTGCATCCGTCGTCATAAATTTCTCTTACAAACTTCCTTTTCAGATCTCTTCCACTAAAAACGTTCCATTAAAAAATTAATCGATTCTTCTAAATTTCCAAGAATTCATTCTTTCCATCTTCGATACCTGTTCAAAAATTTCTACGCCTTCACCGAAATTTCAGCAAACATCCGTCGCGTCTTTCTCTCCACATTCTCTCCACATTTCGTCATTCCTGTCGCGCGAACACCAGAGAAGATGCTTCGAAAACCATGTTCCAAGGCGATGCCTGGCACAATCGCCGTGTTGTTTGAAAGCTACTTTCGTCGCTTCTGGACATTCTCTCGAGAATACCTCGAGATTCGGCCGTACAGCTTCTTTCACTCGGCGAGTTTAAACTCGGCAGAAAATGGGATAGCCGCGTTTCGCGTAAACGGATATCTCGTGTCGGCTGATGCATTGCGACCGGTGGAAAACGTCAGAAGTTAACAATGCCAGCTTTTACCGGTGATTTAGAACCCGGTGGTTGCCGCTTCGTGGGCGTGCGCGCATTTGTCCTTACCCGTGTGCACGTCTCCTCCGAGCTGGCACAAAGCAGCTGGGCGGGCTGCGGATGGGGAACAAGACCGTTGCAGATTTTTCTTTACCCTTCTTTTTTCCCCAACAATTCTCCCCTTCGAAACGCGTGGAATGATAATGCGCGGGCTTCGTTACGCTTCGAGTCGAGCCGAGTCGAGGAAAGTTGCACGCGTGAGTTGAAGAAGAGAGTCGGTGGTTAGAAAAATCTGTTAACCGAGATTCGAAAGTCTCGCAGAAAACGATTTTCACTGTTTACAGGATTTCCAATCTGTGTAAATTTCCACTTTAACTTCGTAACCCTCGTGTTAATTTCACGGTATTTACCGTTTGATCGGTCCATTTACGTGATAAATAACATTACGTCAACCAACGACGTGACTATCAATTCAAGAAGGTAAAAAAAAAAAAAAAAGGAGAGGGAACGGTAAGGGAGGGCTGATAAATCTCTTAGTAATTTTGTACTTAGCGTTTTGCGACCGGTATCCAGTTTTACAAACGGACAAATAAGAAGAAGAAGAAGAAGAAGAAGAAGAAGAAGAAGAAGGAAAAAAAGAACAGGAAGAGAGGAAAGATGGTCGAGGAGCGGAGAGCTACGATCCTGGGAGAACAACGCGTTCGATTTTTCGCGATTTTTGCGCGCTTAGAAACCGGAATCGGTTTCCGTAATTTTCAGCGTGCCAGAACCGACAGCGATGATCAATCTCAGCTGCGACGCGACTGCAGCTGGCTCGGAAAAGAAGCGGACTCGGATGTCCTTCGAAAGCAAATCGAAGTAAAAGGGGAATCGATTTCGTTCGACGAATCACCGGTTCTCGAAACGAAACTCCTTTGTCGGGAAATTCAAGCGATTCTTCTTCTTCTTCTCTCCCTTGAAATATAGATCGTCGCGAGTAGAAACGATGCTGCGTAGAACTTGTAGATTCCAATCGGAATGTTTTATATATGTGCTTCTCTATTTTGGTATTTCGAATCTTAATATTTTTATTATTTATAAATACGCGTGGCGGATTTTCTCTTCGATTTTTTATTATATACCTGCACAATTAGAGCGTGGACATGTTGTGGACGTCCAAATATTTGAAAATACAGAATAATATAATCGTTGTAATTATATTTTGAAAAAAATGTATCGAAATAGTTAAATGCTTACAATATCGCAAAATGATTGTCGGGAAGAAAAGTTGAAAACGATGATAGGAGAATTAAGGGATTTATCGACAGCCATTTAATATAAATTTCAATTTCATACCTCGTCAAAGATCCTTACATCACTCTTATATAAATTCTTAACGCAAATATCGTCGATAAATTCTTCGAGCAAACTGTTACGCCGTGCAGCTATCCATTATTAAAAACTTACAAGCAATAACCGTTGTTACATTCGTCCCTGTGGCGCCGTGGTCACACTATGGACCATTGTCTCAGTTTAACTCGAACAAACAGTGAGCGTACCGTCTTGTAATAAAGCCTGACCAAACGGCGAGGCGTTGTTCTTGAATCATTGAAGGGGAACCAAACGACGAATAAACATCCACGTTGGAAACGATCTGAATTCCTCCTCCTCCCCTCGATGGCTGTAAAACCGCGAACGAGTTGCGGTTGCGAAAACACTGTGTGTATTTTAAATCTTGCCACCGATCAGATATCGCACCTACCGGATTGAGCGACCTCGTGTTCTCCATTTATTCCATCCTTTCGTTCTTCTTTTTCTCTCCCTTTTTCTCTTCCTCGAGAACGATATCAAATTTTCACGTCGTGGTTAACGATGAGAACCTCTGGCTCGCGCCGCGTTAGCGATCTCTCTCTTTTCGAAGATGAAAAGAAATTATTCGAGGGGGTTGAAGTTAAACAAGTTTTCATTTTCGAAAGAGGGGGAGGAATTCTATTTTACTTTTTCCTTCTCTTCTTTTTTTTCTTTTACTTGCAAGACGATACTTTTCAACCTCTCATTAAACGAAGCGTTTCAGGTAGGTTGGGAAAGAATTTTCCACAACTTCACGCAACGCTGCTCAGAATTTTTGCCATCTCTCGCAACTTTGTCCCGCATACTCGAGTTGCAAGTTGACTCGACCGAGCGATCGCGTGATCAGCATTCGCATAACGCCTCCCTCTCGCGCGTAAAATCCAACGTTTCGATATATCGATCTCGACATCTAATATCCTCCTCGCGCTCTTGTCTCTTTTTAGGGAAGGTCGATCAAAAATTCCTCTCCCCGCGAAAAAATTCCAATACTTTACGTCGTAAACGTAATGATGACTTTAATAGCGAACTCGGAATCCATTAGCCTATTAAAAAAAACCGTTATATCCCAAAAAGTATAACTAATACCTCGCACGCATCCAATCTCCCTTAAACTCAAAAATTCCACGCGTAATGTAATGCGTAGCATAAAACGTTCGAGCTTCACGCCATACCGCACCGTCATTATCTTTCGAGTATTAACCATTACATCTTCTTCTTCAACCTCTCTTTCTCTTTCGAATATCATTATTACACGAATGCGAAAATCCAAATGGTAAATGTGATGCACGGAGGAAGGAGTGGAGCGATTCGAATAATCGGAGAAAAATCCGGCGGTACGCGAAGCGAAAAGAAACGAGAGAGAGCCGTGGCGCGAGTCGGTATAATGGCCGACGCATATTATGCACATGCAACAATGCCTCGAGCAAGGATCTTCTTTACAAAGCCACCGATCGGCTTTCCAAGTGGTACGTGTCAGGGACGCATCAAGAAATCTTGCCCTTTGCATTCGTACGGATCCTGTTTCCCGCCGCCCAGAGATTCTGTCACATTTTCGACGGTGATGGGCAAAGTTTATACGAGCTGGATAATTCAATTGTTCAAAATGCAATAATAATGGTAAAACGAGATTGTATGAAAAGGGTACAAAAAGTATTACATCAATTACGAATAAATATTATTCAAGCATTTTTTTGTTTAATTTTATTCCAAATTTTTAATTGATTACTTCTTCTAGGTTAATTGATCAACTCTGATTTAAACTATTTACTGGAAAAGTTTCGAAAGGAATTTTTATTTCTTTTTCTTTTTCTAACATTTTGAGGAATTCTTAAATCTCGATTTTTGAATTGGAAATTTAGGAAGGTTAGGAAAACGTTTTAATGCTTGCTTAATAAATTCGATAGAAAAGTTGGGGAAGAAAATTCGACGATTTTTTTTTTTTGTCTTTTATAAGGAATACAAAACGTAGAACAAGTTCACCTACATCCTCCAATCATTCCCACGAGATACTTTCTCGAAGCGAGAACCAGCCTCTATCACGAAACACGGGCCATAGATCGCAACACCCAGGCATTCAAGTCTCTCTCTCTCTGACTATACTTGAACTTCACCTCGACGCACATTCATTACCGATCCCTTTCCCACCGTTCGGCCTCATCCAGACCAAACCCAAAATTCTTCGCTCCAAACCCGATCCATTCCCGCATATGCGCAGGCCAAACGCTTGAATATCGCGAGAAATCAGACGAGAAACGTACAAATTCAATTCCAAATGACCAAATTTAAAACTGCTCTCAATTGCACGAATGAATCCCTTGAGAGAGACCAAATACACGCGAATCCATCGTATTCGAACTCCACTGGAAAAATTACCTCGACGAATATAATCGAGTTGCAAACTCGAAAAACAAGGAGAACCCGAAACGACAACAACACCGATCGAGAAATCTCAATCCCCTTATCCCTGACAGTTATCCAAAAAAAGACCACATAGAAAGGAAAATACCTGAACCCCTTGAGATTAAAATTAGAGAAAAATTGGAAGGAAGGAAGATCGGGTTCGCCGCTTGTCCGCCCCTGGCCCTCTACATTGTGGTTTATTCCCGAGCGAGGATCGGGCAAACCGCACACGCTCTCGCCTGGGAGAGAATGTATTGGTGTGCGTGTGTGTTCGCGCGACGGACGGGGAAAAAAACGGGCTGGCCACGGTGGAAGGGAGGAAGAAGCCGGCATTCGAGCTTCTCTCGGCAGAAGAGGAGAAGAAGGAACCCGGCCGTAGCCGGCGAACGCCTCGGTGGTCAATGAACCGTGGGCACACGCGACGCTCGCGCGAGCGCAACACGGCCTATGCACCGTGTACACGCGTCCTCCGCCTGTATCTCGTCTCGTTATTACGCACGATACGACCCACTGATGGATCGATCGAATCGATCCGCGGCCGGAATAAAGCCGCGACGCGAGCTGCCCATCTTCTCCTTCTCCTTCTCCTTCTCTTCCTTCTTTTTCTTCTACGTCATTTTCCTTGTCTCGCGGAATAGGACCGCGTGTTTTTTCTCCTCGCGTGGCGGAGGGGATGGACGCGTGAAGGGGACGCGGAGGCAGGAAATGGGAGCGGAGACGTTTATTATCGTCGGTTGCGCCTCGCTGCGATCGTTTGTCTTTCTCCTTCTCGCGGAGATTAGAACGCGCGAATTCTAGATGGCCGTGGAACGATAGCGTAGGTTTGTGAGTAAAAATAGAAAGGGAGGGAAGGGGATAGTAGAATGTGGAGAGATGATAGTGCGAAGGGATAGTTTTAGAAATGTATATAGGGTGTGTAACTATATATATAGGGATATGCAAACGAGGGATAATTTTAAAATCGCGCGAGATATCCGGACGTGAATGAATAATATTAGAGAGAAGAAACCTGTCGCGATTATCGACTATTCTCCCGCTTCGCGTGCTCTTCTTTGTTAGAGAAAAATTCTATCTATTTTCCTCGCAAGAAGGACAAATTGCATCCTAAGATTTTAATTAAGTTTAGTCGTTGTCGTTCCTGTGTCGGATCGATGGTATCGATAAACGCAGAGTCAAACTGGCAATTTATATATCATATTTTTAATAGGATAGATTGCCTCAAGGATCGAAACAGTGATTCGTCTTCTTTGAATAATATTCAAATATGATACGCAATTTTCTCGCGTGAAAAAATTCTATTTATCTTCCCTTAATTTTCCATCATTTGCTAACAAATGATTTTTTTTTAATATTCAATTAACCTCCTTCGCTTTTGAATTCTGAAAAAAGGAAAAAATCTTAATTTCTTAAGTCTTTTTCGTGTAAATTCCGTATCATCTACACCGATTACTCTTCAATGGTAAAATATACGATCTTACGTTTTAACGAGATTCCCTTATCCGTTAAATTGAGCACGATCTTCCGGATCGATGGAATCGATCGTGGATCCATAATGTACCGAGGGAGGGGAGAGGGAGAGAGTCACGAGCTGGAACGAGGAGGAAGGAAATGAGAGGAGGAGGAGGCTTGGAGGAAAGATCTTTACCTAATGGTATTCGAGCCCTCGTGGCGATTGTTAAGGATTTTCCAACTTGGACGCGATCCAATCTTCGGGGACCACACTTCGGCGATTAGTCTTCTTGAAGTTTCTTAATCGTTGGCCGGGGAAGCCTGGAGCGAGTCGATCAGAGATTTTGATGAAGTTCATTGGTTTATTACGCATAACATGTCCTGATAGATGGATGATCTTACCTGGATAAAGGTGTAATGTTCTAAGGAACATAGGAACTGACGAGCGGGTAATAGGATACGGCTCGAGGCTGTTGACGACACGAGACTGGGATAATGGGATATCGCTCGAGCGCATCTTTCTGTAAAAAAAGAGAGGGGAAAATAAACAAGTAAATTTATCTGAATCGTGTGACACGATTAATTTCGTTGATCTTTCTTTCTTTTTTCTTGCGAAAGAAATATTGAATTTTATTATTATTATTATTATACAGTTTGAGAATCTTATCCACATTATTTTATTCGTCGATCGAAAAGATGAAAAAAAAAATGTTCTCGGAAAGAATTTTCTTAAGAGAAATTGATATAAGAGGTGATTCGATAAACGTTGTTATTGAGACGATCGTATGGAGGGATCGAAGTGGAATGGAGAAATTTAAGGAAGATTTATCATTTACGTAGTCCGTTCACGAAATTGTCTTTGCTCGTACCAACGTGAACATGCTTCCCGATAATCATCGCGAACGGGTTACAGGAAATTCTTACTCCTTGCATTCCGACACGATCTCGCTCTCGATGTTCGAGCAGTCACCGTGACAATACGTTATGTACTCGAGCTTGTTCCACTCGGTTGATACGAAAATGACAATAGCGAAATTTGCTTAAATTATCTTCTTCCATAGATCGATCCACGTACGTACATTTTGCAGTTAGAAGGGATTATGATTCGAATAATCGAATATTTCTTTTTTTTTTTTTACTGTAAATTGTTACTTCTTCATAACCTCCTTCGAGCTCCAAGGGGGAAAGTTGGCGACTATTTTTCTTCTCGAACTTTTTACATTGAATCTTCTTACATAAAATCTAGATTTCTAAATCGGTCAACGTTATCATCCAGAGATCAGACGAACGAAGATAGTTATTCTCCCGACGACTTCCGATCGCACTTAAACTTTTTTATTAAATTATTCTTTATAGAGCTCCAAGGGGAAAAGTCGGCGATTATTTTTTCGCATTAAATTTTTCCAGAATCTAGATTTCTAAATCGATCAACATTATCCATCCAAAGATCAGACGAACGAAGATAGTTATTCTCCCGACGACTTCCGATCACACTTAAACATTTTTATTAAATTATTCTTTACAACCCGTAGATCTCCAACCGAGATATTGGCGACTCTTTTTTTTTTTTGCGAATATTTTACATTAAATCTTCCCAGAATCTAGATCTCTAACTCGATCAGATCCAAAGATCAGACGAGATTTCTTATAGATTTCCAAAGATCTTGGAATCCTAAGGAAATAAAGATATTCTTAATCAATCTATCTCTCTCGAGAGAGAGAGAGAGGAGAAAAAAGGAAAAAAGGAACCGAGAAGCCGAGAACCGAGAGAGGACAATGGACGAGGAAGAATCGGCGATAGGAAAAAATGGGATGATGCATGGCCGTTCTCGCGGCGACTTCCGAGTCCTCGGGAGGTCCGAGAGCGTTGCACGTACGTCCACGCGCTTCGACCAACAACGTCCCTTCCTCCTCCGGTTGAGCGATAGCATCGTGATGACCCTTGGAGCGGTCGCCTCCAGAGGCCAGGCTGACCCATCCTGCTCGTCGTCCACGGAGCTATCGACGTCTTCGTGATCGCGGCTTTCAGGGCTGGAACAGTGAAAGCAAGGAGGAAAGCTGAGCGAAGGAGGGGAGAAGAAGGGTTCAACGGCCTTAAACAATAAATACAATATATAAATCATAGTTCACCGGCAAAGCAGCCAGCTGTGTCATTACGGCCGTCGTTGATGTCGTTTGGGGATCTCGACGAAAATATGTCAAAAATTCGCTCGGGATAGATTCGTTCGAGGGATCGCCACTGTTATTCGCAAATTGAATCGAAAACAAGCTTTGAAAGAATACTTGATTTGGATGTTGCTCGCGTATTATATCGGGTGTGTGTGATCCAACACCGAGTGGAGCGGAGTGGCATGAATGAGGAAGATGCAGCGTGTATACCAATGAACGGAACCTGATTCGCTTAACAAACTATTGGCGGTGGTGTAGGAATTGGTAACGGTTGAATTCTATCCGTGTCTTTCCCTTCTTCTGTATACTTATATATATCCTTCCTTTTTTCTTTATTTGGACAAATTCGTTTCTCTATTCTTCGTCTTTTCTATTCAACCAAATTTCTCGAAACTTTCGAAATTTCTCCCGAATCGATTTATTGAATTGGCGGGAGGGAAGCACACGTCGTGGATACCGTAAAGGGTCAAGTTTAAGCGAACAAGGGGACGAGGAAACGCGTGGAAAAACTCGTAAAGGAAAAGTGGTGGCGGTAATACGTCGACCCGGAGATCATCGACGTCGTCACCGTGGTGGAACCGATACGTGGGCTTGGCCTCTCGCCGCGGGATACAAGCGGCAAATTGCCCGTGCAAAGGGAGAAAATCGAGAAATACTGTATTCGTGCCGCGCGAGTAATTTTCCCTCGATTTGATAACGCATAACTTAGGCCGAGAAAAAAGGAAATTTTCTTTAATGGGCTTTCAGCTTGATGGAGCAGATAGGTGGCAACAACGCGGTATTTCGTCTTGCATGCTTATTACTTTTGGAGTTTTTTTTCGTTCTCCTATTCTTTGATTATTCCTTGTTGCTCGATATATCTCAATTCGAACGAGGGAGATTTTTTGCGGATAAAACTGTGATGTTTAATTTTACCGATAACGAAATCAAATCATTTCGATTCAGGTCGTTGAGTGATTTCTCAGAGTTTCGAGTCAGTTCGAAATTACGAAGCGTATTGTATCGTTAGATTTTTTTTTCATATATCCGAAGATGTATGCATCTTCAATCTTTTTGCTCCCCCCAAGGGAGGAAAAAAGATTATGATTGATCGTTGCTTTTTCATTCTGATGGAAGCTAATGATCGCTATAAATTGATTGCTTGATGGGGAAGCAATGATATAATGATAAAACGAGAAAAACGAGACGGGCGTGTAACTTTCAAATCCCACGATGTTATCAAGAATCGAAAGCGAATAAAATATTCCGGTGTATGCGTTATTAACGATTACGTAGAGGCGAGGGTATTTTTAGAATTTGTTGCATATTTTTATTAAGCATAAATCAAATTTCGTGTAAATGTCTTGAAAAATTTTAATTTTACGACCCTCGTATAGCTGCATTTTATTCGATCCTGTTCTATCCTATTGATTTTACGAGCCTTTATCATCAAGTTTCAAGTTAAACACAGGACTAATGTAACCAATATTGTAGATTATAACCACCCTCGAACCGAAAGCGATGACACGTCACGGATAACGGTATTATGTTTATTACCCTTGCCAATAATAGCTAGCCAAAATCAAATTTCAATTCGAACTTTCATCTTTTCCATTCTTCCAAGAAAATTCTTCTTAAAGATTACTAATAATAAATATAATTTACGACTGAATATAACGCATTTCAATATCCAACACGATGGAAATCGAAGGAAAAAAAAAAAAAAAAAGAAAAAAGAAGGTCGTAAACCGAAAGATTAAAATGCCACAAAATATCTCTTCCAAGGAATTCATTGGGAATTTCTTGGTAGAATCTTAGAAAGTATAAAATTTAAAAAAAAATCGCGAGAGCTCTAAATTATAATTAAAAGATTAAAAAAAGAATCCCCTTAAAAATTCAAAAGGGACTCTCAGGTAGAAAAATTGGATGTTTCGAGGAATAAAATCAATCGCGCACTAAGGAGATTAAGCTAAATTCGATTATTCTTGATGCAAAAATCGAGAAAATCGGGATATCGTGGACGTTTATCCGGACGAGTGGCGATCGAAACGACGCACGGCACCGTGCTGATCTAAATTGAATAGGCATTTTGTGATGTAGTGTGCGACATTACCCACCCTGAAGGGAACCGCCCACGATAAGCTTGGCTGAGTTCCCGGAGGTACGTTCCAACGGTTTCACGTCTCCATTTACCTTCCCTTCCCTTCCGGACGTTTACGCGTTCGTGTACGCACTAACTTGTACGATTGGCATGTTTACCAGGCTGCAAATATAATTTTATCGCGAAGGGGAAATGTTGTTTATTACGTTTCATTCCTTCTCGTCCTCGTACGTAAGGAAACTTAACATAATTTACAAATTACATCTTGTTCTTACCTCATTCGTGAACTAATTGCACGGAATTTTATTATATCATCTCGGCCCGCCAATATCGATATATCCCTTTCCACGTAGAAATGTTTTTATCGATAATTTTAATTCGGCCACCACGCGATCCACCACGTGTACTGGGGGGAAAAAAAAGGAAAACGGATATCTGAGCGATCGTAATTAAATTACAGCAGAAATATGCGGAGAAAAAGGAAAGAAACGAGGTAACTTACTTGACCAGCCTCACCCATCCCTCCAAGCGAAATAAATCAATTAATCGTCATTACGAGTCATCCGACAGATAGCCTACGAATCGGTCATGGACGGAGAAACGGTGATTAACGACGATCTGTCGTCGTTTTGCCCGATTTCGTATCCGATTACGGCCAAACAGGCCGCCGCCCGATATCCTCTTCTATATCTTCCGCAAATCCCTTCCCTTCTTTTTTCCCCTCTTTTTCAAACCGACCTCCTCCTTTCTCTCCCTTTCTCTCCCTTTCTCTTTCCATCCGTCGATCGACTCGTGACCGTTGTCGAACGGGGAAAGAGGAGAGGCTTTGATCGATCGATATCATCCTCGAGGCTCTCGTCCGTTCCTTCTAACGTGAATCGAATCGACCCGTGTTCCAGCATGGAAATTCAGCTTTGCACGAGGCGTCGTGGCGAGGATACAGCAGAACCGTGGCAGCCCTGGCCAAGGCTCTGGGGACCCAACGTGCACCCTTGCACGCGAGGAATCTCGCTGGATTCGCGCCGCTCCACCTCGCCTGCCAAAATGGACACAACCAAAGCTGCCGCGAGCTCCTGCTGGCTGGTTGCAATCCCGACCTTCAAAACAACGTGAGTAATAGGCCAACTTTCGTTCCTTCCTCTCTTCCCCTCCCTCTGCCTCTCCCCGCTTCCTTTCCTTTTCTTTTGTTTCTTGCTTTCCTGTTTCGCGCAACTCCCCTTTCAAAGCTTTTATTTTAACCGCTGTTGTAAATACGATCGCCTCGTTTCGCGTTTCTAACGTTGTAACACTTTGAGATGGGTGAAAGATTCCCCAATTTTCAGTACGGGGACACGCCGCTACACACGTCTGCGAGGTACGGCCACGCAGGTGTTACGAGGATCTTGATCTCCGCCCTTTGCCGTGTGTCTGATCAAAACAAGGTGAGATTTAAAAATGCAATAAATTGCATTAATTTAAGACATTCTCGAATATCGCGTAAAAACGATCCACCTAATCTGAGTAAAAAAACCTTTCCTCGATTCCTAATTTAAAACCTCCTCGAATATCGAACCTCTTAAAATTTAAGTAATACCTCTTCTTAAGTAAGTAAAAAAGATTTTCACATCATTCTCGTATCTCCATCGATTTAGAAAAGAATGGATTCCTAATTTAAAACCTCCTCGAATATCATTATCTCCTAATCTTAGTAAAAAAGGTTTCCTCGCATTATTCTCGTATCTCTATTGATTTACAAAAATAATAAAAAAAGTAATAGATTTAAAACCTCCTCGAATATCAATAATCTCCTAATTTAAGTAAGTAAAAAAGATTTCCACACGATGCATCGTTCTCGTATCGATTTAGAAAAGTAATAGAAAATGGATAGATTCCTAATTTAAAACCTCCTCGAATATCAATACCTCCTAAAATTCAAGTAAGTAAAAAAGATGTCCACACGATGCATCGTTCTCGTATCTCCATTGATTTAGAAAAGAATGGATGCCCAATTTAAAACCTCCTCGAATACCTCCTAATCTAACTAAAAAACCTTTCCTCGGGATGCATCGTTCTCGCATATCTCCGTTGTGAAAAAGCGAGAGAAAGAAAAAACGATGAATGGAGTTACACGTTTTCGAGCAACATTTGGTAAACGTTATTCCGAATGTGTGGCAGAACGGCGACACGGCGTTGCACATCGCGGCGGCGATGGGACGTCGAAAGTTGACGAGGATCCTGCTGGAGGCGGGCTGCGACCGTAGCCTGAGGAACAAGCAAGGGGAGACCGCGAAGGACATAGCGAGGCGCAAGAACCTCGCCGAGATATTGGAGATAATCGGTAAAGCGCGAAGCAAGAGCAGAGCCCGGAGCAAGAGTCGCGAGGAGGAGGCGACGCCGGCGACTCCGGCCGACAAGGTCGACGGGAAGAGCGGGAGCAAGAACGAGAAGAAGCGAGAGAAGACCGGTAGTGGGACCAGCGGGAGCAGGGACAGTTGCGGGAAGAAGGAGAAAAAGAAGCACAAATCATCGAGTAAGCAGAACAAGGTCCACTTCGAGAAGGCCGTGATGGGCAGACAGTGGTCCCCCTACGGGTGCCATTACTATCCCGATCCGGAAGCGTTTCCCCAACCGCGTTTGGACTCGTTGCCGCCGGACCCGTTGGGCCGGGGAGAGCAATATTACCTGGACTTGGCGGGAAATATCAGAAAGGGGCCCGTGGGGGTGGGGTACACGTGCTACTGCGCCCCCTTCTTCAGGCACATGGAGGCGAAGCTGGAGAGGGACAAGGCGGAGCTGAAGGCGCACATAGATCAGGCCCACGAAAGGTTGGACTTGAAGGTGGCCAATCTGGAGAGGAGGACGAGGGGGCAGATATCGGAGCTGACGAGATGCGTGGCGGCGGAGAGGTCGAGGTGCGACGAGAGGCACTTGCACCTTCAGCAGCGTCTTTCGAGGGGCGGGAAAGGGAGGCACAGCGAGAGGCCGGCGAAAACATCGTCGGCGTTCGGCAACGACCAACAATTCCCACCTGCTCGGGCGAGGTCGTTGGAGGATCTTCTAGACGACAGGCCTCACGATAGAAGCTTCGAGATCCCGGGAGAGACATCGATTCATCGTGGCAGCTTGGACGATCTTGATATTCCCGCTATACCGAGGCTGAGCAAGTCGATGAGGGATCTTCCCTCCGGTTCTGGCGTCTCGAGGTCAACGCTTAGGGTACTCGACGTGCCTGCCAGATTGAACGAAACGTTCGACGGGGTGATCAAGCAGGATCGAAGCTCGCCGCTAGGCGCCGCCTCCTCGCCCTCCATTGGATCCAGGCAACAGGTCCATCAGCAACGCGTGAGTGTGTAATCGGTCCTCCCTCTCCTCTTCCTCCTCCTTCTTCTTCTTTTTTTCTCTTTCTTAGTTACGCTAAGCGTTCATCAGAGGTGTTGATTAAGCTGCGAGACTCTAATGACACGTTACGAACAACGATGCGGGGAACGGTTAGTCGTGTTTAAAAGCAGTAGATCGGATCGATCCCTCTGGTTACTTACTTACTTGCTACGGGTTTTAATCAAGCGGTATTATAGAGACGAGGATAATTGTTTTATCTCTATTCTTTCTCTTCTTTTTTTTTTATCATCTTGAATTATCGAGTCGGAGTGGATAGAGACGCGAGGATTTATAAACCAGATCGGCGGATAAAATGGTAATGGAAAATTGATCATAGAAGAGTCAACGATGATCTTCTTGTCCAGCAGTTTGAACAACACCGAGAACGTAGTATGAAAATATTCGAAACGTTATATGGGTGACGTATAATTTGATTTGAAAGTGAGAAAAATTGTCGCAGGATCTATCATCTCGAGATCATGGCGTAAATTCGTGCCAGGACGAGAGCAACGCGGCGAGGAAGAACGAGGATACCTCGAACGAGTGGAAATCTTCCGGACGACGAAGCGTTCATGAGATGATTAAGCGATTTCAACAAGTACCTGGCATGCACAACGGTTGGAGGGGGCCGCGTTCTGGAAGTAGCGAACCCACCAGTCCGGAGCACAGTCAGTGTTCTCAAAATCAAAGGGTTCAACCGCAGGGTGGTGTAGGAAATACGTGGCGTGGCGAAGGTGAGAATCTATCTTATAAGCTTATTATTTCTCGAGTCGATAGAAAGAGATCTGAAAAAATTTTTTATATTAGTAAAGTAGAGCAATCTTTTTTGTTTTCATTTTTTTTTTTGTTGAATCGATTGATAAAAATTATATTGAAACGTAGGGAATGACAGCGAAAGCAGCGAAGGAGATGACGAGCAACCAGAAGCATTGAGCGGAGGGATCTCTGGAAAAGGAGTGATATCGGAGCACGTGCATTACGACAGCATCGCCAGAATGCCATATAGGTCCCGTAATGCGGTTTATAGCCCAACGCCGCCTTTGCATGACGCGCACAATGATTCCGGATACAGCACTCGCATGTATGGTTCCAGCAAAGGTGCTTCACCTTCGTTATCAGGTAAGAATAATACCTCTTATCTCGTCTTGCATTTTCCTATCTTATTCTCTCATCATTTCTGTAAAATGGTCGTAAAATAAAAATGCATATATTTTTTTAGGTCAATTAGAGTGCGATGTAATTCTTCCGACTAATCCAAAAGCATTTCCAAGTGGAGAACAATTGGCTGCGCTCTTAGAACAACCGAGAAATCACGATCTTACAGTGTACGAACGCGGTGCCGACAACTGTGTTATCAATATTGGAACCGCGAGTCTCGTTTAACGCGTACGCGTAATACTATAATACGTTATTTGGAAACAAATTCTTACACAATTCTTCCAAAGACATCGATATTTTATATATAAATACTCTACTCAGGTGTTAATGTAATTCTTTTTAAAAATGATATGTATAAAATTTAAGATTCTCTTGTACAAAATGATTCTCGTTTCAAAGAATAGAACGTTGTCGTTTTGTAAATAACTTGTAGGTATATGTATGTTAAATATTTTTAATGTATTCGAATCTCTTTTTTTATACGATCACGATCGTATTTATTGTCACGAGAAATTTCATTGATGAAATTCTAAAAAGATAAAAAGAAAATAAAAGTATTAAAAGAGAAATGGAGTAGATTAAGTATAGATAATTCTTTTTTAATCGGTATGTAACGCTCTGATGAACGATTAATATCATCTTCGTAACAGGAAAAATTACTTACCTATAAATTGCCATGTACTGCCAACGATAGATTGAATTATATCTATTTATTATCTAAATGCTTCGTTTTTTTATTCACAATATTATTATATTATTAGTAAATACGTCGATTTAATTTTGTATCATTGTAATTTAAATTTTACATGTCTCGTTCCAAAACTGAATGTACTATGCAACAATAAGCGTGATTAAATAACAAATGAAATCTTCGAAAATCATATTTTATTTTTATTTACAACGCAGATGAAGATGCATATTCTGTTATCGATGAATGATATAGAGGTTTACCCATTAATGTATAGGAATTAGCGTTTTCAATTTTTACGACAACGTAATCACCAATTTTTATTGGTTTCTCGTCACGCGAATATTTTCCAATAGGTATGGACATGGAAGGAATTATTACTCGCGTATTACCATCATTTCTTGTTTGAAAAGAATCGTGCAATCGTTTACTGAGCTAAAATTAATTATATATTTTACTAATATAATTCTAACGTTAATTAACTAGAAGTAAATTGTTTTACCTTTTCTACAAGCACAAGTTGTAATTGTCCAATTTGTAATTTATTCAATTTTCCCGCCTCGGTTCTATATACTGAAATCATTCTTTCGAGCCGATTTTGTTTCACATTCGGTGGTACGTCATCTTGATAACGACGATGCGCAGTTGTTTTCTAAAATTAATAAAAATACTTTCAATTGTTAAAATATCATATAACATAATTGAATTTTTTAATATAGATATTACCTCTCGCATACTGTAAGAAAACAAAAAAGCTTTGTTATATTTTATTAATTCTATCAACGATAATGTATCTTGAAATTCCTCCTCCGTTTCTCCACAAAATCCAGTAATAAAATCACTAGAAAGATAAATATTTGGAATAATTTGACGTATGTGATGCACCAAATCTATATACGCTTCTCGAGTGTATCCTCTCCTCATTTTTTCCAAAATCCTGGAATTACCGCTTTGCGCGGGTAAATGAATTTCTTTGCAAATATTCGGCCTCTCCGCTATTAATTGTAAAACTTCATCTGGGAAATCTTTAGGATGCGGCGATGTGAATCTAACATAAATTTAAACGAAAGATGTAATAATTATAAATATTTCCAAACATATGAATTCCTACATGTAAGTACCTGATTCTCATCTCCGGATTAATACGAGATACTTCGTCCAGCAAATCGCAAAATCGACGTCCTCCTTTTTTATTTTTATAAACTGTTTTAAAACCTTTTGCTAAATGTGTTTCCATATTATTAGTATAAAATTTTGATTGAGACATATCTCTATAACTATTTACATTTTGTCCGAGAAGTACTATTTCTTTTACACCATCATCTGATAAAGATTGAATTTCTTTCACTATACTTTCAATTGGTCTTGATCTTTCTCTTCCTCTTGTAAATGGTACGATACAGTAAGTACACATATTATCACAACCGCGCATTATTGTGCTGAAAAAATAGAAAAATTTTGAAATAATTATAATTATGAATTACAATAATACAAATAATTACAATTATACAAAAAATAATAAATTACACAAATGCACTGGTAGAATTTGGATTTAATCTGACTGGTGTAATATCTGCATATGTTTCATCAAATGATAAAAGAACATTTATAGCAGTTTCATTGTCTGGTACAGATAATAATCGTGGCAAATCCTTATAACTATCTGGCCCAGCTATTATATCAACAAGTTTTCCTCTTTCTAGTATTTTATCCTTTAATCGTTCTGCCATACATCCTATTGTAATATGATTAACATTATTATAGTAGTTACGTATATTTCAAATTATTTATCCATAAATTTACAATCATACCTAATAAACCAATTTTTATAGGATTTTTTTTCTTTTTTTTCCTTACATGATTTAAGTTGATTAATTTATTCCATATTTTCTGTTCTGCATTATCTCTGATAGAACATGTAATAAATAAAATTATATTAGCTTCATTTATATCTTCCACTTTTTTGTAACCATGAGATTTTAGAATAGACCAAATTACTTCTGTATCATTTACATTCATTTGACAACCATGAACTTCAAAATATACTAAAAAAAATTAAGAATATAAATCAAATTAATAAATATACTTTTTTTTGATGTTATACTCTACTATACTAATTATTTATTCATTATTGTTTTTTTTTATTTACCTTTTTGATCAGAGCCATTAATATTTTGTATATAAGGGATATTTGGTACTCTAATAGGATCAATGGGAATTTCAGTTTTAGATAAAAAATCTTTGAACGATGGGCCAGCTTTTGTTAAATCTTTAAAGCGTTCCAAATCATTAATTTTTTTTTCACCTTCTTTAATAGTTTCCGATCGAATAACAGTTGCATGTAGTGTTTGACATTGTTGAAAATTGTGACATATTATACTATTATATTGAATGATTTTTTCCAAAAACCATTTATTTAATGTTATATTACAAGTTTTGGAAAATCTACTTAATTTTGATGAACATAACATTGCATTGTTCATATTTATAAATAGGTTATATAATATGAAAATCTTACAGAAAATTAATTATAGCATGTTCTATCACAAAGTTCATTTAAACGTTGATTATGAAAACAAAAATAATCAAATTTTATTCATAAAACTTTTATCACATAATCTGAATTAATAAACAAATTTGATTTAAACTAAAAGACATGTTAGAACTTCAGAGATTCTCAATTAAAATTTTTATTTATATCAAAAAAATAAGAAACTGAACGCAGTGACATCTCTTGAGATTTTGAATAACTTTCTATCGCTTGTTACCTTACTAACTGAAATATCTACAGCTAGAAACCTGAATTCCTACAAGAATTCTAAATTAGAGTTAAATCATTCATAAAAACTTAAAAAATCTCTGTTTCTATTTTATAATTTTAGAAATATGGAATTTTTATCACTATCGTAAAAAATTTTTTTAAATACTTGTATTACAAATTATAAATTATAATCATTACAATCGCGCTTGCAGCCAATTAGTTCATATTATTTTTTTATATAACATATAATTGCATCACTGATACAATTATATGTCTATAACTTTACAATGATACACTTATATATTATATATGAAATAATAATGATTGCCCAGGTCTCACCTCGTGGAGGTTGCCGCGTATTGGAGACTCATCCTAACTACGGTCCCATTCATCCTCCTTTATCGCAAAAATTTATTCAAATAAATTATTTCAAATAAAATTTTTCTTTTGATGTATGGTTGCACGACATTTAAATTATTAATCGCTGCAACACAAGCAACAAAAGAAAACTGTACAAAAAAAACCGGCGCGGAAGACTAAATCTGAAAATAGAAATTTTTTTTAATAATTAAAAGCGTACAAAAAAAAAAGAAAAAAATAAGCAAAATAAGTAAAAATAAGCAATCTACGAAGCACTAAATCATTATCTACTTAATTATCACTCGTATTATGCATGCACTTAATTCTAAAATATATTTTATTTAATCAATTTTTTTTATAGTATAATCTTCTGTTTCTGAAACAAAATAATTAAATATTAATACAAATAATATAAATAAATACGAAATATCCTACCTATTCTAAAAGCTAAAAGTATTAACAACATCACAATTTTCATGATACGATATAAACCACATATAATCAGGAAAAATGCAAATGAGGATGTGTAGACAATATCAACGATGGCTAATGAACGAAGTCACATAGATGTCAAGTATTAAGGATGTAGAATGAAAAAGTTTAGGGATGGCAAGCGATCCATGATCGTTGTCTTGAAAGATAGAAAGTTTCCGGAAACTTTGAATCGGAATAGGAAAGGCAAGGATGCCTTTTAGTAAGAGGAAGAACATTAAACACATTATTTATAAATCCTATCTATCAAAAAATAAAAAAAAGAAAAACTAAATGTTTGATCCTAATATAAAAATTGGAAGATGTATCTAATGATAAAGAAAGAATGAAATCTTCTATTTCATTCTATTAAATCCTGAAAAATTCCTGAAACAGATTATAAAATAGAATTAGTAAAACTTAATAATATTAATTTTTTGCACGTGATTAGTCAAAGATACACACGATTAAATTTCTTCTATTTCTTTTTTTCAGTTCATACCTGTAACAAACTTAATTACTGGATTAATAATTAAAGAATAATTTATACTAAAAAAAAAAATGAAAAATTTAATATCAGAAATTAATAAAAATTAATAAAATATTGTTAAGTAATTCATAAATGAAAGACATTTATCAAAAAGAAATATATTTTTTTAATAGCATGTATTTTTAATAACAAACGTTTCTAATAAAGGGATGCTGAAAAGAGAAAGACAAATAGTAAGACCAGAAGGGCTATTTTAAATATCCACTCAATGTAAACCGAACAAACAATGAGTGGAACATTTTTTTCCACTTCGCAAAACTAATCTATTAAATTATCAAAAGAAAACGCGAAGAGTGCTTTGTTGTATTTGCAATGCAATCTCGGCAAAAATAAATAAATAAATAAAAAAAAAAGAATAAAAAAAATAGAAGACTCTCGAAAGTATACATCCTCAATAAAGTGTTTTAATAAGTATTTACGAAACTCTAATAAACTATTTTATGCACTCACATTTTATTATACGCAACACTAATAACGGAATATTGCAGCTATATAAGAAGCTGCCGTTGTATAACCACCCTTGTGCAGCTTTTCTTCTAGCTGCAGTGGGCAATCCAGGAACATGTGTACTTCCACAATATGAGTGGAAGAAATATGGGCAACATTTGTTAAAACGCAACACTACTTTAAGCAACGCGATCATTCGTAACGCAACACTAATTCCTAAAGTAAATTTAACACAAAATTTGCTATTACAAGTGAAAAGCTACTTCAAATATCTCAATAAATTGCAATACTATATAATAAATTCAATTCAAAAAAAAAAAGATAATAAAAAAATAGACTAATTCATAATCAAAATAATTAAAGTAATATATTTTATCGTAACGCAATGGAAAACGCGATCATCATTTTATCGTAACGCTAATTCAACCCGTATTTTATTTAGCGCAACACTAAATCGCGAGTTGCCCACGACGACTGGATCTGATGGGCCGGCATGCAAATCGGCCAGACGACACAACAATTACTACGTATTGCTAAAACGAGCACAGTGACAAAGTAGTAACAATGACTTCCCATTCTTTGGATCCAAGCAAGATCGAAAAAATGAGAAGCCATTCGTTGCAGCCCTCTTCGTGACAGTTTGTCGGGCCTCTTCGGTCTTCCTGCTTCGGGCGCGATGCCCGCTGAAACTTATAACTAGGCTCGAGATTTCCTGCACGCGAATTAAAAAAAAAAAAAAGAAAAAAAAGACTAAATCGCGAAAGCCTGAGTGCACATGCGCGACCAACGATCGCAGCAACCATTGTCCGCGCATGCGCAGAATCTCGAGCTCAACGTTCGTTTCGAAAGCATTCGCGACCGCGACCGCGGAAATTCGAAAAATCGATGAGCAAAGCCATAAAAACGAATAATCGATCTACGATCATTCGTCTCGGCCTCGCTCTCGATTTTTCAAATTTGATTTCCTGAAACAGATTGTCACGCGAAAAACGCGCCTACCCGAGCAAAGAATGTGACAATCTGCCCGGCCCTACCTACTTATAATTAACATTCGTACCAGAAGTACACTACCTATCCTACCTAGCCCTATATTTAAAAATGGCAAAACAGGCATACCAACACATTCATTCCACGATTCTCACGCATAATGCTCGGGCGCAAAAAGCCTATACTAGGGAAAACGTCCCGGGACGCCTCCGACACCCGAGCTTGGCACACTACTCGCACACTCTAACTTTACGTACCATTTTCCTGAAATCGGCTGACGATGGCTAGTAATCATTGCGTGAAAAGTAATAAAATTTTATATATACGTATAATTTTATTCGATTTTATGAATATTCGTATCATTCGTATTATTGGAATAAGATTGAAATAAGATATTATTATTATAATTTTATAATAAAATTAATAGTTATTAATTATGCTATTATTTTTAATCCGCAATATATAGCGGATGTAATATTGCTATCATATATATATGTATTGTAATTGAATTAATAATTATTAAAACGACGCAATCCCACAGTCTAACCACACATACGCACAATGTGGAAAATACGTCGCGCACGATATACTAACGCATCGTCAATCGCTGAGAAATTGTTATAAACTTATGAACTAGGATCATCATGCTCATCGCCTCTCTCTCACCCAAGTAGCACCTGGGCACGTGAGTGAGATTCTGGCAATGAACACGGAAGGGGTTAAACCTGAAAATCCTGAGCTAAAAAGATATATTAATGTAAATATTAACGAGCTAATGAACTTTGATCATTTATATTCTCATTTTATTTAATATTCGAATGACTCTATTTTCTAATTTATTCTTTGTCAATGTAATAAATTGTTTATTATTTATTTTAATATTTTATAAAAAGAATTACTGATTAGAAAGAAATATATATTTATAAGAGATTAAAATTTAATGAATTAATTAATACCCTCAGGCGACTTATTCATCAAAGCATATTTTCAAAAATATGAAAGAAATATTCAAAACTTATAGCTTTGATTTCAAAGTCTACCTGTCGCGAAATGTCTTCTTGCATATAACATTTAATAATTTCAAACGAGAGCAATAAAATTTTATTTTTTTTTATCTCTATTATTACTTGAAAATCGATATTAAACATGATTTTTTTGTTTAGTCGAATATTCGCGTCTAATTCATAAACATATGAATATTCATATGTTTAGATACTTGATGTTTGCAAATATCCATAATGAATATTTTACAGTTATAATATTTTAACTTTAGAGATAATTAATTTGGAAAGTTATTAACAATTATGAAACGCGACATACAAGAAGACCTAGCCTAAACTAATAAATAAAACGAAAAAAAAGAAATGTTACTACTCACGAGTATAATAAATACCCGTGGTCACTGTGCTCGTGCAAAATTCTATACAACCAGTCATCCGTGTCGATTCGGATCTTTCATCCTACGACATGATTGAATGACTGGAGGAATCAAAATGCATGCGACTCACCAAAGATGCGAAAAATCTGCATTGGTGCTGATTCATGGGAAGTCATCATTGAATAATAAGAAATGGAAACTGTAACAAAAAATGGAACATCGTAATTTATGATATTATATATATATAATGATTATTTAAAAAAAGTGAAATTAAAAAAAATAATTACCTCTTCGCGTGATGGATGATCGCCTTATGCTCTTGAATCACTGATTTTAATATATACGCGAGACAAATATAAAAAGAAAAAAAGAAAAAAAATAAAATAAAATATTATTGATGCGATTGCTTAAATTACAATGAGCGAACAAACACTGACTTTATTTTCACGAATAGTTGTTATAATTATATTAGAAATTAGAATTATGCTCTATTATGTTTATATTAGAAATTAGAATTAGAGTTATGCTCTAAAAAATACTATTACGAAATAAACACTGATTCTATAAACTGCATTGCACGCAGTCATAAATGTTTTTTAAAACTGATGAAGTCCAGGAGAAGACAAAACTATCAGCACCTTAAATAAAATATGAAATATCACATGTAATATTTTTTTACAAAACTATAGTATTGATTATAACATTGAAAAATTTCAATAGCAAAAATAAAATTAAAATAAAAATATAAAATTTAAAAATTAGAAATCTAATGAATAAAATAGAATAAGAAATATGTTACCTCTTCACGTGATGGATGATTGCCTTATATTCTTGAGAGAAGCACTGACTCTATATCTCTGTACAGAAAACGAATATTTAAAAAAAAAAAAAAATAAGAAGCTATTAACACGTCCGTTTATATATTATAATCGATGAACAAGCACTGACTCTACTTTCGCGAAACTATTACAATTAAATTAAATTAGAGCAGTTTTGCTCTAAAGAACATTGAAAACACTATTACAAAGCAAACACTGATTCTATTGACCGCATTGCGCGCAGTCACAAAAGTTCACTGACAATAAAAAATGAGATGAAGTAAAAAGAAGTAAAATATTTCAATATTTTTCTTCTTTTTTCTATAAAGCGTTTGTTTAAGAAAATGAAGCTATTTTTTTGAAATGACAAAGTTAAATGACAAAGTCTATAAAGAAATATTATATTAAAAATTAATTTAATCTATTTAAGATAAAAAGAAATTTGAAATAAAAAGTTCTTTTAATCTTTTCTATTTTTATCCTAATAATATATGTTATCCTAATTAATATATTATAAATTACTTAAAAAGCATAAACAATAATCGTATTTGTTTCTAATATAACAAATCAAACATTACCAGTCCGTTATGAAAAGTTATCAAATTGAACATCGTTGAAATGTTCGTTGTGGCGTCCATATTTAATCTCTTTTTCCCGCCTTGAAAGTCACTTCACCAGTTAGATGTTAATCTGCATAAAAGATAATTAGATATTCAATTATAAATAATTAAATATAAAATAAATATATAAAATGTATGAAATTAGAATTTATTGCATTAAAATAAAACAATAACTAAGATTAAATTACCTTAGAAATTTATAATATGAACTATCAGAAATGCTAACGATCAACGAACAGACGAATAAAGAAAAAAAAATAAATTATTCTTCAAAATATCATAAATTATAATAATATTCAATATATTATTAAATTAATTAAAAAATAATATCCGAAAAACAAAAAAATAACTATGGAAATAAATATTATACAAAATAAATTACGCACCTGAAATGAAGCGGCGTCTAAGTGTCACAACTTTCGAGAATAGAATGATATCTCGAACGCGTAGCGATTTCAATATATCGAATTAAATTGAGATAAGAATTTGTTCGACAATTCGATAAATCGAAATCTATGAACGCAAACCATTAACTTCTTGAAAAGACTGTAATATTATAAAAAATTTTTTTAGCCTTAGGTTCTTAAGTGTAAAATCAAAACAAATATAACAATAATACACGAGTTGAACGTACAGTTTGACGTACGCATTTAGGAATGAAATGTGCGATAATATATAAATTAAAATTAATTATAAAACTACGTTGTTTATTATAATAAAGAAAATCTTATCATATTTGTATAAAAATTACCTTTTCATTATTACGGTCACACTTTTAAACTCATCAAACAATAATTTGCACAAATAAGAATTAAATTAATCACTGCCGATGAAATGCAACCTGCTACCACGATTTTCAAGAATAAACTGACGCCATGTCATGGGCATGCGCACCGAATCGCCTATCAGCTTTTTGATTGGTTGAAGCTATATCGTTTCTTATTCGTTTAAATCCGCGCGAAAATTGAAATATTATAATACATTTTAATTATGATTCTTAATTTTCAATATATATATATATATATATATATTATATATATATATATATATATATATATTATATATAATGATAAATTTTATAAATCAAACTTAAAAATGATTAATGATTACCACACTTACATATAACTTCTTTTATTCCAATAGCAGTATTGTTTCATTGCATTTTAATTTTTGATACAAATATTTGATATAACATTTATGCTAGTTTAAAATTGTTTAAAATAGATTTAAAAAAATTTTTTATGTAAAGTAAAAAAAATTTTTGTTTCATGTATAGTTTTTATTATACACTTATTATAAAAATTTAATAATATATTATTTAATGATGTGCAGCAGCTTTTCTCATTTGGACAAGAATATTTCCAAGTTCTTCACGCTTCCTTTTAGCTCTGATATGTGTACCCAACTATAAAATTTAAAAAAATGGAATATGAAATTGTTATTTATTTGAGTAAAGACAGATAGAAAGAAAAAAATTTAAGGTTATATAAAATTTATTAACATTCTTACCCTTCTTTTTAAAAATTTTAATGCACGTTTATCCTTGGAAACTTTTAATAATTCCATAGCACGCTTTTCATATGGTGCATGACCAGTTACTTCACGAATTAAGTCTCTGACAAATTTGCTATGTTTAGTTTGTCTCTATAATTAAAAATTTTATAATTATTATAATTAATTACTTTTTACTATTTTTACATCTTTCAATAAAATTTTCAATCAAAAAAATCTTAATTAATAAAAAAAACGTAAAAAAAAACAACAAACAAGAATATATAGAATGCATACTAACCCCTTTTAATCTTGCTGGTAAAACACATACTGTTTTTTTCTTCTCATTTTTATTTTTTGCCACACGAATTTTAGTTGTTTTATGGCCTCTATTAAGACCAACTGCTAATTCATATCTTGGAGCCATCCTGCAAAATTAAAAATTGTGACTTATACAAATTAGGTTAGCCATCATAATAATATAAAAGTATATACACATTATATGATTTAATATTGAATTAATTAAATTGCAATAACTTAAATATACATTTATTATTACATAAATAATATTTATTTAGCAAGATTATACAGATATTTTGAGATTCAATTTGATACAAACCTTTACAGTTGAAATACACTCATAAGAAGAAACACAATCGTGCTTATACATAGATTTTTATTCGTTCTTTATACGCATGCGTCAAAATTAACTAGTCTGATTTACAAATATGCGACAAGAAACATATTCTGTGTCTTTTAGATTTCAAATATTTGATTAAATTTTTCCGCAATATTAATATTTATGCAATAAAGATAAAAAAAATGTAATAATTATTTTCTTATTATATAATTCTTAACCTTTTATTAAAAATCTTTCATTATAGAATTAATGTAAATTAAAATATTTTATTCTATTTATGAAATAATATTTTTCATAAAATATGATATGAATATTTAAATTCTTCATACTTTATTTTGTACATATGTTTTATATTTTATATACATATGCTTTATTTTATAATATATATTTTTTATACTTTAACATAGATTTTAATATTTCGTAAGGTGGATATTCTGTGTTATATTCACCAAATTTATTTCAACTTCACAATTATGATTCTTAATTGCTACGGTGTCAAATTTTTAAAGAGGATTTTTTAATTTATATTATAAAACGGTATGTACGTGTTGTACACAATTGTGTCATTTTTATTAAAATCATTCATTTCATAACATTAATTATTACTGACAAGAAATCATGTCTAAAATGAAAAACATTCCAAATAACTTAACCAAATGGGATCTGTCAGAAGATTCTCTGGCACCTTTAACTGATCATCAAAAAGAATGTTTATTGAATTTGGAGGAAGAATTATTTCCTGATAATAAAATTAAGACTGAAAAAATAAGTGATACAGTATGCACAAATGAAGAAACTACAAAATCAGTACAAATAGAAAGATATCAAGATTTATTAGAACATTATGCCAGATTAGAAAAAAAATGTGTGGACAGGAAAGATATGAAATACATATTATACCTTAATGAACTTGAGGCTCGACGACAAGAATGTCATGAACTTTGTCTTCAGATAGAAGAAGCATTAGAAGATTTCACTATGTTATATAAACAATATTCAGAAGTATCTGATAAAACAATATCTCTTTATGATGCTAGTGAACAGCTTGATTCTGATCAACGAAAATTAAATTCTATCATAGAAAACATTACAGAATATGTGAAATATTTTAAAGATATTGATATGATGATGGAAAAATTAGAAGCACCTACATTATCGGTGAACAGTGAAATGTTTTTTAATATATTAGATAAAATTGATACTAATATAGATTTTGTTCAAAATAATCTTTCATTTAAAGAAAGCAATACTTACTTAATCAAATATAAGCATTGTCAATCTAAGGCAATATCAATGATGCAAAATTATATTTTTAATCTATTTAGCAAAACAACGGAAAGCATTTTAAATTTAAAAGATAATGATGATTCCCAAGATAATGCAGATGCAGCTTTAGCCCTTTTTTATGGAAGATTTCAAACTATATTGCCAAAAGCTAAGCCAGTTATAGAACAAATTGAAGCAAAATCTTATAAAAGGCAAGAATATGACAGTTTATTATCAGAGTGCCACCAATGTTATTGGAGTCAAAGAGGATTAGTATTAGGTAGTAGTGTTCAAAAATCTTTAATATCTGTAAAGGAGAAATATAATGGTGATCATTGTAGTTTGGTAAGAAATTCATGTGCATTATTATTACATGCATCAATGGATGAATATAAATTATTTTATGAATTTTTTTCTAAAACAAGTAATGGATTAACAGCATATCTTGAAAGCTTATGCACTTCTTTGTATGATACATTGAGACCATTCATAATTCACATTAATCATTTAGAAACATTGGCTGAAATTTGTTGCATTTTAAGAATTGAAATGTTGGATGAACATGTTCAAAATAATTTTGAACCTTTAGAAGGATTTGGAAATATTTGTTTGCAGTTATTACATGATGTACAAGAGAGACTTGTGTTTCGTGCACATCTATACTTGCAATCTGATGTTTTGAATTATAACCCATCACCAGGTGATTTAGCTTATCCAGAAAAGTTAAAGATGATGGAAGATATAGCAGAATCAATAAGAGAAGAATCTAGACAAACAAAGATGAAAAAGATATCTATTTCATCTAATGATGATAATATTTTAGAACCAATATCCAGAAATCATATAGAAATGGATTCTATTTATCAGAAAACACATATAAGTAATTCACCTGCAGATCTTCATGGAATGTGGTATCCTACTGTTCGTAGAACATTAGTATGTTTATCAAGATT
The DNA here is from genome assembly GCF_029169275.1 of Apis cerana. Lineage (NCBI taxonomy): Eukaryota > Metazoa > Arthropoda > Insecta > Hymenoptera > Apidae > Apis > Apis cerana. The sequence goes on from NC_083863.1 coordinate 8,645,432, forward strand.
ATATAGATGTGTGGACAGATCAGTTTTTCAATCCTTGAGTCAGGAAGCAATATCTCTTTGTGTTCAAAGTATAGAAAATGCAAAGCAAGAAATTGAAAAAAGGGCATCATCTTTAGATGCAGAACTTTTTCAAATAAAACATTTGCTCATTTTACGTGAACAAATTGCACCTTTTCAAGTAGACTTTACAATAAAAGAATATAGTTTGGATTTTTCAAAAGTTAAAACAGCAGCATTTGGTTTATTAGAAAAAAGTTCAAGACTTTTTACATTGTCAAATAATGCATTATTAGAATTTTTATTGGAAGGAGCACCTCAAATGAAGGAACAATTAATAGATTCAAGAAAACATGTAGATAATAAATTGAAATATGCTTGCCAACGTCTTATACAACATGCTACATTTTTATTAATACACCCAATTTTAAAACTATTAGACAAGGAAAAGTTACATGCTAATAATCCAGATGCATCTCAAGAACATGCTCTTGGAAATCCTCAAGATGTTGCAGCAGCAATATGTGAAGCATTGAGAATAATTAAGTTTAAATGTCCTGAAATTCAACAATTAATGCAATTATATCTCTCTAATAAGGAGACAGAATTTATTTTATTTAGGCCAGTAAAAAATAATGTTTGTGCTGCATTTACTCAATTATATCAAATATTGAGTAAATATTATAATTCAGAGGAACTTCTTTTAATTGCATGTCCATTACCAGAACAAATTTCTGTTATATTGAGCTCATCCAGTCTTATTCATGGAAAAAGCACACAAAATAATGTAAAAAAAACGTAGCAAAAATAAATTAGTCAGCTTTTGTAATTGCATATTATAAATACATTGCATATTAACATCATTTGCAATCTATAATCGAATTATTATTTTTTCTTTTATGTTTTTCTTTTTAAAAAATTAATATTAATATATAATAAATATTTTATATTTTTAAATAAATTATGTAAAATGTGTATAAATAATTCAATAATTGCATATAAAATAACTTAGATATTCAAATTACGAAAGCTATTGCAATTTATAACGTCCTGTATTAAAGATAATATATTTTAATTCTTTGTAATGTACTTTAAGAACGCGTAATTTTTATATTACGAAAATGTATATATTTAAAATATTAAATTAAGTTAATATCACAAAATTTGTATATCATCCCTTAATAGGGATTTATGGTCTTAAATAAATTTTTATAGACATTGTCATGAGTTTCAAACAAAAAAAAAAAAATTATATATTTTTGTAGTAAACAGTAATATACTATGTCATATTGCGATAATACTAGGAATTTAATTTAACTTCTGCAATTGTACACGTTGAAAACATTAATTGAAAATAATAATTAATTACTAATACATTATTAATTAATGATATGCATTATATATTGTTATTTTGATCTTATAAAAATATACTATTCTTCTATTCTTTTTTTTTTATATAAAATAATAATATAATATAATAATATAATTTATAAATTTTTTTATTATATTTAATTACATTAATTTCCATATTCAAAGAAAATAATTTAATATATAAAATTACTTAATAATTAAATTAATTTTTCTGTTAATTTATACAAGTTTGACTACAGGATTTAAAATATTAGGGGCTGGACTATATTCTTCTTGAGATTTACTCTCATAAGATTCTAAAGGAAAATGTCGATTAAATTCTTCAGTAATATTCGTTATTGGTGGATGCAAATAATCTTCTACAGAAACATATTTCGGTCCGCCAAATGTATCCAATACTACGATTGAAATTATCTTCAATTTTGCGAAATAAAAATGATGATCTGTAATATTGAAGGCAAATATTTAAAATTATATTTTAACCAACATTATTTTTTAAAAAAATTCTTACCTTCAGGCATATTAACCAATCCTGGATGACGTGTAAAAAATACTTTTTTAGCGAAATTTAGTTCCATACTTTCATTCTTCAACTACAAAAAAATATAATAATTATTTGTATTATTATTTTACATTATATTAATTGTATTACTATAAATTGAAAAAATAAAATATACTAACCGATTTGATTTTGCCAGTTAAAAGAATTCTGGCGCAACGAGGATCCATGGGATCCCATTGTTTAGACTTACAATATTCCCCTTGAGCTAATGTCATTAGAAGTGAAGCCCGATTGTCTTTCTGTAATTATAGAAATTAAAATTATTTTTAATTATTGTTTTTTAAGTATAAATTTTTAATTATAATTTAGTGTTGATAAGAATAAAAAAAATAATCAAGATTTTAATCAACAAAAAAAAATCAATATATTGTTTACTATCTTATCAATTGATGATATCGAAAGTCACATTACCACGAAAATACGTAAAAAAAAATAGATTTTGTTATGGTACAATGCTTACTGCAAGATCTTGAGTTGTGAAATCTAAAGGAGTAAGATAAAGATATGGTATTCCTGATCCATTTCCTAAAAGTCCATCAGTATAAGAAACTAAAGTTACGGCTGGAAACGATTTGATATCTTGTCTCGTGCTTATTGTTGCCACGGATACCCAGTCTATATACATAAAAATATTAACAAATTAATAAATCGGTTAATGTTATATGATATATAATAATCAACATATGTAATTTGAAATGAAAATATTCATAAAAAATTCGTACAAAAATTATTTATATATATACATTAGTCTCGGCATTATTTCATTTTTTTACTATTAATTTCATTATTCATTCTTTTTTCTATAATAATAATAAATAATTTTTCTATAAACTATTGAATTTCGAAGAATTATATTTCTGTTATATCATAACATAATAGAAATAATTAATAATAATAATAATAATAATAATAATAAATAATTATATAATTAATTATTTATATTATACGAATCGGTATTTAATATTTGATATAATTAAAAAACAATTTACTAAATTTAGATAAAAATGATATGTATTTATTTAAAACTGTGAAAATTTGATAAGTTGCCAAAATTAATTATATGCGTAATTATAAATTCAATTCTAATATTAACCTCTATGTAATATTAGTATTATAGTATAGATAAGCACATACGTATCATACATGTATATATTTTTTATTCGCTTCGTGATTTCCGCGAATGATTCATATTTTAAATATACATGTATATATACAAATATTAATAATTTCTTTGTGTTTATTATTTAATTATAATAATTTCTTTTGAAAAATAAGATGTTTGTGTTAAGTTTAAAATAAGCAAAAATTATAGTGTCATTTATTACATTATGACATAGTTGATATACATACCCAAACTCATAAATAAATTCTCTTTCAAAATGTATTTTCTTACCAGCTTGATTAACAATGTATCTTGCCATTAAAGCTGCTTGATTAATAGGTGGTGGATTATTAACAGAAAATTGTTGATCTTTTTTTGACGATTTATACATATCATGATTTTCATGATATCGTTTTTCGTATTTAATTTCTCGTTGATCATTTTCACGTATTTCCTTTGCTTTTTTCCATTTCATATACTCTTCAAACTCTTGCCATTGTTCTTCTTCTGAAAATTGCAAATATTTCTTCGCTTCGATCGTCAAAATCAAGAAAGCAAGAAAGATCGTGAATCGCAAAATCATGGTTTGTGTCCACAGTTGCTCACTCCGACGGTAAACGTTTACTAAAACGCGAGAATCTACTCTCGCGTATTTTGCTAAATTATGTTACATTTGCAGTCTTCTTTTGAATTTATCACTTATATAGGCGCGTATCTGCCAAAAGTATGACGACAAATATGAGCTCCAATGACTGTTCACTAGCTCAAGGTCAATATATTGAATATCAAATTTATATATCATGCTACATGAGCAAAATTGCTTTGTGGATAAACCTAACCTAATATTTATAAAACATCAAGCATTTTATTATGCTTTCATTGCGGTTAATCGAAGGTATTGTCCAAAATTATTGATATATATATTGTATTGTGTTAAACAATCATGAAAATTATCTTGAAATTTACATTAAAACGAAATTGTAAATTCAAACAATATTTTTATGTTCAAAATTTTTTATAATTTTGAACATTTTGCAAAAGTTAATCAATTGATTACAATAATAGAAATAGTATCTCATCTTATATTAGATGAGTGCATTTAGAGAATTATTGGTAATAAATAGCAAATAAGAAAAGCAATTTTACAGCAAAGAGGTTATTACTTTATATAGTAATTTTATATAGTAAAATTGAATAATAATGCATAATTTATTCAAATTTATTTCATTTAATATTATTACTTAGTATATTAAATGAATTATAAAATATTTACTTAAACAAAAAAACAGAAATCTTATTAAAATTATTAAAATTTGAATGAAAATTTGTAATTTTTGCAAAAATTTTCACAAATGAAATATATATTTATTTTTAAATTACATTATGAACTTCTAAATAAAAGGAATAATATAAATACCTGTAGATATTTATATTCAGTTTAATTTCAATTTAATATTTGCTTGAACAATAAAATACAACAAGCAAATTTACTATCAGTCTTATAATTGTTATATTTGCTTTTATTTCTTTATATATTTCTAAAGAATAATTTGATAAGGCATATTTTGTATGCACTGCATTTGTATATTTTGAACTTTGTCAATTATCATAAGTACTTTTTTTTTTTTTTTTTTACAGAATATCTTTGCTCACAATCCAATTTTTTGTATTTATATATTGAACATCATTATTTGGCAAAAGCTGATATCTATTTAATTTTAAATATTTCCTATTATTTAAATTTTTTGATATAATTCCAAGCATTAATTCAAATTATTTAAATAAATTTTAATTATATAGGGTGAAATGAAATTTATGAATAGTACAATAATAATAGTAAAATAATATAACTTGTATATATTTAAAACCTAAGTTGTGAACAGAAATATAAACAAAAAATGATTTTAAGAAATATTTTTTGCCTTGAATGTTTACAATATATTGTGTATTGTTAATTTTTAAATTGAATGAAAAATGTAAAATGACAAAATCATTCAAATTTTGTGGAGCATCAAAGCGCAGTACCTTAAATTTATTAATTATAATTGGTCACACTTCCTTTCTTCTTTTTTAGAGAATACTGTTCAGTTATACATAACGAAAAGAAAATTTGATTATTTATAATTTTATTCTATAATTTTAATGAATCCCAAGGGTGAAAACTGCACTAAATCACAAAGTTTTGTTTTTATCAAGATGGAGACGTTATGCATATATTTTAATGCTTAAGTCACTGCCTTACAATATTCCTTCAACGAAAATAAATTCCGTAGAAATATTTCAAAAAATTACGAATAGAAATATTCAACAGGTGGATCTTACAGCACATAAAATTGTATTTACACGTGTACTCGTCAAAAACAATTTATCAATTTACAACAAAACATAATTTCTCTGAAAGAATTCGCTACCTCTAACAACATTTATCCATACTTTATAATTTTTATATAAAAATAAACGTTCGTTGCACACTAATACAATTTTTTTCCTTTCAGAAAAAAATTAAGCGTTTTTTAAATTTATATCATTAGTTTGAATTATTTTTTATATAATTTTTTATATAATTGGTAAGGCAGTGATTTATCGTTATCGGACAAATTGATATGTATTAACACGTTGAGAAGAATGCTAATGCTAAGATTCGAATGATAAAAATTTAATAATCCAATTCTTGGTGGCAACGATAAAAATAACAGATGATAGATAAAAGATAAGCGATCAAATAAATTAACAATGCTAAAATATAATTAACAATGCTTTTGTACATTAATAGAGATAGCGATTTCTTTCATAAGTAATATACACTCTCTCTCTTTCTCTCTCTCTGTTTCTCTTTCACTCTCTTTTTCTTTCATTCTTCCTTTCTCGCTTTCTTTCGTACGCTAAACAACGCCTCTTTCGTTTACATTATAAGCAAAAAGGTAAACATTATTCTTTTCTATCCTTCTTAAATTAACGCTAAAAAACGTGTAACGATTGCACTGTCGACTTCACTAAAGTCATTGTATTTACGCAACAAAATGTTACAAGTATAAAAAATTTACGACAAGTACGGCTTCTCGAGTAAATTTATCGCTAACAATCACGCCGGCGTTCATTTTACAGCAATAATGCTGATAAACCTTCATTTTTTCATATCTTTGTTATTTCTCTTTTCATGCACTGTTCTTACATGGGACAACTAATCGTATAATTTGATTGGTCACCGCGTTTCGAGATTCACCGTTTTGCCCCTTGAGCGTCGCATCGAACATATTCTTATCCTCTATCTCATATTTTCCCTTCCCTTCTTTGTTTCTTTTTTTTTCCCTTTTCATTTTCTTTTAGAAACTACTACCTTCCATTTACCTTACGCGAATACTTCCGAAAAATGTCAACATACATAATAATTTATTTCTGTTATATTACAATAAGTCGTTCTACAATAGTCGAGAATAGAGAGCAGCGATTTTTACAGTTCAATTGGCACATCGGATGCGCGTGCACGATCGACTAGGATCGCGAGAAAAAGATATAGGAGAAAAATGAAGCGAAATAAAAAAAAACCATCTTGGAGGAAGACAGAAACGATGAACTTGTAACAAAAATGAAACGTAAATAAGCGAAACAGGGATAAACGGAAAGGAAGGATAAATGAACGAATATACGTGAAAGGAGAGAGGGGAAACGAGAGGAAAATCGGTGTACAGAGATGCCGAGGTGAATATGATATCACTGATATGCATGTGGGGACTTTGGGCTCAGAATTTTCAGTTACTTAAGTACACGTCTCTCGCGTGCTGGCGCACGCCACTAGGACGTCGAACTATACCAACCGTTTGTCGTCGATTTGTTCGTCGGATGGTAAATGTGGAAACCAGCTCCAGCGGCCGGATGATGGTAAAATTGCGCTTGCTCGCTCAAACCAGCCGAGGCGTACGCCGCGGCAGCGTCCAACGCGCTAGGATGAACGGCAGCCGAATATACTTGAGGCTTCAAAGGCAACGGCTGCGCTGGCTCGTATTGATGGCGTAACACGGGGTCAGTGTAGGCCGATGAACCCTCGTAGCTGCTTATCACGTTCACCGGATGGAGTTGTTGTTGCTGCTGTTGTTGCTGCTTGTCCCTCGGTGAAACGGATGACGGTGGAGTCATCGCCGAATGATAATCAACCGTATAACCGCTGGCCGTAGAATAAGAGGAAACCAAGCTGGTAAACGCGTCGGCACAACTAGTTCCACTTGAACTTTTTTGATTGTGCGTTGCTAACACGAATTGATGTTCACCGTAGGTACTGGATCCTTCGGAGCCAGGTGGAGTAGGCAAAGGACCACTAGGTGTCGTGTCCCCGGCGTAGTAAGTGCCACCGGAAGAAGAGGTTCTTGTAGTACCACTGGACGTGATTCCATGAACATTAGCTCGTATCACGCTCTCCCTGTTGGCATATAATTGTCGTAGAAGAGCGGATGCCGGTAGTGGCGCGGTGCTCGACTGTTGTGGACTTAGATGTCCGAGATGGTGATGCGCTCCGATCCATTGTATCGTACTCCTCTGTTGTTGTTGCTTCAGCAAAGCGTCCGTACTGAAATCGGTAGGTTGATGGAGAGTCGGTGAATGGGACTTATTGAGATTCTGAACCGGCAAATGCTTGGACATCGCCTGTTCTAGATCTTTCACGGAGGTGCCGGTACTGTCGGCGTTGCTCGTTCTATCTTCCACACGTCTTGATTTCGGACTGGCCGAGCACAGTATTTGCTCACCTCCTGAAATGGAATGGTTTGATGGAGCTGGACTTAGAGCGTGGCTTCTCTCGTTATTCGTGACTTTCACCGTTGAGTCGTCCTCCTCGTCCTCTTCCTCGTTCGAGCTGCTATCATCCTCGTGCAACTTCCGCTTGTGTCCGCGCAATTTCACTACTAGCGTGCTAATGTTCCCTACCGCCGTCTGCGGCTCTTGTTGAAGCTGGGCTATGTTGTCGTGATGTCGGCTGCCTCGTTTCTCGCTCTCCGAGCCACGAGTATCTTCGCGATCTTCCGGCGGCGACCTGTGAGGATGTTCCTGATGCTGGTTTGGCGGTCCACCGTGGTTTCTTCCCTCTGCAATATTTTATAATACTATTGTACCTTAGCGATTAGAAAGTTTTCAATTATCGACGAAGATGAAGCGACTAATATATCTAATAATTTTTAGGAAGAATTGGAGCAAAGTAGAATATCTTAAGATGTGTACCTCCTCTATCGGCGTCGGGGGATCCATTTTCTGGATCGTTTCCAGCAGCATCCTCGCGTTTGACACCCATAACGCCTTCCTCCAATTGACAACAGTCCATAATCAAATTTTCGTATTCACGACCACTATAAAAAATGGTAAATCAAATTAATTGTTATTCGTTTAAAATGTAACATGATATTTAATTAATTAGAAATTAGATGCGTGTCGCGACATTTACCTTATAACATAATTGACACAAATGATATTTTGTTCCTCAGCGTTTTTCGAATTACATACTACCGTGGCACACGTTTGTAGCCACGTATATCCCCCACTTTTGTTCATCAACCTATAATAATGCGTCAATACTTGTCCCTTGTGAATCACTGAAACAAAATCATAAAATCAGGATAACGGGAAATATTTTATAATTTAAATGATTCATCGATTTAATTATCGATAAAAATATACTCACGGTCGATGTGAGACTTCCGAAGACGATTTGCATCTTCTCCATGGCACAACGTATACAAATTCTTTCCCGTCAATTCGTCCGCTGTATAATCTAGTAATTCGGATACCCTATAAATTGACACGAAAAAAAAAAAAAAAAAAAAAAGAAAGAAAGAAATACAAAATTACTTATTATAAAAGTATATAAAAAATCTTATGAACAGTTGCGAAATTATTCCGTAGACGTATTAATTGATATTCACGATGCTCACCTTGGTTCACAGTGTGCTATCCGAAAATCGAAGTTGATCCGCGTGACGAACATGTCGGTTTCGAGGCGAATTTCGTGCACACTTGGCGGAGGAAGTGCGATCGCCAGGCCAACCATGCCTATTAACGGTGGCGCGGACTTTCTTGTATGGCTAAACGTATACTGCGGTCTCAAACGGCACAGTAACAACACGACCTGAATTCATAATCGTTTATTAACATCTCTGGTTTCGTTAATTGAACGCGATTGATTTACGAAACGTTAAATCGATTGAACTGAAAATTGATAGGATTCGAATTAAATATAAATTACGATAAACCGATGAAGATTCTAAACTTTATTTTTTTAATTTTCAATGAAAAATTTTTTAAAATATGAGAAGAAAGAATACACACCCTATAACCAGAAGATTTAAAATGACATCCCCTTTTCGTTAGGGTGGATTTCATCCGGACGCAGAACGCTCTGTCGTATCCTTTGTAGAGATTATTCGCTGATAACGACATTACTGAGGATACTATAAATGATAATGCAAATACAAGTTATCTATGAATTGTTAATTTCGACAAAATAAAAAAAAAATTATTTAAACAAGGAACAGGTATTTCTTGTTGCTTCTGTGGGAAACTTCATTCTTCGCGTCGTACTAAGAATTCACAATCTATTCAAGATTCATTAACTTTACTACTCGGAGTTTATCAACGAACGATCATGATGCGAAATGATCTCATCGCGATTCACGGCGAGGCACATCGTTCAAACAAAAGACGTAGAAATTTACCGTCGGGATTCGCTGTGGAGGAAGATCCATGTTCTTCGGATGCCGCGCTACTCGGCGATGCTAGGCCAGAGCTGGATGAATGTGGACCGGAAGAGGTGCTCGATGTCAACCCGAGGCCCAATTGTTCTGCTACTTCCGCGTGGTCTTGCTGATGAACGTAATCGAAAACGCTTGAACCCGTCATCTCTACCTGTAATTCACAAAATTTTCTTCAATTCAAGTGCTTTTTCGAAAATACGTTTTATTTCTTAAAAATATTTTTCGAATATTTTTTTATTATTATTATTTTTAATTATTAATTATAAATTTTCTTACTTTAAGAATTCTACAAATTTTTGCAAGGATTGACGAATTAATTCGATAAGGATTTTTTTTTTAAGAATTTGAAGTATGATAAAAATGTAGTCTCCGAAGAAGCACGTGCGTTTAAATATCGTAATTTACTTGACAAGTTATGGAAAGGTGACTTAATTAGAGAAAAAAACTGCAGTCGAGGACAGCTTTCTCGAGGCGACTTCATTGCAGGGAAACTCTGTGGCTCTTAATATGATAGTTTCTAGGAAAAAGTGCTTCGACGTGACCGAAACGACATTCTTTCGTTCGATGGAAGTAGCATCTTAAAGTTAGTTTCCTTTTTACAAGAATCGAGAATTCTTCTTATCGTTAAATGTTTTACCGATATTATTTTCGAAGATTCGAAATTTGATAATATTGGTAGTAATATCTAAAAGATATATCATTATTTAAAGATTTCTCGATACTATTGAATAGAATGAAATTTTTATCGAATTTTTATTTCTTATCTATTTTTAAACGATTCTCGAATTAATTTAGATATTTTAAAAAGATACTTATGTGTCTTAATACGTCAAAGATATCTATTTTAGGAAACCATTTTTTAAAGAATTTTTCACAAATTTAGGTGATAGGTCTTTTTCTTTTTTTTTTTTAAACGAAAACGGTATTTTTTATACGAATTTACGAAAAATACAAAACACGTTTGAAACCGAAATTCTATTAGTAAAACTTTGCAGAACAGCGAGAACGGAATATTGATAAATGTCGGTAACAAGGAAGATACAAAACAATTTCCCTTTTTCACTGGAATAAACGTGTCTATCATTTAATTACAAGATTTTTACCAACAAAATGACAAATTGTTTAAAATATTCGAGAGAGAAAATTCCTTCGACAACATTTATTCGTAAAATTATTCAAATGTACACACTCGTATAATCCTAACACGTCGATTTACCCTTCGATCCCAAGATTCCAGGAACTCGCTCAAAGACAAAGCACGTAAGAGTATGTAAATCCCGCGAAGTAGATTACTAGCTCAGAGGGGCACGGTTTTCCATCGGGGGAGGCTCTCTCAACCAACGGAGAAAGACAGAAAGAAAGGTAGGAAGAGAGGGAGTCAATTTCATCGGGCACGGAAACTTTAATTTCAATCGAACTTGCCGACAGAATAATAATAATACTAAAGCCAGTAGTAGGTACCCTCGTAACCCAACAAACAGAGAGGAGGAGAAGGAGGGGGAGGAGGAGGAGGAAAAGGAGAAGGAGCAAGAGAAGGAGGAGGAACCTATTAAGAATCAACTTCACCAACGAGACTTAGAAATCGTTAACGCATCGGAATGCCACTAAACTATATCCCATCCCTCGCTAGGGGTTGCGGACTCGAATCGAAGGAAGGAAGGGAGGACTATTTAAAAAACGGACATCATTCCGATTCATTCAAAGATACAGCTTGCAGGTGAACGATGATTTTCACGTTTCTTCGCGTTATAACATTTATTCCGTTGTTCTTCTCTCGCGAGAAGAAATACATACCTCCGGAACACAGAGGGGTTGCCGGCGGCCATGTTTGTGGCAACGTCGGCGCCGGTTTCCCGAATCCCCGAAACACCCTATTGATTGCTCTCCACGAGTCTCGCAGAACCGAGCTGGTACACCGGTCACCTCCCGTACACCTCCTGTTCCTCCCTCCCTCTTTCCCCTCTCTATTCCTCGTTCCAGCTCTCTCTCTCTCTCTCTCTCTCCTTTCGTCCGTCTCTCTGTCCATCTCTGTTTCTCCGTTTCTCCGTTCTACACTCCCTTCCCAGTCTAGCTGTGCTTCTCTCTGTCTCCTCTCTCCCTCTCTCTCTCTTTTCTCCATCTACCTTCACGGGCAGCATTAGGAATGGCGAACACGCCGCCGTGCAGAGGCTACGTGAGCCGCATGCGACCACCCCCGCCCCCAACCACCACCCATCCTTCCCTCGTCTATGTCATGCTTGGTGCCAGCCAGTATGGCCGCCAACTCATACAACCTTCTCCTCTTTTCCTCCCTTGACCTCCCTTCCCTCCCTCCCTCCCTTCCCTCTCTCTCTCTCTTTTTTTTCGTCCTTATCCACCTCCTCTTTTCCCAGCCATGCTACTACCTAGTCGCTTCTTTTCCTCCTCCTCCTCCTCCTCCTCGTCTCTCTTCTCTTCTTTTCACCGTTCGCCACCGTGGCCACCTTGCCTCTTCACCCCCTTCTTTCTTCTTCATCCAGCTTCTCCTTTTTCCACGCTTCCCTCGCGCTCTGCCGTGCTATCTTTGCCCTTCCGGCTCGCGCATATACGTGCCAGCCTCACGTGCATGCCTGTGTCTTATATGTCTTCCGCTTCATTTCACCCACCCCCGCGCACCACCACCACCACCACCACCACCTATCTCTTCCACGCCCTGCCTTCTTCCTTCCTTCGTCCGTCTTGTATTTCTCTCCTCTCCTTCTCCCTTCACCCCCTAGACTTGTACTCTTCTTCTCTAGCTTCACCCCTAACCTCCCCCCTCCGCCTACGACCCAGCTCTGGGTTCCATCAACATCCCGGAGAACGAGTCACGCTTACAACGACGATTCGTAAGGGAACGTATATACAACGTGAGGCTACACACTCACCTGTGAGAGTCCAAGGTAAATTGAGACGGTCTCGGATATGTACAGGAACCGTCCATCAGCGGCGACCGCCATCGCGAACCCGTCCAGCGACTGAAACGGAAAATATGGGAGCAATCGTTCTTCGACCTCTTCCTATCTTTTTCTTTCGTTTCTTTCTACTTTTTTTTCTTTTTAGCTTTTCTTTCGTTTCTTTCTGTTTCTTGTTTCTTTCCCGGGACCGAAAACGTAGCATCCCGGTTACCTCCGTGATCACTTCCAGACCCCTCCCCTCCCGCTCTCAGTTTCCGGAATGCTGCGTTTGAATCTTCGTCGCAATTTTATCTTTTCGCTGCGACGTTTTGCCATTGCGATTTTACACGTTCTTTCTTTCTGTTTTCTTTTTTCGATAGTTTTTATCTAATTTACAAACGATTTCCGATTAATGACGAAATAATACGAATGAAAATATTGAAGAGGTTGGAAAGAATTCCGACTTGAATTTTACGATTGTTTTTACAATCCACTTTTCTAAATCTAAAGATAAATCAGTTAATAACTTTTTTTCTCTATTTTTTTATAGATACGTGATTCGAAAACAAAGAGAAGAAAATGCAAATTGTACGCTTACCTGAAGAATATGGGTACCCTGATGTACATCGAAATGGTCCATAGCAGCGGATGCCGATGACCTAACTCGATTCGCACCTGGAATCAGAAACGTGGCGCGTTATTGAAGGCGATGATATACGTCCATCATCCATTTGAATGGGCTCGGTTCAACATAGCGATATTTAACATTCTGTTTTTTCATCGTAGTTAAGTTTAGACGCTTCCGCAAAGAATATGACAGGTCCATAGTTATCGTGTTAGCTATACGTGTGTTAAAAAGATAGATTTGTATTCGTCGGACGGCGTCAAAGTTGCATATTGCCGTGCATATCGCGAACGATGAATAATAATGAACAAACGGAACTCGATAAATCAACATTCCGTGGTGGTTTCTCTCGATCACCCATTTCTGACACAAATTTCATTAAAAGAAGGAAATCACGTCAATCTAATAAACAATTAGCTCATCGTCAAAAGATTCCTCTACGAGAAATTTTATATTAATCTCAATTTTGCGAGTGAAACGAATACGAAAGCATTTACTTTCTCATAAAGTCTTTATGACGATTTTACAAAATTGCCCGAAACTTCCCGACAGAGTTGCAAACTAATTCTGTCATTTTTTTTTTAAGGTTTCAGGTTTCTAAAAAAATCTTTAGAAATATAGAGAAAAATCTTTCGTGGAATCTTTCCAACACCCTTGGATGAATTTTTAAAAGATTCTGCAATTTGTAAGTGTACAATTTAAAATGCTCAACGCTCGAGCTAAAATTTTATTCGAAACTTTTTTCTCGAGTCTCCGTTAATTACCACTTTGACTAACCGAAATCTGTTCCCATTCCCCTCCTGACAACTCCTACTCGAAGGGTGAGCAAAGAGTTAATAAAGACGTTTGTCCATCCTCCATTGATTGACATTCACCCGATCGTGGCCCACCTCCACTTTATTCTGACCATTGTGACTCATTCCCCGACTCTTCAACCCCTAAAGATAGCCTGCTAACCATGCCACCGGTGTGACCCCTTCGCGTCTTCTTCTTCTCTCCCCCTCGTTTAACAAACAAGACGTTCCCGCTCCTTTCCCGTAATAATAAACCAACCCACACCCTCTCTTCGGGGACGTCGTAATGAAAGACTTAGAAGACTCGATCAAACTCGGCGCGAACCGCTTAATCTGCTAAGCCCTACGGACCAGGAACGAAGTCGAAGTGGCCGGCTAACTGGCCGGATTGATCAGCCTCTGGCTTTCGCCATTCCGTCAACAAGTTCGTCCCGATATCTCGGACCCGGATCCCCGAATAATCCGGCCGGACTTTCGCCTATGTACGACGAAAGCGGTTTCTTTCACGACCGGCACCCAATGTTCGTTTCGCTTTGTGACCACGATCCGTGAATACCGATTGAACTTTTACCGATCGAGTTCGCACGAATATCATGCACGAAAACGTGGAATTGTTGGTTTTCGAGAAAGGAAATTGAGAATTGCTCGACGAGAAGTGGATGGATCGTATTGAGAATTGAGTAAATTTTATCGAGATAAAGAATTTAAGTGTGTCTTTGTAGTTTTGGATTGGATTTTAGATTTTGGAAGTGAATCGAAGAAAGAATCAACCTCAAATTTTTATGATCTTTTTACGAGGATAAGAAGGGAGGAATGGATCGTTTATTGGAATTGGTCGTTTATATCGGGATAAGAAATGTTTTTGGTACAATTTCACACGAGTTTAGATTAATTAGAAGGGAATGAAAGAAGGAAAGAACACCTCTGAAGAATTCTACAATGGTACGAATTTTCCATATTTATTAGTTTTTTTTTTATTTCGCTAGAAGAAGCTACAGTTTTTTTCTTTTTCTTTTTTTCATATGAAATTCGATGGAATAGAATGAAATAGAATCAAATTTCCGAATGGAAGTATCTGGCCATCACAATATTTTGACAAGTATCCAAGGGAAAATTTTCCTCGATTGCCCGGCAGAATGGCTCGCAGATATTTCCTTGGGGATGATGGAAAAATATCCGCGTGCCGGTGCGATCAATTTAGCGAAGATCAACTTTGGTAATGCGTTATTTTTTTGCGACGGCGAGTGTCGAACGAACAACGCGCGGAATTTGTCGAAATTTGTTATCGCACGAGAAAAATAATTCGTCGAAGAGACGAAGAATAAAGGAAAAAAGGAACTCGCAACAAAATGATCGTACCAATCTTCTGAATGGAGATTTTTATTCGGAGAGTGAAAAGAAAGTGAATTGAAATAGTTTTCCATGGGTTGGAATTGCATCTCTGCTATCTAAAACGCACTCTGTTTGGAATGCATTCCGCCAATTTAGATCGCTTTGCCAACTTCGGGCCGCTATTACTGGAAACGATGGACCCGTTTCAAGTTTCTAAGTGAAATTACCATCCACAGGTTTGTTATTGTTTAAAATTGGCGAGACTATGGAATATCATTTTACAAAAGAACATCCCACGAACTACAAATTTACTTACTAACAACTTGATAACAAAAGACGGCGTTGAAAGTCTTAAGAGATAAGAAGAAATAATCAAAATTATTCCACCATCAAAAGGAAAGAAGGAAGAGGAGGAGAAGATGTGGTATGGAAGAAAGGAAATAAACCGAGGTTCGAAATTATACAATTCTCCAAATATAAGAAGAGATAGAAAAAAAAGCCAAACTTACTCAATACCAATACTGAAAAGAAACAGAAGAAGAAGGAGGAGGAAGGGAGGAACGGAAGAAAGAATAGAAGGAAGAAAGAATAGAAGGAAAGAAAATAAATCGATCGACGTGTCTGGAAATCTTTAACGCATTTTACTTCGTTAAGTCGAGAGGTCTCTGGTTCGCAGTTGTGTGCCAGTGACATGCGGGACGAGGGTGAACCGGCCGCGGTGGATTTAGTTTGACGAGGAGCTGCGGCAGCGATGTGCGGACGGTGCCTAACTCAATTTCGTTAGTTTAGTTACATTGGCGGTTGGTAACGCGAGGCCCACGCAGGGGTTGCCGTGATTAGATTTCCATGTAGGTAGTGGTGCACCCACCTAAGCCTTTATGTGTGCCCGCTTTATATGTACAACCAGCCACCTTCTCTCCCTCCCTTTCCCTCTTCTTACGCGCCACGACAAATATTAACTCAACCGAGCCATCTCCCTCGTGCGATTCACCGAAAGTAGCGAGAACGAGTAAGTGAATTTTATCGACCACCTTATTTCCCGTCTTCCGCCTCGTTGCAACGCGGGTTTTCTTTCGAGCAGGAGGAATCTTTGAGAGGATAGAGGGTGGTTGCGCGTAACGAGGAAACGAAGGGTTGATGGCAAGAGGGGATCACCGTGGATTATTATGATTGGCCGTGGGTTTTTTCAGGGGGAGGGGGGAGAATTGTGCCACGAGAAACGATCGTTTATTACGAATCCATCTGCAAATTCGTAAAGTTGACGTTTCGAGATTTGGTTCATCGATGAGGGATGAATCTTGCTCGGATTCGTTTCAATGAATTTCGAAAGGATGGTCCACTTTCATTTCCGTTAAATGAACCACGAAAATGAAGAAAAGCAATGGCGATGCTATCGTTCGATTATAGCCGACAATTCTCTATTACTATGTATCTGGGAATCTCGTGCCGGCTGCGCGGTCACTCTCCAGTTATAAAGAAGGGTATCGCGGCCCCCGATCTATTGCTGGCCCGCTCGCGCCAATTCTTAAGAAGAATTCTTTGTCCGGTTAATTCGATACCGGTGTACCGTGAATTTCCATCCAAATTCAACGCCCACCCCCGCCCTCTCACCCTCTTTATCACGATCACGACCGACGATACGAGCATACGATACCGTTGCAATTAATTTGCGACGATTCTCGGATTCCTCTCCCGTTTCCCCGATTAGATTAATCGCGATCCTCGAGAATGGATATTTTTCTGTCAGATCGCGCGATAATGAAAATCTGTTGGAAAGAGAATCCTTTTCGATTCGATAAGAGTTTCTATTTCTCCGGTTGATTCTAAATTATCAAATATGAAAAAAAGAAAAAAATAGCGAAAGAATATTTTGCAATCGATTTTTCACTCGAAAGAAAGACACACGGTTCGCTCGTTACACGCTCGTCGATCTTCCAACAGCGAATCGACTCCCCCCTACTCCCGGGGTTAAATACTGATCCATCAGCAGATATCACCAGCAGATACATTTTCTAATAAGCGGGGTTGTCCAATCATCTGTGTTTGTTTCCGCAGCTCTTCCAGAAGAGGGTCGGGAAGAATATCTTTTTTTTTCAGGGACAACGATTGCATTTCTTCCTGTTCACCGAGCATAATCGATAATATTTAATTAAAATTTTGCGACACGAATTTAACAAAGAAGAATCGTGTTTCTAAATCTTTTTTTTCTTTTTTTGCCACTGGATTAAATCTATTTTTCTCGAATATATATATATATATTCGTCATAGAAAAATCGTGAGCTTTGAGCAATCGAATATCGGTGGAGAATTAAGGAGAGAGAGAAAATGAAGCGGCGGGTTAATGACGATCTCCTTACCTTTGCCAGATTTATTTGGCGGTGGCCCATCCCGATTCCATGGCGGGTCTCCGTGGCCCGAGAACTCCCGAAGTTTGAGGTACGAGATGGTTAGCCTTATTATAGAGGCTTTGTCCAACTGGGAGGTAATAGCCGCCGGTAATGGCAACATTTTCGCTAACTCGTAGAACTCGAAGTTCTCTTTACCCCTTCGAGACCTGGCAGCGTCTCTGCTCTTCTCCTTGCGCAGCTCGAGGATACTGTAACAGGCAGAGAAGAGGAACGAGAGAAGGTTAGACGAGCAGGAATCTCGTGGCGCGGATAAATCTACATTATTTATTTATTTATTTATTTATTTAATTATTCGTTCGTTCGTTCATCCCCCCTCCCTTTTTATCCAAGCTTTTTTCAATCGTGTCAAAATGTTCCCCCTTTGTACGACGTAGAACGGAAGGGGAGACGGACTTCGATTCGATCGTTCCTTTTTCCCCCTTCTTTTCCGATTAATGTACGTTTTACTTTTATTCTTGACGATTCTTAAAAAATGAAATTTAAAGGGAGTTAAAATAATGCTCGCATCGTTGGAGAGATTTTATAAAATTTGGCAAGCGGTGTAGAGCGTATAAATAAAATGTCTTCTTTTTTATTCAGCTTTCGTTTTCTTTTATAGCCGATCAATGACGCAAAAGGAATACGATAACGCGGTTGTTTTTACAAGTTTTTACGACAAATCGTGTAACCATTCGCGCGCCATCCTCCACTCTTGTCCGAAATTCAATTACATATTTGTTGGTCACCATAAGATATTCGTTTCGCGTAATCCTTCCGCAAGGACTCGCGTGCTTGATATGCCAGTAACGAATTAACCGCTCTGCCGGAATCGCGTTACCAGCTATTGACCCAGAGTCCCTAGCACCCCGTACGATCCTTTTCGACGATTAACCCGATCTAGGTTAATAGATGGCGAGCTCCGCGAACTCGTCGAATCGTTTAATTGCCATTTTCTCTTCGCCTTCGCTCGCAATTTCACTCGAATCGCATCAATATTTTTCAATACCGCTCCCTCAAAAACTACCCCATCCTTTTCCACTTTGAAAAACCACGAAGCGTGCCGATGAACAGCTTCTCACCGCGGGAATAAATTTACCGATATCTCGAATTCGAATGGATAAAAGGAGTAATTAGCGGGCATGGGCGAGGTTGGCCAGGTTGGAGGACAGTTCGGAGTCCATAGGCGTGGCGGCGCTCGGCCACGATCGTAGAGCAAACGCGCGGCAAAAGCGGCCACCCGCTCGGCCGGCATACATTATTCAAACGCTATCATGCCTGTGTTTGCTGACATGCCAGCCGAATGTATCTGGGTGAATGTCGACGTAACATTAACCACGCCCCGTGGACGGCCCCTCGATTCCGGTTTTGCATTTAAACATTAAACGCTGACCAATGGGAACGTAATCCGCATTATTCGAAACCCGTTCGCTCCCTCTACTCCCCCACGGTCGTTAACCTTTTATCAACCGAGGAGGAATTGGTCCTGACCGATCGACCTCGCTCGTCCAAACGTTGATGCCGTATGGACGCGAGCTCGACCCTTTCCTCGAGGAGGAACGCGAAATTGCTTCAGAATTAAAGGAGTTTCTGGATTAAAGGAAGAGAGAAGGAGAACAAGTGTGTCCGATTCGATCGCGCGCACGCAGGTGTGAAAGTGGCCAAAATGCAATTTCATAATTTTACGAGGTGCCGAGGCGGTTAAATGAATTAAACATGGGGCGGTAATCCAATTCGAGCCTTGAATGATCCTTAACAACCACCTTGACACACATACAAATCGAATACATTAACGCGTCTCTCCTTGCCATTAGTTTTTCCATTACGCAAAACCGATCGTGCCAACTAAAATTGGACGGAATAATAGATACGTTTATACGCGATTGCTATACCTGGGCGAAGAAAAAATTTAACTCGCTCTCTTACTTACTTACTCCAACGCTCCTACACCACTCTTTCAAACGAAATCCTCAACCAAACTCCTTTTATCCTTCACATTAAAAATCCCTGCAACATCGATCGAAGCGACGCGCTTCGAAAACGAAAAAAAGAGAAGAGAAGAAAGATCGGGCAATTAAACGCGCCATTTAGCCAGCCGGGAAGGGTTAAGAACAAGATGGGATTTTTATTAGGCCGCTATCGCGCTTAACGGCTGTAAAACGATCCCTACCCCTTTTCTCGTTGATCCATCCGGAACACGACGTTGCCCCCATTGCACCCGTCTCTCCGCTGAAAACTCGTAAAGAGGCGGGGAGGGAAAGAGCCAACGTTCGGTCACCGTCTTGTTTTCGCGTTTTACAACCGCTGCCTTTCCACCGAGACGACGCTCGGAATGGAACAACACGCTCCTTCCTTCCTTCCTTCCTTCCTTTCTTCCTGCTTCGCTGGTCCCGCAGGGACAATCACGGAGACGACACCGACGCGACGGACGACGAGCGCCGCGAGCTCGCGGGGGTGGGAAATTTCATTTGCCATCGATGCGCCACCGATGCTCGTGTTCATTCTCTCGTTAGAGGGGCCACTCTGGTTTGGTAATTTAAAGTTTGGGAACAGGGGGAGGGGACGAGTTTTCTTTTCGCAAGGGAAAGAGGGAAGGGAGGGGTTTGGAATGGAAAAGTATGGCGAGAGTTAAAGAGTGTTAAAGTGGTCCTTTTTAACCGGGGGTCGATCAACAAGGCGGACGTTCGTCGTTGGACGTAATTTTTGAACCGTTTAGAAATCGATACGATGCTGGACTATATAGTTTCAAAGTCTCTCGTCGCCCTAATTTCGTTCCGATTCTTGGATCGAATTCTTGTGAACGCGAATACAACGAAAATAGAGAGTTTTTTATTATTGGACGACAAGCGATAAAGCGAACGAGAGAAATATTTTGTATTTTTTTCCTTTTTCTTCCTTTCTTTTTTTCTCTTTACGGCTCGGTATCGGTTCAAGGGTTCCGTTGGAATTTGGGATAGGTACACCACGGTCGCGCGCTCCGACTTTTTTACGACGGCGAATGCAGAAACGAGCGTGCTACGTGCATCGCATACGGGACCGTATGCAACGATGCTTACTAAAATGCGGGCAGCCCGTCGTGAATTACGTCAAACGGTGGTTCCCCGACGGGTCTGATCCCTCCGCGTTCTGAATTTTCCACAGTCGGGGGAAAATCGTGTCCCCGTTGTGTAAATTTTAACCAATTACCTCGGCCGAATTCGCGAGTTTTCAATTTATTTTTTTAACTCCAACGAATCGACGAAGGAGAAACGAAGTTTCTTTTTTCGAGTTGTATCGATTATCGAAGCAGGGGGCAAGGGAAAACGATGATAAGCGGAACGGAGTAACCTTTTTGATTTCTATCGAAAGATCGCGTGGAAAGTTTGTGGAAAGAGCGGAGATTTGGAAGGAACGATGCCCGATCGATAAAAGTTAGCACGAGATTCGCGGTGATACATCGATCATAAAAATTAAAGAGATTTACGAGGTGGAGTTTTAATAATAACTTATTTCACTTCGAGGAAGATGCTCGAAGGGAATAAGGGGAATAATAAAAAAGAAGTGAACAAAGCCCAGGGTCGGTTTACGATACGTCAAATAAATAAAAATATAGGTTACTTTTTCTTCGTTCCCGGGTGAAACGGGTATAATATATGGTCAGACGTCTGTATCGCAAACGGATGCACGTGTTGCATAGCAATCGCGTGGTAATCGCATAGTAATTGTACGCCTAATTGCGCATAGAAGAGAAATTCTCCACGAGAGAATTTAATAATCAATCGGAAAGTGGAAATGAGAATTGGTCGGAGCAATTTCCTCCCCTTTCCAATCGCTCTTAACTTTCGTCTCGGAAACGTAACGATTAAGCGACAATAAAAGAGCCTGCTAAATACTCCCTGCCGCCGTTTCAGTTTCGAGAATCATGCAAATCATCGCTGTATCGATCGCGATGCGTCGTTCGTCGGAATGCCGCGTCACAGCGAATCGTGAATCATCCTTGAAAACTGCGTACTTATTTTATATTTGAAATTCCTCTTAAACGTAGTTCACTACTTCTAACACCTTGCGAGGCAACTATGTTCGCTGCATTCGAATTGCAAAAAAAAAAATCTACAGCCTTAATCGCTCCTCGTTGTGTGCTAATGCAACGAAATGAACGATACCTTTTGCGAAACAGCCGGCTGTTCGATCGATACGTCGTGGCGAAGCCGGACGAAAAATATTTTTCCAAGAGGATCTTTTATTTACTTATTCTTCCGAAAATTGCTCGTGAACGAAGGAACGCAGCGACGCTACCTCGAGGAGAGATGGACGAGGTCGGTCACGGAACGCGGGCCAAAGTGCGATTAGAGGCGAGTTCCGTTGCTGATTGTGCAAAGATAAAGGGAATAGCAGGAGGGATGAGGATAAGGGTGGCTCGGCCCGTCTCTCCCCAGAGGTATGCCACGTAGAGAGAAGGTGGCAGCGACGTGTCTGCACAAGTGCGAAAATAAAATTACAAGGAACTTTGGGTGAAATTTGTTGAAATTGGGCGGCAGGCAGGCTGGTCGAACGGGGCAAAGGGCTCTCGCGGATCCCACGGGACACGGATGGGGCAACGCGCTCCTCCAACCCTCCCGTACGGAGCCATATCGTCCAAGGGTGGGAAAAACGCGGCTTGGACACATAAGAATCCTCGTGTTCGACCGTGCTAAGTGCCGGCCATCAATAATTCAACAGCGGGCCTTGACGAGGTTATCGTTGCCGAACCTTTCGATCGAGGCGCCGCTCCATTTTTCGTCCGCCGATCATCTCTCGTTGCCGCGGGACTATCCATCCGCTCAAGGTCGATCAATTAGAATTATACCGTGTGTTAATAGAAGAAGGCGCAGCAGAGAATACGGCCGAAAGAGGAGGAAGATGCTCGTACGCGCGTGGCAGCTTCAAGTGGAACGGTTCAGCATTGGTCGGACATCGAATATTGCAAGATCGAACGGCTCCGAGAGGTTATTCGACGTGCTTCAAGTATGCTTCCAGAATATTCGACAATTGTTTCAGATTCACCGTGTTTAATAAACGTCGAGTACGTACGTTCTCGATGATAATAATAATTCTAAATTCGAAAGATTTCCAAATTGTTCGAGAAGTTGGACGATCAAACTACCCGGTGGAATGCGCGATAATCTAGAGACGACGATTAACGAGCATCTACGAAGAAAGGATTTGGAAGAGAAGCTCAAAGAGATCTTCGAGAACACCTCGATAACGAAACCCCGTTCGATACGTAATGACGTTGGAAAAGAGGCGGCAATTAGCAGGCATCGAGGGAATTATGACTCGGCAGGCCGAGTACGTCGGCTAATTCAATTAAACAATTCATTTTGCCGGTCCGAAACACCACCTGAGGGCACGTCCCAATCCCGTCCGCGCTTCTCTCCACCTCGCGTCCGTGTGTCCCGGCCCAAGTGTGCGCCGATATGGAGGAGCGAACGTGAGCTGGAGAAGGACCAAAACTCCCTTACCCTCTCCCGCGGGAGTCGTAGCCTCAACGCTACAATACAATGCTCCTAATGTTACGGCTCCAGTTTCGACATAATTTTCTTTCGCGGCCCTTTCGGCTATCGGATGCCCGCCCTTTCCTACCATTCCGACGAAAGAAAATGTCATTTCCGGTGGCCGCCTCGATAACGAGAGAAAATTCCGCCGATCTGCCGACTCGCGCGTTTCGAGGGTCCCTTTATGGATCCCGACACTTTCGCGCCAGTCGATCGATAGATTCTCTTCTTTCAAAAATCAATTCCTTCCCCTTCTACTTCAAATTCAATTTTATCCCCTTTCGTTATTTATTTATATCGCTCGTACATCTCGTTCCAAATCTTCCGAATTAAAGGGAGGAATCGACTCGAAATCAACGAAACAAACTTCTGCGTGACTCGCTTCCATCGAACCCATCTCCAAAACGAACACCGCCGTTCGAGGATGCAGCATCCAGCTCCAGCCGCCTCTATCTACCCACCGAAATCAGCGACGACGAGCCTCCCCCTCTTCTCCCTTTCCGGCGCAACAAAGGGGGCCCCCGCTTTTTTCGGAAGGAAAATATTTCGTCCTTCCTTCCATCCGTCCGAGATCCACCGCGGATGGACGCCAAAGAGAAAAGCCCAAAGCGAGGCTTTTTGGAAGGAAGAGGAAGGGCGAGTCGAGGGACAAGAGGAGACAATACGATAACCACTAAATTATCCCAGCACATCCGGCGATGTAAATCACGGAGGAGTCGCGCGCATGTGTCGACTCCGTGCACCGACCGCGAGACATCGAAAAAGGAGGAGAGAGAGGAGGTGGGGGAAGGGGAAAAATACGGAAAAAAAGAAGAAACGAAAAGATAAGGAAAGAAATCGGGGAGAGAGGACGGTACGAAAGACAGAAAAAGCGTGCGTGGAGCTCCGAGGTCTACACACGCGCGTGTGGAGATACGCGTAGAGAGAGAAGGAGAGAGCGTGGACGTGCATGTGCGCGTGCACGCGAGGGAGACGGAGAGGCCGGATAGAGAGACAGAGGGAAGTTGGTTCTTGATGACGCGCAGATAAGGGAGGGCTTAAAGTCTACGTGATGTGGTTGCCGATGCGCACGGGCGGAGGTCGAGCCTGAGAACTTTCGGTAAACGTACTCGCAGGACTTTCGGACGGAGCGTAGCTTCCCTCTACTACGCCGGAAGAGACCCTTTTGCATTTTCGATAGTGCCACCACGCTCGATATACTTGATCGCTGCTCCCCGGTACTGACCTCCGAAAACTCCATCCTCGTCCCCTTTCATCCTTGTGCCAGAATGCACAAATGTTTCGGGGCTTGCGTGGGGCGATTTTGGCGAAAATTTCGCCCAACCAAGAGTTCGTTTAATTCTTTTTTTTTTCTTTTCCTTCGCTTTTAAGTTACGAGAAACTCGTCCCTTTTACTCGAGACACTCGTTCGTATCTCGTTTGGGATTTTTCGATGCTCGGTCGTTTATAAAACCAAGGATTGTTATATATATATTTACTCGTGATTCCGTAATTTGAACTTTCAATGGCGGATATCTCGAGAAAAGGGAAGAAAACGCGGTCGACTTCCTGCCTCGAATAATCATCGACGATTTGACGCACGAGGAAAGCTCGTGGAGTCTAGTCTCCTAGGGGTCTCACGTTCGCAACTTGCATCCGGACATTCTCATGTCCCTACTTCCGGGAACGTGAGGCCCGTAACGGCAACACCCTCGCCAAACCCAGACACAACTCCCGGTCACTGATCTCTGTCCTAATAACGCTTTTACTTGATCCCCGATTAACGAAAACCTGGATGTCGAGTAACAAAAATTTCAACTCGAATATTCCCGAACAATTGAGATATTACCGACCAATTACTCGTATACTCTGGAAACTGATCCAACTATCAGGAACAAGTGGAACGGACACGTAGATCGTGCACAATCTGTAATTCTATCTTAATCAAACTACTATTATCCAACGAAAATCCAACGAGTTATATCCATGTACAATTTCAATCTCGCCTAACTAATCAACGGAGCTATCACTCGAACGAAAACCCGAGAACCGTTAGAAACTTTCTCGAGCCAACCGAAGCAAATTCAAATCTCCGAATCTCCAATCGACCCCCTCGCGTTCCGCCGCATTTTCGGCCCAATCGTCTCGACCCCCGATAGTCCACTCCTCTTCCTCTTCTTCTTCTTCTTCGCACACCCTAACCACGATGTAACTGTACTAACGCGCGATGACGACGTTTCCGAGGAAGGAGCAATCGGTTCGAGGGAAACGAAGATCGGAGGAATAATGGAAAGAGGGGCGGGGTTGAAAATAGCGAAAGGTGGAGTGTTGACGGCTCCCCGGGATGCCCCGTCAGCATCACCCTTCCTCTCTCTCTCTCTCTCTAATCGTATCGGGTTTACTGCCTTCGCGTGACGTACTCGTCTGTAGTACCATCGGTTTACCACCACCCTTCGACCCTCTGTACCCGCCACCCATCACAATTCCCATTATCCACTCGGTGTGACAGAGCTCTCCTGGGACTAGGCGACGCTATTTCACCGAGGGATCTCGCCAATTCTTCCTCGAGGAAGAATCTACCTGACCGCGTTTTCTTTCCTTTCGAGAGAGAGGGAGAGAGAGGGAGAGGAATAAAGATTCCTCTTTGACGTTTCGTTTAGCGAAATGATTCGTAGGGACGATTCCGCGAGTTTGAGAAAAATCCTCGGGAGGATGGAGAAGAGTTTGGAATTAAATTTTTCCTTCCGCTTTTCTCGAAGGGAATACGATTCCACGTTTACAAGAAAGCATTCGTCGTATTAAAATTCATAATAACGAATAAATAGCGAGAAACGAACACTTGTTGTCGCGGAATTTATATGTACGATTGAATTATCGAGTCGATAATGGCGGCGCGGAAAGAGAGAGAATAAGGGGAACTGATATTACCCTATAAAATCATATCTCGACCGGCGAAAAGGATGAAAAGAACTCTTTATATTTTCGGCCACTTCACAGCCTCGTAAAGCTTCATTACAATCGTTCGTAAACGCGCGAAACATAATCCGGATCTTCTTTTCGACCGTCGTTCGCGCTAATCGGATCAGGAAAACAAAGAAAAAAAAATATATCCCACCGTTTGATCTTAATTAATCACCCTGGTGTCCCGTTTAAACAACCTGTAAGCGGCCTATAATTTCCCAATTTTTCAGCATCGTGTTCCTTAATACCCGAAATGAACGTGGAGGAATCGGGAGGCAGCAGACCGTTTCCATGCGTGAGAGATATCATTATGCCATTTATACGGAGACGGATGGGGAAGAAGGATGACTTGCTCGTTCCTAATAACCTGCCAATTATGTAACGTGCCTTTATACGAGGTGTACGAGCACAAGGTGTAGTGTATATATCGGAGAAATTATGTTAATACGCGACGCTTTCTTTCCGGAACCTCGTTTAAATTAATTAAAGTCGATTTATTTATTTTTTTCTTTTCTTCTCTTTTTTCCTTCCGAGAGAGAGAGAGAGAGATATTTTGTAATTTTGTAAGTGAACGATGAGAAAAATCTTGAGAGTGTCTTAGAGGAATTTTTCGAGCGCGCGAGGTTTTAAAGAAAACGAAGAATAAATAAAAATTCAACGAACTTTGAAACTTTCGGGTTGGAATATAGGGACGTAACTGCACTGTTTTTCCACGAGATTCGAATAGTAAACGGTCTGCTCGAGACTCGTCGATTTCGATCGAGTCGTAAATTTTCTCCAACCTTGCCCCCAAAATGATTCAGAGAAGAGACGTACGACACCGTTTCGAACTGGCGGAGGGGAGATTTCAAGGAAAATTCAAAGGGCACGATAGAAACGTCGAGGGAAACGAGGATCTCGTCGAAGATCGCACGGCCGTCCGTCAGTCTCTGGCGCAACGAACGAATGGCGGAGAAGCTCGCGTTATGCAATTCCGTTTAATCGAAGTGAAAACTGGATTTACCGGTACCGTATTCCATTGTCTCGTTTATACGTCGCTTTGGCCGGCATCAAGAGATCGTGGATTCACGTACGGCAATAAAAAAAACGAGCAACGTTACGTATGCAAATTCTTGGATGAAGCAATTCCTGGCGGATATTCGATTCTCGTTGCAAAATTTACCTTCGTTACCATTTTGTTTTTTTTTCCTTTTTCTTTCTTTTTTTTTCTTTCCCCCCCCTTTGGTTCTACGTCGTTTCATTATTCAGTCGTTGTTCGACCGATTCTTTTCCTCTTTCGAGAGGAATGAAATATGGTTTGGAACGTTTGCCCGTAAGCGAGAGAAGAAGAAAAAGTAATAATGATGATGATGATGATAATAATAATAATAACAACAACAATAGTAATAATAATAATAATAATAATAATTATTGCACGATGCTCGGTATCGGTATCGATCGAAGAAGGTGATCGATAACCTGATAAAAATTCGACATCCTGCGCGCGAGGAATGATTTACAGTTATAACATCGACTTTACAGCGCACTATTTGCAGCGTCGCCTCGAGTGACGTCATTCCCGATCTAAGTACGAACGTCACATATTAATGCATTGTCTTCTTCTTTGAATCGTAGCATCGAGACGACGAATCGACGACGATACGGAAGATCGATCGCCCGAGGAAGACATTACTCGCGCGCTGGACACGAGTGGAAATTTATTTTTTCTCGGATTTTTTACGACACAGGGTCCTTCTGGCGTTCGACGAATCTTTGAAGGTGCGCAAAGAGACACGGTTAAAATTAAAACGAAGATTAATTTTAATTTTAATCCCGAATATCGAGAGGGAAGAAATTTTAAGTTTTGAAAAGCGAATGATCTTTGTGAGAAGAAGCCGGAAACACCCCGTGTGTGCTTTATTAAAGATTTTTCTACCAAAATTCTTTTACTTTCCACGTATATATTAAAAAAATATCAAGAAATCATCACGTTCCTTCTAAACAGATAAAGTCGTGTTACTTAAAAGTATCTTATGACTTACGGTTAAGTGATCGATTAAGTCGTCGCGAAAGAAACGTTTCACTACGCAACTCTAGCCCTTTCGATGCTGGAACCAAAGTAGTGCTCCAAATATTGCACGATATTATCAACGATAATAAATCGATCGTTAAACGCGTAATTATAAAAAGCTCTAAACTCTTTCTTCGTTTCGTATCGTTTACTATCGTTTATTTACGAAAAAACAACTATCGGGAAATAAATCATGGGAAAATATCGATCGATATCGTTCGCTCAATCGTCTCGAGAAAATCATTCCATTCTTTCCAATTTCCCCGTATCCCGAGAACCCCCAAGAATCCAAATCCACCCGTTGAAAGCGATAAATTACCGGGAACATCCTCATCAACGGTGGAAAAGGGTTGAACCTGTCTGAAAAGGGTCGCGCCTCCTCCACGGATACGGCGTTTCGCCCCTCTCGCGATTAATGCTTTCGTCACTTGCGGGGCGACAAATCGAAAACAACGTTTCCCCTCCTGTTCGCCGAAACTACCAACCCGTGCATCGGCACGATAGATCGTCGTCGTCGCGACCCTTTCGTGCCCGAAAAACAATGGCGATTACCGGTTAAACAACCGCCCTATTTCATCCCGCGTATTTTCAAAAGGATCGTCGATTCGAGGAAGCCGAATCGCAACCGTTTCGACCCGCAACCCTTTCTCAAAGCTCTTTCTCGGCAAGAGAGTCGCGTTCCAAGAGGGTGAAAACAGCACCCTCTCTCCCCTCCCCCCGCCTTTGCGCTCGCTTCGAAAGGGCTAGCAATGGATCGCAACGTTGGAGCGGATTCGTTAAACGTTAATCGCTAAAGGTGTACCATTAAAATAGTAAGAAAAATAAGTATAAGAGAAACAACATGCCCTGGCTCGAGGAGAGGACCCTGACTCTGTTTGTACGGGACACAGAGGTCCGTCGGTACGAACCAGGAGTGCGTGAACGCGGGGTTGATGTTGAGCGCCCCAGCGGCCCCCTGATGGGGTCCGCCGACATCGACGCCGACACCGACACCGACCCCGACCGGACTTTGTCGTTGAAAGCCCCCATAATCCATGGCCATCTGATACGGCAACATCTCTCTTTCTTTCCCTCCTCTCCTTCCTCTTTCTTTCCTTCCTTTCCTCCCTTCCTTCCTTTCCTCTTTCCTTTTTTTCCTTCCTCCTCCCTCCTTCCCTTTTCTCTCTTCTCTCTTCTTATCCTTCCTCGAGCAACCACCCCTGTTTTCTGTTTCGCGTTCACACCGTTTACCGCACTGGCCGCGTGTCTTCTGTCGCGCGACTCACCACTGGCAACGGGCAACGAAGTTCACGAGTTTTCAAAAAACGCACCTCAACAACACAACAAACAACAAGCGGGCAACACGGAACGGGGCCACGTCAGTCATATTCTAACGCACGGTTTCATCGTCCATCGCACGGCTCGTCCTCTTCCCGCGTCATCTTCGTCCAGATATCGCCGAGATATCGCCGGCATCGAGAGATATTCCCGATGTGCGGAGAGAGGGAGAAGAGAGAGAAAGAGAGAGAGAGAGAAAAAAGAAAAGAAAAGAAAAAGGAAAGAAAAGGAAAGGAAAGGAAAGGAAAGGAAAGGAAAGGAAAGGAAAGAAAAGATAACGAAACGAATCGAGCAGCAATCGAGAAGTGTAACAGAATGGAAAAGAAAAAGGAAACGCGACGAGAATCGTGGGTGTGTGTGTGCACGTCGTGGTCGTATATACGCGAAGCGACGTGAGAGCTCACGCGCGCGCACGTGCGTGTCAACAACTCGGAGCTCTCGGACTCTCGCGTCGTGGACCAGCTGTTACGGGTCCTCGTCGACGGGTCGGTCCCTTCGATCGGTCGAATCACGCGCCCGATGTGCGCCGCGGACGTGGGGGTCGCAGACAGCTAAACGGCTGCTTCGTGACCGAACGACAGACTAGACCGGACTGTACCGTCTGTGTAACGTGAGCCGTGCGGTGAGCCCCGTCGGGGGGAGCGAGACAGACGCGGGTGGAGAGAAAAGGAGCGAGAAAGAGGGCGCGAGAGCGTGCGCCGAGTCGTGGGCGGTGGGGGCACGCCCACGACAGGGTCGGTCGGCGAATCGCGTGGCGCGGTTGCCTCGGCGGGGCCACGCCCACAGCCGCCGCCGCGACACGGACACGGCGCGCACTCTCTGTCTCGCCGCTTGCGTCACTGCACCCTTTGTTGACAGACAGAGCGGCCGTGCGGTGAGCGCCGCACACAGCCGCGGTCGCGGTTACCACTATCTCCGCGTAAGGCCCCGCCCACCGCTACTAATGACATTTGCCGGATGGTTAAGAGGTCGGTTCGTACACCTACGAGCCGAGGAGAGAGACTACCTTGTCGCGAGCCAAGGGCGACGTTCCCCGGAAGTGGCCCGTAAGCGAGCCACGTGCGCGCCTGTCGATTCTTAACCCTTGCCGTGCCGCGGGGGTTTTCACTTGATTTCGTCCAAGAGTCGTCCGCGTTCCTGTTCTTGTTTTTCCATTACGTCTCCCTCTCTCTCTCTCTCTCCATTTCTCGTTTCGATTTAGCTGGGAACGAAGTGCTTCGAATTGGCAGCAATAATTGAATTCGCGTTATTCGAAAAGGGTGTACCGTCGGTCCATATCGATCTTCCAAGAAATGAATGGGACGTATTGGGATCGTCGTTTTCGTTCTCCGTTCTCTTTTTCCTATCTAGCCATTGTGTTTGCAATTGCGCTTTTTTTTTCTTTCTTTCTTTCTTTCTTTCTTTTTTTTTTTTTTTACTTTTCAAAGAAATCACGTGTTTTCGAAGCGCGCTAGTTTCTCCTTTTTTTTCCCTCCCCCCCTCCTTTTTCCATCGTAGTCTTTAACCGCCATTACTAAAACGGTCACGTGGGAGTTGTTCGACGTTTAAATTGCATCACGGTCGGGCTTTCTTTTTTTTTTTTTTTGTTTTGAAAGCGTCTGCCGGTATCGATGCGTCCAATTCGTTGTACGTATGCGAATTCGATATAATATGCGCATCGTTTTCGCCAGCAATTCCTCCGTCTTCTCTTCTCTTCCGTCAACATAATTATCTTCGACTTGGAATCGATCAAATTTCACGAAACGTAGCGCAGTTTAAAAACATTTTTTTACCCGTGTCTATAAATAGCGTTTGCAACATTCCGCCTGGCTGCATTAAACTTGAAACACGATGCACGCTTCGTTCCACTGAATAGAAATCGCAAGGTTGTGCGAATAGAAAATAGGAAGCGTGAAGCGTAAGCCAGAAATAAAACGGCGATTGTTATTTCCGTTTACCCGAGAACAAGATATACCCGCGAAACAAACGCGAGACGAGACAACGCGTCCCGTAACCCCCGCCCGCCCCTCCCTCATGGTTATTCATAAACCGCGACTTTTTCTGTTACTCAATCGCCGATCCGATCGACGATTTATCTCACGCAGCGTCTTTATGCAATTACGCCGGGGAATGCACGACACGTAATAAAATAGCCGAGAAATCGATACGAAACGCGACGACACGGACAGCGAGCAAAATCGCCTCGTCAGACACCGGTGAAAATAACCAACGTCGCGTTATTTCGCGTTTCTGCCCGCAAGGTAGAGGGAGGGAGAGACCCACTACACGTGTAATTGACTGCGGCACCCACGCTCTTCGGGGACGCCATCTTTCTTTTTTCCGTTGCCGCGCAGCAAAACTGTTCGATACACCGTCGTACCCTGGCGAGATGCACCTTTCGTGCATTTTGCATCGAGATTTCACCCTCCCCCTTGAATAGCAGAACAACGAAGGAAGGAACGAAATAAGGGGAAATGGGGGAAAGTTCGCGATGGAAGAAGCCTTCCATCACCTCTCGCACGACAGGGAAGAGGGCAGTTCGAAGGAGTTGGTCGGCAACTACGAAGGTGCGCGTCGTTAAGGGGTTCGAATTAATTCATCGAACATCCGATCAGTTCCTTTTCCAGGGAACGGCGTTGTACGGCCGCCGCTCGCACGAGAAAGAAATCGTGTGCTTTGTCGAGAGAGGCCGTGTCTCTGGGTGCAACGAGCGGCCGTTACTTAGCATGCATCCCCCGATACGAAGGATTCCTTATTGTATCGTTGCACGTGAGCGTAATGCACAAATATGAACTTAGCTGCGGGCTCGTTCCTCGCCTCGACCAGGCCTCTCTCTCTCTCTCCCCTTCGGTGATAACTCCCGTCCTCATAATCATACATATGGATGTCGCTTGTATATACGCTGGCTGCTCGTCCGACCAACGCCGCGCGTTGTCTGTTTACGCGGTGGACAATACGAACGAGGCATTGTTCGTGGCGGGCCCGACGCGATCGGTAACGAGGTAAAACGGAACGATTTCTAAGCAGAAGTACGCCGCGCGGTAATCGGTATGCGGGGGCGACGGGCGCGCAGGGGGCTGTTTCGTCGAAGTTCGGGAGGAAACGGGTTCCGGGAAGAACGTTTTCTAAATGGTCGATCGTCGCGCACCGTGGGATCGATCGCGAGCAACACGTCGGCGTTATTTCCGATTCCTCCAAACGATTTCTGCGCCCGGGAAAAAAGGTGCAAAGATCCGGGGATTAGGGGAGCATTTGGCAAGTTTGGGAGGGAGGAGCGATCGATTCTATAGGAAGTAGTCGGAATCCTCGGATAATATCACTTTTATGCGGCGCAACGATCCCTATCTAACCCTTTCGAGGGCCATGCATCAGCGGCGGCGGGCATAAACGTCGGCCCGGGGGTGGGTAAAGAAGGGCGCCCATAAAATCCGCCCTCGCGGACGCGATAAGAGTTATCTCCTCGCTCTAATTGAAAGTTAATTGGTCCGGCGGTTGAGTCGGTCGCTCGAGAAGGCCGACCGTTTACCACCCTCCGAGCCTAGGGCGGCAATTTAGCGAACTGTGGCGCGGCTACAATAATGAGACCCTATCTTATGGTGTTTCCACCGACGCCGTACACCACCGCCAGGGAGGGAGAGCACACCCAAGTCGAACGAAGCCACGTATTACCTACCGTGTTACGTGCCGCGCCGAGAGTCCTCCCACGTGCTCGTAATAAACCGGCCCTCCTCCTCCTCCTCCGCCGCCGCGTAATCGAGAATTTCCGACAAACACGTAGCAAGCCCTCTGCCGCGGTGGCTGCATCGCATCGCGCGGCCCGAGATTGCGATCGGTCCGTCGAAACGAGTGTGCACCGCGGCCTTCTCGATATGAAAATTTGCTCTGGCGAACTTCTGAGAACGTGGTGAAGCCTACTTTTCCGATATCTTTCGACGAAGGGGAAGGTCGAAGGGGAGAAGTAATGAGAATTTTTGAGAGTAACGCGGACGGGCGGAGAAAATAGGGAAGTTGTTTTCGGAGACTGGCTTTGTTTTTCCTTCTTTTGAAAAGAAAAACTCGCTTCCGTATCGGGAAACGGTGGCGTACAAATTTATGGCGTGCTTCCATGAAGTCCAAGTTTCCAAGTGGTGAAGTATGATATAGTTTGTTGTCGCTCGGATCCAAGATGGGACGACGCGATAATAATTGCCACGTCGAGTGTTGTATCAACGAGAATCTTGCTTGTTACCCCAGACGAACAGATAAAGGGATCCTTTCGATGCTCCCGAGGAAAAGTTTCTTTCTCCACCGCCAAGCGTTTTCCCCAGCGGGGAGGGGGGCGGCAAAAGTAAAATTCTAAAATTTATTCCCAATTCTGCGTCCAGATATATATATATACTTTTCTATTATTTTATGTACCTTGTCATTGGAACGAATACGCCACGGATTAGGGAATGTATCCGTGGACATTTTACAAGGGAGTGGATATTCAAACAAAGGTATCGGCGAGAACAAACAAGAATCAAGAGGCAAGCGATCCCAAGTGAAAATAGCCGGGGTCGTTGCGTCTTATTCGACTAACAAATTAATCCGATTAAACGGATTGATTATACGAGGGTTGCGCGGCGTGTTGAGTTGATCGGGGATTCCCCGCAAGATTACAGTTAGGGTTGAACGCGGTTTCGCCGGTGAAGAGTATTCACCTGCGGTGAAACGAGATAAACGCAACGAAAATCGAACCCGGCTTAAAAATTATCGATAAACTCGGTCCAAATTGAATTCACGCGAGACTCTAAAAGTTCTCGATCCAACAACATCTCGAAATTTTAAAGAATCGTACTAGAATTGTTCCTATTCTCTCGCCGCGGACGAATTATATAAAAAAAAAAAGAATCTTTCGAGCCGAAATCCACCCAATCCCGCAAGTTTAAAGGAGGAAAATTCGCATCTCGAGGAGGAAGATGCAAAAGTGGTGGCGGGGACGTATGGGGTAGGTCGGTCGGGCGTAATTTTTCAAATTGCAACGCAGTCGTTCAACCCCCGACCTTCTGCCCTCGTCGACGGAAACGGCGACCCCCCACTTTACCGCCCACACACCGCCCTTCTCCTTCCACGCTTCCATCCCACGTTTTCGCCGGTACAAGGGGTGGCAGCCGGCTACTAACGAGAAACCAAGTTATTTGAGGGTTGCGCTCAGAAAGGAGTCGAACAATCATAATAATCAAGTGCGATTCGCGTTTATTGTCGGTGATTATTGCCCGGCACCCTCTTCGAAATTAAGCGCGTCGCTCTTCTTCGCCTGGGGGAAGGAGAGGGGAGGGGAGTGTCGTGTCGCGCATCTCTGGATAAATAACAATAAGGACGCGAGAGAAAAAGGGAGTTAAAGGGATACGAGGTTACAAGTCGCGAGGGAACCTTCATACTTCTTTCTTTCCCTGCGAAATTCTTCGATTAACATCGAAGTATTTCGGGGACGATCCCAAATTTTCCGTTTCCCAGATTTAATATTACATTTATATTTAACATTTCGCGAATAATATTTAAGAAAATCGTAACGGGGAATAGGAACATCGAAGAAGCAGGAGAACTAGATATCCCTTTACATGGAGGGGGGAGAGAGAGAGGGGGGTAGATTTAATGCTGGACTATCGCGTAGATAGGTCATGTTATTAGCATATTTGTGCCCGTATCCCTTCCGCATTTACATTTTCCAGGCATCGTTTCGTGTAATTGTACAAAGTGAATACGCAAAGGAGAGCCTCCCTTGGTTTTGGCTCTACGTGAAAATGAAACTAAAATGAAACTAAAATCTTTTCCCGTTTGCGTTTGACTAACAACAACAAACTAATTTCCGATAATCGAGACTTAGTTTCGCTCGGTTGGCAAATGAAATTTGCCGCAACGATGTTCGAAAATATTATCGCTCTTTCAAATTTACATTTCCATGCCTTCAATCACTCGTTTGATACTCGTTTGATTCTCTCTTACGAAAAAAGAAAAAAAATACTACAAAATAATTTCGTATCGTTTAAAAGAAATCGATTTCTCTCCTTATAAACATGACAATTCCTTCCTCTTCTCTGCTCACAGAAGCGAAGAAAAAGCATACCGTATACCGTGTACATCGATATTAAATCGCATAACGGTCAGAGGTGACCAAAACTCGAGCAAAAAGATCCATCAGTGCACATGTATCTGACACTTCTTCGATCACGTCCCGTTTCCTGGTTGCAACCGCTCTTTGACCCTCGTCCTCTCTTTCCAATTACGCCTGTCGCCGAAACAGATTAGCAAGATGAATTCTTGCTCCCCTCTCGCCACGATATACATATCGTGTAATTTTTTTCCCGCCGTCGTCGGAGGAAGAGGAAGAGAGAGAGAGAGAGAAGAGAGAAAAGAAAACACAAATGAAAAAGAAAAAAAAAGAAAGAAAGGAAGGAAAGAAAAAGTTTCGAGGAGACAGGGTGTCTCCACGAGAGCTAACCCCCCCAACCAACGCCATCCCTCCACCGTTACTTAATTATCCTTCGCCGGCTCTGTTCACCCCGCCGAGGAGCCGATCGGTCTAACTTCGTTTCTCCACACCGCCCCGAAAGAACCGAAATTATCGTCGGCACCCGGTATTTGTCCAGGATCGAGAATTCGAGTTAAAGCATCTCTCTTCTAGAAAAAGAGTTTACGGGCTAATCATTATTTCAAACGCTCCTTCCTCTCTTCTCTCACGGCAGGAATTTTTATCATCGTCTACAATAAATAAAGAAATCATTAATTTTTTAGCTTTGGAAAAATTCTGGATATCGGATATTTAAATGAATTATATATATATATATATATACATGTTTGGTTAGATTTTCTTTTTTTTTTACTTCGAAAAATTTCGAATAATAATCGCAGGATGTTTAATTATTCCAGGTTGGTTTTCAATGGTTCGCAAATTCCACGAGAAAGAGAAAGTTGCGCAGTGCCGTTATTTAACAAAGAGTAGGCGAAATACCATCGCGTTGAGTGTACGAATGCGGTACAATGGGGCCATTTTAGGTCGAAATCTGGTCGATCGGCTAAGGCCCGCACTTGATTAGACTCTATTTACCGGAGGCGAGTTTAGCGGCTCCAACCCCTCTTTTCCCTTTAGTCTATTTCGTCCCCTTTGCGGCAAATCAACCGGCATACAGAGCCACGGACCTTCCTCGGCCGCGTTTTTCCTACCGCGTATCGCTAATTCCGACCAAAATACACCGTCCGCCCAAATGCCTTTGATGGAACAAAAAAAGAAAAAAAAGGGAGGGAGGGAATGTTAACGAATCCCTAAATAGGACTATTTTTATGCAGATACTTCGCTGTAAAATAAATGGAATTTATTATGGAAGTAAAAAAAAAAAAAAAAAAAAGATTTCTCATTTACGTATTTTTCCACGGATAAAGGAATCGATTTTTTCATTGAATAGAATGAATCGATAGAAAGATAGGTTAGATTAGTACATGGAATAGTATGTAAGTGTGGTATATGGAGGATAAAAATTCTTCTGTGAATTTTTCTGGAGAAAGGAAAGCAGCTTATTAATCAAGCTCGTAACAATTTTTACAACAACAACAAATATTTATTCTTTCGTTGGAAGAGAGAAAGGAGGAGTGGCATTTAATCTCAGCCTCGACTCGACAACTCGAATCGATTTATCCTTCATTCCTTTCGCATTCAAGATCTGTCAGAATTGGAAAGAAAATCGAGGAAGGAAGGAAGGAAAAGTCCCATCGACGTTCCTTGCCGGCGGGATAAAGGAAAAGTAGCCGTTTCAGAATGTGCGAAACGAATGTCCTCCTCATGCGAGGCAGCCAGCCACTGCCACGAAAATAGGGATTGGCGAACGAAAATAATAGGGTTGGACCCTTATCGGCGGAGCAATCAAATCCCCCTTCAGCAACACGCTGGCATTCACTGAACTTTAAAATCAAATAATGCCTATTAAAATAACAATACGCATCCTAGCAGGACTCAGGTTAAACATTCTCTCGCCTACGTTAACCCGGTTTTTCGGCGGAGCCTCGAACGCGGCATTACCATACGGGATCGGGTTACGAAAATCGAGTTACGAATGCCGACGCGACTTTCATGCGTACCGTACTACAACCTCGCCTCGCCTCGAAAACCCTTTAATACACACCGAATCCGAGACCGGTGGATAATAGAATTTCGCCAACGGAGCAGTAATTTCTCGTCGGTTCTCGTTACTCCTCCGCTACATTCCCCCCACATTTCGTCACGAAAATTCGTCTCGCAATTTTATCCACGTTTTTCCCTTCTTCCTTTCCTTTTCCTTCTTTTTTCTTAACCGCGCCGAATTTTAGCTCTTTGTTGTCACGGAACTGAGAAAAAGGTTTTCACACGTTACGGGAACCGCAAATTGGATTCTTCCTCCCGTTTAATTTCTGATTTCCATCGATATTTTATACGACGATAAAACGACGCAGAGGACTTGCTTCGATTAAATATTTGGATACCCTCGAGGGGGCCGAGTTTTACCTTTATCCCACTATGGTCCTTTCGGCCGTAATAAATCCGGCAGAAAGGCGCCGATCGTTGCAAAATTATTCGCCGTGGCGAGCAGCGACGATTCTTGTCGGATACGCGGATTGATGTACGACGGGTTTTCCGCTTTATTCAGGCGTTTGCAATATTTAGAGGAGAAGGAGCACAGCAGAATGTTCCCTCGGGACGGGGGAAGGGCCCGGTTTATCTGTGCCGCCCGCTCGGGGAGGATTCACGACGGCTATTAGGACAACAGCTGATCGTCCCGATCGATGCTTATTACCATAATACGTTCTTCACGGGGGGAGGAGGGCCAATTCCTCCCCACTTCTCCAAATTCCGCTATCCACAATTTTTCTCTTCGCGCGAAAAAGTAATATTTCCTACCGCGGACTTTTAATTCAATTCCAGACCCCGTAAAATCTCGGCCGTTGAAAAAGAAAGCAGAAGGGACAATGATAACAATCCCCGTGTAAAAATCCATCCTCCAAAACTCGAAACCTACTTCGCGCGCGTTTGTGCTCACTTTCTTCCCCGTCTTTCCACGCGCCGTTTCCCACACGTCGAAGGCCAAGACCTCGACGTCCCTCGAAACGCGGCAAATTTTCGAAATCGACACGGTTTCGATCGGAAGTGGGTCGATCGATCGTCCGATTTCCGCCACCTTCCTTCCCTCCTCTGGCCGCCGATCGGCGGGAAGGAGGAAGGCGGCGTGGTGGTGGCGGTGGTGGCGGTGGTGTCGAGGAGTAGTCGAGTGTAAAAACCCGGTAAATCTAAACGGAGGGGGGGAAGGGGAGCGCGGGGTATCGCGTGACGGTGGCGCCGGTGATCTAACGACCGGTGCTGACAACCGGATGCGAGAACAGAGACCGATACGACGGCCGCCCCTCTCCCTCCTCCCTCCTCGCCCCCCCTCCCCCTCCCCCATTAACATGCAACCCGCGAGCGTACATATTTTGGGGAGTCCCCGCGAAGAATACCAATATTCCTGCTTTGACATTCCAATAAAACGCGGCCGTTTTGTTTATGAGCTTGTACGGCCGTGTCGGTGTGCGCGAACGTGCGCTACGCTTTATTTATACGCGCGCGCGCGCAGATGCCACGCAGCAACCCTTTCCTCCCCTCCACCCTCCGCCGTCTCTCCATTTTTTCCCTCCTTTTTCGCGAATCGCTTCGCTAGCTGTTGCTGGCTCCAGTCGATCCGATTAGCTGTGGCCAATTAAATTATTATTTTGCGTCTCGCGAGTAAGTTGGAAATGTTTGTGAATTTCTCCCTTTTTTATACAGAATTTATCAGTTAAGCATTAAGAATTATCTTCGGAATTGGAGAAAGTATACTTTACGTGACTTTATGGAGATTCTTGCTCCTGTTCATTTATATTATCTCGATACCGAAACCCAGATTCTTTTCAACAATCCGCGTGGTGCAAATTTTCCAGGAATTTCAAGTTAAGAAAATTTCCCTCGCTTTGCACCGGGAGGAAATAATTTTGAGAGAAGGAGTAAATTTTTTTGAATAGGAAAAAATGTCCTCTTTTCCTCCTAATCTTCCTTTCTTTCTTCCTTTCGTATTCCCCGATTCGTCGAGCGTGGAAAATTATGTTCGGACACCGGGAGCGAATTCAGTCGTGGCTCGAGCGAGTGACAATCCACGCTTAGCGTCCAAACGAAGACAAACGATCTATGCGTGGTAAAAAGAGAGGAAACTCGTAGGGCCCAGCGGAGGAATGGGAATAAATCGTGAAAAGAATATCCAATTATCAAGGAAGCCGTTCTCAATAAGCCGTCGTATTCTTCGATATAACGTTTATCTCTTTTTTTTCCCCAATTTCTTCGGCAACAAGAAAGAATAACACTTTATTCTCACTTACGAATTATGTAATAATTCTTCCTCCGAAACGAATAACGAGCCAATCTCTATATCGTCTAAATTGATTCTGATTCATTCGCGGTCGAAATAAATAACCATTCTTAACCATAATTACGAAGGAAAATATGGAGGAAATATAGAGAAAGCGTCGGGAGGTAATTAACGTCTAACAGAAAAACGCGTCTTCGAAATTCATTTCGACCCCCTCCTCCCTCGCTAATGGCGCGCCGCGATACTTTCAACGTTCTTAAATTACGATGTTTTATCGCCGTTGTACAGGGAAGTTATCTGAAGAAACTCGGTGCATATTTCTTTCGGTTGAAAATAACGGAATACTCGGGGAGGGAAACTGCGGAGATCGCAGATAATCGTTAAATTATTATTTTCGCGGGCTGGCGGGGGCGGGGGCGGTCGTGACTAATCTTAGGACGGAAGAAACCGCCCTGGAACGTGGCTGGTGGAAAAGGAATGGATTCGTGCCATCTCTTTGTTCAACTTGTTCACTCTCTCGTCGATCGTGCGACGAGGATACGGTTTACCACCGCGGATAACGATCTTTCTAATTTATCCAACCGATCGATATCCATCGGGTGTCCTGCGCGAACTTGTGTTTTCGAACCATCTCCAAGATAATTCGAACCATTTTGTTCGAAAAAGTATAATCGGTTACGATAAATTATATATATATGTCCGGAATAATTACACAAGAAGCACTACTCGTTTTACTTGCTCTCGCTTCGTACCGAACCAAATCACGCGTGCGCCACGTGCTCCCTTTACTCCACGAAACGTATTCTCCAAGAAACATTGGCTCGAAAAGAGAAAAGAAGGAAAAGAGCTACGCTCATCTCACCTACTTTCCAATATATATATACATATAAATCACCACCTTCCACCAATCAATTCGACGAAAACTGCTTTTCGCTTTCCTTGTTCCAAACGGAAGAAGCGAGAGGTGCAGCGGGGACAGAAGAATAGAAAAGGGGAGAAGGAAGAATTCAGGAAGCTGGGTAACGGCGAGGGTAACAGGTTGAGGTGGCACGCGGTACCGTTACGCGAAGACGAGGGTGGAAGGGGGCGAATCTCCGGGAGGAATCTTCGGCCGCGCCTCTAACAGAGACGTTAGGTTGGCCGAGCTGTAATATATTGCCACAGGACACAGGTTACCGTTAACCTCGGCCTGCACCGGCTGCCCGAAAAATCGAGATCGAGCCATAGATTTCGGCTCGGGGCCGTTCATCCATTCCGAACGTACCCTTCATCCCCACCACCATATATATATATATATATATACTCGCAGCGTAGGGGCAGCGCGGTGTCTCGAGCGCGATTGTCGGCCCACGATGAAAGATAGGGGGCGAGAAATGGTGAATTCCACTTTATCGAGAGGATGAGACGCGACGACAACCTTCTTTAACGGGATCGTTCCTTTCGACGTTGCGTTCGGCACTGCTGGACCATTGAAAAGGGGGGTGAGGTTGTAGAGATTGAAAGAGATTCGAAGGTAACGCTTGATCGTGGCATTTAAGATTGAAATTTGACACTTTGATCGTAATCGAGAACGAGGGTAGGGTTAAGTAAGTCGTACCTTTCGTTAAAATCGGACTTTTCTTTGGCGAATCGTACGATTCCAATTGTTCCAAGGATGGATAATAAATCGTGGGGAGGACGCGTACGCGGTAATTGAAGCGCAGAAAAAGTCCATTTGGTCGGTCGCCCACGCGCAGCGTTGGAAAAAAATTAGCAGGCCGAGGGAATTTCAATAAACACGATCAACAGTAAACAGCGAGATAGAGCGGGGGGAAAAAACTTGGGGCGACCGAAGTGACCGAAAGGCTGACCGCGCCATGGTCCGCAAAAACCGAAAGGGGGCTTCGGTTTCTCGGAAGCTGCAATTACACGCGATCGTTCCCTCGACCACCGTTTCAATTAACCAGCACGGTGTCGAGCGTCGCGCGGTGTGAATCGTGCGGGGAAAAAAAGGAAAAGAGACGCAACAGCCTCTCACCGCTCACGTTATTTGCAATACGCGATAGAATCGAGTGCGGAGCAAAGAACGATCGTCGTCCACCACCCACAAGAACATCTTCCG
Source organism: Apis cerana (assembly GCF_029169275.1). NCBI lineage: Eukaryota > Metazoa > Arthropoda > Insecta > Hymenoptera > Apidae > Apis > Apis cerana. The sequence goes on from NC_083863.1 coordinate 8,687,491, forward strand.
TAGAGACATTTTTCCATCTCGACTACTTTGCATACCGGAAATCCAGGAGAAACGCGAATCCCAACCGAGCGATGGGATCGAGTGTGGCAACGCTCGTTTCGAACGATTCGAGATCGTCTTCTGCACGAAAATTCGAACGAATACCAAATTAATACGAAGGTAACACGAAGTGTTAGTTACATTGGAGGAGCGATAAATAAAATAAATCCTCCGTTTAAGCTCCGTTTCTCCAAACGAGGTTGATCCCATCGCTAACGCAAACAGCTACGCACTTACTTACGCGATTGGAAGGGATCGGTTTATCGACGAGAAGCGTTCGAAAACGGACAAAGAATGAATACGAGTGGTAAATAGAGGCGGTGAGCGGATAATCTTAATATATAGATGCCGAGGCCGTGGCGAGAAGCACCACTGTGCGGTTTGCGGCTGGACGCTCGAATGGCCGTTGTAACGAGGGAGCGGCCGTAATTTGAAGCCACATACCAACGAGAATAACGCGCGTACCCGCGACCGCGGCCGGGCCTGGACACCGATGTATATTCTAGCGCGCTTTGTAATTCGCCATTTCCTGCCGATCGATCCACCCTACCTCTACGAGCTCTATTATCCCTCCGTCTTCTCCTCTCTCAACCCCTTCTTTCCCAACATTTCTCCGCGACATCTCCAACCTAGCTTCGCTTCGAGATCACATTCAACTCTCGAATCTCTGGCCACGCGCAACGAGAGCGACAACGTCCCTTCTCCGCTCGAGAGCGAAAAGAGATCGGTTGAATTTACAAGCGAGTCGGAGAGAAGCAGAGGCGACACACGTATCTCTTGCGAGCAATACGCGGGTATATTTATCATGTAAGCAAGCAATTTAGGGGCGATCATTTTTCACGAGGCGACTTTGGCGAGGCTTGGCGAGGGGGCTAGCGAAGAGAAGAGCGGAGGGAAGCGCCCAAGTTATTGGCCGCCGGCCCAACACCGAACGGACATCACCCTCCCTTCGAGGACCTTCGACCTGACTGATGGTCTTTGCCTCTCTGCTCCGTGTCAACTCTCTCTCCTTCCTTCTTTGTATACCGATGAACCGCCGATACCGATCGCTCCACGTCATCCATCCATTTCGCCTCCATCTTTCCCGGATTTCGAATCTCGATTATGAATTTTCGATTCGTCTTGGAGGGGTCGGATCACGATTTTTACCTCACGATTTTCGAGTCTTGCTTATAATTCTCCCTTTCATGCCCCCTCCTAATCGAACTTTGTTTCTCTCGCTCTCTATCTGTCTCTCTCTCCAGGAGGGAGGGCAATCGTGATAAAACTTTCCAACGAAACATTGTTCCACCCAAGCTGGAGTTCTCTTTATCACGGAAATTCATCATTTTCCGAATTAGTTTTACGTTACATTCCGTTTACGTACCGCGTTCGTCTATTTTTAAAAGGAATAAAAGAAATTCGACGCGCGTTTACAGAATTATAAAAGAAAAATTCCATCGCTCTCCTTCCATTCCAAATTGAAAATCGGGCAGAAATTAGCATTTTCCTTCGTAAATTTATCCAAAGGTTAAAGTATCCAACGGGACTTTGGAAAGAAAGAAAAAAGAAGAAGAAGAAGAAGAGTATCGAGGTAAGCAAGGCACGAAGACGTAACGGCCTGTTAAAGATAAGGAAATGAGGTGTCGCAGGCAGCGACGATCTCCGGGAAGAAGGCGAGAAAGGTCCTTCCGCGTGTTCGTGGAGCACCCCTTGGGGGATTTTTCGTTCACGGAGTGTTCCGCTTGCGTTTCGAATACCTTTACGCTCGGACGCCCTGCTGGCCAGCCCTTTTCAAAAGCCCCCCTTCCTTCTTCCCTCCTTTTCTTCTTCCTTTTTATTTATTTTTTTTTTTTCGAATAGCTAAGGATCAACCGTCCGTCCAAATCGTAATTCACCTCGATCGATCCTTCCCCTTCGATTTCCATTCCGGGATTCATTCGAATTGATGGATCCACGTGGGCTCGAAAATGTGAATCTAGGATTCTCGTTTCTCTTTTCTTTCGATTCAATCGTGTTGCTTGGTTGGTTCCGAGTCGTGGATCTTGGAACGAATGTCGAAACGTTCCGAACTGAATGTCGGAACGAGGAAGAAGCAAGGGTAAGTGGAGAGAAGAAAGTTATTCGGGGGACGATAAATGAGATAAATCTTATGCACAATAATATTCACCCCTCGGATAAAATTCGTCAACTCTCATTTTCGTCCTTTTCGTTTAAAATTCCTTCTACCTTCCACCATGCTCCAATTAAATAATAATACTGTTCTTCGCGAATCTTTTTCAGAGATGTAAACAATCGATTAAAAATATTCCTCGTATATATAATGATTCATCTTCGATCGGGTTTCGTTCAAATTGTCAAAATTTAAGATTGCATACACTCGTAAACGAACATCTCGACGAGTGTCTATTTAGATTTATCGAAAATCTACGCTTATTTATCCGCGATTCCCCCTTTACTCGTGTCTTGGCGTGGTGCACTTTCAGTAAGTCAGTTGCAAATTCGATGTTAGCCAGAGAATTCTTATCTTAATGTAGCAAATAACTGGAGGGACCGACGGAGAGAGCGCGGTAGATAACAGTACCTACCGATCTAATCTCACAGTTGATTTAACTCGCTTCATAACTCTTCAAGCTAATCTCAATCCACGTATAAGCATTACTTCTCCCTTATATGCTCCGGGAACATCTACATACGCATTTAATTAAGTGTAACCATTTCTTTGCCTCGTTGCTTTTTCAATTATCCTTCACATCCATCGATCTCACTAATTTTTTTCCTCGTGTTTATCTTCTTCGAAAATATATTTTCGAAAACACTTTTACGATAATTATTCACGCGGGATTCCTCGATTCGAAACAAAAATATTTCCATTCATCCTCGGAGGAAGCTTTACTCGATATTATTCTTCGCCCAAAGTTTCCAAACTTTTATCGATCATTTTTATTTCTCAGATATAAATATTCATCGATTCCATCTCGAAAAATTTAAACCTCACACACATATATGCCAAGATCATTCTAGAATCAAAGTTCAACAACCACAAACTCACGATCCCACTCCTTTCGTCGAAATCAACTCTCGAGGTATAAATAACTGGAAATTAGTAGTACGTAAATGTACGACACGTACGGTTGGTTTCGATTGACCGGAAAAGGGGGAGCCGATAGCAGACGGACAGCAGGCGAAGAAGAAGGCGAAGAAGAAGGCGAAGAAGAAGGCGAAGAAGAAGGCGAAGAAGAAGAAGAAGAAGAAGGGGTGGGCGCAGGAGGACACGAGAAAGGAGGGGGAGGGGCAGACAAGGAACGGAGACAACGAATGGATCGTAAGAATCGCGCACCAATACCGATCGAACCGGTCGAATCGGTGAATGAGACTTGCCCAATAAAGTGCGCACGGTGTTCGAAGCGTAACGAGGAGGAGAATGCATACCAGGATTGTGCAACGTGTTACGCCAGTCCGTGATTTGTCTTGGTTATTAATGACAGGGGTGGGACAGGGCGTATGCATTATTTAGTATACGATTATCCCTTTATTTGGCAGCCACGATCGATCCACGATTTCCTCGATCGCCGTTCATTTCCGTTCGTCGAATCGCGGACGCCGAGAATTACGATGTTTCGAAGAGGCGCAGAAAATGGGAAAGTTCGAGGGAAAGAAGAAGAAGAAGAAGAAAGAAGGAGATTTCAAATTTTTTTCTCGAGAATGATCTCTTCACTTTTGTAATTGGATAGAACAAAGATACTTTGTGTTCAAAGAATTACATTAATTCGCTTTCACCCTCCCTTCTTCGCTTAATTACCTCATAATGGATAGATGATTCTTACGAGACCCACCACCCCATCTTGGTGGTTTTAAAGCCAGCAATCACGCCGCATAATACTCCCATTAGATGACATAATCGAAAGTGGATTTATGATCGGGAACGGGATGAAGCGGGATAGAAAGTTTGCAAAGAATAGAAAGTGTAACGACCCGATGAATTTTAAGGGAGGCTCGACCAGAAGATCCTTCGACGACGGTTCTCGACTTTGAAAACTTTTCCCCGAACAACTCGAGATTACACGTTTGTTAGCCGTGAAACGATGCTCGACGATCAATTCTCTCATTTCCAAATCTCGTATTCCCGAATCACGAATACGTTAAATTTAAACGCGTGTTTTTTCGTTTCGTTCGTCGAGATCGTTGAAAAGAGGTTAGAGAAAAATATCCCCTCTCATGTTTCTCTATCGTCGACTCGATCGAACGCGCGAGAAATTCCAAACGCATCCTCGATTCGACTCGCAACGCGTGAGCCGTTTCTCACCCCGTCAAAACGATCCCCCTTTCGCTCCCCGACTTCTGCCTCAATTACCCCCGATTCGAGGCTTCGAAACGCGATTCCCGCGCGTGCAACGAGACTTTGTTTCTGGCACTTCGTTTCCCGACACGCGTACATTGCCATCCATAAGTATTTGTAAGTCACTCGGGGAGAAAGATCTACATCGGATCCGAGAATACTCGTTACAATTGAATGCAACAACGATCATTAGTCCTTTATTTTATTTTATTTCATTTCCGATTTCGATTAATTCCCTTCTTGCTTTCGATTTTTATTTTATTCGCGCACAAGCATTGCTAGAATGTGTTACAAAAAAAAGATCTAACAATCTGTGCGAAATATTTATGGACAGTAGTGTACGACTACGTTCTAAAGGCAATGATTTCTAGGGTAAAGTTTGGAGGGGGGGAAGAGGGAGGGGAAGTTGCCCTTAAACGACTGACAAGTCCTCCCTCGGGTCCTGTCCCCGCGTCTCTTTAAAATCGTGAGATTTTCAAAACAGATGCACCCCCGACTACCGTGAAATGGCTTTTTAAACTGCTCGGCCAATGTAACGCGGCTGGGGATATCGCGCCCAACCCCTCTCATCCTGCCAGTAACAATCTTGGAACGACCGTTTCGTATTTTTCAACCGATATCTTCTCCGCGAGGAGAAGATCCTGCTTCTTCTCCTCTCGTACTCTCCAATTGGCGAATATTTATGAACGCATAAATACAACTTCGAAGGGGTAACCGCTCTGCGTGAAACGCGTATCTTCCGTTGGTGTACGAGCAAGTTTTTTTCTTTTTTTTTTTTTTTACGAGGTGCGATAAAAAAGGGAAAGCAAGAATTTTTATTTTATTGGAATTTGTCAATACGCAATTTGTTGGATTTGTTCCGGAAATGTTTTTGCTAATAGTTATATAATCTCTGCAAAATTTATCCACGTAGATGATATTTTTTTGCAAAAAGATGAAATTAATTTTCGTTTTAAAAATTTCTCCAGATTTCCGCGTTCCATTTTTAGGATATACATATATATATATATATTAGCGAGAAATATCGTGGCATCGTGAAGCCGTAATAGAGGGTGTCGGGAAATTATCCACAATCATTTGTTACATTGTTCGGCTAATTCCGGAATCATATGCCGGACTCTGGCGGGCAAATATAGCCGATATTGCGGCTTCTGTCAGCTTCTAACAAGATTTACGAAGATCCTAATGAAGCGTGGGGTGGGTAGGTAAGAAATAATCATAAATACGCCACCCCTGTGTATCGCGCCTGGCACATAATATCAGAAACGTTGTGTCGTCGAATTAATACCTTTGGCACCGTACCAAAAACCTTTATTTTGCAATTAACGGAAAATCGTTCAACGTCCTAAATAATCTAGAAACTAAAAATGAGATGTTTAATTACGAATTTCTTTTTCTGTTTTTCCGTTCTTATGCGGAGACATCGTTGTTTTTTTGCCCCATCGTCGGGAGATTTAATCGAGCGAATCGTCGTCGCAGCCTTGGAAACGAATCACCGAAATATGAATTCGGCTCTAACTCGGTTGTAAACGTAGCACGTCGACACGAGCGCGTTACGAAACGAAGAAGGCGTGGAAGAGAGTACCGTGCCCAGGCAGCGTGACACTTTGATAGCGATTCATCACGGTTTGCTACTTTTTCATGCGCATTCCCCGAGGGTAACTCCGTCACTCGACAACGAGTGAACGTTGGATCATCGATTTATCGCTTCGGTTGCTGGCTTCGCACGCACCACATTTATGGTTTGAGAATCGATCGATTTTTTTCCCCCATTCTTTCCCCCTCCCCCTTCCCTCCTCCAGAAAATTAAACGTTTTAGAACTGCGGCTCGATCGAATTGATTCTTCTTCGTTGAAATATACAACGCGAATATATATGGTTTTCGTATTTGTTACTCTTATTCTTAATGTAATTCGTGTAATTTAATTAGTGATCTCGTTCCAGTATTGATTCACGTTTCGGTTCAGTTCGTAAATTTGTACGTTATTTTTTTTATTTTTAATAATAATAGTTGTTCAAAATATTAAAAACGAACGGCTTTCAATTACGTTTAACGACGAAATATTATATTTATATTTCGATTCGTAAGAAAATTTTATTTCAAATGTTGTCTGAATAGGAGACCGAATCTACTTAGGGACCTGTAATACCGACGAATACCGCGCCATCGAAGTTCTCTAGTATCGATTTCTTCCGTGAGATGGCAGACAATTCTACAGCGCGAATGCATCGCACCGTGTTTAAATGCGCCCGAACGATTTAATCGTTCAAATCGAATAAACGATAAAAATTTTTGACCCTAATTCGCACGAATGATTCCCTATCTAGTAAATTTATAATTTACCTATCAAAAAAAATTTAAATCAGATAAAACTTTCCCATCTAAACATATCTAATAAAATATATCTGTATAAAAATTCATCTTTACACCAATTGTCCGATAATTCTTTCACCTCGAGAAATATTTTACATATTCGCTCATTTACCTTTATATTTATATAAAATTATGATCCAAGGAAAAAAGAGTATTAAAAAAATGGCTCGCAATCACGTTAAGCAATTCAAACGCATTCCCCGTTAAATAGCATGTTTCCACGCGCGTTTATCCCGAGCGAATCGAGCAACAAGAATGATTTCGAGCGGCCAGGGAACTTTTATAAAGGCTCAATCTCGGAAGTGTCGCGCAATTACACCCCTCACCGTGGTGGCTGATGTCGCGATGGGGATATTCCTGACGATGAAAGGAGGGAACATGTAATCACGCTAATTGAGTGCAGATAGGCCTCGTTGACGACTCCTTCATTACGCCGCCAAGAGGGTTCCTAACCGCACAATTACCCGCTAACTTCGCCACTGTCGTTTCTCACCGAGCTCTGAGCCTTTCAATGGCCACGATAACGCGTTCGAATGTCGCGTGACACTTTTTCAACCTCGTTCACCTGTTCGAGGGCCGGTCCCCGATCCCTCTCTTCTCCCACCGATGCTTTTATTACACTCAAGGATCGTATAAACCTTTCGATTCCACGAATCTCGCTTTTCTTCTTTTCATTTTCTTCCATTACTTCTAAACTACGCAATTAATTTTTCCTCTCCTAAGAACCCAAAAGAGGGAATCTCAAAAGGAACCCTCGCGTCGTCATCGATCTTTCTCCGCTCTAAAAAAAAAAAAAAAGAAAAATAGCAACAAATCCCTCGAATCCATGCTCGACACCCTCTGGAAGCGTAAGACAAGATCCTTGCTCGCATCCCTGCGGAGGGTTTGGAAGCGAGAGGCGAAAGCCATCCGGCTTTTCTTATTAACTTGGAATTTTTTCGCAAAGTGCCGCGAGACCACGATCTTTGCGGAATACCAATGAGAAGGTGGCATAATGCTTCGAAAGGTACGAATCGAGTAACTCGAGGGTGACCAGCGGAGGGTGAGCCCGCTTAAGAGTTCGAAAGAGGGAGGGGACAAACCGGTGGCGTTGCTCCGGGTGATCGATCAGAGTGATTCTCGTCGTTTCTGTCAATTAAGCTTTCAGTGGTGTCACGAGCGATGTTCGGGAAACTAACATCTAATTCACCTCCAAGCTCGATGCTTGACGTCATGCGTCCATGGATCGAACATTATATCACATTATTGGAGCCGTTTTTCTTTTCCTTTAATCACAGAGAAGATTCGTAGATAAGAATCGACTTACTTTCTTTCTTTCTTTCTTTTAACGCACGTGCATCGATCATATCCCTTTGGATCCATCTATGCTAACTCGAATTCCAGAATGGTCCTCGCTGATGAGCACGTTGCAAAGTGGACAACCGGTTCTCTAATCGTCTAGATTTCGGCTTCCAATATATCGAAGAGGAGGAGAAGGTCGGAGAACGATAGGAAAGGCGATAGGATAGGCGCAAGAGTCCGAGCCGATAGGGGTGACGTAGCGGATGGGCGGCCTCGCCAATATGCCGTCGTCCATACATCACGCGGGGGCGACCCGACAAACTGGGGAAACCTGACCAGAAATATGATGTCATTTATATGGTAATACATCGGAATCCCGTCATTTAGATACTTCGATGATTAATGTCTCCGACAAGACAGCACCAGCTGCTTCCCGTTCCCGCTCTCCTCCTCCTCCTCCTCCTTTTCTCTTTCGAGAGTTTTTCCAAAAACCAAATCTTCCGCTGATCGGGAAGGAATCATCGCGCGAATAACCTGGAATACCGACCAACCTCTTATATATATAAACTCGAAACACGAGTTCGAGGTAAGGGAAAAAATTTGAAAAAAGTGTCCAAGCTGGTCCGAGGGGAACAGCGGGGAGCGCGAGGCGTGGAAGGGGAGAAGGCCGCTTATCCTCCGCTCTTTTTGCGCGGGGGACGAAATCGAAATTGGTTTTGGAGTTGATAGTGGGCGCAATTATGTATCAAGGCATACGTCGCGTATACACCGCAAACTGGGCCCCGGCCAAGCGGTCTGGCGGGCACATTTCAATTATTAGAGGGAATTACTCGGAGAGAGGAGCGCGTCCATCATCTTCTATACTTATTTTCTCTGCTCGCAAACCACCATCACTACCAGCGCGCGCGCGCACGCACTCACGCACGCACACGTCCATACCGTTGCAGACGCTAAACTCGTCCCATCCAACGTCCCTCCTCCTTCTCTATTCCACGGAGATGATCCTATGAGGTTATACGCGAGAGAGGTAGGCATCATCAGAGTGCATCATCAGAGCGGTGAGAAAATAGCCTTCAATTGTGATTACAGGGGCGGCTCGGGTTCGCCTCGGCATGGCATCGCTCGCTCGCTCACTGAATCCGTCTACTTGTACGTTTCGTCCTGTTCGTTCCTTCGGCCGTGCTGCCGATCTCTCCGTGTGCGCGTCAGCCTGCGTACTTGTGTGGAGGTATCGTGATTTAAGTAATACGGACCAATGTCACCGATCGAGCATCCCCTCTCGGCGCGAGATTTCGTCGCCGCGCGAACGGCTTCTCTTCCAGTTTTCGCGGTTGAAGTTGAAGTGATCGGATTCGAGGAATTAAAATCTTGAGATAAAAGTGGTAATTTACATTGCAAATAAGGTACAATTCAGGTACAAGATTACCCGATTCTTCTCCTGGATCCGATTTTCGTCGAGCGATTAACTCTGGCCACCTTTCTCGGTGCGCTTGAACGTCGTCTTTCAAATTAAAATTCCCAAATTTAAATCTTTGCTACCATTTTTCGCACGTTTCGTAAGATGCACCGTTCTTCCCAGTGGCGCGCAAATTATTTCGCTAGCTTCGACAATCGATTTCCCAAGGAACGCAAAAAGTAGACGCTTCTCGCCGTATCTCTTAAAATTGTTGCACAGGAACCTCTCAGAGCGCTCGTCGCGACTGTTCTTAAAAAACGAAAGATGGCAGGAGCGGGAAGTGATTCGAATTCGATCAGAAGAAAAAAGGGGGAAGGAATTTACTCGCGCACCTGATATTTCTCTCCTTTCCAAGAAATCGTTCCCCGAAAGAAAAGAAAAGAAAAGAAAAGAAAAAGAAACGAAATCTCTCAAAAAATTCTATTATCGAGCGACGAAATCCCGGAAGTGGAAGAACGCGTTCCACCTCCTCCTTTGGGGGACGAAGGTGCAGAACAATAAAGCAAGAAAGTTACAAGTATGACTAAGCAAGAAGGTGGAAAGACGCGACACGATGATTCCCATTGGAGTGATTCGACGATGAAGGGGTCGCCCCCCTTTCCTGGCATGCCTGGACAGACACGGCGTCCCTAGGCGTGTCGCATTACTAGATTAGATGGAGAGAGGGCCCTCGGATAGCGCAACGTTCCCCAATCGTACCTTCGAAATTACGCGACATATCCGGGGAGCCCAGTCCTCTCCACTTTTTCTCCGCATTTTCGAAATCGCACAATGATCCACGACAATTTACATCTTTTCTCCTCTTTTTTCTCTTATTCCAAAGTTCAAGGAGATATAAACAATTCAAGCTCGGTGAATAATCTTAACCCTTCGATTTTCCAGCTTCGCACTGCTATTTTATTATATACTTGCGATTCAAATACTTTTGTAATTTTCTGTTTCTCTTCTTGTAGATAAAAATAATAAACGAAACGAGGATCGTACGTATATATTTCATATTAATCTTCGATCGATAAGTGTCTCAAGATCTGTTTAAACAAGAGGGAGCAGGCGCACGAGAGGGAGAAAGAGGGAGGGAGGAGGCAAGAAACGAAACAGCGCACGAGGGAGGAGGCTAACTCCGTTAAATGCCAAGTTTTCACTAATGTTTCTTGTTCCGGGAACTTTAATACGGTGTTTAAGCCGGCCGAGACTTCCATGCTCGACGCTTGGATTTAGGTAACGAGCTCCTTGGACGCCTCGCCTACAACTTTGTGATATAAGAATAGGTTGTAATGCGGTCATTTAGTTTACAAGCCGGATACTTGGTTAATAGCTCGTGACTAATCGTCGCCTTCTCTTTCGCGTTACGTGCCACCGCTCCTTCTCCGTGAAATCTCTCTCGGAAAATAACCAACAGGCGGAGAAGGGGGAATGGAAAAAGGAAGAGAACTCGAAGAATCGGAAATTGGGACGAGGAAGACGAGTATACGTTAAAAGTACCGGGGAAGAGGAGCGTATTATTAGAATCTCGTACAAAGTTTGAAAGGTTAAAAATTATAAACGAGAAGATAAGAATGGGAGAAGGAAGAAAAGAGAGGAACGAGAAGAATAAGAAGAGGAGGAGGAGGAGGAGGAGAGGATTCTTGCCTAATTGCAGACTTCATCAGCGGGGCACGCACAAGCGGTCGGTGGCCGCTCTTGATTAAGAATTAAATTGCGGCTGATTTACATCCGCCTCCCGAAACGAACGTCTATTTTTCGGGGCGCGAAACTAATTGCGCCTCTCCTCCTCCCCCTTGGATTTTTCCTCGACCCCGGATCGGTTGCGGATCATACCTCACGCCTGTCCAACGCTGATAGTCCACCCGATGGTTAATAGTTTCTTTCTGGCGGGTGGGGAGGGGAGATAAATTCGCGCAAGAGCGCAGTGCATCATCCGCGAGAGGAGGTCGGAGGTGCATCTATCCAAGGGAAGGGAATAGACAGAAATACCCTGGTTAAATTAATTACAGAGGCAGGATCGCGAGCGAGGCACAGGCCATAAACAAAGCGGGACGATCGGCCGATCGTTACCTCGATACAGGCCTCGATAATAACATGCAACGCTACGCGTGCACGCTTACCCACCTTAAATTTCACGCTGAAGAAACGTCCGTTCTATTTCTGGAGTTAATGGTACGCACAATCCGTTCGAATGCGCGCCATCGATCTTCGAAACTTTGTTATTCGATCTTGGAAAGGGTGAAAGATTCGGGGTTGGAAGGGCGCAGACGGGGAACGTCGCGGCTCGCTGTGTCGAGGAGAGGAAAGGAAAAAAGAGGTGGAAACGGGTGGACGGAGAGGGATCTAGGAAGAAAGCGCGGAGGAGACGATATAAGAAGAATCTCGCGATGAGAGACGAGATTGGTGAATGATGATCGGGATAGTTGGAGCGGAGAGAGGCCCTGTTATGGCAACGGGGGCCCTCTTTCTTGCCAACTCGGCGCACAGGTACAAACAACGGGAGAGCAGTGGGACAAGCTTTGTAAAAGGGGCGTCACCGCATCGTCCACCAGTCTACCTACCTTCCTACCTACCTACGTGGCGAAGAATGAACCGGCAGGAACGTGATGCGACTTCCGTCACCGTTTTCACGGCTCCTCTCGTGTCATTCATACGAATCGGACCATCCGTTAATGAGTCTCAACGGATCATCGATCGGAAACCCTCTTTCTCTCGTCCCAACGTCGAGTCGCTTTCACTTTTTTCTCACATCGAGTTTCATTCCCATCCCTCCCTCTATCCCTCTTGGATAAAAGTATCACACTTTTACGAATATTATTATTATTAGGATGATACGGTTAAAATTACGTATTTGTGGGTGAATTAATCGGGGGGGACGAAATCGAAATTGAGGGAAAGGATAAAAGGGAGAAGGATCGAAAGGGAAATTATTTAGGTTACGGTGTAGAAAGATTTTGTTGGTCGTTGTAGAGGGGAGGAAAGTAAAAGTGCAGGGGCCGTGCGTTTCGTGATCACGACGGCCCCAATGACCCGGCGACACGCGGTGCACAGGTAACCCGAGACTTTAACGCACGGCAGATGATATCGTCGCTGACATCTACGTTGCCGAGGCGAAGAAATACCGGTTCGCCTCGAGCTTTCGTCCGAACCGACTCTTATCAACCTCGTCGAGTATTCTTACGAAAGGGACGACACGCATCAGCGTCACTTTTCACGAGGTCGTTTTCCTAATTTTTACTTTCGTCCGTTCCACGAAGTTTGGGGGAAAAAAGAAGAAAAGAAGAAGAAAAAAGAAGCGAGCAGATGCGTAATAATCGACGACGAAATACGATGAAATTTTATTTTTGCTTCAACCGGGCGAAGGATTAGGATTTGAAAAAGGAAAAAAGATCAAAGTATCGAGTTTAAAAACTTAACGAGAAATAGAAGGAAAAGGAAAGAAGAAGAGAATCTGATTAGAAGGGAAAAGGGGGTATTATTTGGGGGTATATGTAGTTGGAGGTATAAAGACGTATGGGGAATTTTCGAGGAAGGTGCAAATCAAAAGAAGACAGGAGCGCGTAATATAACGGTTGATGCATGATCGCGGTGAGACGGAAACACGATGTTCGTAATAAAAGAATAAACTCGTTGGTATATGGGATCGTAAAGTCGGGAGCGCGGTTTACGCGCGTGGGGTTGCGCGGCGAGAGACACGATCGTGGGGAGGTGAAACTGTACAATATGCAATATCGTTCCGCTTTTTTCCCTCGCGCTTATCTTCTCCTTTTCGCGTTTCACTCCAACCACCGTTTCGTTTCGTTTCGTTTCGTTTCGTTTCATCGATGAAACGAAAAGCTGTGGCAAATTAATCATCACTTATCGCGAGTTTCGTAATAATTAATCTTCAACACATTTTCCGGTAAAATCGATGGCTATGATGGAACGTATCGCCAATTCCATTAACTTTGATCAACCTCGGGAAAGTATCGATTAAAAATCGAGAAATTGGATAATCTTGGAAAAAATAATCAAGCACGGGTCCAAACGTTTAATTACCTTTACTCCAGCCTTTTAATTAACGCATCGACGACTCCAATGCTTTTCGCGTATCTTCTTTCTTTTTTTCTTTTCCATTTTCTCTTTCATTCTTCCTGAAATTTCCGTTCCGATTAAAGCGACGGGGTGGGTAAAAAATAGCGAGGCTAGCTCGAGGGATAAGAAGGGCCGATACGAGGCATCACGGTTCGTTAAATTTTCCATTGCACTCGGAGACGAGGCTGCATTTCACTTTACATTGCTGCCGTGTCTCCGGGCAGCAATGTCGCCTGAAGGTAAACATAGGTTGAAATGCTCCCTCGGGGACAAATGAAGTGGGCAAAATATGTGCGTGACAAAGGAAAGAAAGCGAGTAAATAGAATTGAAATTCTTATTGCCGACCAACCTTTCTTCTTCCCACGATATTCTTCCTCGCCGAGTTTAACGCTTACCGATTAATATTCCACTCGATGCGATCCCGAGTAATTAGATTCGCGCGCACCTTCTTTCCACGTACGCTTCCACGTGGATTAACCCAACGTACAGCGTAATCCTTCTCCCCACCTTTCCTTCGTAAGAAACAAGAGCGAAGATCCGTGTTTCGGCCACCGTCGCACGGAGTACAACCGATTCTCGGCTACTCCGACGCCGAAGGGGGCACGTAATACCCTCACCCATTTTCGCGACATGTGTGCGAAGCGCGCGCTTCCAGCATCACAAATATTGAACTTGTCGGCGCGTTGTTCGACGAACGGACTCCTCCTGAGATCGAAAGTTAACCACCTTTTACCACGGCGCGATAAAATATCCTCAGTCAGGATAAATAATAATAAACTTTTTTTCTTTTGTCGTTTCTCAAAAATGAAATTATTCGTCGTTTCATTCGTTTCATTGAAAATGAGAAGACGCGCGAAGAAAACCGCGAGTTTACGGTATAATTAATTGTTATTATTATAAGAGAAAATTGATCGAGTTGAGGTTGAACCGACCAGACGTAGTCATTAACGTCTACCGGCTGCCGGATAATGAACTTGGCCGTTCTCGAGATTTACCCTTTTTCCCTCCGAGTACAACGTCGTCTAAAGTCAGGTATTAAAAGCGAATGAATTAACGCCATCGTAGCGCAAATCTATCCAATTTAGGCTCCAGTCTTTGATTAACTCGCGTGCAAGAGGTTACGTTTACGATATACACAAGTCGTTACGTAAGTAATATACATTAAACCACTTCCTTGGGGCGTGACTCCCTCCCCTCTCGCGATATACGGTTTAAGGATTAATAATTACACGAACCCACGGTCGATTTTAATTACCACTGGCCATTAATTACCCCAAACTTCAAATATCCCTCATGTGATTCGCGAAATTTTACTTAAAACGATACGTAATCCCTCTTTGATCGATACAATACTTTGTCTTCTACTCGTTACTTAATAACCACCGTTTTTCCCCCTTTTTTAATTAACACCGATTTAAATAACGGGTATGCACGGGAATTTAATGGGAAAAAAACGTACGAAATATTCATCGAACTACTCGTAACATTTTACGAAAGGAACTTACCGATAATAAATCCTCGGTAATTATACTTTATCGATCGAACACAAAACTACACGTAACGTTGATTCGAAACTTTATTCCTCGGACGCACACAGTCGAAAATCAAGGAAAATGGAAGAAAATGGTGGCCCGTTTCCGGTTTCACCAACGAGCCTCGCGTCTTCTCTTTTTTCTCTTTTTTGCCGAGAGGGGAGCTCGCTTACCGGGCCGACAACGTTTCCGAGAACGTGGCAGAAGTGTCCATCAGTGGCTCGGAAACTTTGCACGCGGGAAAGAAAGTGGCGAAGGCCCCGTTGTCTTTGCGGCTACCGCTTCTCGGAAACCATCGAGCGAAATTCAGAAATCGTATTTCATAGAAGACGCATACCTCGTCGCTCCGGAACAGCGTTAAATTTTTATCCTCGCCCCTAACCTTTGTCACGCACGAGATGTCGTTCGCTTTTTCCTTTTTCCTTTTTTTCCCACTCCTCTTCCCCGAATTTCTTCTCTCTCGAACACGCTTTCCTCTTCTCCAACATCTTTGTATTTTGTAAGAAAAAAAAAAAAAGAAAAAGTGTAATCCGTACAGTTCTCTGTTATACGTTAATTCGAATTTTCCACAGTCTCTGTTTACCGAGATCGCAATCCGTGAAAACTCAAACAATCGTGCGCGACACTATTCCATCGATCCCACGGATTCGCCTCGCAATTTTACCCGGTAAAAATTGGGCGAGAAAGAGGAGGAGGAGACGAGAGCGGAAGCTTGGAGCAAACACTCTTTCTCTCTCTCTTTCCCTCTCCGAGGAGAGATCGAGCGAAATCATCCCGACGTAGTAATTTGTCACGAGCAATTTGCATATGTACAAACCCGTGCCAACATCCAAAGAAACGATCCGTTCACGGGGGTAAATGCTTGTTCCCCGATCGGGCAAACACATTGGCGTATCGTGGCCGAGAACGCATGACCTCTGAACACCGCTAAATCAACACCACCGATCTGACTCTCGCGGAACCAAGCCAGGCAATTATTTGCACCGAGATTTATGAGTTTGTACGGAACGGACAGCTTCTCTTCTCTTCTCTTCTCTTCCTCTTCTTCCCTCTCCCCCTCCTCCGCCTCCTCCTCGCCATCCTTCGTAAACCGTCTATCCATTCTCCTCTCGATTCTACATATATATATATATATACACCTTTCTCCTTCGCTTCATTTATCTCGAACGCACTTGTTCACCCAGGCCAGGAATCACTTTTCGCATCGTAATTACACGTGGCCGGCCAATCTCTCAATAATTCAATCGCGAGAGGATGATTGCGCGCGCGCACGCTCATGCGAAAGTGCCAGCTCGAATTGCATTTTTTGATTCGACATTTTTCCCTTTTTCTTTTTCTCTTTTTTCCCGCGCGTTAGTCGGTCGGATAAGGTCGAACGGCGGATAATTGGTGGACTTGGATTTCCGCGAAACGCGATAGTTTGATGAATGCTCTCTCGGAAACGGGGATAATTATATTTTCGAAAGAGTTTTTTTCAACCGTTTGGTAGCGCGAAAAAAGGAAAGTTAAGGGAACGATTAATTCTCAACGGTGTGACTCAACAGTCCAAGTTACGAGTAAAGTGACTTCGATAATTCATCGTTTGAATAATAATAATCGGGAATTCAAATTATCAATAGCTACGAATAAATATTATTGAATAAAAATTTTGATAAGTTTAATCGAAATTTTTAACCAGCGAACCAATTTTATCGAAATAATCGAGAGAATTCGGGCGAAAGATATTCGATAAATAATCGGGATTGGAATGATTTGGTCGGAGCCAAAGTTCTCGGGGATGTGTGAGAATCTTGAAAAGAATGGATGGAAAAGAAGGTGGAATGCAAGGTCGAGTTACGAGGAAGGAAAGAAGGCAGAGTTTTTCTTTTTATCGCGCGTTTACGTGGCATATGCCAGGCCCCGGGGTGCCAAACGACGCTTCTAAGGGACCAAGGATCAACCCCTCGCCCATCGACTTACTTGCAGTGTAAACAAATTAAGGAATCGTCCACGGATCCGGTTTACGACCACCTTCCTCTACAATACACGCGGTGAATCTTTTATGACTGTGGATACAAGAAAGGAGAAGGTAAATGTTTTCCGCCATTATGGCTACAGTTGTACTTTTCTTTCTAAAGAAAGAGAGACGAAATTTAGAGGATGTTCTTGTTTAAAATATAAATATAAAAAGTACCAAACTATGGAAATTACTTTCAAAGTTCTCCTCGAAAACGGGATCCGTTCGCGCCAACTTTGCCAATTTTGAGAAAGAGAGAGGCTGAATATCTTTCCATCGAATTTTATTAATTTCCAACCCTTCTTCCCTTTCTTATATTTTATTCCGTTTTGTATTTTTCATACAACTTTTATTCCTTTCCTTCTTTTCCTTCCAGTTTTATTAGAATCCAAGCGTATAGGTTTCAATTTCCACCTCCAGTTCCGTATTTATCAAATTTCGACATACGATTCTTCGATCATTCGTCATTCGCACAGTCCATTTTCCAACGAAACTAAAAACCTTCGATCCTCGATCTTCCTCCTCGACACCAGAACTCCTCGATAGTTGAGGAAAACGACGACATATTAAAACCTCGTGATTAATTTCGATCCAAGTTGGAAAAAAGAGCTCCTCGATGGAGAAACCTCGACCGCAAGCTGCACGGATGGTGGAAATTAGGGCGTTCGTAATTATTAGGCGATCGTTGCGGAGTCGGTTGGGTCGTTTCGCGGTGGGAATGGGATCGAGGGGGAGGCGGAGGGGGTTGATTCGTCGCCGTGGCGGAAGGTACGAGGCCTTGGAGGGCAGAGTTTTAGGA
Source organism: Apis cerana (assembly GCF_029169275.1). Taxonomy (NCBI): domain Eukaryota; kingdom Metazoa; phylum Arthropoda; class Insecta; order Hymenoptera; family Apidae; genus Apis; species Apis cerana. Next base: position 8,705,346 of record NC_083863.1, read on the forward strand.
GGGCGAGGGCTCTTATTGCTCCCCGAGTGGCCGCAAAACGAACTTTGATCAAATTCTACTGCGCCCGCATAAAACTGACCGGTTCGCCGCCCGTCCCGGGTTATGGTCCCGATAAATGATTCATCCATTTAGATACCGGTAGAAGTGGCGATCCCATCGTATCCACCTTTGGACGCCTCGATCATCGTTCCAGACCTTTTACGACTCGTCGGCTAAGTCCGCGCTCCCGATAATCCGGTAAATCCATCGATGGCGGCTCGTGCAGCGAGGATCACGGCCACCATGGATGCACGCATTTAACGTCCTTTCGGGGGAGAGCTTGTTTACGATTATTTCCTTTGCGCTGTCTTTTGCGGGGGGTATTTGGGTTATTGTTTTCAAGATCAGAATCGTTTCAGAGATCGATCCGCTGTCATAAACCGTGAATTTGTACGTGTTGATGCAACGCGATCGTGGAATTATTGAAATTTTTTTTAGATATTTAACCCTCTGCTGCATTCCGTTCCCAATTGGGGAACGGATAAATTTCAAAAATATGTTCTCGCGTGGGTAAAAGTAAAATAGAGGGTTAACGTCGTTTGCGATTATTTCTTTACGCTTCTTAATTTTTCGGGGTGTTTGGGCCAGTGGAGATGAGAATCGGAAATTTTCTAAGGAAAATACAATTTCGAATAAATGCGAGAATCTCCATTGACATTCGAATCGTTATCCAAATTACCTTTTGTCTCGGTTCGTAACGATAGGCGACGGAAAACGAGATGGAAATAAGAGATTTACGATCGTTGGAGCGTGTAAAAAAATGCCCACGTGGAAGAAATTTATTTACGTTCCACGAAGAGAATATTCTTCAAATATCGGCGCACAACAGCGGTCACTCGATACTCCTACGTACGAGATCCACGTGTGCAGCACGCGAGCGAACAAGGGGGACGAAGCGACTGGCCGCCATTATATACAGATATTATTGTTATTGCAGCGCGTAAGTGCTCGTGGTGCCTAGGGTGTGCGTCTCTCGAGGGGGTGGACGAGCGTTTTTGGGAGCAAGGTCCAAGTTAGATGGAGGGGAGAGGTCGAGGACACGGCGTCATTATGCAAAGGAGATGGTCAGCTCGGTGATCCTGGGATCCTTGGATGGGCAGAGGTGGTCGCATTCGGGACATGTTGCGGAAGAATTGTTTCTGCGAGATCGTGTCCGCCAAAGTCTGACGGATGTTCCGCTATATCGAAAGAAATATCTCGCTGGCCAACTATCTGTAACGGCCTCCTCTCTCCTCGAGCACGCCTCTTTCCGTTTATCCCGTGAACCGGATTGATACCCGGTTTTTTCCACAGAAAACGTAGCGCGAGCCGGGATTACCAAGATTTTTCAAGACCAAGTTTCGTTATTATTAGAAATCTTTTCTTGGGAGGGTTGGAAACTGAAAATTAGATTGGACAAAGAAGTTTCGGAACAAAATTTTACTTAGATCGATTTCACGGTTAAAATATATACACCTAATCAGATCTTGCTATCCATTTATCCTTGGCTCGATGTTCTTCCTCCGAATTTGGAATCTTTTCATACCTCTTTCACCGACGGAATCGAAATAACTCAGCTCCTTATCCTTCCTATCCATCGTCTCGAATATCCTTCATACCTTAAATGATCGAGATCAAGTATCAATTTTTATTCCCCCCTCCTTGTCACGTTAACGACCGAAGATTATCGAACGGAAAGGAATGAAATGCAAATGAGAAATTACGGTTCGGTTAGTTGACGTGTTCGAAAATTAAAGAGAGGGGCGTTTCGCGTGCGGCCGCTTTTCTTTCGCTAATTTAAATGTCAAAGGCAAATTGTTTGATTATTTGCCATGCAAATGGAATTGTTTAAGACGGAGGAGAGCGCGGGTCGGCGGGAGAAGGCAAGCGGAAGAGAAGCCGGGGATAATTCGGTCGCGTTAATTGGATCAAGGAGCCGGATTGAGGAGCGATCCTCCTTAGGCGCACGCGGGGAGCCTTCTCCCAGACCCTAGTTTAATTATGCTTCTCGAGTTTCGAGCATGTCGCAATAATAGCGATACAATCCGCGGTACCCCGCTCCGATTATTATCCTCGCTTTCGGCCGGCCTCTACCGCCACACCGAAGAAGATCGAATAACGTCGATAAGAAATTGTTGTATTTAACCGATTAACGTATTATTATTATTGATTTAATCGTTGATCGTTTATCCCCTTCCCGATGGAACTAAATAATACACATATATTTATAATATATTTACAATAATAGTTTCAATTTATTTATTACAATTTATCAATTTTCCTCCTCCTTCCGTTTAAAGAATTCTCGGTCTCGTGATCGATACGCATTAAAATTCGTTACTCCACCTGTTCCTCTATGTTTATAATAATGCTGATCATTACCTCGAATAACCGAGCGCGAAGGTTGGACGAGTTTTTCCAAAAAAGGAACGGATCGACACGAACGGGTGGCGTCGTATCAACGAAATTGGAGCGTTGTTCGACATTGTATCGTCTCGTTGCATCCGTTGATTTGCATAATTATCGTGCGCGCTTCGAAACGGCGGAGTTTTTTGAAAAAAAAAATCATCATCCCCGATTTTTTCACCCTTTTTCCCACCCATTTTTATCCCCTTATCATCAAGTTTCTTTCGACTCGATGCTCGTCCTCCTCTTTTTCCCAGGGTGAAAAGAGTGGCGGGAGGAAAAATTGTAAGCGGCGAGTGTTAAACGGGTGTTGCGACGATTTAGGATGAACAAGGAGAAGAATATTAGAACATCGAATAGATCTTTGCGTAATTAATAATCGAAACCGATTTGAAGAGAAGAAAAGACTGGATATCGAAGTTTATTTGCAAAACACGCGAATAATTTTTCAAAGACAATTTTAACGCAGAATTGGAATTGTCGTCCGAGATATCTAAGGAAAAAAAATGATGTCAAGTTTATCGTAATTTATCGAAGAATAATTAATCAGAGTTTTTGTAAAGCAAAGTATCTCTCCTGTATGTATGATTAATTGATTCTCATCTATTCACACTATGCAGATCCAACTGGATGAATACTTATAGATAAGCGACAAATGTAAACTTTGCATTTATTAACAAGATCTCTTTGGCTCGTTCGTTAAAACGAGAGATACGGTGTGAATATCTTAGAAACGGTGTTTGAAATTTACATATCTTTTCGCGGATCATTATTCACCGTCACGCGATATTAATGTTAACGTTACAAACAAGACACCGGGAGAGAGATTCTTCCTCAACGCGAGATTATTATCTTTAAACGACATTTGTCTAAACAACATCGGTTTTTCACGGTTCGGATTAATTTCCAAATTAGTCATCCTCTGTTACATCCGTTCATTTTCAACGCTCGTTACCGAAATACTTTTCTCACACTCGAGACGTCGAGAAAAATTCAATTTTCGAAACATCACGTGCCAAAGACGAGAGGATTTCTTTTCTTTTCCACGAGACTTGGAGGAAAGCGTCCTTCGTCGGAACGGGAAGGAGAGGAATCGCGAAGGAAGGGAGAATGTCACCCTTTCGGCCGCTTTCCACGGCCACTACCACCACCACTACTACTACATCACCTATTTCTCTCGCTCGAGAGAGCACTCCGCGCAATCTGCCGCCCCGCATTTGCATACATAAGCTATTAACCAGCTCTTTTCATTTCCTCCCGTTTATGACAGTTTAGTTAGAATAATGTTTTACACGATTGCCGCGCCCCGCCTAATGACATTTCTCCATCTGATTAATGCCGCTCAACCGTTATCGCTATCCTCCCATCCCACGATTTGGAAAAAAGAGCTTTCGAAATCGATCTGTTACGAAGAAATCGATATTTATTCCATTCGTACAAGTTTAGAATCGTATCTCTTCTAGAGAAAGCGAGCGAGCAAAGTACTTTTTTCCAGGGAGCGGATGAGAAATTTCGTAATGAAAAATTCTTTGCTCTACACCGGCAACAAATAAGTTTTTTTTTTTTTTTTTTACGATCGCGCGTTACGAGACGATTTAGCGAAAGATATTAAATAATTCGTCGAATAATAGGACCGGCAATATGTCGTCGTCCTCTGATGCGCGAGAGACTGACTGCTCGTTTTTATTGTCCTCTTTATGGACACGGGACCGTTTCGAAGGCGCGTGTCATTATTTACGACGTTGCCTCTATTTTAAAATGATACCGCGGCTTAAGACGCGAAATTTATAACCGCGAACGCGCCATATGCGTTCCTTTGTGAGCCGGGGAAGAGAGAAAGAGAGAAAGAGAGAGAGAGAGAGAGAGCAACGTTTCGAGATATCCGTAACGAATACGCGGCACTTGTAATTCATGAGTCCCTGTAACATTATGTGCTAAATATCCCTCGTTACTCTTGGCCGCGGTAACCACGAGAGGTTACACCACTTCCGACAAATGCTATATATATATATATATAGGATTGCGTGAACAAAAATAAAATAAAATCGACAAGGATGAATGAAAATTTAATTTTAACCTTTTGTTATCCCTGCCTTTTGTGTATCCCTAATTTCGAATTATTTCATTTCATTTTTTTTTATCCCCCGTGGAGTTTTTGGGACATGCGATGGAATTTTTGGAAAAATAAAAAAAGTAGAAGGGAGATAACAAGTATGCAGATTTCACCCTTAGAACCGATACAATATTTACAGGACTTTCAATGTTTCAGGAGCGCGCTACTGTATTATTTATGCTCCATTGCTTATGAATAACTGCTTCTATCCGAAACGCATACGTATCTGGACCCAAAGTGGAATTTATATCGCGGCCGTCTCTCCTTTTCCGCCAACGTTCTCGATTATTTGTATTCTTCCCCTGGAATCAGGAAAATATGGGAATTTCTGTCCCCGGGAAAAATATTAAAACATTGTTCGTTCCCAATATTGTTTCCTCGTTATTCACCATTCAAAAAATCGACTGAAACGTAATATGTATACGTACTGAAAGCGTATTAAAATTAAAAAAACTTTGAACCGCTGTAACTCCGATGATAACGATTTCCGAACAACGAACGAACGATGATCGGAAGCGTTGAACCTTCCCCTTTAAAACGCGCTTTCATCTACCTCGATACAACTTCCGGTTTCCGAGATATCGTCGTTTAAAGAAAAGAGTAATTTTCAACCGTATATCCTTAAACCCAATTAAAAATCAGAAAAACTTCGAACCGCTGTAATTCCGAACGTATCAACTTTCGGTGAACGGCCGAGCGATCATTAGAAGCGCGAAACCCTCCCCTTTGAGACGGTTTTCGATTTATCTCGACACGAGTTCCGATTCCCGAGATATCGTCGCGCGAAGAGAAGGGTAATTTTTTTAATCGTTTACACTCTCGTCGCTTGCTCGGACCTCGTCGTCTCACCGACCTATCCCAAACTCGAGATAAAATTCCTGGAAAAACGTAGTACGCGTTTCCAGGAAGAAAATATGTAGGTCGCGCGCCCATTCATAATCCCCGCCACCGTGGAAGCGCTTTCTTGTATCTCGGCGACGAATCGAGATATCGGGACGAGTGAAAAACTGACTTCAACGCTACATGTAGTGTTTCTTCTGCTTTCCGTACGTTTCGCGTGAAAAGTAGATCTGCCGCTCTTGATAAATTCTTTCCACGCAAGTTTCGTTATTTTAATCTCTAAGCAAGGATCAATTTAAACATTTGGCGTGCTCCTATCGATTCGCGGGTTCACGGACGCGCCCCTCGAAGGGAAAAAAGAAGGAAGGGGAAGGGGTGCGAAATGAGATCGTATCTCTAACGCCGCTGTGCGTTCGGCATTTGAAGCGTTTCGTTTAATTAGCGGCCGTGCGGCAGCGTTTTCTCGCAGCTCGTAAACGAGACGAACGGGAATGTATGCCTGCAGGAAGGGGAGGAAGGAGGGGGCGGGTTGGGAAAAAAATTTCAGGCCATTTCACAGTAATTAAAAATGTTGTAATAAAGGCAGGGAGGTTCTTTTAATTCGTAACGGCTTATATTTATAGCGTCTTGCGACTAATAATACGCCCTCCCTCGTCGCGGCGCACAACAGGTTAGCCAGGGGGATGGCCACGCCTCGAGATTCTATAGTTACGCGCTTAATTACCCATCCTGATATACGACGCCGATCGAGAGAGCGTTTATTAATTGCGATCCCCGCAATTATTATTCTTATTCTGCCGCGATATCACGGCCCCCTCTAATGAAATCTCGCCGCGGCCAGATTTCGTGCCCAACTTTCTTCGCGATCTTCTCCTCGCGCGCTGTAAATGAAACGTTGCGGGATTTCCATACGTTAGACGTGACAGAGAAATGTTCTCCCGTTCCCTCAATTTTGATTTTTATCGACGAATGCAAATATTTGAAGAATAAGTGAATAAAAAACGGGCAAAGAGGAAGAAGAAAAGCGTTGCGCGAGGGGAGGAAAATTATAAGGCGAAAAATTTTTCCACGGACAAAGTGCTTTTCAACGACGGAAACGCGGAATTTGTGGTCGAAAGGAAGCAGGCGTTAGCCGTTCGCATCGTTTGCATATCCTTTTGAAGCGGGCCTCCACGGAGGAGGAAGGTGTAATCCGTTTCAGTCGCTCAGTTTATTCTGCATTGTGTTGATACACATACAATGGCCCGGCCGCATAAGATACGGTGTGTGCATGTAGACCAGACGCGCGACCTATTCAAAAGGTGAGTATGCAATTGAAGAAAAATGCATGTCCTCTCCCGGTCGGTTCCCGTTCAAAAGCTCGGGAAAGCATTTCCATACATTTACAATTCTATTATGCATTTCTTTATGACGGCGTCGTTATAATAAGCGCGGCCTGAACCGAGAGGCTTATTAGCAGTTATCGGTCAACGTTCTTCTAACAATGCTTCTTTTTCTTTTTCTTTTTCTTCTTCTTCTTCTTCTTCTTCTTCCTCTTCTTCGTCTTTTTCTTTCTTCTTTCTCTTTTTCTTTTTCTTTGAAAATTTTCACCATTCGTCTGCTTGTTTGTCGAAGATTCTAGATTTTGTAAAATAAAATTTAGGGTTTTTTTTGCTAGATCGTTGTTACGCCCGATAGTTTTTGGCGTTAAAAATACGCGCACGCGCAACCTTCTTCTATTTCTAATTCCTCTTAAACGTAGATTTTGCACAACGAAAAAGAAAAAGAAAACATTATTCCATTACGTCTCTTCGATTGTTTGCTTTCTTTAAATAGAATTCTTTTAAAATATGCCAACGTTCTTGCATTCCTCTTCCGCTTCTTCTTCTTTTCCAATGTTTCCTATTGATGAATGGTATATACAGTTGGTTAAGATACGTAGATTTTGCATGATAAAACTTAAAACCCTATTCAATCATTTTTATCGTTATTCAGTTTGCCTCTTCCACACGTTCTACGTTTTTCAATCGTTCCTTTGAAAATACCATACCAATGCCAGTTTCTCCTTCTTTTTTCTCATCGATAAATTCCACTCAGCCATCGATATATATATTTAAATTTAAACAAGAGAATATAATAATAATAATCCATTTCACGGATAAATCCAAAATCCGTGATATCTTGGAAATTCCACTTGGAAATTCTTCCTTTTGCCTGCTCCCCCCACCCCCATTTAATTTCACGAACAAACTTAACCGCCCGTCCCACGATCGTACGTCAACAATTTCCTTCGAATCACCCTTACCCGACTACTACATTATCATGCAAACTGGTAGCGGACCAATGAACGAAACAAAGGAGGGGAAAAAATAAAAAAAAAAGGAAAAAGAAAAAAAAAAAGAAAAAATATTCGAGGCATCAAAACGTTCAATTTCGAGCGGGTCGATTCGCTCGTTCCCGAGTAGAAGCTCTACAGGTTTTCGATGTTTAATCGTCTGTCAAATTCACGGTACGAATTCCCTTCAGGGGGATGGGAGAACGTAAAAAAAAAAAAAAAGGGAAAAAGAAAAGAGAGAAGGAAACAACTCGTATCGACGTAGTGGTGACGTGGAAAAGTCGAGAATCGCGAAGAAATCCCGTTCTTAATAATCATTCGTTTCGAATCTCTGTTTCTTCCCTTCGTCTTCTCGCTCTCCTCCATTCCTTCCATACTTTTCACTCCTTTCCTATCCTCCATTTCCATCATTCCTCCGTTTCGAGCGATTCGACTCGAGCGGAGGGAGAAGGACGAAGGCGAGGGAGAAAAGGAGGAGAGGAGACACGCGTATCGTTCCACGTATTAATTTGCTCGACACGAATAAAAAAGGGGGAAAAAAAGAAAACTAATCGAGCTCGGTCGAGTCGGCTGGCTAGCTTACCGTTAGATATACGTTAAAGCGTAAATATACGTCTTTCTTCCTTCTCCGTATTATCCTTTTCCCAACGACGAGTGTGCTATCTGTAATTGATATCTGTATAGGGGAAGGATGCGTGATTATACAGTGTTAAGGAAATTGAACATAATGTATCACCGATGAATTCGATTCCGTTGATTTGATCCGCAATTATGCGGATTGGCCCCGAAGAACGAGTCCCGAGGATCATCCGTTTGTTCGATTTGGCGAGGCCGCATTAATCGCTTCTCCTTTCCGTGAACAACTCGCGCTCTTTTTGCTTTCCACGCGCAATTATACCACTGTCACCGCGTGATGTATATAATAACGGTCGAGTCCAGGGTTTATTTCGCTCGGCTCGGCTTCTCTTCCTCCCCGTCCCGAGAAACGTATCCAGGAAAATTTGATATCGATCGGATCGGTGATTAACCACGTTCTAATCTAATATTCCATAATATACATCCGCCACGCGTGAAATGTATAATTCATCGTGCGTATATTCGAATAATTCAACTTTCAAAATTCAATCTCTATCTTCTTCGTTCGATTATCCTTCTCGATTCCACTCGTAAAACTTTCGAAAAAGAAGAAGAAGAAGAAGAGAACATTGGTACATTATTCACACGCGGAAGCATCAATAATAGAGGCAAAATACAAGGCTCTACTCGTTTATTCCATAAATCTGACGATAAATAACGGGCGTGTTCGGGGTGTTGGATAGCTCGTGGCCGCTTATCGTATCCCACAAATGCGGCGGAACGCATTTAAAATGTATTGAACTGTCACGGGGCACCGGTTTCCCGGATTTTAACATTTTTCATCGGCGCGGGTCCGCGCGGATTACTGAGTTATCGTTGTTCTAAGCGTGTCGGTCAACCGAATTGGGTTGGAACCCCCCTCGAAACGCGTCCAACCCCGGCCCTAATCCCGGCCATAACGCTTTTTCGAGCCACTCACCCTTGCTAAGCGCGAGCGAGCCTCGGAGAGGAGAGAAAGCCTTCGACGCAGCCGAATAGCGCGGCTTCCGCCCTTTTCGCTCCGAACCTGTACCGCGATTCGCCACGGATTCGAACGATTCGAACTAAGCCAAGCTCTCTGGAATCGATCCTCGCCAGCTCTCGATGGAATCGAATAGAAGAGAATAATCGCCAATGTTTTTAGTGCTCGAGCTCGAGAGAGTTGAGGAATAATTCGAGGAGAAGAGTTTACTCTCGAATCTAGCCTAATTTTACGACGATCGGAGGGGAAAAAGGGGGAGAGAATGATAAGAATCGCGGTGTTAGAGGATATCGCCAGTTCGATTTCGGAATATGGTTATACGTTGCAGTGAACCCGACAGATATGGAGCTTTGAATTTCTACCTCATTTTCATATATACGCGTTCCCATCGCGGTTATAGCAGATTCTTCGCGTATATACCTGTTACACGCCGATTACACTTGTAAAGTAAAACCGAACGAGGAGAGAAATAACAGAAACCGCGGGAAGTTAGTTTCCACGAAAGTTCATTTTATATTGAAAATTTGCTCATTCGATCGGATTATTTATTAACCCGTTTAACCTGTCCCTGCATCGAATCCAATAACTAAGAGGCGAGAACGTTTCGACAAATCAACTGGGGGAGGTAAACTGATCGAATCATTATTACGATCGATCGAAATCGAGCTGGCGTTAATTCCGAAAGGAGGGCAATTCGATTAATCTGGACACTGGGAGGAGAAGGAGGAGGGCAAAGGGCGAGCGAAAGCACGGTCCATCCTAATCTGCATCGGCAGATTGCTCTGAGAATTGACAGAGAGGAGGCGATTTCGCCTCGCCCGAAGTCGAAGCCACACTCGAGCGTCTCATCTTGAATCAAACCGTCTCCCAATCTTCTTAGACCCGATCTCTCGCGGTCTTTTGCCACAGGACGGAGAACTCGATGCATACATTAAGGCGGCTTTAATTGAGAAGAGTTCCCCCGGACGAGCGGGGAGTAAATTTGCCGTGTTCGTAATAAAGGAGAACGTTGAGTCTCCCAGGGGGGGAAGGAAGGGGATCACACTTAACGTGTCACACTTCTCGCAATTTTAACATCGAGAGCAAACTCTTTGATTAGTTGGACGAATAATTGGAATTTATTTTTTTTTTCTTTCCTCGTGGAATTAGATCGAGTCGAGTTATTTCCAGTTAAATTTCCGAGAAAAATCGATGCATCGAATTATAGATTATAGAGGTTATTAATTTCAATCCAAAAATTTATTCAAATTCCTCTCTTGACTCGGCCACGCGCAATTCCTGGGAAATGTGTGGGAAATATGGTCGTACCTTCTTGAAAAGAGTGGGCTAACAGGGTGCGGAGTTTACGCTGGCGGCGTTGAGTGGATCCTAATAAAAGACCATAGTCGGCTTATCGAATCTCGGGCTTGCGGTGGCGGAGGAGTGTTCATAGCCTGTAGCCATTTTCACCCCTCTGTCAACCTTCAACCTCCGTTCCATTATCCTAGTCTTCCGCCGCGGTATCATTTACCGACACTTCCAACATCTCGAGACGAGACTCCGATCTTGACGGCGCTCCAGGAATCTCCACGATGGAGATTTGAACGAGGCTTTACGTTCGGAACGCTCGAGACAACGATTATGGATCGGATAGATTTTTTTCCGCGTGCAACGACGAATGAAAAATTAAAAAGAAACCATTAAACACCATTATTTTTATCATTATTCGATTTTAAATAATTATAATTCTGACGTTATAATTCGTAACGAATATATAAGAAAGCATTATAAGAAGAAAGATCGAAACGACGAACGGTTAAAAGCTGGAGGAGGGGAAGGGAAGAAAAAGGAAAGAAAAGGAGGAAAAAAAAGAAGAGAAAAAAGAATAGGAGGGATGGTGGAATGCCTTTATACGGCGCATCTCTATGAGATTCTTTCACGACACGCCGATTTAAAATGCCTTTTAAGACGTTAGATAGGGATTGGTGGAATTGTGCCGGTCTGAATCGAACGTTCGACGCCCGTACCCTCTGATGCTCCATAAGTTGCATTCCTACTTTCTACCTTAATAAGAAAGTCGACGCGTCTATACTTATGCAACGAACCGTGCTCCGTTTGACGACAACGTGGAAAGGAGCAATATTCCATTTGCTCCTTTGGATGAAACTTTCGATCCTCTTCGCGCCCGATCCAGCTCGTTATTCGAGAACGGAGACGAGATACGTTCCATTATCGCGATATTAAAATTTTTTTATCTTCACAATTCAGAAAATCCTTTAAATTTCGTTTGGACGAAAGAGAAAGAAAAAGTCGAATCTATCTACGATTCGAAATCGATAATTGCAAAACGCGAAATGCAAAATTATAGAAAAAAAAGAGAAGAGAAGAAAAGAAATGAAAAGTGAATCTGAATTGGCAAAATCAAAGGGGGTCGAAACGGTCCTTGGGGAAACAAAAGCGCTCGTTTGGCCGCATTATAATACAACGACAGCGAGCGTATCCCCGCGACTTAAAATCGCGCTGCTTTGCAATTCCGCTCTCTCTCTCTCCAATCTTCGAATTTTTACATAATCGCGTCTCAAAGCCGGATAATATTTATACGATAATTGAGCCGGCCACGACGGCGCACGATAATGCACGCGCATTATGGAAATGTGCAAAACGCGATGCTCTCAACGCGCTTTTTTCTTAATCCTCCTTTTCTCCGCATTATACGCGACAACACTTCCTTCCTTCACCTCAATCCCATTCGAAACGCAACTCTTCTCTTCTCGCGCAACTCCTCCACCCTCCCCTCGTTCCCAAACGATCGTCCACGAATAAATCCGCAACAATGGCGATGAATCGGTCGCCTTACGAAGATTCGTTTAACAAGTGTTGCGCGTCGTTATATTATGCGTAGGATGGAGAGGGGAACGGAATAGAAACTACGGGGCAAGTTTGGGTAATAATTGGGGATGATTATCGTGGATGGACTCGCGCGCACGCTCGCAGTTTAGTGCCATTTACATTGTTAATAGAATCATTATTAGGTTATCGTGGCGATTTATCCGGCTAATTGGGATGGCCGGAGGGGAGGGGAAGGATAGGGAGCCCTGAGAGGAAAAAATGCCAGGGGCCCGGTCATTCGCAGTTACGCCCGGTGCGCCGGTTAACGCCGAGGCCGTCTCCGGCCACGAATATTCCAACGTTATTATATATACCTGCTGTGATACCACCCCTCGAAATCATAGAGCAGCGAGCGGGCCGCTCTCAGAGAGAGAGAGAGAGAGAGGAGAAGAAAAAAGAAGTTAATCGTCGAGTAGCGCAATAATTACTTTGGCCCGGCTCTTGGCCCCCACCACCCTCTCGTCGATCCGTCCTTTCGATCCGTGTATCCGCTCGATTATTACGTTTTCGAAATGGAAATTCTCCTTCTCTTTTTTCGATTTTTCTTCCTCCTCGGTTTTCCGTTTTCGATTAAGGAGAAATGTGTACCGCTTGATAAATGCGTGACGAGGAATTTTTCGAATTCCACTTTCGAAACGCGTTGGGAGGGAAAGGATTCTATTGTGATTCTTCCCGGTTAAATTCGTGGATTTCATTGAGAGTATCGGGTAATTTGCATACCGGCAAAAAGAAAAAAAGATCCTCTACACCTTCGAGAATTTCCAACGTCGTTTACTCCTCATTCTCCATCTATCCGATTCACGCGGCTGGTAGTAGCTGGAATTTCGAAATTTCGTCTGGGATCATCCCTTTAAATCGCGCCAATTGCACGTTTTTTTAACGAGTCGCTGCTCTCCAAACTGCCGTTAATATGAATCAACGATACTCCGATTATTAAAAATATATTAAGAATTCGACGAATCGTTCGTCGAGGCTTAAAAGCGACGATACGAATAAAATATTGCATCACGTATACGAAAAGCAAAAAAGCGAAAGAAACGAGCCACCACTTCTAATATAAAAAAGGGAAAAAAAGAAGAAAGAAAAGAAGAAGATATCTGATCTCTGAAGAAGAAGCGAAGCGAGATAGGAAACAAAAGAACAAAAGCGAGAATCTCGAAAGAGGAAACAAAAGGAGAAAGAAATAGAAAAGAAAAAGAGAGAGAGAGAGAGAAAAGGAAAGAAATTCGGCATGCATCCTCTATGACTAAATGCTGGGGCATACCTTTCGAAAGCGTAGTGTCTCTCGTCAAATCTGTAACACATAAACAAGCATACGTCACTACATAACAGCATTACGTGTACACGGGATCCAGGTAAGGGGTGATTGGATCGGAATAAAAGCCTGTGCGCGATCCCCGCCGTTTAGCGAAACTAGTTTCGAGGGAGGGGAGGGAGGGGACGAAGAAACGCGCAGAGAAAGGGAGGAAAACGAGAGGGGTGGAGGACGAAAGCGAGGGGTGGCTGTGAACGGAGTGGCTCGGGTGGATAAAGAGGGGGAAGGGAGGGGAAGGGGGAGAACCGCGAATATTATTGGAGAGACGGTAGTTTGGTGCACATAAGTAGTTATACCTATAAGTAGACATAATCATCACCAGGCGTAGGTAGGCAGACGGGTAAGGTTAATTTCCAAACCCCGTATTATGGCCCCCGAATCAAGTTTTCCATAGTATAATAAGCAATTTTATGACGTGCACTCGTAATTATATTGAGATTAGATAAGACGAGGGCCCCGTTTTAGATTTTGCGGCCCCTCCTGTTCACGAGGGGCCATTGTCCAAGTGGAAAAATTTGGACCTCTATGTATATGTGTATACACACACACATATATATATAGGATGTTGCGTGCGCACGATCCGGACGATTCGACGACGATGCGTCGTTGCGGTATGCTCGTCGTGATGATTTTGATGATACCTTTGTGGCTGGGCCAACATCGGCCACGATTAAATCGCGATCACGTTAATTTTCGTAATCTGTGGACTGTGTATACATATCGATGATAGTCCGATCCAACCTTTTGCCTCGTTGCGATTATTAAAAATCGAAAGGGTAACGCGAAAATTTCGAAAAAAAAGAAAATTCACCGTGCGACGCGTCTTCTTCAATTTCGCCAACCACGTGCAACGGTAGTTTGGAAAAATTCAAAGAGATCGAAAGATCGATCCCTTTCCCCGTATCTCCGGAGAAAGGATAGATTTTTCAAAATCCCGTGGCGGGCATCCACTGGATCCCGGATCCTGGACTCGAGAGCTTCGGAAAGAAGCGTATCGCGCGATCCCGTGCTGCTTTTTGCCCGGCGCGAGACTCGAAACCCGGGAACAAACAAGTCCCGCGACACGTTGCATTTACAATGCTATTTTTCTCCTAAATGGAACTTCTTCTGATATCGCGATCGAGAGGGCCGACCCTCGTTTTTCCGATACCTCGAGGATCGGAATGTCGGGCGAACCGATAAAAACCGAATCAAATATCCTACCGTTCGGCCCCCGGCCCCGACTAATGAAAATACCCATTGTTAACCGGGCCGGTTTTGCGCCACAGAAATTTTCGGCCCCAGTATCCCGTCCTCGTGCGGCATTTCACTGCCGGACGTATTAGGCCGAACACGTAATTACTGCGAGTTTCTTTCCGCTCTCCTCCCGTGGTGTACCGCTCTCCTATTTTGGACACGTCCGTCGTTTCCAATTCGCGAGGTGGACGGGGAGGGGGAGAGGAAAAGAAGCGATCGCCAGAAATATAGGCCACGCGATCTTCGTCGATAGCAGCGGGGAAAATTTCGTTTATCGATTTACATCTTCGATCGAGAGCGGGTATACGCGGTGGTTGAAACCTATTTCACGGTCGTTGATCCTGGAGAGATGGAGGAGCAGCGCGAAAAGTGCGAGCGAATGATAAATAGGAGAAATCTTCGAGGCGGAAGAGGAACCGTGGCTTCTTCCGTTGGGAACACGACAATCGCAGTCAATTGTCATTACGGGAAATTAAATCAGTCGTCAGCTTCTATTTACGCGGGCCCTAACGCCGCGTAAATCGACCGAGAGATAAAGCGAGAGGGGCCACGTCTCTCCGCGCGACAAAAGCCGAGATCTGATCGAACGCCGTTATTTAAAAAAAAAAAAAAATCACTCGCAACGAGCACGATGAGGGGGAAAAAAAGATAATAATCCGGAAAGGATGCTTCCGCTCAGGCCTCGACTCGAAAAGGCTGGGTCGAAAACAGAAGCTATCGACCTCCTCCGGGGGAACGGAGGAGGAGAGGCCTCGAATCAAGATCGAACGACGGGTGGAGGGGTGGATACCGCGGAAGAGGACGTGAAAACAATTTGAATCGCGGCCGGTTGCATTCATTTGGGGATCGGTTTTGGAACGGTTTCTCCCCGTGATCCTTATTTAAGTTAGCCTCACGTTCGGCCGCAGCACGTGATCCAGCTGCTCGAGAGGAATCCCACGTATCCGTGACGTCACTCCTATCTCGACTCGGTGAGCGCAAGCTGCACGAGCCGATACCGGGGCTCGAGCGCGAGACTTCTGTCTAGTCGGCTGACTTATTAGGAATTCCGCTCGTCCCACGTGCAGAAATTCGGCTGCGCCACGTGCATTCGCCGGACGCACGTTCTTATAATTTGCGAGACGTCGGTCGACTGCTTAAACCACACACACACACACACTCTTCTCTCTTTCCACACCCCGTATTCTCGATCGAAAGTAGACACGGACGCTCGATTAATCCTCTTCCTCTGCTACGTAGATTGGAGAGGGAAAAGGAGTCGAATCTCTCCAAAAAAATTCTTTTGCGTATTCCTCGAATCGAACTTGCGAGTTATTCGCGCTCGAAAGCGACGAAAAATTTTCTTTTCCATTTCCTTTCCTCGTAAGGCCGATAATTCCTATTAATCGCCGCAATTATCGTTTGATCGATACTCTCGCGGCATATAATGGGAGAAAAATACATGCCTCGTATTCTTTCTTCCTTCTCTAAATCAGGAGTGATAATTCACGATGATAGATATCGAATAATCCTTTCGTCGCTCGACCAAAGGTGTAAGATTTGTGGCGAGGCGTTTAGGCATGCTATGCACTCCCTCCCTCCCTCCCTTCCTTCCCAGTTCCCTAAATCTCGGGCCATTTTCGATCGATTTTTTCTTCCTCTTTTCTAAAAGAAAAAACAAAACTAACTAAATAACTTTCGCTTCGATATCCGTTAAGTAAGTAAGCAACTCTCTCTCCGCCTCCTCTTCATCTCTCGCCAAGAAATCTCTTCCTCTGAGAAGAGCCTCTCGTCTCTCGGAGAAGAGATGAAAAAGAAAAAGAGAAAAAATGGAAAAAAAGGAAAGAAGAGAAAAGAAAAAGGAGAGAGACGACGGTAAGAAAAGAAAACAAAGGTGAAGGAGAGGAAGGGGGGGAAAAAAAAAGGAAAGCGGAGACGAGTCGCGGTACGCTCTTGTAACACGGTGAGGAGAGAAGAATGCTCGGTATAGATCACCGTTCCGGAGCGTAACGCGAGGCCATTGGTTACGGTAGGCGAGAGCGTGTAGAAACGCGCATTGTCGACGTCTCATAAGACCTCTGGGAGGAAATCGCGCGCGACAATAGAGGGAGAGTGAGGGGCCCCGCGTCGCCGATAGAGGGCCAGACGAAGGCCTCTCTCTCTCTCTCGCTCCGTCCGTCGACGAGAGAAGAAGAAAAATCTCGAAGCCTGGCATCCCGACGTTTCAACCTCGGGAAAAATCCTCTCCTCTCGTCATTGTTTCGCCCGTTTCTCTTCCTTTCAGCCCGTTATTTATCGGTTGAATATTTAGTCAACACGGGCGCACAAAACCTTGGAGGACGGACAATCGGGAGAGCGACAACGGGCCTCGTAGACGGTTCGCAGCGCCGTGAAACCGGGCCTCCACCGGCAATGGGCGAGGTTTCTCGCGCACACCGGCAGCGTTTCGCGTGGATATTGTCGGGGAACGAGGTTGGACGTTGGACGAGAGGCGACCGTCAACGCGAGTACACAATGCCGCAAGAACGGCGGAATGCATTAATATTAATAGTGGCACCGCGAACGAGGCCTCCTGTAACGGTGGCCGTGGTGGAGTCAGGTGAGCCGCGCCAGAGACGTCCGATCTCTCGTCCGCTCACGAAATCTCCTCGAATGTTTCGCGAGAACGCCATTTCTTACGTTTTTCTCCTTTCCTTCCTTCCGTTTCGATTCGATCGTTTCGATGTAAATTTATTTCCTCTAATTGGACAGCTCCTTGGATTCCGACTAGTTTAAATTTCAATATTTTCCTAATATCGCGCCCAAGTTTTCGTGGAAAACTTGTATGGATGAAATATATTTTGATTGCGTCACGAGTTTTAAAAAAGTTTCAACGTAACATCGTTTCAATTACATATATAACGAAGTAAGTGCTCGTGAAACTACATTTAGATAGATCTACTTAAAATATATACGTACAAGTGAAATAAGTGGACGTTAAGTGGGTATAAAAATTTCGCGAAACAACGATTATCTCTTGGTCTCCTAGCGCAAAGATTAAAATATCCGGGTGGAATGATTGGGCCGTTCGCACGTACTAATGGCGGAGCAGGTACGGTTTAACAGTTAAATCGCGGAGGCTCGTGTAACGCGGCGGAACGATGAGTAACCGTGAAGGTGCGATGATAAAGAAAAAGTATAGCTACGTGGGCGTAAACGGGTGGCGACCTCGGAGGCGTAACCAATGCTCCAGGCGACAACCTTATCGAATGGCAAGTATGCCTCTGCCAACCTAACAACCGAACCCTTTGGCTAAAAATTGCGTTGCCACGAAAAAAAGAAAAGAAAGAAAAAGAAAAGAAAAAAATCGAAACGTCTAAACGTTGGGCGAACTCGATCGAATCGTTACGGATAAACGAAATTTCAAATTTCGAAATGGAATTTCCAACGTTAATTTTCAAAATTGAACGAGGGAATTCAAGTTTAATGCTACGAGCGTTAAGACAGTGATCTACGAGGGAAGAGCAGAGGTCGGAAATTTTGACGAAATCTCTGCCAAGATAACGCAAAAACCTGCGCGTCCTCGCTGCTGACCGTACAACAATATGGGCTGATGAATTATTGTCAACATCAGAATGGGTTAGGACTTTCCGCAGAAATTTTATATACATATATATATATGTATATATATCTATCTGCAAGGCGGCATCTTCATAACGCGAGCAAAGGATTTTGATAGTCTTGTAGGTTCAGTCCTAAAGAACGCGGGGAGATGGAGAACGAGATAGAGCGTGGCAGACGCTTTGTTACGCACTGTGGCGCATAGGTGTATGAGTCACGGTTGTATTAATTAAACAAACCCCGAGGTCGCATAATTCTTCGTTAAAGATTGTTTCTTTTTTTCTAAGTAAACGCGCGATTTATCCGTCCCTTCAAAAATAAAAATTAAAAGGTAATAAAAACGAAAATGGAATGATAATATTCGAGAAAGGCAAAAGATTCGAAAAATAGAGAAGAGATTGGTTGAAATTATTCGCAATTAAATTTTCGAAGGGCAAAAATTCGCGTCGCTAGCGCTCGAGAGGGTACGTTAACACGAGGGTATGCTAATTTCGCGAGTCGAACGCGCGTGGGGGGGCTAGATTAGGCTTACATAGGGGTTATCGTGTAATTTAAATTAATGATGGAACATCTCTCTCGTTACGTTCGCTCTCGCGCTTAAACGGACGAGCCGTAGAAATTTAATCTTACCACGCCATTACGATTGTATCGACGATCGTAACGAAATCGTAGAATGCAGGGGGTCCACAAGGATCGAACCGCAAAGGAAGGGACGAACAAAGAGCAAGGTGTGTGCGTGGCGGAGCCCTGGGAGAAATAACGCAGCTCGTGGACGGGTTTGGGAGAAGAGCTGATCCGACTTCGGATCGGGCGTTCCGTTTGGTCGCTTGACCTCGTCGGGTAATAAGAATAAATGTGATTCTATTACGGGTTCAATTGTTACTGCGGCAGATAGGCCGCCCCCCTTCTTCGATCGAAGAGGGTAGATGATCGCGGCCGATAACACGGACCGGGATGACTTTACCTGCGCCATCGTCGCTTTTCCACCAGCTCCATGTCGATATCTCGGATATCTAGGCCTGGACCATCTTGTTTGTTCGGGATGGATTTGATCGAATACGCGGATCTGTTATTCCGTACGAATTTCGAATTTTGCGATTTCGTTTGATACGTTTCGTGAAATTTCAACGATCCGACCAATGATCGCTTTCTCGAGATGCGCCTTGAAAAATAACATTAAGGGGATAGTTTTGAAATTTAATGAGATCGTGAACGAAATTGAGACGAGTGGAGGGAAAAAATTAAATTTAAATTATACGGATAGAGATCGCGAAGTTGTGAAATTATTCGAAAAGAAAATAAAAAGAAGACAAGCGTGTGAATTAACTTATTGTTTGATTAATAACTAAACTTATTTATCACCGAATAACAATAATAATAATAATAATAATAATAATAATAATAATAATAATAATATAGCGGAGTATATTTTTAAATCGTTAAAAAAGAATATTAACAACGAAGAAAAAAGAGGAGAATGCTACGATAATATAATATTTTCTTTTCAATAGAATTTCAGTTTCATCCGACACTGTTTCGAACAACAGAATTGTAATTGAAAATAAAAGAAATAAAAAAAAAATACACTAAAAATTACACGTTCGAAGCAACATCGGAAAAAGAAAGATTACTCTACATGGTTAAACGGTACTCACCGTGCGTTGACAGAGGTAGGATTTCCAACGTCGTCCACGGACGGTTTCCTAGAATGAAACCACGAATGAAATTCGTTATTGTTCGCCTGCAGCTGCATTAAAGCGGGGTGTTTATACGTGCTGTACAGATTTGGCGTTTGCCACATTCTGCTGTACATTTGCGCGTCCATCGTTCTTTTTTTTTTTTCTTTTACATATCCCTTCCTTCAGTCCCAACTCTCAAGATCACACCCCATTTCCGTCCATTCGACACAACACCCTCGGACACGAGTCCGATTCACCAAATCCTCGACACGACTCTCTCAAAAATTTATTCGATCTTCGTTCACTAGAGAAAAACAAAGAAAAGAAGAAAAGAAAAAGAAAAATCACCACAATCCGAAGACGATCACGATCACCACCAGCGGAATAAATTTAAAAAATTGTCCTAACCAAACCATCCTAACATCCATTTAACAGGCGCCGAGTGACACGTGGTTGAAGAGTCACTGAGAGCGGAGAATCGTTCAGCCCTGAAGAGGGAGGTGAGAAACAGGACGAGCACGCGAGAGTGCGGCGAGTTAACTTTTGACAGGCGCAACACGCACGCGGTCTGAGGGCGTGTGCATAAGTGTCATCGAGTGGAGGCGCGTGTCGGCCTCGCGCTCGCCCTTGCCACCCCCGTCAAACATCACCCCCACCAGACGCTGCGCGCGACTTTGGCGCGCCACGCGCGCCTACCCCTCGAGCAGAGGGCTGTTTAACCCCCGACGGGGTATCCATGCCTCGACCGTTGTCCCATCGTTAATTGCGTACGACGTAGATTCTCTTTCCAAGATTCGTCTCGATTACGAGAGGAAAGAAGAGAAATACTTACTGGAGCTTACTCCGAGTTCGAGACTCGGATGTTCGGATATTCGGATATTCATCACGAAGTATTTATTCGATCCACGCGCGAATCGAAATTTGTATAAATCGTATAATTTCGGAGACGAAATTTAACTTCCTCGACGATGCGACGCTCTCGCGTGCTGCGCATATACTAAAGTCGACGATCGGTCGTGCGTATTTATTCGGAGGTTGTCGGCTCGTGTTTACGTCGGCCAATGTCGATCGTATATATACGAATCGTGTATATACGAATAGGTTAAATAACTTTTAAATGCGATATAACGCGAAGGTTATTTTGGATATTTAAACTCGTCGTAAATATTTTACGTCGTTCGCAAGTTAATTTGAATTGTTTCAATTCGGAGGAATTGAAAACGTGCGCGTTTTAATGTAAAAAAAAAAGAAAAAAAGTAAAATTAATCAATTAGAAATTTTATTGATCAGAATTCGAATTCGGAATACTTTGTAACGTATACTCGTTAGATTAGATTTTTCTTTGGAAGTAACGTAGTAAGCAAAGAGCTAATCTATGGTTGGAGGGTTAAAACGACCCTTAGTTGGTCACACCCTAACGTGTCTCTAAGGATGCTTTCTCTTTCTCTCTCTCTGCCACTTCTATTCAAGAGTTTTCTACACGAAGAAAAGCGCTATTTCTATTTCCGTTAAAGTATCGTATGATTTATTAAAACTGAAATAAATTTGAAAGATGGAATCATAGATATTTGAAGTGGCGTAGGGGGAAATAAGAGCGAGAACCGCAATTGCCACATGTTCCGGCGCAAAGTTTACGCGATCATGTTTTTTTGATCACGACAGGAGCAAGAAGTCGGTGCTCCATCTTCATTTGCCTGAGATCAGAAGGGCTACGATCCCAATAAAATCGGGCCTATCTCGATGGCGGATTGCGTATCTGCGTCTATGCCGCAACATCGCCCCTCTTCCGAAACCTTCTTCCACCGAAGGGAAGATCGCCTATTAAAACCCAATGGGATTATACTCTCGGAGCGTATCGACGCTGTCGAATTTATTCAAACGCCGATATCAACGCCGATGTGTATTCTTATCCTCGTCCTCGCAATAACAAAAATGATGAACATCTGTAACCAAATCGAGATGAAAATCTGGAATTGCAATAAAATTTGAAGGTATCGCGACGAACGAGTCGGAGAGGAAATTATTCTCCTTTTCGTACGCTGTGTAGTTTCGATGGTTGTCGATTACGTTCGATATGGAAAACTTTCACCGGTTTAATAATGAAGGATGGCGGATCGGGCGTCTCATTAGCAAACCGGCGATACTTTTCCTACGAAAGAAAAAGTGAAGCGTAGCCTGGTTACGCTAGATTTTATAACGCCTTAACCGGTAACTAGTCCGGCTGGTGGACGTCTAGCAGAGAGAGGAGTACTCGAGGCTGGCCGATCGGCGTTCCTTTTACGAAGACGTTTCCTATGCCGTACTGTTACGACACGATGATGCTCATTGCCACCGACGATGTACATGCCGCATAAGTGCTAATGAGCAGCTTCTTCTGCCCGGTTTTGCATCCTTTTCTGGCCCTGATCTGCCCACCGATCCACGGATAGAATTTTAACGAACGGCAATTTTATATTTTATTTATACGGCCGCTAATAATCTTTCCCCGGTCGATCGGCAAGAAGAAAGGGTTGTCGTTGAACGTTCGAGGAAAAATGAAGATTGAATTGGAAGGGACAAATTTAGTAGCAAATTGAATTAATCGATTCATACTTCGGCCTTCCTCGCGTATAAGGAAGGCGAAAATCCAGTTTTACGCTCTCCTTATAAATGTGGATCATCGTCGAATAAACTGTTAGTCTTGTCTCGCCATAAATTTGATAGAGAAATGATTTATGAAATATATATATATATATCGAGCGTGTCGCTATCTCGACAGCTCGACTATCGAATCGTTGAATAAGTGATAATAAGGAGGGACGATTTAAAACGCGATAATAGACGAACCACGGTTGCGCGTGAACTGAACGCGACTTTACTTTTATATCGAATCGAGCGCAAGTAAATACGACAAACACAATTAAAAAACGGTATCAACGATGCTTCTATTGGATCGCGAATAGAAATAGCTGCGAGGAAACTGTTTCGCAGCACAAGCTCGGAGCGGTCTCGAAAAATGAAATCGTCTCGATCGAAATTCTCCTTCTTCGTTGAAAAATCAAAAGTCGTGGGAGGGGGAGAATGGTTCTCTCCGACCGACCCCCGATTTGCCGAGTAAAAATGGAGTTTGGACTCGGTGGTCGGCGTGGCAAAAAGCGCGGAGGGATCGTGCGTGTGGAGCAGAAGGAAAAGAAAAGGCTTAAGGCCGGGGGTTTCAGCCTAAGGGCAGAAGTAAGTATCCGATACCAAATTAAATGATAGGACGGCGCGCGCGCCGCTACCGGGGAGACCTGTCCTCATTCCAGCGCCATTTTCGGAAAACGGCATTTCATTGCCGCTCGGCGCGGCGGGGCGCGGAGTGGGGAGGGGGAAAAGAGGGAAAAAAGGGGGGAAGAAGCGGGGAGGGAGGCGGTAGGAGGCGCGAGAGAGGCGTAAGGGAGAAGGATGGAGAGAAGAAAAGCTCGGACGTACATAATCGCGGACAATGCGGGCCGTATACGTATACCCCCTCCCCCTCCGCGGGCAAAAAGTTATTTGTCAATTAATACACGCGTACCGCGCGTGGTTATTCGCCATGAATACGCATGGTGGAGGGAGAGGCGAGGTGGCCGTTTAATGCTGTCGCATTACGGTGACGAGAGGAAGGCAAAATGACAGGGGGATGTTGGGGGATCGGTGGACGGCGAAAAACAGGACGAATCGGAGCGGATCGGTGGAATCGTTTCTAGAAGAGCACGGCCACTACAATGGAATGCTTTGACCGGATCCGATCCACCGTTTCAACCATCGTACGGGACGGGATGGATCTTGAAGCTGCCCCGTCAGCCTCCTCCGATCCTCGCCTGTCGATTCGCCACGCATTTTTAGCAGCGCGCCGCACAAAGCGCTCTCGAAATTGGCTTCGACCGCGATACGAGTGTCCCTCCCCCCCCACGTGTCCATACCCCCCATACATAGGTAACCCTGTTTCATTCGCGCGTTCCCGATTTCCAGTTTCCGCCAAACATTTTTCTAGAAATTTATCCATCTTTATATCGCGCGTACGCATCGTACATCTCTGCGGATCTCGATTCTCTAGATAGATCCGGTACGAACGAAACGAAAGAGGGGTTTCCAAACGAAATCGTTAACCGATAGATCGGCGGATGAAAACCAAGCCCCCGACCCGCGATCGCCGCGCCACACATTTCCCATTAAAGGCGACGATGGGCAAGAAGAGGAGCACGATTGGCGCGCGATTATATTAATTAGCGAATACCGTGAAAGCCGCGTAGTCCGAAAAGAAAATCGCCACGTAGGAAATATATATCGATGACGGGGCGAAAAAAGGAGGAATGCAAAAGGGTAAGGGAAGCGGGTTTGGCACATTTTTTGAATCGCAGGAATGCCGATACGAGCTATTAGGTGGAAGGGGGGAGGGGGCCTTCTTACGTGGAATCGTTAACCTCGGATAGCCACCCGATAAAAGACGATCGGTGGACGAGGCCTGAATTAATGAATCCCCGCGGATGTAAAACTCTCGCCCCTGTCTCTAACTGTCAGAAGAAACGGAAACGGCGTGTATACAGCGGACGAGGCTTGTTACGTTTCGCCGGCCAATCTGGACACGATTGCTGCTTATATACACGACCGTTAAACATTCTTTTTTTCGAGAACGCGTTAAGCGCGTTTACGTGAATGGACTAGATCGGGATCGGTCGAGGAATCCTCGGGATCGGTTGGATTAGGAAGTAGGTAGGTACACGTGTTTTGCGGGGGTTAGAAGAAACCGAGTTCGTTCTTCGTGCGAATGGAAACGATCGATCGTGCCGCTACTTTGTTCGTCGAAACGACCTCGGTTTAAACGTTTGTGGCGCGGTTCGTTTCGTCGAACAGCAATTTGTCCATTTTTTCGATCGCGTCGTTTGCTCGTAGTAGGAACGTACACGATCAATGGATTAACGAGACGAAAGCCGCCTCGACATCTTTATAACGAAGTCACACGAGTCGATAATCTTCCTTTATCCTTTTATCGTATTATCGATTGAAAGTTGAAGGTAATACGAATGCTAAGAACTATCGTGATTTATTATATTCGTTGCCTCTCTTCGAACCGTTTGCACGCTAATTACCATTCCAATGAAAAGAAAAAAAGAAAAAAGAAAACGTTACGTAGATAGCCCATTTTGCCCCACCACTCCTCTCCCACCACACATTAGATATCGTATAACGTATCATTTATTGGTATCGATTGAAACGGAGAGACAA
Organism: Apis cerana; assembly: GCF_029169275.1. Classification (NCBI taxonomy): domain Eukaryota; kingdom Metazoa; phylum Arthropoda; class Insecta; order Hymenoptera; family Apidae; genus Apis; species Apis cerana. Next base: position 8,730,537 of record NC_083863.1, read on the forward strand.
GAATCGAGGCAGACAACGCGTGAAAGCTTGGAAGGTGGAACGATTTCATCGGTCTCTCGCCGCAAGGGTCAAGTGTACGGAGCGAGGAGCGTGCGTTGGTGGGAGAAGGAGGGCGCGTTGGCGAAACGCGCGGAGCGAGAGAGAGAGAGCGAGGGAGGGCCGCGCAAAAGAACGGGAAGAAAGGAAGAAAGAAAGAAAGAAAGGAAGGAAGAAAGAGAAGTTTGTACGCGCGCGTGTGCCTTGTGGTCACCCGTGGGGCTTCCATTCAACCGGTGGCTCGACTCGCCCACTCATTCCTTCATTCATACACGCTGCACGCGATTTGAATCGATAAGCAAACCACGGAAGCGAATCTTTCCTATTGGCCTGGCCTGGCGTTAACCGACCTCGTACACGGAATCTTCTTACGTTCCTTTCTCGTCGAGACCAGCGCAACGTTCCTCTCGATCGATGTGTACACGTTACGTCGTTTTTTCGAAAACAATTTTAGAAAAGTTTCTCTGCGAAATTTTACTACCAATTTCTTCCCGATTTGTTAAAACGAGTCGCGTCTCCTTTACGAGAAATCTCATCACCAATAAGTATCTAGAAAATGAAATCCTCGGTTCTCGGATATTATCGTGACTGGACGTTCAGGATCATTACCGGAGATCATTACTCAACCCCATATCAATTACAGTACTTTTGAAATTAATCAGTAATTCAATATTATCAACGACTACCACCTTATTACACCGCACGATTGTACTATTAGCCGATCTTTTGCATTTCTATCCTCCGTTAAATTCTACCCTATACTTCGTCTTAATTACACGAATCGTAAACCCACAGCGATCTCTTCCCGCGTATCCTATCTTCTTCTTTCTCCTTCAAAAATCCTCCAAACCAAAAACTTAAATCTAATCGATCTTAAGCGATTCTAAAAGCTCTGGCAAAACCTCGAATACTCAGCTTCTGGAGCTGACCCCCTTGGCGAACGGGAGCAGGCCAACGAACGCGCTTTCCGCAAACCTGCGATCGTCGATCCTCGATGCTCGAGGAGGATTCAGAAGCTACCGGAGTATCGAGCAGCACTCGAGAGAGGAGGAGGAGGAGGAGGAGGAGGAAGGAAAAGAAAAAGAAGAAGAAAAAGAAGAAGTAAAGGAGAAGAGGGAGGAAGATGCAAGTACAGACGGCGGGAGAGCGTTGGACGGAGAAGGGCGAAGAGAGGGCGAGGCGAAGGTGGAGGCGAAAGTGGAGGTGGAGGCGGTGGTAGGGCGAAAGGGTGATCGAAGGGGGGCTACGACCGGTCGGCTGGACAGACGCATGGACGGATGGAAAGACAGACAGGACTGGAGACCGCTCATTACGGGCGGCGCATGCGCGAGGAATGCGGCGGCTCGGCTCTCCCCGATACAATAAATATAGGATCGGATCGGATCGGATCGGCAGGTAAGGCCGGACAAGGATCGAGCCATCTGCGATACCGACCGAGCAACAGAGATCGATGGGGATAGAGAGAAGGAAACGAAGAAGGTGCGGAGAGGACGGACAGACGCGCGTAGGGGCCAACGTTCAGCCGGGAAGTAAGGATGAATCGATGAACGAATCGGGCGGACAACAATGCCGAGAGTAGTAACGACATCCAGTTAAATTGAACGCTTGCGAAAAAAGAGGAGGAAAGAAAAGGAAAAGACAGCGGTTGTTTTAAGAGACTCGAGCCGATCCGATTTGGCTTCCGGCAAACGATAGAATGCACGTTATTACGAGCAATGATCCGAATTCCGACACGATCAATTTCTGCTGAATCGAGTTTTCAATTTCGGATCGAGTTTTAAAGTAGCCGTTAAACAGAATACCTTCGACTAAACGCTCGATCGATTCCGATTTAATTTAATTTAATCATCGTGATCGTACGCAACGAGAAAATCCGTGTTAAAAAAAAAAGAGAAGGAAAAAGAAGAAGAAGAGGAGGGGAAGGAGTTATATCCAGACTCGTTTGACGAAAAATCACGGATCGGAAAGAAGAATCGAGTCGCGGGAGGGAGTAACGTTAATTAAAATGACGAAGAGGGGGGGAAGAGAATAATGGTTGGAAGAGGAAACGGGTAAACAGGCTGTAATCCGGACACGTTTTTCATTCATTACCGATAATTTCTGAGCGGACAACGCCATTAGCCCGAATGGAAAGAGGGGTTTCACAGGTGTAGGCGCGCGAGCGCTCGCGAGCGTTCACGAGTTAGAGGATCGCGATTCACTTGAAAGATGGGCACCCGGTTTAAAATTGTAGGGAGCGGACGTGGCCGATGTATTCGCGATATAAACGCTGATCAATCAGCTGCGCCGGTGCATTTAATCGATAGTTCAATAATTATTAACCTGGGCCCCGAGGAACGGGGGCCGCCGCAGATTGCCCGCTTTACGAATTCCCATCCTGATAGTTTTGTTTCCAGACTTATAAATTGCCTGTCTCTAACCATCTCTTTCAGATGAACAGCTCATTAACGACGCGTATAAATTATTCCAACGATATTTCAACGATATCGAGGCCCGATCGCAGCTCGTATCCTCTTCTATCGATCCTTCTTCCCTCGTGAACCAACCATTTTCGTCGAGATTCGATTTATCGATCTTGGCAACGGTTCGATTCTGCGTCAGTTAGAGCACTGGAAATCGGTGCTCTACCACCCGATCTAACCGCGTATCGATTTCCATCGTTTCTTTTTTCTTCTTTTTTTTTTTTCTTCCATTCATTCGTATCCTATTTTTCGATTCGCATCATCCACGAAAACGCGTGAAAAATTTCGATCGATCGAACGAACGAACGAACGAGTAACGAATCGTTCGTAAAAAGTTATGTGAATAAGGCGTATTCGTCTGGAAGGCAGGGCTCCAGAGTGGACCGATTACGAGATATTCCTTGCACGTGGTCCCCAGGCGTCGCGCAACGAGGCAAAAAGATGAAAAGGTAGAAGGACGGTGGTAGTCCGATAACGTCGCGCCAGAGTTATTAATTACCGCGGTTCGCCTGTTCGCAATTAGCTTTGGATCAGTTTCGGCTAATTACATCGGTGTCGTCATTAATTACTTCCCATCGTCCATCGAATTCATTTACAATGGCTTTCCATGAACGGTTTGTCCGCCGTTGCAAATTACTCGCACTCGACCCTTCTCTCGTTTTCGTTAAAATATCTCCTCTTACTGCTCCATCATACTTTCGTCGATTCTTCTTTTTCTTCGCGGAAATTTTCGAAATTTGAAATCGCCAGACATCCGATCTCTTCGGTCTCAAAAATCCCCTTTCCAGGAGAGAAAGAAACGAAAGAAAAAAAAGAAAAGTCTTTTTTTCCCATCTATCCACTTCCGTCGTTAAGGATTAAACAATCCCATGCAGTCTCTTCTTCGATCGAGATTCGAAATCGCGCCGCCACACGCAAATGAGCAGAACGGCGCACCAACGTGGACCAACGTGGAGGAGAAAAAGAAAGGAGAGAGAGAGAGAGAGAGAGAGAGAAAAAAAGTGGATTCGAAGCGGCGCGCGAATAGTCAGAGCGGAGAGAAAGTATTCCTCGAACGGGCAAAAAGCCGGCATCGACATGTCGATCGAAAGAAGTGTCGCTAATTTGATGTAGCCGGTGTATACGGCGGATCGTATGGCGGAGCGGTTTGGTCACTCGCGAGTTGATTTATACCGGTGGGCAAGAACCTCGTGGCAAACCTCGTTGTCTTGCTCATTGCTTCCACCGCTTGTCTCTCTCTCTCTCTCGCTCCTCTCTTCTCATCTCGTTGACCCTCTCTCTCTATCTCTCTCTGCTCACTTCGAACAATGGAATTGCGTCGCGACGTCAATCTCTCTGTATTATTCACCTCGCCCCTGCTCTCCTTTATATCCCTAGCTGTTCCCCGTTTTCGTTACCTTTTCTGTATTTCTTCTTCTCCTTTTTTTTCTTCGAACCTTGTTTCTTGGTTTTTCTCTTTTCTCTCTCTCTCTCTCTGACATTTTTTATTTTAAGAGTTTCTCTTTCCGTGGAACCGTCTCCTCCTCGCGAGAGAGAATAAATCGAGAGACGAGGGATCGTTTAAAATCGTGTTACCGAAGGCTGACGTCTTGGTAGGGATTCCGCTAATTTCACGGATATCGGTTCAAGGTTTAACGTACGCGCGATGGATCGATAGATATCGCGTTTTTTCACGCTACGATGAAGAGTGGTATTTTTTTAAGTATGATTTGAGTGAATTGTAGAGAGGATTATAAGGGTACTTAGGACGGTTCGTAGATTCGAAGCGAAAGAACGAGTGTGAAGAAACGTGGAGTTTGGTGACCTTTTTAGGAACGCGTTTTTGTTCGATTTAAGAGTATCGAAATTTGTTGGATTAATTGTAAAACATACCTGTCTGTCCAACAGAGAGCGTCATCTCGATACCTGAAACGGAGAAAATTTTAATTAATTTTCGTCTAACGAAATTTCACGAGGAATACAAATATCATATATATATACATATATATCGATTGTATTAATTTATCACGGTACACGATCTTCTCTCTCAAAGTCCCCTATACGTGGCAGCCTCGACACTTGAAAGAACGTATCGCAGCTTACAGGAAAAAGCTTTTATATGAAAGCCTAGCTGTGAATAAGATCGCCGTCGTAAATTGTGCGCGAGGCTAATCTCACGGTTGAACGCGGCCATAGACTTCGCTTCGTTTGACTTGGGCCAGCTCGAGACACTGGAAAAAGTACGAGGTCGCATTGGATTTTCAATTCTTCGGCCCACCCTCGACACCCTCCCGATTTCTTCCTGCCCAATTCAAATATTATCGCGGAAAATTTATCACGCAGCAAGTGATCGTAAAAAATTTTCCATCCACTTTTACTTCAACAATAATAAACTTTCAACGTTTCAAAATTCTCGCATTAATCGAAAAAAAAGCGATTCGAAAATATGCCTTTTTAATTTCCGCCTCCTTCGAAAAGAGAAAAACCTAAAACTCTCGTATCGTCAAACTTCAATAAGAAGGGGCAAACCCTCTCGCAGAAAGACGGGAAGAAAAATAGAGAGAGAGAGAGAGAGAGAGGGGGAAGTTGGAGAAGTTGCGCGTGGTGTCGCGGATGAATCAGAAGGTGCGAAGAAGAAAGTGGGGCCTGTCAACGGGACATGATTTAAAGCCAAATATTACGACAGAGGGCACATTTCTCGAACACGTCCCGTCCCAATGTTCACCCTAGGCTCGTGGCGCGGGGGTGGCGAGGGATGAGCCGTAAGTCGTGCAGATATGTTCGCCACGGTTTATTACCGGGACGCCGGAATGGGCCAGGCCCTAAGGAACATTGATTTAATGCGGGAGTAATTGGGCGACCGGACGTCTCTATGAGCGCGCCACCTTCCGCCGCTAATGCGCTCCCTCACCCCTCTAACCTTTCCGGTTAACCACCGTGCAACACACAGCCACACGCTTCGTCCCATCCCCCGGCCTTCTTTTTCCCTCCTTTCCTCCGCGCTCTTCCCCCCTCCCCCGACAACGAGAGAAGAGAGAGAGAGAAACGCGTTATTGCCGGTTTTATTGCTCGACGAGTTTTAGCCGCAGTTCGGATCGGCTTATGGCGCTTATTAAACTTTGATGTCACCAAATCGCTCGCGCGCGACCGAGCCCGCCCCTCTTCGAGCGTGGCGTGCATGCTTAAACCGTTCGGAATTATGATGCGGGAGGAGGAGCGATTGAGAAAATTAAGTTTCCTTTCTTTTTTTTTGGGGGGGGGAGGACTCGTTCGGATTTGGAAAATAGTTATTATGAGGGGAATAAAAATGTGGTAGGACGTTAGTTTGGCGAATCGAATTGCGAGCTTCTTTTTTATTTATTTGTCGTATCGAAATTTCTTAAGAGGTTTCACTTTTCGATGTCGCAAGAACGAGATCATCCTTAATATCAGGATGTTGACGCTCGGTTAAAAACTTGAACGATACGCGTAACAACTTGTGATTCTCACCTTTCGAGGACGACGTCGTCGTTTATTCGGAGGACACTAACAATGTGTTTTTACGAGAGTCTCTAGACGAGAAAAAATTTCCTACATTCCCGTAAAATTTTGTTGCTCGAGCCCGGAGATTCCCGTTAAACGGTATTACCAGAAATTCACACTGATGATCGGGATCGCGTGCAGGAAATTGAAGGTTACGCTTAGATTTGCGTGCGATATCGATGATGAAGTCTTCGAGCTGCTCAAATTTTATTAGCCACGAACTCCGTAATCGCCGTGAAGTAAATGCAAATGATTTTCGAACCAAATAGCCGGTTGCGCCTTATTTTTCCCGCTTCACGTAACACGAATTAACCAGTTGGGGTAATGCCCGAAAATTACCGAGCATTTAGTCTCGTGAAGAATGCGCGATCCCTCCTCTTGTTCTATCGAAATTGTTTACGCCATGGACAAAAATACCCCATCTTCCCCTCGTTTATAAAAGAAAAAAATCTACTCCATTATTATCGCATTCCAAATTAACGATCCCATCCATCGATTTCTCAATCGAAATATCCAAAATTTTAATATTCCATCGAATTACTACTCGAGAAGAAGACAGAATACGATGATATCGAAACTTGAAACTTTTACCCGAAATTTCAATATCCTGTTAAATTACCAACTCGATTTCCATCCAAAATTCCACTATAGTCGAACGATCACGTAGAGGGGAAACAAAATTCGAGGCAATATCCACCTTCGAACTCGTAGCCAAAATCCCAATATTCCCCTCCCCGCCGAGCATCGGTTAAAAGAAAGGCAGGAGCGAAGTTGGAGTTGGAAAATTACCGAATACGAGTGGGAAAGGATTGGTTCGCGCCACGTGTCGATAAGACGAAACAGATCGGAAGACGGGACGTACCGCAAACGTGGCCTACGAGCACAGTCATAATACGTGGACTAGGGTGGGTAGGTCGTGCATCCACACATGGCGGCGAGCGAACGGTGTAAAGTTTAACTTCGCCTAACACCGGGTGCGCGAAATGTCCGCCCCCCTCGAGAGCCACCTCCCTGCGGGGTGAGAGTTCGCGCGGGGATAAACGCTAAAGCGGAACGCTCGAGGGAAACGCGGCGTGTAATAACTAAGCGATGTGTCGACGTAACAAGCGACGTTTTCGTTCGAGGAGAAAAATCGAAGGGTAGTTTTCCTTTCCTTCCGTTTCCTTCCATCTTCTTCATCTCGTAAAAATTTTATTTGGAATTTTAAATTAAGTATCCAAGCATTACATATACACACACACAGATATATATATATATATATATAGTTCGAGGATCAATCGATTTCGAGTAAATTTCAAGTTATTCCGAGCGAATATCTCATTTTTACGAGAACGCCATTCCTTCGATATCGATATCGATCAACGTAGCCGATCGCAATAACCAATTAATCGCAACTTTTTAACCCCCTTAACGCACACTCGAACCCCCGTAATTACACCCCGAAGATCGAAGGCAGCGCGCTCAACATCGGCCGATTCCTCGAAACCTTTTTTCACCCCGCAATCCGTATGGTATTGTACCGCGTTAATTGTAAGTTCAGTGAGGGGAGAGAGAGAGAGAGAGAGAGAGATACCCCTTGCGGTGGCCGAGTAGCCGGATAAGAAACGCATTCCGGTTTTCGTCCGAAGAGGCATCGGCGGAACTGGGGCCCCCGGGCCCGACCGTGTATTGGAACAGAGAGAGAGTTTTTCGATGTGCCGCCTCGTGTCTCTTCTCCCGACATCCGTGCGAATGTAGGTGCGCAGGGTGTGGTGTTCTAGAGGGAGAGAGAAAGAGAGAGAGAAAGAGAGAGAGGGGCGAGTGGAGCTACTGGTTCTCCGGCCTGTATATGCGGCCGTAAGAATGTTCGCCGTGTTGGTTCGATTAATCAGTCGTTTTTCGTGCCCTCGCTCTGGGCCAATAGAGGTAGAAAAACTTAACGTATGTGATAATGCGCCAGCTATGCTTCTGCCCACCATTCTTCTCTCTCTCTCTCTCTTCCTTTCCCTTCTGTCATTTACCGTTGCTCTCTCTCTCTCTTTCTCTTTGTCTCTCTGTCCACCTGTGCACGTTTCGTAGCAAGCTGGAACGTGGACCGTGCGCGGCAATGCTGAATATATATCTACACCGAAACGGCCACGGTCAGAGCCGACGACGCCAGCAGGATCAGTGACCGACAGTGGATGCTTGCTCTTGCAGCAAAGGGGGCTCAAACTTTTTTCAACAGCCACGAGGACGCGTAATCGTGGCGAAGGAGAGTCGTGGCCTCAAATATAGCCGAACGTAGGGTATCGCGGTGAACGCTGCGATATTTCAGCTGCGATCTTTAACGAGCGCGCCGCGAGCAACCCGAGGACACCGGGAGGACAGCAGCATCACGGAGAGCTTTTGCTCCCGATCTCTGTGTGTGCGCGTGCGTGCGCGTGTGATCATTTTCCGATCGGATAAATTGATATGGATCGCTCTACCCCGTCCACTCCGGCTTTTTGCCATCCTTTGTCGTTATCGTCCTTGTTCCACCGTGATGCCAGTGTCGCTCCGTTTTCTTGCGTCATTTCTTGGCTTGTTTTATAGTAGCTTCTTTGGACCGAGTAATGGATGAGGTATAAAGGGAGTGGTGTATCTTGGAAGAGGTTCGTTTCTACACAAGTACTTTTTAATCTAATCGAATTTCCATTTGTGTATCGAACAATTAAGATTCTTGCGTCGATGGAGAAACGAAGATGTACGTTCAGTCACGAGTTCGATCCTTCCTCAAAAATCAAGAAAAAAAAAAAAAAGAAAAGAAAATGACGACGAGAAGGACTAAATTCGACTACTTTCTCCAAGGGAATTTTAAGTGGAAGCGGCACAATTTCCATTCAATCGTTTTCCTCCAACTTCGATCAACAAGTGCAAGATCGAACCGAACGAGTGGCCAAACAATATACGTTCTTACGACGATGTTTCTTGCCCGCGATACAGTAATTTGACAAAGGAAATAGCACGGTTTCGTATCACACGATTTCCCTGTATATCAACATAGTAATCGATTTCGTCGCTAATTCACCGCGGAAAAAGTAGGCATAGTTGGGCGATTAGCCTTTTTACGTTAACCCGGTTAAGATTACGGTTCGCTGGCCATCGATAAAAAGGCTCGGTCTCGCTCGAACGAGAACGAGAACTTTCGTTACCGTGGAAAACGTCCGATTGACAACACGCGTTATGACATTCTCGGAGCGTGCGCTTGCGAAACGATCGATCGAAATCGAGTCGTACGGAAAAATGGATGGGATCGAGCTGCCTTCGCGCTATAATCGGACACGATCTTTCACTTTGAAACGCCTTTTTGGAAAAAAGTAATGGCTCTTTCTCTTGTTCTCGACTTCTCGCGTGGGACGAGCGTTCGAAAAAATCGTTCGATTCTTTTTAGATTTTCTCGAAAAATCCTAACGTCTTACCACGAATTTACGAGTTTACGCGGCGAGTTTACGCGTAAAAAAGTTGTTGGAATATTCGATCCCATCGTACGAATTCTACCCTCGATAACCGCAGATACATCATCATCATCGATCAATCGTCCGAGGCAACAAATACCCGCACCATTCTCCCCCAAGATTCCCGTTAACAGCAATCGGGAACTCTATCGTACCAACTTCTCCGAATCCTACGCGCAAAACACAAACCATTACCTTACCCAACGACAATTCCTCCGGACGACGCTCCGTCCGGCATCATTCCCACGCCTCGATCGTCATCGATCTACAACGATCCGGAGTCCCCCTTCCTCCCTTGCGTTTCTCTGAAAAACGCGAAGCCGGGACGGCGACGTGACGGAGCGATTAGGGCGAGGCGACGATGAAAACGGATCACGCGGCTCGAAACGAGACGCATAAATCCTCTCCTCCTCGTGGATCTCGCGAGGGGCAACGAGAGAAAGACACGAGAGAAACCGAGAAGGAAGGAACGGTCGGAGAAGATATCGCTCGCCACGAGGTGTCTCTCCTTCGGACTTTCGTAATAAAAATCCCTCGGTTGAAGGGATGGAGAGAGGGGCGGAGAGAGGAAGAAAAAGGCCGAGTGTTCTCGCGGGGATCGGGCAAAAAGGAGTCGCGCGTTTGGAAAAACACGAGATTTCAATTAAAGAGACAAGCTTAGTAATGAGGCAGAGTGGATTTATTGGCTCTCGATTCACGCCGTGGCGCCAAAACGTCTGCGTGTGTTCCTGCTCCCTCCGCGCGCTCCGGCCAGCACGCGCGTGTTAATGTATGCGTGCGTGCACGTGCCCTCCGGGCCCAGCGGGCCCTCGCAACCGGGCCCTTTGCTCGCCAACGCCAACTGCTTCCCCTTCGTTCCCCAACCGCGGTGGACCGTGGTGGAAGGGAGCTGGATTACCTCGATCCACCATATTCTCGTCCAATTGCCTCATTTGCATCCGATCGAGATTCATTACCGTATTGCCCGGTAATAGGACAGTCTCCTTCCACTCCGCTCCTTCCCATTTTCTACCCTAACCTTTCTTTACTCGCCTCCCTTATCTATCCTGGCCCCGATATTTCCAATACCGCCGGCCTTCCACTCTTAATGCGTTTCTCCGGCTCTGCTCCGCCAACGAGGATGGTTATAAATATATCGTGTCGAGGTGGTGTGCGCGTGACGAGATGCGCCAAATTGGAGATTTAGAGGAGAGACGGTGGGGAGGCGTCTCGTGCATGATATTTCGACGACGCGATCGAGGATTTCGAATATCGCGCAAAAAGTGCGAGGTACGAAGCGTTTAATGCGAGCAGTGTGAGGAATCAATCGGATGGGATCGAGAAGCACGAAAAAAGAAGGAGAAAGATTTGGAAGCGACGAAAGAATTAGGGAGACTGACTGTTTAAAAGTATCTTGTAACAGGTACAATCGATGTCGTTAAGTTATCAGAGGTGGACAGTGGTCGCGACACTTTGCATAATTGCCGAAGCCTAATTAACTTCTTTCGGCTCGAAGGTGGAACTTACCAGCCCAGATAACATTATTTTCACAGTAATATACGAGCCACGTCTGTGACTCTTTCCGATAAGAAATTACTTCCTCTTTTTGCTTACGCTCCGCCTTTTTTGAACGTTCTTCCTCTCTTTTTCTTCCTTTCTTTTTTTTCGCGGAACAATCCCTCCTTCGCGAAATTCCAAAGATTTAATTAACACCGATAATCGGACGTGTCGTGAAAATAAACTTTTGCTATTTAAGCTTTCGTTTTTCCGTTTTTAATCTTTTACTTGCTACAAGAAACAAGATTGCACGGATCTTGCTACACCCGGTTTCAAAGAAACTTTGGTTAAGGAGGTAACTGCTTAACGAACATGTGCGCGTAAAATAAAATTGCTTTAAACGTTTTCTGGCATCGGGCAAAAGATATTTCGTTCACTTTAAAAAAGTATCCGGTCTATCCGGCTATTGCCATTAAACACATTTCTCGGGAATAATTTTCAATCAATGGCGTAACTAAACGGAGAAAGAATATTCCTCCTAAAATTATATCATATAAAATCCCTCGAACGATAATCAGTTGTGCTAACAACTTTGTGTACTCTGATGAATGGGCCTTCTATAACTTCGTAAGAAAAACTTACAATATCCTTGATTAAAATTAAAATACACGTAAAACGTAAACTTTTTCCTTGTAAAACATTTAAAAATACGATATAATTCCACGAAGATTGCTGTAATTTGAACAAAGTAGCTAATTTTGAAAACAAATTAATCCCTGCAAACAAGTCCATCTAATCTTTACTTTTATCGCGTATCGTAAACGGGGATAGGCAAAAAAAAAACTTCCTATCATCGTTTCGAAATTTTTCCAAAGTGTATCCACTTCTCCTTTAAAAATCCAATCGCCTTCTTTCTTTTCTACACCACAACAACTCTCCATTTAAAATCCTTATAAAAGTATCGATCTATTACTCTCGACGAATTCAAAAAACTTCCAAATATCGAATCCTTCATCGTCTCGATCCTAATTTGAAACGTAATAGCGCACCAAAAAGAGAGAGAAATGACAAAGCCGCGAAATAATCCATCATCCGACGATCCGATCCGAGTCTCGATCGAAAGTTTTCCATTCGTAGCCGCGGCGTTTCGTTCACGGTGCATCGATTAACAAGCCTCTTATCTCGTTTAAGGATTTTTATGGGGAACGTTACAGGGCTGGGCGTTCTCCGTGTCCACGGGGGAGAAAACATCGTCGGCACCGGGCGCGGCTTTAAAGACATGATCCGCCACCGTAATCGTGTTTCGTATCCCAGGTACCCCGATAAAAAGCGGCCACGATACGAATCGACGCCCGATTGGCCCTGGGCTACGAATCACCCAGCGTCCCACATTATATCATGTAATTTTTATCGGATCTCAAGTACGATCTCTCGGTACTCTCCACGCCGGAAATTATGCATAAGACTGATCATCATTTGCCCGGTTAGTTTATATCGCGGGAGAGAGAGAGAAAGCAGCCCTCTTCAGGCCTGACGAAATTGCTAATTCGTCCGTACTCGTTATTATACACGGTGTTTAACCCATTCCTTCTTTTTCTCCATCGATTATTCATAAATAAATACGATTTAAAATTCTTTTTATCGAAAAGAAATATATCGTTAATCGAAATGTTACAATTGCTGATAATTTCGACTTTAAATCGTTCGCGCACGTGTTTATCCTTCGAAGTGCGGAGCTCGACTGTGCCGGTTCTCCTTGTTATTGCCGGTAATATCCGGCAATATTGGAATAGATGGTTGTATTGTTGATATCGGATACTTTATCTCTCACCGCTCGTAATAATATTTACTATTCGATATTTAATCCAATTTACGCTTCTGACTTGATTGAATCGACAACGCGATATGTTTCTTTATCGAACGATTTTTATAAAAACGTCTTTTTTAGTTAACTCCTTCCTTCACATTACATCCGTACGGAAGAACGAAGGGAAGGCGTTGCACGGTTTTAAGAAGCGGCCATTATCGAGAGGATCGGTTAACGATCGGTGACAAAAGCCTTTAACGTCACGAGGTGCGTAAAGGGCCGTTTCCAAGAGGTTCGACCGGATGCAAAGTGGCGGTAGAGCGTCATTTGTTCCGGCGCGGTGGAATATACTGTGGTGGTGGAGGGCGCAAGCCGCCGCTGGTGGTACGCGAAAAAAGCTTTCAATGTTGCAAACACGGGCCCGTGATACCTTTTTCAGCGCTGTAATCCACCGTTTCGGATGTTAAACCGGTGTGCCGCGTGTGTTATTAAGGGCGATTATCATACCTGTGAGCGATGGCGCGCGCGCGGACCAACCGTATTTCGAAATCGTTATCCACGATATACGAGGCCGCGGTTGTTATTAATAACTATTCCAACGTGGCTTTTCTACAATCTTGTTCGTGAAATTACGCGTTTTTTCTTTTCTTTTCTTTTTTCCTTTTTTTTGATCGTACATAGCTTTCGATATCGAGAGACGAGAATGGACTGGGACCACGAAACGTGTACGCGGCGTAAAGTAGCGTGATCTTGTAAAGAAGGCCGTGAGTTGTTAATAACAGTGATATCGTTGATAATATTGAGAATAATTTTAAAATACTACTTTCAACGCGCTTCCACGTTTTCCAGATTACATATGAATTATGCCATTGTCGTAAGATTGGATTATATATCCCCGAATTATACGTATATTCGTTTTAATTCACCATAATATTCCATACCTTCGATATCCAATTCCGCTAGTTTTTCCACCCGATATACAGCCAATTTTTAACGCAGCAAATCCTTTCGAATCCAATTCCCGTACCAAACCACGAACGGGGATCCCGGCGACGAGTCGTTGACAAACGGGAGCGCAATAACGCGTCTTATCCGCGCCGCTTCTTTGCGCGCGTCTCGCTACCCGCTGGGCCGAAGCTGACGGTCCGCTTCCACGGTGGAAGCCGCGCATAATACCCATACCCAACGGTGGTGGTGCACGTCAGTCCTTTCTTGCCTCGAACCAGTCGCCCGTTCCCCCCGCCCCCCGCCCCCCTCTCCCCCAAGGGTTGATAATTCGCCGATTAAATTGAAAACGGCGAGGCTAATTGTGCCGCGGCTGTATTATTCATTGGATCCGGCGGGGCCCACGGCTTCGGTACACCTTCGGTGCGTGGATCACCCGAGTACCGTACCCGAGTACCGTACCGCGGCTTTTTATCCGAGCCACGGAACAACGGCCGAATACGGCGGTTCGAGCAAGAAAAACCAACCCACCACCACTTTCCTTGTGCTGCCGCGTTCTTTGCGTCGCGAGGCCAGCGTTTTCGGCCCGGCTGTAATTGTTCCTTTTTTCCCGTTTTATCCGTGGGGTTTCCCTTAATGCCGTTGCAAATTTGTTGAATCGATAGATATGGAGGAGGGAGCGGGGGGTGGGGAAGGCGTGAGTTTTTTCTATGGATACGGTATAGTATTATATCGTGCGGTTCTCAATTATGACGATGATAGTTGTGCAGATAGAAAGGGGGATAGAAAGTTGTATAAACACGATTGACGATTTTTGCAACTTTACTTTGCGAAGTATCGCGGGTGATTTATGAAACGCGAGGAAGGAGGTAAATTTCATATTCGATGGATCGAATTAAGCAAGATCCCGGGCAAGAAATCGAATCGAATAAAGATGGAATCGAAGGAGACAAAAAAAAAAAAAGATTGATCGCCGTAGTTCGATTATCGGAATGAAAACAAGTTCTTTCATGTTACGATTCATTGACTTACTACGTCTAGTCCGTAAAAAAACATCGAACTACCGGCAGATAAATCGGATCATCCGAGTTGATTCTCCTCTTTTCTCGATAGTTTTTTTTTTCTCGATAGTTGGATAGTTTTCTTTGAAAACGAGAGATAAGAGAGAGAAAGAGAGAGAGAGAGAGAGAGAGAGAGAGAGAGAGAGAGAGAGAGAGAGAGAGAGAGAGAGAGAGAGAGAAAGAGAGAGAGAGAGAGAGAGAAAGCAGTAACTTGATGGTTTTTGTCACGAATGTCAAATTTTACGATGCACTATACCTCAATGGCTGCACAAACGATTTATAAACGTTTGTACGAACTCTTGAAATGATTAGTATTCATTGAACACGATATTTACTATACCGTTGTCGTTAATCAACATAAGTACAATAGGTATTCCGATTACTTAATGGCTTCATACACGAATAACGCTGACCTACTCGTTGTATTATGTTCGACGTGCAACGAAGCGAGCATTTCCGATTCGCGTGTGTACGATACGAATCGAAACGATTCGTTCGATACCTGACCGAATAAAAATGCGCAATGTTCGTTTAAATAAGGAAATGTCATTTTTGAACTGAGAATTGTCGAGTGGATATGCTGAGAACCCTTGTTCAATTCGGTCATCCTTTCAATTGGAGCTGCTTATTTCAGATTGTTAAGTCGCGTTCACACCAAAAGTTCCAACGCATTCGGAATATACGCGATAAATCATTAGATGTAATATTTTTAAGAAATATTATTTTTATATAAAAATATTTAAGTAATCTCTTTTTAATCAGTTAATGATTCGTTTTTTTAAAAATGAGATCTTTGTTCGAAAAAATACTATATTGCCCAATAATAAGGCAAATTATGCATCGAATGATTATAAACTATTCTTGACCTCTTATTTTATGATATTAACCCTCGTTAATGATATTAAATCTAATATCAAATTATGTTTTTTCCATTTAAATTAGAATATTTGAAAATTATATGCCAATAATAAAATAAATTATAATAATAAAATATTTTATGTATCATTATTCTAATCTGATATATTTTTTCTTGTTATTATAATTAAAATTCCAATTTATTTTAAACTTTAATCTTAATAAATTTTAAATATTTTAATCTAAATTATTTTAAATTATTTCATAATTACTATCTTTTTATTAAAAACATTGTAAATAATATAACCTAACCTAGCATCAGAATAGAAAAAAAAATTATATATTTAAATATCCAAATCCTGTCAAGTTTCACTTCCCAAAATTAACATAGGTGTGATACGGCTCGAAAACAAAGTGTTAAATGCGATCTCGGAATAGTTTAATTAATCAAAAGTTCAGTTAATCAGAGGTTCGCGCTCCCGCCGAAAGGCGAGTTTACATGTATGCACGTATATGGTCGTACACGACGTTAATCGCGCCGGTATGTGGCGACGACGAACAGTGCCGCCTACACAGTCACTTGACCTCCCTACGCCTCCGTATCTCTCAGTTAACCTTATCAACTCGATTCAACTCGACCTAACCGGTGTCAGGCCGATGTAGCTCGAAAGCAGACGCGCCGCTTACCTACATTCACGTTCCTTCGCCATGGGGCACCATAATATCTCGATTCACGCGCACCGAATAAATATCGAATGATTATCGATCCGGTCCAGAAACACTTGCAATCGTAAAAACTTGTATAGAACGCTTAATTGGCAAATGACATTTCGAATGTAGAAAATTATTTTATTAAAAATTATTAATTTTGAATGAATAATTCTTGATACTGAAAGAAAGTTTTATGAAAATTTTGGATACAGAATTACGTCTATAAATTTTGTGATAATTTTGTTGAGAGGTTAAGTTCGAAAAGAAGAATTCAAGAAAGTAGAAAATAAAAATGAACGATTGATAGGAAACGGAAATATTTCAGATTGAAATCGAATTTTAACGAAGAAATTCTCCCTTTTATTTGTTCTCGTGAAATATCGCGACAACTTTTAGGGTGCTGTTCAGATTTGTATGCGTTGTAGATAATGTCGAACGGGGCTTGTCTCATTATTATCTCGTTTCGCGCGAGTAATTCATTTTTATGTATTTTATGTCGAAGTTTTGTTCAATGATTCACGAGTGTCTCACGCGATGCACCCGATCACATTCAAAATTCTCGATTCCTCTAATTGTTCTGATTTTATTTGCATGATTTTTATCTTTTGATCGAATCGAAAAAAAATTTTTTTAAATAAATTTCTAGATTATTCATTTTCGACTTTTTTTCCTTTTCCTGGGAATATTATCACAAAATTTCAATATAATTTTTACTCAATGTAGCATTATACTACATGTCGCTCTGTATATTATTAGCGATTTATCTTAATTAAACGGTCGTAATTGTATAATTATTGATAAATCGTTATAATTTATTTAAATTTATTTATCTTGATTGCATTATTACTAACTAATTCGTTCTAATTCACGCTATTTAAAATTCTTAACCTCTATAAATACGTTATCGATAAATGAATCAATCGATAATTATTATAACAAATAAAGTCGTTTGGATAATTACGTAAGAAAGAAATCATGCATGAATAAAATAATAATTTAAAATTTCTTCATAATTTTTGTCGTATTACGAGTTACAAATAACTTTATATATGATATAAAGAATACGAAAAATCTTACCAAAAAAGATGAACGTAGTTCAATGGTTGCAAACAAGTAGACTACAAATTCGTTGATGTAGAAAAAAACAAGAATTTCAGAACTTATATCGTTCACACAAATTATAACACTCACATAATTAAAAATTTAAGATATATTTAAAGATTAATTGCACTAATTAACAACTAAATATTAATCCACAAAAAGCACGGATTTCTCGATAGGCGTGACTCAGCCATCTTGTTCTACTAACTTCGAAATCAAAATAGTATTAAATTTCCAAATATATATAATTATTAATTGATTTGAATTTTACTTATAAACTATTAAATATTTATAAAATAAAAATAATTATTAACTTTAAACCAATTATTTTAATTTATTAATTGAATATTTTAATATCGTTATGTAATTAAGTATTGAATATGACATACATTTACATGACGTGTACATGGAAATAGAATACGTTCGTCAAAAAATTTCAAGACATATCTATGTTGTATAAAAATAATACGCAATAATATTTACAAAACGAAATAGGTGCATATTTTAATTTTAAAATTCTAATTAAAAATTATAAGGAAAAATTAAAATTAAAAAACGATAAATCTTAACTTTTAAATATATAGTAATTTCATTTAGCATCTGTTTTGACAAACGAATATCAAGAAGCAAACGAAGCATCTGTTCATAACCTGTGTTGTTATTCATAATTATTATTTTTTTTTTATTTAAGCTTATTTAAAATATTATTTATATATATATTATTATATTTATCATTATTTTTCTATAGTTTCGTAATCTTGTTCTATTTTATCCCGGTTTTATTCTACTTGAAAACATGATTGAAATCTCGTCAAATATCAAGGAGAAAAAATTTCATCCATTCTCGAAACAAATACGATCTTTGTCAAATATCATTCCGAAGGATCGCAAACGAAAAAGGAGAAACATAGGATAACCAGAAGCAGGGGTGGTGAGTATCAATCTAATAGTAATGAGCAGTGATGCCGAGCGGAAGACTTTGAAATATACATTATGCGGGGATTATGTTTATGCATGCGGGAAAGGCGGCGAGAGCATTTTTCTTTTGATATGCCTTCCGCGGCTCCCGCGAGGAGCATCTTCGCGCGGTGGCTATGAGATTTGAATAAAAGTATCTGGCCAAGTCACTCTGCCGGGGAGCAATTCGCCAGCTGCTTTTTACAACTGCGTGCTCTCATTAAATATGTATAGATTCGCGCCCCGAGCATGTTCCCCCGGATTCGGCCGCCCCCTTCGATCCTCCATCGCCCCTTATACCCTGGTCCGATAATAGAACCGCGCGAACGATTACGAAAAACATATGTTTTAAAGATTGCACGCCGCGGGACAGATATATCGTAGCCGCTATCATTTTTTTCAAAACGAAATCTGATCCGCGATTCCGCGAGTAGGAGGCATGGTAAATTATTGGAAAATAGAAGGGGAAACGGATGATACGATAGATCGTTCATATATTTGAATAATTTTGAGATTTGTCGAATAAGTGCGCAATAATTTTAATAAGTTATTTACGATAAATTATTTTCGTTATCATCTTTCTTTCTTACGAAATTCAATTTGCAATTATTTTTTATTATTTTATTTTATCCTCAATTTCATGGCGAAAAGTAATAATAAAAGGGTTAACATTAAAAGTATACGTAGCTTGCTACGGCAATTTCACGGGTCCCAGACAATAATGAAAATTACAATAAAGTGCAATATACGAATTGGTACCTTAAAAGAAGAGCTCCCTTTGTCCCAAGAGCGATTTATTCATAAACTGTAACAATCACGATAATGTGTACCTTGTATTCAGAAATGACTTGCCCAATAAAACCAGATGGAAGAAGACAAAAAGGTAACAATGAAACTCGCCGATTCCTCTGTCTACGTATAATTTCCTCGATATTCGGTTGAATTGCAAATAATTACGAAGAATATACCATATGATTTAACTTTTTAACACGGCCCTCAATCTTACATTTCCAGATCGATTAACTTGGGCTCGCTACCAGTTAGTCAGTCAATCATTAGGTAATGAGGCCGTGTTTGGAAGCCAGCGTAACTGGACGTCGATTGTCCGTATTAAACGTATTGCCGTCCGCATAGAATAGGGCTGCCGATCTTATCGTCACGGTTTCATGTAATGCTAATGGACGCGTGGTAGCCCAATATGTACTTTAAACGAAAAGGTTAATATGATAGCGAGATAATGCGCGGACATTAAGGAGCCGGACGAGGAACGGCGGACAAATTATGAAGAGAACCGTCTCGAAGAAACGAGATCTCGTTTGCTGAACCCTTCAAGGTAAGAAAAGAAAATGGATCGCGAAGCAAATTGTCATTCGTTGTACTTTGAACGGAATCGTTTATTTCCTTCTTAAGAGAAACTTGTTCTCGGATATTTAACTTCTTGTTACAATTTTTCATTTTCGTAATTATCGAGGATGAGAATCGATTATGTGGATAATCAATTTATTACGAACTTATGTAGTAATTGTGATAAATACATAGTAAATATAATTCGACATTTTATAAAATTAAAAGTTGAAAAATAATGAAATTAATTGATATATATATAAGTTTTTTTTTCTTTTTTATAAAACTCTTTACTCGTTCCTCGCTTGATTTTCGAATGAAAAATTTCGATCTAAATCTCGCAATTTAGCAAGCAAAATGCCCGTACATTCTTTATTAAGATGCAACGGCGGTTTCATTTCTCCTAGGAACAAATGGGCCGCAAGTTATCACCCCGAGAGAGAGAGAACGCGACCCTTCCATTTAAAAAATGTAAATTTGTTAATGCAACAGTAGTGGGAGAAGCGTGAAAATTTGCCCGACAACCCTGCCATTTCTTCAGCTTGGTTCGTAGCCACCCTATTACCTGGGACTATTATCCAATACAAAAAATCAAATAAAGTATGCTAAGTTACGCTTCGAAGACTTTAGGGAGTCAGCCGAGAACTGTCGAGGGGTTGTAGAAACATTTTTTTCTTACGCCCTTCCCCGACCCTAGAAACGTTCGCCCGGCTACGTTCTGCCAACACCCATCGGCCACTTACACGCTTTCTTCGTCGCTTCCTATTAACTTTCAACAGGGTGTAAGAATTAAACGAGTCTTAAAGCCCGGCTCTCGCGATTTATAGGCAGACGAACGTGAAAATTGCCTCGACAAAAATCTCACGAAATATTCCTTCATATCGTCCGTTCGAGTACAATCACGATAAAATAATCGTAAAATCGATTTTCTACTATCACGCGTCATACTTCGAATATTATTCTATCGATTTTACAAATATTCTTGTTTCTTTTTCAGTGGAATTGGAATTTTTTCTCCCCATTAAAAATATGAAGTTGACAAGTTTTTCAACTTCGCGAGGACGATAGCGAAGCTGCGGAATGAAATATTTATTGAAACGAAATATTGAAGGTAAGACTGATAATTCTATTTCGTTTAATAGGTAAATATAAAAGGGAATGCGATATGCGCACGGAAAAAGCAAACGAGCATCGATTCTATCGCGAAAATCACCGTCATTCTTATGAGTACAAAACGTTCGTATCTCGTGATCCTCATATCACATAAATGGATATAACTTTCTACTAACGACCAGCTACGCAATATCGGGCTACGATTTTCTATCGTTGCATAAGCTGTAATAAGGTTGACGTAATGGGACCAGAAAAAAAGTATCGATCCAAACTCCGCGAAGCACACCGCGAAAGTTTGATAAAAACTCACATTTCACGCTTCGATAGGTTTCATTATAGTCGATACATATTATTCGATGTTCTTCCACGTGATAAAAAGAAGGGAAAAGTAGCAGGAGCTCTACGCTCAGATGACGTTTTCAAATAAACTTGTATCGCGATGTATTTGCTTTTGAAACGCGAGTGATAAAAATCTAACGTGGATGAAAATCGATGTATTAAATAATATATCCGAAACGAAAGCAAACGTACTCTTAACGGAAATCATTGGTGTTTGAATCCCTTCGCAGAGAATTTTTGCGTACAGGATCAAAGGAATCGCTCGATGTAACGACGAAAGTAGGTGAATTTCGAAATAAAGATGCGATCTCGCTCAAGGGACAGCCGAGTGACTTGTGTCAAATGTTCTCGACGACATTTAACACGGATTATAAAAACAAGGACTCGATGAACGAGCAGGGACAGTTGCTTCACCGTGCCATTAAAATACGCACTTGTTTCCTCGAACATGCACACGGCCACTTTTACTGCTTTCCAGCAAATAACGACAAATATGGTACTTTGTGGCTCAAACTTAATATCTGATCGTTTGTGAAATACGCGGCGCATTATTGCATTCCACGTTGTCGGACCTTGACTTCGTCCAAGATATAGTTCTCGATTTATGAGAAATATCTCCACGGCTGCGATCACCACTGAATGCTATTGGAATTCTACCGAGAATTTAGTCGTTTAAAAAAAAAGGGCTATTCAGTTACAGATACGCTTTCTTGTCTGCGTTACATATAAGCGTTACATACAGCCGTGGAATACCGGTAGCCTCGAACAATCCAGTTTCTTGGAAGCTCTTTTCACGAACATTTTAGAAAACAACAGGATTGCCTCGAAATCGAAATGTAAATTCTTGAAATCCAGAAAAAAAAATTTTTAATGGGCGATATTGGATATAACACGTCGTGCAATTGATAAAATTTGTTGTTATTATTTGGATTTTACGTTTCAAAATGTTTTTATTTTTTGATACGATTAACTGAACGATGAACTTTAAACCACGAATAGCCTTGAAACTGCATCGAAATAAAACGTAGGAAAGTAGCGTGTGCAAGTCGTAGACCTCTCTTTTTCTCAATGGGCGTTTTTCAAACTAATTAAAGCGGATATTAAATCACTTCTACGGTGCACACCCTTCGGTTTCACCGACGTACGACCTATTAATTAACGTTACCGATGCTGCAGAATATTACTTGTCTCAAGATTCTACAGATATTCCTCTTCTATTGGATAATCAAAAATTTAGAAAGAAAAAGAGGAAACCTTCTCAAATGAACACAATTCTTTCAAATTTTCACAATTTTCACCTAAAAATCTCCACTTATAAATTTTCTCAAAAAAGTAAAACATTCAAGTCTCACATTTACACATCATTTTTATTTGCAGGTTACCTCACGGCCAAATCCAAATTTCTTCAATTTCCCATTTGTTATTTAAATTGGTCAAGAAACGAGATGGAGTATTTCGAGTAGCGTGGCATCGAAGTTGGGGAAAAAGGAAGCGGACAGGGGCGGTTAGCCGGTCCGACAAAGGACGAGGATCCCTGAGGAGGCACGGCACGAGTGGGTCAGTGACGTCGGGCACGGGACAGCTTGCATATCGAGGGATCAAGGAGGGGAGCAGGGAGACACCGGGCCCTCCTCGAATGATCTTGACTCGAGGGAGAGAGAGCGAGTGGATCGAGGCGTTGGCGCGAGCGAGAGACGCGGCTGGGCCGCGGGCGAGTTGTATAATATGAACGCGGCGGGCCGCGGCGCAGTTTCGGCAGGCTATAATCAATTCTGATTGCAGTCCAGCATCGCAGCGCGATCCACCGGCCCGATAGCTGAGAAAAAAGTTCGCGCTTCCAACTACCGGGCTGCCCAACGTACCAACCACTCCGAGAGGAACGAACCGGCGGGGTGTAACGGCGGTTAGGGTGGAGAGAGTGGAAAAGGGAAATTGGTCGGAGAGATGGAGCGGAGGGTGTGTGAAAGAAAAAGAAGAGAAAGGAGGAAGGATATTGGAGGAGGAGATTGGGAAAGGGTAAAAAGAGATAGGGGATGAGGTGTGAAGAAGTTGGTAAAATGGAAAGAAGTAGTGGATTGAGAGAAGGGTACATAGAATAGAAATGAAATCAAAAATTTGGAGAAAAGAAAGGGTTGGTTTAGCAATTTTTGTATTAATTATTTACTTGAACGAGCATAGATTATTTACCACTGTAATATTATATAAGAAATATATGTCGTGAATTTTAGATGTCCGCCTCTCAAGCTTAAATATCGGTACATATCATTCGACTCCTGGCGAAACGTCGCTTCGGGATATAATTTCTGAACGGACATCTTTCATACTCGGAAGCCTCGCATTAAAACATATCGTAAGTAATTTGCATTTAATAGTTCTCGGCTCGGAGAATTGAAATTAAAATTACACTTGGAACTAAACTGTGAATATCGTAATCGGAAAAGATTAAATTATGCCATTAACTCAATTTAATTCGTAACACATTCGTAACACGCAGAAATTGTCTTACAGCCAAAATGTGCACGCCTGCTCCAAAAGTATAGATTCTCGAAAGAGAGATGGAACAGGAGGAAGATGGCAAGAGAGACGAAGCATCGACTCGATAAAAACGCAACCGAGTTATTTTATTTATCGGTTGGTCGGCAGCCAGCCTGGCTACGCCTTCGAAGTCTCGCGAGCTATCGTTCGACACACGCGGGAAGGAAAGAGGAGGAGGCGAGGAGAAGTCCGAGGTCCAGGCGAGGCCGGGTCCGAGTCTGTTCGGTTCTCCTCCGCCGTGCAATGGTTCGGGGAACGGCGGAAGAATGCATCCATCGGTTGTGCATCGGTGCAACAGCAACAACGGCACAAGAGACGCGCGCTTCTTACGAGACAACCCCTTTTTTCCTCGTCCCTTCTTCCTTTCTCTCGCGCTCCAGACTACGCTCGTTCGTCCGCTCTTTTTCCACGCTACGATTCTTTTTCTCTTTCTCTGGACGGTGTGTCGCGCGAGCGTCCGGCCCCATTAGCAGTTGGACGAGCCATCATTCAATAACGCTCTCAATGCCTGTGCGACCGTGTCTCTCCCGCGCGCACACTGTCCATGTGTGTCATCGTGCGACTGATAATCGTGCACCAGTTTCTTTCAACTGGCTGCGACAGTATGCAGCGACGATTGAAAATTAGAAATCGTTGATGCGTTTGATAGCATACGTGGGACGTGGCAAAATTTTTTAACCGAAAAATGTATTTTTAATCCTTTGCGAGATAATAAGAGATGAGGAATTCGAAACTTAGAAAATAATTATTCTTTCGTTATCTTTCGTTATTCTTATCATATATCATCTTATTATTATATTTTCTATCATATTATTTTTAATTTCGGTTAACTCTGTAACTCTATGTAACTAATATGTTATTTCAAAAATTTTAGGTAATCATAAAAAGGACAATTAAAAAGTAACATAGTACAGACTTTGAGGATCGTAAAACGTATCATCGCTTCGTGAAACGAACATTAATTAGCGGCACCTTACCGTTAAGTTTCTTATACGTATCAAGAAAGAACTTCAAGCTCGATGATGCATCGCAAAGATATTAAACCAAACCATCTCTGGTTTGTCCGTCAATCTCCAGACAAACTGTCAGAAGACCCGTATATACACACTGAAGATCTGCAATTTAAGTCGGCCAGACTCGACTGACAATACTAAGGCGCGATTGACGTTGGAATTATATACGTCGGATTACAATTTACATTTCCTATCTTAATTTGCATTTAATAATTAAACACATAATACGTTCGTGAGATATGTTCTTCGAGTATAATCGATTAGATGATAAAATTAAAATAATTTTAATCACGAGCGATTAATAATTATTTCTATTTGTTATTTTCAGTTTTTCTTTAATAATTCCTACATTTTATATTGAAAAGATATTTATAATTATTATAAAATATATTTATAACTATTTTACCATATAGTACAGGAGTTTTTTTTTTTAAATTGATAACTTTATTAATTTAATAAATATCGTTGTTCATATAAGATGCAAAGGACGAACAGAGCGATTAATTTTCATTCGAACAAAGCGACGATGGTTTTGCGGTCATTCCCTCTTATTGCGGATTCAATATCACGCGTGCACACGCGTGATTTATAATACTGATTAAATCCTTCGTATTTATCATTTTGCCACTGTCGGCACGTGTGTAACCGGTTCTCGCTCGCGTAGCTTTTCGACAAATTTCGTGAAAACAGCTAACGAACGATTTCGCGGAATCACGATATGACAATTAAGCGTTTTATTAAATAAAATTTATATCGGTAATACCGGTAAGAAAATTTTATAATTTTTGTTAAAAATATTTAAAAGATCTTTAAAATTATTTATATAATATATCCATGTTGATATTAAATATTTAACATTTTCCAAGAATGCTTATCTCGAATAATATCTTTTCAATTACTCGTTAAAACAATTACGATAATATAGAACGAGACACGAGTCATGGTTGTTTTTCTCGTTGCTTAATCGAATTTATTTAAAATGTACAGCTTACAGCCGCGGCACATTTCGACATCCGGCCACGCTTCTGAGTAACATCATTATCGATAAGATCAAAGAAACCCGGTCTACTGGAGTTTTCAGTGGAAAGTAACCTGTCAAGTCGGTCAGTAGCGCTACATGTTTCTACGACAATGAAGTGTCGGACGAGTGTAACTTTAGATGTACTCTTAAATCCTCGAGAACGTAGAAAAGAGGCAAGTAAGAGCTTTAATATCGATAATTTTCGATCAAACACGCGTATAAATTTCATTGAATTGTATAATTTTAAAATAAATAGAAGAAGTATTCTACGATAGGCCATTGCGTGTATCCTCTTAAATTTTGTAAAGAAGAATTTTTACATTGTGCTAGATTATTAAAGATTACACCACGGTCTTAAAGGGCTCTACATTAGGATATTACAATTAACTTTAACGAACTTCATCATATCTTGACCTACTTACATCTTACCACCAGCACAACTAGAACGATGATTAACGATCTCGAATGGACTATAATAATACTCCTTCTGATACTTAATCGCGCTATTTCTCACTCGCAACATGTTAAATAACCTGAAGTCTAAACGAGGTGTCTACCTAAAGTACAGTCTGTTAGCGTAGTTACTAATTCTACTGATTGCGTTCACTTTCAATTAACGTGCGTAACTTATATGATAATTCATTTATTCGAACGCTGGAAAGAAAAGGAAAAAATTCAGGTATTTAAGTTTTCAAATATTTAAAACTTAAATATTTAAATGTGGGAATATTCGAAGATTTAAACACGCAAACATTCGAACATTTCAATATTCAAACATTCCAAGTGCTTTCTAAATTTTTAGACATTTTTAAAAAAATTTGAAATACTCCAAGTTCTCAACGATCTCTATCGAAATTTTCCAAATTGCAAAATTTTTCCAAATTCCTCGTCTCGACGATCGAAACGATGAATCAGCGTAACGGGATTTCTATCCAATTCAAATTTTCAGATATACTTCGGATGATTCCAATCATTGGCCAACTGTGCTCCAAACAGTGATACTGTACGCGTGCGTACACGAGACACGATAAATCCAATTAGGACGAGCACGAGCAGCAACGATTATCGGAACTGTTTAATCTAATGCAAATACCGGACGATTGCATCTGTCAATAAAGGTTCGAGGCCGTCTTGAGTAGCGGCAGCTTCGAGTATACTGACAGAAGTACTCGAGCGACGACACGGCAACAAGTGGTGCTCGACGCACCGCTAGGTCAACACATCTCGTCCACCTCTCGTACTCTCGTTCTCGTACGTCTCGTACGAAGCTTCTTTTCACCGAGCAACTTCTGTGACATTATACTTGGAGCACCACTTCAATCTATCCGTCAAATATAGGGCCGAGGAGTACACAACGGAAAAGGCAAATGTTGTCCGAGTTCTCTGAAGACGCTTTACCTCGAATCAGGTGAAATAGACGTGTTTTAGGGATTGTTCCACCGTGGATTCAGCAATCGTCGATTCTCGGCTGTTATATAGGGTTCATTTGTACAATCGTGTTAAATCGTGTCTGAATCTTTTGAAGATGAATTGTTTGGCAAATTTTCAGGGTTTTTTCGATTTGATAAAGTTTTGTTTTTACCATATTTTTGAACGAATTGGTATTTGATAAATATTTTATAATTTTTTCTTTTTTTTTTTAGCGATCCGTATCACGTTTCGAGAGATTAAACAACATGATAGTTGCATCGATGAAAAAAAAAGGAGAAACATGGTGGTCAGCAGAGAACGGAGGAGAAAGGAGCCACGCTCGTTATTTCGAGCGCCTGGGCTGCTGGATAATTGATAGCGGAATGCTAATAACTTGGACGAGCCATGGATTATAATAAGTTTCTTGCGTATATCGCTTCTTGCCTTCGTTCGCTGTTGTTATAAACGTGTCACAGACGATCAGTTTTGTCAGTTTATCACACCGATCTTAATTAATTGGTTCAGGAAATCTAGGTAAATGAAAATAAATAAAAAGACAATTTTTCGTGACATAGTTGATATGCATTAAGATTCTTGACATTGAATTATATGATTTAAAGTTTATTTAATTTAGAAAACAGCTATTGTAATACTTGTCACTGAGTCGTTTCAGAATAAAGCTGTTTTGGAAATTCTGCAGATTAAATTTAGAATTGCAAATTTAGAATTTAGATTTTATTTCGAAATTGTTTGAAAAGGAAGTTTAAAGTTTATGAAACATTTTAAAGATAATCCTGGAGGACGGCTATTTTCAGAGTTATTCAATTTATATTGATAGGTATATAGCGCGTATATAGGTATATATTATACGTTCATATTATAGAGATTCGATGGAGAGATAAGACAAAAGAGAATTAGACACAAATAAATAATTTCTCTATAATTAAACGATGTTGTACATATTTTTTTGTCTGGAACTAAACATTAGGATTAAACATTAAGAATTTTAATTTGTTATTAAAAGATTGAAGATTTTCCTTACTTTATTAATGAATAGAAAACATTGAAATTTAAATTCATAACTTTATAAACAAAAAAAAACAATTATAATCATTTTCTCCACTTATATTTAGTCATTCGCATCATATTATTCAATCGTTTTGATATTCGAAATTATATAAACATTTCCTCCCATTAAATAAAAGAATAAACAGAGAAGAAGAAAAACGATGAGAAAAACGGAAATGAAAACATGAGAAGACAAATGATGTACAGGAACGATTAATCGAGAATTTCTATTGAAAACGAACGAAGTCCATTTACCGTACACGTATCCCATTCTACCGTCGAATAGATTTACGGCGCAACGTGTGAAAATTTGTAAAAAATCTTAATACAATTTGCTAGAAGATTAAGCCACGGCGAGTGTATAATTACACGAACGGTTCGTATACTTCCTTTTCAAGTCCTGTCCGGGATTACGTATCGCCGTATACTGCATTATGGAGTGTGAATAATTATAGTACACGAGTGGAACCGATGAACGAGTGTACGCTCACTGCCACGCCATTGCGACGATTAACAAAGAACAACCGTGGTCGCTTTTCGAAAGGCTTCCTCGAAAAGCGAAGGGGCAGAAACCAGGAGGAGAAGCAGACGAACGAGAAGAAGGACAAAAGAAGAAAAAAGATCGTATGGAGGCGGTTATCTCGATTAGATCTCTGCATCGGATCCATCGATCGTCTTGTCAATTATCGGAATCGTATATCGAACCGCGTAAATTACGGAACACGCGTCCCATGTGAAATAATATTGTAGGTTGCGCGACGCAGAGACGCCGTCGTGTGTGCGCGCGCATGTGCGCAAACGCATCGAAAAATGTAATTGCCGCCACGGAACGAGAATCGGTAAATTTCGATATCATTCGTGTGTTCGTTTCGTTCCAAATTTAGAAAATTGATCAGTTCGATTCTGGCATTCGTATAAGTGTTTATTAAGAATGGGAAAATTGAAACTCGGATTGAATCATAGAATATTTCGCATCGGAGTTCTTTTCTTTGCGATGTGTTGAAATTGTGTTGTGAATAATTGTCGAACTTGTACGAACATTTTGGATATTGATTATAGAATTCGAAGAATTCGAGAAATTTGAGGTAAGATTTTTATTCAGATTTCATGTTCGGATATTTACTTTTCTCTATGATTAAATTTATTAGATTATTTGAATTTAATTATTAGTTAATTATACTTCTTGACGATATGACGTCATTCTAACCTCAAAATGTATTCGTCGAACAATTGATTTACTACGATATAAAGTGATTTCTTCTTTGTTTGAACATCTTTTTTCGTTATATATAAGTATTGTAATTGCAAAAAATAATGATTGTATCAATCATTCTCTTAAAAATGCGAATATTTAGTTGGAAATGACGAAAGAAAATTATGTATTCACAATCATTGATCACAATCTTTTTACTTCTCGTATAATGCTTTTAATCTTTCTTCTAGCTTCTTTTCTTTCTAGCTTATTTTGTTATTAAATTATTAAAATCGCAACTTAAAACATTTTTATACATTACCAAAGACGCTTTTATCCCTCCAGAGTACCATAACCAAAGCGTAGAAAGATTAAACATAGCAAACTACCATCAAAAGACACAATCAGAAAATACACGGAGCAATCTTCCTTCGCTCCATTTCCACTCACGTCCGCGCTTCGAATCCAAAGTTGTCATAACTAATTGAATCCTCACACGTATAGTACGTATACGCGACGCGAGTCACGATAAACATTCGAGTCGATAGAATCGCTTAGCACGAGATAAACTTGTCCGTGGTTGAAGTTTATTAACGCGCGGCACAACCCGGTTATACATACACCATGGAAAGAAATCGTCTTTATAAATATTATACGAGAGAGACACGAATGTATAGCGAACTGGTTTCGCCGCGAGCGTTGTGTTATCAGCGCGAACCAGTTATGACATTTATAGCCGCCGATCCCAAAAATTTCAAAACTTCACGCACGTTTTACGAATGACCATAGACTATTTCTACTTCCTTGAATGATCCACGTGTCGGTACGTTATGCGTAAATTACGAGCTCGAGATTCTTTTTTTTTAAAAAAGAAAGATATCTTTAGTATTTACCATATTTTAATATTTCATACATTGAAATTTATTTAGCGGAACGGTATTCAATTTAAAACGAATTTGAAATTAAACGTTTCTTTAGTTCGAATGATTCTTTCATATTTATTAATAGATTATAAATGGAAATGAAATTGTAATACAATGAAACGAATTCTCTTTTATTTTAGGAGAATTTTAATTCTCTTAAAATAAAATCTCTTGATTTCGTTATCATATCATTTTATCTTAATACTCGAAATATCTACGCGGTATTCCGAATTCAATTTAAAATATCATATTTCTAAAAAAATCTTTGAATAATAAGACAAATTCAGAGACAATTCGAGCTATTTCTGTCACATCTCCAATCACCCCGACAAATTACCCCGTATCAACGAGCGCCAAGTTTCATCTCATGGTAATCGCAAAACCTCGTCCTAGAAGCGTGTTATTAGTTTAATCGTTCCCTAACCGGCGTGAAAACTCGACCCAGGCGAAAACAAATGAGCGAAAAGGAGGAAAGGGACGAAAAAAGAATAAAAAAAAAGGGCCCGATGAAATCTCGGCGTTTCCGTCATTTCTGCCAGCAAGCTCGTTCGTGCAGGCTATATTCGCCCGCCGCGTGCCAAATTACATTAAAACTTCCTACGTGTCGAGCATGCTCGGCCTAGGGTACACCGAGTATGCGTATACAACGAAACCGCGAAATAAAACCCTTAGACAGAGATTGGCTCGCATGTTTCCCGTAATTTCGCACGAACAAGCGACATATTATTTCCCGTAATCACGCTTTAGAGAACCGAACGAGGAGTTACTTCATGCTATGGTCTATGTTTCGTTACACGGGGGTGGGAGGGAGTTGAACAGAGATAAGAGGATGGTTACGCATCGAACTACATAACCAACTATTGGTCATTTAATTATTGTATTCTGCCTCATAAATTATTCAGTTCCATAACGTTTGCCGATCTTCGGGAATTATTTATTGCGCGCACGTGAAGGGGGTAACAAACGCGTCTAATTATTCGCGCCGGGCGACGATATTTTTGCGCGATTATGATCGATAGTTGTGGGTTTTTTGAACGAGTTTCGGAATATGTAACAAGTTTAAATTTTCGATCGTGAAGTATTCGGTGTTGTGTTAAAATTTGGTTAAATGTTCAATTTCGTTTAGGTGTCGAAGATGTATATGAAAGTGGGTATATTTACGGAGAACGAGTTACTTAATCGTAAAACTTTTAAAAACTTTTTTTGGATACGTGTTTAGTAATAAACAAGTAGAATCATCGAACCGTAATCATATACTCCTGATATTTTCCGAATGGCTTAATTACGCGATGAACGATAAGAGGAAATAACATAGCAACGTTCCAAGCGAATGTCTAATAAACTTGCCGGTTTTGAAAAAAGGATCAAGGGAATCGCGAGATAGAACGTAAAAGACATTCGAGGTTCGTAGCTATCAGAGAAACGTCAACGAACTCGATCGTTCGTCTAATAGGAACTAAGGGGACAGTCTCGGGTATTTAAGCAACGTGTTTGCTCGAAATGGGTAAATATGGGAGTATTCGTTTGGCAGAGAAATATTTACAGGGTAAATTTCGAAGGCTGACACTGTCTACCTGTCCACTCTTCCTCGATGCATCGAATATGGAAACAAGGAACTCGATCGTAAAGCATCGACCCTTAAGAAAGAAGAAAAGGAGAAAGGGGAAACGATGGATCGGTAAACGGTGGAAGAATATAATCGGAAACTGGGGAAAAAGGAATGAGAAGAAAGGAGAAAGAGAAATTAGCTAGGACCTTTCCTCCCCTCCCCCTGGAATAAGAAGAGCGTTTATAAAAGAGGAAGGGACGAAGGAAGGAACGAACCTGTAGTAAGGGAATCCCTGATGAACGTGGAGGTCCATGGGCATGGCGGGATGCGTGGGCCCATGGTGTGCCGGCGCGGGGGTGTACTCAGCAGCCGCGGACAGGGGTGGCTGCATCATGCTCGCCGCGGCGGCCGCATGGTGGCCGGCGAGCATAGCCCCCCAATGGAAACCCGGTGCACCGGGCATCGCCGACGGATGTTCCAGTTCGAGGCCGCGGTGACTCGTGGAGGGTAACGCGCCACTTCCGCCCGATCCACCACCGATACCAGCGGCTCCACCAGCACCGCTCCCGGCGACACCGCCGCCGCGGTGCATCAGCCAGCCCTCCACAACGAACGTCGATCTTGTCCCTCCGTTGAAACACCTTTGATCACACCTGATTCTCCGAACCAACAGTGTACAACCAACAACTCACACACAACGATCCAACGATCGACACTTCCGGTCTCTTTCCTTCTTCTCCTCCCAACCTCTCCCCTCACCACCCAACGCCGAACCTTAACAGGTTCCCCTCTCGCCGATGTATCATACACCACCCAATGGCAGCCTCGTGTTCCCCTACGATACCTCCACCAATAAACTCGAAACCGAAAGGTCGATACGGCGAATAACGATCACTTGACACACTGTGGACACATGATTCGGCCCCGTGCACGACGCGAGCCGGCGGCCTCTCCGCGAGCCTGCCACCGGCCCCGGAACACGGCTCACCGGACACTCTCGCGATCCACTAGCGAGGCGGATGCGAACGTTGATTCTCGTATCGCGTTGCGGCGGTCGCGGTGGTAGCGCGGCGCTCTCCCTGGTCACGTTCGGCGTCGTCGTCGTCGGCGGCGCGGTCCTCGCCGGATGTTCACGGTTACGCGGGGGAGACAGGTGTTCCCGTGGCTTCCTCTCGCGAGCCGCTGCAGCTGGACGGACCCGGAGAGTGGCGCAGCCTTTAGCTCGGCCATGAATGACGCGCCGTACCTCGAGCCACTTCGCGGAGGCGGGGCCTGCTCGCGCCCACGTGACACCTACCGCCTCCGTACCTCGCCCCCCGCGCAACCCGCTCTCCGCAACGCTGCCCAGCCCTCTCCTCTCCCTCCTCGCGCTCACCGGCCCCGCTCTCCACGCCAGCTGCCACCTCTACCACCACCACCACCACCACCACCACCACCGAAGTCGATACCGTGTCCTCCGCCGCCGGTTAAGCTTGCACCCGGACACCGTCCTCGATTCCGACTAGATGCTACCACGAACGTGGGATGATCATCCCAATGGCTGGTCGAATAGCTTGGAGAAAAGGGAAGGAGGATCTGTCTTGGGGACTCTCTGTTTGTTGGCACACGATTTTTAGCAGGGGGTAGGCTTGTGAGAGCGATGGAATTTTGGTAGCGAATTCTTTTTCGCCGAATGCGTTGGGGATGTAAAAGATGATTCGATCGAGGTATTTGTTATAAAACGACGAAAGGAAAGGAATGTTATTTAAAGTTTGGATTATAAAATTGCATAATGTTTTATATAAGAAAGGATAAGTATTATATAGGTTGACAAAAAGTTTCTCCGATAAACGAGGTGAAACTTCGCCCTTTCACTCACCGCGTATAGTGTTTTATCGCATTCCAACGGTAATGATCTATCAGTGGATACTATTCCGCGCCATTATTGTATTCATTATCGAATTATCTTCGTCTTATTGTCCGACCGTACGAAGCGCTCGTTCTTCGTCGTTATTACTTTTAGACACCAGTCTTCCTCTTATTTTTTTCTTATTTTCCGCGGCAGAAATGTGATAAAAAGAAATCGTAGATCTGTCGCTTACATTTTCATCGATAAAACATTTCTTCAAAACTCATTATTTTCCTCAACTTATCTTCTATTAAATGTTTTATATATCACGTTCATAATTCATTACTCGAAAAGTAACGTATTAATAATCGACTCGTTTTATTCGTGATGCTACTCGAAATCAGGCGAAAAGATGCATCGCGAGAGGGGGGTGAAGTAAAATCCGCGAGGTACCGCCTCCGATTACGAGGCGCGGAACGAGGAGGCACGTCGACACCCTCGCGAATCGACCGAACCGTAGACGCAAGCCCGTTCTGACGTAACACTTGTTGAGCCGATTCACCCCCGCGGCCATCCCTCGATGGACATTTCGCAAACGACCGGGGGATGTGCCGTGGAATTTCTGTTATCAACTACTCGACTGCCACGGGCGAGCTGGCCTTTATCATCTCGACATTCGTTTCTCGTGTCGAGGATCGAATGTTACGGTTGATCAGAGGGTTGATCAAGAGTCAACCAAGGGTCAACAGAGGATGAAAAATTTCCTACTTTCTTCAAAGGAATTACTCGGCGGTTTAACGCTTCCGTAACACGTGCAATTCACAACAGGGTGAAATAAATATTGTAGCGTTTGGACGCGTAGGGGAATAATGTATAAAATATGTGAGGCAAGGCACGTCCTCATAATTCTATCCCACTACCCCAAAGTGTCAGAAATATATCGTTTCTTCGACAGTCTTGACAATTCGTTTGATCCTTAACAGGATCGTGAGTGGAATCGAGTTATCCTTCGAGAATTATTCAAAGTTATCTACCTGTGCTTTTGTCGTGACTGTATTTCGCTACCGACGAATTTATTTAATCGTAAAATAACGAAATAACGCCCTTTCTACCCGTTTTTCTTTAATTTCTAATTTCACGAAAACGAAAATTTCCATCGTTCTCGAACGTTCTCATCCCCTTTTTCTCAGCCGGCAGCTTTTCATTTTCACGATCCGCGCTCGAATTATTACTTCTAATCAGAGATTCAGGTACGCGAATGGAAAATAAAAGCAGGGGAGGGTCGAATCGGCCGACGGTCCGCATGAGGGGCCCTCGGGTTGTAACCAGACTGCTACAATAAAAAATTTAATCAAAATGCCCTCTTGGTAATTTACAGCTCGGCCAGCCTCTCAACCCTTTTGGGCGGCGAAAGGAGGAAGGAAAGGCGAGAAGGGGACGACGGAGAGAAAAAGAAGCCCGTAGGAGTCATAGAGGAACGCGACACAGCCCATTTCCTCGCTCGAGGGCTCGTCCCCCGTAAAAAATAATACTTCTCGTCTCCGCTCATTTGCCTCCTGTTAAACCCGCGCCACTCTCACCTTGACACCCGCTGCCAACTCGTAGATTACGAATTAGAGACGTCAACTGTAAACTTAGCTGTAAACGCTCCACATCGAGGGGGTAAGTACGTTTTTCAAATACGAACGTTTAACCCTTTCGAGATGGATACCGCTCCCTTTAATTAAAACGTTTTACTTCTAACGATAACTTAAGAAACTCCTGCGTCAACTTTTCAACTTTCCTAAAATCTAATTTTTCTCTCCGATAAGAACGTGCCAAGGGAAAAAGTAAAATAAAATAGAAATATCAGGAGAGCAATATTCTGTTAGATTTTTGCAACAGTGATCACGAGAATTTGAGAGCGCTCGTTATTGTCGGAAATTTTAATCTTTCTTCGATAGAGTTCACGGATTATCGGTTAAAGAATCTATCCAATCGATAATCCGACACGTTCCTCTTCCGACTCGATTCGATATTCCGCGAGGAATGGTACTTGACTCGTAGAAACGGTTTAATGCCGTAATCCCGTTCCGAAATTGCAAACGGCGTTACTCGTCGCCATGATTAAAGGGCATATCTATGCACGTCCGATTAAAGACCGCCGCGGTCGCAGCAATAATTTATTTACAGCTACGACTTACGATATCCTGGAACCATTAAAGGTAGATTCCCGGAGAAAAGTTTGGGCCGTGGTTGCCTACCTGGTGGGTACAGGTGTGAGTCGTAATAACATAGCGGCCGCGCCCTTTAACCTCTAATATCCCTACCTTGGTACCGACTTCACTAACGCCGCCAACAATCGGCCCCGGGTACACCGCAATCATCCTCTACCTCTGTATCAATCGCCAGCGGATCATTATTGCGGATACACTTAGCATTGCGCTTTCTCCACCGTTACTTTTACCACTGCACACGTGCATCGCCCGTTTCGAAATATTCTATCGCGATTCTGCTGATTCTTTTAACGGAAGAGTCTTTTTTCGAATTTTCTCCCCTTCTCTCCTTTTCTTCCCTCTTTTTTTCTTTAAGAAAGATTTGACGGATTTTCTTTCGTTTTTAATGCAATTGAAAAGTTTTGAATTTTGGGGGATTGATGAAATATTATATCGAGCGAGCGAACTCTTTGAATTTTTTATTTCTTCTTACGTATTCAAGAAACTTTGAAATTTTAAAAAAGTTGAAAATATCGTAAGATGTATAAGAAGAATTTTGCGGGAAATATTGGAAATATTATTGAGCGTATGAATCCTTTGAATTTTTGTTGCTTTCACGAATTCGAGAGAGATTGAAAAGTATAGGGCGTTGAAATAGGATTGGAAATATGGTCGAGTGAATATACGATATCGTCCAAAACTGTAATTTATTTCTCCATGGTGCCAAAAAATACACTAGAATACTTCGTAATCGTAGAAAATATTGATATTGTTCGGATATAAGTATATAACATGTTAAACGCAACATGACGTGTGTGAATAATGATATTGAATGACGTGAAATTTTCATATGAATGGGGTGTACATTTGAAATGAGGGGGGTGTGTATGGTGTGAATGGCAAAATCGCACAAATCTGAGCAAATAAAATTAACGATACGTATATCTAGCAAAAAAAAAAAAGAAATAAGAAACAATAACACCATTAAAAAAAACACGTTCGTTCGATAAAATTTCAAAATTGAAATTAAAATTCGATATAGATATTATCGAAATTTATTCGTGTAATTTTAAAAATTAAGAACATATTGTTTCACTGAAATATAAAATAAAAAGAAAAAAAATACTGTTATTTTAACGAACGTGTTTTCTTATGGTTAAATAATAAATCGATTCGGCGCTGTAATCGACAAAATTTAATCGATAGAAATTAATCTTCAAAAAATCGATAATTTTATCTTTTTTTTTTTTCTAAAAAAAAAAGAATATTAAAAAGTGAAATAAAATATTGATCGAATGATCATGGCCATGCAATAACTTTATGCCTAATATTACGGCGCCAAATTTAAATTAATATAAGGAATTACGCGATATTTGAATTACGCGCATTCGAAAAATTCAAAATAAATCTTACAAAATTAATCAATACAAAAGTTCAATCCTCCATGAACTGAATCGTCGTTTGTGACATAATATTGTAAAAGACCGATAAAATATTCATTTTAAAAAGAAATGTAAAAAGAATACTTAATAATGGACAGAAAATAAAAATCATACTGATCATTGTAATACTAATATAAATATATATATATATATATTTATAAAAAAAAATACGGTTCATGGAGGTTTAATGTGTTTGTATTTTTTAAGACGCAATACAAACAGGCATCGTACTCTCGAAAGTATTCGATAACTTTGCCGCAAAATAGTCCGCTGTTTCTCTTTTTTTTCAAATTTTCCGTCATCATGATTAAAATATAATCTAATAAGAAAAAAAATTTTCCTGAAAACAAAATAAAATATATCGTCTACTTCCGAACTAAAAATTTCGAGCACGATAATAATAAGAAACAGAAACTGCGGACCGCTGTAATTATCATAATACAATTTGCAGATGATTCTGCAATTAAATCCTGTAATTAATTTTTTTGTTTTTTTTTTTTAATTTTTATCCCCAATATACAGCAATATTTTCACGTATTGCCCTATATCATAATTTTAAAAGTAAAACCGCATGCAACGTATAATCTAAGTAGCCGCTACAGCAACGCAAAGGTGAATACATTTCGCGACAAATCAAGCTGTACAAAGCACGACACGATCATTTTTGTTCATATTTTTTTTTCTTTTTTTTTTTTTCTCCTTTTTTTCCCTTTTTGTGAATTGGGTGATAATGCGAATGAAATGGAGGAGAAGGAGAATTCTTCTCGTATTACGTATTTATTATATATATAAGTAATATTTTGATTTCTCAGGTACTTTATACACATTATCATAGATAAAATAGGCAGATGTGAGGCAGGCCTCGTGTTCGTCGAGTCCAGTTTTTTTTTTCCATTCAATGTTCATTCGCCGACGAAATAACGTCGACGTTGAATATAAAACGTAAATTCGACGAACAAGGACTTGAAATCGTGGAACGTCTCACGATGTAATATTAAAAAAAAAAAGAGAGATATTCGATTTTTTTTTTAAATAATACAATATGAGACGGATCCTGTAATAAAGTGCGTGATAATGCTCTAGCACTATGATCGCAGAAAGCAGATCGATTTTCATCTTATTTATTGCTAGTTTCTTTTCTTTTTTTTTTTTAATTATTTCTATAAAATTATGTTTTAAATTTCGATTTTAAAAATCCAAAATATATTCCAAAATAATTCTCATTGAAAAGTGTTCTTTAGATCGAAGAATTTAAAATGTGAATTTTCCTACGAATTTAAAATGAACCTTCCAAAGCAATTAATTCTCAAGAATTGTGACGAATTACATTTCTCGACCAACGAAAATTGTTCTGTTGTCGCCTCTTAAACTTTTCTCTTCGACATAAAA
Organism: Apis cerana; assembly: GCF_029169275.1. Taxonomy (NCBI): domain Eukaryota; kingdom Metazoa; phylum Arthropoda; class Insecta; order Hymenoptera; family Apidae; genus Apis; species Apis cerana. The sequence continues at coordinate 8,769,265 of NC_083863.1, forward strand.
CTACCCCTCGGGGTGTCGTTATCTCGCAGATCTCAATGAAAAGTTTCACCCGATTCCACGGGGGGGAAATCTGTTTAATAAAAAATCAGGTATGCAAAGAATACAATCTGCTCTTGTTAAACTCTATACTTTCTCTCTGTGTATGTGTGTGTGTGTCTGTGTGTGTATGTATGTGTTTGAATGGATAATTGCCATTGTCTTTGTGTACACGTGCGTCGTCACCATTTGTCATCGCCGTTATGGACACGTAAGTACAGCGTTTCGAATCCCGTGGATCGTATATAGGACTCGGAAGAACTATAACACGATCCACTGCATTTACTGCAACTTCTCTCCTTCCTCTCGTTTTCTTCTTATTAAAATATCTTTTTTTTTATATTTTGGATCCCTTGTGATACATTCCTTCCAATTGGAAAAATTGTACCTTGATCCCCATTCTTTCATCTTTTTCCTTTACTTTTCCACCTTTCCTTCTTACTGATTGTAAGATATCTTTTTGCATCTCGTGGATCTCCTCTTGCGGTACATCCCTTGAAACATTGGAAGAATTATACCTCGATCCACTTCGACTCCATCGTCTTCCTTTTCTCCCTTTTCTCTCTTATTAAAACACACCCCTTTATCTTATAACGTAGCATGCTTATGAATACAATTCTACTTCGAATTCAAGTCGAATTCTAATCCCCACGCTCCTATATCCTCATCACTTCCGCTCAAACTCGAACGCAGAGGACGTTTCAGAACGCCTCACCAGTTCTTGTTAGCCACGTGATGGAAATAGAAAAAAAAAAAATATCTAAATCCGCAAGAGATTTGCAAACTTGTTCCTTTTCGAGGAATCTTCTTTCTATGTATCTTGTATCTTCTCCCTCGCTTCGCTAGATTCTACACGAAAAATCATTTTGACAAAACTGCCACTAACTCGTCAACACACTCGTTTATAAACGCGTGCACGTTTATGTGGTAAGCGTCGACTGCAGAATTTCTCTCAAAATTTACGAATTCTATTCTATTCTGAATCGTTCGTTTCTATCCTCTAATTCATTATGTTTCTTTCTTTTTTTTTTTTTTTTTAAGCGGTCGTTCTGTTTTCCAACCAGCAACACGTTTTTAGTTTTTAAGATTAAAAAATGTATATTGATTATAACTAATTGATTATAATATGTAATATTTGATTTTTTATTGCATCGCTTGTTGAAAAATCGAACGACTGCCACGATCCACATCGAAGCACAAGATTAATTCGTATTTTATATATAATTCTAACCAAGCTGAAATTGAGACTTTCTATAGCCTACGATCCCTTCTCCCTTTACAAAATATCTCACAAAATATAATTTCGTTTTTGTCCATGAAACTCAATAATTATATACATATATATTTTTTTTTCAATTTTATAGAAAAAATTGAAAATTTTATCGCTCGATTTTAAAGTGCTATGCTTTTCATTTTACACACGCGCTATTTACATTAAAAATTGCGTTTTTTTTTTTATTTGATTATAATCTACGAGTTTTAATCATCGAATGAAATATAAAAACTGTGCTTTTGGAAAAAACTGTGTAGAAAAGATAAAATACAGAAAATATTCCCTTTGAACTCGAAAAATGTTCAGTCGGTGAAAAAACGGATCATTGTATTGTAATTGTTCGTAATTGTAAATTGTGTACAATTGTAAAAAATTGCCGTCTAAATTTCTATCGCGTGAAAAATTGTTGTGAAATATTTCTCCCATTATTATATCAAATAATAATTATCTCTACGATGTATAAAAATAAAATTCGAATTTTTTTTCCCTTTTCTCTCTAAAATTATTATTCTTTTCGCTATCTATTACTTCCCGTCACGCACAAGTTTTCGGATCGAAACCGATCGAATTGAAGATTGCGCGACGAAACTGTAATCTTACTACCTCTTATCGAAGATCAATTCGCTTGGAAAACCATCGAGATAATCACAGCGTTTAATATTCTGCAATGTATCAATGATAATAATATAAAAACCTTGGGTACAAATTTTATACAACCCGATGTTTCATTTTCAATCGCACAGAATTGATTGAATGTGGATCGAGCTTTAATCCTACGTTAGACTGTTGAAAATTGAAAAGTGTACATTCTTCGATTATCGTTGTTTTCGCATATATTCGCTTTTATACTATCAACCTACGACTCGATTAAAATGAAACATCGCGTACACGCAAAGAAACGCCACTAAACGTCTTTCTAATTTTAGTACCATTAGTAACGAGACGATTTATTCATCGTACGAATGAAAAAAAAAAAATCCTTTAAGCGACAATTAGAAGCATATATTAATATAAAACCCCACCTATTCCTGTTTCCTTAATCATACTCTGTTATCATTTCGTTAGAATCGAGTAAAATCACCTTCAAATCGTAATTAAATCCAATAAGACAATGCTCTCAATTGAAGAGGCAACATCATTCCTAAAATCCCATTTGCAGTATTTATATTTATCAGTACATTCTTTCTTAAAATTATCCTCCATCTTGAGGATTATTCATCTTCTGTTATGTATCACACGTATATTTTCACACGTTTTCATTTATCATCATTGTCTCTCACAATTCTTCTTTCTATTTATCTGGAGCATGCATCATTTTTGTTCCAGATTCATGTTACTTAAGGGCATGTTTCTATTCTTTTTCAACCCTTTCAACGTATTTTATTTTCCTTCGTCCACGATCAGTGGATAAGGTTTGTTTTTTTTTTTAATCAAACTCATCTGCCATGAGATTGTTATTATTCGATACCCTTATGAATTTTCGTGGGTGTATCGATCGATGATCGATCGATGAAAAATTTCGCATAGAACTGCCAAGTTCTATGGAACTTTGAAGAAAATAATGTATCTTGTTCTTTGATATATATATATGGGATGTTCTTCGAAGAAGCAAGATAATTTCACGTCAGTACCATCTGGTAACTGCTCTGGTATCGCTGAAATTATCACAGGATCTGATTAGTCTCATTAGAATTCCAGAAACCTGTGTTTATAACAGTTCAGATCTCTTTTTGTCGATTCAATTTCTTCGAGTGGAATCGAAGACGATTTAGGTCTTCTATTTCTTTTTTTTTTTTTCTTTTTTATTAGAACGATCAAAAAGAGAATCCGAAGATAATAACGCGGTTAGAAGAAAATTCGTTTGCTATAATTCGGAGTGCCGTGAATTCGAATGTCAACTTATTCTATTATTATTATTATTATTATTATTGATACTCTGTTTCATTGATAAACAGATTTGAAATCTTTAAAGAGAAATTCTCTTTTCTCTTCTTTATCTTCGCTTCTCTATATTATGCAAGTATTAATTGTTAATTAAGTTCGCTTTCGAGAATTTTAGCAAAGGAAGTTTCTCCACGGTAGCACTCGATCGTCGGTCAAATGCTACCTACTGCTCTCTTAAAAACAGTCATCCTCTATATATAAAAACAAACTAAAAAGAAAAAAAAAACAAAAATTGTTGAAAACAATAAAACGATGATATTACTGTCATTTAACATGCATGACAGTCATCCTATGGAAGCGTTCGTACATAGAACGTAGCTTCCTCTTCGTTTTTCAATCCTTCATACAATGCTATAAAATATCTTCTTTCTCGATCGACATTAAATTACAAACAATAATATGTATATGTGTATATATATAATTTGCAACATATATATATAAATAAATATTTATACTATATAACAAAAAGCGCCACCGACTCACTGGTCAGTTTTTAAAAAAACCTCGTACTCGATTATGCGAGTTAAAAATTCATTTCGTTCGTCGTCATCAATAATTGACTTTGTTGCAAATTCTTTGAAAATAGAAGATAAAGTTTTCCCTTTTATAAATATTTGTCAACCTTATCTTTCGTATGAATCGTTCATATGTATATATATCGTTTATTATATTTATCTCGATTTTCTTCGTTCTTCTAGAATTTGCAAATTATGCTAAGAGGTTTCGATTCGTGTTTACATTCGACGGTTCAAAGATTGTCTGCGTGGCTTTTTAATTCTCATTCATTCTCGATTTCGCACTTGGCTAAGAGCAGGTATACGAAACTATACTTACCTCTCGTTCTCATACACGATTCCTACGATTTTTAAATATTTCATCTTGCTAAAAATTCGTATAAAAAAAAATTCTTCCTTATTCATCGTTGTTTTTCTTTTTTTTTTTTTTTTGACCTAACACTCATTGTCTAACGTTACCTCAGTCACTGATTACATACGTTTATTCTACTAATTTTTTCTTTTTTTTTTCAATTTATATCACAATTTAAAACGAGCGCAGATTTTTCCCGCTTGAGCGCAATTCGTTGCATCTCTGAAAGAAACTAGTTTGATATTGTTTTATATACGGACGAAATTATAGTTTCTTAAGTTTGAGCTTCCGTATTATTAATTGACTCGAAAATTGAACACTCGAAACTATTATGGCAGTACAAAAGGATATACAGTATATTAAATTAAGAAAAAGCGCAGTGAGATCGAGAATCGAGTGTGCCAACGATTCTTTTACTGTGAAAAAACAAGTCTATCTAAGTTTCATCTTTAAAAAAAAAAAGAAAAAAAAATAATATGAATACAAATATTAAAAATATATTCGAGATATCTAACAAATAGATCTCGCATCTTCAAACTTATCTGCGTCAAACGTTTAATTGAATAATTGAATCAATCCCCAATAAATTCTCGCGATTCTGGATCAATTCTCCCAAGCTCGTTGACAGAGTATCGATACTCGAATGTACCGCGAATTTTCCAAAAATTATGCGCGCTCTCATATACGACGACACACTCTACAACGACCCACATCAACTCGATTTCACGAAAACGCAATGACCAAAACGTAATTGGGGGAGGGGGAGCTGTGCTCGGTGACTGAGGAGGTTTCTACGATGATTAGAACGATGTATTCCGTGGAGATCCCATGGAGCGCGGACGCCGCGTCAAAAGCTATTCCAACAAACGACCGGACGTCGCGACGTTCAGACAGGTGGTGGCCCCCTTACGTAGCGCAGTTGAGGGGTGAGCGAGAGGTTCAAAGTGTTGGTCGCCTCGCAGCAATGAGGCTCGAGGAGGCTGGCCGCGTAGAAGAGGGCGACCAGGGCCAGTTGGAAGGGCAGCGCAGCTCTCAGAATACGCGAGATCCAACTGTGGGAAAGCCCCGGATCGTGGTCTGGGTCCCCGCCGTCCGTGGCGCCACTTTTCGCCGCGATCGCAGCGACACGCTCCGTACCCTCCTTCGACATCACCGCGATGCTGGCCTTCTTGCGCTTGCTGCACACAAGGAAGATCGAGTTTTTCTTTTTCTTTCTTTTTATACACCTTTGCATCGATGAAAGTTTCGTTCGTATACGTTTTGATTTTCGTTGGGGGAAGGAAAGATGCTTCGAGGCTTCGATTTGATAATAGTGCACAATGGGTTGATCGTTGGATGGATTACAATGATAGGGAATTGGACTTTTGGTTTCGATGAAATTTTTCTGAAATTGTTGGAGGGTAAGAATCGAAAAGTTTGGAGATGAAAGAGATTACACATGTGGGGAACTGAGAGATAGAGATGGTCGGTGGGGTTATACGATAGTCGGATTAGTTTCCGTGTTCCGAGATTAAATTAATTTTAAAGCAGGAGGTAAGGAGGAAGTTCGGATAGCTACGAGACTTCAAGATGTCCCTGTAATCAAGCAAATTAATTTACAGCGTCCCACGAGGGAAAGACAGAACAGGACAGAACAAGTAAAATATAAGTTCTCGGGTAAATCAAATCGGATATACATGTCTGTAAAACTTTTGTCGTTTAGTGACTTTCGATGTAACCGTCACATTTGTAATAACGATACAATTTAATTTTTCACTTTAATAAATCGAAAAATTAGAAGAATCGGAATCTTCTTTTTTTCGCTTGCTTTTCGAAGCAAATAAAACGGTATTAACGTTTAAAGTAAAAGGAATGGAAAATAATGGAAGCAAAGACGTTTCTAGAATCGAAACAGGGGAAAAAAAGGACGGAAAAATACGGGTCGACTGGAGAAAGGGATCTTTTACAACTTTTTTTATGATGCAATATGCCCGACATTCTATGCTCACGAAAACTAAACCTATTACCTTTGCCACTGTGCAGTGATTAAATGCGACTATAAAAAAGCATTCTTCAAACAAAGTTAAATAAGGTGGCTGATGATGGGAATTCGAAGTAATTGCGATTGAAACGGGTCACGAAACGAATCCGTTAGGGGGAGAAAGTAAAAGGAGAAGCTTCGTTTTCAACTTTGCTCTCTCTTTTCGATCTTAATTTTCTCATCTTCATCCCTTACCCACGAAAATCGAATTTGAAAAATTCCAATTATTAAAAAAAATTAGATATTTTATAAATTTGAAAAAAAATTATCGAATCAAATTTAAGTAACATTCGTTCAAATATTTTAGCAAATATTCTTCAACGCGGTTTCGAAAGGGCAGAGAAGAAGCGTTCATTCACATCTAACTTCTTATATTCAAATGAGTGGACGCAGTTATGGGAGTAGAACTATGAACGAGCAAGTTCTTGTCCCCGCGTCTAAATAGACGCCTTCATTCTTTGCCGCTCATTTTGACGTTATGCAAATGAAATGTGCGCCGAGAAAATCGTTCTTTATTCCCTCGAAAGTCTTGAAACGTCTGAATAAATTAAAAAAAAGAAAAGAAAAAGAACACACCTCCGCACGTTTACCCCGCTAAAATACTTTCTCGTTTCGATACATCGAAATTCGTAATTCACACATCATCGTATATAAAAATCTAAATTTATTCAAAAATTCTAACTCTCTCTCTACTGCTACTATATACCAAATACCGATTTATAAATCGATATCATAACCAAGATTACGTCAGATTCGAAACACTATCCACACGAATTGAAATAAAAAAAAAAAAAAAAAGAAAAGAAAAGAAGAAAGAAGGAAAAACGGTACTCACTCGACGAAATGATGAACCTGGTTGCTGCTCGTCCTCTTGGCAGCCCTCGCCTCGACACTGGCGGCTGTGCGTACGATCAATTCTCTGCACTGCTTCTGGAGATCCCTTAGTTCCGTTTCCGCGTCCTCGACACGTTTCAGAAGCTCGACCAGGGCCTCGCTTCCGGGCGCCAACTGGCTCTCCAAGCTGCGCGTCAATCGTCGAAGGGCGGCCAATCTTCTCTCCCGCTCGCTCAACTCTTGCTCGCTTCCGCTGTCGGAGATCCCGCTGTCGGACAGCGAGCCACCTTCAGTCAGACTGATCGGCGACGAGTCGCCGAATTTCCCCGACACACCGCTGCCCACTTCCTCCGTGCTCGAGTCTTTCAACACCACCGTCCCGTTCTGAAACAAGAAGGCGTTCGCCTTTCATTCTCTTCTCCTCTCTACTGCTCTATTTCTCTTTCAGAATGGTGCTTTTGTTGTCAGGATTATGTAATTACGTTATATCACGGGTTACGTTTGCTCAGAAGTAAACGTAGGAATAGGATGAAAATTTTCGATAATTTGTTTTAAGTCAAATGATGATGAAGAGCAATAGTTGATGTAGCTACTAATTTGAAATAAAGTTACAATTTTTTCAGAAATTTTAACTGGTTAATTTTTCAATATATTCATTTATTAATTTAATCGTTTTCGATTAATTTGAATTAAAATTGGATAGAAGGAGTAACACAAATTACCTTTCGTTCCGCGATCGATCGCAGAGAAAATCAGGAAAGGATGTGCTTAAACCGTGCCACTGATTAGATCACGGGACGCTGATAGGTATAAATATACCCTGAGAGAATACGATATCGAATATTGCATAATCCAGTGTTGGTTATTACCAGCGGGTAACCGGAAGGCATATAAGACGATTATATACGAAGGAAGAAGGGGGCGGAGATCGGGTGAGCGAAAGAAAGGAAGCAAACAGAGAGAGACGCATATTGTCACTGTTTCTCTCTGAAATTTTAAGATTTTTCAAGATGAAAATCAATATACGAATGTTCGATAAAAATTTTCGATACTTTCGTCAATGGGAGAGACGTCGAATATATGCGTTTGGGCTGACCTGAACGATTTATTAGGGTTGTTACATATCACGTGTTTTTGACTTGGAATCGATAAATTCTAGAAGAGACGTGGGTTGCTTAAATGTTCTTAACTGTGATTCCTCTTAACTTTGCGACTGACTTTGACGAGGGACTTGTTCGACAGAAGAAAAAATGGGGATAAAAAAAACGATATTTTCTTTTTTTATTGTAAAAAATCTCTTACAAACTCGATATTCTTTGCATTGTGTCGGGAACGTCATTGACAACCCCTATCAATCTCGACACGTATCGTACATAATGTAAACGAAGAAAGAACAGACAACGATAGAAAGAAATAAAGAAAGAAAGAAAAGTATTATTCCCACGACACGAAACATTGATATCGGACGGAGTCAATGGTAATAACATTCAAAAAAAAAAGAAGAAGAAGAAGAAGAAGAAGAAGAAGAAGAGGTAAAAGAAGAAAAGAGAAAAAATAGGGTGCGGAGGATTGCGAAACAAGGATGAGGACACGAGAGCAAGAAGGGGAGAGGAAAGGAAGGGGTGGAAGAGGCGAGGAGCAGAGGGGGTGGGCGAAAGAGAGGGTTGGTTTAGGCTGTTGCAGCGACGAGGGAACGGGGAGGGAGGGAGGGAGGCTCCGGTAATGAAAAGCGCGATCCGCATACCAAGTAGCAACCTTCAACCTAACCTATATATAAGTCGGTATACTCTTGTATAACGGATAGTAGGTACGAAGTGAGTCTCGAAGTCGGAATCCACGTTGCCCGAAGGACCAATCACGTAGAAGAAAACTGCGAGAATTCCTTATTTCCGGTCTAGTAGGGCGGCCCGGTAACAGGGCCATATCACCCTCATCTTCCTCTTTCTCTCTCTTTCTTTCTCTGATTCTGGCACGACTAACCTTGGAATATATCGCGTGTCATCGTGGCGGATGGAGGGTTAGGTCGAACGTTTTTTTTTTTTTTTGGAAGTGGGAGGTATGGATGGAAACGGTTCGATTTCGTTTCCAGCCATCGATGGAGTTTGCTTCGAGTTCGTTTGTAAGTAGGTGACGGCATTCGAGTCCTTCTCGAGGATACTTGATGACCTCTGGCTCTGCTGCAATCTTTTTTCGAATCGTGTTGCGAATCGTGATTGTATGCTTACTTTGTGATCTCTTCGAGCGCATATGATTAGAATTATCGTAAGTAATTAAGATTTGTTGGAGGAGAATATCATATTGGAGAATCTCTTAATAATAAAAAAAAATTGTATAAAAGTGAAAGCAATAATAATTTTGTACGTTACTTCGACGATCAAATTACGATAAGTATCGTAAAACGTTCCATTCGAACGATTAATTATTTTTGTTGAACGAGGTTAGGTTCGATATTTCACTTTGATATATAGCACAGAATGTATAAACTCGCATCACAGCTGTGTATCGAGCTGTCCGTCGAGCTTACGAATTGTTTCTATTCGATCTTATAATTAGACCCATCTAATTCGATCACGGCTTATAATTAGGACTTGGCGACGGGGAATGAAACTAATGTAACGATCTAAAGGGCAAGTGGATCAAGGAGGGAAAGAGAGAGAGACGCGTGATAAAATCGTTCGAACGTAACGTTAGGAGGTGAACCTACGTACGTGGAAGGTTCACGCGGTTAAAAAGCGAGTCTGAGTTATTGCACGTGAAAAGTAAAACTAGGTATTACCGGGATAATTGGGCCGTGTAACGAGCCGGCCAATTTTTCCTGTCTCCTGTTAATTTGAGATATCGCGTTACATAAATTTCCGGTTACCTCTCCTCTACGATCCTCGAGCCTTTAACTTCTCCTCTTTAAACGAACTCCTCTTCTACGTATACAGACGATAGATGGAAATTTTATGATAAACAGCAACTCGATTTTTTCTCTCTCGAACGTATTCGTATATTCGGCTCTTATTAAAAAAAAAAAAAAGGATCGGTAATTTACATGGTTATTTATATACAGAAACTTGCTTGCTCTCCAAATTTAGAATTTTGCAACCGAATTGATTTCGCGTAAGCATCGATAGGACGGTTAAACGCGATAACGATCAATTTCCACAAAGATCACTAGGCAAACAAGCAGTTGAAGCGGTAGCGTTCATCGTGCTCCTTGACCGGAAGTGCTAATCAACCGAGCCGAGCCTCTTAATCTCTTCTAGCCCACGTAGAAAGTGGGTGCTCGTCGACACCGGTATATCCGCCGGCTACAACTGGTCAGTCGACCGTTCACCAGCAGCGATATTAAATTTGTATTTTTACGCTGATTCCACGGCCCATTCCCGTACGTGAGGCGAAAGGGAATCGTTCGGCCGATTAACGATCCGAGCTCCCCAGGGAGCTCCCGAGGTAGCCGAGACACACAGCTTCCCAACTCGCACGCTATCCTAAAACTCGTCTTTCTCCCCTCCTCCTACCCGCCCGTCTCCTATTCGCTAATATTTTATTTAATGCCTATCAAAATTTATGGATTTCTCTCGGTCTCGGCCAACGGGAATTTAATGTTTTTGTCTCGTTCGTGGTTAAAAACAATGCGGGTTCGATTCTGATCGAGGATTAAATAATGTATCGTAAGTGGTGTCTTGGAAAAGGAATTTTCCAAAGGTTTTTCTTTTTTTTTATTCTTATTCGATATCGTTGGTTTAAAATAAATAGCAGAGGAGAGGAGAGAGGGATTGAAATTGAGGGGATGGGATATTTGTACCCTGGAGGAGGAAATCGTTGTGGTCCAAAGATTCAAATTCAAAAATTACGATTCGAAAGGAAAATAATACAGAGATAAAAATTGATTACAAGGATTAATCTTTTCATATAATTCGCGATCGAAATAAACACAAGTAGGACTATTCCATATCTCGAATCATCCCCAATTTGATTTTATCGCTCCAATCGGAATTCCTTCTTCCATTATCCGTTGCTCTCCTCCCCCCAAGAAGCGATCGCTTTCCTCAAAAAGAAAGACGAAGCGAGCACTTTGTAACGCTGTTCCTCGATAAAGGGTCGGAAATAATAGGAGAAAGAAAGACGTAACACGGTGTGCATGAAATTATCCCCACGAGTGTCGTAGATCGGCGAAACCGAGCGGATTATTCCGTCTTGACGGGACTTTGAATACTCGCGGAACGGAAACGGAGATGGCTGGCGGAAGAAACGGTTGCAAGAACGCTGCTAACCTTTCGCGGGGGTTGCTAGGAGCAGCTTGGCTTTGTTAGGGTGAAAATATCGTGTCGCGGCCCATACGTCTTCCCGACAGGCGAAATAAGCGCGGAGACAATTGGAAATTGCCAAGGTTAAAACTCGTGTTACTTTTTCGTTTACTGGATGTTTGCTTCGTCTAATGAAGATTTGATTGAACGAAAAATAGAGAAAAGAAGTGAATTGATAGGGAAACAGTGGAAAAGAAGATAAATACAAATAATTCTAATTATCGGTTATAGGAATCCGTGCTTGTAAACCCCGAATCGGGGTCCCCATATCTCGTGGCAAGGCTTCTCTCGATTCCTCCGTGTCACCCTCTTCTATTTCGTTCTATATGGAGAAACTTAAAAACAACTCGCTTAATAAACGTAAATTTTCGAAGAAGGAGAAGAAGAGGAGGAGGAGGGACTATATAAATAGCGATAGGAAGGAGCCGGGAAGAGGGGCAAGACGGGGTCAGATTAGAGGGTACGTTTGACAGATGACACTTGTCGATATCGTGTTTCGGTTAAACGCCACCGCATCCCCCTATTTCCGCCCATATCCGTCTTGCATTTGCATATAGAGTAAATCTCGGTCTCGCGACTGGCTTCCACGCTTTTATGGACTTAAGGAGAAAAGTAGCTCGAGGTGAAGCAGGTGGCAGGTTTGTTATCACGACTTCCGATTGGCCTGGCCGTGTTCCGCTTGTCAGAGAAACGTGCTACCCGCCCCGCGATATTTCCACGTCTACGTCTCTCATTTTTTTTTCTTCCCTCCTCCCCGTTACGCGATTAGAATAACTGGTTCCGCCTGATTGCTCGCCTTATTACCTCTCAACTTCGATTCTCGTTGTTCGCTTTGCACGCTTAATTGTTTCGCTCAATGCAAATATATATGGATCGAAGCGATAAAATTTTTAATCTCAAAAAACATTCTCTTGAAGAATTGATAGTAATGAAATAATGGATCGAGAAAAATTTTGAAAATTCTGGGATCTGGATAATAAGGAGAAATATATTTTTTTGGATGCACGTAATAATTCGTATCCGAATATAATTTTTCAATCCCTCCGAGAGAAGAGGCTTCATCGTTGGATTTTTACCTCTACAAGGAAAGGTTTGGCGCGAAGCAAAAGACGAGCCAATAAACATGATTCGCCTTATAATCTCGTCTTCCTTAGGAGAGCCATATCCCTAGAGTTCTTCCGCTCTCAGCCAATCTAAGCGGGGAAATGGTTTTATGCACACAAGTGATGCCCACGGGAACCGTTACCCCGTCCAAGGACGTTGAATAATTGCTGCCAGCTATCTAACCGATTGAAAATCAAGGATACCGTGGGAATATCGCCTAAACGATTTCGTTCAACCGTCGATGGATATTAACACTAGATGCGATTCGTCAAAAATTGCAGAAATAATTCTGTATCCCCACCCTTCCTTCCTTCCTTCCTTCCTTTAAGTTTCAAGAAAGAAAGAAAAATGATAAATTTACGACGATTCGCAATCTCAAAATCGAAAAATGAAAACTCATCCGTATGTGAAGCAATTTTCATCCATCACACGGATGGAAGAATAGGATGCTTGTGCATCGTGGAGTTTCGTGGAAACGATAATAGGCATGATAGAATGTAGAAAATGAAGAGGAGGAGGAGGATAGAAAGGACCGAAGGTTGGACCCGAGAATAACCATTATCCAAGCGAAGGACGTGGATCACGATGCAAAACGATCGATCGGCGCGCACTTACCGGCCCTTGTCGGCCCTCACGATTCTTCTCTTTTAGTCTTCTCAACGTCTCCTCTAATCGTCACACGTAACATACGTACACACGTGCATACGGTAATGGAATCGAACAATATTATCCATCGTCGCTCGTAACGGAATGCGATTTTCTAACCGATCCAACGAAATAACTTTGCCCTTTTGTACATGCGTTATGGATGAGATACGTTCATTTAACGTAACGCGAATTTTAACGCCAAGATTATACCTGTCTTATCTTATAAAGGATTGAAGAGAAATAATGTAAAAAATGATAAAGTGAATTTGGTAATGATTCTCAACGAGAATCAAACGAAATAAAAACTTTACGATATATTCCCCGCTTTAGCGAAATTACTCTTCAACGCGGCACTGAAAATTTTTATTGTCCAACCATTTTCCGCGATTATCGGCCTCGACTCGTTTCCTCCACGCTTACAACGCGTTATCGAATGAATAGGACTCTAAAAATGGAAGTTTTCTAAGAACGATTCGTCGTATCCATAAAAGTAAGAAGAAGGTCACTGCGAATGGGAAAAAGACGAGGCGAAGTTAATTTGATTCGATCGAGCAAAAAATATTTTTCAATCGTACGATTTCAAGTTTGGTAGAAAATTTTTTTTAATTCTTCAAAACGAGTAACGTTTCCAACGAAACCTATTCCTCCCGAATGAATAATTTGGATCCGTTTTTCTTAAAATACATGTATTATCTTACCTGACAACTGATGTCTTGTTTCTCGGACAATAACCTTGCGACGTGACGAACTGACGATGCAACCTCCGAAGTGGCTCCTGCCTGTAGGGCCACGTCCAAAACTGCAAGCGTGTCTTTATCCCTCCGTAAAGCGCACTGAAGCTCCGACAAACGTATACTGAACTGTTGGACGGCTTGCAGAGCGCACAATTGTTGATTGCCTCTGCAAAATATAGTTCAGCCAAGGTTATCGTGGGCGGGGATAGATATCGAGGATAGAATTTGCTTAAAGCATACGATACTCGATCAAAAACTCGTGGCCTAGAATATTTTTCGTATACGTTGAGTTAGATAGAATTGTGTAATCGTTCTAATTAACGATCTCTATGACGAATTTCGAAAAGTTTTGGCAGATAAACCGCGTGAATGAGAACGTGGACTGATTCTTGAAGTTAAGTGAATTACTTTCTAGACGATAGAATTGAATCGTTGAAACAGATAAAAGAGGAGGTTCGTAAATATGTGTACGACGAAGAAAATAATTTGTAAATATCGAACAAATGTTGCACTAAAAAGGATGCAATATAAAATAGATCTGAATTTAGTAATTTATCGAAAGAAAACCTACTTTTCTCGATGCAATCGATGCTCCACAAACATGAATTATTTCGAGTTCTCGGAATCGGTGAAAGTGAGCCACGAAATTGAATGGAAAAATCGCGAGACGGGTCAACACAATAAAAAGTGGAACGAGGGCGAAAGCCTCTTGGCAAACAGTAAGACGTCAAATTATTAGCGGATCTCCCCGATGACGGTATCGGCAAATAAGAAACACTTTAGGTCGATCCTCGTGGCCCTAGGCTCGCGCCATCCAATGAAACCAAGAAAAATGGTTTTCCACATCGATGTGCGATCGAAAGAATCTCTCTTCTTTTAACGAGAAAGAAAGAAAGAAAGAAAGAAAGAAAGAAAGAAAAAGGAAGGAATAGTTGGAGTAAAAACGAATAAAAATGAGAAAAAACGTTTAAAATTTTATAAGCGACAAAATGGAGAAGAAAATGGCCATATTGGAAAAATGAAGCGTAACACAGGCCGATTTGTACGTTATAGAGAAGAGTCGCGTGCGCTCGTGCAAAGAATAGAAATTCCTGGGGAGAGCGTCCGAGGGATAGGATTGACCTTTGTAAAAGCCGAGTGGGTCACTGGTAAACCCCTTTGCATGGGTCAGAACCCCTATCAGACGGGGGAATCAAGTGCTCATACGGCAATTAAAACGCGCGTGGTGGCCAACCACCACGTGCCTCTCGCTTCGAACACGTATCAATTTCAAGGTTCGTGATTCGCTTCACTCGCTGTATTTATAATGCCTCTACATGTTTCAAAGTAAATATACATTTCAATTGAAATTTTCGAGACGAATATATGCTTGAGATATTTAATTTTTCGAATTATTGATTACTCGATTTATTCTTTCTTCCGAGAGAATTGATTGAAATTTAGTAAAAATTTTCGCGCGACTATGATCTACGATTTACTTTTTTATATGGTAACAACAGTCGTTTCTTCGTGCGCGCGATTTAGAAACAGTCCAAGATTAAACTGGCGATCCCGGCTAAAACTAGTAATCCCGTGACACGGGTCGAAATCCCAAAGATTCGAGCCCTCGTTGCCTACGGTGTCCATGGTTCCCGCTGTGTTTGCTTTCGAGGCTTCATTGCCTCTCATAATATTTGCCCAACGTCACACGACCGGCCAGCGAACGGTCAGTCAATGATCCTAAACCAGCTATTCCACGCGCTCTACGAAACTCGATAACGTTCGTACTCTTTCTCGAAAAGGAAAGAAACTCTAAGGAACAAGAGGTCCCGAGCGATTGCGTTGTATATTGTCGTTAATTGTCTGATCCTTTTTACGTTCTAATCGTAAGAATCAAGAATTGTTCTCGTTACTCACTTTTGAAAGGTTTCATCCCAGACGCGATACAGATCCGCCACGCCATCCTTGAGCGCCGTGAAGATCAACGAGGCGGAGTTACCCAGATCGGTGATCAGTCTGTGCGTCGAGACGTTCAACGCCAGCATAGCCGCCTTGCGATCCCTCAACGCTGCCAGTTCGGCCTAGAACATCAAATATACATTTTTAGTGGTTACCTTCTTCGGCTAACTCAAACGAATTGCCCCGCTCTTTGCGAGCACGGCGTTGGAGGGGTTCGCTTTGGGGTTGCGGGTGATGTATAAACTTGGCCACAGTAGCAGACCACAACGCACAAGTTGTACAACTGTACAACTTACGATACAAGAAGTTTGTCGTTTTAAAATTTTATTGAACAATAATTGACGAATAATTGAGATTGCGTGCATAGAATTCGAGTAACGTATTTTAGCATTTTTTTTAAAAAGAAAAAAGCGTTAAAATTTGAGAAGAAAAAGTGACCTAGGTCCGGAGGAGGTACATCACGGACTCCATTTTTAGGAATATCGAGAGCAGAGTCAGGCAGAGTCCGGCATCAAGGGCGAAATAAACGTAAGTTTATCAGGAAGAACATAACCGAACTATAAGGGTTGGAAGAGAGCAAGGTAGACGATGGAGTAACCACGTCACGTTGTCACGTCTCTCCTTCGTCCTACTGCAGGAGGCGACCGACGAGGGCCGCATAAATAAACCCAGCTTTACGACGCAGCCCGTAACAGAACGAAAACGAGAGCCCCTCCGCTTCGTCCACACCCTCCCTCTCTCTCTTCCCCTCTATTTCTTCCTCGCCGCTCCACCACCACCCCGCGTCATTTCTCTCGCGTGACGAGCAGCCACGGTTCAGGAGAAGATCGTAAACCTGCTCTCCTTGCGGTCATCGCGCGTCTCGACATCCCTTTCCACCTTACTTTCCACTTTCGTGTACCATCGAGTAATTTCTGTCGTCGTAACGACGGACTTTACTACTGTTTCCTTCTCTTGCGTTTGTGTCCAGCGCTCATCTCCTCCTTTCGAATTCTCGCCAATCGGGTTCTTCAGAATTTTCTACTCTCTTTTTCTATCTTTTTTTTTCTGGATTTTCCATAATTGATTTTGAAAGATATATTTCGTTTCGACGAGAGAAAGGGATAAGGATGTCTGATTCTATTCCATAATTTTAAAATGCAACTTCGTAAAATGGAAATTTAAAAAGAAGTAATTTTAACAGAATGAAAATGTTTTTTACGAAATAAAATATAGTAAAATGTATCACGAGTGACAAAATATAGGGTAACAGATAGGGATAAAAAGGCGCGTTGCTCTCGTTCGAGATTTCCATCGCCCTCCATCAATCAAAGGATCTTCTCGACTGCAACGGGAAATCATAAAGACCGTGATGTCACTGATACGATTTCACGTCGAGATTAGCTTCGTACGTCGCATTTTATATTCCATTTGTTACGGTCAACGTAATTTATCATTACCATTCCCTTTATCTTATCTCCAACATTCTTTAAAGAAAACTTCCCATCTCGTGGATACGAATCGCATCTCTTTCTTTTCTTCCCTCTTTCGAAAAAAGAACGAAATCGTAATCTTTTCCACCATTCCACGCCTCCTTTTCGAGAAAAACTTAGAAATCGAAACTCTCTCCTCTACCCTTTCCTCGATCCCTCCTTCCCGCCGTAAAACTCGCACAGCGGCTTCGAATCGATATTCTTCGCGGCTTCCCCGCTAATCGATGCAAATCCGTGCACGAGCAAACGACGGATACAGCCGCGATTCCGAGCACGCTATCGAGGAGGTCAGACGCGTGAAAAGCGGCGGTTCACGCGCGTGAGGAATCCGCACCGTCTCCGCCTCTGCGAGAAAAGAGAGAGAAGCGTGCGCGACGGAGAAGGGAGAAAGAGAAAGAGAAACGCTTTCGTCCGACGGCGGTCGCGACGAAAAGTGGCTGGCATTGATATTCCGGGCGCATGGCGAACACAGAAGCACCAGATCCGCGGCCGTTCCCCTCTTTTTCAACCACCCACTCGCCCCTCTTCTCCCCCTTTGGCAGCCCTCCGCCCCCTCCCGATCACCCTTGTTACACACCCTTTCCCTCACCCTTTTGCCCTTTCGACGACGCGCCACCGCAACGCAGACACGCACATTCCGATCTAATTCAATTTCCAATCAACAGCCAATCAATTGATTCGAATTCGGTATACAGAGCGGTCGGCTGCCTCCCGATGTACCCTCTGCATGCCTATGAGCCTGCTCTGCCCACACTCTCTCTCCCTCTCCTTTTCCTTCTCCTTCCATTCCGTTCGCCGTTTTCTTTCCCTTTCGCCTTGTTTCTCGCTTTAAGGCCGCTCGTGCTCTCGCCACGATCGAGCAATTGGGTTTTTTTTTTATTTGGAACCGGGGTACGAGTGACCGCGATACGACGAGAGGAGAGGGATTCTATGGTTCTATTGACGTTCGAAGCTTAAATAATCGCGCAAGTTTAAAAACAAAGAATTGTGTTGTATAATTTTCATTGTCTGAGAGAAGAGGAGCGAGTTTCTGATGTAAATAATGTACATACGTTCTTTTTTTTTTCTTGTCGAATATATCGCGCAATTATAATCGTACCCGTCTCGTTTTAATTCGTTTTAAGATACCGGAGAAGTTACTAATGGAAGAAAAAGTGGCGCGCGACGATTGGATGGAATAAAGGTATAAAAACAATTCGAAGTAGCTCGTATCGAATTTGCGATCGGCTAACAAGCGGCGTGAAAGCCTTTCGCGATTAACCTCGTTGTCTTGACGGACGCATTGAATCCGTATACGTCGCTCGTTTACGATCTTAAGCTGCTTGAAAGTTCGTTACCCGAGGACGCGCGCGGAATTCGAATCGAACGATTGCGAACGATCGAACAAAGTCGTTCTCGAGATTTTATCTCCGAGATGCGGGTTTTTATTATCTTAGGTCAAGTTGAACCTTTTTTTCTTTGCTCGATATATTGAAAACGTTTGGTCGAAAAATTAATAGATCGGAGAATAATATTATTTTGCGAAATAATTATTTAATTTCTTTTTTTTGAATATTTCGAAAACAAATAAATAAGCACGTTCGTTGCGTAATAAAGTACAGTAAAGTAAGTTTTTCCCTCAAGTACAAGTTCAAATAATTGATGGTTCGATTAGAGATTAGATATTAAAAGAAAGAAAAGAGAAAATCAGATAAACAGAGTTTCACCGTACGCCAAGGTACCGAGAACTGCGTCTATTCGCGTTAAAAATGCCAGACGAATGTAAGGAGAAGGCTAGCCAGGTCTCAGACCTTTTCTCACGAGGGAGAATAGGAGAATCGTCCAAAGGCGGGTCACGCGTAAGAAAGTGCGAACGATCGCTAATGAGCGGGGATATATCGAGACGCGAGACGCGGTGGAATTACGCAATAACGCAATCACCGGTCCGTGGGTGTCGCGCACACGATCCCCAATACCTCGATCGAGGCCTGTTTACGAATACGTAATACACGCGGAACATTCCATCCGGAATACGCGCGCCACGCCGCTGCACACTCGCTCATTCCGTCGCGCTTTTCACCGTACGTCGTGCATGCGAAATATTCGCACCCGCCGACCAACGCGGCTAATCGATTCCTGGACGGGTTAACGTCGATTCGCTCGACGTTTCACCGAGACCATTCCGCTCGACGTGTGCCTCGAATGTTTCGCCCCCCTCCTCCTCCTTTTATTTTTAACTTGGACTCGCTTCAGCGATGTCTCGTTACGAGAGATCGCGTATCGTTGCGATATTTTTCTATATTTCTTTTTATACTTGCTGTCGTCGTTTTCACTTCTCGTTTTTTTTTTAAATTCACATGATATTCAAAGGATTGATTTTATAAATATCTGAATTGGCATCCATGAAAGAGGTCCAAGTAACCGGGCAAATACAAAAACCTACCAAATCTCCTCGACCGCAATAACTCCGCCAAAAATCCTGCCCGAAAAAAAAAAGATACACAAAACCAATAGCCAACACCGATCCCCCAAATATCGAACACGAAATTAATCCCTGAAACGCGTGCTTCCCCAATCCTTTGTGCACGGCTTACTTGAACGGTAAATCGCGTCCCCAACCCTTTCCCCTTCAAAACCTCGTGCGGTTACGAGATGTGTCCTCATCTCTCCGACGAAGCTGCATTCTGGCACGTGGAAGAAAACAGAGTCGAAAACTACGATCTTCGAAGCGACCCGTCAATCGCGAGGACCAAACACAACGCGCGAAAACATGTAAAACAAGAAGAATCGGCGGTTGGGTGTTGGCGGCTAGACAGCCTGCTGCATAATGCAGCACAGCGACGAGTTCACCCGGCAAATGTTGGACGCTAATACATCTTGATGATAGATAGGGAGCATGTGTTTGGTCTTCGCAATGAGGTTGGTAGGGACGTTAGAGATATTACGAGGAAGAAAGGGATCATAGATGGGTACGTTGGACAAAGAGAAAGCGAATTGTTCCTGGGTAAGAAACCGAGAAGAGCGGAAAGGGTGGAAAGGAAGGGGGGAGGGAGAGAGAGAGAGAGAAATATGGGAAAAGGAACCGTTGGGCCGAAGGAATGGCGAAAGATCGAAGAAAGTTGAGGCGAAAATGAGAAGAATCTGAAAATGTAAGTGAGAATCGTGGAAAATGAGCAGGATGAAGAAAGATAGAACGATAGAGGGGAGGTATGGGAGGAGAAAGACGGAGAGAGAAACAGGAAGGGAGGAGAGAGAGCAGGGTGTTCCAGAGGTTTCCAGAGGGAGGACGGGTTCAGGGAGCGTAGAGGCAGGCTGGGGATGACTCTCAGGGGGTGGAACTCAGAGGGTTGGCCAGGTTCGCCGGCGTTCGCTCTCGCGAGTTGCGATGCCGAGCACGTCGCCGTCAGACGAGCGTACGTGCGACACGACTACGCTTTTACGCCACTCTCTGCCTCTATCCTTGCCTCCTGACTGCTCTCTCCTTCTCTTTATACTCTTCTTCTTCCTCCTGGGCGACCACCATCCCTCCGCGTGTTCCGGGCTACGCCGTGCTCTAACGCCATCCCCCTTTTCCTCTTTTTCTTACTTCTATTTCGCCTACTTTCATCCCAAACCCCCACACCGACACAAAGCTTTCTAACTTCGTTCTCGAGGATGTTTTTAATAATGCCGGAGCTTGTTCCGCTACGACGAACACTCTCAGGGAATCGAATGTCGCGTGCTCGAAATGGGGATGCGATTAGCGATGGGATGCTAACGATAAAAATTTAAGATTTTATAAGAAGAGTAAGATAATTTAGGTGCAAAGAAAAAAGTAGGTATTATTTAGAAGATAATATTTAGTTGGATGATTACGTTATTAATGATAAGTTTAATTACGTTTTTTCGTGTAATTTCTTTGTTGCGTTAAAATTGTTATTGGAAAAATCTATTTTAAGAGTGAATTTTACGCCATCTATAATCGTTATATTTATTGATAGATTACTCGGACGGTATAAAGATTCTTGTCTTTGCTGAACTCTCGGAAATAGTATCGGTAAAGCAAGAGAATGCTTAGTTACCGACGAACGAAATTTTATCGACATTTGTTATATATAATATATAATATTATATATATAAATTTCATAATTAAAATATATATTTCATTTATTCATAAGTATAATAATTTTGCGTATTTTGACGCGTCGATAATATTTCATTATTAACATGGACGGATATTATTCCAATTTATCTATGAATGATAAAAATGGAATACTTTTGACAATGATCCATTTTTTAAATATACGTACAATAAATAAATTAAAATTATAAAACTTAACAAAAACTTAATAAATACATAAAATATAAATTTTAAACAATGTATCGTATAATTATAAATTGACATTTATTATTATAAATATCATTATTAATATTATTATTATAATTATTGATATTATAAATATAAAATTATTAAAATTATTATTAACTTATACTATCATTTATAAAATTTTAATTATAAAAATTCAAAATATAATATAAATTTAATATAAAAATCATTTTTCATGCCATTCGCGAAAATTATATATTTATTTTAAATTTAATCAATTTATATTAAATTTTTATTTTATGCTGTAATGAAAAATTATTAACTGCATAAATTAATAATAAGATAGTTTTACGCAATTATAAGTCGAAAATTAATATCATATAAAAATTAAAATAAAAAAATAATAAATCTAATTTTAATTGATAAAAATATATTTCAATTATTATATTTATTATTGTAATAAATTATTTAATGTATAAATTAACAATAAAAATCTAAAAATTGTTAAATTATTGAATATTATATTCAAAATATCGATTTTAATACGACGTATATGTTCGGTAAACTTCGTGCCGCGAGCGCGTATAAATACGAGGCGAGGGGACAGAGCGATCATTTCGTATCGAACGTTCGTAGCGAACACATCGTTATTAAATTCGTATAACGATAATTTTTAATTATTTATTTTTATAACAAATTTATCCTAAATTAATATTTAATATAATTTTATAATATATTATTTATTGATTTTATTTTTTTAATAATTAATAATTATTCATATATTCATACTTATTTATATAATATATAATTTTATAATAATTATTTATTTATTTATACATTTATTTATCTTTTTATTTCTTAGTATTTATATTATTTTTTTATTATTTCTTTTACTTATATAGATTTATTTATATTACATTTATATTTATATTCATTTATTTTTTAATTTTATAATGTAATATAAATTAATTATAATCATTTATATTTTATCTATATTTTATTTTTTTTATTTATAGATTTATTTGAATATTTATGTATTTAGTCATTTATTTATTTTTTATTTCTTTTCTGATTTTGATTTATTTATTTATTCATTTACTTACTAATGATTTATTTATTCATTTTTTAACACATATTAATTATAATAATTTATTTTCATTATATTTCTTATGTTATAGGTCTCGACGCAATCACCTCCTTGATGAGATCCGGTAATTGGCATCGGTTTTTATATTATTTTTTGATTAAAAAAATTTTATTACAAATGTTTCATTAAAAAAATTGTGAGTAGAATATTATATTAAGAAGATTAGTTTTTAAAAAATTTTTTTTTTCGTGTAGTATGTACAGAATTTTATTTTTTATTTTACAAATTTTTTGATAAAATTTTTATGTTCTATATACTTAGATATAATATACTTTAGTAGCTTTTTTTTTAATGAAACAAATATATTCTTAATGCAAATATTAGTTAATAAATGAATATTAGATTGTGTTTATTATAAGCACATTTCGTATCAAGATATATTCCTTAACTTAACGCCTTTTTGATTTTCCTTCGTTTTCTTCGAATCTTATTCGATTCATTGTCAATCACAATAGTCAAAGTTGTTGGATTCTATTTCCAATGATTAATTAAAGGTTTTTAATCGATTAATACTTTTAAGTATTCGATTAGAATTAGATCTTGTAGATGACGTCGTTTTAGTAATTCGGTCAAAGATTTTTTCTGTATTAATGTCGTTGGAACACGAGGCGTTTTTTGTTAGGTCATTATAATCTAGTGAATTAGTAATTAATCTAATGAATATTAATAGATGTAAGTTAATAGATTTATAGAATATATTAATAGATTAATAGATTAATAGATGATATTTGTAAGTTTACTGATGTAAATTGTAATAGAGGAACGGTAATAATTCAAAGGTTGATCGTTCAGATTTCCTTTTCATTTTTATAAGTTCTTCTTCAACGTTTATTTTTCTCTCTGGCGTTAAGTTTCTTTTTGGACACGTTTTTTGTTCGTGTTTTTTGGACAAGCTCTCTCTTCTTGAGTATCGCAGTTTTTTTTTTAAAATAAATAATCAATATTTAAAATTTTTTCGTTTTAAATTAATTGAAGAATAATTTTGATACGGATGCTGCAAATAAATATTATGTATTATAGATTTTAGATTTAGTATTAAGTTAATAAAATTTCACGACGATGAACAATGTAGGATTTCAATTTTTCGTTATAATTTATTATATGTAATTTATTTGTATTCGATGCGAGTGATTTTTGGATATGATTTGTGTGTGATATGTGAATGATAAATTGCGACTATTGTAAAAAAGAAATCTCATTATAAAGGTACATTATATTGTATCCCATAAATAATATTCATAATAAAAATAATTTTTATATTATTCTTGTTTCTAGTTATTTAAATTTATTTATATTTAAATTTATATTTAAGTTTATTTTATGTTTGCAATATTTTTTTATTTTTTTGTTTTTTTTTTTTAAATAGAAAATATAATTTTTTTTTAATAATCTAAAATGTAAATGAAAATAAAAAAAAGGATTCAAATAAACTTACAAAAAAAAGGAAAAGATGAAAAGAAATTATAAAAAAATTAAAAAAAAATTAAATAATAAAATGAAGAAATAAAAAAAATATCAACATTTACAAAAAAACAAATATATAGATAAAAAAATTTTAAGTGAAATAAATAAATTAAAAAGATACAAAAATTAACAAAAAAAACGAAAAAACTAAAAAAGAAAAAAATGAAGAATTGGAAATTATTTATTTTACATTATATTTAATATTTCTAAAATTTAAAATTTATTTATAAATAGAATAATGTAGAATAAGTACCGAGGCGCCATCTCTTGATTATCAAAGTCATTTCCAGTAAGACTATCGTTCTCAAAACATTCAAAAGATGGCACTAGTTTACAATTCCTATTTCTGCCTTTAAAAAAAATATTTCTGACAAGATTGCATTAGTAGTCAATTGTTACTCTATTTCTATTTATTTTATTTATTCCAATTACTATTTTCTTTATTTCTTACTGTCTTCGTATATATTTGTTCAATATATGTATAACACTAATGCTCAATTAACTTTAAAAATTATCTTATTTATTTATACATTATTTATATATACTTTATACATATATTGAAAAAATATATAAAAATTATATATATATATAATTATCAAATATAATAATTAAATATTCCTCTTTTTCTTTATTACTCATTTCTCTACATTCCTATTTAAATAATTTTTGAATTATAATTAATTTATATATACATTCTTCCTTTCGACATACATTTAATATATATATTTTGTCGATAAGTTAGGTGACGATCGAAAAATTTTGATCAGCGCCATCTCGCGTTTGGATCACCGAAGCTCCGACTTGTTACTAGCATAACATGATACGCAAGGAGGTATGCGAACTCAGAGACAAGGAAAGCAACATTGTGCGAGAAGGATAGAGAGCATCTCTCCACCATTTCGGAAACGCTACATGGAAAATTTATTAATAACTCAATTTTTACGCAAAATTTATGCACTTTTAAGATTGCATCTTGATGCTAGAACTCCAGACAACTTTCTCATATCAATTTTAATATAAAATTCTTTTTCGTTAATTAATTATTAACAATTAATGCGTCATATTTTAAATATATCGATGACGCCATATTGAAAATTTATTAATTATTCGTTTTCTACGCAAAACTTCTATACTTTTAAGGTTGCATCTTGAAGCTAGAACTCCAACTAACTTTCTCATATCAATTTTAATGCAAAATTCTTTCTTGATAATTAATTATTAACGATTGTTGTTGAGAATGTATCAATCGCAATCTCCCGATCCGTAACTGAACAACATTAATCATTAATAATTGGTTAATAGAATAGAATTTCGGATTAAAATCGATATGAGAAAGTTGTTTGGGTTTCTAGCTTTAAGATGTAATCTTAAAAGTGCGAAAATTTTATGTAGAAAACGAGTAATTAATGAATTTCCAATATGGCGTCTCTGATGTATTACAAGTATAACGCGTTAATCATTAATAATTAATTAACGAAAAAGAATTTTGCATTAAAATCGATATGAGAAAGTTAGTTGGAGTTCTAGCTTCAAGATGCAACCTTAAAAGTATAGAAATTTTGCGTAGAAAACGAGTAATTAATAAATTTTCAATATGGCGTCATCGATGTGTTAAAAATTTAATGCGTTAATCGTTAATAATTAATTAATGGGAAAGAATTTTACATTGAAATTGATATGAGAAAGTTGCCCAGAGTTCTAGCTTCAAAATGCAACCTTAAAAGTGCATAAATTTTGCGTAAAAATGGAGTTATTAATAAATTTTCCATGTAGCGTTTCCGAAATGGTGGGGGATGCTCTCTGTCCTTTTCGCACAATGTTGCTTTCCTTGTCTCTGAGTTCGCATACCTCCTTGCGTATCATGTTATGCTAGTAACAAGTCGGAGCTTCGGTGATCCAAACGCGAGATGGCGCTGATCAAAATTTTCCGATCGTCACCTAACTTATCGACAAAATGTACACATTAAATGTATATCGTAAGAAAGAATGCATATATAAATTATTTATAATTTAAAAACTATTCAAACGGAAATGTAAAATATTATAAAGTGAAATATTAAGAAATATGAGAGAAGTATAGACATTTATTTATTGGAATTTTCAAATTTTCAACATTGTATTAGGAAAAATATAATTCGATGGGTAAAATTTTTCTAAAATTTTCAAATTTTCAAAAATACTTGGAAAATTTTCTATATTTACCTATATGTGAATATATTTACTTCTTGCAACTCATTTTTTTACGATATTTTTTACGATCCTTTAATTGAATTCTAAATAAATTTAGGATTAAAAGAAATTGTTTAATTTCATCATAATAGAATGTCTTGTGTGTTTTTGATAATATATATATACATATTTTTATACAATCAATATATGTAAATCCATATATAAACGTGTAAAAATATATATGAAAAATTCACAAGACACGAAAAAATAAGACTCTATATAAAAAAGAAACGTTTAGCTTTTTGGAAAGCCACACTCTTTCTCTTCACCGGTTATCGAGTGAAATTGTTCAAATAAGACGTCGTTTTTCAAACGATTCCATAATGTTTATGAGAAAAGTTGGAAATATAAAAATTCTTACCGTGATTCGATTAATTCTCTCATCGAGGACGTGCGGCTGCTCCAATATAATCTCGTAGGAGAAAAGTCTGTCGTGTGCAGCTTTGAATTCCGTGCGCAGAGTGGTCAACTCCCGGTGAAGCGCAGTGGCCATTTGCGTTTCCTCCACTCTGGTGGTCAAGGATTCCCATTTCTCCAACATGCCTAAAACACGAGATCGTTAAACAACAAACTGTCGCTTGTAAGACGGATTAAATAGAAAAATAGAATATCAGGTAAGTCTACACAACAATTTCCCTAAAAATAGATGGATAACTGGAAACGGGAACGATTAGTAATATTTTAATCGGAAAAAATGATACTGACGATCGTAATATCTGTTCTGTTACAGTTTTCAAACGACAGCTGCCTTACATCAGTGAAAATAAATCGGATAATTTAAGCAGCTTAAACATCGCACGCATGCATACGGCTTCAATGACCCGCTTCTTTCATACTTTCCTCCGATACTTTCTTCCTTGGGATTCGTCCTTAAAAATATATTTATGGACCGATTCGACCAGCTGATATCCTTTTGTATAAACGCGCATCGAATTTAATAACTTTCACTTTCACCAAACCGTCCGTTTCTTTCATCTAAAATTAAATCTAACCCTAAGAAATTGAGGAAAGAAAGAAACGAAAGAAAGTAAGGTAATTTCAACTCATCGTGTATTTTCTCCGGGAAAGACGATCGAAAAATTGATGGAACTATATATATATATATATATGCTTTCCCCGATGTACTCGACGAATATTTTCCACTCTCTACAACATCCGGAATGTTCTCCAATCTATGCACACGACTCGAATTCGTTTCGAACGAAACGAAGCCTTCTGGGATAACTTTTCCTTAGAATCAAATCTAAAAGATGGAGGAAAATTGTCAGATGCATCCTTCTACGTTATATTTATTCCGACTCGATGAATCGATTAAAATAAATGACAAAGAGATGGAGGATCCTTGAAACGATTACAACTCTCATATCTCTTATACACGATCTGTCGATCAATTTTTCGATGTTGCAACACGAGACCTATCGACAACCTCTCGTCCGCTTCGATCACACCCGTGATCAATTAAATACGAGTTAGTTATCCGCCAAGTGTCTTCCACGAGTTCTACAAGGGAGATAAATTATTGGGTGAAAGCCGATCGAATTCCTCCCCTCCCCTTTCTTTCTGCGCAACACGGTACAACCGTGACCGACAAGGTATCCGAGTTAATTATCGTCCCAGGTAAATAGAAGCATAGAATTGGAGGATAGAAAGAGAGAGCGAGAGAGAGATTAGGGGAGAAAGGAGCGCGATATTCGGATAATTTGCGCAACAGGTGCAAATTAAACGATGATCGACGAGTTGATAATAATGTTGATGTTTCCCTGGAAAAAGTGGTACACGCGAACTAATAATTTAGTTTTCTTTCACTGCGATACGCAAAAGTTTGAGTTTGTGCGTAGGTGAATCATGCAACAGTATCGATTTACGTAGGATCATTAACGAGGATGCGATAAAAATAGCGCGAAGGTCTTGTTATCGATCCGCGCCGACATCTTTCCGATCAAAAACTCGCGCGCTCTTTTTCTTTTTAATTTCTAAAATTGCAAAAAGACGCATCTATCCAAAAGTAATGGCACCTTCGTCGTTTTGTTTCGACGAGACAGAGCTCGAAGTCGGGCGAAATAAAAGAGCGTTTTCTAGACTGCGGTGGAAAATCTCGCGCCGAGTTTTTCGCGGAGGAGGTTTTCTCGAAGGAGAGAGAAAAAGAGAGAGAGAGAAAAAACAACTTTCACTCTGTCACGGGTGGTTGACAAAAACAAACGTGCGGCGGAGTTATCAAGTGAAATCTGGAATTCCTCTCCTCCGCGAGAGAAAAACGGGTCCTGAAAGGTGAAAACGAAAGAAAATCTTGCCACCTTTTTTTTCATTCGTTCACGAATATTAATCGTACGTTTAACGTTTCGTTATCTGTATCGCAGGAAAGTTTGCTCTTTCTTTTTTCGTCCCCCTCTCTCAATTATAACTCGTCAATCTTTATCGAGAGGAAAAGAAATGTAACATAACCGGGGAGAAATTGTAATATAACGTTATATATTCTCTCTCTTTCTCCAACACAGAAACGTATCTTTCTTATCGCGATCTTTCGCGAGTATCAATCACGTATTCAACGATTATAACCCGATAAATGATCCACGTTCGAAAAATTTAATCTCCGACAATCTTGTTCTCTGCTGCTAAAAAGAAAAAGAAAGGAAGAGAAAGAAAACGAGGCGAGAAGAAAATATAATTTCACACTCCGTGTTTCCATCCATGTAAAAAAAAAAGAAAAGAGAGAGAAAAATGGAATCTCGATTCGATGAAGCAAGAAGCAACGATAGCCACGATCCGTGTTACGTGTCATCGTCAACGATGAACAGCGCACTGGTTGACAAATACTGGAGAAGATAGGAGGAAGAGCATCGTGTAACGACACGACAGCGTGCGAGCAGAGGTCGAAGCTGGAGAAGACGGTGGTGGATGCAGAGCGTGCGATGAATTTCACACTGACCTACAGGAAACGATGGAATGTGTGGAATAATCGTGGTGTGCGTGTTATCACGCTCGAACGATCGCGCTCAGTAGAGCAGAAATCGGTAGGCGAGTGTGCACAACACCGCGCACACTTCTCTCCGCGACCGTCTTTTTCCTTGCCACGAGGCCTTGCCTCTTTCGAGGACAAAGTGGAACGAAGTCGAAATTCGAATAATCGATAATAATACGCGACGCACACGCACGTACACGCGTAATTTTACGGTTGTTAGAAGAAGGAATTAGCCATAGGGGGGGAAAACGAGGAGGAGAAGTAATTAATCTTGGCGAGGATCTGAAGAATTCGAAAGATCGGCCCGTGCTAGTGTTTATTTTTAATATATTGAACGGAGATTTATTGTGAAATTTCTCCTTATGAAATTTATTTCAATTAACCAAAACTACCGTAAAATTGGAACAATTGGAAATACCGAGAAGAAGTATCGAGCGTGTTAAAATTGAACGAACGAATGAGTTTTTTTTCAAATTCTATTAAAAAATATCAAAAGATGCGTGTATACACTTTCGAAGGATCGAAGAGCGTAATGAAGGTGGTTAAGACATAATAAGCCATTCGGCTCGGACTAAAAACACGTAAATCAATCGCAACGGACGAAGAAAAATGCGTTGTACAACCGTAATTCCCCATTAACAGTATCCACAGTCGATAATCGGCAAAATAAAACGATGAAAAACGACGGAACTGAAAGCATGGTACAACGGATAGATCCTTAACCACCGGCGGCAACAATTTCTCGATCGTCTTAATACCGATTATCGCGCAAACGGATTAACTTGATTTATACAAGACACTTTTCATCGAAACAGAATCGCGAAAGACATTATTATTTACTTTCTCCTCGAATCGCGTGTTCCACGATATACTACCGTTAGGGAAGTGGTCGCGTGTCGCGATGATTAATTAACGCCCTCCGCGGGGACCGATTTCTCAAACACGTCTCAATCCAGGGAAAATAATTTTATTTCCAATTTATTTAGCTTTTAAACGATAAACATATACAATATCGATAAATAATCGCGTGTGTGAGAATGAAACAATATCGAACACTGATCGTTCGCATTTGTTCGTGAACGATGGAAGGTGATAAGTATATCGAACATTTCCATTTCGGATTAAAAAATTTGAGCAGAGAGTGATAAATCGATCGTACTAGTTAAAAAACAACGTAATTAAATGGATGGGAGGGAGAGATCATCCGTGGTACACGCCCACGTGCGTGTTATGAAAGTGGAAGCGGCCACGTCGAAACGGGTCAACGTTAACGCGAGAATGAATGCGAGCTCGTTAATCAACTATCTTCTAAAGTTTCTATCCGATTGGGATCTTGGACAACGGACGATTGTGTGGCCTTTCTACCTTTTCATTCCTTCCCGTTCGCCTTCCTATTTCGCCTTCCAACAAAATGGAACGCCGTTGTGTCCGTTGCCTTTCGTCTTTTTTCTTTTTTTTCTACCTTTTTCGCCGGTCTTCGATTAATAAATTGAAAATAAATGGAAATATATGTAAATACGTGAAATTAAAGGTTGCAGTTTGCGGAATAATAGGAACGAAGAATTTGTTTACTATTCTTTTGTTTCTAATTCTCTAAGTCCGTGAAGCGTGGAAAAATATTTAATTTCCATTTTCTTGCTCCGACACGTTCTCTCGGACGATTCTGCTAGATCCGAAAAGCCGGTTGCAAGAACAAGTTTGTCTTCTTATTTAGTCGATACGATCGACATTCCGCCGTACGACGGAATTTCTTTGAGGCGAAATTATTAGAAGATCGCTCGAGCGTAATACGAATTAAGTTTAGTAATCGAGCAGCTATTAATAAAGCTTGGCATTAGACAATGACTGTGAACTTTACACGTTCCATTGAAGGAGGATTAGTTTGGAGTTTTTATCATTTGTGCGTAGAGAATGGGAGGATTTTTAATTTGGAAGATTGCTCGTTGCCAGCCGACGAAAATTCAAGGCCGAAAACTTGTTCCGTAGAGGTAGAATTATGTCAGAAACACGCCTGCGGTAAAATTAAACGTGAATTCATCCATCCTCTGCCAGGTAGATATTGCGAATTGCGACGTAGTAGTAGAAAATAACGCCTCGTATAGGTATAATTCTGTATTTCTAATTTCCAATTTAATTTCCATCAAATTGTATCAAAATGATTTAAATGTTATGGCTTTCAATTCGATCGAATGATAAATCAAGTTGCCAAATAAATAAAGATCGTAAAAGATATAAATAACAAGGTATATTAATAACAAACTTGTGTACTCTGAACGTAGACACAGATCGATGTATATCTGTAAAACTCGCGATTCGCGTTTCTTTGCGCTTCACTTTACGATTTACATTACGAGAATTGTGCGTATTAACGAAGGTTGTTTCCCGATCTCGAATAAAATCTCATTAAAAGTACACGGCAATTAAGTTAACACGTATATTCGATTTAGTCGGTTTTTCTGTGGCGCCGAAAGAAATACGAGGAATCAAATTGACAGGTAACGGAACGCTGATGAAGAAGAATACCAGGTTATCTTCCGGGATGATGTCAAGAATTCTGATCGAACATTGTGAAGGAGAAGTGGCGTTTAAGTAACGAAACCAAACCAGAACCAATGTGAAACAAGTTGTAAAAATTTTGGGTTAACGGTATTGCTCGATGAACGTTGAAAGGAAAAAGGAAAAGAAAAAAAAAGAAGTCTTTAACTTGAAAACTCAATTATTCGATATTTCCGTATCGTTGGATTAACTATTATTATCGTGCTATTATGTTATTAATTATTCGTTATATCGCAAAGTGATAAAAAAAAAAATTAAAAAGAATTTACGGACGAGAAATATTAGATATTACACGAGAAATATTACGTACAAGTATCATCCGGTTGATCTTTCACGATAACTTGCTGATACGCGTAACAAATATCCGGTGCATCTTTCTTAACACCGTTCCCCTCCTTTTCAAACATTATTAAGAATCAAAATTTATTTATTTATTTATTTTTTTCACGCGAATCGTTTAACCGTTTTCTAGTTTACCGTGCCAATTACACTTTAACTTCTCGAATAATCCACCGTATCCATCCGATTTCACTTAAATCTCCAAGAATTCTCTCTCCATTTTTTTCTGTCTTTTTTGCAAGGAGAACCTATTACTCACTTATTTTATCTTAAATAATATCCGACTTTAAAATTAACTGTTCCAATCTTCGTTAGAAGAAGAAGAAAAAAAAAGAACGATATTTGTTTGAAAAAAGCTCGACAATTTCGATCATGATAAATCGCATTCGATTCTCAAATCGTCGATGAGCACTGTTTCGTGAAACGCGTGAAAGAACGCGTGGCGATCGGATCAGCTGTTCGGATTGGAAAGGCGAGCAAAGCAGGGACGAGGGACGATCGATGAATCGTGCGGAATAACGCGACTCGCGGCATGAGAACCGAGCTACTGATCGAACACGAGCGCGAGTCGCGCCATGGGCGATCCGCGGACACGAGCGCGGCCGAACACCGGTTCGTGCGTTTCCGTCGGGTCCAGTCGTTCTTATAAGGTGAGATCCACCGGTGCATCGATGCACTCGCGATCAGCGCGCACTCCTACGCGAGGACACCTACGCGCAACGTCCAAACAATCGAATCTTTAAATACCTCCCTTTCGAGGTGATTTTGATTCCAAGATAAGGATAATCAGTTTATTGGATTGGAAGGAAGAGCTTGTTTAATGGATGAAACGGTGAATGAAATTGGAACCCGTTTCTGGGTCAATAAAATGGATGCGCTCGAGTTTGAGAAAAATATAATCCTCGTTTAGGGAAGGTAATCACGGGTTAGGATCGTGGTACGCTACTTTTCTACCTGATTCTAACAATTAAGAAAATTGGTTTCGCTGCTACCGCTGTGGGAATATCTTTCTTTAGAGGTTTCATGCTACGAGCGGATAAATGGTGTAAAGAATTTGATACTCGTTCATCGATTTAATAGCATCGTTTGATGATGGAAGATTTATCTCGATTAAAATATTCGAGGCGAATAAATCGAATTCCATAATTCGATTTAAAATTTTTTCTAAATGATTTTATACATGGTTGTATTTCATGTATGGGATCATGTATCTCGATTGATTTATAGATTCAATATTAAAAAGATAACGTGTATACAGAATTCGATAAATTCATCTCACAGATGTTTCTTAATCTATTTATCATAGTGGTAATTTAAAAATCAAGCATCGTGACGAGAGTCGTAATTCTTCGTTTAATTCCACACCATGGGAAAATTTTTAATGAAATGCTATCAAATTAACGATAAGGGCTGGTAATTCAAGCCGTATTCTCCATAGGTGATAAAAGAAACAAAAGAATAATTAGTAAGAAGCCACAACAAAGCAGTGTTTATTATATAATGATTACAATATGAACGGTATACAAAAGTTGTAATCAAAAGGTGAAAATACTCCAATGATTCGTTTACACTCGCAACTGTATTCGTTGCAAAATAAGAAAGGAAAAAATTAATAAGAAAGATAATGTTAATTAAAAATTAAATTATATAAACGACGTTAGAAAAATTATATTCAAAGGAAATTGCGTACAACTTGCGTTTCTTCCGGCAATATTTCCTTTTTTTTTCGAATAAATTACGATTTTTTTCTCTTTTCTTTCGAGCAAGGTAATGATAATAATAGTCATTTTCTTAAAAAAAAAAAAAAAAGAAGAAGAAGAAGAAGAAGAAAGAAAGAAAAAAAAAGAAAAAAATTCATATTATTTAAGCACCTTTAAATTAAATATTTAAATACTGCCTTCCACATGTCTCTGTCACAAAAAAATACGCTTTAAATTACGATATTTAAATTTACGTATAATCATTCATAAAGTTGAATCGAAACAGACATCAAATGTGCAAAAAAAAAATAATTCAGTTATTCAACATGCAAATATGATCATGGCTCATAGTTCAGGCAAATTTACACATGCATTTGTACTTATGTCGAAGTTATAAAAAATATTATTGTAGCATACACATTTCTTTTGTACGCAACTTGAATTGTACTCATTGACTTTTCGAGATCGCGATTGATTTCTTTTTCCGTATATACATTTGAGCAAACGTATCACGATAATTCAAATATATTAGATACATTATGTTACAAATGATTTGATTGTCTTAGTATTTTTTTTTTTTTTTTTTTTTTACAATTTTCATTCAATAATAATTAAATACAAAAATCACAATCGATTACACTTACGATATCATCATTAATTAACATCGTTTCAAATGCATACACTTATCAGGTATGATACATTTTTCGAATATATAAAGTAAAAATGCACATTCGTAAAATACTAATACTCGTATATCAGTCTTTGCGAATGACTTACAAAATTATTTGTACGCGATATTTAATCGAACAATATTATATTAACTGGAGGCAATTTAAAATGTTCAAAGATCAAAATCCACCGGATTTTTCTCTTGGTTAACCACCATTCTTGCAATTATAATAATTTTTCAGATATCTTCCAAATATACTTTCAAGTTTCGTTCATCGTGATTGAATAGTCTGTCTGTTATACGAAGTTTTAAATAATTGCACATTCGATCGTATCTGAATACTGCGAATGCGTCGTTGTAAATTGTATAAATATTTTAAAAAGTTCAATCAACAGAGAAATATTTTCATATGTTGTTCGAACGAAGAACAACTACTCCACTCCTCTCCTTCCATTCCATGGAAATATTAAATTCCAAAAGTGTCGCAGTTGGTATGATAATAAAAAGAGAAAAAAATTAAGAGAGAAGCAAAAACACAAGTCCGCTGAGAGCAGTAACTAATACAGCGGCCATATACGACAGCGAGATAGGAAATGATCGACGGTCAATTTTATTGTTGTTGTACTCACCACGGATTTGCTTGACGTATTTTTCACTTCGGAACGAATTGCTGACAGACTCTAACAACGTGTGCAGACACCGCAGATTTTCTCTACACGTGCACTCGAGTTCCGTCTACAACATAAAAAAAACTTGCTTCAATCCGAAAACAATTCATCTCATGAATCGAACCTTATTTATTGAATTTTCATCACCGTTAAACGATTTAATAAGAATCTTAAAATCTTTGAAAAAGTTAAACAACAATTATCGATCATTCGATTAACGTTTACCGAAGCGTGTGAAAGCAGGAAAGAATGCGAAAGAATATTTATAATAGAATTTGTAATAGAGTTAAATTATAAATAGATTTCAAGAATAGAAAGCCTTAAATACTGCAACTGTACCTTGTAATAAATCTGCATTCAGAAACGGTTCTCACAAAACTCGTATCCTTTTAAGGAGCAACATGGAAGTAGAGGCATAAATATCGGCTTGAATATTTATCATATTTGTACATTGCAAAAGCGACAAGCATAGGATAATAGAACGTGCAAATAAATATTGTTACACAAAAGCTGTTTCGTATCTCGGATCTGTTCGTATCGAAAAATCACCATTATTTGGTACGCGATTCGAACGAACGTATCCCCTTAATGTTTTTATTTCTTTATTCGTAATATTGTTTCTTATATGAATAAATAATAACGATGAAAAATGATGAAAGAATGTATTAAACAAAGAAAAAAAAGGTAAATCAGGTGAACGAACACATAAATAAAACATAAATAGAAAAAGAAAATCTGTTTGTTATTAAAATAATTTCCTTTAATAAAAATAATTTATTTTTACAACATATATATCTATATGTGCGTGTGTATATGTGTGTGTATCATCTATTCACGAATAATAGTTAAAAGGAAAATATATTATTCAATTATCCTATTCTACGTTACTATCACATCAAACGTTTCAAATATAGAAATATAGAAATTACTTATTATACAATATATTAAGCATAGGAACAATAATCTTTAGAAATAAACTGTTAAGTGAAAAATATTTAAAAATCAGCGTTAAAAGAATAAATAAAAAAAAAGAAGAAGAAGAAGAAGAAGAAAAAGAAGAAGAAGAATACAGATAGTTGTTTGGATACATAAGCAATCACAGAAATATTCTTATAATTAATTACGTTTTTAAAAACTTATAATAAACACGAACGACGCATAATCTTACAAATTTAAAATGGAAGCGTAAAAAGCAAAGAGAAGCCCATAAGCAGCAAATATAATCGTATTTTTTGTAGACGCATTACAGAACGCACGCTAAACATATTAGAAAATAGACCATGCAATCGTGTATGCGTACAACAAGAACGCGTACTACAAGAACGCATGCCGTCTATAATCTTATAACAAAAGCGTGAAAGGAACATTTTTATATTTTTTAGTAAATTTTCGCACACTTTGTACAACTTTTGCTTCAAGTACGAAAACAACACCTTTGATAATATACGTACGAAATCTTCTGGCATCGAGCCGTTGTTCGACCTCGAGAACAAATTCTCAGCGAGTGACAATTGACTTTGCGATTTCTCCACTATGTTCCGGATATCATCTACGTCGCTATCGCTATCTTCCGTCGTATCCGTTATTTCCTGTAAACAAATTCCAAATTTTCTTAATCTCTCGTCTTCTCGTTTTTGACTCTTGTAATCGAAACAATCAAATAATTAATTACTTATCTTTGCACAAGTTAATACATTCACGAGGTTAATTTTACTTTGAGATCGTTTCTATGTTCTAATTCTTTCAACGAATGTTAAAAATTCTTTCGAATAGGATAATAATTACGATTGTTGCGGTTTACAAAAGACAGCGCGTAAAAAACATTGAAATCGAGCGAGGAAATTAAATTTTTGTCAGCTCGAAAGGTTAAAATTTCTTTTACGCAGCTATCACGGCTATCTGATTTATTGATCAAGATAAGAATTAATTTCATTGTACATAGAAACGATCCTAATTACGCAATATGTGTATCATACATGAAAATCGATAATTCTAATATATATAAAAAATCTAGTTAAAATAGTTGTATTTTTTTCATCAATAACGTAACAATAATGTTAAATGTTAAATACTTATATTTATTTGATAATAAATATATTGCGAATACATTTTTATACATAGAAAATGTAACTAAAAATTGGACGAAAATAAATGTATAAAATTTTATTGGATACAAGTGTAATTCATCGGAATATCTGTCGTCAAAATCTTGCTCCAAATACCGTCCACGAGACATCTCTGGCAGCGACTGTGTCAGTAATTACTTCGTTTATCCTCGTTAAGAGATCATCATCACAGAGACGCGTTCGTTTCAAAGAAGGCTTGATAAAAGACGAGAGAGAGAAAGAGAAAGAGAGAGAGAGATTCAAACGGAGAAATGCGTTGCGTGAAAGAAAATTTCATTTCAAGATAACATTATGTACGAATGGACTAGAAAGTGCTAACCAATAATCATTACGTTTGAATTATATTCTTGAGATGAAAAGAAAAGAAACTCATGAATAATTCAACTCGTTTCGAATAGCGCGTGCAAAAATGAAAAAAAAAAAAATATATATATATACATAGTTAGAAAATCTAGAGCAAGGTAATAATTCGACTTGAAGTAGCGAGGTAGAAATGAATTTATTGCAAATATCAAAGTGACTTTATCGTTGAACAAATTAAAATTAAAACTTTTATTTACTGCGGTAGAATTACATTCATCCTACAACAATACGAACGACAAAAATCAATTTATTCTTTTTTATAAAACGCCATATGAAATTGTTGTCGAAAAAAATTTGCAAGCATTAATAATTGAAAAATAAAACGATAGATCGCATTAAATTAATCGATCTCACTAATAAAACGAACACTCGGTGTTGTAATAATACAAATTGGCATTCTATTTCTATTTTTGATGCAATATCACCATGATAGATACCCATATCTATTTTGATTGTACAAATATTGATCTATATGCGATTCATATGTCTACAAGATAAGGGAAATCCGTGTGCAAAGATATAGCAGTTGCAATGTCACAGAAAAAATATGGACACTTGATCAAGAAGGAATAATAGAATGGAACGTACATGATGCATACGACTTCTAGGCAGTGGAGAGCTAGCGGCTATTGCGCTCATACTGGAGGCACAATCGGACTGACTATCAAGAAAGTTTCGATAATCGTCCCCAAAGTCCAATAATCTTCGTGCCGTTTCTATATCCGGTGCTTCGCTGTACGGCTCGCTCATATATTTCTCCTGTATCAAAAAGACACATATTTAAGAATAAACGTGCGATCTACGTCGATATTTCGAATCGATCCTCAAAAAATGATTAATTAACAAAAAACAAAAATCTGTTCCACAGAAGGAGAGAGGAGAACAACGTAGCACAACGCACCAACTGCTACTTCGTTAAAAAGAAAATGGAAAAGAATACGAATAATTACCTGATAATTGTCCCAAGCTTGCTCGGAGAACGAGTTGTTGCCAAGACTGTTCATCTCGATATCGCTATCCATGTTGAGCTGCTGATTGCACAGCTCCTTGTTGTTGAGCACGGTGTCGAGCAGATTGTCGTCGAAGGGGAAGCAGCCGCGCGTGCGATTACGTTGCTCCTCGCCCTCTGTCTCGGACGTGGAAGCCACCGAAGTACAGCAGGGTAACCTGAACGGTGGTGTCGGGTCGCTGACGATCGTCCTTTCCGCGGAGAGTTGCTGGTGGGCGGTGCACCCGGAGAACGAGCCGGACTTCACGAGGGTGGTCAAACGGCCGTGACAGTCTCTCGAAATAGTGCGCATCGCGCGGTTCCCGCTCACCTTTCGGGGTGATCGTTGCTGGTTCGACGAGCTCCCGTCGCTTCCCGCGGAATGATTCGCGGCGTTCACACCTTCCAAGCTGGAGTCGCTCTTACGACCCTGAACGAGCAATTTGGAAACTCGTTACAACAGATCGATCCGTTGCGCGATTGCGATTTCGATTCGTGAGAAGAAAACGAAATGGGACGAGACGAGA
Source organism: Apis cerana (assembly GCF_029169275.1). Lineage (NCBI taxonomy): Eukaryota > Metazoa > Arthropoda > Insecta > Hymenoptera > Apidae > Apis > Apis cerana. The sequence continues at coordinate 8,808,451 of NC_083863.1, forward strand.
TCTTACCAGATTCTTCTTGCGCAACCTGCTCTTCTTCCTTCGCAACGAGCTGTTTCGAACCATGCGGCCGTCGTGGCAAATGATCGATTCCTCCAGCAACGTGGACGTTGAATTGTTGAACGATTTCCGTGATCCTCTGTAATTTAAACACGGCCGAGTTGAGATGTCCGGGGAGAGAGAGAGAGGAGGCAATCGGAAGCTTGTCGGCACGCGATGGATTTGAATAATGCCGAAACGAAATGATTCTTACATATATATATTTTTCTACAAAAGCTCTTCACCTCTTAGCAAGGATTATCGCGAATATGTCGAAAACGAACGAAATGGAGGAAAGTATTAGATGAAAAGAAAGATATTAAAAAAGATGATTGGACTCACGTCGCATCGAGGGACACGGACTTGGTCGGCGGAGTGGCGATTAGCTGATGCAACGCCGTCTCGCTGATGGAGAACTGGGAGATCGGGTCGTTGGTCTGATTCAAATTGGAGTTGTTGCCGATCTGCGAGATGCAGGAGACGCTCCACGGCCTGGGCCCGTTCGTCTTCTGCTTGGAGCGCATCACTACCTTCGGCGTGGCCGCGTCCACCAGCATCGGATGGCCCTCGTTCACCGGTGTCCTCTCCGGGTCGTCGAATATCTCCTGCGACACGGACGTGCAACCGAGCGCTCCCTCGAATCTTCGATACGTGGCCACGCTGCTCTGCAGATCCTCGGACGAGACCGACTGCCTCTCCACGTCGGAATCTTCCGTCGTGTACTCGCCGCTCGCATCGCAGCTATCCAACGGCTGCAATTCCCGTTCATTGCCATTGTTACGAAACGTTATAATCGCCCCCTCCTCCGGATCTCGTTACACGAATGGCGCGCACGTTGGTCGGAATAATTACGCTTCGTGCGGCTGGCAGAAGCGGAGGAAGGTGCGCCCGATTCGATCGGAGGAGAGACGAAGGTTTTAGAAAAAGGAGGGAAAGAAAATGACGTTACCTGCAACGTGGATCGTCCCTCGTGGCCCCGCACGTTGTTCAATTTCAACCATTCCTTGATCCTCGCGTACTTGGCCCTGTGATTATTCGTGATACTGCTGCCCTTGTCGTCGAGAATGAGCTGAGAGAAGGTCCTCGGGGCGCCGTTTCGCCTCTCCTCCCCGACCAATTTCTCCACCTCCTTGATAAGCCTCTGTATCCTCGTCTTGTCGTTTCTCGTTTCGTCGTCGCTGTCCTTCTCCCGTTGAGAGGACGCGTCGGTTTCGTTTGAAGTCTCGTCGACACCCTCCGAGACGTCTTTGCGCGTCTCTTTGACAGGCTTCATTTCGCTCGTTTTCGCGATATCCACGGTTGGCCGGGGTTCGGGGCTCTCGCCCTCGCCGAAGTCGAGGCGCACCAACACGTTCGTTTTACGTTGCTCGCTCGTCACGTTGTTGTTGCCACGCGACGACGTGTACGTCCACTCCTCCTCGGACGAGTCCTCGACCACGATCCCCGCCTCTTCGTTCTGCTCGGAGTCGGTGTCCAGGTGGCAGAAGTAAAAGGTCGCGTAATTCTTCGATTTTCTGTCCGATCTAATAAACGAAACGGTTCGGTCAAATCGCGGATCGGGGGCTATCTTGCGAACAACGAAAACGAAAGCTGTTTCCTTTGGTGAGATAAAAATTTCACCCTGAAACGGTTTTATACCAATATACGTGAATATTACCGTCTGCAACTTTGGGAAAGTTCACGAGCAGACGATGAAACGATAAGTCGATCGAACGAGATCCGAATACGAATTATAATTCGAACTATCGTCAGGTGGATATATTATCCAAACAAAGCCGGGCGCGTGATAAAATGCCGATAAGGAGAGTCTTACGTGTTAAAAGATGCGACCTCCTCGGTCGTTCTTCGACGTTTAACCGGCTCGTTGGCGGCTAAATTGCCGTTCGGCTGTTCCACGTTCCCGGATTGACCGTCGATCTGATCGCAGCTCTCCACGATGGCCGTCGAATTCGTCAACGGGACGGTGTCCGGTATAGGTGGCATATCGTATTCCTCGTCCTCTGTAACCGCGTCCTCCTCGATGTCACCCTCTTCGGCCTGGTCCACCGACGCGCACGAGATTCGATTAATTTCTTGGGGATTCTCCACTCCCTCTCCGGACTTTATGTCCATCACACACAGCTGGCACAGTTCATCCTGCAATCGTCAACCATTCATTCCCCACCCCCGATCCTTTTCTCGCTCGGAAAACGGACAATAAGTTTCTTTTCCTTTTTTCAAAAAGAGGAAGAGGAAATAGTCGAAATGGAAATAGAAACTCGTTGTTTGCGCAACACGCGACGAGTGCGTGCGTGCGTGCGTCTGTTCGAATGCGGCTATCATCGAGTATCTCGCGCTCGTACCATCACTGTTCCGCGACTGAACGTGCGGTTGGCGCTCATAGATTATCGCGATTATTTTCCACAAGATAAGAAGTTAATTATCGATCAACCCGCTGATTGACTACGATACTGCGCGTAAAATATCGCGTAGCGACGTACGTGCGTTCCTCGCCATCGATCGTCAAATTTTTCTCTGTCGAAATATATATATAATAACAAAAAGAAACGTGTACGATTCGCAAGTTTAAAGGCGTGGCTCGTTCGCCGGATTTCTTTCCACTCCGCTCGAGTATGCGAACGCTATTCCGCTAGTTATTATTTGTTGCTCGACAAAACGGATTCTTTCTCGTGCTGCATAAAATCGGCCGTGATGCAACCGTGAAAATTTCACGCTTCGAGGTGTTTTGCCTCGATCGATTCGTTCGTAACGCGCTTTCGTTCGCTTCGATTTTATTCGTACTCGGCAAAAGGAAGGAAAGGCGGTTTCGATCGATCTGGGTGAACAACATTATCATTCGCTATTGAGCGCATCTTTTCGAGTCCAGTAATCAAGTTATTTTTACGTTTACGATGAATCGAATTCGATTGGATGTATCTTAGTCAAAATCTTATCGCGAGATATTGATAAAAATACGACTTCTTTTTCTTTCAAACGATGTTTAAAAATAGAGATCTAATTGATCGTTCGAGATCGAGTCTCGCTCAGACGATCGAGGAAAATGAAGATAAAATACGTGAGCGGGTTTTGGTATTCACGTACTCGCTTGAGACCAGGCTCAAGAAGGGTCGACACAATGCAAGCACGTTCCTCCGATGTCACGTACGCGTAATTACGCGTCAGTTTCAATTTTTATTTTATTTCGCCTGGTGAATATTTCAAAAGGTAAAAGGCTCCTCGTGCACTTTCTCCCGTTGAGTTCTCATTCCGCTCGAGCAGAGCAACGCGCTTCGAACGAGAAAAATTTTCGAGCTTACTCCAACGAAGAAAAAAAAAAGAAGAAAAAGAAGAAGGAGAAACAGAAACTGGAATAAAAAAAAAAGAAAGATTCTCTCGTGTACTCTACAAAACAAGTCTTCGCGTAAACTTTCATCCGCTCGTTCAAAAAATTTCAATAATAATGGAAGTCAGTTTTCGTGTCAAGATATTCTGTCAACCGAAAGCCTCAGTTAAAAAGAGACGAATACGAAACGATGAATCGTCTCAGATTCGAATCGAAAGTTTAATTGATGTAACTCGAAAACGAAAGAAAAAAAAACTCGTCGTAAATCAATTTCATTCAACAAGTTAACAACAAAGAGATGGTATGAAAGGAAAGATATAGCGTTGTCAATAAATGGATAAAAAAAATATTAATTTCGAGTGGAAAATGATCGATAATAAAAAAAAAAAAGAAGAAAAGGAATATTGAAATTTTTCAATAGATTGTTCGACAGTTAATTCGAAATTGAAAAAAAAAGACAATCGTAGAAGATAATCGCTCCTCCGTCGTAAAAATTTCAATAAATCTAAAAAGGATAAGTTTCGACAAAGGGGAACGATAATTCGAACGTGGATCCACTCTCGAGAGATTAATTCATCGTCTTATAAATCAATTTCACTTACGAACAAAGAGATGAAACGAAATGAACGTCGTGGAACCGCGCGCGTTCCGCGCCACGCACGCATAATAATCACGTTGCGGTTGTTGTTGTTGTTGTTGTTGCTGTTTGCGTCGTTATATATACATCGCGAACGATAGATCATTCACACTGGTAACGCACGTGTACGCTCTTGATGCACACCGTTGATGCTATCGACGACGGCCGAGGGAACAACCTCGTTTTCGTCCAATTCGATTTCACGCTGCAACTTTCCCCTTAACCCTTTCGAGACGAATTTTTTCCTCTTAATTCGATCAAAATTAAATTCGACTCGAGAATTTCACTTGTTCCACAATTATCGAGTAAACGACCACGATATATTTACTCGATGTATAACAATGGCGAATAACAATATCGGAATGAAAATTAAAAAAAAAAAAAAAAAGGAAAGAGTGATTTGAACGGACAAAGACAAAGAGTTTGCGGGAATATTGAAAGGTATCGGAGGATCACTTTTGTTCGCTCTGGAAAGAGACAATGGACGTTAATAACGATCATCTGCACGAGATGATAGGTAGATTGTTTGGGATAGGGATGTTTTGTAGTTTCGATATAAAGAAGGAATTTTCGAGCGTTTAGAAAGTGACTTGGCAAGGGAAAATAACGATTCGTGGAAAACGAAAGTTCGATACTGTTGCATCTTTCCAGCCAATTAGGATTATTATTTAATTTTCTCTCTTGATTTCGATCGTTCGAAATATACTCGAAAGAGAAGAGCATCGAAGAACAAACCGGGGGAAAGTTGCCATTTTCTCTTTTATTTTCGAAACGATGATAAATAATACACGATGATTTTGAAATTATTCACCATATTTGAAAGAGTCAAAGTACACACGGAAGAAGATAGAAATATTTAGCGAGAAAACTCTGAGTCACAGAGTTAATAAAGATCGATGAAACGTGCTCTCGATTTCGTTCGATTCAACGATATAACGCATGCTCGAGGAATGCAAAACGGTGGTCGAAACGAAACAATGGCCGTTAACTAATAAGGATCAAGTTCACTCGCGCTCAAGTCAGGTGTCGTCCATCCTCGAATAACGACAAACAGTCTTCCAAACTGACTCGATATTCTTAGGAAACCACGTCGAAAAAGGAATTCATCCAAGATCGATATTTCAACTTACTCAACGCGTTATCGATTACTCCTTTCGATAAGTAAAATTCGAGAAAGAAAGAAAAAAAAGAATTATTCCCAATGGAATGTAAATTAATCACTGAAGGAGAGTAGCACCATAATTTCAACTACGACTCAAAAATGTTCTCGACGACGAGTCCATCCAACCAATCCACGAATCCATCCTCGTTAACGTTATCCCACAAGTGTGCACGCACAACACACGCGCGCGCGTCAATCGTCAAAGCAGTTGCACGCTAATCAAGCAAACTTCCTCCCAACGACGCGTGCTCCATTGTTCTTTGGAGGAACAGTTTGGGAAACGTTGCCATACCGGTTCCACGACCACTTCGTTACTACCAACGACCCAGGTAAGTAACCCAGCTATAATCCACCGCTGCGAGAAGAAGAAGAAGAAGAAGAAAAGGAAGAGGAGGAGGAGGAGGAGGAGGAGCGGAAAGAAAGGAGAAAGAAAAAGAAAAGAAAAGGCAGTGATAAATGATTTTCGTGCACGAACCTCGAAATAGGATCCATCGCCGATCGATCGATTCTCGGAAAAGGCGTCCGTATCGGAGAGGTCCGCTCTGCTCGCGGCTTGATCCTCGTAGTATCGCGATCTCGTGGCTCTGTGGCGTTTCGAGCGAGTCGAACGGGCCGACTGACCCGGGGATTCCCTTCCAGAACCCCGTGAATGTCTGCGGCTGAGTCGAGGCTGCTTCGTGACTGGCTCCTCGTCGCTGTCGCTACTGCAGCTGTAAGGCACCAAGTTCTGCAACAGAAACGGCCGAATCGTTTCATCTGATTATCTCTCTCTCGGGATCGGCCGCCACCACGCCTCTCCCCCTCCCCCTCCCCCACGCTTCGCCATCGAGACGCGTACGTTTCGAATTGCACGTTTTGTCGCGCCAAGCCTTCCTTTCCTTTCAAATTCGGAATCGAGCGTTTAGAGAGCCGACCACTTTTGACGCCCTTGCTTTTCGATCGCCTAGAATTTATCGTTTTCGCGAAACCAACTTTCGTCGAAATTGGGAACCGTCGAGGATCCGCGAGGAGTGACGTTGAAACGTCTGTCTTTCGAGGGCGAGGAGCAAAAATCGGAGAGTGTTGTGAAGGAGAATGTCCACAAAGCGCAATTTTTCGACTAATTTTACTCTGGCGCCGTTCCAACTACGAGTTTTATGTGAATAAAACGTCGTTTCCTGCTTTTATACTCACTCCCTCGAGAAAATTTAAACAGGCTTCGAATTTTGCTGGAACGAGCAGAAATTTCTGTCGAGGTCGCGCGTTGAATCGGCAAGAAAAGAAGGAAAATTCTCTCCCTCTCTTTCTCTCTCTCTCAAATCACGAATGTTAATCGATACTCGATTTCCATTATCCTCGTTTCAAGAGCACAAGCGCGATCGATCCTTTTCGAATCGTATCGAAATCACGGTTTAAATCGAAGACGAAAAGATGCGCGGCAACGGCATGCATCGCGACACAACGTGACTAACGAAAAGACGTTCGATGGACGCGAGTGATACGATGTATATAAAGAAGAAACGCGTGTGTATCGTACGAATAAATGCAAGATTAATGGCCGATTTCACCGCGGTTCGACTAAATTTAGAAACCTGTGATTTATGGGACTAACCTCCTGGATACACCTCCTTCTACCTTATTGTCGTCGTATCAATTAAACGCATGCGTTAATCGGACGAGGGCATTCCAACTAGATTTCCACGTGCGTCTTTAAAAGAGTTATTTCCCTTTTTCTTTTCCAATCAATTTTGAATATCCTTTGCAATGCGAAGGTTTTGTAATTTGTTTGTTTCTTCATGATAATCTTTTAATGCTCTCTGAACGTTAATTAACAATTTAAGGATACTTAAAGCGTTATTTTTATCACCAGATCTTGTGTAGTAAAGTTATAGGTGGAATAAAATGATAAAAACGATGATAAAGGGTTAATTTAATTGCTGGTCAAAAAGCAGAGTGAAAGGCGTAACAGAGAAATATCTCGATGGTAATCGTTACATCTCGTTTAGATAGCTAAACCTAGCTTACGAAAGACCACACAATTTTCATCGAATTCATCAACTTTCTACGATCTAGATTCGAAAAAAAAAGTAAATAAATAAATAAAAAGAGCACGCCTCCATTGTCTCGAATAGTAAAATATCGAATAAAAGAAAAAGAGGTGCAATTCGAGCGAAATATTATTAGTTATTTAGGAGTGAAATTTGAAATAATTGTTACAAATAATTTTAATTCAATTTTTAATGTATATGTGTATGTATATATTTATTAATTTCAATAATTTTTAATGTTAACAACCTATTGGATTCTATTATTTCTTCTAATAGATAAGTTAAATACAAATTTTTGATAAGAAATGAACGTAATAAAATAATCGGAACTTTTTGTCGATTTTTATTTTATTTTAACGCAGAAGAATTCTGCAAAGTGAACAAAGTACTTTAGAGGACAAATTACTGTACGATAACAACGTGACTACGATACGATAAATTATATTTTTTTTTTTTACCATTTTCAATCGCAGATAAAATAAAACACGGAATGAAACATTAGAAAATGTTGATTCGATAACAACTTCTTTACTCATGATTTATCTTGCTCAGATAAATTTGTGAAAAAGAAAAATAGATAATACGTCATAATTTTTGCTTTAACCTTCTTGTTTTAAAAATAAAATAGAATACTACAAAAGATACTACACTTTCTCGAATCGAAAATTTTTATTAGCCAAATAATTTAAAAAAAAAAATAATAATAATCTGCAAAATTAAACTACGCATCCATCGATGAATAAATATCAAAGGAACTCACCTCTTTGAAAAATTTATCGAATTTTAATTAAAAATTGTCAAAAAAATTCGTTTTCGATTCGTCCAATCGAAAAATAACCTAAGAGGACGAAATATCGATATTGGAAGGAAAACGCGTAACATTTAACAAGAACACTATTCACGATAATAAAAAAAAAATAAAACACGATTGAAAAAGCAAATTCACAATTATCGAGCTTCGTTGGAATTTCGCACGATGTGATGCGATGTGCCTAACTTCACGTTTTATTCAGGATCTATTAGAAACTCCTAAAAAAAAAAAAAAAATAAACGAAAAAGATGGCCTCCGCAAAAGAGAAAGTCAAGAATACACATACGTGGTGCAATTCCGTAACAAAAGGCCGAGAAAAGCCACAACCGTTAATCAACGACCGCTAGAGCTCGTCAAAAGTTTTGGGCAACCGGCAATTCCATCTGAATCGCTCCGTGACCCCTTTCGAGACTTCATATTATCCTTACTTTCTTCGCGAATCTTTTCCCCCCGGCGATAATTTCGAGAAAAACGAAGAGAGATTTGAGAAAAAATTTTCAAACATACGTTCGATACTCAACGTACGGCACGAAAAAAAAAGAAACATATAAAAAATTCATTGTCCAATTCTAACGAATTCAAATTTCGATCGATCAATCAATACACTCCGAAAGAAGTTTTTTACACACCAAATCTTGAAAATTGAATTCCTAATCAATTTTAAAATCCGTTCGAAAATTTCGCACGACACGACTCGAGAAAGCTTGCTATATCTACAAATACGAGTGTCGAAAATCGATTAATAATCCACGCGCTTTTGCGCAATCCTTTTCTCGCCTTCGAGTTTCTAAGAATCTAATCAGACTGTACCCGTGTTGTAAATAAAGTTCAGCGGGATCAGCGGCCCATAACGATATGCTCTCAATATACGTGTATACAAACGCGGAAAAATAAATCACTCACTCTCGTTTCGATCATTTTGATTACTCTTTTTTTCCAAACTGGTCGACATTTACGACCGATTTTTCGAAATTTGTCGTAGGATCGTGAGCTCACCGCTCTGCGTTTCTCGGAAGACTGACGCCGTCGATCGACGACGCTTCCCTTCGACGACACGACTAACTACTACTACTACACCACTACTACCTGAACGCGTTTCGAGGCCGTGCTACCTGACCGTAACTCCAACGTAATTAAAATCCCTCGGTGGACGGGTACCAGGTAAGGGGAGATTAAAAGTTTTCAGAATTTTTCCGTAGGATCGGAGCGATGGTGTTATAGGGAGGCGGGGAGTGGAGAAGGAAGGGAATAAGCATACGACTTGACTAATAATTGAACGACAGTGATGATAATTAAATGGTAATAATAATGTACGAGACTTAGCTAATAAGAATTTTTGAAACGTTAAGAATATTCCAAAGAATATTCTTATCGTATCGTATTTAATTTTTTCCCCCTTACGATCCTTATTTTTTTTAATTTCTGCGGACTTTTAATTTCAATCGTTAAACGAATGTTCTCTAGCGTTTCTACAGTTTTAAAATTGACATTTCGTATGTTTTATCGATATGTTGATCATTTTTAAAAACACCAGCGATTTTCCAAGCGATTTTAAATATTCGAGCTCGCAAATTATAATGAGAATTTTTTGAAACGTAAATAAGCATCTTCTGAGAGAAGGTACAACAACAGTAACAAAAATAAGACGAGATATTATCTGTCTTAGAGACAATTAAAAATAATTTTCGAGACAATTGCGATCCACTAACTCTAAAAATATATTATAGTTATTAAGCGTATTATTTACAGAATCTTTGATTTATTGGCTATTTAAAAACATTTAAAATTATGAAAGAATCATCGAAATAAATTCATAAAACCTTTTTGCTGGAACCGTGCACAATTTTTCGTCAAAATTTTTTCGAAAAAGTTATTCACCGATTTTATAATCGTTAAGGAAACGTAATGAAGATACACAGTGTACAAAAAAAAAGAAACGTATGGACAGAAGAAAAAAAAAAACTTGGTTATTTTTCACGGTGGCGGTTTCACCGTGAAAAAGTAGCCATGCGAGTAACCGTTTATCTCTGTTGGTTAATCTTTTGACACGAACGGTGTTGTCGCTCCCTTTCCCGGTGCCTTCGAAAAGGCGAAAGTGGAAGTTCTAAATAGCGACGAACAAGGTGTAGTTCATGGCCGAACTGGCCATTCGACGGAAATTTATTCGAGTTTATGACGCGTCGTACGTTGCTGGACTTAGAAATATTGCGAGATATTCGTGGCTCGAGTTTTCTCGTACGAACATTCCGTTCAGAAAAATATCATTGCTCTCCTTTCTTTAAAAATATCAAATCAAAAATTTGCTCGCGCACAGAATTTCGTTACGAATTTTGTTACTTTCTTTTTTCGTTCGAAAGTGGAAACAAGAATTACGATGGAATGGAAGGTGCATCGAGCCACCATTGAGAGACGATCGTTCACCCTAGGAACGTCTCACGATGCGAACAGTACGTCCATTATGAAAAGTTTGTTGAACGTTACCTGAACCTGACAGTTATAGAAGATACACCTATTGTAATATAAAACAAGGCTTTCGGTATCTCGACCCATCGAAAATTAACAATGAGAAACTGCTTGAAAACGAAAAGGCTTTTCTTCTTCCTCTCTTCTCTACGGAACTATGGATTTTTCTCTTGATCCTCGACCACCCGAACGAGCTATCCTAGTTGAAATTCGATGATAATAACGTTTTTTAATATTTATTTTTATAGATTATCGCAAATGATCGGAAATAATTTCTCAACTACCGATCTTACCTGGATGGAAGAACAATTTTCAATGGGAACGAAGAGAGACAAGGCGCGGGGAATTGATTCGAGAAATGCAAGAGGGAGAAAAAAGTGGGAGGAACTGTAAACATGGCGTTAAGATAAGCGATACATTTAAGACTATATTCGTGGACAAACATTTATATAATGTAAGAAGAAAGGGGGAGGGAGGGAAAGAAAAAAAAAGACAAACGTCTGTCGAGGATTATAGCGTATAAGCGGTAATACAGAGAGGACTGTAGTGGCGATCGTTAGACTTGCAAATAAGTAACCACGCGATGGTTAAACGCTGCAATTTAATATCCCTGTATTTCCCTTGGAGAGGTTAAATATATGCAGACACACTGGAGTAGATATGCTCCATTATGCGGCTCCCCTGCACGGACTTTCCATTCGATTCGAGAGAAACGAAAAGGAGGGATACAGAAGAAAAAAAAAAAAATTGGAAACGCGGATGAAATTCATTGGGATTTTTTCATTTGGCGCGGGATAATTTTTATCCTCCATTCGAATGAAAAGAGAACATGAACGCACGAGAGACACGCGAATTCGAAATATGGTGATTATGAATTGAATATGTTATTTTATTCGAAGGGGAATAAAGGGATTGGAGACGAGGGACGTGTGAAATTGAAACCATGAATTTCGTTGCGTTTGTTTCAACCTCCAATTTAATTCGAGAGAAGTAAAACGAGAGACGGGAAAGAAAATCCAAAAAGAAAATAGCGATAGAGATACCATAAATTTAGTTGTTTAATTAAAATTGTACGTTATTACGAGTTAAAAACATCTTATTATACTTTAAACGAGTATATTATACAGTTTAAACTAAATCTCGGTAGCGCTGCTGGACTCTTAATGGAAGTACAACAGAGGCTTCATAAAGGCTCAAATAAAATCTCTAATCGCATCCAATTAGGATGTTTTAAGTATTAATAATTCTGATTACTATATTTAGCTCAATTTAGACAAATAACAATTTATGAATTCCATTACACATTAATAAACTCAATTGAAACGCATAATTTTGAATTATTACCTCGAATTTACCGAGAACAAATAACGAGAAAAGAAAGAAAAAAAAAAAAAAGATTCGGATGGGAAACGAGTGAATCGAAAGAAGAAAAAAGGGACGAGAAAGCAAGAATAAACGTAGATAAAAAATTCCGTATATAATCGCGGAACGATAAACGATTTAAGATACGTCACGGTGCAGTTTGTTAATTAATTGGAGCAAGAATCGATGACAATTAAAGAAGGTTGGAACCACTTTCTTCTACGGAGGAGGGCGACGGCTACAGAGGATCCCGAGGCTGTCTCGAATCGAAGAGAAGATCGTCACTCCTACGTTCGCACGCTTTCCTCTTCGGATCGGAACGAGCAACTTATACGGTTGACGTCGTGTTAAATAAGCACGAGCAGGAATTTACGGTCGTTTTGTAAATTACTCGATCAACCGGGCGTGCAAATCATTGGGGAACACGAAAACATGCTGGTTCGAATGGGTTGAGTTATCGTGGACTAGGCTCGAGCTCCTTGGGAATATCGTGAACTGGTCACGCGACCAACGATCAAAAGCGTATGCAAAACGAGAAATTCTGTTCCTGGAGTGTCGCTTGGATAATGCGTGGTGAACACGTGGGGGCCGCCACCGCTTTCACGAAACCGAAGATAAACTTTCGCGAATTATTACCAGAAAAATTGGCGGAAGAAGAAAAAAACGCGAAGATCGTTTTAAGATAAATTCGGAAACGGTTTTAGAGGGGAGGGAAAATACAATAATTTCCTAATTGTATCTTGAGCCTTGTTAACAAGATTTATCAACAATGCATCGACATCGATTTCCACTAGTGAAAATTGTTCCACAGTGAAAACGACGATTTATGATTGGCCTCTGCACCAACGTCGATTAATAACAATATTCTACGCGATTCGTGACACGAATACAAGCTCGATAACGTGATATATTACCCTTTTTCCCCTTTTCGAAAGACGAAACAACTTGAGAAGGAATTTAATACGCAGTTCCAACGAATCGCGTGATGTTGGTCACATTGAGATTTATTCTTTCGTTTCAATTCTATTGTGAATTCGGGATCAATATTTTGAATCGTGACGATTATAAAAGATTCCTACGTATGGCTGAAGATTTATGGCGTTTTTTCCGCAATTCATTTTTTCATCTATCGTCATTACGACTCTCCTCCTTTCCCGATCTTTATCACCCGTTCCTCCTGATGCATTCGTTAATCTTCTTGTCTTTTTTTTTCTATGAGTTTGACAGTTTTTGGAATTTTCTGTTCTTCGTATCGTTGAGAATTTATCCAATCTTCTTTTTTTCTTCCTGTTTCTCTCCACGTTATTATCCTCCTCTTATTTTCATTCTTCGTTGCGATCTATGGAAACACGAATCTGAAGATGAATTTCCTAATCGTGTTCTTTGCATCATATCGAGAATTTCTCTTATCCTTTTCCCCTCCTCCTCCTCATTCCCTTTTCCTCTATTTCTTCTTCTTCTTCTCCCTTTTATTCTTAATCCATTGAATTTTAAAACACACGATGAATTCGTTAATCTGCCGTTTCTTGTATCGTTGAGAATTTGCCTATTTTTATCAACCTCCTTTTCCCCTTCTTTATCTTCATCCTATTTCAGCGTTGCCACATTTTTGGAGCACTGCGTGATACATTTTTATAAATAATCGCGTTGAAAACTCGCGTCACCCGATTTGCCAACAGGCCGAGCGAGTCGAGTTTATCCCCGTTCGCTTTCAAAAAGCGGAGCGGAGATACTTTCGTTGGCCGGAAGCGGCTCGAAAAATGCTTTCCCCCGCGGTATCTCGATGAAAAGCAGCATTGGATCGTGTTGGTTGGAGCCACCTTCCATCAAGAGAGGAGGAAAACACGTTTGTGGAAGACGTCACTCGCGATGAAGATCTGGAGAGAGAAAACGCGTGGCCGCGGGGGAGAGGATCGCGAGGATTTTTCGCGGAGGCAAAAGTTCTCTTCCTAGGCTTGGTAAAAGGAAACTCGGAGGATGATGATTTTTACTTTCGTCTGCCTTCGAGTGAAACGTGACATCGGCCTACCTAGGTTTTCATTGATGGGAAGGCTTGCATCGCGTGTTGATAATACGTTGCGCGGAAGAGAAACGCGATATTTACACGCATCGTCGAGACGTCGATCCGATCCGATCAACTTCCACTTAAATCGGGCGTGTTTAAAAAATTCTTCTCTTCGCATCCTCGTAGAAAGACAGATCTTCTGTCTCGAAGACGATCATCCCTTCGAACATCGTTATCCGTCTGTCTCGACGCTACGAGAGCGAATAATGAGCAGAAACGAAGTTGTGTTGAACGGAAATTCGAAAAATATCCGGAAGGAGGGGTTAAAGGAAGCGTGCAAAGCCGAGATTCAGGACAAGAGCGGAAGAACGCGCGTACGCCTCGCGTGAAAGTTTTAGGCGGGTACCGGTCACGTTGCATCTAGCATCCAGCGTACTCGAGTGAAACCTTTCTTTGTACAATACGGCGGGCTGATTGCTCACGTTAATCGAACTTTATGCGCGGGATCGTTTTACCGTGGAAACATGGCCGATCGATATGGATGGCCGTTGCTCTCTCGCTTCGACACGGGTGGATCGAACCATGAAAAAAGGAGAAGAAGAGGGAAAGAAATTGGAATAGGAGAATTGGATGCAAGAAGCGCGGCACTATTCGTCTTATTCCTCCATTTATCGCGCCCCGGATGCGATTCGTCCCGATAATTAACGATTTCTCCCTCTCCTCGCACTTTTTATTCGATCGTAAATTTGCACGCGACGATGCAGCTTCTCTCGAACGATCCGTAGAAATCGTAGGAACAGGAACCCTACGTTTCTCGCGTGCTTCTAAGAAAGATAGAAAATTTTCAAAATATTATCTATCCATTTACTTTTAACTTCAAAAAAATGTGCGGGAAAATCGGTATATTCTCTCTCTCTCTCCCCCTCTTCTCTATTTTTCCATCTATTGCAACAACTCGAACAGTATTAAAAAGATTTTTTTTTAGGAAATAATAAAGAATATTCGTACGTTTGAGATAGATAATTTGAGAACAATGGTTAAAGGTTATTTTTATTACAAGAAATCTTGAGAAATCCCTACATTTCTGCGCACAATTGATTCCGTGACAAAGAATTCTACCCATCGAATCGTATTTTATGCGAGCAAGCCAATTCAACCTCTCTCGTTTACAGCGGCTATTTTCGCCGCTTTCAAGAGGCTCGCAAAAAAGATATAACGCGGTACTAACTGCACCCCATTAACTCATTTTATTCTCATACACGTACATCCCTTTATCTACGCGCGGATATTTCCATTTAAAAAAAATATCAATCCTTTCGATCAATAAAAGGACAATTTTTACGATACAACAATATCGTTTATATTTATGATTATTTCCACACTCTTAGGATATCGATGATCTCTTCGATATTTAACCAGGAATGATACGAACGGAGAAATCAAGTGAAACGAAGGAAGCAAAAACCGACGAGTAAATAATTTCCCGGTGCCTGTTAATCATGTTGGACAAGACACGTTTCAAGCCTCGCAAATCTCATCTCATTCGCGAACACCCACTACTACTAAAATTGTTGGAGGGAGCACCACCGTGATATTATCATATTCACTCACAAGCCTCCTACGTGGAGGCCGACTTCCTCGTTGCACTCGAAATTACAGAACCGTCATTCGGAGAGTGGCTATCATCTCTCGTTAACATACAAAGCGATCCAAGAAATTGGAAAAAAAAAAAATTTTTTTTCAACCGCACACGCGATAATCGTAAAGGTAAACTCGAAACTTTCCTTGAACAAGATTAGCCTGGAACAAATACAAAATGTCCATCGAGGCGAGATTATCTCGATAAATATTGGGGATCCTTCGAGGTGATGTGTTAAAAGGGAAGAAAAATAAGGAAGATCGTAAAAATAGGATCGTGGAAATTTTGTATTCGTTGTTTGCCAAAAGTTTCGTTCTCGTTCAATAAAAATTAAATTTCTATTCTCGTCTGATTCGATATTCTCGACGAATATAGATGAATATAAATGTAAAGTAAACCTATCGAAACAGAAGATTATTACGATTATAATTGGACGAAAATCAGAGGATTCGTAGACATGGAACGGACATTCGATGGGAATGAAGAGACAGGTTTGATCCCCATCCACCGTGACACGAAATTAATCAATTTTTATGCTCGACGCTGGACAAACTTTCACATAGGCCTCGAGAGGATGAACGAGCGTGAAAAGGAACGCGTTTGCTGCGCGAGTTTTCGAGTTAATGACCGAATCTTAAACAACCGAACGCGTCTCTTGTGAAATCTTTTTTTTTTCCTTTTTTTCCTTTTTTTTTCCAAAGCGTACATTCGTTTGTTCTTTCGCCTGGATGGACCCTTCGCTCCATCGGGTGGCGTTGAATTTTACGACGACGACGACGACGACGACGACGACGATGATGATGCGAGGAAGAACGATGAGAAATAGAGAAATCTCTTGCCGAGACAAAGAAGTCTTTAGATAGAATTTATGAGAGATGCGGTATAGATGGTATTGTTCGATGGTTGGAATTTATGGTCGGTGGAGAAGTGGTTGTAAAATATTGAACCGAGAGTGAATACAGAAATACGTGAAAAATATGAAAAGTTTGTAACTGTTGTCGGTGTATATAAATTATTTGATAATTTATAATTGATAAATTAATTTTGAAGTTATATTCTATAATAAAGTAAATTATTATACTTGAGCTGATACGTCATTAAATTTCTATATTAAAGGAAAGAAGTTAATAGACTCTATACTCTGCAATCACCATCAACACGCGTTCAAATATCTCTCTCTCTCAACCCATAAATCCCTGTCAATGATTAAATTACCGGGAATGCATGTAAACGTGTAACATTCCATTAAGCTGGTAGAAAAGTCGAACAGGACAACGTGTAACTAAAACGATCGCGTGCACGCGGTGAATACGCAAATTCCTTTATATCCGCGGCGGAAAGGCCGAAGATCACAGAGCATAAGGATCTTAGAAAACAGGAGAAACCGTTCTGATATCGCTAATAACCGGTATTGTACCGGTAACGCAGCGTGGATATGAATTTTTCCACATCGAAGAATATCGTACTCTCGAAGAAATTGTTCTTTGAAAACTTGATTTTCGATCCTAGATTTTATAATAACAACAAATTATCGATTATCGATAAATCATCGCAAACAAATGCGCGTTGCGTGAAATTATTATTGCGAATTCATCGAGCCTTAGATCTCTTCCAACGACAGGTGTGAAAAACAAATTACAGACTCTACCCCTTTCGTGTAATTGCTCTACGATTTAAATATATCTCGAGCCTAAACGCTCGAACGAAAGTTGCATGATTAATAATCTCGGGTAATCTCGAATTTAAATTAAACTCGATTTATTTGTTGCTCGCTCCATTTTCATCTTTCGTATTCACGAAAGCATGAAGTGCAAAATAAACGGTACAACAAGAGTAATTTAGGAATAAAAAGAAACTCACCTTGCTGCTCACGCGAGATACAAGAGTTTCGATGTGACACTGCCATTCCAAAGCTCTAAGAAACAGCAAATGCCACCTGCGTTCCAAAGACTTCACAGTCCTCAAAACCTGCGACGGTTCCCGTTGTTCCTGTTGTTCCTGCCTCTCTTCCCCCTTCTGTCCCTGCTCTTGCTGTTCCCCTTGCTGCTGATTGTACACCTTGTCCCCTAATTTCACGACCGAACTCACGATTCGACCGTGCGCCTCTATGTCTCGTTGGAGTACCTGTCGAAAATGTCAAAAATTTACGTCCCGTAACGAAACGCGTTGCAACGCGACATAAAATACGACGTTTTCGACGTTCGTTTAACGTTCATCCGAAGAAAGGTATAGTATAAATATAAATATCATAGTATTTTTGAATAATTACAGCTACCAATAACGGACGAAACGCATAAATCGGACAACGATAAGCATCGAATCGCATTCGAAATTGGAAAGCGGGTTCCAAATATATACACACGCCCATCGGTTATCGAGTGTACGAATAATATTGGAAAGTACCCGGAAGCCCGCTCGAGCATCGATTTATGGGGTTTAAATTGCGTTTCGGCCGGGGATACCGTTATCGAGGATCATCTTCCGAAAGTTTCTTTTTCGCAGATTAAGTCATGCGCACACGCATAATAATAACACAATTAACGACCGCGATTAACTCAGAGCCGTATAAATCACCGATAAAAAGTAGAAAAAAGGAAAAAGCTACGGTCTCGAATTTCTTCGATCATACCTACGACCTACAATCGCGTGAACGCAGTGATATCGTCGGATCGTAGCTTCTGCTCGACGAACCACAACGTGGAAAATCGAGACTTCCCGAGGAATCTTGGAGTCTTCGATCCTTTGGGGATCAGGAAATCCAGCATCGAAATCCATCGAAATTCTCGAGAAGGTTGGAAAAGGCATTCGTGACCTCTCCACGATTGAACAAGACAGGAGCCGAATTTCCAATTAGTCGAAAGTTCCAGTTCTATCGATCATCTCTAGCTCGAGATTTCTTTTTGTTTCGATTCGGATGGGAGAAACGAGAGAAACAAATTGATTTGATACGAGTGACGACGAATATCCCTCCCCGTTACTTTCTCGGCCTTGGGGATTCAAGATTCAACTGGTTATCTCGTCTGTCAATTATCCCGCGTAATAAGTATACAAATATAGCAGTTCCCAACTCGAGCGAGATACCGAGTCTCGGCCCACTGCAGACAGCCACACTTTCTCGCTTTTCAGTCCTGTCTTCGGACGGATTTCCTCCTTTCTAAGAATCAAGCAAGGTGAAATTCATCAATTTCGACGAACGTCGGCGAACCAGTGAAAAACGAAAGAATTCTCTCCCCGCCGAATAAGCGAAGAAGAAAAACGAGACGATGCACGAGACGAGAGGTTTGCACGCGCATCGTAACGCGCGTACGTGGGAACCGGGATCACGATTTTCCTGCCCACGGCTGGATCGAAATCGGCGATAACACACGCTTACTCCACTTTCCTCCACGCCTAATCAACCTTTAGCTTCTTTTTCTTCGAATCGATCGTACACACGCCGTTTGAGTCTAAGGACCAATCGATCGATCGGATGTAAGGTAATTGACTCTTCCCCTCGATTCTCTCTCGAGTTAATCTCGAGAAAAACGGTCTAAACGTATCTAGCTTTTCCAGAACGATTTTTATCTCTTTTTTCTCTCGTTCTTCTTGAGTTAATCTCCCTCTGAACTGTGAAACTGAAACTGTGAAACGGAGTGTCGCGAAGATCGAGCTCTTCCACGATTATTTTCACCCAAATTTTTCCATCGTTCGTGTACACCGATGCGCACCGTTGACCAACAAACGGAGCCTCTCTCTCTCTAGCTGAAACGTAGATGGAGCTTCTCCAAGAAGATTAGGAGGAGGATTAGGATCGTTTTATCCCGTCGGATTTGTCCTTCTTTCTTCTTTCCGTCTTTCCACGGTCGAGGAAATAAATCACGGTTGAGGGCAATACTACGGACACCCTGCACGCTTGGGTGCAAAGGTTAAGCACACGCGTACAAAAGAAACCAGTTAAAAGCCTTTATTGCTTCCGCGAAGCAAGTCAAGCATTTCGACGCCGTGCTCATTACGCCACGACCGGCCGGGAGAGCGTCTCTTCTGAAAATCTCACTCGCCTTCTTCTCTTAACGAGACGCGTTATATATATATATAAGTGTATTCGATTGCAGCGGCTGTAACGAGAAGCTGGATGGAATGACGGGGTAACGTGCAATTTCGTTGCAACGGATTAACGGTGGGAGGGATGGATGAAAGTGGCTTAGACGAAATTGATAAAATGACGAAGATTATATCGACGGTGACGCGAGTGATGATTCGTTATCGATAAGGGAACGATCTTCTGTTTGTTCCAATTGTGGCGACGTCGAAATCTCGCGAAATGGAAAATGGAATGAAAATGATTCGGGCGAAAAGGAAGGGATTATTATTATTGGCGATGAGGGAAGTTTCGATGATAAATTCGGCAATGTGAAAAGAAAGAAAATAAATAAATTGCGAAGAAAGCGGGAATTAATTTTCACGCGCGCCGTTACTTCGGAAACTGCGCGACAAAATTGGTTCAGATGTATTTAAACGAAAACGACGCTTTCACATTCTTCGTTAATCGAGAATGGATTCGCAAAACGCAAAATTGTGCCGCTTGTTTATCGAACAAGTTAATCTCTTTCGATGGAATTATAGGGTTATAAAGTATCGTTATAAAAAAATCTTCTCGGTGCATTAATATTAATAATAATAATAGTAAAGTTACCGCGATAAATCATTGCATTTAACGATTGATCAGAACTTTGGTTCGATTCTCCTCGAGCTATAAAAAAAAGAAAAGAAAAAGGAAAAAAAAGACGAAAGAAAAGGCATTACTTTAACAAAGCTATCCACTTTCCCATCTAACACGAATACTCGTCGAGAGTTTACGCAACATTCTCGCAAGAAACATCCTTCTTCGTTTATCCTGACACTTGACGCATCACGCAACGAGAAAAATATTCTTATCCTCTAAACGTTCCTTCCTTACAAAATTCGTATATTTAATTGACAAAACTTTGGAGATTTACGTTATCGACAAATTGGATTAATTTCTATTATTCCTGGTGTATGAATAAGGATTTACATATATATATATACGGATACAATAGAATCTCAATTATCTTAATCTGTCGAACGAACGGTTCGCATGGATAGGAACTTCCAATTACCTATTCGATTTCCCATTCGAGTTTACATAAGTGGATTGAATCGACGTTAATCAGGTGACTAACTGAAATTTCGTTCCAATGAATGGAGATTTACTCGTATCGAGGCAAAATCGATGAATTCCCCATTATATAAATTTCAATCGAACCCTCCGTGACGGATTCGAATAAATGGAATTATATTCCAGCCTCCTATCTCCATCTAGTTCAAACTCAAATTGCTCGCCAATGCTTTAATCAAGTTTATATACTTCTACTCCTATCTAGAATCGAGCGATCCAAAGATCGTTCACGAACGCGCGAAGATATCTCCAAGATATCTCAACTTCAAATTCTTCCTCCAACTCTATTCCACCCATTTTTTAATCCAATTTTCCCGACCAGTTTACAATTCTTCCTTCCTTCCGTCTCGAGAAAAATTATCTTCCTTCTATAAGAGACTTCTATTAACGCGTACAACGCGTAAACGATACCCATTTCCAAGCCGAGTGGCTCGGAATCGCCACGAAACAAAGACGTCTCTATCCTCATCTCGCATTAGCCCACTTTCTCCCATAGATTGCGTACGATTACGCGCGATTGTTCCACTTTATCCGCTCGCGTCGTCGCCTCGCTTTCGACCGCGTTTGCCAACCCGAGTTTTTCCCGAGAGACTACGGTCCTCCTCGAGAACAATGGCCGGCGGAAGGGGCACGGCCTTATATCCGATATTGAAGATCTACGCCCGGATAAACGGTAATTGCCGTTTCCAGACACCTAGGGAAGGAAACGTCGAGATTCGAGGCGGCGCACACCTGTGCCCGGTCGAACGGCCGTCCTCCCCAAGGAAAATCGCGCGAAAGCTGGAGAAGAAAAATAACAAAGATACCGGCTAACTTGCTTCCTCGATGAGCGGGATCGAAAGATTCGATTTTCTAAATCGATCTCGGTTCGCTTCGATTTCTAACAACGGGAAAGTATGGACTTGGGGGTCATAAACTTGGGGAGGGAGGGGGGAAAAACTTGTTCTCGGCTTTTCGACGGAACTGTGGATGGACTGTTGTTGCCGAGAGGATTTTTCCTGCGATACGTGCGTGTACGATTGTCGAGACGATTGTCGAGACGATTGATAGTTTCGCGTGAAATTCGTGACCTGGATTATTAAGAGAATGTTGGAATTGTCGGAACTACTCTTGTTACATTATTTTTAACTTCCACGATTTTCTAATCGAATAACTCTTCGTATTATTATTACTATAATTATTGTTGTGATATTCTTGCGAGTAAATAATGCTAATATATTTAGATCAATGTTATCGAGATAAGCGATTATCAGCGATAAAAATATCCGATAAATTTCTTCTAGCGATAAGTGTTGAAGAAAGTTTCGTACGTGACCGACTCGAACGATTTTTTTTTTTCTTTCAAGCGTGGAAACTTTGAATCGAAATTTATTTGGCAAGAAAACTAATTATGATATCTCACGGTAAAAGAATGTACAATTTCTCTTAAAGACGCGTGAGTATTTGCAGGAAACGATTCTCGATTCTGCATTTTCATCGCGACACCACGAATTCACTACGAGTTATCCAATAGTTTCGTTCATACCTTGATGATTGAACTGATATAAATATTCAAAAGTATAAATATAAAATACGTTCGAAAAGAATGTAAGGGGTGAAAATGCGTTCAGATCACAGGATCGCGGCACGTTCGAAATTGCATACAGTGTTACAACACGTCACGTTGTACACATTGTGAACAGTTCTCCTCTCTTTACATTCCAACCAAGTTTACTTTTCCCTATACACACAACTCTCTCATAGTATTCACAGACATTCCTCGCTAACCTTCGACTCGACTAATCAAATATTATTCATAAGACATTTTCTTCTTTAAACATTACGTATCGAGAAATATATATCTCTGGCATGTACAAGTTCAAGGCGTATACGTTTCTATATTGCTGTTCGAGCGATATAAAATATTCATATAAAACAATTTACAAAACCGGTAATCTGCGACTATTTTCTTCGACTATTAAAAAAAAGAAGAAGAAACCGAAGCGAAAACGATCCGACAGAAGCTCAATATAATTTTCTACTTTCTTTTGCAAATAGACGTGCCACGTTCGTAAAACAATCTTCATATGCGAGGTGAATACGCACACACGTTCTCGATTTTAAGTAGCGCTTGAAAGAGAGCAAAGCGACAAAATCGAAACGCGAGCACGCACGACGCAAGAAAACGAACGAGGCAAAGTTGAATACATTACGTACGGGGGCGAAAAAAAAATGTATCTAAAATCTCAACGGGCATAAAATCAATAACCCGACTCGATCTATGGAAATCGCGATCGATCTCGGTGAAATCGCAAATATTTAACAAGTCCATTAAAACCGGTCGATAATCTACAATCCATAACATAACCTAAAAACAAAACGGGGGCAAAACGTTCCATCAAGATCTTTGTCGTTATTTGCACGGATATATTCTCCAACAGAGATAGATAGATAGATAGATAGATAGATAGATCTTCGCAAAGCCATTGCAAAATCGAAAGTGTTCGATGTTCGGTTAATATCGATCGAGAAAAGAAGAGGGAAAAAAATCGTCCGGGTGGAAAGTTAAAACACACGTCCGGTTAAAACGATGACGGACGTGTTGGAGTTTCCGACCTGTTGAACTATCGATCCACGGATCGAAAAAATGATTTTCGATCGCCTCCGTCTCTGGGCCCGCGTTACGCTGCTTTTATAGTAGAAAGTTTCAACACGTGCCGATACATCATAGAACAATGCGCCATGACCGCCGCGCCGCGCCGTTCCTCGTTCCGACTTTACATCCAACTTTATTTCCCCTCCCGTTATCGCGATCCGATTTTACGGATGGGTGTAGATTTTTTTTCCTTTGCCGAAGGGGGAAATCTTGCGTCTGGAACCGTTATCAGACCGGTGATTTTGATCAGGGAGGAGGGGAGGGGGGATGCAAATAACGAAACGCAAATAACGAAATTTTCAATCGCGTGCGATAGATAGATTTGAACAGGTTTGGCAATGTGTGGAGAGATAATCGCGTTTTATTAATCCTCGAGAAAGTTCCATCTTCTATCGGTTCGGATTGAATTTTGAATTGGAATCGAAGCCTCGAATATTACAATATAACGTGTAGGATAGTAATAATATCGTCGAATTACGTGTCGTATTCTAAGAGATGGAGCATAATAAGCAAGATAATCATCGTTCGTCGATTTCTGTTACGTGTTAACGTCTCGTGTAATTGTGAAGAATCTTCGCTAAATATTCTAATAGGAAAAACTTATACGCTCGAAGTTTAATACGCATCATGCTCGTTTCGCATTCTTAGGGGGAAACGGCTCCGCTTATTTACTATTCTCTTTGTTTCATCGTTCCACGTATTTTTTATGTCGATCGCATCAAAAGCATCTCTGTTCCTCTTTAAACTCTCCCAAGATTACGGAGAATTCCACGATAATTCGTGATTATTCATAATAATTGAAAAGTTTTTTTAAACGGAAAATTTAATTTTAAACCGCTTAAAAAAAATAAAAATCAATTCCTGGAAGAACACAAGCACGAGAATTGTCGGGATTAAAGATCATCCTCGCTTATTTTTCTTTTTTTTTTTTCCTCGTAATCATTCGACTTACGTAAACGTTTTATACCTCACACGGTCGAAGTACGCGCGGAAGCTTGGTCAGATTCGAGATTAGAATAACATTTTTCACGGAATTCATGGAGTAGCGACTATCTAAAGAGTAAATGAACCTCTGTGCCATGGGGGTAGCGACCGAGTGAACGCGACTCCGACGTTGGAAACGGATATAGCGTGCGAGCAGTACTTTCGTAATGGTGTATTACGATGACGTGTCGAGGATGTTTTGCAATTGTATTGTGCGATCGGTTATAAGGATGCAATCCTGCGATTTTGCTTCGCCGTACCGTGCTCTCGATTAGTTGATTATTGCGTGCGAACGTGTCATCCTTTCTACTGGAACAAGATAGAACGACCGTGTGTCTTCCTAATGGAACTTGCTCCACCGACATTTTTTCTACATTTAAAATTCTTTTTCTATATTTAATACATAGGATAAATTATCTTAATTGATCGATCGATCGATTCGATCTTTTGCCTTTTCTTCCCCCTTTATATTTAACGTAGCTATTCATTTCTATATTTAAATATCAGGATATCGACCTCGGACGAGGTGTATAGAAGAAGGGTACTTGATCGTGCTATCTCAAGAACTTTAACACCTAGTCAGATATCGTCGTGTCGTTATATTTATGAAATATAAAAAGAAATATTCGAATATAATTTTTTCCCAGACGATTCATCAACCTGTGTAAATTTTCTTCTTCGATTTTGCGTGCTCGTTAATTGGAAATTCTTGTATCGCTTCCGAAGGTAAAATAATAATCTTGTTCCCGCGATCCATCCGAAGTAGGCCACAGTGGTAGTAAAACTTGACTCTTGTGCTATCGCTAATCGCGATCATTTATATTCTTCGAGTAAAAGTGATTGATATAGCTGAATCGATGACGAACGGGATTCAAACCGCTTGTTCAATTTACATGACATTTCTCCAGACTCGATTTATGATACGCGACAGTGTATCGTGTGTCGCGTTATGCAAAGCATGCTACTTAGTGTCACATCGTATCCGTGAGACACTCGAACGAAAATCCTTTATTACCGCTTTATCATTTCCATACAGGGAATACCAACCGTTTCCACTTACGTTTCAAATATATATCGTTCAAAATTGTAATGGTATTACAAACAGAAATTAAAAAAAATTAAATTAATGATACGATCAATACTCATTTTTGTTTCGTTTCGTTCTGTATAATTCTCGACAATTGAGAATTTCTAGTAACGTTAATAGGTTAGGATAGAATAACACCTACCGAAGAGAGTTTCGGTTGACAGTTTTGCAATCAACAAATCTCGAGACGACATCGATCGCAATAACGAAATTTCTACGCGAATGATACTTTTCGGAATGATATTAAAAAGAAAATGGTACTACCTACGATAGAATTACGGTTGAGGAAACGATACGATTGCCGCCGTAATTTTCTATGCAAATTCCATTCCAATCTCGAAGGCCGCAATGGCCGCCACAACAATCGTCACAACAAAATTTCCACGCTAATAAAGTCTCCGCGGTTTCTGTTGCGTAATCGCGCAAAAGAAAAAGAAAATCGTGACGGCCGCTTTTGCGACCTGCCTTCCATCACGCACGCTCGTTCGTGGGATTACGAATCGAATTTTTCATCGATCCGCAAGATAAAGCAACCACCTTCACGGGGCAGCGCTTTCGCGACTGCGCACACGCGAGCGCGAAGAAACACGAAAAATAACGAAGATTGACGAACACGGGAGGATAACGCTGTGCCTGCGATAAAGCCGCGTATTCGTCTAAATAGGTCGTGCATAAAAGGCTAAAAACTGCTGACAAGTTGTACCGAATATACAGATATGCTTGTCCACGAGAAAGTTAACGACCGATGCTTTGCTTGTAATATGATTTTTCGAAGCAATGGGAGAATTTACACGCGGATTAAGGTGAATACAGGATTTGACGATAGGATGACAGGAGAGGTTAAGAGGGCAAATTGTCCGATTGGACTCGCAGATTTCGATTCTCCAAGTAATAAAATAAAACCGTGTCTTAAAGAATTTTAATACTCCTCGTTCATTGAGTTTTTATCCCAGGATTGATTGAATTTCTCCACGCGATTAAAAACAACGCAAAACTGGACGCAATAAATCTTAAGAACATCTCAATCTTCGCAAGAAACAAATTCCAAATTCCCTCTCGTTGGACCAATTACCACCTATACCGTACACCATTATCTACTTCTCGCAAAAAAAATCTCTCTACGCGTCTCTCGCAATTTTCCACGATTTAACATCGATGCGATGTCTCCGCTACTTTTATTCCACCGATCTAGGGAGGAGGTGGAAAAACTTTGGAAAAACTGCTGGAACGAGCGACCGTCCAAGTCTCTCTATCCATGGGAAAGTTGGACGATAGGTGTTGTTGGATAGGTGTCGAAGATAGGAGCATGTGCGAGGAAGAGGCGAGGACACGGGCGATTCTTGTTCGTGCAACTGGCATAAAAGTAGTCCATAATTCACGGTTGAATCCACGTCGAGATTACGGTTACGTTGAAACCGGTGGCAGGCTCGCTACTCCGGTAGCCGTTTTGCCAACTATCGACCGACAGTTATTGACTTTCATCCTTCCGTCCCGCGGATTTCTTCGTGTATCCTCCTTCCTGAATGGAAATTCAATGCAAAATGCAATCGTGCGATCGGCACGTGATTCTGATTAGACGGATACGTGGTAGTAGTTAGTGTTCCATTCTTACGAAGACGAGTTGGAAGACGAGGAGGTTGAAAATGGATGGACGTTTAAGAGATATGAAAATACAGAGAAGATTGGAAATTCGTATATGGATTATCCGTGAAGTTGATCGGATGAAAAAGATTTTACTTTTCATTCTAAATTTTAACACTTGAAATTTATCGTTACGGATAATCAGTGAAATATGCGATCGTTTCATATATTTTCTATTTTACTTTCAAGTCATTAAATTATCGAAGTAAGAGAGCAAATGTATTATTCTGTTATTATTATTATTTTTTTCCATCATTTATCACGGGTTTATATATATAAAGATGCACATATTGGAAATGACGAACGATTGTGAACGTTAGCGATAAGATAGTAGTAACGAGAATTGTAATATTGTTCCCTCTGGAGAGAGTTTAAACGGGTGGAGATCGTGATGTTGCGGCAATAAAGTGGTAATGTTACGACGTTATAAAGCGATAGTTAAGTTTATGGTGATTAGTTTAATGATGGAATATTGAGATAAAATAATAGCGATTTATCCGTCTAACACAGTATGCCGGTAATAATGTATCTTGCGAAGCTCGTGTAAGGCATGTCTCGATGAAAATGGAAACGAGGTTACCCCTGATACAGACCACGTTAATATAACTTACGATCCTTCCTTTCTTTTTTTTCTTTTCTTTTTTAATCCCCCCTTATCCTTATCCTTAATTTATCCTACTTTAAATAAGAAAAGAAGCCTAAAAGATTTTAAAACGCGTAATTCATTTTACGCGAGAAATAATTATTATCCTTTAAAAATGTAAATTCACGCGTACAACTCGATAATTATCTTCCAATTACCAAGAACGAATCTTAACACCTCTCTTAAAAGTTAGAAATAAAATTACTTGAAATAAAATATGAAAAATGAAATGCTGTAAGAAGCCTCTTCTACGATTCTCGAAGATTCTATTCGATCGATTTCACCGCGTGCGCGCGCGCGAGAGAGAGAGAGAAAGAAAGAGAGGAAAGAAGAAGAAAGTCTTCTCGCCATCTGTCGAAGTAATAATAATTGAAATTACCTAAAAAGAAAAAAATCAATAAAATCAAATCTCGAATTCTGCTGTTTCTCGAGAAGGCAAGAAAAGAAAGAGGAAAGACGTGGACGATTCTCAAAGATTCTAATTCTCGATCGACGAAAAAGAAGAGAAAAGAAAGAGGCGATCTCTTGGCGAAGATGATTCCTCGTGGGTGTAACGAGTCACCGTCCGCGATTATGAGAGGCGCATAAGACACGTTGATCCTCACCGGCGAGGTTCGAGGTGAATTGAACGGGTTAGAAGCGTGTAGGCGTACAACGCACAACAACACATCCACGCATCCAGCCTTATAATCGTGGCCAAACCGATTTGAATAGATGAATCGAAGAGGAGGAGGAAGAGGAGGAGGAGGAGGAGGAGGAGAGGGTTCGATTGCACGTTGGAAGCATTCCCTTCCAACCGTGAGTTTTATCGAGGAAAGTAGACAGTGTTGCTGAAAATCTAACAACAACGGCGCAAACGCATTAGCGAGGAAGAATTATGGACACGATTACGATTCTACCATTTTGCACCATCGCTCCGAAGCACACGATTCCGAACCATTTACGACCGATACATCCGTGTGATTATTTTCTACGTTTGTACACGTGCGCCAAGCATTATTCTCCAGCTTGAAAGAATATAATGGAGGGAATATAATGGAGCTTGTTTGGCAGTGAAATATTCTTTTAGCGCGCGTGGATAGAAGCGAAGAAAGAAGCGATTGCGGAGAAGCGATTATAGCGATTGGGAAGGAGAAAGGAGATGGCCGGAGTTGGGAAATAAAGTGTTAAAATAGTTATAGGGATTTTTCATTATGTACTAAAATACACTTTTTTTCTTTTCGTTCAAATGAAACTATGTTTACCGGAGAACGGTAAAGAAAATAACGTTTCACGTCGTAGAAAAGGAATTCCCAGAACGGTGTTTGCGTCCTGGACATGGAACAACGTTCACAGGCGATGCTAATGAAGCTAGTAACCCCTGTGCTAATATTAAAGAACCGTTTCCGCCGTTTGAAAACGGTTCTCCGTTAAATGCCCCCGTCAACCGCAATTAAACCGATGCTCGAAATTTCTCGCGGAAAAATTTAAGGCCTTTATACTCGAGATCGTGTACGTGGTTAAATTTAGCCGATTATTGAATAATATCTTTTTCCAGAGGGTATTTTATTTCCTTATTAATAAAATTTAGAAAAAAGATTTGCCAGTAGTATGGAAAAAACGATACAAATATGAATTGTCACGAAACTGAAAGTGGATATTTATGCAATTTTGTAGATTTTCACGTATTTAAATTTCTCACGTACATGCATAAACTTCCGCAGTCCAATTACAATATTAGAAGGTTTAAAATATTAGATAGGATAGTCTACACAACTCGTACAACACATTTCGTAGATTTCCAAACTCGCCCGTTACGCAACTTGTATTGCATTTTACGAGAATTGCGTAATTCGAAATGATGCAAAATCTATAAAATCACGATTACAAAATGGAATATGTAACGTGAAATATCGAGGAATGTTAACGAGCAATGAAGAAACTGAAAATTTTTAATTTTTACTCTTATTAAAAATTTCTTGCGCGTTTCTATATTCTTTATTACATATCAATAAATCGATAAATGTCAATGGTTAAGAGATAGTAAAAGTGATTTGATTGAAATTTTACAATTCGAAATAAATCATCGCTGTTGCAATAATTACCGCTGAATGATATATATCAAACGTTTGAATTATTATACGACGAACGGAATTGAAAAATTCATAAAAATTTTTATATCGAAAAAATGTATCTTTTTATTATTAATCAATTACGCGATAAATAGCAAATTGGAGAACTTCCATATTTTTTATTTTCTTATATAAATTTTTCAAAGATAAACAAACCAATAGTCGAGACATTAATTAACCAGAGTGCACTCAGGTAGCACTTTATTCCAGAACTCGCTATTGTACCCCAACAACATCGATGACATTCGATGTTAATAATGATTTCCACCTTGGGGCATCGACCGGTAGTTGGTAAACCACGTAACATTACCGGTTTCCATTGATTTATCGATCCATTGAAAGGGTGAGACAGACAAGGTTTAGTCGCGTCAATAAAACTTGTGTTGTACTCATCGTCTTAATGGAAAATATCGATGAAAATAGAACACGGTGTGCAAAGGTAAAATTACTACCATTCCTTGCGATTTATTACATTTCTCTCCATTTCTACCATCGACAATTCTTATTCCATCAGGATAAATTGACTTGGATTTCTTTACAATTACCTCGAATTACATCCAAATGTTGTAAAATAACCAATTACATTATATATATACTTGCACATACGCACAGACTGATTCAAAATTCTAATTTCTTAAAAATTAAAAAAAAAGTAAATAACAGAAATGAAACGGAATCGAATCGATTTATCACTTCACATCCACAACGATTTTAACGTCCAACAATTATTCAACATCGTTACACAATCAAGAACCGGATCAGAAACAGTTTATCGATTTCTCATCCTGATTAAGTCGAATCGAAGAACGAGCAGATTAGAACTCCGTCTGACTCTCGATCGCTTTCCATTTCCGCGAAAAACGTGGATCAGTGGAAAGGAGCTGTCGATCCTTCGTCAAAATAGGCCGTGACGATTTTGATTAAATTTCACCTATTCGAGGTATCCCACTCGTTGGACCGTGACGTTTATCGTTCGCTTTCTTAGCAGCTTATCGATACGAGAATCCTCGTTTGGAACGAGCTCCAAGTTGGAGTTGCTCCTGACCAGATCCATAAAAAAAATGGTCAAAGAACCTTTGTATTTTGAATTTTTAAAAGCAATTTTCAAATTTTGACTTTAAAAATTGTAAATTGGGATTCAAATAAAATACAAAATACATAAAACGAATAATTAACGATTCATCTCGTGGCAATGATGATTGGCCATGGTGTTTGTGTTCCACCGCGTGTAATACGTAGGCGTGGCCCTGAGTCGTGGCGGCAAAGTCGAAGCTTCGATTCGGTTTCGAGGAAACCTTTTGCTGGGCTTGGCCAATTTATTCCTGGCTTTCTATTTTGCGAGGATTCGTTCGGAAACGTTTATCGGGGGGAAGAGATCTTTCGCCTTACCGTTTTACGGGTTCCATCGCTTCCGAGATATCAGAAGATCGATTTGTTACGTCCGGATGAGTTATAGAGAGGTGGAGGAGTCGGATGATAAATGACGCTTAAGGCGGATAGTTTGTACGGAATTTGAAGGCGCGTTAAGTGTGCCGGTGTCGTGCGGAGGATACATCGTTTTAATCTTTACGATATTTTTACACTCGTTCGATTTCTTTAATCGAGATCCGACGGATGAAAGTGCATCTTTCCCCGAAATTCGTTTCTCGCCGAAGAAATTATTATCAAATAATTAATTTCTATTCCGCCAAAAATTTCTTGAAACCGTTATAAAACTCGTTAAAAAAATGATTTCTTTTCTATTTTTCTATATTCTATATAAAATTGTCACACGATATTACAAATTAATATCTGAATAAGAAAAAGAGTTGCATATAATTTCAAAACGCTACCTTTCCCCGGCGATCGATTTAATTTCGCGCCAAATTGCAGAACGACCCTCCACACTGATACACGATCGAATTTGCCACGCTGAATGGTTAATTTCCTACTAGAAATTGGTCATCCGCGATTCGCAATAGTATCGATTCCACGATCTCGATGGAACACCGTGTAATTCGAGAATTCACTCACGAATATCTAATCACCAATTTTCCTCGTGCTCGTACTACTCCTTTTTCCTTTCCCTTCGTTCCACGCGAAGAAAATAGATGTTGTTCGAGGATGGATGCATAATTTTCTCCCCGAGTTTCACGACGAATTCGCTATTAAACCGCGATGATTATGCTCGTTGCTCGATCGTAAAGCGTCAGAAGTTAGTCGGGATCGTTTATTGTGAACTGTGCGCCACCGAGAAGATCGACGAGTTTAGCCTCTTTGTTTATCCAACGGATTCCTATGGAGAGCAACATGGTGGAGGGGAAACGTATATTCGAGCGTAGATATCGACCGCGATACGCAACGATTTATGCCTATTAACGGATGGTTAATTTTCCAGGATCGAGAGGATCGAGATACATGTATACTTTCGGTCGAATCTATCTAGATTCTAAATTCGTAATCGAGGAAAGTTATAAGAGAAAAATTACCTTCTTGCTCTCCCTTTGACAAATAATTCAAAATAGAAACGAAAATCGACGATAACTCGCAGCTTACGATTCACCGATAATCATTAGTTGTCGAATTATTCCGCTAGAGGGCACCAGAGAACACTTACTTACAATTCCATCGAATTGTAAATTTTTAAAATTCCAAATAAATATATATATATAATTTTCGTTCCTTTTTCTCCGGTGAAATTGAATACGTACGAACTTTCGATGCGATTTCAACCACTTATCCAATCCATTACTTCCAATAAACGATACAAATCGCCTCCATATACCGGGAGAGGCAAGACACGTACGTTTTGATCCAAGGAGGAAAAATGCTCCGCCCCGTATATCTCGTTCCATCGAAAGTTACACGATCCAACTTCCGATAATTTGCAACGCGCGTGTACCGTGCAAAATTTTTCTTCCGAGAAACATAAGATATTGTTCTCAACTTTTCCCTGTCAACGCGCCCCTTTCATACCGATACTTCCTGCTGGCGATCATATCGGCCAACATTTTACCGTTCCACTTTCGATAAACATCTGAAACACAATACGTTCTAATTCCGGAACCACGAGGTTCGTTTATGGGCTGTAAAACTAGGCACGTTCTTCTACACTAGGCGCACCATTAACGGCACAGTTTTTTTTTTTTGCCACGCCACAGCCGGACAAAGTCACGAAACTCTCGTAGCGGTCTCGTTCCATATTTGGAGGATCGAGGAGGAGAGGGAAAAAAAAACGAAGGATCGACGACGACCGACTCTCTTTCGCGTCGTCGCGTTGATTACCAAGGCTGTAAAAACGCCATTTGCCTTGTTCGCCCGTTCGTCTCGTGCTTTGAGAGGTTAATCGTCTCTCGACTGGAGGAAAGTTGCGGCGGAGAGAGGAAACGCGGAATTTGATTCAGATCGGACTCGCGCGCGATAATATTTTTCACGCGATTTTAATTTTAATCCTCGAATATTTAATCGTCGGCGACGAGCGTTTGGAATAACTGTGCTGCGAGAGTCGTTGACAGGTAAACGACTTGGAATTTATAGCGTGTGGCGATTATTAAATTTACATTTAAACACGCTAGAGAGAAGTTTTTAAGTAGAAAGTAAAAATTATAAACGATTTTTGTTTTGAACGAGCAACTTATCGATGGAAATATATTCTCGTTATTCTCGCGAGATGCGATATATTTTTTGGATAGTGGAAAGGTAAGCAGCAAAAATGATTCTTTCTCCGAGAAATGCGTTTAGAAATGAGAAGCAACGTTCTCCCCCTCTCTGACCGGAAGAGATCATTGGATTTTGACGAATCGATGCCAACTGTTCTCACTTCTAAAATACGAAGCAAGATTTATCTCGGGTAAAAGGTTTTCAAGATAAATGAATTCTGCCCGTTTCAACGCCTATCCGTCGCAACAAGATTGATAACTCTTCTTGTTACGCAACAATTAAATTACACACGGTGAAAGTAAAAACACGTGGTACAATTTTTATATTTATCTTTAGGTTCGCGATAAACACGATGGTGTCGTTCAACGCATAGAAAATACTTCTCTTCTGAGAAGCCATAATTGCATAGGATTTCGAAGGGAAGGGAACGTGTCCCCTAAGGTTTCGACGTTCACGGTTACACATACCTCGTACTCAATGGGCATAAAATCATTTCTTAATGAGCGCTTATAATCCGTAAACGGAATTTCTGCTATGCAAATACGCAAAAGCGCACCTGGCTCCGATTACCTTCTTCGATCATGCCATAAACGAAAAAAAGAGAGAAGAATTTTGGTGAAACTTGATAGATTCGAAAAAAACATTCGACGTGCACAAATTTGTATCCATTTTGAAAAAAACTGAAGCAAGATAAATCGGAAAAATTTTAATTACTCGGAATGGAAATCATTGGGCGAATCATTACACTCTCCGTTCAAGTTGAAGCTAACACGTACGCGAGAGCGTTATTAATGCCCCTATCTTTAAAAACCTGTATATCTGCTCTTTATCCATATCTGATCGTGTAAACTTTTTTTAACCACGGGCTAAAGATTCCATCGACGTAACCAACACTCGAGTATCGCCAACATTATCACCACACGATATAATTATAAATCGCGAAATCTAATTTACAATTTGTTCCGCGTAATAATCGCAAAAAGGAAAAAAACGATCAAAGGAAAACGTAAAAGAGTAAAAATGGAGGAAACGATACAGAAGAAAAAAAAATACAAGAAAAAAAAAACAATTTCTTTTATATTTTATATTATTTATAAAATAAGAGAAAGAAATTAATGGAAACAAGAATAAGAAGATTACCCGCGAATCTGGACGCCTTTTCATCCATTCATCCATTTCCTCGAACGCAAATTTACCGAATTCAGAAAAGAAAATACTTTTTGTTCGAGAAGAAGATTGTCCAACGAACGAACAAATCTCGCGACCCATCATTGCGATTACTGGCGCGTCTTCTTGTAAATGTAAATCTAAAAAGAAGCGGAATAATCGGAGGGAAGCCCTAAAATCGTAAGGAGGGGAGAACTCATGTGCGCGCCGAAGATTTTTTTAAAACTCTGCCTCCTTCGAAGGCTTCCCTTCACTTTAAAAGGATCACCGGCATTCAACGTTATTATTTCGTGTTTCTTTTTATCTCTATCTCAAACACCTAGCCAAGAGAAACACCAAACTGGATTCTATCGACGTGGGAAAACGACCCGTCCCCCTGGATCCCCTGCTTTATCCCCGCGTTGCGTCGAATCTCATCCGAACCATTGAACCACTCCCTTGTACTTGCACAAAAACTGGTAAAACAATCCTCCCCCCTTCCTTCTTCTTCCCTCTTTGCCCCCCATTCAACGTTGTAAATATCGAATCGGTCATTCCCTTCACGAGTTCGAAGAGGCGTTGATGCGATTTCTTTATCGTCCAAGTGTCGTTGGGAATTTCCCTCCTCAGTTCCTCGTCTCCAGATCCAGCGTGACTCGTATCTCCGTCGTCGCTTCGAATCAGTGGGCCGATTAATCATTAATTTCGTCAAAATCGAAGCGTCAAGTATCTAAAATCGATCCACTTATGGGTGGAATTAATGGAGAGAATCGAGGTTCCCCAAGTGGAACTCCGCCGAGGGAATTGATCGCGATTCGCGGTGAATGAGTTTCGATCGAAGACCTTGTACTCGGCGGCATTCGGCTATTCTAAACGTGTTCTGGAGGGGAAAAAAGGAAGAGAGAAAGAAAAGAAAAGAAAAGAAAAACGCTCGACTCCCTTTCACTTGGACGCTGCCGCGCCAATGCAAATTGCGCAACGACGATAAATCGATATGCCGTGGCCCCCGCGCCATTATGCGCGTATCTCCTCGCGAGGTCGCGTGGATCCGCGAGTTTCTGGAAAATACGGGGAAGGAACGGGCCAGCTGGCCAGCCATCCATAAATATCACCCTCGTATTTCGATGTAATCGCGATACCTGCGACTCAATCTTCCTTCTGGTGTTGGAATGGTGGCGCGCTCGTGTCCAACTTGTCTCGTAGCGCAGGATCGTGCGCGATCGGCGAGCGTGCCGTGAATTCGTGATGAGGATTCGTTCGATCGAAGGGGGAAAGAACGAGATTTTTCTTTTTTTTTGGAGGAGGAGGAAATCGGAGGAACGAATTGGAAGAAGGGCGAGTTTCGTCTCGGCGGAAAGAGGATTGAAAATCGTGCATTTGATTTGCACGTCCAACGTGATTATGCATGAGAAGATACGATGAACGAACGCTTTGTCGGATTTATAAGTGTACGCGTAATATTCCATATTTTGCGCGTTGCATTTTGAAAAATTGATATATTAGATGTATATTTTTACGTTTCGTTGAAATATTTAAGATATATTTTCCTTGCGATTTCTTTTTAGAAATTCATTTGGAAGCACTAACCGTAAATTGCCACTAAATTAGCAGCACCTGGTGAAATTTAGAGAAACTTATAACGGGGAAAAATTTATAGATTTATATGTATATATATATATATATATTTCTAGATATATAAAATGGAAGAGAATGATTCAAAAATCTCTTTTCAAAAAAAGCAAAAAAGCCAAGATGTTTGGAAGGAGATACAAAGTTCGCGAGAAGGATCCAAAAAATAGGAAAGTATTGGAGATGGAGAACGAAACGAGATCGAAATGAGGCATTAAACGGAAAAGAAAAGTGAGAAGAGGATAGAGAAGCTATCGGCAGCCCCTTTTCCTCTAATTACCTCAAGGTACATAATGATACGATAAAATAGCCATCTAATAAAACCACCGCTTTTTCCATCTCTCGAGCGAATCGAATCGATCAAAGATCGGCGCGAAGGAAATTACGTCTAAAATAGACGCAGATCCTTTCTGGATAGAATGGAGCGAAGCTTGGAAACGCGTAGCGTGCAAGCGGGGTAGTAAAAAGAAGTGGAAACTTTTATTACGGTGTAATTACAGGCGGCTCGGAAAATTGGCCTGCTTTTACACGATTTCCGTGAACACGGTTGTCCACTATTAACCGTTCTAGTTAGTGGAAACAAAGAGACGCGAAAAGAAGAAAAAGTGAATATAAGTGAAAATTTTCCCGTTTATCCGAGTTTAATAAGATAGAATTAAATTATTGGCCATCGACGAGGAAATGAACGATAATTTTAATTTCCTCTCGAGAGACGCGTTCTCTTCGTCAGAATGGAAGGAAAATTGAACGAAATTAAAACGTAACGGATAGAGGGAAAATCTAATTAAATGGAGGATATTTATTTTAAGATTATCGTCCGTATTGACATATTATCGAAAACGTTAGGTTAAAATGTCCGAATGAAAGAAATCACGCGAGCAGTCCAAGTTTTAAACACAGTAGGCCAAGTTTAATTCGTAACCGTAGGTTTCATCACGGAAGAGAGTAACATTATAGTCGTAAATATACGCAAGCGGTTGAAATTATTGCTTGGAAGCGTGTCCCTGTGTTATTAGAAACTGCATCAAAATGATACACTTGATCGATTTCATCGAGGTCCCGGTTTCGTTCGCACTTTGAACAGTAAATTATCGGTTCCGTTACAAAATTCACCACGGCCATAGGCAACGGTTGTCCAACTGATGGAAACACGAATCAGGAAGAGAGCATCGCGTGAGCGACGAATGAAACGAATTGCGAATTTCTGCGCAAATCTTCCTCTCTCCCCCTTTTCATTTCTTCCTCCCGAAATATCTCCATCTAAATATCTATATACCACGTATCCTGGTCAATAGTCATTCCAACAACGCTCGTTACTCATAACTCGGTCTCGCAATTCCCCTTCGCTCGATCGTATTATCCTTCTCTATCGAGCGATATTTGTGCAACTTTCACTCTATTTAATAATAAACGTTGCCTCGATCGAACCGTTGTTCGACACGAACCGCGCTTCTAACGCGCTCAAAAGGAATTAAGAAAAGTTGAAAGAATTGAAATACGCTTCGAATCAAACTCATCAGTCGCGTGAAATAACGAAGCCGACTAAACACCTTCGATTAAACGCGATTGCGGAAAAGTCGGATAACTCCGATCGCTCTGGAAACAAATCTTCGAAACTCAACATACGTTTAACGAACGTTACGTTATCGTCAGGTGGGACGTCAGAGGGACGAGCACGGATAGTCGTTTCTCCTCAACATCTTGCCAGGCTAGGCGTAGCTCTTGCTTTCCGCGGGCGATCTTAATAACCGATGATTAGTAGCGGGGAGTAGAAGAGTAATATTCACGGTGGATTGGGAATGAAAACTACATTTAATACGTAGATTAACGGTAGTATCCGAGGCGAGGAGGCAGGTGTTCGCAAAGTGTTCCCCTCTCCCCTCGATGGATAAAAAAGGTGTCTTAAGCCGGTAATCGGACACCCATTAAGCACATATCTGTGCTCTACTCGCTCACTTTCTACCTATATTTCTCGCTATATTTCATTATCTCTTATACATTTCTTTGCTCGTAAGCGAGGAAAATCGAAATAATAAGTTTTATAATAATAGAGAAGGTGCGTTTGAGAGGAGAACACGCTCGTGGAGAAAAAAATTTCAAAATTCTTTTACATTCTGATTCGTCGCGTACTACGAGGTGTACTCTTTCGATTTAAAAGGAAGAAGAATCGTGTAAAGAGGGAAAAAGCTTGTTTTCCATTCACTGGAGCAAGGGAGAAACAGGGATGAAAGCAAAGCACACTTTTTCCTTGTACGAAGCTTGAACGGGAG
The DNA here is from genome assembly GCF_029169275.1 of Apis cerana. NCBI lineage: Eukaryota > Metazoa > Arthropoda > Insecta > Hymenoptera > Apidae > Apis > Apis cerana. The sequence goes on from NC_083863.1 coordinate 8,846,876, forward strand.
TGAAATTAATTGGATTATTTAGAGTCGATGTCAGGCCGGGCGACGTTCGATCGATCGATCATGGATCGATCCAACGTCGAATTGCAACGTGGCTGGATGCGTAAATAGAAGGAACACGGTGATTTGCAACGAGATCATTCGAGTCTAACGATCGTCTCACTCCAACGATCGTGGTGTGATGTCATTGTGAGAGGCACACATTTCTAATTCGAGAGAGAGAGAGAGACGCACGGTTGTTGGTTAGAGTGCACCGCTTCTACATTCGTTCCCCGGCACGCGTCACTGAATTCTCCGTTTCGTTCGTTGCTGAAAGCAGATGCATCGCTATCGAGAATTAACTTTTACACTGGTGACATTTAAATGAATGTGATCGCTGCTAAACTTATTTATAAGTGTAATCGATTTATTGACCACGCTCTCGTTAAATTTAAACCGCCAAGATTTAACGATAAGTGGATACATTTTAATAATAACGAATAACGTTATTTAAAAAGGAAAAAGATAAATAAAACGGAGCGTCCGATGGAGTTCGCATCGATAATCAAAATATTTTGATCGGTGAAACTGATACGTGGACGCTTTAGAGGAAGATTAATGTTAGATCGTTTCACGGGAATTATTCCATCGCTTCCACGAGCTCCCACGATATCCGTTATGACACGGAGGAATCAATATAGTGAATATTTGATATATTATATACACTCCTCCCTTTCACCCAATGCTGTTAGTTTGTTTAATATCATTTCTGTTATCAGCGTTCCGTGTACACCAACATCGATAATACTTTATCGATTTTACGAAAGAAAAATTTTAATAAACAGTACGTAATCTCTTTTTCATTCCTTCGGTTCCCGGATGACTAACAAGAAAAACACCGATCGCGAAAAAATAAAGTTTTATAATCGAGTTTTTCCTTTCGAGGAAAGGAACGATATCATTTTTTTTTCTTTTTATGTATATATATATTTATATATATATATATAATTTATTATACGAGTTTCTTTCTTTTCCTGAGTTTTATCTATTTTTATTATTTTTTTTTTCCCAATCAGTCGAAAGTGTTCCGGATTGGAAGTTATTAATTACACAGCTTCTTAAAAAAGTGTAAACAAGAGGGAACTTTCTATAAAACAAACTCGTATAACGCAACGCGGCGAAACAGTTTCTTTTTCTAATGTATAATTTGAATACAATCGAGAACGTGTCGTGAAACGCGTCAAGTAAACTGAACGCTTCGTTACCTACGTACTCGTTTATTTATATATAAATATGCGATAATGACAACGAAATTAGATGAAGCGGAAACAGGAAGAAATGTTTGATAAACGTTAGAAACGGAACGAATAGATAAAAAAATTGGAGGAAACGAGAGAAATTGGAATTGTTAAAAACCGACGCTTAAAAACTGTTGGATAACTACGTCCGTCGAGTATATTATCGATAAGCAGGTTTTCCTTTTTTATCGTTCTCGATACTGTTATCTGAAAACACGTAAGAGATCGATCGCACGTTACGCTTCTACCATTTCCTTTTCTTTTCTTGCACGCTTCCAACTGTTAAGTAAGTAAACCGTTGAATCAGAACAACTCCCTTTCTTTTTCTTTTTTTCTTCTTCTTCTTTTTACGCATTATTGTACGCACAGAATTGGAGCAAAAATTTGAATACGATGAAAAGAAGAACACTTACTCGTGATATAAGGATCGGGAAATTCGTGAAACAATTTTTCATGGAAATAGTTGGCCGGGTTTGAAGGCCGTAAGAAATATACCTGTTAACGAGATAATACGTAGCGAACACCTGACAGTGAAATGTCGAGTGAAAATTAACGCAAACGTGACTCATTCGTCGTTCTCGTTATTTTGTTTACCCACTTTCTATATTACCAACATTCGTACATTCGTAACGTTCCTTCGAAACGAATCAGGCTCATCAATTAACGTTTCCCTTCCGAAACGCATTCGAGCTCGAGGACACAAGGATCAATCAAGCGAATTATACAAAGAGAGACTTTCATCGCGACAGGGAACGATGAATCGAAACGATAAGTTCGTCGAACCAGCTTTCAACGCGAAAGACAGCGGGCAAATCGAGGAGCAAAAACGGGAATCGAACAAACTCGCCTAGCCTCGCTTTTATCTCTCATCTACTCTCGGGGACGTTGTATTTTAAGACGATACGACGACTGTATCGAACTTAACGTGTTCTATTCTAATGTAAAAGTTGCGCGTTAATCGCGAAAGAGATCTCTTTCCCGTGGAAAAAAATACAAATTTAATTGGAACGATTCGTGATATCGAAAAGTCTCGGTGTGTGTACCGCATCGAATCTTAATTCGACACTTTCGTCAACTCAAACTTTTCAAATCCGCGCACGATAATTTAATATTCTCCGCTTCGCAGTTTCGCACTAAACTCGAGCCAACGTACATACCAACTGCGTACGTCTTCGGTGATAAAATCCCAAGTTTACACGAGCGCGTACTCGAAGAGTCGAATTTGATGGAGCACGATGAAGGAAAACACGGGTGAACGACAGATTCGCGGCCGTTGTTGCGCGAGAGAGGACGCAAAAAAGCGAGCAGACACCGACGACCAAGGTTTCCCGCCATTTTAACCAACATGTGAAACGCAGCCTTCCGCCACACGGAAGAATGGCTCGACTGAAGCAGAGGGATACACGCGTGGCCGGCCACCAGACGTTCGACTCACCGACCATAGAAAAGTATTTTTGGAATCGCACGGCTGCTCGTCACTCCATTCCCTGCGCGGACGTCAGAATTATTGACCCCTTTCCATCGTAACAAACCGATCCTCCATTAGAAACTTTGTGAAAAATTATGTTTTCGACAAAATTTCTTTTATAGAACGTGGTTGACGGAATAATTTATTTTTGCACAATTCGTTTCCATCGTAACCGTAAACCGATCCTCCACTTCGAGAAACTTTCTCTTTGAAAATTTTATAAAAAATTGTTTGCGCTTTTGAAGTAATTTTTGGACTCGTCGTCATCGCTTTGCGGCAAATTTTATGAAAATTGATTTATCAGTTTGAAGAATGGAATATATATCGTCGAGTACATCGTAATGGTACATCGTAACGCATAAGTTTGTAAATTAAAAATGGATAGAACAATTTATTTTTGTATCAAATGGATATGATCGCTATCGGTATCGTGAAAAATTATTTCTACCGAGCATAATATTTGATTTTCTACCCGATAAGAATTGCATCGTCGCTTATTTTCATCACACTCTGTACACACCGCATACAGAGGACATGAAACATGGTATGTGCGTTCGATGATATTGAAAAAAGAAAAAAAAATTGTTTGATATAGCGCAAGAACGATAAACGAAGCTCAACAAGTAGTCGCCTTTGAAAACTAACTGCGCGGAGGACGGACAAAACCGAGGAGTATAAAAGAAATATTGTCACGGTTGAGGCTTGACATCCATTCGAAAATAGCAGGTGTCGTTAATTCTGGATCGCCGCGCAATATTCGGAGCAGCGAACTGTTAAGTCACGTAACTTAATATGAGTACGTGGCCGAGGAGGCATCGTGGACCACCGTGGATTCCGGAGTTGGCTCCACTTTTTGGCACCTGCCGATTATGCCACCTGGATTCGCCGAAATCCAAATGCAAATTGCGTAATCGGTCGGTAGAAATTTTTTTAAGGTTAATCAACCCTCGTTGGAATCGAAAAATAGAATCGAAGTTACAAGCTAAATTCTTCGATTTCGTATTGTAAAGATATAATTCTGAAATTTTCGAGCGCGAATTTTGGATGAAACGTTGATGACTGCGGCCTAAAGGGTGTTCAATTTCGAACACCTGGAAAGGGAGGGGAAGAAACGAATTCGTTTCGTAGGATAATGAACGGTTGAGAGCAATTTCTAGGAAAATTATTAGCCAGTGCACATCTGTCCCCCCTTTAGAATATCAAAGGCGTCGATTGTACGTTGTAAAAAAAATGTCGAGTCACAGTTATAACTGTATAGCAGATGAATCAAACGACAATTCACAGAGAGGGGGAAGAGTAATTATTCATGCTACGTTGAATTTTAAACGGGAGTATTCACGGGAATCATGGTTAAACAATGGTGTCGGTATTTCTCTGATCTTTCTGTCGCTTTAAAACCAGATGTAAGTATCTCGAAAGAAAATCTAGTTCTTGCCTTACTTTCCCTACCAAATGGCGCTCCGTTAATTTTACGAGGCGCAACTGTATTATTTATTCCACGATATCAAGGCTAAAATTTATCCTAGATTTATCCTAGCCAGAACTAGAAAACAGTACGAAACAACGTGTTATCCGATGAGTCTACTGATTTATTTAAGTCTACCGATCTTTACGATCAACTGGAAAAATCTTTCTCTCGACTCGAGAAAAAAAAAAAGAAGCATCATCTTCTTCTTCGAATAGTTCGTATATTAGATGAAACTCGCGACTCACCATTTAACCATTATTAAAGTCAAGACGAGAAAATAACAAAGCAAGAATTAATATCTCCAAAGACACGCTCTCGTAATTAATTCGTTCAATGCCACGTGATTCAATCACGATTACATCAATTACTGAACGGTGTACTCAAGAAGACAACTTTCTCGTTTCTCAACAGTGGAGGCAAACGAACCAAAAAGGCGGTCGAACACAATCGATCGAATACTATCCTAGATCGCCTCCGGTTAAATAATCCGCTATAACTAACAACGAAACCATCTTCTTCAACCCTCTGCGGGCTTGAAAAATATAACTTGATTCGATATTTCTAATGCTAAATTCTTCGATCGAGCGAAGTCACTTTCTAAAATTCTATCGTCTCGATCAGGATTAACAGATATTTATACACACACGCGCGCGCGCGTGCAACGAATCTAAGATCGATCGAGAAGAATTATATCCGAAGCATGTATCGCTGATAATGAAACAACTCAGGCGTGTGGATACGCCAGCACTGGCGAAAAAAGCAGACGAGGCTGCGTGCAGATCTCGAAACCTGTCGGTCGGCTCCCCCCTGCTGCAAGCCTAGTGACCACAATTTCACGGTCGAAATTTTGAAAGAAGATGGATGGAAAAAATTGGGGAATGTGGGTTAGAACGAAGGAAAGGAACGAAGTCCGGTTGACGATAACGAGTAAGTAAGTAAGCAAAGGTGAAAGATAAAATGGCGGAGGTAACGACATTCTTCCGTAATTGTAAACACGACCGGCTTAATTACACAGATCGACGGGAACGTCGTCTAGTTGCAATTATCGTCTGCCAGCCGCTGGCTATCCCATAAAAATTCGCCAAGATCTACTTTCTCCCTATATGGACAATTCGAGGTGAACTTGCTCGACCTCAAACGACCGACTTCAACGACCGCGAATGTCGTTCATTCGACCGTAGGCCTCCACGTGGTTACACAAGGTGTCGGTCGAACGCACCGAGCGTGCCATGCAGAACCCACGGCCCCTCTTTCTCCTCCTTCGGCCTATCTCTCGGTTACACCTGGTGTCTCGCCCTTCCGTTCCTCGATAAAAAATGCACGGCAAAGTACAGTGGAAAGCGCATTGTTTTTCCTCAAGGAGAAATTTCTCCCCCCTCCCGTGCCTCCTCTCTCTCCCGGCAAATTTGTTTCTGGGAAAAAGGGTGCAAAAAGTCTTTACGCGTGCTCAATTATTCAAACTTTCAACGTGAAATTTCTTCCTAGAAACGAAGGAAAAGTAATAATTTGTTTAGAATAAAAAATCAGAAATTATTAAGATTTTAACGATCTCTTTAAGAATCTCGGATAACTCGACAATTTTAATTTCACCGGGTAATAAAACCGCAATAAAAATAACTTTTACGGCAAATCAAAGTCAAAGGTATATTCCAAGAATATATTTGAAACGTGGAGCAACGTGCCCGTATAATGACTGACATAACTCGATTTCCACGTTGACCCTGAAAATCTTAGCTAAACCTCGCAACCATCCGATCAATCCCGCGTCGCTGCAACTCGACTCAAAACGCTCAGTCATCTTATCGTCGAGACACGCATCGGCGTGTGCACAAACACGACGGCCCCCAGGGCTAGGAGTATCAGCAACGTTTCTATCTCATCCGTTCGTTCTCCGCAACGAAATCGCATCGCCAACCACGCCACCCATCGAATTAAAATCGCGTACAGACACGAACACATCCTACGGCAATCAACGAATCTCTCTCTCTCTCTCTCTCTATCCCCTTTTTTCCCTTCCCTTGTATCCTTGTACACCGTGGCACGGAACGAATAAATCGATCATGGCAGACGAGAGAGAGCAACGTCTGGCTGCATAATCGCGGATTACCTCGACCGGCGCGTCCCTGGCTACGGGGAAACCGGTGCGCCACGATCGGATAGGACTCACGCCATAGAGCCAGGCCCGGAGGAAGTCGGTATTTCCCTGTAGAAATCGATACATCCGCGACGTAACGAGCCGATCCACAACGACGATTGCGCGAAACGCGTCGCATCCTGGATGTCTCGCAAATACCCGCCATCCTTGCATCCTGGATCACGCGAAACGCGATACGGATACGTGTCAGGATATTATGGTATCACGGAATAATCGGTGGAGGGAAATTTATGGAAACGAAATATAAAAGAATTCTTAACGAGATGTATCGTTATTTAAATTAATTCCGTTTGAAATCGTTGGAATACGTTATCGTTTAAAATAACTTATTAGCATGATCGCCTACGTCAAAAATGAATCGAATCGAGGAGGCAATGAAAGCAAATGCGATGCAACGGATAGTACGGATAGGATTCCTGGAAATCGTATTAACCGACGTGGAACGCGCGAGTCTGATAATCGAAACGAAAATCGTGGATCTCCACCGTAGCATGAAGAAAAAGAAGGAAGCGGAATAAGCGAATAATTATTTTTTACCCGAATTTTACCTGAATTTTACGCGAATTTTATCCCCGCGACGCGATTAATTTTTATTTTCGAAACGTGACCAGTGCCACGGACCACCATCTTCGCTCCCCTCTCTCTCTCTCCATCTCACCCGGAATTCTCTCTCTCTTTCTCTCACTCACTCACTCGCTCACTCACTCTCTCTTCGATTCTCTATCTTCCTTCCCGTTCGCTCTTCTCGACGCTTCTCGTTCTTCGTCTCTCTCGGTCTATATTCCGTCCTGCTTCAATCGTCCACCGGTCCGAAGGCACGCGAAAATCGCGGTTTCGTCGCGTACGCAACGTGTCAAGCGTCCCAAACTCTCGATAGCACAGCCCTATCTTGTCTCTTTGTACGCAAATATAACAATGGATACGTAGAACGAGGCTAACGTGGACGAGGCACCGGCAACGCTGCCTCGAGGACGAGAACAATCCGATCCTCTCTCGCTCTCGCCAGGACTACGATCGACTACGTCGCGAGCACGATTATTTGCGAGCCGTTAACCTTCTCAACTCGAGAATGAACGATCAACGAATTCTACGAACGAAGTTCTCTTGTCCGATTTATCCAACGGCACGAACCATTAAATTTAACGATATACGCACACACTTTGCTCGGTTATATCGGTAATAAAAAGAAGAGAAACGTGGGATACGTTACCAAAATGTATATCCACTCCAGGGTCGACGAAAAGGCAAGTAAGAGACGAGGGCACACGCGAGATCGTGGACGATCGATAGATGAACAGGTTCGAAGAACTGGTATACGGGATCGTGGAGCGTAGAGCGAATCGTTTCACGTCTACAGGACGGATGGAGAACCGCGCGAGAAGGAATACACGAGGAAACCACGAGCCGGCATATCGGTGGGCCGCCACTACCAGAGCCCTGCTCGCGAGAACACTAGCGACTGCTTCTTCCTCTCCGCTCCCGGCCACATTTCGCGCGGCCGCCGCGTGCGCTCTCCGCTTACTCGCGTGTCACCACGCACCTCTTCTCCGACCACACGCTCGCGGACGAAAACACGTCGGGCGTTACGCGCGTGCACGATGCGCGATGCACCCATTCAACGCATGCTTCGACCACACGACGCGCCAAGATTTCGTTTCTTTCTCCTCGTTGCTTTCGAGCCGGTCCCTTTTCGCGGCGAGGAGGAGGAGACCGCGTCGTCGAATATCGAAATACAGGGAACTACGATGGAGAAGAAAGACCGAGGAACTCGGGTAGGTAGGTAGATAGGTAGGTAGGTAGGTAGGTAGATAGGTAGATAGGTAGGTAGGTAGGTGGATGGGTAGGATTATAGAGAGAAAGAAGGAAGCTACGAGGTACGAGTGGTAAGACGGACGGAGAGACGAGAGAGGAGGATCGACGAGGCAGGAGATGGAAAAAGAAAGAAGAGAGAGGGGGGGAGAGAGAGAGAGAGAGAGAGAGAGGGAGCGAATAAAGGAACGGTCGGTCGGACCGGAGGAGACGACGGCACGAGCGTGGCAGAAAGAAGGGAAGAAAAGATCGAGAAGAAGTCGCCCGGGTGACCCACAGCTCTACACCCGCAGGTCTATGTATCGTACGTGCGTGTCGAGGACACGAGAGGAACGCGTATAACACGCACGAAGAATTGGAGAAAAAGAGAGGGGAGATAACCTCTCTTCCCCGCGGAGAGAAGAGGAGAGAAGATGGAAGACGGTCGAAAGGAGAGAAGTTAGGGACGAATGGAGACGGAACGGATGTAAAAAAAGGAAAAATCGGTGTAAAAATCGAACGAGAGAAGATGGTTGGAGAGAGAAGAGAGGAGGAATGGGAATCTTGGAAAACAAGGTGCGCGCCACTGCGTCCGTCCACCGACGGCGACCGTGGAACGGCGAACTCTGTCGGTTCGTACAGCCGGCGGCCAGCTGGTGCGCTCCAACACGCTACTTCGGCCTGTCGTTCGCGGCCGAACGTCCGCCTTCGGCTAACATCGGCTCCAAACAAAACTACAAACTTTGCCCGACGCCCCTTGCGCCTCGCACCCTTCCGACATCCACCATACGCCGCTCCTGTTGCCTCGCTTCGTGCTCGGGGCTACGCGTGCGACTCGCTACACCGCTGCCCCCTTCGCGGCGTGACGTTGGCCACCGAGCTCGTTATTCCACAATAACGAGTCGAAAAACTTTAAATTCGCCAGTTTCTTTTTCTCTCGGTGTTATTTTAATCTAAATACGAATCTTTTTTTTTTTTTTTCTAACGAACAATTAGATACAGGATTGAAATTGAATAGAAAAAAGGAATTTAAAGAATAAAAATATATTCGAATGGAGAATTCGTTTGATCGTAGCGAGCAGATGCAACAGAGGACAGGATTCTATAAATTTACCCCTATGAGGCGGACTTCCTGCCTTCTGCAGGATGCTTTTCTTCGGCTCATTGTATTTCTCTGTCACCTTTGTCGCATTGTGTTCTTTGCGACGTTCGTACGTATTTTAAATACGTATATAAGAGAGCAATTTAGAGAGCAAACAAAAGGGCCTAGTAACCCTATTCTTCGACAGATTTAAAATATTTTTATCGGAATCGAAAGTATTTGATTGCGAGCGTTTGAAGAAAGTTACGTAAGCTTTCTTAGAAATGTGAATGTACACATACGATGGATCTAATTACGCCTGATGATTTTTGACAGGATATTTGCAATATGCATATTGCAACACGCGAAAAGAGTAAATTGCCGATGTTGTTGGAAAAGTAAAACCAATTATCATTACGAAGTGAGATGTAAATGGAAGATAAGGAACGAGCTATTAGTTTCTTCTTTTTCCATCGTTTAATGGCGATGATACCGCGGCTGTTACATCATGGACATCTCGCCTTTAATAAAATGTGCACACGTTTCTTTGGACTGCTTGTAATTACTATCCCATTCGCGTTAACTCGTGCACTCGTTGCGGTGAAATTATATTAAAACGTACCCGTTTAATAACAGTTTGCAGCATAATGTTCCCGCAACGTCATCCGTCAACGGTATACGATGTCACGCATTCAACGTGTCTTAATTGTTTAACGCAAATAAATACGTTAGTCAAAGTTGTGAAATCTGCCGTTGAATCGAATCAAAGATGTTCAATAACGGCATTTTCTCCTAGCTTGTCAATCAACAAATCCTAGACCTCCCTCGGCGAAGCAATCCCTAGGTCTCTTTTTATAGATCATTGTGCCCGCGACGAGAGATGGGTGCCGTTCCATTTCTATTCCCACGAATATTAAAAACAACTTTCCAATTAATTCGAAACGTTTGTTGATCCGCGGCAGATGAACCAGAAACGCAGCGTCGCAACGTCGATTAGCAAACAATGCGTTACCATTCTCGTCCATAATGCGGTAAGGCTCCACTTTCAGGGTTAATCAACACCGCCACGATTATCCCCGATTATTCAGCGTTATTCCGATTTCCTTCCGCCTGTATCGCGGGAAAAACGAAACTCGTCTCTCCGTTTCACAATGGCACATCAATCAGCCGCCAATTGTCACGCATTAATCACCTATTTGTCGGGGCGAAGAAACGAACGCGAGAGAAAAGAAAAGCACTGAGAAAAGAAATCTCTCGAAAGGAGAGCATGGTAAAGTCGTAAACTGTCGGATAATATACTTTTGACATTTCACTCGTTAACAAACGAACTACGATCGATCATTCCTCTCGAACGCGAAACTTTTGATATTTGATATTTTGGGGAATCATTGTGATCACGCGTTCACAGTTATATTCGCATTTCCTTATATATCGACGATATTTTTAAACGAAAAAGTTGATTCTTGGACGAAACGGTTAAATTCAGTGAAGGGTAGACACGATGAAAAGATTCGCGGCGGATACTAATTAAGGAAGTAGACACGCTACGTTGAATGCAGCACGTCGCGATGATAAAAAAAGGATAAACGCTTGGGTTAATTAATCTCGAAAAAAGAAAGAAGAAGAAGAAGAAATCTATTGTTACAGATTTGATTATAGCCACGTGTTTCCGTAAAACGGTAATACATACCAGCTCGAGTAATCTAATTATCGTTGCTCACGCGACTCGTGCAACTCCTTCGAGAAATCGTGATTATCCGTATTGACTTGCAATGTACATAATATACGATGTACGAAGGAACGCGCGGTTTCGAATGCTCCAAATTTCCCGTTTGAAATTCAGATTCCTTTCCCTATTTGCATTTTGCCCTCTTGTTTATCGCGACAACGGACTATTATTATTTTCGTGCGGGCCTTTACATCGTCCCTCGAGAAAATTTCGTATGCCGGCCGAAAATGCGTGGAGCAACCCACTTGCATTATGCATGCATCTTTGCCTCGTGTTCTTTCGGGCTGCGAGAGCACAGTTTGATAACAGATATGCCAAATATTTCCAATATACGATTTTTGTTTAATAATTTATTTCCTTTCCTTTCCCATCCAAAACTAATTCTCACTGTTCCACGTGTACAGTTTTTCTTAACGCCTTAACAATCCTTTTCGCGTCTTCCACGAATTTTTTTGTCGCTTTAACCTTCCTCTACGTTTCGTTTCATCTCTAATTAGCACCGATAGTCGAGCGCACGCATCAACCAAGAAGCGATATATTATCGTCATTCTCTACGGTTACGCGATTTACCAAAAAAGTCTCGAGAGAACTTTAAAGAGAGAGAGAGAAAAAGAAGAGGCGAATAAAGGAAGGAGAAAGAGAACAACAGAAGAATCGATATCAAAGTTCGAGCAAGAAAAGAAAGAAAGAAAAAAGAATTCGTCCAGACGGAACGTTGCAATCGAATGTCGCAACGTCGGAAACGAAAATCCCGTAACACGTCGATGATGATGACTCGGCGTAAAAGTTGAACGAACGTGGGAAGTGGCACCCGGAAATGATCGTGGAACACCGATATGACGGTAATTCCGCGATGATAAAACGCGTGGCCAGAGACGTATCGCGTATCTCAACGCATCTCGCGCGACAAAGGTGCGGATAATTGATCCTCGAATCGACTATCCGCGCTAATGAACGTTCCTCAACAACGGAGAACCGAGTTATGACTTTTCATCGCGTTACTCGCAGCAGGAAGCAATATAATACTTGTAAAAGAATTGTAATGTTGTTTATTATTATTCCTGCGTGGAACGGGGACGGAATTATGATCGTTAACCGATGGAGATAATAATACAGGGGGTAGAGATTATCGTAAAGCTACCGGCCAAGGATACCAGATTAATCTAAATTCTATGGAAAAGAATTCTCGAAGGGGGAAAGGAAGGATTTGAGAAATACGCTCGAGCCAACAGCTCCTAATCTCGATCCTATGCACACACACACGTCACATAGTTATTTTCAGAACGAAAGCATTCGCAGAATCAACAATCTTCGGCAACTATGTGATAACGATAAACAAACTTTGCCTAGGTGCTCTGGCTATGTAACGCGAGCTAGGGAACAATAAGCATTGAACGTGTTCCACGCTCGCATCTTTACCAGGAAACATCCAATGAAACGAAATCAATTTCTGTCCACCTGTCGAGTCAGGTGTGAAATTCAGGCGAGCAAAAGTTCATTCTCGGGGAACCGTGGCGTTCAACACATGGTAAAACGAGAATGATACGAAAACGGGTTGTTTTCGTATTCAATAACAGCAAGCTTGTACAATACCGTTCAACCATAGGATCCTTGTGTTGTCGTTAAATTGATCGCGATTATAAATCAACTCGCGATAGAAAACTGGGGATTTCGCAATAGTTGACGCAATGTTAATCTAACGAGTCAAATAATTGGAAAAAATTATCTGACTTCACTTCGTTCGGATTCACGACGATCGGATGATTCTTTTTTTTTTTTCGTTCGAATCTTACATCTTTTTAGCCTCCAAGTTTAATTAATTATGTCGAGCATTGCAATTTGAAAAATAATTATTCGATACCGCTTTTTTTCTTCTTTTGACAGTTGGGAGAGATTGGAAGAAGAAACGGTGCACATGGAAAAAAATCGACGGAAGGATTAATTATCGAAACCTGTTCGATAATCATATCGCTCGAGATTCAAGGATAATTACTCGTAACTCCCTGTCGATGATAATTCGAGTGAGGTAACAGAGAATAATTATTAATGAACAGAGTTGGAAAAGACGACAGAGAGGGGGGAAAAAATCGTCCGATTTTCTTGGTAATCGGTGTGTAATAATCCGCATGTGGTACAATGGTATTACACGATTTACACAGGCGGTTAACTCGCTTTCGAGTGATTCTCAATCTTCTTACCGATCACTCTTCCCCGCTTCTGTCGCAACGGTTCTGAACAACTTGGACCGAATATCGAATGACGCAACGATCAGTTTTCTAACAGTCCATCATAAAATATTAAAATTACCTCTCTATGCGCGTCGTGGAAGACATCGATGTAACTTATTACGTATTACCGGGAACCGATCGAAACTTTCCAGTTACTTTACTGCTCGTAATTATACTTGCGGTTAACTTATGCGTCCAGCTTGGTGTTTTCGACGAGGAAATTTAAAGGTAAATTACAAGCACGCCTATGAGTTTGAAACGTCATCGAATAGGCTGACAAAGTTATTTCCGTTATAGCTAGCCAATGTTCTCCTATGATTTATAACACCGCGTGTCGCACACTGTATAATAGCAGGCCGAGCGTGGAAACGCCCCAACCAAACGTTAATATATTTCCAAGTAGTCGTAATGCATCCGCATTAAGTCGTACCTCGAAATTATTTGACAATTTTGAGTTTTGATCGCTCGAGCAACAGCGATCCTAGACGTACCTGTGCGCGAAAAACGAAAGTTTCGTTTTTCCTTCGAAGTAAATCGAGTTAAGGAGCGAAGCTCGAACGAAATTCGACTTGCGCTACAACCGAGATTCAAGATTTGTGAGCACGCGGCGCTCGAACGGTGGCCGTGCGTCGAGAAATTACCGCAATTACGGAAGAAATTGCGCTATAAACGCCCAACTGCAGCCAGGGAACGAGCGTCCACGCCACTCGTTCGAAAACTCCTCTCCACGCTTTTACGCGGTCGCCTACGACATCCTACGTAAATCAGCAGGCCTCTGGGACCCGAGATTAGATAAACGGTTAATCGAGTATCCTTGAGAAAAGAACGTATCCCCCAGGATACGTGTTCATCCACGTTTCTTTGTTGGCCGCTCGAGTACAGGTTGCAAACGAGAAACGCGTAACACCGGTCGAAAAATTCCCTCTCCGTGTACCTGTTATCTCCGCTCGCGGAACGAACGTGGGAGAGTCGTGTGACGATAACGTGTCCACCGTACTCTACCCTTTTACAGCGCTCTATACCACAATATATAACGGGTCAATGACAACCCGTCCGGCGGCTTATCGACCCGCTCCAACATAGTATGAAATACCGCGAGTAGATCTCGATCCCCATTACCTCGGAGAAACACCAGGGGAATTTCGATCGCGTTTTTGCCCTAAGTTGGACGCCGACCTTTCACAGATCTTTTTTCCAATCTCCTTCCCGTTTATCCTTTAAATATTTCCAACGCAAACATTGCCAGTTGACAATTTGATTCACAAGTGGAACGCGATAATTTGAAATTGATCGAGTCTCGATTATCTGGTGTTCCAGTGGTGTTCTTTCGATCGTGAAAGATGCTCTAATTAAATAAGACGTAAGAGGTGAGAAGCAGGCTCGATATCCAACCTTGAAACGCGTTCGAGAGTTGGTAATTACTGGCATTAAGCGTGTAACCGCCTCCTTCTCCACCTTTTCTTTCCACGTTTCATAGAGAATTTCCATCGGAAAAACAGCGATACCACGGTTCCCCAATTGCTCGAGAAGATTTACGAGAGAAGGGGAAAGAAAAAAAGTGAATCGAAGGAAACGAACTCGATTTTATAGTTTTGAAAAACAGTTATCCATCCACATTCTCGTATCGCGTCACGGAATCAATCGTGGAAACGAGTAAGCGGGCTTTCGAGCCGATTGTTTCCGATCCAATTTGTAACTTCGATGATGTAGCGCGATAAATACGAGGGGGAAGTGGCATAAACAAATAAAAGAGGGAGAATGAAACGGAGAGAAAAAGTTTACGTTTACGTAAGACGATTACTCGGCGTACCGATTATAATAATCTCGCGCTTCCTACCGGAAAATAAACCTTTCTCTTCCGTGTTCCACGAAAAAGTAACGAAACGGGCCAGCATTAGTCACTCGTCGCGTCACCAAAATTCTCCTACATAATTTCCTCCCAATCTCGAGTTCACGTCTCCTCTCCATTCGAACGAGAGGGATCGATCCTCGAAATCTACGTACGCGCACTCGGATACGGAGGAGAGAGGGCGAAAGGTCGAAAAGGGGGAAAAGCTCCAGTTACCTAACGCTTTCTCGTCTAAATCTATCATGCGTGCCCCGACACCGTCGTTCAAACCACGTTCAAGCACGAAACAACTAGGAAACGAGAGAGAGAGACGCGGAAGAGACATTCGAAATGGCCGTTCCAGGAACGAAGGGACACGTTAACCGATCGACAAGCAATTTCGATTCGAAAGAAACGATCTTTATGGTAAATCGGAAATGATCGATCGAACCTGCGCCACGCTTTCGTGTAAACCGTGCATAATAACCGTGGCTAGTCACTTTCACGCTAACCACGGATGCGTTCTGACCGAAGAAAGATGAAGATTCTTCCTCCTTAAAAATTTTCATACGTGCGTATCCGTGTGGTCGTTCGCTTTTTGTTTGTTCAGGGAGAGGAGAACGGGACGATTTTATTTACTGGTTGGAAGGAAGGGGGGAAGAGCATCGAGTTTCCATACAAATAATGGTCGGATTGGACGGAGAAGAGGAGGAGAAATTGGAATTTTATACGAATCGGATTAGACTCGATTGCAACTCGAGGAAGTAAACAATGAGCAAAACGATGCGAATCGCGCGCTTCCTTCCATTCGCGAGAAATTAATTTCTGCCGAATTAATTAACGAACAAATTTCTTTCGTCTAATTAATTTATATCCGAGCACGAGCACGAGCACGTTCTCACGCAACGTGGGCAAGAATCAATTTATCATTCAATTTATTATTCCACGCACGAAATCAAATTCGTTGCGTTTCACGACAACTGGTTCGATAGCGGTAACTGTATTAAAACGATCATGCTTGAAACGCCGCGTCAAGATAGAAAGCGCGTATTCATCCCACATTTCGTTTCATCTTTTTTCTTTTCGTCGAGATCCCTCTATTCTTTCAGGCAAC
The DNA here is from genome assembly GCF_029169275.1 of Apis cerana. NCBI lineage: Eukaryota > Metazoa > Arthropoda > Insecta > Hymenoptera > Apidae > Apis > Apis cerana. Next base: position 8,863,009 of record NC_083863.1, read on the forward strand.
GTAAACTCTCTCTACGACCTACCGTAACGTTCGAATAACGTTTGAGCGGAACGTCGGTCGCCCCGATACGATATCGATTATTTTTCCGCTTCTCTCTCCTTTTTTTTCTCTCGAGGCTGCCTCGTTGCATACAATCGCGGCGAGAAAATTTACGACACCGTGTTCGCAGTCGCCGAAGAAGAAGTCGTTTCGCTCTTTTTCGATCATCCGATCTCTCCTCCCTCCCCCTCCATCCTCGCCCACGTGAAGAAGAAATCATCCCGCGCGGGAGGCACACACAGGCTGCCGGCGTGTTATTCCTCCGCTAGAATTTTCTACTCTACCTCTGGATAGAAGGGGGCGGGGGGGAGCGTGGTTATAACCGCGAGTCGAGTTAACGGTGGCATTATAATAATGTGGCCGGTACAGGAAGCCGTGCACAGTGTCTCTGAGCCAACCAGCCGGTACACTGGTTCGCAGCACGGTTTATTACAGCTTCAAATTGTTTCAATTGGTCTTACATGCGGGACTGGGCTCTTCAACAAATTCCACTCCTCTCGTAACCATTGTTCCCCTCGTGAGTCACGCTTATCTCTCTTTCTCTCCTCTCGACCGACTCTCTTAGATACCGCGACTTTCACTCGATCCTTGGATAATATCTTCGGATACGTGGCGATAACAAAAGTGCTGATAAATCTGAAGGGAAACGCCTTTACCATACATACGTCGTATGTCTCCCTCGAATGCTACAGAGACGCGCTCCAACTCCTCGATGAAACGAAACCCATCATCACGACGGAAGACCCCTTGAACATCGTCGCTCTATTAACCGCCGCCGCCGACCGTGGCTCGAAAATTGAAAGGGATCCCCACCCTTCCATCGTCGCGTTCCACCATCCTCGCCGCCACCTTTCGAAACGTTGAATTCTAATCGCCTCCCACGTACGAAAAATAACAAATTCCATGCTGGAACCGACGACGTTAACCTGCGCAACCCTCCGCGTCGACGATCACTCGTTGGACCAAAACTCGTCCGAACGTTGCGCGTAGGAGGCGCAGGGCAACGAGGAGGGACACTACTTTTACGGAGCGTGTAAACAGCCCGAGCATCGATACCTGATTAGATACCAGTTTCGTCACGCTTTCACTAGAACTTGTCCAACAATGAAACGGTGGATTCAATATGCATTTCGCATGGATGACGACGAGGCGGAGCAACGTGGCAGGGGGAAAGTTGGGAGTCGTGACCGACTCGTTGACTTTCCACGATCTATATTGTCGTTCGTTGTGTCACCGCCGCTGACCTCCTCCCCTCCCTCCATTTTCTATCTATCAGAGACGAAGGATAGTCGTCGGTAGCCGAAACGTTCGAACGCTCACCCCCTCGACGATGAAAGGAGGGAAGGGATGGAGAAAACGCAGAAAGAAAAAACGTGCAAAAGGTCGAACGAAACTTTTCCTCCGCGGATAGGTTGCGACACAATGGGGGTCGGGTCGAAACAATGCAACACGCGACCGTTGTTGCTGCATCGAGACGGATGACAAGAGGATCGGTTGGAAAGGTAGCTAACGACCGCTAACCGTTATTATCGATGATTATTTTAATGCGCGGTGTTACGCAACGCGTCGCACCCTCCCCTCTCTGCCAACAATGAACCACACCGTGACGAATCCAATTAAGCTCTCGCTCCACTCTTTCCGTGGATGACGAATTTCCCCTCGGAAACGACCCGATGGACGATGACACGACGGAGCTCGTTCGATATCGCGTTCTTCGAAATCGATCGATCGAAAGGAAGAAATTTCCAAGATGATTATTAATACGTCGATTATAGCACGCTTTCAGTTTCACCCTCGTTACCGCTCGCTACTGTGAGAAAGTTGTACGCGTCCAAACGGAGACGCGTGGCTCTCGGAGAGGTCAGTCGGTTTTCTGGACACGCGATTCACGCTAACGAGTGGTAATATTAACGACCAGCACAGTTTTCTTTACGAGAGATCCAACTTGCACGATCCGATTGAAGAAACGATTCTCGAGCTTTTCTCACCCATCTTGAGTTCACCGTGTATCGCTCGTAACGATCAAATATATGATGGAGCTCGATGCCTCTTGATCGGTGCGCCGGATGAAAAGGTGGCACAAATTGTTACTCGTTTTCTAAACCGATTCGTTCCTCCCATTGTTATCCGCGAGAAACTTGTCGAAAAAGCGGAGGAAGCTTGGAAAATGTTATTTTGAATTTGTATTTCTTGCTCACCGCGTATGCACGCGGACAAAATTTATGGGGAAAATAAATACGCGAAGAAACGGCGTATTTATTCTCTGCTTTCGTACGAATGGCTAATTACAAGGCGCGAGAAACGTTAGATCCTACAACCGCGAATTTCACTCTGGGATAAGATACGGAGGAATTTGCATAATAACGTTTATGGAAACATCGATTATCGATTAAGTTAGTTTATACGGTCAAGATAAAGCCGCGTGATTTCCCGGTGAAACGAACGAAAATCGTCACAGTTATACTTTTGTAATAAGTAGGGGGCGTTGGAGAAATCGAGGGGACGAAAAAAATGTTAAGAGTTTAAAAGCGCGTTTGTTTTAAATTCAACAATGAAAGCAAACAAATCTTGGAATGAACGGACTACGACATGGTTAACGATACCGCGTCGCAACTTTTTTCGTTCGTAAAATTATTAAATTTCCATGGAATAAAGTAACCTCTCCCTCTGTGGAATAAAAATTACACTCGCACGCGCGTAAAAGCGGTTCACGCACGATGTAATACGTACACCTGTCCGTTCCAACATCCTCGCCCATCGAAATTTTCCCATAAGGGGACAACGACTCGTCTCGATTCCGGCGCATCACCGAAGCCGCTATAAAATTGAAATGGAGGAATTATTCCTGCTCGAAACGTTAAGATTTCGTTTCGAGAGGAAGAGACACGCGTGTTGGAAAGTTGGAAAGGAAATGAGGGAGAAAGAAGGAGAGATCGGAGCGCAAAGGGTTAATTAAACCTCGTGCACGCGAGTCGAAACTGGTTCATATCACGAGCGCGCCACGTTTCGGTGGTAGTGACCCAGTGGCTCGAAGCGACGTAACAATTCTGATCCGAAGATAGCGGTACCCAGCGTGGTCCTCGATGCCTTCCATCCACCCTGAGGACACTTGGCCGCTTCCCGGTAAACAATTAGACGTGACTTGCTCCAGATCTTCGCCAACTACCGTTGCTCGTCTCGATCATCTTTCACGCAGGAACAGAAATTGCCAGTGACTCGCCATCTTCGCCTGCTCCCTTTCGTATCGATCCAGTGGGACGGATCAGGCAGCGACCAATTTTACACACGAATTCATAGGTGAGACGTTAATTATATGAATAGATAGACTCACTATTTGAACTTTGTGGTTGATGAATTTAATTTTGAAGACGAAGCGCGAATTTGTTCAATTTCTGTGCACATATCGTTCGGAAAGGAACAGTTTCGATGTCGCGATTCCTTACTTTTTCCTTTCTCTCCCTCTCTTTCCAATATTTTTTTACTCAAAGTTTCGTATCAATTTCAAGGTATAGGAAATACAAATAACTCGAAGAGTATCGCGCGATAGTATGTCGTGCAACGAGTATCACGGGGAAATTCAATCCTTCGGATTGCAGTGCGAGCCCAGCGAAGCGTCGATGCTGTCTAGGCATTCTAGTTGCATAGCGAAGTAAATAATCCGATCGACTCGTTACGTGGCGATAACTTCACCGCGCCCAATCCTTTTTTCTCTCGAGAATTCTTCCATTATCCGAACAAACCGAAAACGAGCAAAATGATTGGTTAATCAATCGGATCAATTACCATTGATACCATTGATGCCGTTCCTCGACATCGATATACGTTATGAAACATAATTAAGTCATCGTGGCTAGGATCGTGGGAAAACGTGCGCACAGCGAAATCATGTGGCCGCCATCTATGAATATCCGTGATATCTGATTTATGGGATTTTCTAATGGAATTTGTTTCTCTTTTTTCTTTGAAAAAAGAAAAAAAGATTTTTCTTAAAAATCGTAGATATCTAAGAAGAGTGTCGCACGCAGTTATTTTCATCGGTAATTAATTTTCTGATAAATCGAATTGACTACAAAGTTCAAGAAAGATTTCACAAAGTTAATTTCGCGTAAATAATGAAGCATATTTGTTGATTTACCGAATAACGATTTACGATATGCAATTTCAACGACACTTTCACATCGTTTAGGCGTAAATGAACGTATATAATTCCAAGTTAAAATAAAACGAGAATTTCCATCGCGCGTTGCATAAACGACGTGTGTAAATAATAATGTAATATTGGTTCTTCTAACCGATACTGTAATTTATGCCAGGCGCGAAAAGGTTAAAAGATCGCGGCAGATTTCATTTTGTTCGAGGTCAACGATCGATTCTGCGAGCGATCGAAAGAAAGTAAGAGTTTTCCCGTAATATTTAAATAAAATATAAATAAATGATCATTTCGAATCCGGAGATAGAGTCTTTTCTTTTCTTTTCTCTTTTTTTTTTTTAGCAATAAATTGAAATAAATTGAAAAGAAAAAAATTCCGTTGAAAACATACTCGATCGACTGTAAATTAAAGAAACGGAAGTAAAAGGCTTGATTACTGGATTCTAATTACGAAGGAAGTGAAGTGTTAAAACGGTATAATAATTACAATCGAAACAAATTTATGAAAATTTATGCGAATATTATTCAACAATGTGCGTAACGTTAATAATTATACAAACGGATATAAGCAATAAATGAAACCTCGTTAATGCACGAGATTATTCCGATATTATGCCTCGACAACAACAATTATCAAGTGATAATTAACATTTCCAGTAAATCGCACATCTGCAAACTTTCTACGATTAACGATTTGATAATTAAAACAAGGAGATGATTAAGTTTTTATAAATTGAGTTATCGAATCGAATAATTAATAACGAATAAATAATGTCTTTTTTTTTTTTTTTTAAGATCTCTATCTCGACGAAAAGCTAAAATTAAATCCTATCGATTTCCAACGAGTTAAACCGTACGCTTCTTTTATTCAACTTTCGATCGCTAATGTCAATAATAGCATCGATTTTTTTCAACGAAATTTACACGAATTACCAACATCGACGAGCGTTGATAACACATATACCCTTTATTTCCAACGCATGGTACAAATGTCGCCATCAATCTTCATCGATATATTGAAATTCGATCCCATACGTGCGACGATAGTAGACGTCGTAAAATAAATTATGCGTTCCTCGTGTGCATACGCATCGTTATCGTATATCTTTCTCTTTATTTATTTATTTTTTTTTTTATTCCTTGATTTTTTCCTTTTCCTTTTTCTTTTTCCTTCGACAGTACCTATTCGCGGCCTTAATAGCGACTTTCATCTTATTTTCACCGTCGAATTGGAAAACCTCGCGTATGATAGATTAATCACTTCAACCCGACTTCGATTCAACGTAAATGGATACGCGCATTGCATCCATTGGATGTAAAACGATGAATGGCGCGTATGAAGGATTCCGACTTGCGAGATAATGTAAAAGAAAAAAATCGGCCCCTTCACCGTACCTGCTCACCTGAACAATGAGTTTCTCGAAATTAATTAACCGTGAACGTGTAGGATAATGTTCGCGATGATAAATGTTGGAGAGGCTGACCGATATTCGAAGCGAATGTTTCGTTAATTTTTCTTTCTGTTTTTATTATAATTGAATCGGAGTGGTTGAATCCTCGATTTATATCCCTTTGTGGATAGATAAATATTTTTTCAAGATATAAAACCTTTGATACGATTTTTGTTAATATTTAATTCGCAATTTTTAATTTCATTCGAAATTCTTCATCTATCGAGTTAAAATTACGATCTAGATCGCTGGTTTCGCACGCGTTAACAACAGCTTTCACCGTAAACGCAACGAAGGAGTATTGCGTAATCGCCAAGTTGGAGGCACGTTTCAACCTTGACTATTTTTTACACGCGACTCGGGAAGAGTTTATAGAACGGTTGTACTACAGTCACACGATATTGGAAATGACGAATTTCGAGAATTCACGACCAAGCTTCGAGAGATGCCGGAACTTGCTTAAAGACGAACAAGCTTGCCATGTGGCGTTGTCGGAGAGCAACGAACCAGGCCATAAACAAATTTATTCGCGCCAGCTTAAAGAGCTAAATTTAAATTATTCGGCCGATGCTTCCGTTCAATTTTATCGATCGCGACGGCGACGATTAAAATTTCTCGAGTCTGATACGAGTTATATATATATCCACGAAATCGACTTAACAAAATTATTTTGGATAAATATTTTTCCAAGGATATACAGTTACATAGATTAACAAGTAACCTAAAAAATTCAACGAAAAAAGGAAGAACTTTCACTATTTCCCTTATCGAGATTTTCTTAGATCTGTATGAGAACGGGAACGAAAGTTACTTGCAAGTTATATCAACAAAGATCAACAAATAAGGATCTCGATCGATCTTTAATTCGCCATTCATCGTGAGATCCATGAGAAACTATTTACACGTTTCTCTTGAATCAGGAAATGAGATAAATTGCCCTCTTTCACCCTTGTTTAATCTACCGAGCAAACAGGATAAACGTTACGTTCATTAAGTTTTTTTCTTATTCGGTAACATGTCTTTTTCCGGATCTATATAAAGCGACCGAAACCTCTATTGTGTAATATAATTAATTTCTTCTTAATAAATATTTGTGTAAATTCAAATAACATTAGATAAGATCACATAAATATCGGATAATCACCTGATCGAGTCGACTTTATCTATTTCTACAAACAATTGATTTATTGAAAAATATGAACGAAAAATGTAAAAATCAAAGACAACAAAGCACAAGTATTCTTCGAGGCGTTATTACTTTAAAATACAACAAGACAAGAATGAAATAAACCTCTTTCTACACAATATGCAGCGAGTAAAAAATTCGAAAACATATACGCTTACACTATACAATGCTATAGTTATGCACACATTCGCGAGGTCCAGTACATATCGTGTTTTGTGTTGGGATGCAATTAAGGGGGGAGGAAAGGAGCGAAAGAAGAAGATAGAAAACACGGTAGAAAGATACGGAACTAACACGAGTCGGGTTCCTAACGCCCACCTGATCATACAGCACGGAGTCGACAGAGAATCGTGCTGAACGTGCGTCGGCTGTCGTCTCGTCAAGATAAGAGTAAAGCTTGCTCCATTATCCTTGGTTAAGATTACACGATTACTAATAGGAAATCGCAACAAAAATATCAGGTATTAATTATCTATACTATTTTCATTTTCACGATTACCTCAAAAATAGATTTCGATCGCTTTCTTCAATTATTTCTCGCAGATTCACACCCGATGTACTATTACCAACGTTTATCCTGTACGCTTGTTTAAGTGTGCGTCGTCGACCGCTTCCGTTAACAATAAAGACATATATCCGGCTTGTACGCGGAAACGACGTATTTATAATATTGATTTGTCGCATTAATGACTCGCAATGTCTAAACATAGCTCGCTAGCACTATTTGCTCTTGCGTATTATATTTATCAAAAATATATCGCAACAAATTATTTTTATTCACTCACCATATGTTCCACTGCTTTTTCTTCCAATTCTGCTAAAGTCCAATCCACGTGAAAACTCAGAGGCTGTAGGCGTGATTCCATTTCCCGAAGCCATTTCCTCAAACATTTTACCTCGTGTTCAAAATCTGTGTAATAATATCTTCTATTTAAAAATTTTGAATTCATGAAATTATAACTTTAGAATTATTTCTAATTTTTAGTAAAACCGAATTACCTGCCGAAATATCCTGTTGATCGGATATAAGTCGATCAACAGGTGCCATCATCTGTTCAACCAATTCCCATTTTGCATTTAAATGGTCAACACGCCACGCCACTTCATCTTTCAAAGCAGGGGCATGTGACACTAATTTTGCAGCTTGTTCGTTAAATAACTTTCTTCTATACGCCCTACGTCGCAGCTCCTCCATGTGAGCCTTAAATTTTATAAATAATACATATTAATTAAATATATTATTTAATCTTTGACAAGATAAAAGACTCGGATATAATATTATATATTTAAATAATATGTACCGCACGCAGACTTTTATCTAACAAATTTTCTTCTTTGGAATAAACCAATTCTTGAAGAACCCTCAGCCATGAATATAATTCTGAGAATTGACTACTAACTTCTTTTAAACTCCATGATTGTGTAGATACATCAGTCTCATCCCATGTTAATTCACCATTAGCTTCCTATTAACATTGAATTAAATATAAATATAATATATATATACATATTATATATTATCTGATAAGTATTTAAATCAAGTACATACTTTACAACTATCTATCAAATTAGTGTCCATAATATAATCATAATTAGATCGTATTGCAGCCCAAAATTCATCTTTACAATCCTCACGATTTGTCCATAAACGCTGATTATGAAATTGTTTGGGATCTTTTCTGTAATACCAACAAATATAAGCATAATTACAATATAAATAAACAATATAAATAGATATAGTTACTAATAATATAGATGAAACATTTACTGCAAAAAAGATTACACAAACCTTTTTTTTGTGAGACTGTTGTATGGCCTTTCTATTACTACACCCGCTTGACCATGCTTTTCTAAGCCATGGTTCAGCGGCTGAAGTGAAGATAAGGAGAAACTTATCTTCATGGCTTTGCAGTGATCTGTAAAAAAAATATATAAAAATCAGAAAAAGAATCAGAAGATTATTCCATTAATATTTATTGAATAAAATAATATCTATAATATGTATAATATGTATAATATATAATGCAACATTGCTTCATAATAACCTATAAGAATTGATAAATAATTACTATCAAGTATATAATTCTGAAATTATACTTTGATATTTGAAATATTTTATTGTTAAAATCATGCATCTTTAACCTCAAAAAGCAAGAGCAAAGTACACAAAACAAGTGTTAATAGATATAATTACAATATATAGTTTATATATAATATACAGATAAGATATAACAGTAAAAATGCATTAAATATAAGAATATAATTGAACGCTAATAATCAATAATGTGATTATATTATATTTAGTTTATTGAAATATTTATTTGTAAATATGAAAATATCTGTATCGAATTATAACTAAATATAAAAAGAAAAAACAAAAGAATCAAAAATATAACCTCTAGGAAACATTTCATATTTTTATCCATTTTAAAACTGTCAAATGATTTTCATATAATTCATTTGGCACACAAAAAGTACTACATTTCACATACACAAAAACGTTAAAAAATATTTACGAAAGCAAATTTTATATACCATTCTTTAAATTCCTAAGTTACAAAAAAAATAATTGATTTCAGTGCATTAGACGCAACACGACATAAAATTTTTTCATCTGAGTTATCTTGAATACATTAATCAAGTACACGTGTAAATACAATATTTGGAAGTGTTAATGTGAACCTACTGTGTACATATGCAATTCATATAGGTAGAATGTCTAAGTGTGCATATTTTATCAGAAATACAAAAGTCTCATATACGGTCCGGCTTAAGTTACAAGATAAGCACACTAGAAGTCATTCAAACATTCCCATTGGAATACTCACTCATTCTTATCGTAATTAGTCATGAAATAAAGTTAGCATTCTTTGAAATGGTCTCAGTTTATATGTATTATTCAGTACACGAGAAAAAAACGTGATTGAGGAAACCGGAGAACGTTGCAGCGAGAACTCGAGTTGGAGGGGCTGCACTCAACTGCATACATTCAAGGCACAGCTTCTTGCCTTGCAAGTAGGTATGCAAACAATATATCGATGTGCAAAAGACATCAGTACACCTGACTCGGAGCATTGGTACAAATAAATTTTAAATAAATATCATTTAACACTTATTATATTTCGTCGTTTTCGTTTCTACGTGTCGATATAACATCGTATCGATATTCTAGCCTATGGTTTTTGCATTCTTTCCCAAAGGAAATGTTACTGAAAACTTTTAGTAATATTGAATTCACTCACTCATATTATTCGTTGCAATATTGAACAGACAGGCGATCCATTTCAGCGCACTGTTAATTATTTGTAAATAATATTTGCACAATTTTTAATCCAACGAGACCGCCAATTTTTTTTTAACAAAATACCGCCTTACACACCACTGTGCACACCGACATGCACCAACGTGCACTGTCGTACTGCGCATGCGTGTACGCAATAAGTGTTAGAAGCTACGACTCATGGCGGATTCTTAGTAAGATATCTATTCTTGTTATTTGGAATAAAGCGAGATAAACCGATACCTAAGAAACTAAGATGAGATAGAATTAGAAGAGATATTCTTGTATTCGCAATAAAAAATATCAAATAGGTATGATAAATTATTAGACAAAAGTACTATGCGCTACATATATTTGTATGCATATTTCTAATACGTATTTTGTGAGAGTGTTGAACTATTCAAGATGACACATTTAAAATTATTCGAATAATATTTGTAAATAAAAAAGTAAGAATGTAATTAGTTATTAATCTATGTTAGTTAATTATGCAAAACAAAATAAAAGATATTGTAACAATTCATTGCTTTCTTCAAATTTTTTTTTAAATTTTAATATTATTTAATAAAAAGTTTTTTTTCATCATAAATGATTTTATCATTCTCTTATAAATTATGTATAAAATAAATTGTAAACAGAATTATCATCATTTATATCAATGTGTATTGACAATGCTTAGAAACCACAAATTTCCTTGTTCTTATATTTCAATCGTCGTACAATCTCACATAAACATATGAATTCGTATTACACTTTGAACATAAAAAATTGAAACTTTTATAATCCTTTGCTAATTGATTTATACTACTAACATAGAAAAAGCGATAAAGAATCTTATCGAATATTATTTACTACTATACTGTATCAAAGTAGTATTAAGTCTTGAGTACTTTAGTTAAAATCGATTTTTAAATTTTGCTAAAAAATAGAATAGAATCTATCTAATTCTTTTAACTTTCATTTAAATGAATTATTAAATTCTAATTGTTTATAAAAATAATTAAACAATTGAGGAAAATATATAAAGGACAGGTAAGATACATGAAAATAACAATTGCAAATCAATTCGTTTATTTCGAATTGTATGTCATTGAAAAAACTCAATGAGAGACAGTTTAATATTCTTCAGCTCCCTCTCCCTCACCTTCTGCGGAATCCATACCAACCTCTTCATAATCCTTCTCTAAAGCAGCAAGATCTTCACGTGCTTCGGAGAACTCACCTTCCTCCATACCCTCACCGACGTACCAGTGTACAAATGCTCTCTTAGCGTACATTAAATCGAATTTATGGTCAAGTCTGGCCCAAGCTTCTGCGATAGCAGTAGTATTGGATAACATGCAAACAGCTCGTTGTACTTTAGCAAGATCACCACCTGGTACAACAGTAGGTGGTTGATAATTAATGCCAACTTTGAATCCGGTTGGACACCAATCGACAAATTGAATGGTGCGCTTAGTCTTGATAGTTGCAATGGCTGCATTAACATCCTTAGGTACAACATCTCCTCTGTACAGCATACAACACGCCATGTATTTTCCATGACGAGGATCGCATTTTACCATCTGATTAGCCGGTTCGAAGCAAGCATTCGTGATTTCCGCTACAGAAAGTTGTTCGTGATACGCTTTTTCAGCGGAAATGACTGGCGCATAGGTAACCAATGGGAAGTGAATTCTTGGATAAGGTACTAAATTAGTTTGGAATTCCGTCAGATCAACGTTAAGGGCGCCATCGAAACGAAGTGAGGCAGTGATCGAAGAAACAATTTGACCAATCAGTCGGTTCAAGTTTGTATACGTCGGTCTTTCGATGTCCAAGTTACGGCGACAAATATCATAAATAGCCTCATTGTCGACCATAAATGCACAATCGGAATGTTCTAAAGTAGTATGGGTGGTGAGAATTGAGTTATAAGGTTCGACCACAGCAGTGGAAACTTGTGGTGCTGGATAAATTGCAAATTCCAATTTTGACTTCTTTCCATAATCCACAGACAGACGTTCCATCAACAGAGATGTGAAACCAGAGCCAGTGCCACCTCCAAAGGAATGGAAGATGAGGAAACCTTGGAGTCCGGTACATTGATCTGCAAGTTTACGAATACGATCCAAGACAAGATCAACAATTTCCTTGCCAATTGTGTAATGACCACGGGCATAATTGTTTGCTGCATCCTCTTTGCCTGTGATCAGTTGTTCTGGATGGAAGAGTTGACGATAAGTGCCTGTGCGAACCTCGTCTGCAAAACGAAATTAAAAATAAAATAATTATTTATATTATAAATAAAATAATAATTTAATATTTCATTTATTTATAATATGTATAATATATAATATATAAACCATGAATAGAAAATAATTACATACCGACTACTGTAGGCTCTAAGTCGATGAAAACCGCTCTGGGAACGTGTTTTCCGGCACCTGTTTCACTGAAGAAAGTATTGAAACTATCATCTCCTCCTCCAATGGTTTTGTCTGATGGCATCTGACCATCAGGTTGGATGCCATGTTCCAGACAATATAATTCCCAACAGGCATTACCAATTTGGACTCCAGCCTGGCCAACGTGGATTGAGATACATTCACGCTAAAAAATATAAATAAATTATAAACTAACAGTTAATATTTTTTTTGTCAATAGAAAAATTAAAAAAAATTTTTTTAATAAATCTTTTATTAAAAATATTTTATTTTATATCATAAAATACATTGCATTTAACTTCAATAAATGCACATTTAAAATGGTTTTATATAGAAAATATTTGACAGCCATCATTCGCGAAGTATCGATCGCGTAGCCTAAAACGACGCGTATTTTCCCTGCCAATCAATAGACGCAAAACAATGAAATTGCGTTAAAGCGATTCATTTTCTTAAACGAATTTTATAAAACATATTATTTAATCAATTTTATTAAGAATATTACCCAATATAAACGATTTAACCATTTTAATGGTATCTAGTTGCTAAATATGAGTCATAACGGAAAGGGCGGAGCCGGCCGGTGCAATGGTTGCAACCAAAATATCCAGAAATAACACTTCTGATTATATCCTATAAATTTACTTTCTCGATAATATTTACTTACCATTTTGAAGTCTAGGGATGTGGTTTACGTTCTTGTAGAGAGTGAGTAGTCGATAGTTAAAGCAAGTAATGGAACTTCTGCTATCAACCACACACAACGCACAGTCGAACACCAAACGATTAATGCGCGAGAGACGCTTGCAACCGGATCTTATACCCCTGACTATCGACTCTTTTGGCGCACTATCATTGGTTGCTGATGACCTCATCCCGAACTCTGATTGGTCGACAAGAGACCGCAGAACGCCACGGCGTCTTCACGCATGTTTCCTACACACAAGATATAGTATCCTTCTGTCATGCGACATTTATTTTATTGATTTTACGAATTTCGATGGGCGCAGCAAGAAAATTGATATATAATAACTTTTGTTCATTGACTTTATGACAATTGATTCCCAATAAATTATGTGAATTATGACAAGTATGGAAATGTAACTGTTTCTAATTTATTCAAGCGTGAATTGAATTATCGTTCAACGGAATAAAGTTAAAAAGGATTTTATTATTTTTGAATATTTTAAAGAATTGTTTTACGTTAGTGTCTTATGTTAGTAGTTTTATGTTATAATTCGTTTTTAAAAATAATAGGATTTATGAATGAAATTCATTTTTAAAATGATATTTTTAAGAAGATACACGTCTTTTCCATTCATTACACACATGTATGCATGTACGTAAAATGAGAATGTAATTAAAATATTACCGTTAGTTTCGTCTTCATTAAAAATAAATATCAGAATATTTTAGATTAAAATATATTAAATGTTATATTACAATTATAATTATAATTATTATAATCATAGTCATACATATAATTTTTCAGGAATTTATATTCATAAAATTTTTATGAATTCTAACAATGCGTTTTACAAGGATTTTTTTTATGATATTGTTTTTTTCAGAAATAATTGCATTTAAATAATCTCATCAATGTCTATTGTCTGAAAGATTATATTGGAAACATAATTTTTATTACACGTTGCAAACATAACACAGTTACAAATTAAATTTCTTCCATCATAATATTTCACGAAGAGATTGTCATCGAAATTTCACATTGCATATGAGAAGATGTACAAGAGAAAGTTCAGTGTAAGTAGTACTTATTCCACTTTTTTAACACAAAAACTGTAAATTATTTTTCTTTTATATATATATATATATATCATTAAAAAAATTTTGAAGCGTATGAAAAATAAAACGAATATGACATTTATATAAAGTTATAACAGTTAATTTTGCTTTTACTTGCAATGTTTTTAAACATTGCCCGACGGAGAAATGCAAAACAACGGTATATTTATTCTTAGTTGCAAAACTACAACGGGATATGGGCGTTGAACTTGTCCATTGGTTAAGAATAGACATTGCGTCGCAGAATTTCTATTCGGGAGTTACCTGTAAGTCTAGATCTTAGAATTGTGAAATTATAAGCAAACGAGAAGATCTTGTTTCTCGTTGAAAAATATCTATTATCATTCTATGAAAGTCAATCATCAATCATATTTATTTCATAATAAAATTGTTAAAATATCAAAGATAAAAATTATCTTTTTTTAATTATCATCTAACAATATTGATTAAATCTTTAAACATCTAAGATCCAATTTTGTTATCAATTATTTAAAACTTAAATTTCTTTTTTTTTATAGGAAAAGAAAAATATTGATTATCAATATAATTACGTAAATGGCCATTCTCCATTTCTGAGAAGAAATCAATATCTTCATAAGAATCAATGAACATTGCTAAAAATTTTCACAATATGGCAAAAGTTCGTTAATACGATATTATGCATCGATCGTGACTACATAACTGTTTTTTTCATCTTCTGAATTATACGAACACGCTCTGTTGGTTCCTTTATATGCAGAAGCGCTAAGGAAAGATGAGAGGCCTGGTGAGAGAGCGCCTATGCCACTCGACCGTTCACTTTTTCTAAAATTGGTCACAGACAGCCGGATCTTGCCTAAGGAAAACAGTAAATTGCGACGATCCTCTCTTCTGGAAGAGATGTGCAGGGTGGGGCACAGTAAATTGCCAGAGAAAATAAATAACTCATCCATATGATATGCTCGCAAAAACAATTTCGTTGTCCTCGAGAGAATTCAAAAATTATTTGATCATTAATTATTTGGTGTGAAAAAAAATAGTTATTTTCGAATCAGTGTGGTCAGAATAATTTTTTAAATTAATTTTTTTAGGTTATAATACTTGGACAGTCTAAAAACACGTAATAATTATATGTTCAATAAAATGCAAAGTTTATTCGTATTTGTTAGAATAAGTTAGAAAGTTGTTGGACAAGTTTTATTCTCAATAACTTTATACCAGAAAGAATGTTCAAAAGAGAATTTGGAAAGAGTGTTAACTTATTCGATAAATATCGATAAATTATTATTAATTTTTTCTTGATATTATTTTATCATATGATTCAGGGTTTACAGTAACTAAGAATAAATATTATTCTTAGCTGCGATCATGAAAACTGATCTTCAATATTAACATAATCGATATCGGTATTACTGGGTACCGGACGATGATGTAACAGATCGACCACGCGCTTATTGTCCTTGCATTTGTAGTAATCCTGTTCTCCAAATATAGTTAGCCAATGTTCCAACGTTTATTATATTTGTACTTCATATTTATTCACATACATAATTGATTGAATAATAATTGAATAAAATTGAAAAAGGAGATAAAATTTTAATTTCAAGAATATTATTCAATTATCAAAAAACATTGAAATACTTACCTAAGATAATTTACATTCAATATTACATTCGATATTCGGTATTAATAATCAAAGTTATTATATTTACCAATGATTGATTCTCAACTCGTGACATTTAATAACATTTAATAATTTCTTTTTTATTTTCTGCTTCTCATTAGAATATTCCTTCTATAATATGATGATGATACAAATGACGACATCAAGGATGGATATCTACAAGGATATCTAAAAGGAAACTAATTTAGGCTAAGGATTATTTTTTAATAGAATAAACACTTGTATTAGTTGTATATACTTGCTTAGATAATATATAGAGTGCCTATAACGTGTATTTCTGAGAACAAATAAATCACATATAATTTACAAAAAGGAACTTGACGCGGCGCTTAATATTGCTCTTATCGTCGGATAATGACAAGGTATTTATTATCCTATATAGGCATACGAATTTTTCATTCACTTTTTTTCTTTTCAAAGGATCAACATTATGAACGTGTACGTGTACATCTGCAAAAGAAACTTCAAATTCATCGTATTTCTTTTTAATTAATTTCAATTAATATAGGCTCTATTCATTGTTATCGAACAATAGAAAAAGAAGATAAGAATATATCATTATATCATCTTTCTTTTTAATTTTCCGTATACCATCGAGAAAATTATACACCGGGCAGTGAAATACGTAGAAAAATTGGCAAAAATTTTGAAAATTTAATAATAATATCGTTCCTTATTCTTGAACAATATTTTTAGCTATTAAAGATTAATCTTTTACATGTTATTTTTTTCTTAAACAGTGTACAAAGAATAACGTTTCATGCCAGAAACACGAGTATTTCGATAGGATACGTCTTCGATCTTAAATTTAATCTTTCTCATCGTTTATCTGCAAGTTTAATACGAAGTGTCCAAAATATCGCAACTCCAGAGTATTATTATCTACGATAAATTTATTAAAGATTTCTATTTGCTCTAGCTGAACTTTCACGGTGTACCAATAATTTGTATCGAATACTATTGTCTAGTTTATGTCAATTCAACGTATGCCTAACAATACGTCAATTTGGAATTATTTCATTCCTCAACAAATTCATAAACACCTAATTATTCGAAATATTTTTAAATATTTATCGTTCTGAGACGCACAGACGAAAGTACAGAGCCTGAGAACCATCAAAAATCCATGAATTCACACGATAGCGAGACATTTCATTTTTTTTTCTTTTTTTTCGTCGTCGATCCTATGACTACGATATAAAACGGCACGACGTCTACATCTAAAAACTTTTATCTATGTACAATAAACGCTTGGCGAGATCCTCGTGAAAAGGAACGTCGATCGAAATCGGTCGTCGTTCGAGGTTCGCCGTAAGACTTCTATCGCTGATTTTTTTTTCAGGATCGATCAGCGCTATAACTAAAATTTACATCTAGATTATTTCAAGTTGTTTGCACGAGTTGTCGTTTGGAAGGTTTCCATCAAATAGGTTCGAGCGAAATATTTCTCGTCATTTTTTTCCTTTCTCCATTCATCTTTAAAACACGACTCTCGTTTTCGTCTCACATTCCTGTATGGCGACATTAAAACTATTCGTTCACGTATACGGTTTGAAAGAAACGTTTCGAAAAGTATCATAAACGTCCATAAAAGAAAAAGAAAAGAAAAGAAAAAGAAAAGAAAAAGAAGAGAAGAAAAGACAAGATTGGAAAGAATTAGATTATGGAGAAAAAAGTGATCGAATCATTTGTTACAGGGCAGTGTTTGAAAGAATAATGTCGAGTATGGAATTATTTTTATTCCTTTTTTTATTCTTCTTTATGCCTTCTTATCGCATCGATATCGATTACTCGAAATAATTCCGTAACACCGATGAGACGATGTTCGATCAAATATCAGAAAATCACTTTTGTCAACACAAAAGGTGTGTTGATTCGCCATTCCTCTTTAAATCATCGTCGTTTCTCACTGGATTCGAAATTCGAATAATAGTTAACAGTGTAACGCGCTCTCTACCTACAAACGTACAATGGCACGATTGGCCTGAACCTAGGCCGAATTTCAGGATCGTAAATCGCTAATCCAAATGGTTAAGCCGTTATCTAACGTCATCGCTGACGGAATAAATTATCCTTGACACGAGAGAGAGACACTCGGATTAACTCACGAGGGGAAACGCCTTTATTCACCCGTTTTAATCGTTGAATATAAATCTTCCAAGTCCAATGGATCGATATTTTAATCATTCGATTCATTTCACCTTGTTCGAATGCGTAATTCGTGAATGGAACAAGATTCGCGGCCTCGACGATCGAGCAAGATTCACATTTGCCATGGGCTATGTCCTGGATTCCGATTGAAATGTTTTTCTACGAGTAATCCGGAGATTTACTCGTCGCCTTGATCGTTATTCCGCAACAGCGAACCAATGTGGAATCCGTAGCCTACTCGATTGGCGAGGCCTGTCACGGATCAGAGAGTCTCCTCGTCCGCGTCTTCATCCTCCGAACCTCCGTAATTCTCGCCGCTATCCTGACGGTCGACAGCGACGAACAACGCCATGAACCCTTTATTCGATATCGTGTCGTCCGTTCTGAACCTTACTAGCAGCGCCTCGTTTATCGAAATAAAGTCGGTGGTATTCTGGAAAAAGGTAACCTAACGTAAGAACACGAGCACGCTTAATTTCGTACACCTCGTGTCACCAAACTTACGCTATTTCCACAGAATCGTCCATAGAGGAGGCCAGACGTGTCCAGGCCGGAATACACCTCGACGAAATCGTAATTGCAATCGCTCTCCGATTCTAGTTGGAACGTGACGAACGTCAGATGCACGTTTTTACCCGGTGGCGCCTCGATTGCCCAATCGCAATCGGTCCTGTGGTCGTAATTGTGGACACCGTACCTCGCATGGGAGTACAAATGCCTGACTTCGTTCGTTGCCACCAGATGGCCACCGCAAGCTGCGCACGAGAAGATCGAGCTAGTGAAATTGTGCAAAATATCGCAGCGAAAGAAAATATCTCTTCATACATGTATCGATGTAAAATTATTTCCATGTAAATGAAAACAAAATAATCAAATCGTGTAATAATATTTTCTGGAATATTCTCAGGTATAATTCAGCAAGATGGTCGAGAAAAATCGTGAACATAGCACGGAAGAGTTGGTGCTTTAGAAAGAATTATGGCACAAATATCGGAGAATAGCTCCTTCGACGACAAATTTATACATTGGATTACTTCAATTTAAATTGATAGGTGTTTTACCCGTGCTATGAGTTGCAAAGAAACCTTTCCTCTGGACGGAAGCATCGCTCTTAAATACCATGTACATTTGATTCCCAGTTGCCAAGATTGGATGGGGCTCTTTGGTACCGCAGAATTTGCCGAGAACGTGACTATCCGGCGAATCGCCATCGTAAATCGCGATGTGGTCATAATTGCATTCTTGATGGGATTCCATCTCGAAAACTTTGAAAACCTGAGAGAATTTTAAACGCGTTGAATCGTGTTAGATTGAAATAATACAAATATATTTATAAATATCCGTTAAAAAGAAATATAAAGACACTAACTAATTTAATACGATGGCCCGGCTTGGTAACAAAATGCCAGACGCAATCTTTCAGGCCAGGATAATAATCCGGATAGTTTGGCGATGTTATAGTACCCATAGGTGCGGCGATTTCGTACTTGCAACCGCCTTCCTTACAATCGTGTCCATTTTCGTGAAGCGTAAATCCGTTATGACACGAGCATTGATAAGAGCCTATTGTGTTTCTGCACTCGTGTTGACAACCGCCATTGTTTGTCGCACACTCGTCCATGTCGGTGAAGAATACTGCAGCAAAACCAGTTTTCTGGATACTGCAATTACACACGGTATGAAATGTATAGAAGGTCGTCTCGTAAAAAGATATTCTAGAAAAAAGATATTTTAAGAAATTGCTGAAACATTTATTTGTCGCGTTACCTGTTATCAGACGTGAAGGTTACTCTCATGGAGTTGCCCTCCGAGGTAATAAGCGATGGTAACCTCGAGCCGCAGAAAACTCCGTGTTTTCTCAAAATATCGTCTCCAAGTTTGCTGCTCACTTCCACGGAATCGTATTCGCATTCCTGTTGACGAGCATTGGTACCTTCGAGATCGAAATGGGTGAAATTGAGCGTGATACGGTATTGGGGCGGAGCTATGATCTCCCAGACACAATCCTTGTTTCCTGGATAAGTTACCGGAAACGAGGGACTCGTGATAGTTCCGTTGCTGTCCTCGAACACTCCGCCACAGGCGTCTGATAAACGTAACGCGCACCACGTGTTAATCGACAGAGATACATCGAAATCCTAATCTATCGTCAGTGAAATATTTCTAAAGTAAACTGGAACAATTGGAAAGAAGAAATTGTCGTAACGTAAATTACCTTCGCAATGTTTTCCATCGGAATGTAATTCGTAGCCAGGTTTACAGGAACATTCGAATCCGCCCAAAGTGTTGATGCAATTGTGTTCACAACCGTGATCGATCAACACGCACTCGTCGAATTCTAAAAAAAAAAAATACATTGAAACTCCGCTTCCACTTTTGATCAAACTTCGAATCAATCGCTACTCCCATTAAAGAGTAATTAAAATTCTAATTTATATAATTTTTCCAATTTATCTAAAAAAAAAAAAAGAAATCTTCTTTATCTCTTACTTTTTTCAATTCGCATTGCGACGAATCTCTTTCCGTTAAAATTCTACCATCACGGCAAAATTTCAGCAAGAAAGATTATTATACGAGGATAATGCAAAAGGGACGAGGCGAAATCCAATCGAGAGGCATTGAGGCTCGATCGAACGTGAAACTGGATCTTACCTTTCATGAACGTGGCCGAGAATCCAGCCTTTTGCACAGACCCATCGCTAACAAACTTCACCAGAAGTTTGTTGCCCGTGGACTTGATGTCCGGAGGTATCTTGTAACCGCAGTAAACCCCGATCAATGGCGAATCCGCGTTATGACCGTCCCGCACCTCCACGTAGTCGTACACGCAATTGTCGTGATTCTCGATCTCGAACGATTGAAACTTCAACGCCACTTGGAAGTTTTGGGGCACCGACAATTTCCAGACGCACTCCTTGCTCGATTGATAACCGTCCGGGTAGTTGGGCGACTCCAAATGGCCGGTGTCCTCCAGCTCGATTTCACCACCGCAAACAGCCTCGTAGGACGCCGCGAAACCACGATGCCCCGACTGATAGTTGGACGTCACGTATGTGACCAGCATTCGACTTCCGGTCGAGACCACAGGCTCGTGGATTTTACCGCTTCCGCAGTATCGACCTGCGTTTCAAACTTTCGTAAGTTTAAACTGGGACGATTATTCCACACTTTTTCCTTTTCTCCTTTTATTTCTTTACGAGAATAATCGCATAGGATAATTCGAATCCTACGACACGCATCGACAAACTAGACTCTTCTATAAATTTTTGCCTCCAGCGATTATTATTCCTAACGGTTTAAAAAACTCATTCTCCGATCGTTGATTGCCAGAGCGAAAGAGAACAAGTATAGAGGTGAATATATTCGCAAACAGGATTTCGTGTGGAAATAAAGCATTTTCTTCGCCGCGGTGAATGCAATATTCGTGATACATGTATACGACACAGTCAGCCCGGGGATAAGTATAAATTTCTCCCCGTGTTTCTTGTCGCGATTTTTACTTACCCAACACGTTACTTTTGTACCAATATCCGTCTCTAATCTCGAGATAGTCGCTGCGACAAAAATTGCTTTTAAATATATCCAATGACGTAATGTTGAGGACTATTCGTTCGCCATGCGTGGCCGTGATCCTCCATTCGCATCTCTCGCCCTCGGATGGCGGCGAGCTGTTCGGATGAGTCGGAGATCCGAAACTTCCGCTGTTTTCTTGAAACGTTCTGCCACACTCTGTGGAGAAATCGAAAATCTCTGGTATAAAATCAACCAAAAATTTTGTCTGAATAAAACGACGTAAGGGAAAATAAGCGAATTACGTATCGTAACGAAACGAACTTACTGTAACATTTGTAAAGAAGATTCGTCTGAGCGATGTCCCCTTCGCTGAGTCGAAGTCTCTGGCCAATCTCGGGCCGCTTTTTCCCGTGAACTTCCATCGGCAAGATCGTATCTAAATACGTCCCCCTTGAAAACGTGTTTTTCGCGTAGTGCATGATGGAGTCGTAATCGTAGGGCAAACCGAGGGAATTCACCTCGTCCTCGGTCAATTTGTTGAAATTGTACTCCTGGCCTGTGGAATTAAAATTCGATCGAACAATTACGTCCAATTGAAACAGATAATAACGAACCTCGAGCACCTCGATCAATCATTCGCGTATGATCACCACTTCCCAATGCAAACGTTCGACTTTGTCGCGATTCAAATTGACCAGCTCGAGTCGACAAACATTCCACGTTTACGAACATCGAGATCTCGCGTCAGTTAATTCTATATATATATACAGAAACTTGACGTGTCATCGAAGAAACAAAACCGATACTCGATTCCATCCCAGCTGCTGTCTAACCGTTTCTCGACATTGTCAACCATTTCCGCTGCACGGTGTGCCCTACCTCGTCGTCATACGACCGTGTTTATTCGATCGTTCAACGTTCGGTGTTCGATCATCAGTGATGGGATCGAGTGCATCAAGTCGTACGTTCAAAAATCCCTATATTTTAAAGAAACGTTACTTTGAAATTAACCTCTTTCGGAAAGAGAAACGAGTTTGTTAAAAATCAATGAAAACCTTGCGATCGATCGAACTCGATCCCATCGCTGTTCTCGACAAAACGCGGGGAACAAGATCCGTCGAGTGATTTTATCGCGGTGGATAAGCGTGGCTCAAGGTGTAATTTCAACGGGGTAAACAGATGGTGCTCGGTAATTAAACAGCTCGTTACCATTCGCGTTATGAGTATCCATTAATCGGGATGCGATCGGTGTACGCAGCCAGGGGGATTGTCACGCACAGCGTAAATATTAGAATACCGCCGCCCCCTCTCCCCGATTAGTTGTCATCGCTAATGATTGGTGAGATTTGCATGCCATCCAAATTGGCCCATTAATCTGAAACGGATACACCTATTCGCCGCGAAGGCAAACGCTTCCCCGGCATCGAAGGACCATGGTGTTGGGGGTCGTTCTCACGTTCGCCAAACATCCTCGTTCTCGCGAAACGATCCCGTTCTTCGATGTGTCGATCGAATTATTCGCACATATCCCTCGTGATTTGCCGCGTTATTCGTCCAAGATGGGATAACGAAGAGGTGATCGCGAATCGACACCGCTTTTACGCCACGACCCATTGGGAATTAATGCCGTTTAAATTATTTGCGACCGTTGCGGTCTCACCATGGTGAATAAATGAATTAATTTGCACAGCTAATAAATTTGTATCCGTGTATATCGTAAACATCGAAAGGGGCTCGCTAATTGGCACTGCTTTTACGCTGCGATTCCATCTATTAGGTGGCAGGGAATTAATTCGAATTAATATCACTTCATTAAATTATTTATCATTCGATCCTTCGCAATAACGGATTAATCTCGTGACGTAAAATTTACAACCGTTCGTTATCGTTCGCCAAATCGAATCCCGAGGAAAGATACGATAGATAGAATATTTCGTTTTCGTAAATTTATTGCATGGAAGAACGGAGATGGAAAGTTTCGCTTACCGGACATGATATTGTCACGGATAATTTGCACGTGGCGATCGCGATCGGGTCTGGTATGCTCGTGCCAAAAACCAACTACGTGCCCCAACTCGTGGACGACTATTCCAAACTTGTCGCAATTCTTCCCGATACTTATCGCCTGTGGCCCGTTTCCTCTCTTCCCGACGAACGAGCAGCATCTGTGGTTCAAATCGTCAACAAACATTGAAACCAGAAGGGATAAGAAAGAAAATCGTAAGAACTGATACTCTAAATAAAGAAAAAAGAAAAAGTCTATCTGATTAAAATAGGAAGGAAAGGGTTCTGCTAAAACGAAACGTTCTCTACGCGTCCACGCGTTGGCAAACTCACCCACAAGGCCTCTCCGTGAACAGTATATAATTAGGATGCTCCTGGGGGACCCTCTCCACGAATTTAACGCAAGTGAAATTCTCCCAGTGTCTCATCGCCTGTTTGAACAGAGCTTTGTGGGCGCCGGAAAAATTTCCATCGATCTCGTACGGGATCACCCCGTGATCCCATACCCGTTCCTTGCGAGCTGTCGCAGCTCTCCTCGCCCTGCTCGAAAATCTCTCGCGCCTCGTCGATCCGCGTTTCTTCGCCACGTGTTTCCACTTGTGCTCCATGTCGTAGAACTGGATCGAGCGCAATTGTCGATCGTGAAACGACACCACCTCGTCCGAAGAGTCGTCCAAGTCCCGCCTGATTAGAGGAACCTTTCGACGGCGATGCCTCCTCTTCGGCGTTCTGCAAAATTTTACAAAAATTATTATTCGTCGAATTTCTCGTATTTTCTTCGAGATATTTCCGCGTCTCTCATGAAAATTTCCCGTAAAAATCATTCCGTATTTCGGACCTGGAACTCTATTAATTTTTAAAATCGGCCCGAGCATAACTGTTTATTCAGAAAATAAAATAAAGCGCTCAGTTTAATCGGATATAGGCACGATCTTAAGAGGTTTATGTCACTTACTTCCCCTCTCAATCCGCTTAAAGAGAACCATCTAAAACGTGGGTGGCGAAACACCTCGACTAAATTTCCATTCTCCCGCTCAATTTTCCTCGAATCTTTCGGTACTTCCCCTCCCTCTCCCCCCCTTCTTCTATAGTATCCTTCGAAAACATTGCGTCCCCGTCAACGGTAAGGGATCCTGGTAAATCTTCTTCTTCTTCTTTTTTTTTTTCTTTTTTTACGATCTCCTCGAGCATTATTCATACTCGACGCGAATCTCCGCTCGAGCCTGTTGTTCCCCTTTCGCGAAAGGAGGCGGAGTTGAAAAAAAATCGTGGAAAAAAGAAAAGAAGAAGAAAGGAAGAACAAAAAATAAGAAAAAGAGGAAAAAAGAGAGGAGAGGAAAATATGAAACACCGGAAAATTTACTCGCCCAGCGGCATCGAAGCGTTCAACGCGCTTGGGGCTCGTTAAAAAACTGTAAGACCGGAAAATTTACGGGGCAAAGCGGCAACCATCAAATGTTTAATGTTGGTGGAAATACGTTGGCTCGTTAAAAGTGAAAGCTTGTCAAATTATTAACACGGTATCGATATATCGGGTATCACCCGCGACAAAAGCCTGTTATTATCGTTCCTTTGAACGGGTATTTTTCTCTTTTTTTTTTTTTTCACACGGGGCAACGCGTTATTCGCAAAATAGCGAGACGCGTGTAGGCGAAGGATAATCGACATCGGTCGCGGGGGGTGTTGACGAAGTAAATAAAACGAGGCGGATAACCTGGCCAAAGTTGACTCGTAAACGTTCAATATCGTGCAAATAGTTTATGGATGTCACGCGAATTGTTACGGTTGTATCGCGCGCGTTCTGCAAGTTAAACGAACGCGCTTGTCGTTTGTAAAGCGATGGGAACGGAAGTAGCGATGGGTATGAATCGATCGCGATAGGTAGATCGCTCGAGACAGATTGACGAGTCGCATAGGATTCTTTCCGTTTATCTTTAGAAATTCACCAATATCTTTCGAAATTTTATTCGAAACTTCCGAGCGTGCAGCAAACGAACGATTATATTTCGATTCGGATTTAAAATTGTTGCACGCTCGAGTCTGTCACTAGCTAGGAAAACAGGAGACGAAGCAAAGAGATATAGGATACAAAGTTGCCGCAAAAAACAGGTGTTCGCGGTTATAAAAATGGCCGCGAAGCACGGCATTAAAGCGAGCCGTTGCATCGTGAATTGAATGTATCTCTCTCTCTTTCTTTCTCTTTTCTTTTTTTTTTATTTCGCGATATCGAATGAAATTGCCAGTGGGCTGGAACAAACGCGCTTTTTAGAAAACCCCTTCGGTCACGCGGCCTCCGCGAACACCCCTTTATCAGGGGTGAAAAAGCAATCGTGGCTAACGAACTGACCGACCAAGTGTCCAATTTCAACTTTGATGAAACGTGTATTTATGCGTCGCTCGTGCTGTTGCGATCCTCGCTTCGAGTGGAAAGGCTAGGATCGTTTTGCAACCGACAAAACTCGTGGCCGTTTCACTTTTTAAATTCTCCTCCATCGACAATGTAATAATATTAATGATGATGATACGGAGGATGGAGAATATCTTGGAAATTTTTCGCTGTTGTGAAAATTTCGAGAAATTTTAGTTAAAGAGTTTCACGGATGGACAAAGATGCGCGTACGATTCCAGAGATGAACTTGATGTTAAACGAGGCCCGACACTCCAAGGATTCCATCTAGAACGACATCTAGAATCTGGAGACTGTGAGAAAGTCGACCATTATCGATGATCGACGAGAAGTTTCGACGTCGATAACTTTGAAAAGAAAAGAAAAACTCTCGAATCGAGAACGGCGAGATTCGATTCGATTCCGGCATTCATCGAAATCTCCCCGTCTCCTCGAACAAAGCAAATTTTTTTAACCTCTCGTCGTAGTAGAAATTTCGTAGAATTTTAAAGAAAATGTTATGAAAAGTGTGCCACCTTTTTTCGTGAAATTTTAATGAAAAGTTAAGCTTGATATTTCTACGCAGTGTATCTTTTAGATATGAAAAGATACGTTTCAGAGATACGTTTTGTTTTGATTAAAAAAGAACAAAAAAAAAAGGAAAAAAAAAAAGGAAAGAAGAAGAAATACTTTGGTAGATTCCTTTTCATACGCTTGGTTATTACATAACGAAGGTGGAAGTACGTGCACGATGCAAGTACTCGTGCAAAGGTAAAGAAACGCAAGTACCATTTTACAGGTTGTCGTACATATTGGAATAACGCAGCCTCCTCGCGAGGAAAAAAAAAACAAAAAAAATACTTCCCTCTCCCCCCTACACTCCCCTTACGCTCTTCTACGTTGGCATAATACGAGGGAACGCAATAAAATTCTTCGGTAAATATCTCACAACTGCACGGTGGTACACCGCATGCATATTCATATTCGTGGAAACGAGGCGGAGTCGCGAAAAAGCCAAACTGCCCTCGCCGCGTACAGTTTTACGCTCGTGAACGAACGCGGATTACGAAAACTGCTGTTAATCGGGATACTCCTCTTCCTCGATCCTTTAACAATTTCTTTAATCTTCACGGAGAGTGCAAGAAGTACATGGACGAAATCGAGTTGCGCCCAAGATCGAAGCAACAACCACGAAGCGAAAACCGATATCGATCGATCGTTCGAACGATGAATTACGAGCACCTCCGCTCGTCCTCACGTTGCAAAAATTCAATTTTCCTCGGGTAATCCGCGCGCCATAAAGAAAGAGAGATCGAAAAAAAGAAAAAAAGGAGGAGAGAAAAAAAAAAAATAAACCAGCTCCCAAAAACCAGCAACAGCAACGATTCATCCCATTCCCTCCCCTCGCTCTCCACCCTTCGCAGAGCGAACGAACCACGGTATCGAGTCCGCGTGGTTCGGTGGTCGGGGACGGAAAAAGGGACGGGAAGAGGAGAAGAGAAGAAAAAAAAAAAGAAAAAAAAAAGGGAAGGGATGAGGTAGTGGCGAGGAGGGGGAAGGGAATGACACTTTGAAAAATAATTTGCCCCCTCTCGCGTAAACATGGCGAGAGAGGTTGGCGCGCGTGTGCCACGGGTTTCTGCCCCTCGTTTATTAGTACTAATTACCGCGGGGGCGTAATTCTCCCCGGATTCCCTATCTCCCCGCCCGCGAGGGGTGAACCACCCTTGCAGCGGCGACTCTCGACCGGCAGCAGTCAAGCTATGCGCTTCTGAATCGGCGCGGCATTACAATTAATTAACGAGCGAGCGAGCTAGCTAGCTAGCTAGCTGCTTCCATTAAGGGTGCACGAGAGAGAAGGGGGTGGTTCGTGCACGTACGTACAATCGTAGAAATTGACGGGTGCCTGTGGAAAAACCGGCGTTTCTTTAACGTTTCTCTGCGTTTCTTCGACTTTTACGATCGTGTGTGTATATATATATACATATATTTGTTTGCCGTTTATGATTGACACTCTCATGACTCGTCTTATGAAATAAACGTGAGTCAGTCTCCCTGAGAAGAAAGATATATAGTGTACACAGCGAGGAATGGATGCTCGTTATTGCGACTCGTTATATCAAGGATATAAGGATATCAAGGTGGAGATGTAACGTATCTAGGATGCGTTTTGTACTCAACCCTTTTAAGGGGATAAAATATAAATGGATTAACGCGTTGAACCGCGTGGAGGAGAAAGTTTATGCAAAGTCACGATAACGAAAGGTTTTATTGGACTGTGAAGTCGGGCGATATAGAGGAATTGAGAAAAGGGGGTCGGGGAGATTAATGATGAGGTTACTTGGACCGATTCCGGGTTAACTGTTTTAGTCGGTTTCGACTAGCACTGGCGTCGGTTGTAATATTTGTCAGTTTCAACGTCAGTTTCGTTAACGAACGTGAAAAGAAAGATTATTTATGTTAAGGCGATTTGCGCTTGACGCACGTTTCTAACGTGAAAGTGAAAAATGGATGTCTGCCTGTCCGGCGCGAAACAAATTGTCCCGGTGCATCGAACCTTAAAAAAAAAAATAATGCCTCTGGATAATAGAGAGATAATAAAGTTAGTTTAACAAAACTTCGTATTGGTCGATAAAATAATTGCAATTTCTTATCTTGCTCACGTCCGGAATCATCGAATCATCGTCCCTCGGCCCGATTCGGGTTAATCGTTACGGCTTCGTAGATATCTGGAAACTAGAAACAATACGTCTCGCTTAATATCTCGCGTCTAACAATAAGTGCCGGCAACAACGAAACGCCCAACCCCCTTGTTTTCATTGCGGCGATCTTGTCGGGGTTGCCGCAAATGCAGTCCCGGATATAAAACGTAACGATAATCGCGCGATTCTCTCCAATCTCGCCGTTAAATCCCTATGTCGAAACTTGCAAGCCTCGGCGTATTTCAAGGGGTTAAATAGGTTTTAGGTCGGGGAAGTCGTTCGATGCTTGATACTTGGGAGGTTAAAAGGAATAATGTACCATTGAAGAGGAATTGAAGGGATAAAGATATATATGTATATATAAAGGTAGAATAAATCAAAAGGGATAATTGGATCGTTATTTTGACGAGAGAAATTATTATTTTTTTTCCCACCGATTTTTAACGCAACGGAATAATTATTATTGCGGTAATATAGCGTTTTCGAGGGGAGGGGAATGGAACGGAAACGACTGCAATGAATAGATTTTAGGGATAATATTTTCAATGACGACAAATGCGTACTGCGATCTGTATTCGAGGCTATTTCATCGGAAGAGGGAGAGGAGTGGGCGCATACGCGAAACAGGCTTCTCGTCACGAGACGCGATCGCATTTTAAATGAATTTTATATTCGTTCCGCGAATGAAAGCGCAATAGCGCGTTTTGTACATCATATTTTTTTAATCGATCGTACAATCCATTTTTTTTTTTTTAGTTGTTCCATGATACCTCAAGTCCATTTCATTGTTTCTCGCGGTGCCATTATTGCGAAAAAAAAATAGAAAAAGAGAACCAAATTATCGGAACCAATACACTTTTCAAATATACCTATACGTCCAATTTTTGCGCTACGTTTCGTTAACTGATTTTATCCATTCCCTTCCGAGTTCTTTCCTTCCCGAATCTCTCGCGTTATCGATGTACTCTTTGTAACGAAACTTTTTGGCCCGCGGAAGTCTCGGTGGGATCGCGATCGAACAGCCGCGCTAAATTCACGGAAAAGTCTCGCGCGGCTCGGCCGTATGTCATCCTTTTCTCTTTCACGCACGGTTCGGGGAACCGTTCGATTTCCATAAGGGGTAGGGAGCCAGCACCCGATGCGGATTTCAATCAAACGATCGCGAGACGCATAGATCATTCTATTAGCTTTGACGTGCGCTAGTTACCACCCCTTCGAATGTCGATCCATCTCTCGACACACCGAGCCGATCGAAAACCGTCCCTCCCCCTCCCCAACCGCCGAGCAATAAACCACAATATAATATATCAGTGTCCCGTCCATACCGAAATAATCCGCCCGGACCGGTTTCGAATTTAACGAATCACGATTTTTCATCAATCAGCTTGCACGACGATGAAAGCGCGCGAATCTACGCGCCACTTCCCTTCCCCTTCCAAAAAAAATTCGAACGTTTCGTGCACCCCTTCGTCCAATCGTCCGTCATCGTCCGCGATAAAACTTATCATCGGTGGGGTAATTGGCGTGGGACCGATACGGGATGGTGCGTGGTACGATTGAAGTACAAAGCGCGTGCTTTTTAGGGTGAATCTATCGAATTAAACCTGGGATTTAATTAATCGATTGATGAACGAGTGGAGCGACCGGTGGTTTTGAAAAGTTACTCGGCTACTTGGCTACTGATCGAACAACTCGAATTGAATAGAAATGGGCTCCGTTTTGCGCGAAAGCAAACTTTAACAAAGTCACAAATTACCGGCGGATTAAGGAATTAATCGTAATCTCTTTGATACCTCAAACTTATGTACGAACGTAAATTAAATAAAAAGCTGAAAAAATTGCCGTATACAAAAGTAAAAAAGTTGAGAAAGATGCGCGTGAGAGGATTAAAATATTATGGAATAAATTACAATCCCTTTTGATTAGCCTGGGAATATGTTTGTAACAATAGAAAAGAAAGAATACTCGTTACGATTAACTTACTCACTCGTTTTTCAACGATAAATTCATCGACCCCCTTGTATTATTCCGTATTGGAGATCACGGTTTCACCGATTCATCGTCCGACACGTTTACGAGCTCGTTTTTAATTCATCGAATTCATCGAGACGCGCCTTAAAATTCGCACCCTTTTCACCCGTCCATCCGACTGTCCCCGGATTCTGGACAACAAACGCGATAATCTCGGGGCGGTGATAACGCGGAACGAAAAGAGTGGTCCCGCAGGGAGATGTGCCGGAAGTGCAAGGACGGAAGTCACGAAGGAGGACATTGATGAGTTACGGCGACCGACCCACTACAGACGTATTTGCTGAATACGAAATTTTTCTCCAACCGATCTCGATAAATCACTCGGAATCCCATCTTTCTCCTTTCCAACTATTCTCTCTCTCTCTCTCTTTCACATTCGTTTCTCTTTCTCTCTTTCTCCTGTTCTCTCCGTCCCTTTCGCATCCGTCTTCATTTACTCGACCTCATTGAAATTAGAGCAAAAAAAAGAAAAAAGAAGGAAGAAGAAGAAGAAGAAAAGTGGAAGAATGTTCGATAAGAACGAAGTTATATCTCGATCTCCTTCGATGAAAAACCGTTTAAAAAGCCGATCAGATTGAAGCGATGATCGGGTGGAATTAATGCTTCGCTTGTTTTTACCCGATACTAGAAATTTATACGGATCGATGGAAGAAACGGACTTCAGAAACTTCCTTATCTGTAATTAATGCGTTCAACCTCACTTTCTTAATTGGAATTCTTGCGTTCGATTACGTAGCAATTCTACGATCGATTGGACGCAGACTTCTTTGAATAATTGATCGTTCTTTTTTTTCCTTTTTTTTTATGGGGCCACGCGGATTAAACGATTATTTATGGATAACTTATATATCAGTAATTCACATTTACAGTAACGAACAGAGAGAGAGAGAAAGAGAGAGAGATTATTTACGATATAAATAAATATAATTGAGAACGATCGAAAAACGTTGGAGCTTTTCAAGAGGTCGAATAAGGGAAGAAAATTACTATATCAGATTTCGAAAGTGAGGTTTAAGCGCGCTTTGTAATCGCTTTTCGCCTATTCGACAAGAGGGAAGCACGCAGGGAAATGCAGGTAGAAATTTCTGTGGATACAGAGCTTAACCACGTCAAAGGTATCGGATCCTGCTTGATCCTCTCCAGAATTCTCTGAAGCTTCATTGGGGAATCACAATGTGATCGTGTTCCACGGTGTCGGGTCACAGGTCATAAACAAACGCTTTTGTAAGCCGCGTTTCAACGTGGAAAGGAAACGTGGAAAGGATCGCGGATCAGGAAAACTCCGCCAAGTCGCGACGAATAGTGAAGGAAACCGATTTTGTTCGCGATATTGAAAAATACCGATTCGATTTCTTCCTTTTCCTTTTTCTTTCTTCTTTTTTCTTTTCTACGTATTTCCTCTTTAAACGAAACGCAGGACAAAAATATGAATCGAAAATGGACATCGTGTTCGCGTTTGTACATAAAACTAACTCGATTCGAGGAGGAAAAAAAAAAGAAAAGAAATTCCAATGTTAACCAACGTTAACGTGGACGACGCAGTTTCACGCGGAAGCATCGATGGGAGGGGGGAGGAAAGAAGAATAAAAAGGGGAGGGGGAATAAAAAAAGCGGGGATTTTCTCGAGTACATTTTACCGATAACGTCCTTTCCACTACTTTTTCGGTCTTCATCCCTCGAGAAGAGAGGTGTTTTCACAGAGGCGCGCATAATCTATGTACAAACACATCCGCAACCGGTCAGAGACACACTTGTGTGCCGATGTTGACAGGTTATTGGCAGTTCAAGGGCTGAAAATGCCCGGCCTGGCAGTATCGGTCCCCATTTTCCAGTTTTACGATGACGACCATTGTTATTGGCATAGTAGCCCTACCAGCGGAAAATTGTTGGCGATAGGGGGAGGTGTGCGAGTTAAAAAAAGCGAACTCTATCATCGTACACGGCAATACGCTTAATCACTCCTCTATCCGATCGAATATAGTGTATACTTCTTTTTTTTCAACTTGCCAATAGGTACTTCAATTTCCTGCCTTCTTTTGTTAAACTCGCTTTGGCTTTCGTATTATCGCAAACGGTCAAATTCATTATTCCTCGGTGATGATTAATTTAATAGGTCAGTATAAATGGGGACGCGAAAGAACGAAATATCGTATCGTTGAATTTTATGAGATAAAATGCGTCGAACGTTAATGTTTGATTTTAAGGTCGAAGAAGGGTGAAGAATTTTGGGGGAAAATCTTTTTCGTCGTAATTAACCGTTTCGATCGAGAATCGGGTTAATCCCAATCACTTGGAAAAGCGAAATCCATAAATTTTTGATTTCTCTTCCAATCTTTTCTCCTACGTTATTGATCGAATACCAACATCTTGTGGAAAATCTAAACGCTATAAATTTCCACTGGAATCCAAACTGTTCCCGATCGATTTGACGATAACTTGCTCTGACAAATGTGTTTTGCTCCGTAAAATTGTGTCGAGCGAGCTACACGCAACCAAAATGGGATCATCTTGTTTTCTCTATCGAGATTCGTTCGTATAAATTTTTCTTTTTTTCTCTCTCTCTCTCTCTCTCTCTCCTCACCTTCGTATCTGTCCCAAAACTCGAATTTTTATTTATAGCTTTGTGAAAAAAAAAAATTTTTCAAATATCCAAGGCAGCATGGGAATATCTAACGATTCGTTGGAAGAATAAAAAAGAAATTTTATAGCTACCTCCTACGATGATGACGACGATGACGTTGCTTCGACGTGTTCCGCGTGCTGCTTTCCGGTTGGATGGTGAACACTTGCTCGATATTTTCCGCGTTCAAATTTCTCATTTGATTCGTGCCCTCCGTGCTCGTGGGAAACGCGTTCAACTCTTCAGACGTTCTCAAAAATGCTTGCATCGATTTTGTAGCGTTCGACGCCGTTTGCGAGGCTTCACGTCCTTGTTTTCGAGCGGAATGCCTCTTCTTCGTTGGTGGGGTCGTTGACTCTAGCCTAAACATTTCGTATTCCACAAATTTAACGTATAAAATCTTCCCTCCGAATGGGGAAAATCTCTATCCGAATATTTAAATATTTTTTTTTTTTATACAATCTAATAAAAGCTAAAAGAGAAATTCATAAAAATGTATTTGAAAAGTCGAGATTTGTAGCTGTTTTCGGTGAAACAATAAACTAAAACGCACGCGATATATATGTATATATATATATATATATATATATATATTATATCGAAAAGCGTGTGAAGCGAGTACAATACCGTTCTTTATCGCCAGCTTTTAATTAATATCGCAGTTACAAAAGTCACCTTAATATTTTTAATTGGCATCGAACACGCGAAAATATATCGCCTTCGCATTTTTTCAGATAAATTTATTATTATCCGCGCCGCTTATTCCAAAACGTCGAACCGATTTTAAAAACAAAGAGCATTATGGACGCAATATCATCCGTCGAAAAATAATCCATGATTCAACGCTTAGGGCAAATTTAAAGCG
This sequence comes from Apis cerana, assembly GCF_029169275.1. Lineage (NCBI taxonomy): Eukaryota > Metazoa > Arthropoda > Insecta > Hymenoptera > Apidae > Apis > Apis cerana. The sequence continues at coordinate 8,897,279 of NC_083863.1, forward strand.
CCGTTAAAAAAAAATTGAATTCTCGATCCTACCCAAACTGAAACATACAACAAATTTACGATTTACGAATAATAAGCGACGAATTGATCCATTGAAATATCTCGCTTTTTTCTCTCCGATTAATTCCGATTCATTCCTCTGTCGTTCACCTCGAAGAAGAAAAAAAGAAGGAAAGAAACAATCGAGAAAATTATCAGCGGTGTAGTCACATTGAAAAAGTCGAGTTGAAAAAAAAAAGAAAAACGCTCAAAAGTGTGAAAAAGAAAAAAAAAAAGAAAAGAAAAACGTTGGCGTAAATTTCTCGCGTTGGTGCGACGTACCTGAATTCAACGCCTTCGTCCCTCACCCCAGGCCTGGCATCCTCGTTCCTAGCGTTAAAACTGAATCCACCCTCGAGCTCGCCGTCCATGCTGTATTGATTCCGGTCCACCATAATTGGTTCGGATTTCTCTTGAGAAGCCACCATCTCCTCGTTCTCCTGATGCGGCTCGTTAGCGTCGTGCCCATTTTTGAATTGGAGAATCTCTGAAACGATGTGTATATCCGCAGCTAATACGCCATCTCCAAGGGAGATCGACGGGAATGGAACAGGAATGAAAAAGTTTCGCTCGTTTGGGAAACTTTTTTCTCTTTTTTTTTACCTGTAAGACCCTCCTCCTCGACCTGGAGACCCTCTTTCAGCACCTCGTCCCGATATTTCTCGAGCTCCTCCAAGAAACTCTTGTTGAGCTTTTGCTGCCTCCATTCGGTCTCGTATTTGATGTTGGGCAGAGCGATGTCGCCCAGAAACCCGCCTGAAACGGAAGGAAACGCGCGAATAAGAAAAATAAGGAAAAAGAAGCGAGAAAGTTACATCTGGAAGAAAAATTAAAATCATTAACTCTCTGCGCGTCGAAGCGATAATCTTTATCGTAGCGAGACGAAGATGGATCCGCGAGTTACTCAATCTCGAGACTTCAGAATTCAGAATAGAAGAACCGTCCACGGACAAGGAAATAGAATTTCTCAGATCTGCTGATCGTGGAACTTGTTTTTCTCCAACCCTTGGGGGCGCGTAAAATCGCGGGATTCGCGTAAAATGATCAGGAGCTCGGAGAAACTCTTAACTTTGCCTAACATTTAGGGCAGGGAAGAGGTCATGGTGTGTGGATAACGTCGAGATTCCAGAGATGATGGGAAAAGCTCCAAATACCGGGAGAGTTACGGAGTGTTTAGAGGCACGTGAGCTAGGAGAAGACAACGTTCCACGACCTGATCGTGACCCAATATAGCCGATCCCACGATCTCCTGGCAATTCACGACACGATCACGAATCCTATGATTCCTCCAACGATTTGAAACGTTCGAGATTCTTATTAGAATCGGAAATGTTCGGTCGAGATAAGAAAATCGAGATTCCGCGGATAAAGAATCTCAATCAGAAATGTTGCGATTCTCTCTCTGTGATTAATTGTAGAAAATCTTACGATTTAAATGTACGACTCGTGATAAACTTGTCGGAGAGTAATTTCTAGGAATTCGAGGTCACTCGTCTTCCGATGACCCGAGACGAATCGCATAATCTCGATAACGCCTCGGAAAAAATAACGATTCGATATAGTTATAAGAATTAAAGATCGTAAAACTCGTAATATGCCTTGACAAACGAGAATTCTTCGGATCGCGGTTTTACGACTCTCTCTCATATGATCCGTCGTTTACGTTTTATGTCGTCGAGATGGATCAAGTTCCAAGTGCATGACAAATCCTATAACCTCAAGATCAAGGAACTCGTAATTCAACCAGAACCTCGCTAGTTGCCCGCTTTAGAAAACGTCTCGTTTCCAGTATTTCCATTAAACAGTTAACCCAGTTAACCGAGTTACCGTTTGACAGCAAACTGTTTCAACATCTCCATCTCCTCCTCTTTCCGTGCGATCGTTTAGATCGTTTTCTCCAATTCTCCAATTTTCCCTCATCTCCTTTCCTTTTCATCTCATTTCGACGAAAAAAAAACTACCTTCTAACTTCTCGTCGCTTTTAAAAAATATTACCCCTTGCGTGTATCGACACGCCATCTTCTATTTAATCCCCCTCTCCGACAAGCGCTCCAAAATTCCCTTCTTCTTTTTCCCTTCTCTCCTCCCTTCTGAAATTCAAGAAACTCGCGCCTCGGCTATCCTCTAATCTCTCTCTCTCTCTCTCTCTCTGTGTGCACCCGCTGACAAAGATCGAATTACTCCTCCCAATGGTAATTTCCCAATTTACGTGTTTGCGCGTGATTCGGACTTTCGACGTTCATACGTCTTGTCAGCGATGCCAGCTAGTTATATAGGAGTTATAGAGGAATTTCCAAGACACTGGGCCCGCCACTGTAACGTGCCGCGTTGCACAGCCTTATTATCAACGTCTATAAATCACGAGACTGTGGTTTTATCGGCGAGGAGGAGGGGGAGAGAGAGTTGTTCGGGTGCAGTTGTTACGAGCGATGTAAACAGCTTCGAGCGTGTTATCGGATACGAGGAGCGGGTCGAAGATTCGTGACGAGAAAAAGGGAACGAGAGGGACTGGAAATGGATGGGGAGGAGTGGAAGAAAAGAAAAGTAAGCGGAATATAGTCGCTGAACATTTTGAAAAGTCACCTGATAAGTTCGGTCTAGCCGGATAACTTTTGGATCGAATTCAACGTTCGGAACGGTACGTACATATTGATCCTTTGGTCTTATATAAACTTATGTAAAACAAATTTTAACAGTTAAACTTCCTAAGTCTCCTCTCCGATAACCACGAATTCCGGGTGTTCTCATGTCGAATTGCTAAGAATAAAATTCCTTCCTTTCTTTCTTCCGAGCAATCTTATCGAGATGCTTTCCTCTCTGTTTCGCACGTGAATTTCGTATTTGGAAAATACGCGTGAAACGTGTATTGTTCTTTTTTTTTGTTAATTTTCTTCTCTTTCCACGATCGTGGGAGATTCCAATATCTCGCGCGTTCTTTGATCTGTCAGATCAAAAAGGCCGTTTCGCTCTGCACAGTTGACGAAACATCCTGGCGGCAAGGTGTTATTGGTGTTTTCATAGCGGAAAAAGTATTGTGAAAAATTCAGAATCATTTGACACGCAGCGAGAGCCGAGCTCTTACTCGAGTAAAAGTAATTCTCTTTTTGCGAACGGAAGAGGGACCGAGAAGACCTTTTTCTCGAGTATTTCATTTTCTTGGTGAAAAATCACCACCAAGGATCCCGTTTTTCTTCGCGGTGCACAACAATTCCATCGATTGTAAATTGTAAATCGGTAATTGTGATTTTATTAAATTAGAAATCCAATTCCGCTCTAGTAACGCGACTTTAATAAAAAAGAAAAAAGAAAAAGCTTGTTTGCCAAATTTCGGAAAAACAAAATTTTTTCGCGGTGAAAGTTTGTAGCACTGGTGGAATGATATTTCGCGGAAATTGATCGGCCGGTTTCTTTGCTATGTTTCGAGACGATCTTCCGTTATCGAGGCAAGTTGGCGAGTGTTCGATGACACTCGGCAGGCGATTCGTGTCAACGACGCCGTTCTTACTTCGATTCGAGAGCGTTCGTTCCCATTCAGAAATTCGGTGAGCCGCGGAAGATGAAACTTTTGTTCCACGTCGAAAGCTCTCCTCGAAACGATCCGATGGAAATAATTCTTTTCTTTGAGATTCGAGGAAACGGTTTGATTTCACGATTCGATTCCAGTTTCCTTACAGAAAGATATATATATACATATAGAAAGGTGGTTTTTAGAGAGGGATTGCTGTCCAACGATCGAATTGGAATATCATCGAGTCTGAACGTGTTCCTTCTAACGCTTAATTACCACGTAATTGCTTGGTTTTTTTTTACTTCAAGGGGTTATCTCTCGACTCGAGGAGCTCGGTTCTGAGACGATTGTTGACCTTCCACGATGACGTTGTTACAATAAAAGAATCAATCTATTCCCAACGTTGAATTCCAAAGCGTTCGTTATTGTTACTTTTCTTATTTCTCGCGCTTAAAGTTTAAAGTTGAAAGTACACGTTACAGCGCTATTATCCGTTATCACCGTTTGAGTAACATCTATCAGCGGAGTTAACAAAACACGTGTTATGAATCCATGTCGTAATGTATTCAACGTACACCGCGTTCTCAAACAAGTACATGTTTGATCAGCTGTAGTTCTGTACGACATTAATGTGGCGCGGAATTGCCTACAGCGGGGTAAACAAAATATCGTTTTGAGAATAAAGATCGATCGACGTTAAACCGTAGGATATAATAACAGCGAGAAATTGTTCGATATAGAAAATATGATAATAATAACAACGAGAAGAAGAAGAAGAAGAAGAAGAAGAAGAAGAAAAGAGAAAAATAACAAGAAATTTAATAATTTACACACGGTTATTTTCCACCTCATCTCGCAGAGCATCGAAGCATCGAAAAGTGTCCTTTCGATCGTTGATCAACCGCCACGTAACGTTAATTCACTATCCGCTGCCATATACGCAAATATTAATGTGCAAAGCGAATCGAGTAAATGTTGACCCGAGATCATATAAATATTGGTCGAAACATCGGATGCATCACGTGAGATCAACATTAAACGCGGACGTGTTTGCCATATGCCAATATTAATTCCTCGATAAATGCTTATTCTTCGTTTTTCCCCCATCGACTCGTTCGTCTCTCATTCGTCTTCGTAATTGGGAAAGGAAAATAATCGTTCGCTCGAAAAATACATTGGCTGCGAAGATAGAAATAAATATGGGACAGATTTATCGATGTAATCGTATGCTCGAGTCGAAATTATGACTTAAAAGTTATATAAAAAATCGTACGAAAAGGTTTATTTTCTTTTCTTTTCTTTTCTTTTTTTCAATAAAATCGAAGCTTAGCGAGGCTAGCAGAGCGATGCATATAACGTAAGATTTATGCAGCTCGGTAAAATACATCGATCTCGCGTAATATCTAGGTCAATACGAAATCCTGTACATCGCACAATTGAACGTAAGCCAAGAGGCCGTGCAGGCCGGGCTAAAAAATTATTCCACCGCATAGAAGTGGACCACGATGAATATCAAGCGCATCCGTTGTCCAAATAAAATAATAATATACATATATATATATCTTTTCCCAACAGTTTAATCTCTAGTATCACCTAGGGCATTTATTTATCTATATTTATAGAAGATAATTAATTCGACGGAACTGCTCTCAAAGTTCTGGATCTCGGAAACTTCCTTTCTCAAACATTAATCCCCCTCGGAAAGCCTCTCTTCGTCGATGATAACGAAACAATCAATCGCTCTTTCCAAAAATTCATCCATACATCTCCTCCTCCCTCCTCAAATTCAAACCTAAAATTCGACGACTGTTTTCGTCGAACACCAGTCCATCCCCCATCTCGTACATATAACGATGCGCCATCCCTTGGCGCGAGTTTTGAATGGGAAGAAGAAAAGCTGGCCCCTTCCACCGTGTCTTATCGGATAGGCCCGATCGATTTCCTTTAATTAATCCAGCCGCGCGTACACGCGATCCACCCCCGACGATCGGGCGCGTAATGTTGGCGCGTGTCCCATTAATGGCGGGGAATAATTCGTCGATCTGGAAATTACGATCCTGCCCGGTGGCCAACCTCGATATCTCACCTCGGACCCGTTAACGAGGTCGCGATCGTTGAATTCGCGACGATGAATTCGCCACGACTCGTAAATACGGGCGCGATGTCGGTTGCCGGTGGCGGCGGTAAACGCGAGGAGGGGGGTTGGCTCGATTTATTCGATCCAATTAATTCTTCGACGCGTTACCGCTCCCCCATCCGACTTTTCCGATTATCATGATCGAAAGTGTAATACGTTGGTGTTAATTGGCAATTTTCGTTACCGTAATTCTCGAATCGGTGATGAGAGTCGATCCCCGATTTTTGCATTGTCGGCGAGGTAGGTAGGTAGGTAGGTGTTGCGTTGTCTATTCAATTGGGGTTGGTTTATTAGTTTACGCGAAGGAGCGATTCGCGCGGGGATGTTTCCGTTCAATTTGCAATTTCCAACGATAATTTCTGTTTCCGACGTTTCACTCGGCTTAATTTGGATTTTGTCTCGGGTTCTAGGGCAACGTCTATGCTGGTTTTTTTTCTTACAGTTATTCGATAAGTTTTATTTTTGTATTTCATATTAAATCGGATCCGTTCGATCGTGAATTACACTCTTGGAAATTGTTGGGATTTTAAAAAAATTGGATATCCATGTTTCGACGCTGTCCTTCACGACGGGATCGACTGCAGTGCCGATGAAACGTTGGAAAACCGTTCCAAAAAAGGACACGTTGGAGACTTGACAATGTCAATTATGCGGACAATTACGTACGATATTTGTACGTTTCAAAATTCATTTTCCACGTTTCCATTAATTAACTAGGTATTACACGTTATGAATATTTCCGCATCGAATTGGCGAATATCGATCCTCCCGGGTCAAGATTTATCAAGAGACGATTTGTCAAGATAGATTCGATTTCGAAATTTCGATATATTTTTCAGATTCGATTAATTAATCGGACGAGTCCGCCCTCGAGGGCAAGAGGGGGTGGAAATCGGCGATACAATCGTAAACAATCGTTCCATCCGCGTTTAGGTTAGCGAATTAGCCAACGGCCCGTGTACGCCTTTCCTTCCCTCCCCTGTCCACGGCTCATTAATTTATGGTGTTTCACCATCGTTCACTAAATCTGCAACCGTGACCATCCATTCCACTCGCTCAGCTTCTCACCGAGATATTTTAATTATCGCGCCCATTACGACGTCGCGCAACGTCGTTCCAACGATGTGTATCAAGTGGAGAAAATTCATTTTCAAATTGACAAAAAATAGTTGCTCGATAAAATTTTAAATCCTCTTTTTACAAACGTTTACAAATTAAACGAGGCACACGCCGTATATAGGCAAACAGTTAATCGATAACTGATTCACATTTCAATTGAGAAATATTCCGTAAATTTATCGAGAAGCGTTTAAATTTCAATTTTACAACGGATACGACACATCTATTTTAAATGAAATCGTTATAAATTATCGCCAAGTTTATTTTGTAAATTAAATTTAAAATTAAATTGATCGCTTCGCGTAAGAAATTCACAAATACGAACGATTTGGATATATGAAAATTAGAAACTCTCTACTTTTCATTATCGCGTTTTCTAAAAATTAAATCTCCATATAATCGAAGAAAAAATCGAAAGATCGAACTATCGTTCGAACCGAAGCGCATTATCCTCACACACGAGCTTCGTTTAACATTTAAATCAACCGTTTTTTTTCTTGTTTTTTCTTCCCCATCCATATTTAACGTTAGTTCGAGCATCAAGTTCCATTCCTCTGACGAATCTCACGGTGTGTTTATACTCTCTTGCACCCTACTGCACCCTCTCTCTCTCTCTCTCTTCTTAATTCAGTCCTCTGATATCGCGAAAACTTTCCACGCTTCGAGTTTACGAGAGTTTTCTTCCTTCCTTCCTTCCTTCCTTCCTTCCTTCCTCAGGTTGTCTTAGAGCGTGGCTCTACTGTTTACGCGAATAATTCACTCACCGAGCGGAACTTGAGTTTAGACTGTGTATTATATTTTGAATACGAGCAGTCGTGGAGAGTGATTGGATACGCGGTTTGTGAGAAAAATTTCGAAAGTTGGACGTATCCAAGTTGGGGAATATCTTCGTGTAACCAATTTGCTCGCTCTCCGATTGGAATATCGAGCACTTGGAACAATAGTAGTTCGTAAACATGCTCGAAATACGTGAAAAAGAGACGGAGAGAGAGAGAGGGAAAGAGAGGAAATCTGGAGAACGATCCACTCGATAATAAGTGAACCTACATTGTCGCGCATCTTTTCGATCGATACACGGATCGAGGGAAAAAATACGAGAGAACCGTCCAATTCAATTTAGCATCGCGTCACGTAGAGAGAAAGAGAGTGGCGCCGCATAGGAATTCCTCTATGAATTTTGTCGCGCGTCCGCGACGCGAAATCGGTTACAAACCGCATAATGGCAAACACCTTTGCGTCCATACATATTCCACGGAATATTCGACGAGAGCTCGAAAATCGCGCTCTAGACCTCCCTTTAATGAACCGAAACCGATTAACTCTACACCTTTCCATCGATCACGCTTAATTTTCCAATTCGATCGATCGTTGATAATAATGGATGGGTCGAATTTGGAAAATATCTTTTTGCGACAAGGACTGGACTTTGTCGATATTGTCGAATGAGAGAGATGAAATAATTTATATATATGGAAAGTGGATATTTTACGGATGAAAACAATTTTGTTTGGAAAGAACGTATCTATCGTGTATCCATCGTTATTAGAATAGCGACGAAGCAATTGAAATTACGGATCGGAGAACACCGTGGAAAAATAAAGGAGAAGTATAGTTGATCGTTTAGAAGTTGTCATCACGTTTCAGTTCACGGAGAACAGATTAGAGTTTAGAGATTATCTTCGTTTCCTCGGTGGGAATTCCTCCGACAACAAGATCCTACGCTTTCAGGGATAAAATTTTACGCTATCGTTAACTTTCGACTCCGTACGAAAGTCGGGAAGCATGATTACGTATCAATTTCTTTTATCGAAAGCGTAGAAATGGGGAGAGGGACGGAGAGAAACGTAAATGTAACGAGGAAGATAACAGATTCTTTGTACGCCATCAAAGCGTGCATTTTCTTCTGAAATAATTCTATCGAGGAGAAAATAAATCGAATACGAATCCAATCTCTGTTTCACTGTTCTTTATCTTCCACTTTTTCCTATACGAAATGACGATCGTTAAATCGATCAACGAAACAGAAGAATAGAGAAAGATTTTTCCTTCTCGGAATTCGAAAGCGGATCCGTTATTCCGTCCGTCGATACGACGAGGAAAATTAACTTTCCCAAAGTTTCTTGAGTTTCTCTTTCGGTATGCGCGCGACACGTGGCGATCGAACGCGCGTGCAAACGCGTGAAAAAGGGATTAATAACAACATGGATGATGCTGGGATCGATGGAAAGCAGAGGATCATGGGTGACAGGCAAACGGAAGGGTCGGAAGTGGCCCAATCTCCGAATCGATCTCAGAAGCCTCCTTTTCCATTTCCAGGACATTTGCAAGGGCATCGACGTTGCGAGAAGGAAAGGGAACGCTTTACGGAGCGGGCCAGACAAGAGCTACTTCCGGTTAGCTCCGGATAGAACGTCCGGCCTTTTCCTATTCGAGAGCTTTCGATAGTTTCGATAGTCGGCCAATCGTATCGTCGCCCGTTCAATCTCCGTTAAATTTTAAATTAAAGATCCGCTTGTTGTTTAATTTGTCAATTTCCTTTATTCCCTCACCCTCCCCCTCTCTAACAATTTCTTTCCATTCTTCCCATTTTTTTAACTCGTTGTTCGTTTCCGAAGGGAGGAATTCCAAGTTGTTCGAGCGGAGGAAAGAGGGGTTTAATCGTTGGAAAAATTGTTATTGGTTGGCCACGAAGGAAAGATTACATTTCGAGAGAAGGTTCGGAGCGAAAATCAGGCGGAAAAGAGTTCCGCTCATAAACTATGCCACTTCACGTTGGAACAGTCACTTTTGTCTTCCTAATTCCCTTTGTTCCATCCTCCGCGAGCGTGAAACAACAAGACGAATATACGGTGTATAAATCATGGAACGAGTTACGCTACCGTTCCACGGCAAACTTTCTGGAAAATAAATTTCAAGTTATATTTCAACCCTTGAGCCCAACCCGAGGAAGTAATAACATATAATTAGTATCGCGTTCGCCATTTTTTCAACTTTAGCTTTTCCTCCTTATTTCACGTTTCCTTTTCCTTCTCCCCTCTCTCTCTCTCTCTCTTATAAAACCCACACACTTAAATAATAATCCCAACGGGAGCTAGCTATTCGAGTGGAATTCCAACGCCACGTTTCACCGACAAATCTTCGAAAATAAAAGAGCTCTTTGGAGCAGACCTCTTTCTTCGATCAACCGAGCTGATAGAATCGAATAAACTTTGTCCCGCTATGGTTTCTACAGTTTCCAAGCATAGCCGATCTCCAATTATTCCGCCTCGAGTCGAGCGGTTCTCGAGGAGCCCGGAAGTCGATGTCGAACCGATACCTCCTCGGATTTTCACCGGTTCCGCAACCTCTGCGCGCGAGAATAGCGGGGGAAAAGAGGGGAAAAAAGAGAGGACGGACGAACAAGTAGCCAGGATTCGACGATAATTCTATGCGCCGCGTTTCATACAGATATATAGAAGCCCGGTGTGCGTGTGTCGTATTGATTTGGAATGGAGAAGCCTCTCGCATCGCAGCGAACCTCTATCGCGTCGGATTAAACGCTTGCGTACGCTACTGACGTCAACTTTCCGTCCCTTTTTATTTTTTTTCTTTCTCCTCTCTTCTCGTCCACTTCCACCTCTCCCCCACGATCCAACTCGCGACCATGTACGGGGATCTTTTTCCTATTTGCTTCTTCTTTTCTTTTCTTTTTGTGTCTTTAAACGAGCGTCAGTTTTTCTTCTTCTTCTTCTTCTTCATTTCATACGTTCGTTCGCTACGAAAAGACTCGACGATATGCACGCGCGACAGCTTTCAAAGATGGGGATCGATTGTTTGCGCATAATTTGACTGCTCTTCCAGTTTTCTTTGGGAACTTTGGATTATCGCGAGAGATGTATTCGAATAATAGCTTGTACAAACGGTAATAAAATTTTTCACGTTTTGAATATATAAGTATGTTTTCATATCGCGCAAAGAAACAATATTTCCTATACTGCATGATCGTCATACACTTTAAAAAAACATTTAATTAATCCTAAATCGAGATACGTTAACAAATGGAACCCCTAATCATTTCGAGGCGATCTATCGAACAACGATACGAATATTTTATTTATTAAACTATTTCCCTATATCGACACAGATTCATTAGGACATATTTTAGAAACCCTAAATGGTCGAGATAAAACAAACGGAAGTCTAAGATCGTTGCGAATACGGACGGTTGCGTAACGAAATACAATTAAAGGTCGGTGATTCGATCGCGGGAGAGTAAAACGGAGGATGCTCGTCGCGAGGAGGCGAGGGATGCATTATTCAACGTCAGCCTCATATCGAAGAGGCTCGCGGAACGGAGTGATTGCGGATAGCGAAACTCTCGGCTCGGCCGCTCTCTCGGCCGGAAACTTTGCGTTCCACGGTTTCCGTGGCCGAATAAATAGAGCAGAAGGGAACTGCGTGGCCGTTTCCTCCCCGTCCAGAGGTGAAGAGAGCCCGTACGGGTGGGCTGATAGCCTATCTCTCGGCTCGTTGATCCCGCCACAAGGATAGAGAAAAAGGCGGATGTACCGCCATCCAGGATGCGATCGATTCATCCTTGGACACATGCTGTTCGATGCGCGTATCGTATCCGGGAAAAAAGAAGGAGGGAAAAACGTTTTCGATCGAGTATATCGGGAAGCGAATGAATAAATTTCATTTATTTCATAAATTTCATATCAGCAGGATGAGGAATCTGGCGTGATCGTCTCGTTTATTATCTTTATTAGGGGGGCGAGATCTCCTCGAGATGTCGATCTTGGTGTTTAATAAATTTATTTTATTCCGTTATTTGGTTGGAAAAGTTGGAGGGAGTTGGTCGTTTCGGCCGAACGTGGAAGACGAGCATCGAACAGAATCAAAGTCAGGAAGCGCGTTGCCAGCCGAACGTGATGAAAACTTATCCCTCGGGATTAGGTCGACTTCTTCGAGCCCGGGATGAGAGGCGACCGCGGAAAAGGAAGAGCGAGGTAAAAAGGAACGTCTGATGACCTCCGAACATTCTCTTTTTACGCTTCACCGATGGAAAATCTTTTGTCGCCTTCAATCGATCCGCGTTTAATGAAAAGTAAGTTAAAAAATATCCCGAATCACTTTTTCCGCGAAAAGTGAAATTTCTTCGAATTACGTTTCGACGCGAAAAGAGGGGAAAAAGAAAAGAAAATGGGGGAATATGTCGGGAAGGAATGCAATCGTATAAATTACGATATAATGTAAATACGCGGGCAAGTAGCGGCCATCGCTATTTTTCACCCAAGAAAACGAGCACATTGTAGTAGTTGGGGTAATAGGATAGTGTAGTGGGCCATCAATCTCCACGAGAATTTATTGCCAGAATTTTTCTCCCCGTGTATCGAACACGAGGAATACCGCGAAGGATCCCATCATCGGTTAACGGGCATCAGTTGACGCGAGGTAAAAATGGATCCTCCAACATTCGATCCTTTTACGACTTTGCCACCAACAAATTGCCTCGTACGTCGTGCGAGTTGACAATGGACGCGCGCCGTTTTCTATCTTCGTAAGACAGAACACCCGATCGAAACAATACCTTCCAAACAAATTGTTAATTTTCGTGGAATTTTTAACGTCGGAACGATTTATTATCCAAAAATCGAATATCCAATTATTTTACTAGATCATCCTTTCCATCCTCTGATGCTCGAATTAACGGAAAAAGGTGATACTCTTGTTTCAATGAAAGTAACGGACAACGTATATAATAAATCACTTTTTTAATCACTTATCCTTTAATATGCAAAGTATGGTTGAATTAAATTCGCGTCGTCTGAAATTCATTCTCCTAATGCCTCGTGGCTATATACTAATACCTTCAACGTCGTACATTATCTCTTTGCCCAGACGCCTCTAACGTCCAGAATCCGATCCAATTAACCGAATCGACGGAATCCCTCTTGCGACAAACAGAACGCGTTCAAATAATTTTAAAAATTCTTGCTTCTTCCCAATCTCATCGTATCTCATCATATCCACTACGAAACACGCTTACCAGGGAGGGGGGAGACGTCTTATGACCTTAAAAGCCACTTAAGCGCGTACTTATACATCAAGAAACGCCATAACGCTCCGATTTCCGTTCCGCGGCCCCTAACAAGCGACCGTGTCGTTCGTTCAAATTTCATCGCTGTCCAAATAATTTTCCTCCGCGCATATCGTCTCCTCCTCTCTCAACAATATCCGAAACCCAAGCTTCTCAGCTTTGTTGCTGAGAAAGAGCTGTAGAAGAAGAAGGAGAGGGTGAAGATGGAGGCAGAGATAGACAAGTGGATAGATAGATCTCGTTTCGTTTAGTTCTCCTCGACTTTTCCGCCCTGTCCACGTCCTCCATTCCTCGCCATCCACCACGGCCTGTTTCCGTGGCATAGCTCCGGCTATGTGGGTCACAGGCACACGTGCCGCGTGCACCGGGCTGTTGGTTTCCTAGGCGCGCGAATCCTCGTGCGATCAAGGGGCCAGGTTCAAAATTCGAGTTGGAATGTCGTCCGGGCTGGAATGCCACGGTGAACGCGCGCGCTATGCATCGGTAAGAAGGAGGGAAGGGGAACGTAGGCGAGAAGAAATCCTTCGGGTCGAAAGGCAAAGGGAATATCGTATTTCGATTTCTCACGTTTCGATCTGTCTCCGTTCGGATTATACAGATTATTTTCATCGCAGTTTCTCTTTGGAGTTGTATATTGGTTTCGATGGAATACTTGGGCAAATGTTTTGCGAACAAGGAGGTAGAGCTGGTTTGCTTTGTGTATCCACTTTTACGACTGCACTCGGTATTCCGTAAAAAATATTCAATTAAATTCATTAGTTTTTCTTTCTAATTTATTCAGCGGTGTTTGAGAATATGGAGCCATTGTTGTTTTATCCTCGAAGCGATGGATAATTTTCCTGTCTAAACGGGTGGAAAATTTTTCCTGGATCTTTTTGTTTGGACGGTGACAACGAGAGAACGGTACGATTCGACGGTGGAGGCAGCGATTAACAGCGGTGTTTTTAACAGGATGGTAAAGAAAAAAGAAAAAAAAAAGGAAAGATCGAGGAAAGAGCAGGTGGAAGGGAGAAAAACCTTTTGCTCGTTTCTCGTCGCTCGAGAAAATTATTACTCGTGATAAATTTTTATAAATCTTGACGTTTTAAATGGTTGTTCTTGTAGCAAGAAACTTTATACGTTCAACTTTACTCTATTGAAAAAAATTTGAATATATCGTTGAAACCTTTCGTTGGTTCAACGATAATTTTTAAAGCAATTACTTTTTTTTCGAAAATGTAATATGCAAAAGTACGGTTTCCGGATTATTTTTTGTTATCAATATAAACTTAGTCGAAAAGATCAGATTTCTGCAAAATTTAACTTGCACGATCTCAACAAAAAAAAAAAAAAATACGTATATCGATTTCAACGGTTTTTGCAGCGCGCAATTCTGATTAAAAATTTCAATTTTTTCATCCCCACCTGTATATGGAACCATCGTTTATCTCGAAAATGAGATTTTGTTGTACAGAGATCTAATACAATCGCGTATGAAGTATGGAAATAACGTAATAATTGGGACAAAGAGATCGCGTGCAGCTCAATTAGTATAATTATGCGTTAATCGCGAGCTATTAGGTCGCACAGGAAACGGTGGCACGCGTAGAAAGACCTACCTAATTTCATATATCGAGAACGGGGGAAAGAAAAAAAAAAAAAAATGTAAGCTACACTTTTTCACGGGAAGTGTTAATGAAGCGAGAGTGAATTAAATTTTCTTTGATCTCCCTCGCAAAGTACGTACGTGTCGCGTAAGGGGGATAACTTTCTCGTGATAGAGGAAGCTCGCGAATCGCGAAAAAAAAGAAAGCAAAAATGCGCAAGTCAAAAATTGTATACCGACGTTCAGATCGTCGCCTCCGTCTAAATTTTAAAATCGAAAATTGAAAAAAGAATCGTTTCGAACAAAATCGGCCGGCCATTTTTTGAAAAATGTCGAAAGCTACACGAGAAAGGAACGATCGAAGAGAAGTACGAGTGTGATGACCTTAATTTCCTCGTAATTAAAGCTTGCGGCAATCTATCCCGTGAACTACATACCGGTAAAAACTACTGCTCGAACGAACGAAGATCGGTAGCGTTCGATAGCATTGGAACCTCTTATTAACCCAACAAGAACTCTCTCGAAAGAGTTTAAGCACGGGAAGGCGGGGTGTTTCGTGTCGGGCCGAAAATGACTTTTCTTTGCTCCGTCCAGCTTTTTCCACGACTGCTCGACTCGATTTGAAGAAAGAAAGAAAGAAAGAAGAAAAAGGGAGGGAGAGAAGAAGAAGAAAGGAGAAGGGAAAAATGCGGAAGGAAAGGGGAAGGAATAAAAGAAACAATCGCGACGGAGTCACGTATGCCAGGTTAAACTCGACAGTCTAAGCTGGAGGTGGAATATGTATAAGGACGAGGTATGTTATAAGCTCGAGCGGAAAAGGAGCGAACGCGATCGTTGGAACCTGGTGTTAAGTAGAATGGAATAATTAAAGCGGTATTCGCGGCTGGATTATTTCAACAGCGGCGTAAAAAATGGCGGTGGGGAGGGGAGGTGGAAAAATCGTTGGAAAGTGAAGAAGAGGAGAGGAAGAAAGAGAAATGACTGGACGGCTGCCAAGTGCAGGGCGGGGAGAATGCCATCCGCAGAGATCGGCGATGAGGGGTCGGGACCAACCCTTAATTTCTGTTTACTTCGTATAATACCTTCCAACTGGGACGAGGGATTAGAGGGGAGAGACGCGTTATTGTGGGTTACCGGATTCCCGATTATGCTTCCGTTATTGTTTCTCCGACGATCGATTATTTTCCTGCTGCTCCAATCTTTCCTCTCTTCGGATGTAAGCGGAATATAAGAAATTTTGGAGAATTAAAAATTTCACCAAAAAATTGGCACTATTTATGGGGGAAGAGGGGGAGAATGAAGAGAATAAGGGGACAAGTTTACGCTTTGGAACTTTTGCATTTCGACGCTATCGTCTTTCGTTCGTCCTTCTTCTTCCTTTTTTTTTGCAACCAAATTAGTAGCAGACAAATCGATAGACCCTTCACTTTTCATGTCCCGCACTTTTCGAGCCACTTTAGTCGCTTTGAACTCGGCTCCATTAAATGGCGTGAAATGGATCTAATTTCGATACTTAGCTCGCTCATTCTAAAACCTTTTAAAAAATTATCGATCGATTTTATATAATACGCTAAATGTCATACGTAATTTCATATTTCGAAAAAGAAAGTGAGAAATCGATAACAAGATATATATATTTTTTAAATAAATTACGAATTGTTGAATACACGGATATATACTTGTACAACAAACGTGATTTAATTTTTCACGTTTTTTTCGCTCTCGCGAAATACTTCACGAAATATGCCCCGATAACGTTCCATTCCATAATTTCCAAATTGCATCTCGAATTCTTCGAACAAACGAAATATCGAATTATTTCAGATTGGCGAGCGTTGTAACGGGATCGATAAATCAGGCGAGAAATTTGTCAAAAATAGCAATTGTTCGAGCAAGGGTCTAATTGAGGTTTCGTTAATTTTACTCTGTCGCTTAATTATGTCGTTAAGAACACCTCGAGAATAACTGACCTTACCTTGATGGCAAACTACATACTGCCACTATTGTCAACGAGAACGTAAGTGTATCTCGTTATAACAAGACGAAGAGTGAAGTGTCAAAGGAGAGAAAGAACGGTCGCGAGTGGTGGATGGAAGGAGAAAGAGAGAGAGAGAGAGAGAAAAGAAACGGAAATCGGGGGAATGGATGGATGTGCGTTGCGCCTCCTCGAAATTAAAGCGGCGAAAAGTAATTGGAACTGTCTGAAAATAATCGAGAAAACGCGATATCCGCGAGAGAAGAAAATAATAAACCCGTTTTCAACCCGAAAGTGTATATTAACTTCTTTCGTAATGTAAAAACTCTAATTGCGATTGAAGCAACAACTTAAGATAAAAATAAAAATAAAAATCGAAATGTAACGAGACGTAAAAGTAAATTTTGACAAAGAAGAGAGAGAAAAAAGGACGCAGCAAATCGTGAATCGCAAATGGAGAAAGAGATGGAAAAGAAAAGGTGCGGAGGGTTGATACGGTTGTTGGAAAATCGGCAAGCGAGACGAAAAGGGGAAGAAAAACATCGAGGAACTAGACGACAGCGTTAATCGAATTACTTGATTACACTCCCGCGGGCGCGGCTTCGTTTATGCCAATTAGCGCGCTCGTTAGCGGTAAACGCCACATCGTGTCACGAGAGAATCGTCCTCGTTGTTATTTCCCTCTATATCTCGTTATCCTATGTGTCGTCCGTGTATACGGCCGCGGAAACGTTTGATCTTTTCGATCGATGCGCGCTCGTTACTTGTTTAACTGACTTCATTAAAAAGATACATCGGAAACAAACAGGAAAAGGAGGAAAGAGGAAATACGTTAAATCGTTTCCTTCCGGTGAATTTCAATAAATTACCGGTTTAAACGATGCTCCATCGTATACACGTGCAGTTCTATCTGTCTGACCTGCATGTAGAGAACATTACGTTTATTCCTCTTTCTTCTAATAGAAGTGTTTCGTCGCCGCGATAATTAATCGCGGGAGAAGAAGACTTCGATGATATTACTTATTGATACAAATTACGAAGGAGCGTTCGCGCGGTTAAAGTTTCGTTCGTGCAAACAAATACTTTATCGCGTCGACGATCGAGGAAAATGAAATTCTCTCGATCACGTGATCATCGACGCTATCTCTCTCTTCCATCTATTATATCTCGTCGAGGACGATCGCTCACGTTGCGTTATTCCACCGACTTCGACTTGATCCATAACGTAGAAAACGACCCCTTTGCCGTCAACTGCTAGCAAAAATCGAATCGAACGTCATTCGAAGAGCGCGACGGTATCGTTCGAGACACCTATCCCTATGTAAATCAAGACAAACGGCGACGATTTCGATTTCCAAGAGCGGTCAGGACCCCCTTTTTCCTCCAACGAACGAACGAACGAACGAAAGAGGAGGAGTTCTCACGCGAATTCCTCGCGGGGTTGCGCCCGACGAATATCTATTTCCGGAGAGAAAGGGGGAGCGGGTGTGTTTCCATCGCGTAACCGCGTGATTGCGCCAACGTATCGGAATACGTAGCCGATACGTAACTGCCAGGTGTGATATTACATCTGTATTATATATCGACGCGCACCGTTCAACCCTGGGGGAACTCTCCTTTCCTCCCTCGGGGGATTAAGGTCGCGGAGGGCCACCCGGCAACGTGGCCACCCCTTCCCCGCCCCCCGAATTATCCCCACACTCGATTTCGGTATTTGGAACGTAGAAACGGGACAAAGTCTCCTAATTGCCGAATGCACGATCCTCCGGGATTGCTCCCCGATCAGATTTAACTCGCTTTATAACCGTTTCGATTAAACGAGAAGCTGGATAAATCGCGACAAACGGTGACAAACAATGGGATCTAGATTCGTCGATTCAGTGATACGCAGCTTCTTTTGCCTTGGATGGCTTTCGTCGCGTGGTGGATGATCCCAAGGATGAATTTTTATAAGTAATTCGCACGAGATTTGCACTTTTTTTTTTTATTCATTCCATGTTCTAATTGGAATTCGATTAGCTGCTTTAAATCTGGAATTATCGAATCGAGTCGAATTGATCGGAATTCTGGATACTTGTTAACGTTTAACATCGGAAGAGAATTACCACGGCCGCGTAAAGATTTTTCTCCCTTATTTTAGATTTATCTGTGAATATATAACCGTGGACATATAAATGATGCGAAACGTGTACAATATAACGGATCACCGAAACGTTACACGGTGTTTGGGTGTGCTCGTGGGGGTGGATAGATAAGAGCGAGGAGGAGAGTAATTGAGAAAGTTGGGGGGAGAAACTGGATAAGACGATAAGAATTTAGAGGAATCATATTCTCGGCGAGTGAATGAAAGGAAGAGGGAGGTTCTAATGGTTCCTCTCTTTAACAGACCGAGTGTAACTTTCGGCTCTTTGAAAGTGAAGTTGAATCGGTCTTCATTGATTTCACGGGCAAGTTGCCGATGGGGGAAGTCGAGGCGAAGTCGAGGCGAATTCTCAATTACTCCGTTCCAAGTATCCAAGAGTGGCGAGTTTTGATTTTGCACCGGTTCATTTAACGATTTCTTCGTTTTTTCAGCTAAAGACTTTAGACGAGGATAGCCAAATATCGTGAAGATAGGAATTATTTTTTATCGCGTCTTGTTATTTTTTTTTTTTTACTTTCTTCCTTCGCGTTGAAATTAAAAATTGAGAAATTAATCAAAAATTATTAAGAAGGGAAAAATTGTTGTCGTTAAGGGGCATTTTGAGGTATTATATTTTATGGAAAGTTAAGTTGTAAGTTCGAAAGAAAATAATATTCTCTTCTTTTTTCTTTTTTTGCTCTTATTTCGTGTCCGATTTCGATAAGCTAGCAATGCACGTCGAAACGCAGCCGCATTTCTTTCATTGTTCTGTCGTTCTTTGGATTGACGAAACGAGTTAAAATATGTAGCGACACGGTGGAGAATTATTCAAGATATTCAAGACTGCATAAGAATCGCGCTGCCACTCGAATAATCTTGTACTTCCTACTATTTTAAACATTCCAACATTTTTGAAAAAAATTTGCCATAAATGCATACAATTCTCCTCCATAAGATATATATTTATGAATCGTTTGGTATTTAAATAAATTTCTATACCATAACACGATATATTCATCGTTGTTCTTGCTTCAAAAGCAATTTTCGGAGCACGAAAAAAAAAAAAAGAAAATAAAGTAGATAGATAGAAAAATAAAAATTTAAAAAAATTAAATTTTCCTGTATTACACCTCGAACGAATTACTCGTATTAAAAACTGTTACGCGACAGATTGCGCTAAAAATTACGTTAAAGCGTAAAAAAAAAAAAGAAAATTAAAAGAATCCCTGAAAATTCGTTGCAAAGCGTTGAGTAAAAAATTGGTTCGAAAAAATAATGTCGAAACAAAAATACAACTTTTTACGCGCTGATTTTTCTCACTCGGGAAAGTGCCACGAATTATGCACTAGTCGGTCGATTTACGAGAAAACAATGCAACGGAGTTGCAAGAGCGAAACGTTAGAGATAGAGAGGCGAGTGGGAGAAAACCTGACCGCATGTTTCCCAGAGATAAAAGTTTAACGAAAAACAAAGTGAGACCGTTGAATGGGTCGCGAGAAATGGTGGAGAGTTAGAATGGAAGAGAGGAAAATAAAAAAAAACGAAAAAAAAGAGAGGAGAGGAAAAAAAAAGAAGAAAAAGATTACGTACGTTCCATCCGTCAGGAGTAGTTGGCGGAACTTTCGAGCCGGCATAGGAAATGTCGAGAATGGTAAAATGCATTAAAATTCATCGCTTAATGACCGTCATAACCCGCTCGACTCCTCGAAGGAAGAATTCTTTTCGCCTCGAAGACTCGTGTAAAAATCACTGGGAGAACTTGATGCTTGGACCGTCGTAATAATTACCGAGTTGCGCGTTCTCTTCGAATAGAATAACTTTCGCAATCGCGATTATCTTTCAGAGGAATGAACTATAACAAAGATCGTATCTGATTTTGATCGCGAGCAAAATTGAAACAGATTCTGAAAGCTTTATAAATCGAGTACGACTTTCGATTACAAATAAATTCGAGCGAAGCGACATGGAATTCGATATATTCCGTAAAAATTAATTTCCGCAAAAAGGAACGAATTAAGAAGAGGCGAGTCGCGATAAAACTTTTACTTCTTCTCTGTTCGTAACGCGATCCTTAAGCCGATCCTCGTTCTCTCTTAAAATACCGTGCGCACGTAGCATCCGTAGCAATTCTCGCGACAATAGATCAATTCTCCCGCGGAAGCAAAGCGTCGTTGGCGGCTAAAACGACGTCGCAATCGCGTGTAATCCACGATAAACAGCTGATAGACCGACGTACCGTGAAATCCTCTGAAACACGCGAAACCTTCGAAGTACGGCTCTCGATTCCTACCACCATTTCCTACCACCGAGAAGCCGATCCCTCTCCCCTCCCCCTCGATACCGATACCCACGAATCTATAAAATCGATATTTATACATCTTCTATCCGGCTACGCTCTTTTCCTCCCGACTCCCTCCACTCCCCTCTTTTTCCACTCCGCTCGTTATCCGATCGTACACCGATCGAAGGCAGAGAAACGAAAGGAAGAGGAAGGGGGAGAGAGAGAGAGAGAGAGAGATGGGATTCCAGGATCGATCCTGGAAAAATGCTCGTCCGCGTAAGATGGCGGCGAAGATCGTCCAGAGAGAGAGTTAACGAGCAAAAAAGCACGGACCGAGGTACCGTTCCGCGTGCTTTAGACCCCGGCCCCCATGAAAACACTGACCGGTCCGGGAGCTCGCGTGCGCTATAATGCATCCCGCTGCACGCGACCCGAACCTGCTTTTCATGTCCCAATTGCGGCTAGAAGTTGCCTCGTCAAACTCCACGGAGAACATTTCCAGAGACCTTTCCTCCTTTATCTTTCCGATCTTCCTTCTTATTCATCTTCTCTTTCTTTTTCTTGGTTGATAGTTTTCTTCAAATTCCACAAGGAAAAATGATGATGAGAAAGAACGACGTTAATATGCTTGGTCGATGTTTTTCGTTACGTTCTTTTTTTCTTTCTTTTTTTTGAGGGGAGAGGTAAATATTATCGCGGTTTATCTCTTTCTCCTTTGATACCGTTGTCTCAATTGTCGAGGGAGCAACGAGAAAGAGAGAGAGAGAGTGAAGAATCCTGGAAGAAGAGCGAGAGAAAAAAAGAAAGGAACGTCGAAAATCGATATGGGGAAATAAAATGTTCCATTGCTGGTCGTCGGGCTGGTAATTTCGTGGAAATTCCAACGAGTCGAGATAGGAAAAAGTCGGCCGATAATTGGCCTCATAATGGGCCGTGGTGGACGAGAAGAAAAAATTCGGTGAAAAAGTCATTCGCGTAAACACCCGCGTCAATTTTTACACATTTTCACGCGTGATTTCTCGCCCGCGAGAGAGATAACGGAGAACGATCGAGGCGTGAAAAAAAATTAACTCTACGATACAACTCGTAATGCGTAGTTTCTTCTGCATAGGAAGACAAAGAAAATTCTTTCACTCGTCGCGAATCGATGGATGAACGAAAGATGATGTCGCGAAAAATAAAATGTTTTTCGAAATGCGATGGAAATGTTATTCCGTGCTTAACGAAACGTTTCTTTTTTTTTTTTGGAACGGAAGATTAGTTTCGCGTTGTAAGTAAAGTCACATTCTCTCGGCTATCGTGGTACATTCTCTTATCGCGGCGGAGTATTGTGGTTAAAAAAAGAAAGGAAGGAAGAAAGAAAGAAAGAAAGAAAAAAAAGAATTACTTTTTCAATGTCAGAAAATCAATATTGGAAGTAGATAAAACGTGCCACTGAATGAAAGCTCTATTATGAGAGTCGTTGAGCGGCGAGCGACGTCGTTTTTTATTTAAATCAGACGAGGATAAATTGTTTCACTTACGGAATATTTATTAGCAAGTTCTCGCAGTTGCCGACTTAATAACTTCCCTTCTGTATCTTCTCCGAACCGGCGCTGCTTTCGGCATTATCGTTGTTCTTATTTACATTAAGTGCGTTCAACTTATTATAGCTGATTACACTCATGAAAATCAATGGGCATTATCGTTCTAACGTGAACGCTAGCTTCTTGGCAAACGTTTTCTCGGCCAAGAATGTTTTTTTTTTTAATTAATCGTTCCATCGTATTTATCAAGCGATTCGAGGTATCGGGTGTGAAACCTTGATCCGTATAAAACAACCGGAGAAAAGGTGGAATTATATTTTAACGAGTAATAGGATGTAAGATTCGAGCATTAACGAGAGAAATTTTCTCAGAGAAAGAGAAAACGTGAGCAAAAGAAAAAAAAAAGTCATCGACTCTCTCCTATCTATTCCGTTCGCGTTTGTATAATATCTCTCGATAATATTTCTTGTGTAATATTCTGGATAAAATTTTTCATCAGACGGGCGAAAGAATCGCGAACGATCTCGGAACAAATCCTCCGTGAATCGTCGACGCGTCTCCTCTCTCGTTTCAAGAATCGGATCGAAAGAGCGTTATTTCCCTTAAGAAAGCCGAATGTAAGCTAGATACGATAACAAGTTGTTCCCAACAGAGTCAGGGAGCAGGGTATTCGAGATATCATCCGATTGGCTTTTGATCTTAATCTAAATTGCTGAAACTTCCACTGGAAGAGAATAATTCAAAGCTTCTACCCTCTCTCTCCCCCCCCTTCCCGCTCTTCAACCTCTGTCCACCCCCCATTCTTCCTACGCGGGTTTGCCGAGCAAATTTACAAACGATAAAGCGGATCGTTTGTTCCTCGTTCGTCTCGCAATTATCAATAGCGAGAGATTATAATCGATGCCGATTCGTCTAGCACTTTATATTACCAGCCATTTCTCATCCCCCTTTTCTTCTTAACGTCGGACACCATCGAGAGCTTGATCGATTGGTTCTACACACAGGGTGTACCGAAAAAAAACCGATCAAAATTAATTTATTTTTAATTGAAAGGAACGCACGCTCGATCGATTCGTTCAAAAAGCTGTTTTTTTTTTTTTTTGATAAAACGTGATTTTTTTTTTACATATCCTGAGCGGTATTTGCAATTTCTAAAACTAGGAAAATTAATATTTTTTTTCCGGTAAGATACCGGTGGGAAGAAACTTCGACTCCACTTTGATCCAAGTTTGCGTATTTTTGCGGGGGATTTGGAAAAATCCAAGTTTTCTGCCACGTTTTTCCAAATTTCATGCGACGTTTGTCGATGTTTACCCTTCCTCGATGCGGAACTGATTCGCGTTTTTCGCCAATTTCCCTTGTCTATTTATGGATTAATCGTGAAACGCGTAAACAACGCGGCCCAAGTAAGTCGAACACCCTCGCGTAGAAGGAAAGAAAGGAAAAAAAGGGAAAAAGATAAAAATGGCTTGGAAGAAAGTTGAAAAGTTTCTACCAAGACAAGGGAGCGCTTCTCGCGAGAAAAACTCTTGCCAAGAGGAATTTTCCAAAGTGGACGTAAGGGAAAGAAAATCGAGTTGCTGTCAACGGATATCGATCAAGCTTTCTTGGGAAAGCTTCGACTTCCCCTTTGCATATCGTTTTTACAAACTCGATTAAGAATTACGAAAACTTTCTATTAAATTCAAAAGTATCGGGAGAAGCCGTTTATAATCCGTTTTGTTTCCCAACGAAACCACCACCGCCGCCGCCAACATTTATTTAACAGGAATATTGAAAATCTCGCGCGAAATACGGCGACTCGACAATTTTATCCCGCATTTATCGACCTAATTGCGTGCAGGGGGGTGAGAGGAGGAGGGGGAATATAGCAATATACCGCATACTTCGATTTTGCACAACCGTATGTGCGGAGAGAAACACTCGTAAGCGCAATTATTCATAAACGAATTAACTCGATATCGAGTTATCCTCGCTGTGGCCTCACGAAAATATACGAGCATTGGTCATCGACGTAACGATAATCAACCGTTTCAACAAGCGCAATACGATAATACCAGAATATAGTAGCGCCTTCCTCTCTTTCTTCGCAAACAGAGATTAGATACGAAGCGAAACGGTGGGACTAACATAAGGTCTGTTGTACGCTACCAGAGCCCAGAGTTCCGTCTCTCCTTCTTTTTTCTTTTCGAAACCGACACCAAGGGATCATCGAGTCGTTTTTCATTCTTCTCGTCCACGCCCGTTCCAGTTTCCAACCTCTCTCTCTCTCTCTCTCTCTATCTATCTCTCCTCTCGAGGTAGTGTACGAGGTTCTATCCAAAGGCAGGATATAATCACCGGAGAAGGATAAAAGGTTGGTCGAGGCCAACTGGACCCTTCGAGTGTCGGCTATTACAAGGAGGATCGGCTCGAACGAGGCGAGGCGAAAGATTATCGAACCAAGGTCCTTCAATGACGGTCACTGCCTCTTTCCGCGATACCTTCTCGATCCTCAACCTTGATCGACCTCGATCTTTTTTCTCCCCTCTCCCTCCCTCTCACCAAGTTTCGCCTCGTTAATTCGGCAAGCATAAACCGCCATTTATATCTTCGGATCCGGGAATAACGACGGTCCCTGACTCTGATCCTCGTTCGATTCTCGATCTTGGGAACGGAACGGGAAGGTTTACGACCCACCGGGGAAATGGAATCTATGCGAAACAATATAAACGGGTAGAGGCTCGGTCTTTGATTCGGTTGACCAACTCGATCGAGGCTACGGGAAGGAACAAAGGGAGGCTCTTCTCGTACGAGAAGAGAGGAGATGATCCACTCCTTCCGTTGTTTCAATCCGCTCGCGAAATAATCTCATCCGGACGATTACTTCTATTATTCCTTTTCTGGGTAAAGAACAATTCGTCGAATAAAATTGAACAAATTTTATTCGATTCGGAAGAATTAAGAAGAGTCTTAATTATAATCACAAACGCTGCAACTTCTTTGCGTGCGAAATAAGATATTCGAAGTAACCCGAGGCTCGAAATCCTTCAACGTTTCTACCAGCTTCTCGTTTTTAAGAGGATAATAATAAAACGATTACGATTTCTAAAGTTTTCTCTCGTTCGACAGATAAAGAGGAATGTTCTTCGATAGGGAATTGTGCGTGTGTGTGTATGTGTGTGTGTTTTTCTTCTTTCATTCGTGTCGAAGATAAACGGTAACGTCGATATTATCATTATCGAATAATAAGTAATCGCCAGTTTTAAAAACGAATCGAAATTTCCAAATTTTACATCGGCAATAATATCGATTGGTGTGGAATGGGTGTGGAAACCTTTCTTTCTCTTTTTTTTTTTACTGGTTCGATACTCTGATAAGTTTTTCGCGCGAAGCGAGACAGTTCAAGTGTCCCCGGAGCATCAAAGCATTTTTATCAAGGGGACAATGAAAACACCGTGATCAATTTTAGAGGGAGAGAGGGAGGAAAATATTCGAGCAATGCTTGGTTGGGTCGCGAACAACCCGATATGTTGCAATATCATGCAGATTTTGTATCAAGCGTAACGATGCTTCTTTGTAATTACATATCTCCTATATTAGCTAGCTGTACGTATTTCGTAACACGCGTATTGCGAAACCAACGGGAAAAGAAGAAAATCTCTTTGCTATCTACGCTGCTGCTACCGTACCGATAACGTAAACATTTTTATATTATTATTTTCACACAGCGAAACGCAGACTCGTGTCTCTCTCCCTCTCTCTCTCTCTCTTCCACACAATTGCAGTCACGAATTGCTCTTACCGAAACAATTTACTCGCAACTCTCTCGCAACTATCTCGAAAACTTGCATCTCGTGTTTCGATATTAATCCTAGCGCACACATCGTTATTAAACGGTACAAACTTTCCCTGGCCGGGAGAAGAAAGCGAAGAATCCTCGATGCGGAAAAAAATGAAAAATTAACACGAATACACATCTCGGAGTTTTCCCAATATCGATCTGAATCCCGAAAGGGAGAATTCGTTCGGGGGAGAAGAATTCGAATCGCTTACCCGCCTTACAGACGTCCACGTCCACGTCGTCGCTGATACCGTGGGGGAATCTCGTATTCAACAGCTCGTCCACGCTGAATTTGCGGCCCTGCCTTCCAAACGAGTTCTCAGCGTTGGAATCGACAGCCCGGCAATCGGCGCATCGCCTCGCCAAACACATAATCGAGATCAACGGCAGCAATCTCATCTCGATATCGTCGAGATATCGGTCCCGAACGACGAGTGTGCCTTCCACCCCCCTCCGTGCAACCACCCTAGGCCATAAAAGACCAGCCGCACCACTACCGCCTAAACCAACGCATTTGCCACTGTCCCTCTTTCACCCTCTCCTCCCTCCCAGTCCTTCGTCCGCGATCCTCCTCCTTCCACTCGCCTAAACCGCCGCCACCGCCACCGCCACCACCACCACCACCACCACCACCACCACCACCACCACCACTCTCGAAACGCGGGAAAAAACTTTCTCTCGAGGGGAGGATGGCACCGATCACATGCCTCCCAACTTTCGTCTCCGCGTGTCGCGACGAAAACGGCCTTTTCTTGTCGCCAATCGAATCGATCCAACGAGTTCGTTTCCACGTTCGGCCGCGGGGGATAGAAGAAAAAAAGAAAAAGAATTCGTCCACCCTTTCCCGATCAATTACACAACACACGCGCTCGTATACCGAAGAAACTTGAAGAAAGAACGCGCGAAGAAACGACGAAGAAGATCGATAGAGGATGTGTATTATTCGCGCGGTCACACGACGATGAGTAAGAGGATGATGGAGAGTAGCGAGCGAATAACACGGTTGCCTCGGACGAAAACGTAATCGCTACTGCGCGCGATGTTGGGAGCCGATCTTGGAGGAAGTTGAGGGGCGTACGTCATCGGGGCGAGAGAGAGAGAGAGAGAGAGAGAGAGGGGCGCGATAAGAAAGGCGATCGCGAGGAAGGCAGCGGGAGCGCGGGTCAAAGTTCGTGTCACAGATCAGAGGGACGGATTGCCGGCGGCGATCGTCCTTGCGTGGAGAACGTGGAGAACAGACTGATCGTCCCTCGCGGCCGACACGACGCGTCGTTCGAAAGCGCGCGCTCGTACTGGCATTAAGTCGAGAGAGGGATAGAGGAGGAGGGGGATACGTATGTATATCTAGAGGGGATGCCGGGAACAAGCGGTCTCCTCCCTCGCAAACGTGCACGGCACGAGGGTGGCCGAGACACTGACCGAGCTTCCGTCGTTCGGCCACCACCGAGCCCTGAACAGGCCGACCGAAAACAACGCTTCTCTATCTTTATCACCTCGCTTCCAGTCGCTTTCAGTTTCGTTGTTCTAGTCGCGATGAAAACGCTCTTTTCCTTCCTCCTTTCGTTCGGCAATCAGTCGAAGAGAGAGAAAGAGAGGAAAGAAGAAAAGGGTTCGGATGTATAGATTTTTTCTTTCGCGCTGCGAAATTGGATCGGATTCAGATCGACCGGATGGTGTTGAAAAATTCAAAAGCGAACGCGCGAAAAATCGCAGGGAATTTTTTTCCACCACTTCTCGACAATCGCTGATCCAAACAACAAGTAAAAATCGAATGTACGCTTTGAATATTCGCGGCACATCGAACATTTCCTCCCCCCTCTCTATCTATAATTCATCCAACGTAACATGTGGTAATCCTCGTGTCACGAATTTACATATCCCGTCACCGTGTCCGGGACGATTTTCCGCGAGTTTTCGCCCGAAAGAAAATGAAACGCAATTGTAACATTCGCGCAATTGGATTTAAAAAAATTAACCGGTGTACACGGGAATGGAATACCGTTTCCAGGGATTGTAAATCATCGTTGCAACTTCTATTTGCTGTGTGCGCGCACACTTGTGGAAAGTTTGCCGGTATTGGCCAGCCTCGAAAAGGCGTCGTTTGGCAGAGGAACGGTGACCGGTTGTAGTGGCGTCGGTTTCGGACACATATTGATAAATATTCCAAAAGTGGCGGGGCCCGTCGCCCACGGAAACACGTGTTCCGTATCCCACGCAACGACCTGTATCGGTCAAGTATCGGATTACTGTCATGGGATCACCCTTTAGGAACCCTGCCTGTCTATCCGAGGGTAAGTGCATGTCGACGCTGCACAGAAACCCTCCACGAGAATAATCTCTGAAGGTACGAAGGGAAAAACCGAATTCTCTGTTAACATCACGCACGAACGGACGAAACAGTGCAACGTTTATACAAGGGCGGAACGATGGAAAACGAACGAGCGATCAGCATGTGAAATGAATCAGAGTTTGAACGCGTTACCGATGGTTAAATGGCGAATAGCGAATAGAAGGGACAAACCAGCCTTCCTTTTTTTAAACGTTCGTATATATGTGTACATTTACAGGGGCACAATTGTCACCGTTTCGATCGATACGCGATATTTTTACGCGATATTTTACTCGAATCCGAAAATTCCGAATGATTATTTTTTTTCATTATTCGAAAAATTCGCTCGTTTTTCCAACGAAAGAAATATCGTGGTCGCAATCGTAATGCTGCACGGTTGATCGACGAACTTTTGCGAATGTAATAGATTATTGCATAATTGTATATTTCGAGCGTAATATGGTAATGATGAGTAACAATTCAGGAGGATTAACTGCAAACGACTAAGGCATAGTATTTTAACGAACCGCTAGATTCACGAGTGGCGTTTAATTAAAATCATTAAGGAGGGGAATATTAGGAGCAATAAGTTACGTGTTCGTGGCCACAGCTGCACGTGAAACGTTACGTATAAAGTCAATAACATATCTCGTGCTGCAATAATTGTGATAGCCTCTATCGATATTCGATAAAAAAGAAAAAAAAAGAAAGAAAGAAAGAAGAAGAAGAAAAATAAATTCCGTTCTTGCACACCTGATTCCTCTCCACTATTCCGATGTCTATATCTTCCGAATACATATCCCTATACCAGTGCGAAACTAGCACGATTAACATTAATAAATAACGTTACAAATTTATCGTTTCTTTCGAAATTTTCCAAATTTTCCAAAATCGCCACGCTCGAAACCGATCCTTCGAAACTTTCCCCACTTTTCCCTCGTCCCCCCGTTTTCCTTCTCTAATCTTCCTTCGATCCTCTCCGTCCAACGTGGAAAACGTCCACCCTTCCCCCCTTCCTTCCTTCTCCACCTCCTCTCGTGTCCATGCAATCCGAGTTCGACGGGGAAATAATTAACGTGGAAAGTTTCCACGCGATTGAAAGATCCCGCGGGTTCGATAGAAGGGTGCCCGTGCAAAGTGGATCGAGCGACATTAATTAAAATCGCAGAGTTTAAGCCCATCCCTCCCCTCGTCCCTTCCTAGACCCGCTTTTCCACTCTGCGTGTCTCCCCACTTGCGCGGATCGGTTCGGCTAGCGAGCATCGTTTAAGTATTCTTGGCACGCGGATAGAACGGTGGCGGATAGAATCGATCTCAACGAGCAAGTTTTTTTTCCGCCCCCTTCCGTCTTGGAACAGTGGAGGAGAAAGATTCACGAGAGAGATGCGTTTTCGGTGTAATTCGCGCAGTAAATTAGCCATAAGTGCATCCGGTCGATTGGTTCTTAGGTCGAAGAGTTGGATCGCGTAATGGGTGTTCGGGTGATAGTTTGGTAATTGGATTACGGAGCAAGGTAATTGAATTGTTAATTGCGAAAGATTTCGAAATTGTTCCTGCTCTTTCGATGCCAAAAAACGGTGTCTTTTTTTTTTTTAGGTTATAGAAGTGTAGTTTCGATTAACGATAATCTTCGCATTACGTTAATTGAAAAAACGAAACGCGTACTTCCTATCTAAAAGGAATTAAGTAGTAATTAAACAGGATTGCAATAAATAATCAGAAGATAAAAAAAAGAATGAATATTCTGCTCCTTTTTTCCCCCCTCCCTTTTTATTCGTCCGTGAAATCATTGCGCAAATACTTCGTTTGGAGACTTCGCGGTCGCCGAGCAAATATACCCAGCGAGCCAAGTATTACGGAGGAGTACAAGCTCCATTGTGATTTTAATTCATTCTCAGGTCTAACGACGACGTGTCGTACCGCGGCAAAGTCGGCGGTGTGGCCGAAGAACGGAAGAAAAGGCAGGAATGGCGAAAGAAAAGGGGGCGGAAGCGACGCGGAGGAAGAGAGAAACCTTCTCTCCACGACCGAGAGAACGAAAAAGTACCGCTGTGCTCGTTTAAACAAGCTGCCAACGAGTAATTAATCAGCGTTAACATGCACTCTTTACTGCGCGCATAATGAAGCCGATTAGATGCGCGTCGAAGCTTTCATCTCTCCAGACTGCGTCTCTCGTTAGACAGACTCGTTTCGCCGATACCGCGGAAGATGGAAAAGAAAAAAAAAAGAAAAAGAAAGAAAGAAAGAAAGAAAGGAAAAAAATCAGAACGGCGGAGATCCCGAATGGGGCTAAACATCATTTGCGGGGTCTAACGATATCGTCGTTCGAGATAAGTTTAATATTCGAAACGCGATGTTTGCCGGTCGCGATACGAGGAACTTTCGTACGACACAGTGCTCTTCGATTCTTAATGGGGAGATGTCGACAACTTTGATGAATCATTTCGTGGAAAATTTTTAGTAGACTGGAAGAAGTGGAATACCTTCGTCTTTTTTTTCTTTCTTTTTTGTAGTAATATTCCGTGTAATTTGATAGATTGATTAATTAAAAATTCTCCCTCTCCCTCTCCGAATTTCGTCGTTCCGATCGAGAGAGATCTTCGAGAGATCGTTTTGAATCGGAAACGAGGTTGAAGAACACTGAACGAGAGGGTCAGATTATCTTAATACCACCGAGGCGGAAGTATATCTCCGGTATTATCGGTAGCTTCGCGAACTTACGAGAGGATATTCAAATCGATCATTCCGGTTGAATATTTTCTAGTAATGGAACGTGGAAGCCGCGTAACGATGTGGTTTGATAGAATACCGTGTATGGGAGTCACGAATCACTACTTATTCTATCAATCTTGTTGGAAATAAAAGAAATTGTTTTTTTTCTTATTTTTAACGAGAATTGAATTTTCACGTGAAATGTTTTAGTTTTCAAACACACGCGTGCTCTTCTTTTCGACGAGAAAGAATTTCATTACGAGAAAGATGGAGTTATAGTAAAACTTCATTTTTATGCATGTGGAACATGCAATAACCCACTTTGGTTATTTTATTCTAGGATTGGTCTTGTTCATTCGATTTCGTGCAAATTCGATATGAGAGATCTTTTACAAATGAACCTTTATGTAGCTTAATAAATGGTACTGAAGTCTCAAAAAAGAAAAAAATTAAAGACCAATCTTTTTACGAAGAAATTCCATAGGCGCACCTTGTCTGATTTCGCAGAAGTACTATATTTCTGCGCGCAAAAAGGAAGAGAAATCGAGCACACACGGCTCTATTCATTGGCTAATTTATCGCTCGTGTAACGATAAATACCTTTGTACAACTTCAATCGTTTGTAAATGAGAAATTAAGAGATACAAAGAATACTGTAAGCTCGATTTTACGAATTATATTTGTTTTAAACACAATTATAATAATGTATTGACATTTAAATTATTTTATTTAAATGTCATTATTAATTTTTAATCGTAAAGAATTATTAATTAGAAGGAAAACATTTTCATTAAAACTCTATCAGAGTATGCAAATTTATATGTTCGTTATTTTTAATTATTCAATTATAAATTTTGTTCTTTACTGTAGAGTGCGTTATAATCTAGTTACAATTTTTTACCGATGTCGATAATTCAGTTTTTAATCAAAAAATACATGTAATAATTTAAATGAGATATAAATAAAATAAAAATAAAAAAACGATTGATTGTAATTTCGAAAAATAATTTCGCATTTTTTTTGCGAATATCGATATATTATTATGCACAAAAATAATTGTTATATCAAATATATTATCGACCAAAGATAAGTCGTATGCTTTTGACATTGGTAACTTTTAAATGTATTAAAAGTGAAGAATATAATGTCAAATGATATAAATTTTAATTTTCTTATTAAGAAATTCTGTTTAAGAAATATAACATAACAATATAATATAATAATCTATAATTAAAAAAAAATACTATATTCGAAAACCTACCTTGTTTTACTTATTTATAATTAACAGATACATCTAGCTTTGTATATTATCTACTCTTATATTTAAAAAATAGCAAAAGACATATGATACATGCATTTTACGGTATTCACATATATAAATAGCCTACACATACGTAACGCGTCATAATTTTCAATAATTGAATAATATGTCGTCTAATGATTTCAATGTATCGAATTACAAATTGGGGAGTTTGTTTGGTAATTCGACAAGGAATCTGTCGCAGTACGAACGCGAATTTCGCAGAAAAGTTGTATTATAACAAATCTTTTTATCTCGAGACCTTGAATATAAAATGAAAACAAACAGAAATAATACACGAAACATTGAACATACGGATATATATAGATAAAAAAGAAATGAGAATTTGTAAAAATAAAACTGTAAAACTATGTTTTATATTTAAAAAAATAAATAATTATACCTTTTTGATGCGAAAGTTAGCACGTCGTCTTCTGATCATTGTGACGTATGCATAAACTATCACACTTATAATACGAACTACCAGTAACTTTAACTTTCAAATAGACGAGCGGTATCACATGACGAGAAAAAACGTTATTTAACTTTATTATAATAACGCTTATTAAATGATCATACGAACACTTATCAACGAATTAACGAAATCACGAATATGATACTCGATAAATCGTAATACACTATTCTATCAATAAAAATTCTACACAATTTCGGTGTAATTCGTTCTGTCGTCACGATTTTTAAGAGCAAACTGACGCCATGTCACGGGCATGCGCGCCGATTCTCATAACAATTTTTTGATTGGTTAAAGTTGCATAGTTCATTATTCACTCAAATTGGCGCGAAAAATTGAATTATATATAATTCCATAAAATCACCACGATATTCATTTGATAACTTAATTATATTTTTTAAAAATAATAAAATCTTAATCATGAATATCTCGAATAATATTTAATATCAAATTTCTATAGTGATATATTTTCATAAAGAAAACAAAAATTACTAGCGTATCTATAGTAATTTCAATTAAATTGATAAAATTGATGATTGTTTTATATTTTTCTTAATATTTAATGAACGATTTATTCTTAATATATAAATAGAATGCAATGATATAATTGTTGATTCAATAATAATACTTTCATATTACTATTTAAACAATACAGAAAATTATCGATTATTATTATAATTAAATGAATTTATTTTTATTAAAATTTATATTAATATATATAAATAAGTGTTGATTTGATGTTGTATATATATCGTGCTGCTAAATAAACGATAAATCTTAGATATTTTATCGTTCATGATAGATTAATAGACAAATCTATCGGTAAAGCAGTACAGGATCGTCTCAAATTACTTCTTCTTGTTCGTGCCTCGTTCGTCGAGTCACGTCACGTAAAAATTTCGAAAAAAGATTCAAGAGAAATGGCACTCACTTTTGGTATGTGTGAAACTCCAGGTTGTAAAACTATAGCCAGCCTTCAATGCCCAACTTGTTTGAAAATTGGAATACAAGGTTCATATTTCTGCACTCAAGTTAGTATCATTCTGTATATTTGTAGGTTAAGTTAAAAAATAAATATATTAAATATTTAAATATATATCGTATGCCAATTAATTAATAATAATATAAATTTTATTCTTTGATGCATTTTGATTTATTTTTATAGCGATTACATTACAGCATTGTTAATAATCGATACTACTATTGTTAATAAATATTATATGTACATATAAAAGAATTAGAATAATAATATGATTTTTCGAAAAGTTTTTTTAATCATTTCTTCAATTATATGTTTTTAATATTTTTAAATTTTGTTATTATAGGATTGTTTCAAACGAAGTTGGAAAACGCACAAAGTTATTCATCAATTAGCGAGTGAGTTAATTGTTAATGATTACGTAAAATAAATAATTATAATTATAATTATAAATATAATTTTGATTAAATAAATGTTTAAAAGCACATTTATAAAATAATTTATAAAAATTTTTATCTTATTAGAGGGAACAGGAGGAGACAAATCTTCTGGTGAATATAATCCATGGCCTTTTTATCATTATACTGGTAAATTACGCCCTTTTAAGAGAGAACCACGTCGTGAAGTACCCGAACATATTAAACGTCCGGATTATGCTACGCATCCTACTGGGTTATCTGTGAGCGAACAATCAGTACGAGGTTCTGCCCAAATAAAAATTCTTGATGATGAAGAAATTGAGGGCATGCGGGTAGCTTGTAAGGTAGAAAATTATTAAAGATTTATTATAATTATATATTTTTTAATTTTTTTCAGAATATTTTTGTCTTCTTTTTTAATGATGAAAAAAATTTTATTTTATAATTAAAAAAAATGAAATCAAAATTTTTGTTATAGCTTGGAAGAGAAGTTTTGGATGAAGCTGCACGTACCTGTGATGTAGGTGTTACAACAGCTGAGATAGATAAAGCAGTTCATGAAGCTTGCATTGAAAGAGACTGTTATCCATCTCCATTGAATTATTATCAATTTCCAGCTAGTTGTTGCACTTCTGTTAATGAAGTAATCTGCCATGGTATTCCTGATACTAGGCCACTTCAAGATGGAGATATCTGCAATGGTACTATAATATATCATTTTTTAAAATATAAACTCAATATAAGTACAATAATATGTCACAATTTTTATTTTTTTATAGTTGATGTAACTGTGTATCATAATGGTTTTCACGGTGACTTAAATGAAACGTTTCTAGTCGGTAATGTGAAACCTGAAATAAAAAAATTAGTCGAAGTTACATACGAATGTTTATCAAAAGCTATAGACATTGTACGACCCGGAGAAAAATATAGAGAAATTGGAAATATAATTCAAAAACATGCACAAGCGCATGGATTTAGCGTAGTACGTAGTTATTGCGGTCATGGAATTCATCGTTTATTCCACACTGCGCCAAGTGTACCTCACTATGCCAGTAAATATCGTATTTATAATCGTTATATTAAATCTATACTTTTTAATTTAATTTGATTTCATTATTTTTAGAAAACAAAGCTGTGGGTGTTATGAAACCAGGACACTGTTTCACTATTGAACCAATGATATCTCAAGGCACATGGAGAGACGAAATGTGGCCCGATACTTGGACAGCAGTTACCGCAGATGGTCAATGGTCGGCACAATTTGAGCACACGCTTCTTGTTACCGAAACTGGTTGCGATATTCTTACAAAACGGCTTACAAATAATGGCAAGCCATGGTTCATGGATAGATCATAGTAGTATTCTTTTATAAATTATCGTCAGTTTATGTCATTTCAAATTTTGTGAATACTTAAACATAATAATAATTAAAGTATTTTCGTTTTCGTTCATGCGAGATTTGTTTTTTCAAGATTAATCTCTACTCTTTGGTAAGTGCAATGATAATATTAACTTTGGTCAGATATATTTCTTATAAGGTATTTTTTACTGTATGTACTTATGATGTTTTATTGGCAAATTTTATAAGAAGAAAAGAAACGGAAAAAAAAACGATCCTTGAAAGATAGAATCTCCGTAGATTTTTGTTTATAACCAGAATGACTCCTGTACCATATAAATAGATTACCTCAATGATATATAAATGTACATATATATAAATGTAATTCAGGTTGGTGATGCGCAATGATTGAAATAAAAAATGAGTTCTCTAAATCAATGGCAATATTTTTTATCCATTTTTTCACAATTAAATACAAATAATTTCGTCTAATAATAAATAATATTTAAATAAATTAAAATAATCTTTTGCGTATCTTCAATATATCATCTATGAAAATATAAAAGTAGTAATTTGAAAATATAATTTTAAAATATAATAATCTTAAAAAAGACGTTTCGTCAGTAAAGAACAATGTGAAGTTTTCTATTTTCCATCCAAAAAAAATCTTATTCATTATTCATTCATCTAATTATAAATTAAATCCCCGTAAAAATAAAACTAATTGATAAATAGGATTGTAATAAATATTCACGTACAATAATATATACAATATTTAAAAAAAAAAAACTTATATTCCAGTCTTGGGACTCAAACGTGATCCAAACTCAGGATTTGATTGATCATAAGACGATCTTTCATCGAACGATTGCGAATTTCCAATATCCGCTTCATCATTCTCATACTCGTATTCAATTTCTGTATTTTCTTTTTTTTCATCGTTTTGTGGTTCGGTATTGCTATAATCATTTTCATCTGGCACCATAATTCTCAATGGTCGTTTGTTATTGTAAATATTTTGTTGATGATTCTGTTGCCTATCATATTCTTTCTGACGTTCTTCATATTGTAACTGTTCATGTTTTTGCTGACTGTATTGTTGTTTTTGTCGATTCTGAACATGACCTTGATAATACTTTTGATTATAACGATCATTATTAATTCGCTCATTTGTTTTGTATTCTTCATTTTTGTGATTAGGTGGTATAGTTTCTTCACTTTGTACATTCTCTTGTTGCTGTTGTTGTTTTCGCAATTGTCCAATCAATTGACTGTTAACATTTCCAGCAGCTGCTAGAGCTGCCAATTTTTCTGCAGCTTCACGATTAGGTAGTGTCGTATAAAATTGCGTAGAAATTCCATCATCATTAGCCACTTTATTAAAATATGTCGTTTGATCCTTTTGATCGTTATTTTCCTCGTATTCAATGTTATTTTCTAATTGTTCGTTTCCATCACTAATATAAGTGAGATCTTCGTTTTGTTGCAAACCAGCACTTTCTTCATCATTTATGGAAGTCTCCGGTCCTACATTGTAATTCGTATTGACTCTTCCAGCGATGTAATCTTGATTGAACAAGACCTGCTGCTGTTGCTGCTCCTTATTATCTTGCTCATCGTAATTGAACGATTGCATCTGAGGCTGTGAGAAACCAGTTACACTGGTAGGTTGAAAGAATTGACCAAGTTGTTGCTGAAGAATATGTTGCTGAAGTTGTGGTTGTTGACCTGAAATCAAAATTGTTTCATTCTATCTAATTATTTAAATAGCAATTTGGTCAAGTCGATATTCCATATCGATAAAGTTAACCTTTTCGATGTCAATTTAAATCGATATGATCGATATTATCAAATATAAGTATACATAGCATACGATAGTTATATTAATAATATAATTTTTTATTTTTTTAATTAATCTTTCTAAGTTACTTTTTTTATTTATTAGAAAGAAATTTTATGTTATAATACGTTTATTATAAAAAAATGTTTAATACGAAAGTGTTACACTTGCTCGGTCGTTAAATAATACATACTCTGCAACAAGTGTCATAAAAGAGGTTATTAACACGCATAAAACTTATTAGAAAACGTTTCTATCTCGCATCCTGAAAAACATGGTATATTTTCTCTATATTTTAATTTAGTTTATGACGATACATTTTGAATGACGATACCTGTTTGATATTGTTCTGGCATCTTTTGAGGAAAGCTGTTTAAAAGATCGTAAAGTTGAGTTGCTGAAAGCGGAGGTCCTGCAGGAGCTGGATGACCAACATGTAGATCAGGTATTTGTTGATTTATAATATATGGAGTCTGACCAGCGGTACCAGGGAAACCAACATGCAATGAACTATGAAGATTAGTTTGCATCGGTAGGTTGGGCTGCCCGAGTTGAATATTTGTTCCGATGAGACCTATATTCGACGCTGGATGATTATTTAAATAAACGTCATTTGTTTGTAAATCAGGATTCACTAATGTTGAAAGAGTTGCAAAGTCTGGAGGCAAGAATGTCGGTAAAACGGTTTGATATTCTTTTTGATTGATATCATTGCTTTCAGTTACTTCGTAATTATGTTGAGCTGGAGTGGGACTTGTTACAGTTTTCTGCGATGTTAAACTCGTGCTAATAGTAGCAAGATCAAAATTTGGTAATAAAGAGCCTATAAAACAAATACATATAAAAAAAAATTAGAAAAAAAATATTTTTAATTATTAAAAAATTAAATCTCTAAAAATAATCATTAATTTGTTATTTTAGAATCTAACCATGTGGATTGATTTTATAAGTAGCATCAGTTGTTTGTTGACGTGAATTTTCTT
Source organism: Apis cerana (assembly GCF_029169275.1). Lineage (NCBI taxonomy): Eukaryota > Metazoa > Arthropoda > Insecta > Hymenoptera > Apidae > Apis > Apis cerana. The sequence continues at coordinate 8,935,848 of NC_083863.1, forward strand.
CTATATTCACTTCATTATTGAAAGGCTTATCCATGGGACTCAGATTAGGTGCAGGAATCGTATGAATTGGTCCCTTATCATCATCGACACCGCCTCTATGGGTCGGTGGTAAAACAGCAGCTTCCGGTCTGTATTCAGGACTATATTCCGGCATTTTATTTACGGTATGAAACTCTTTAACTGGTGGACGTTGTGGTAAAACCGCATGATTATTTAAAGAAGTTCTTATTGGAATCTGATTTTTCCAAATGGTAGATGGCACATTGAACATCGGAGGTCGACGAATTCTGGAATAAGGGATAGATCGAGAAAATTTCACGTTCGATGAAAAATGTATTTTTTCTATGTATTCTCAAAGATTCACCTATAATTCGAGGGTTTGTGAGCTATTCGTTTCAATGGGAAATTTCCATTGATATGCATTGTATTTCCCACCGAAATTCGATGAGTAATTGGCCATGATTTTTTGAACATCAATTTAGGAGGCTGTGGGGGAGGCAATGGGGGTCTTCTAATCTTGTATCTAGCTTCGACAAGGCAGATACATGCGATCAATAGCCAACACATCCAATTTGTCGTCTAAAATTAACAGATTGATTTGTCTGTTATGTTTCAAGTGAAGTTTGAAGAAAAATTGATGGATTAATTACTATAATTAAAGGTCTTCTTATCAACGTTTATTATTTTTATTCTATTTTTATTAAATTTTTTTATTAAATTCAGCATTTAACTTAATTTCTATATGTATATAATGCTATTAAATTTGAAAAATTATTTTCCGTAAGTTAGAAATATGTATAAAATAAATAATGTGACATGACAAATTGAAAAATGCAAACTTATCTTACGATATTCGCATATTAACACGTGAACTTAGTTTCATTTTTTGCGATTATAATATAAATATATATATGAGATATATATATAAAAGAAATGCGTGCAATGTAATGTAAATCAATGATCTTTAAATCTTCTTGAATAAAGTTCGATAAAATTTGTTTTTTATTCAGTCACATTATTTTAATATTTGAATAAACTCTATAATAAATTATTGAAATTAATAAGGAAAACAAATAAAAAAACATTTTTAATTGCAGTTTTACGACATAAATTTCATTGTTTACTAAAACATTACAAACGAATTGTTTTTGTATTCAACGCCAATTCGTAATCTGTTATGTTGAACTATCGTAACAATGACCGTGACAATGGATGTTCATTGTGGCATTAAACAATTATAGTTTGAGAAACGCTGGCACTGGCAATGAAACCGAAGAGAGAAGTGCTGTGAGTTGTTAGCGGATAAAGTGGGACGGTGTGCTACATCGATGGTAGGAAAAGCGAGGGTAGTAAGAAGCCAGGTGAGGAGCGAGGTCGAAAAGAAAATAGTCGAACCTGGAAATAATGATCCGGCACCGATGGATTGAGAGATGATGACCGCGGATGCAACAAGTTATATCGTAACGATTATGGTTCGTTTTCGCTCGAATTGCATTTCCGGTGAGTGATTTTCTTTCTCGAGTACACATTAATGGAAGATATATTTAAAAAATTTTTTTTTAATATTTTATTATTTATGATTTATTATAGTTTTATTTATTATAGTGCATGATAAATGAAAACGCATGAAGTAATTTAATATGAGAGAAAATTTAAATGATTGATAAGATAAAAAAGGTAAATTGAGTTTATTATTTACTTATAATATTTTACTTGATTTTTTTTATTTTATTTCATTGAAATTTATATAAAAATTTAAAGTTACTAATTTGGTTCTTACTCATACAGAGTAGCATAATTAATTTATGAATTTAATTTTTATAATATAAAATTATTATTAATGAAAATGTCGGTTCATTTTCTAGTGTGCAAATACGTCTTTCTTTTTTTTTTATATAAAGATGATATTTTCTCAAGAATGAATAGAGAAATATCTAGTTATTTCCCGTTAATGATAATAATCAGACATTGACCGACTATTCTTTTTTTGTATACTATAACGGAACTAGTTTCTATATTGGATAGATGAACATATTAACTTGATTTTTCAATCATACTAACTATATCTTTGTATATTCATTCGTCATGATACAATGTGAAGAATACCGTGACATAACTTATATTCCTAAAATTAGTCAAATTGTATACTAACAATTCTAGCTAATTTAACAATTTTATAAAATGATATTCATAAAGTAAGTTATCTATTCTATAAAAAGAAGTTTCAGAACTTTTCTTGAAAACTTAAATAATAAAGATAATTTAAAGATAATTTAAAAAGATTAAAATGATTTAATGATCATTTAAGATGATTTAATGATTTAATTATCGTGATAGAAAAATATAATGTTTAAAATAATAATAAGATAAATAATATTTTATTTTTAAAGATATCAAACGATAACAATGAAATAAAATACAACAGTATTGCTTTTAATCAAAGAAAATCACATAATTTATTATCAAATATCAAATTCATAAAATTACAATAAATATAAATTAATTTGAATTTTAAATATTATTAATTTGAAAATGAAAGTTTATTAATGAATAATGTACTGTAAATTCTATTTTGTGACCTTAAATGAGCTTACCTTCATCGTTTTGCCTTCCAATAAAGTTCCGTGATGAACAAATTATTATTTTCAGATTTATCCCCTGACTTGTTTGTTTTCACTGAGAGAAAAAAATGGAAAGCGATAAAAAAATAAGAAAAAAAAAGTATATATATACATATATACATATACCGGAAGTTATGATCACAAATATTCGAACATGAATTGACGCGTGCGATGATTGGACGTTGAGGAAGCACTGCGTGTTCTGCACACAATTAGGTCATTGTCCTTCATTTATACTCGCAACCGGCGAACGTATCATCGAAGGCCGAAACGTTGTTCCTCCTACTCTGATGGATAACAGCTGCTTCAAAACGCGGAATGTAACCGGGAAAAGTCATAGATTCCACGAAATTCATAAAAATTTCAAATTCTATGATTCTTCAACGCAAAGTATCAAGCAAACCGTAATAAAATTAATTGTATCACAATTGTATCAAATAGATATCTTTTCATCTTTTATCTTCTCTCTTCGTTTTCTAAATATTTTCCAACAGATAAAGTTGGTAGTAAAGTAGATACAAAAATAAATTAATAGATTATCATTGATGTTAATATTTTGTTAAAAATTCTTTAATTTTTAAAAATTTTTTCAAATTTTTAAATTTTTTATAAAAGTTTTCTTTTAGTTTACTTTCTTTTCCTGTATACATACTTCTTCTTAAAGAAGTAAAGTCATGTATAGTGAACGTCTTCCAGAAACGGTACTTTGACAAAGACGCCTTTAGAGAAAAGAAAAGATAACACGAAGTCTATTTCGATACAATCTTACATCAATTTCAAATCAAAGTCAATGTACGAACAATTAAAATGTTAAATTTAGAATTAATATTCATAAGAACGATGTTAACGATGTTAATTTATCGTTAACAACGTTAAATTGTTTCGATGATGCATGACACTTTTGTAAATCTGTTACAATCAGCCGAAAAGGAATTCGATAATAGGAAAGTCGATTTGCGATTGTATCAAAGGCCCTTTGCGAGCCGACAGATGGACAGAACGATCGAAGACCGGTCAAACGCCGTTTCTCTCCATATCCTGCTACTGGATTCCCTCGTGAGGATATACCTGTGTGCGTGGATACGCACGGACCAACATGTGTGATCCAGTGACCCACTATATTCATCGATGGCTACGTGAGTTTATGACTAAAATTATGCGACCATGATATTCCATCTTTCACAAATGAAAGGAGAACTTTTGCATTTCGGTATTATATTATGTTATATTATATTATATTATATTCTTTCCGTTTACAAAATCTATAGATATATAAAAAGCATAAATTCTTTGATATCCACGAATTTTTTAAGAACTTTTTAATACTTTTATTTTATTTCATTTTTTTCAAAATTCTTAAAATTGATAATACTTGTATAAATAATAATTAGATTTTAAAAAGTATTTTATATAATAATTTCATACGTCTGAATGTTTTATCAAATATAATTAAAGAAATATATATATAAGGAAAGGATATAAAATATAAAGTATAAGATATTTGGGAAGAATCGATGTTACTTAAGATTGAAAGTTCATTGCACTCAATGTGAAGGTTGATAAAAGGAGATCGAGATTGGATGTTGCTTCAGACGCTTTATTTTCGTGAATGTCGTTCATTACTCTTTATATTCGTTTATATTAACTAAGATAGATAACGATAAATTCTTTTCAATTTCTTCTCATTTCTCATTCTTCTTATTTCTTCTGGTATATATCAATTAATTATCTACATATTTTCTTTTTTTATAGAAAATTTCAATCTATGGATAAAATTGAAGATATAAAGAAAGATTAGAATAAAATCAATTTAAAACAAAAAAACAATATCAGATTCATTTATTGGTATTCTATTTATACAAGAGTATATACATTATAACGACTAATTAGAACAATATCGCATTACAAATATTACGATATTTATAATTATAAATTCTGAAGAGCATTAAAAAAAAGGAAGGAAGGTTAAACTAGTTACTCTCATTGTTATGGCCTCCTTCATTGCATAAAAGTTTCTCGAGCTTCATTTGCATTTGTGCGCATAATGAATTTGTTATATACTTTCATACACCACATTCATCTTCTTCTTAAGAATTAATAATCAATAAGTATCATATAAAAAGATTCTAAAAACAAACTAGACACAAAAATTGTACCTGTTGCAATCACACACAAAAAAAAAAGAAAAAGAAAAAATAACTTATTAGCGATTCAACATATATCACAAGATAAAATCAACTACAATGAATATCTTCTATATTGACTCATGCTTGTAAATTAAAATTCAACATTTATCGTTTTCTAATTTACACGTTGGACCGCTTTCTTTTTCCAGAATAATCCCAAAAAGATTCGTCCATGAATGATTTCCGTTGAATCCATCCATGAAATTTCTTAGTCTTTTTTTGTAACAAGGCGAAAGCCGCAACACGGATGAATACACATATACGTAGGTAGATAAATTATGCCTAACTAATTCTCAATTGAGTAATATACATTATAACACACCCGTTTAATTTTTTTTCCACTCACTTTAAGTTTCAAATTTTAAAGTTAATTTTTCCTGTGTTTAGTATAATATCGATGTCTTTTAAATCCATTATGCGGATAATAATGCGCATAGGAGTAGACCACTGAAACATAAAATATTGAATTTAATATATATATAATTTTTGTGAATTATCACAAAGAAAGATACGATGTTCATTTAACTAATAATAAGCAAAGAAAAGCACAACTAAACACATATTGTGGCCAAAGACACACAAGATGCCAAATATCATGCAGATGTTGTAAAACCAAGTGAAACAACTATTGAAAGATAAAGTTAAATATGGGCGATTCAGACATCAAACATGTAAAAATACAGGTTTAAAATTCCATTATCGATCGTAACATAATTCATAATTCATTTCAAACAAAACAAAAAAATTATTTCTTTGGTATTATTTTTCATTTAACACAATTAATCACGTGCAAAATGTTCACGGTAAATAAAATTTCACATCTAACATACATTATTCTAATTACCTGTCTTTCAATTTACCCTCTAGGTAGTCTGATACGGTGAACAAATTCGTTTATGGATCTTCTTCTGTGTCCACTATTTTTTCTCTGATACAATCCATGCATGTTGAAATTAGTGAAAGGTTGAATCAATCCCTGATTTTGCCAATATGGAGTCAGTAGTGGTATCTTTAAAGGTCCCTGTAGCATGGAGTAAGAATATGGAAGCAATGGACTCTTGGAGATGTTTGCAAGAGATTGCAACTTGGGCAATTCCGCGGATATTTTAATCGATTCTATTTTAGGATTCGTATCTATCGATAAGCTCGAGTACACGGACAAATCGTTGCTAGACGTATCACTCTTTGGGAAATGCAAGTTTCCTTCGTCAGGGATAGAGTATTGAATGTGTATAGGTGGATACTCGATGCTCTGTTGAATCGTGAACGGTGAAACATGAAGATTCGATGGAGGACTGGGAGCAAGTGGAGGATAGATTGGATAGTCGTATCCATTTTGATCATTCGACGAATGTTGAATCATAACGTCGTAGCTGGATGGCAATGGAGAATTGGAGTTCACTTTGTGGTCGTCTTGATTAAAATGATAATTCGGTATCACGGTGTTCTCGATATCTTTGTGAGGTAATTCAGGTGGTGGCCCGTAATAATCGTCTTCCGGATGCGTCACAGCAGGTTTTCGAATTTCCAAATTCACAGTGTGGTGATCATGGTTGTCAGGTTTCGTCGGTTTCGCAATAAGTAGGCCCGCCTGGTCTTCGACTGTAAACGTAACGTCTGTCAGTCGAGTCTAAAGTTAATCCTTCGTTCCGTGATATTAAAATGATCTTCGGAAATATTAAATATGTTTAAATATGTTCTGATAAAGATTGTTAAAAAATTGTTAATTTTAATTGTTAATTGTCTTTTTATTAGATTAGAAATATTAAGATAGATAATAGCAGAAGTAATAGTTTGTTTTCTTTTGTTTTCTAAATATCCGTTTCCTGTTTTAATCCATAAGTTTTAGTTCATAAAACGAAAGGTAATTCGTTTAATATTTTATTGCCATGCCGTTTCGTATTTACAATGTACGAGTTAAGTATATTAGTATGAATGTCTTTGTATAAGTTTTCTTATTTATTAACTTTTATTGCTTTTCTTCCTAATAATTATGTACATTTTATTTGATACAAGTATATAAATCTATTTTATAAAAGAATCTTTGAACGGATCATTTTTTTTTCAGATAAAGCGTTATGTAATGACGCATTTGACTTATCAGAAAGACTGAACAAGAGCAAAAGTGGAATCGATATAAGATTTTGAAAATCAGAAGGAGGAAAAAGAAGAAAGAGATGAGATCGTTCTCGCGAAAGAGAATAATTGTAGAAGAAAAAAACTTATCGAATGGAATGTGAAATTTAACAAAGAAGCAATCATGATAAGCAAGGGAAAGTTCACAGAGACGGTACGAAATTCGAAATATATTTATATTATAGCGAATAAATATAACGACCAGATCGATTCAAGGCGCTATTCTTCTGTAGCCTCTTCTCTAGTATACTCGTCTTCATACACGAAGGAAAGTTCCAAAGATTAGAATCTTGTTTGAAAGTGAAGATCACTTTTACTTTATTTTAAAACGTAACGCCTCTTCCGAGATTCTACGCCTCTCACCGAATTTTTTCACACACGAGAGCACATTATATACATACATTCATCGAGCATATCATACATTCGAAGCAGAGATATAAGCGTATTTATTGCACATGCATTTCCCATAAAAATTTAATCATTATTGCGAGATCTCGTTTTGTGAATCGAAAATTAACAAAAGCAAAAGAATATTAGTATTGCTGCACTGATACTAAAAATATGTTTTAGCGATTTTAAATTAAGTCTTACTATCCGAGGATTCATAATTCGCATTTTCATGATATCCGTGGTGCCCGCTATATTCCTCGTGACCGGGTGGAGGAGGTCCTTCGTAAATATCTTCGTGACCTGTTTCATTTCATTAAGATTTTAATTTTTTAAATAATTATGGAACATTATGTTTAATTAACTATATATTTTTTTGTTATAGGTATTATGAAATTATGAAATTAAGTATCTAAGTTAACAAAAAATATATAAACAAAGTTTAAATTAAAAAAGGACTTACTAATTGGTGGGGGAGGATGATCGTACAAATACGTGGGATGGGGTGACTCCGTACGAGGTTGCACGGCACTCTTAGCGATATTTCGACCCAATGTAGTGATCACATCCCCAGTTTTACTAATTATTTTTCCCTTCGAAGAGACAAGATAACCGCTTCCTTTCAATAGCTGACCTTTCAAAGCAATCACACCGCCACTTATAGCTTTTACGGCTTGCATTAATGTGCTAACGATCGCCTTTTTGAAGTCCCAAACGTCGAACACCTTTTCGCCATACTATCATAGAAAAATTTCATTAACGAGATACGTGCGCTCAAATTAATCGAGATGCGATTTATGCTTTACTTTATTGAGTATTATATTGCACGATACAGATTATTATAAGAAAGTCTTTATATATAATATAGTAACTACTTGTACTAACGTACTACTTTTATACTATACAGCAGGCATTAAATTTTTTGATTAATGTTATAGAAACGCTTTTTGAAATTTTTAAGTTACAATTTGATATTTTTTTGATCGTTGCTTTTATGATGCAAATAAGATTCGAATTATTACAGATTAGAACGATCGATGATGACATATCACGGTCGACCTGTTTCCCGATGTCGATTATTCGAACATGATTCATAATTTCACGATGGAAATTATAAATTTCTAGGACTTCGTGGACTGATTAATCGTGAAATTGCTCGTACGAGAAAAATCTGTGTTATTGAGCTATTTTCTAGATCACAAGACAACACAAATTTTTGAAAAATGTGCAATTCTCAGGGAGAAGAAAGATAGAAGAATAATTTAGAAGGATGAGAGTATATCGTTCAATGTTTATTTCCATCGTGAAATTTTTTCCTGAAATTATACGATCAAATAAGAAGCATGCGAAGACGAGAATCAGCTTAGATTTCCCTCCTTAATTGCAATCTAAACGGCCCCCATAAAGATTTTCTTTCGTGCAGCTAATATATCTATATATATATAATTGTTTATACTATTTTTCTACTATCGGTTGTTCTGTCCTTGTTCTTGTCATATTGTAGCGAATAAGTAGAGTTTGATTAGTATAGCTTACGGGTTCGTTAAAAGATTTCGATAAATTTCACGCCTCTTAATCGCGAAGATTTCGATAAATATATGTAAAATATTTCTTATATCTTTGTTTTCCCTTAATATCAAATATAAATAAACTTTCTATGCAGATGAAATCACTTTCACTCGTGGCAGATTACGTAAAATTCATTATAAATAAAGCGATCTTTGATCTTGTTTTAAAATACCAGCATTTATAATATCGATTCTTATCTTTTTATAAATATATGAACTTTCATCTATAATATGAATTTCCGTACATAATTCGTTTTATATTTTTTTACATGGGAACCCAAATTTCTCTTTCGTTTCTCGCCAAAAAAAAAAAAAATACCAAAAGTTCTTCGATATTTTTAAAATATTAAACGATCGTGAACCCTCTGCTGTACGCTGAAATCTCCAATATCCGAATTAAAAAATATAAGTCAAACAAATAAGAGAAATTTTTAATGGAAGAACGCATCTCTTTTTGATAATTATCATTCTAAATTTTTTCTTTGATTGATTTTCTGAAATATCATATATCCATAATCGATATTAATTAAACTAGGAAAATACTATCCTTCTTAGTTTAATTCCTCCAAGTACAATTTCACAAGAAGAATAATCTTTAAAAAACCAAAAAGGACAGTGAAACGTTCAATTAGACCGTTCGAATAATAGAATTGCGGATAATGGAGATTGTAACGCAACTGTAACGACAATCTTGCGAGTGACTACATAGTTACCGAGTAAACTTGTCCATATTCCGGCCTTGGCTTTGGCTTATCACCACTATTCGAGCTTGATTGGACGCTTGACTGAGAACTCGAGGCCGAGACCGAGGATGAACCTTTCGATGCGCTTCCCGATGCACTGACGAGGCCACCGATAATGCCTTTGGCTATGCCACCGATCAAACTCCCAGATCCCTTTAGGATCGATCCAGAATCGGATCCGGACGATTCAGGTTTCCCATATTGATCTCCGTACTCTGGCGCGTACTCTGCATATTCCTGCGGTGGATATCCGCTAGTTGGTGTCTCGTATCCATCGTGACTGTACGTTTCGCGTTTCGATCCTGATCTTTTATTGATATCTTTATCCTCCATCAGCGCCATGTACTTCTTATTTGCCAGCATCTCGATTATCTCTCGACTCCCGCCAACTTTCTCTATGATGTCCTTTTGCACGTTTTCGGGAAGAAGCCAATAGATCTCCAAGATCTTTTCCTCGTTGAACGCCCTGATTTCGGGATCCTTGGCTGCATTCTCGAGCAATTGCCACTGTTCGTCGGATATTGCTTGCTTGTTGTCGTTCAATCTTCGATAGGGAGCTAATCGTTCGAGTTGTTTCGACGCACGTGCCTTTAAATCTTGTTCCTTCGTGCTTTCTGTACTTTCCGATAGTACAACGGTGCTGATCGAGCAGTAGCTGAGTGCAAGCAGTGGCAGTAACTGAAATAAATGTGTAATCGATACATCGTTTCGTTAATATTTGTTAATTTTGTTGTTTAGGTTTTCTTGGGATAAATGGAAGATATCTGTGACGTAGCAAGGAGATAATTTCAACGTTAATTTAAAAGGATATTTTTTTATCAATTCGATAACAAACGCATAATACATTGGCAAGATCTGTAAATCAGTGAAGCGTGCAGTATAGGAACGAATGAATGCAACAAGTGGAGCGGTTCTTGGTGAAAGTCATACGAGGATTCCGTTTTAGATGTCCATGTTTGCGACCATCACGAAGAACGACGATCTTGACAGGATTTTATAAGTTTTATAAGTCGAGAAAAAGAAACGAAGAAATTGACGAGCAAAAAAGTTCGAAAAAATAAAAAATACCATGGCATGAAAATTATATATTCGCAAGTAAAAATTCTAATATATATATATATATATATATACGCTATACGCTTCTCAAATTTTTATTATTTCAAGTTTCACGGTAATTATATTTTTAATATTTTATCATCCGATTATGATTTTTTTATGATAATACATAAATATTTAACAATTTTTATCTTGTATACATTTCTCTTGTACAATTTATATTTTCAGTGGAAATCTTAATCTAAACGCAATAATCTTTAATTGCAATAATTGAAATAAAGAAATGATTAATATAAATTGCAACGTTCATATAAAAATAAAAATCCCAACAATGATTGTTTTAATCTATTATATATTAAAAACAGAACATTTCATTTATAAATTTGCAACGATAAAAAAAATATAACGATATATTTCTGTTTGAATTGATCACTTAAAGGAATTTTCTCAGTCGGATGAAAGTGATCAATGCGTCCTTGCTCTTGAAGCTAATGTCAATGCTCGACCTAGTTATCATACGCTCCTCAGCCGCTGTGCTTGTCATGATTTCTAAAAATCCATTGGCCAGTATATCGTAAAAATATCACTTTATGTCATGGATTTCTCATCTTTTTAAAATTAAACTCTTCGATTAGAAGAGATGGTTGGAATGATTTCCGGTTATACACTGAGAAACACTTCCGACACTGGATCTATCAAAATTAGTATACATCTTTAATCATTCATTTCTATTCAACTTTCTTCTCAATAGACTTTGCACTATACTATTCGATGGACCACTCGACTCGCGTTTCATTTCATCTTATGATCCAAGTCAACTTTCACGACATTTTTGTGATTTTATTTGATCATTTATATATTTGTAAGAAAAATCTTTTTCTACATTTTTTTTTCAAGTGATAGATCTTTTCACTATCGGAGAAAAGCTTATGATCGTAAAAAAGGAGACATGTCTAAAAAGTTATGCTTCAATATGAAAAGAAATATGTGTTTAAAGGAAAGGATAATACGAAAGTTTAAAAGACATTAAGAGCTGAATAAATAGAACAAAGGAATGTAATTTTTTCCGGACAAACAACCGCTCTTTAATGATAATGATCCTTGTGTTTTTTTTACACTTTTACTTTCTATAAACCATGAAGTATAAAGTACGGATAAAGTCTAATTTTCTCCATTGTTATGTATAATAAATCTTAAAAGGAATGTACCCACGAGAATGAAGCAACGTGTTTTACTTTCACACAAATCACGATCTACTCTCGATCTTGGTACAAGAAATGAACCGCAAGAAGATCTTATAGATTTTCTAATAATCATTCAATCAGTGCTATATTGATATTGCACTATTAATTAATGATAATTAAGTAATCTCTCATTTAAGACTTTGTGTATTATAAATCTCGACTTCAACTTTCTCTCTGTTGTTTTGATTTTCAAAGCATAAATTTAAAATAACATTGAATTTAATTAAGAAGAACGATTAATGAATCTATCACAAGTTCAATGATTAAATGTATATTAAAACTGATGATTCAAGTGAATGATAGGATGAGATTTCGATAGGAAAATTGACACTTCACACGTAAAACAAAGGATGCACGATGATCTTGAAACGGGTACCTTCATGGTTGACTTTCACAGTAGATCGGTAAAAGGATCACGGCACTCTCACTGAACTCACTGGCCATCGCCATCGAGTATTTCCTCTCTTTATACCGGCTCCCACCTTTTTAGCTTTACGGGAGAACGTTGCCCATCGTGAATTTTTTTTCTATCAAAATTTTGATTGATATTTTTTGTTTCTTAATTATTATGTATCTTAATTATTTTAAATAAATTTTAAAATTTAAAAATTGAGAGAAATATTTTTATCAGGTACAGATATTTAAAAACTTTAATGAATTTTTAATCTTAATCTTTTCAATAAGAATATTTTTCATTCAATTTAATTTAATCAATCTCTAAAAAATTTGTTTATTATGAAATATATTTCTATTATGAAATGAAAAATTAAGATTTATCTAATAAAGATTATGATGTAAGATTGTAGTTATTAAGTTTTTGCTTTCTAGATTTTGGAATCGATATTAATTGTTTGTTTTAATCGTTGTATTTTTGTTTCTAATTTTTAATTCCATATAATTATATAATATTATATAGTACATAAATTTTCTAATATTGACAATAGAGACAATAAATTAATCGTATAAATTTTTATTATTTCAATTGGATATAAAATCTTAAGCAAAACTTGTACAAAAATTATCATGTTGATAAATACTTTCGTTCAAATTTATTTCTCATTGTCATCTATTTTTATTCTTCCTCAGGTTTAACACGCATATTGGAAAATTGCCAATCATGTCGTTGGCTTACTTTCTTCGATTGCGAACAGTCGATGCGACCAAAATTCATATGCGCGTCATATGCATGCTCTATTATATTAAAATACGCTTCGTCGAGCGCGGCAAATAAACAAGAAAGAAGAGGAAGAGATACATATACTCCAGCCTTTTTTTTTTCTTTATTCAAATTTCTTAGTCAAAGCACGCTAATGAAAGCGATTTCAGTGAAATGCAAGTACATCCCTCCGAATAATGAATAATGAATAGCCAGTTTTACTCGATTTTCATCAAGTGGCTCGATAGTTTTCATATTTTCCCCGGTCTCGCTTCACAGTGCGTGAACAACATAATTGATCACCCGATTAATGACATAACTCGATTCTTGTTAAATTTATATGTATATGTTGACATGTATCTGAATGAAAACTCAACAATGTTGCTTCGCGTTAAAGTGGCAAAATTTAAATCATGAAAGATTTGATCGTAAGTTAAATAGAGTTATATGTATCGAGTTAATGGACAATTTTCTTTATACGTATTTATATTAGTACTTAAATTACTAGTAACAAAAATTTATTTTGTGATATATTTTGCATACTAAAATATTTTTTCTCTAATAAAGTTAAAAAATTTTAGGAAAGGAAAATTCATATTAATATAATAATTAAATTAAAAAAAAATGTAATATTTACATAAAAATATTTTAAATCGAGTATATCGAATTGAACATTTGAAATTGAATATTCTGAATAGAAAGCAAGAAAATTGGCGGAATCCTATCATTATTTGTATCCGGTTATACATATATTCACGATGAATAGACATTCTTACGTACTCAAGGCAGGAAAATCATCTAATTCATGACAGGATAATTATATCGGATGTATTATACGTAATATGTATACATTCTCATGAATTCGATACTGATTTTTTAAGTGTTCTCTCTTTTTTTATTTTTAAATTTCATTGTTGTACAGTATCTTATCACATGATTATTTTCACGATAAATTTAATTTTTATTTTCATATTGCTAGACGTAATAAATAAAGATAAAAATTAAGAGTATCACATGCTACTAAACAATATATATATTTTGAGCTAATGTAACTATTAATAAAATAAACTTAGCACGCATAAAGAAGAAACAAACTGTTTTGAAGTGAGAGAAATCGATAAGATGATATAGCGGTTATAAGTCAGAGAGGAGTCATCGAAGAAAGAAAAAAAAAATACGTACGTGAAAGGCGAAACGTTAAAACGATGTTTAAAGACGATAAAAATAAAGATTTTATTGAAAATTGTAATTATGTGTGCTACATAAATATTTACTAAATGGAAAGTTGAATAAAGTAAATAAAAATAATTACATTTGTCAATATAGAAAGATTGAATAAGAAGTTAAACACTTTTGTTATGATAAATGGTTTCGCATTTCGCGTAATTGACTAATAATAGATTTGAGTATTTAATTATAATATAATAATAGATTTAAGTTTTTATTATATAGATTATACATTTTATTATTTTACAAATTATATAAATAAAAATTGATTCATATAATGTATACCTTTTAATTTTATATCATATTTAATATTACATTGTTTATTCTTATTAATTATTAAATCTTAATGAACGCAAAAATTTTTCAGATTCAAAATCGATGTGACAGTAACAATTTGTTGGAAATCGAAATAATTCGGGTATTATCGAACCATTTGATGCTACTGCCAAAAGTTGATGATATATAAATTTTTGCTTACATTTTGTATAATACCCTTCAGCGAAACCTTCGATTATTCTACATGGTCTGTCTTTTTCCCTATGATATATATATATATATTATCAATTAAATTTTAATTTTATAAACATTATAAAATATTTATTTTCATAATACTACAATTAAATATATAAATTCGTATTTACAGACATATCTCCGTATGGACAGCTTGTGTCAAGTTTATATGATTTACGATATATTTCCATTCCAATTCTTTTGTTAGACCTGATTTGGGGAATATAATTTGTTCCTAAAAAATGGTAAGAAAAGTAATAATTATAAACGATTAAATAAATAAAAAACTATAAAATCAAACGTATTAACCAATTTATTAATCTATTGTTTTTTCTGTTTCGTGACTTACTCTAGAGATACAAAGTGATTCTTCTTCTGATTTATCTTCGAATTCAGGATATATTATCTATTAAAAAAAAAAATAAAATAAAATAGTACATAAGGAAGGATATCATTAATAAATTAACTAATAACTTTTTATTATATCTAGTTAATAAAATATAATGTATTTGAATTTTTAAAATTCACAAACCTCATTTGTACTTGCATAATATCGAAAGTGAGGATTCTTTTCTAGTTCCTGTGATATTATTTTATCTGGATAATACAATGTATTTTCCTCGCAATAATGTTCACGATTACAAATTGGAACTGATTTGAAAAATAGTTTTTGTTATATTTTTTTATATTTATTTTTAATATAAATTTTTATTTAATTCTAATACCTGGCAAAAAATTGGGATTCATCTTATATATGGTAGATATATCAGAGGATTTTAAATGCACTGGAAATATAAGCTAATAAAAATTCTAATTATTGTATGTTATATATACATATATATAAAATATAAAATAAATTATAATTCAATATTTTTGTGAATAATTTTCATGAAAAAAAAGTTGAATATAATAAAAAATGCATTATATCTATTATTCAATGAATTATTACTTATTTGATTAGTTTATGAAAAAAATAATGATACAAATAAATATTCAGAACATACATAATATGATATTATATTTTTAATTTTACACTGATAAAAAAAATCAAAGATAATATGAAGATTCATTGAGAGATTTGGAAATAAATTGAAATGATAAACGTAATTTAATCTTATCTATGAATATAGTAAATACTTATATATTAAATATTTATAATCATTTTATAATTTTAAAATTTAATGTATCATGATAGAAAATCAAATTAATAATATTTGGAGAATATTTTTTTTAGATTAAAAGAATTATAATAATAATCTCACCAGAAAAAATCCAATTTCCTTTATTATCATTTTTAAATAAGAAGTATCAAATTCAAAATCAATAATGTAATATATATAATTTTTATCTATATTTTAATTTTTTAAAATAAATTATTATTTGTTTTATTATTGAACTTTTTTTTTTAATATACTTAATATACTTAATATACTTGCGATTTCATTAACGAACTTATTTAACTATTTTTTAACAATTCACTGTTGATAATTGATTCTTATTTATTAAAGAAATATATTCACATTCGTGGCTTTTCAATAACTGATCTTATGCCTATACTTTTATATCAATAAGAAAAATAAGATTAGGATATATACATATATATATTTATACATATATATATATATATGTATATATATATATTTAGCTATTTCAATATTCATTTTATTACATTAATTTTTATTAGAAAATTTAATAAAGAATAATTTATTTGTTAAAAAATATAAAAAATATTATAAAATATATATAAGATATTTATAATTAAAATTTAAAAAGATTAAAATTTTTTTATATAATATATAATATACAAGTATTTGAGTATATAATATATGAGTATTTGAATCATACAATATGAAGCGCCAACTTAATTAACCAATGAAAGAGAAATTCAAGGAAACTTAAATCAACAAAATTTGTTTACAATAATTTTCATAATAAAAATTATAAATATTATTGATATTGTAATTATTAAGAATATGTTTTAATATTTAATGTTTTATTTATTTTTTTTTTTAAATTCTATCATTATTTTTCTAGTAGGAAAAAAATTACTAGTCGTTTATATATCTTCTTAAATTTCCCTATGATAGGAAATAAGAATACTAGTGTGAAGTAAACCGCAGTTGCTGGATTAAATTGCTTTAGTTTGGTCGATTTCGCATCACGTCCAAAGAAAATCAGAAAAATGTCGAAGAGGAATCCAGGAGACGAATATAGAAAAGGTTTTATTCATTTTATTTATAACCGTATCAATCGCATTTGGTAAAATAACATTTACTTCGTACCTTGCAAAATGTGGACAGTTTATTCTTAATTTGTTTTCGTTATTGATCTCATGTCCATTATTACGAATAATGCAAGTTCTAAATATTTAATTTAGAAAATTAATTATGAAGCAATTTTATGGACAAATAAATATTAAAATCATATTTTATTTTCTAAATCTCGTTTCTTACTTTTCATGTACCATTTTTTGGGTGCACGCATCCTTCAACCATGTGCCAAAGGATGTATAGTAAAAATGGAATGAATGTTAACCTTATGTAATAAAATTATCAAGTAAATATATCGCATTTCGTATTGTTATAAATAACCTCAGGATGTGTATGTTATATGCACACTCGTTTCTTCATCATCATTTATTGACTTCATTTGATTTGAATTTAATCCAGAATTGCAAGAAACTTGTGCTGAGCATGCCGCTTAAATATTTCCGGTTAAAAGATACAATGTTATTTTAACTTGATCTGAACTTTGCCAGTGTTTGACGTTGTCAGGGTCAAGTGTGTACAGAGCAGAGGACTCCAGAGGAGATGACAGGGGAAGGGATCGTTCGCCACTTAGATCAGATGACCGTTGTGAAGAGGCTAATTACAATCAAAGTGATGCAAAGAAACAGAAGCTGGCGTTTGGGTTTGGGAAGAAAAGTGGAACAGAACAAAAAAAGGGTATTCAAATAAAACTAGGTTCAACATCAGTAAGTAATAATACATAAATTTAAATATATATGTCTTTATTATTTTATTTATATTTCATAAAAAATTATATTTCAGAAACCCACGGTTAAAGCAACACCAATTCAAAGGCCAACTGTAGCATCTGTGTTTAATGCAGATGAAGAAGATGAACCTGAGGAAATGCCAGCAGAAGCAAGAATGAGGATGAGAAATATTGGAAGAGAAACACCAACCTCTGCTGGACCAAATTCATTTGGTAAAACCAAGCAAGGGTTTTGTGATTCCAAGAAAATATTTGAAAAAACCCTTAAAAAAGCAATGGAGGAAGCAAATAAATGATTCCTTGACAATTATTGTTAATTGTATATTAATTTTACAAAAAATGCAACAATAGCGAGATTCTTGCTACAGTTATATGCAAACTATTTTTATCAATTTTATGCATTATCGACAAATAATAGATGCAAAGTTCTACTTGGTATTTGACATCACATCTTGAAAACTTTTATTAGTATTAGCTAACATTAAGACTGCACTTGAAGTTTTTTTCTTTGTGTGCATTGTGAGGAAGTATGCATATGTAAGAAATTTAATCTACATAATTTTTACATTGTTCCAGTAACATTGTATTAAATTTTGGATCATGTAATAATAAATATAAAAGATTATCTTGTTTAGAAATTATAGAAAAGTTATAAATATAATTTATCTTATAACTTGTAGAATAAATGATATGAATAAAAAAACAGTTAAGATCGATTTTATTTTTTATTTTATTTAAAATTTACATAGTAAGTTATTTTCTGCTTTGTTGACCTTGACGAAGATCCTGAAAAAGAATGAAATATATTAATAAATTTAATAACTATTGAATAATAAAAATGTATGATAAAATTGAAGTTTTTAACAATAAAATTATATAATTTTGATAATTACCCTAGGGAAATTACGAACTGGAGGTGTTCTAATTCGACGATTTGCTTTAGATCTATTACGGACTACTTTTGAGTGAATAGCACAAGAAACACAATAATGTAACTTAGCATATAACTTTGGAAGTTGATATGCTGAATAAAAGCTTGCTTCTGTAATATCTCTGACAGCTGCAGCTTCTACAATGTTACGAATAACAAATTTTTTAATTGCTTTATCCTTAGGTACACATCGAGCACAATTAGTACAACGGACAGGATTCACATGACCACGACCGTGTTTGGCACGTCCACCGTTTCTACGTTTGCAAGTCTGAAAAAAAAAAAATATAACAATAAACGTATAATATATATTATATTAATTATTATAATATATTAAGTATTCTATATTTCAATTTTAAGTATTTCAGATATTAATAATTAATTTAATGATTATTATAAATAAAATAGATAAAGGTTAAGATAAACATTTTTTAATACATAAAAAACTTAATATTAAAAATTTAAAATTTCAACGAATTTTAATATGCACGAAAGTATTTTTTTCTTTTTTTTTTTATAGTTCCTAGAGTATGTTTTAATAAAAAATATTTTACAAATACATATATACTGTGACAAGCACATGGTTCATGATTACTGAATACAAATACGTTATTATTAATATTAATTATATTATATAAAATTATATTTTACATTATTTTTTTTAATATTGAATTTTAAGAAGATAGAAATACACACAATAAAATACATTAAATATAAACGATAAACAAGAAATAGTTACCATTTTGTTTCGTTAGCTAGAAGAGAAGGATCGGAAATAAGGTGGCATTAAATGAAGTTGGCGAGTCAAATCAGTGTATTTCCGTTTATGTTAAGTTGGCAGTTCAGTTTCAAATTACGTTTGAATTCTCTCGCGCGTTTCAAATATTTATTATTTTAATGTTTTTTATCCATTTTTAATAATTTAAGTGTATGTGATACTTGTGATATTAGCAGTTTTGAAAGGATTCTAAAGAAAAAAATTGCTGTATTAAGGTAATGTAATATTATAATTCAAAAATATAAAATACTTTTTTCCTGTAGAATTTTTTTTCATACAGAATTTTATGTTAAACATTTCATGTAAATATAACTTTATATTTATAAATATAGATAATTCTAATTTTACATAAAATTATATTTGTAAAATTAGAATGATTTATTAAGAAAGTTAAAATATGTTAAAAAAAATTACAAAACATTAATCAAAAAAATTTATTAGACAAAACTTTTACTGTTAAATTTTGAAAAAGCATAATAGATTCTTCATCATTAATATAAATTAAAATTTTATATAAGAACATTCATTTAAAGCAATTAATACATGACGTAATTTTGAATTTTTAGTAACATAATATATATCTATACTTTAAAATTGATATATTATATAGTTACAAAATGGAGAAGTTAAATCCATGAATAGAATACTATGAAAAATGAAAGTAATATAATTTTGCAATAAATTGAAATATTTTTAATTTTCTTTGATTAATTTATATTTATATGTTGTATATTTTAATAATGTCGAGATGTTTAAATAAACAATATTTAAATATACAATTTTTATGATTATATTAAATAAACGTAATATATTACGTATATATATATATATTACTTGTGCTGTTGATAAGTATTATTAGTAATCGATATCAAGTGTTATTTTTATATTTTTGTAATTTGTTATTTTATTCATATTTTTCAAAAATTTATATTTTGAATTTTATACACAATGGTAGAAGAAGTAGTTAATTCTACTAATAAACCAAAGGTATGAGAGGTTAATTTTATTAATAATGATATATTAAAATAATTATAATATCATTGAAATATGAATATTTTTATATTCATCTTATGGATTTAAAAAAAATACAATAATTAAAAGTATAAAAATATTTATATTGATTATAAGTATATTGAAATATTGTAGAACAAAACTGCTAGACCCCGTCCAGTTTATTTATGGAATGTATTAGATGTACAAAAATGGTTGAGAAGGCATTGTAGTGATTACTATCAATTATATCATGAAAAGTTTTTATATGTAAGTAATAAACATGTATAAACAACTCAAGTTCAACTATATTTTTGTACTTCTGATTACATTAAATATATAATCAATGTTATTCATGTGTTTTTAAGCACGATATCACTGGAAGAGTTTTATTAAGGATAAATGAAAATATTTTATTGAGACTTGGAATTGACAATGAGCAACATAGATTGGATATTTGGCGGGAAATAATGAAATTACATCTTAAAACAGACATGTTAGAAATTAAAGATATTGAACGACGTAATAATATGAACTTTGATTAATATTTTACAATTGACTCAAATATAAGCAATGTTTAATAAAATGGAAATTTATTTTTTAAAATGATAAATTTTATATCAAATAATCTTTTGTATTTTTTATTGTTAGTATTTTAATATTTTAATTTTTTAAAATACAAATATAATAATGTAAAATATAATAATGTATCTTTATAAATATTTATAATGAAACATTTATAATAAATATTTATAGCAAATAAAACATTTGATGTTTTAGATATGTATTTGGCTTTTTTAGTGTGAGTCTTAAGAAAACATGAACAATAAATGCAAAAAAGAAATGTAGGAAATAAAAAAAAAATTATTAATGGAAGTTTCTATCATCAAATGATAATATTTATCTATGTAAAATTATATTAAAATTACATATCGATATCTTACGTAGTAGGAAAACAATCTTTGTATTATAAATTTTTTTCATATAATATTTCAACAAAAATTTATTTATTGACTAGAAACATTTTGTTATTTTATTAACATTATAATTACATTGATTTTAACATTTAATTATATTTAAATAATATGCTTCTTTTCATTTAAAATTTTTGTTAAGTTCAAGTTTATTTGAACAAATAAGAATTCAAAAATTAAAATCCTCATTACCCTGTTTGTTGCTTTATATGAGTTATGCATAGAAAAGTTTCAAACTTATAATAATTAAAATTAACAAAAATTATTATTTTAATACATATTTCACAGCCTTACATATTTTATAGAATTTTTTAAAGAAAAATAATAAATAATAACTATGATTCTAAAAAATTTATTATTTAAATGAAAAAAAATTGAATGCATTGTAATGTATAAAATATTTGTACAATAGTCTTAATTATTTTAAAAATATTCTCTATTGCATTTTTTTTACAACTAACTATTTGTATTAAAACATTTTAAAATTTTTTCTATTATACTGTAAGTATTGTAATTTGTTCTGAGAGAGAAATTGTTACTTATTCCATTATTAAATATAATATAATTAAATATTGTGCAAAATTTGTATGTATATATATTTTATATATACATACATATATACATGTTATGCATCTAATTAAAGATACATAATTTTTATCATCATTAAATACATAAACTTTGTAGAAAAGCTTGAGCAATAGTTAGAAGAACTGAAAAGAAAAGAATTAATTAGGTGTTTAAATATCCAAAAGTTGCTGTAAAATTTGTGGAAAAATTATCCCATATCAATTTATAAGAAAATTAGTATCTTATTACTATCCTATTCTTTATCATTTGCATATAATATATGCAAATTATTTGCATATTTTTCACTCTTAACAGAATGATTTTTTATTTCTAATATTATTTATATTAATCAATTATTTAATTAGTTCTATATATTATAGGCATAATTCTTTTGTATTAAGATCTTGAGTGTGTTTATGTCTTCCAGATGAAAAAACATACAATTCTTCGTTTCTTTTTGAATAATGATTACCACGATGAATATAGTAACCAATTCCTTTTCTAATTCGTCCACTTTTCTGGTTATCGATAAATGATTGCGTCGATTCTCTTGATGTACTTTTATGAAAAGACGAAATATTTGGACAAGTACCGGAAATTGTACGTTTCCATTCGTATCTATAAATATTTAGAGAATTTATAAATGAGAAATATTTTATATTTTTATTAGAAATATTTTGAATTTTATAATTATAAATATATCGAAGGAATACCTTATGGAGGTTCGAGTACTTTGTGTTTTTTCCATATCTGTGATATCGATTGGTGGTTTATTTGTCCATCTTCGCAATTTAAAAGGACATCTTTGTTGAAACTCCCTTCTAAATTTTTCCTAAAAGTTTATTTTATGCTTGAGAATATAAATTAATTATTTTAATTTGATAATATTAATAAAATTATCAGATCAATTATCAGATCAATATTTTATAATTTATCAATACTTACGTTATATATTCCGTAAATAAATGGATTGTAACAACTATTTGACATGGCCAACCAGTCGAAAAAAAAGAATATATAATGGATATATTTGTATCTGTAATTATTTTTCTTTGTGATTCGTTTTTAAATTTTATGTATATTTACAAAACAATTTTTTTAAATATTGCGTAAATATGATAATATATACTTACTCGTTAATTTCTGAATAAAAATATTGGAATACGTTATACATTTGAAGCGGTAACCAGCAAATTGCAAAAAGAGTTACGACTATAATTAACATTTTAATTACCTGAAACAATTTAATATTATGTTAAGTAAATATAAATTAAGTAAAAATCAAGTAAATTTACATTATAAATTAATAAATTAATTAATTACACGGGTCATATTGTGTTATACCTTCATTTTATTTCTCATTAAATTCGCATCTCGAGAATCTTCGGCATTTCCGGGGGCTTTGTTTCCCCATAATTTTAATGCCATTCGCGCGTACACACATGAAATAATCGAAAGAGGCGTTAAGTATTGTAGGAACACCAATAATCCCGAATAAATAAGCATGGATTTATCTGACAGATTTACATGTTTGCAAAACGGTTTGTAATTATCAGAACCAGCTGGAAATTGAAGAATAATCTATTGAAAGTTTGAAAAGAAAATTTCAAAAAAATCACAGTTATAAATGTGTAATTTACAAAAAAAAAAAAAAAAAAACTAAAGAAACGTACATATAGAATTTTCTGGTTCCATAATGACTCTACGTGCAATAGCCATTGGTGTGGCCAAACTTCCGGCAAGAAGCCATATTCCAGCAATTATTATTTTGGCGGTCAATTTGCTTGGTCTCGCGCTATTAAGATCAAATAGAATGAATTTCAATTCGATTAAATGACACATACGAATTTGGAATAAATATAAAGATAGATAATTTCTTGTTTGGAAAATTGATAACATACCTGAGAGGTCTTAAAATCGCTCGATGTCGATCGATCGCTATAGCTGTCAATGTGAAAACGGAGACATTGACAGAAAGCACTTGCACAAAGGGACAAAACGCGCACATGAAATGAGGTAGGATCCATTTTTGCAACAGAGCTGCTTGGAACTTGAAAAAAAAAAATTAAATATACGTTATTTTTGATATATAAATTTGTTTCGATTTGAATAATTATAATTAAATTATATAATAATTAAATAATAATTAATTGAATAATTTATATTTTACCTGAAAAGGAATTGCAAATAAACCAATAACGATATCTGCCAACGCTAGATTTGCAATAAAAAAATTAGTTACATTCTGCATGCGTCTGGATGTAGATATTATCCATATAACAAGAGAATTTCCTACTACTGCCAAAAAAGATATGGTTCCGTAAAGTATGCTGAGGAGCACGAGTACAGCTGTCGGAACTTCCCCATCTAAGGACAAATGAAAACATGTATATATTAAAATAAAAGGAAATTGAATATAATACAATATAATACAAAAGTAATATTCTGATATTTTATATTTTGTATAATATATTTTTAAAAGGAACGCATATTGATATTTAAAATTTATTTATACGTGTATGCATTCTTGAAAACAGATGAATATTTTATTTTTCTTTAATCACTTATAGAATTATTTACTATAATCTGATTTTCCTTGATGGATTTTTATTTTATATATATTTGAAGTACAACGTGTATGAAATATTTGAACAATAATTCATTTGGATATTTGGACAAATAATTAATATTGACAGAAATATTTTTTATTTACTATAAAGACAATGAAATTAAGATGTTTGCGGTTTGTTTTCGTATTTTTTCGATTGGAAAAATTATTCATAGATTTATAAATTTATATGTCAGAAATAGATATTTTTATTGTCTTTATGTTATAAGTAAAAAATACTATTTAAATTTGTCATTTTCTCCAATGTTTATTCATAAAGCGATAAATTATTTCTATTATATATATCTATTATATAAATAAAAATCTTAAAATATTTATATTTCTATTTAAATCTAAAGTTTTATTTTCATTGTTTATTCGGATTTGAAATGAAAATATTTTTTCAACGATTTTATCTCATTTTCTTATTTTTCGATAAATATTTGAATCTATGTTTCAATCCAGATAAAAATGTATCTGTATAAGCAACGTTTTTGACACGGATATGAATATTTTTGCGTATAACACTTAAAGGTGAAAAGGCATCATGAATAAAAACATTAAGTTTCGGATCTCGACGTTCTGATCGCGTAAAACTGAAAACGAGGATACGAATAATTTATGGAAAAAAAAAAACTTTAACTTTAAATCTTTTCGAAGGCATAATAGTCTATCCCTATTTGTCATGTTTTATCATTTTTTTCAAATATTAAGAAACAAATTTAAATTTGTTTTCTCCATTATCAAAAAATAGTAAATGAATATTATATAATATAGAAAGTAAAAAAATGAGAAAAACACGAAGCAGTACACGAAAAATAAGTTTTGCATTGAATTTGCAAGGAAAAAGAAAACGATGTTAATGTATAATAAAACGTACCTACGTAATTTAGACATCGCATGAACTTCTGTCACGAAGACAGTGACCGAAAACTTCCTTCCGGTTTTGCAAGGACATTTAATACTGTCAACTAACAAGATCGCAATGTATTTTTAAGAGTTTCCATAGAAACTAAATAATAACAAATTATGATTATTCATAATCGAAACATTTTCAATTACTTTAAATTTTATTTCCGCTTTATATTTTACTCATTGTTCCTCAATGAAAGGATAAAAATGTTCAATAAAGGAAAATATTTCACTTTTTGTAATTTTGTCCTTTTTTAATCTATCATTAGTAAAAATAATCATTATAAAATAAAAAATAATCAGTTCCAGTTTTTTTTATTCTGTTATAAAGATAATTTTAAAAAAAAGAACCTTATTTGCGTATCACTGAAAGTGATTGAAAGTACAAATTTTCGTTAATGAAACGAAATACAAACAATCATGCAATGTAGAATGTATTTTGCTTGAACGCTCTAAATTCTAATGGATTTTTTACATATCGAATCGAGTTATCAAACGAATATATTGTTCAAATCATTTGTCGAAAACTGATTTTTTTTTATCGACGAATTTTCCTTGATCTCCGAGTTATATTACATTCAATTTTCGATCACTTTAATGCGATGCTTGAAAGGAATTATCGTTTGTTTGGAATTGAAAAAGTTTTAATTAAAATTCGCTGATATTTGAATAAATATAAATTTAATTATTTTTAATCGATCATTCTTGCAAATAACGATAATAAACGTTTATAATGGATCATGAATTAAAATATCTGAATGGTTACATTTTTGATGTTGACTCTTGATCTTTCACGATAAAATATATCAATGATACAATTCGTACCAAAAGTATCGTTGGTTGACTCGTTCTCATAGGGCAAGAACGTATTATTGAACGTGGATGGCCAAGTATTTTTAAATTCTTCATTTTCGCCGTACTGTAAGGTATTCATGATGGAGGATTTCATCTGTAACAAAAAATATTTAGATAATTATTATACCGTTATCAATTTTATCATAAATTATATTCGCAAAAATATCCATTTAACGAATAACGATTCCTATAAAATGTCCTATTATTTTATCTTTTCATTCTCCTATATGTTCTATTATTTTATCTTTTCATTGACGTATGCAAATATGCACAAGAATGATACGTAGAGAAAGAGGATAACAGGTTTCATGACAATTCAATAAACTCGATAAATTGTATTCTCAAGTTGAGAAGCAGAAAATCGAGGACATGATTTATTCATTGAAATTTACATTGCTCGTCGCGAAATGAATGTTGTCGACGAAAGTTGTACAATTTATCGATTCACGAGAATGCAGTTTCCTTGTAATAGTTATCAATTCTCTTTTTAATATTGGAAAATTAACTTTACTTACGATACAATGTTTTACAAAGGTGACAAAAAGTTGACTCGAGAAGAAACAATATTATATAGTTTTTTATCGTTTCGGCAAAGGGAAATCATAATTGAATATTTCATTAATTTTTTCCCTGAAAAATTGAAAAATTATTTTGTTATAAAACAATTAAATCTTCTGAATAAAATATTTCTCAGAAACGAACAATTTTCGTTTGATCAAATTTTGATAAATTTTGATTTCGAAAAAATTTTTTTATTGTTGAAATATATTAGACGAATTCATTTCATGCATTTTGTGGATTATTACATTCAAATTCGATATCAATATGAATATAATGATTATTTAAATTTATTATTGACAGTTTGATAATGATATGATTAATGGATTATAATTATAGATGTAATAATTATTAAATTGAATTTCAAAATAAATAATTTAAAATAAAAATATGGAATAATATACATAATATACGCAATATAATGTAATAAAACATTATAAAAAAAAAATTTTAATCGATTCGTTAATAACAATTTTTATAAATTAATTACTTTTTCACATTAATCGATATTAATATTAATATTGATTAATTTTTTAATAAGAATTTTTAAGTAGTTTAAAATGTACAAAAAACATTGAAAATTACTTCTTGATAAAAAGAGAAAAATTTAAATCGTTTTTTCTTGAAATTTTTATCAAATTTTGAAATGAAATTATTCAGAGTTCTCTTTCAAATGTTTTTTTATAGTTATTAGCTGTATTTATAAATTTGTCGGAGATTTCATTCGTTCTTGGAATTCTTGGAATTTGAAACAATGTAGTGGATTCTAAAATTTTATTGCGTTTTCTTTTTGAAAACCATTTGAATTTTAATATCGCGACAATACTACACAAAATTTTTTTCTTGTTGAAAATATTGAAATTTGTAATAATACAATAATAATATTGTAATAAACAATATTATTATGAAACATATTCGACTGATATTCCATGTCCCATAAAATTTTTTTTAAAATAATTTAGCTCATATTATAATAACGATGTGGTTTTTATAGAATTTTAAAATTTATCCTTTGATATTTGATTCGAAAACGAGTTTTAATAAAAAAAATTAAAATAATAATTTGGAATACATATATAAATCTTTTATCTGTTTTTCTACGATTAATTAAATAAACCATATAGTCTAGAGTATTCAATTACTTTTAAAACGAAATCACTGATATTTTAAGACAGAATAATTTCACTCTGTTATTTAATGGAATCGCATAATTGTGTCAGGTTTACTTCACAAAAATAATCACTTTATTAAGTAATATCAATTTAGAAAATTGATTTTATAAAGAATAAGTTTATTAATCTTGAAATAGAATATATTCTTCCAATATGTAGGTATCATACCAGTCTTTAATTATTTGCCGTTGAGATATTCGATAGTGCATTGTCATATGCATGACAAGAGGAAATTGATATTCTATGAATGTAATTCCAGAATGAAATGGATGGTTTTTAATGTTTTTTAAACAAATTTGTTTCATTATTGTCGAATATTTATTTTTTCGAAACCATTGTAAATTTTTAAAGAATAAGAAAATCTTTCTTCATTTTTCAAATGACATATTTATTTAAAAAAAAGAGATTAAAAACATTAAAATCTGCAATGATTTTGAAAAAAATAATTTGTAATACATTAATTCCACTTTGTATTATTATTTCCAAAATATTGAAAACAATAAATTGTTAATTAAATAAAATGTAAATATAGTATGTATTTTGATGAAATTTTGAAGGATCCAAGTTTTAAATTGGTAAATTTGATATCACTAAAAAAGAGAAAACATATTTTACATTTCATTTAATTAATTTTTATCATATTATATTTTATACATTGATCATTAAGTAAAATAAAAATGAATTTAATATAATCCATAATATTACGGTATTGTGTTTTATAATATAAGATGTTAATAAAAACAAATGTGACAATATTCAATATTTGAATCATTTTCATGTTCTATTGAAATTGTCATAATACGTACTTATATCTTTAATATTCTCCTAAATACACAAATATAAATATAAATCAAACATTTCACATTTGACTATTCATATTTTTAAAAAGTGAGTTTTATCGAAAAAGTGGTTATGCATAATTCAACTTGTTCCTTATTTACTTGACATTGTTTTACTTTTATATATTGAAAATGTGTTTTTGAATTGAATTGAATTTTTTAATTCTGCCTAGTATTTTTCAATGAAATTTAAGTGAAGATTTAAAAATATTAAAATTAATGCAATATTATAATTATTAAAGTAAATTATTCCTTAGAAAATAACAATTTTTATTTTATGATGATCTGAAAAATCGAGAGAGGCAATTGAATATCTAAGAACAGAGAAATGATTTTCCTAGGTTTGAAAACTGAAATTCGAACCTGAATCTAGCAAATAATGGATCATTATGTCAGAACCAGTGAGAACCAGTGAACGTTCTCGAATTTAAATCAAATTTTAGAATTTTTCTCAATTTGTAATTTTAAAGAACATGTTTTTTTTATTTTATGATTAAAAATTGTAAAATTAAGTTCAAGATCATTCGATACATAAGATCCATGTTAAGAAAGGTAGCATTACATATGCATTACGTATGCATTATGTATGCATATGCTTGTAAACAAGATGTCTTGATGCGGTAACACATGGAAACACTATATAAACATTTGGCAATTCGTGATTTAGATAGATAAATTCGTTTTTCCTTCATCATTTTTACTTACTGATTTCGTGATTGAAATAATTATACGGCATAAACTCAACTTTTTCACAATATTTGTGAAAATATTCATCGCACATAATTTTCTTCTTTGAAAAATTTGTAAAGCTTGTTTGTAAAAGATATTTTTAATTATGAATTATTTTTAATAATGGAACGACTTTGTAGAAAAATAAAACATCTCGAGAGTAAATATCATTTATAATTCAAAAATGAAACGATAAAAAGAGGAGTGAATAAAAAAAAGGAAAACTTTCAAAAGTAATTACTTCGTCCAACAATAAAGTATTCAATTCTTTAATTTTTCGTTCAATAACTTATGCACAGGAATATAATGCAAAGGAAATGGCATTATATTTTCCAATAAAAGTGTAAAAAGGCTTGTTTTCTGTGTGATCAAAGATGATATTTTTTGCTTTTCTCTAAATTTTTTTAATACAAAAAAAATGTTTGAATATTTGTAAATGCATTAGATTTTTCAATAAAATCTAAAACTTGTTTATTTTCTCTGAGTATTTCGAGGAATATGATTGTTTTTTCATATGCTAAATCTTTTTATTCTTCTTTTTATTTCAATATCATCGCGTCTCATTTTTGAAATTTTTAGAAAATTCCAAAAAAAAAAAATAAATTTTTTCTTTTATCTTTATTCGTTTATTTGTTTTTAAAATTCGATTCAATTTGTTCGATTTCAATCACGAAATATTTCATTTTCTATTTATTGCTCTTCTTTAAAAAATAGCGAAGGAAAAAAAATGTTAAATTTTTTTGAGAATATTAAATTTTTCATCGACACGTGAAAATTTTTAAATATTTAAGATAATTTAAAAGACAGAGAATAACAGTGAACGAAAGCAGCGAACAATGCATTATTGACTAGTATAAGAACTTACCATCCTTTTGGATTTTCTATGTGGTTTCCTTCCTATATACACACATAAAATAAACTCGAATGGTACATGTTGAATCTTTTCTCTTTGCTTGATCAAATATGCAATTCGAACAATTTTTCAAGTTAAAAGGAAAAATAAAAAGAAATAGAATAAATTTGCTAAAATATGATTTCGAAATTTCTTTCTTGTTAATTAATTAACTTTGTTATCTTTAAAATAATTTTTTTTATGCCAAGAGAAATGAATTGGAAGAAAAGAAAAGAAAAAAACAC
Source organism: Apis cerana (assembly GCF_029169275.1). Classification (NCBI taxonomy): domain Eukaryota; kingdom Metazoa; phylum Arthropoda; class Insecta; order Hymenoptera; family Apidae; genus Apis; species Apis cerana. Next base: position 8,966,729 of record NC_083863.1, read on the forward strand.
TTAAAGAAAAGAAAAGAGAAAAAATAAAATTGAATGCTAAATATAAATGTCATATAATATAGAACACACATACATATATATAATATATATTATATATATATATATATATATAAAATGATCACATTGGTCTATGGCAAGATGTTGTGCGTTGTATTATCGAGAATTCCGAGACACGTTCTGACAATACCTTGTTACCTTGTCGTGTCTCCTAACTATAATATGCACTTTGTGTTTCATAATGAAATTATGCCATTTAGTCAACGCAATAGAATCTGCAAAGGCCACTTTGATATACAACGTTCTGTTCAAATAAAATGTATACTGTTCTGTAACAATAATTTCTATATGATGGGTAACTCTTTCTATTCAATGGTGTAGTTTGTCACAAAAGAGGTGCATTATTACATTATTATTATTAAAATACAAAGAAATTGAGACTGTACGAGTTGGTTAAATCTCATGAATAAAATTGCATTGTATATCGGTTATTATATTATTCCTGAAATGCTAATCAACTTATTTTATATTAATTTTATTTATTTATTATTTATTTATTATATTAATTTTTCAATTAATAGGAAGATAACTTTAGAATCAATTATTTAATATATTTAATATAATTTCTTCAACGAGAATATGTATTATGATACAAAGAGATATTTGTTTAACAGTATTTTTTTTATCTTAATTATTTATTTTTTATTTAATTTTATCTTAATACTTATGTCAATCATTTTTTCGTAATAAAATTCTTCTTGGAATATAAATCAAATAATAACAATGCAATTGAATTTGAGAATTTTTTTATACGAAAGAAGAAATTTTTAATTTTAATGCTAAGTAAAAAAATTTCCTTCTATTTTAATTATTTTGTTATAATTCATAAATATTTGAAAAAGTTTCATTTTATTCTAAATTAGATAAAATGCAATCATTCCACTGAATTAAAATACACATTCATATTAATAAACAATTCTAACTGAAAATGTTTTTTTGAAATGATAAAATATTGTAATAATCGATTATTTTCATTTCAAAAAAATTTTTATTTGGATTAAGTTTTCAAGCTTTGCTTTGCGATTTTATAATTAGGGAGAAGCGGATCATAAAACTGCTTTTTAGATAAAAGCATATCCTTAGAAAAAAATTTTTATTTTAGTCAAAGTAGATGTATTTATATATAAAATTTTATCTTCTCAAGTTTAATGCAATAATATAATTTAAAATAATCATTATGCAATTAATTTACAATATGTAAAAATTCCTGAAATTTCATCTTTTCCATTTTCTTTGTTATTTATCAAATAATTGATAATTATTTCATGTAAATATTAATAAACAAATAAACTATAATTTATAATTAATTTAATAAGCGAGATATTATTTACAAACTATTATCTGTGAATAAAATTAAATCCAAACTTCGTTGGATTGAAACTTTATACAAAATATTTTGAAGTATGTTTATGTAAATATTATAACATATCAAAATATGATTAAATACTACTGGTTACAGTGTACAATACTGTTTAATTAATATTGAGAGTAACTGTTTATGAGTAAATGTGATATTTCAAATTTCAACGTACATAACTTACATATTATGATATTAATATTGTTCGCGTATTTCAACATTTTCTAATGAACAGGTATTATAAATCATTTTATACATATAACATTTCTTTCAAATCATCTACACATGAAACACATTTTTGTTCAAGTGTTATTTCTTTATCTATTTTTTAATATAAAAGTATGCGCTTACTTAAGCGTTGAAATTTACTTAAAAGTGAAAACGAATAATTTTCATTGTGTAAGCATTATATGTGTTCGAAATTATTTGCATATTATAAAATTGGAATAATATCTATATAAAAATAGAATCATATTAAAATTATTATATAAATATTATTCTTCTATAATATAATTAAAAAAATTTTTTTTTCTTTTTTTTTTTAACTTCGTTTTTTGGTAGAAATTTATATACAAAACAAATGATCTCGTTTATGAATTTTTTATTTCATAATTTATTTTGTTCTATAAAAAGATTTTGATTCTACGTACCTATCTATTACATGTATTATCTATTTATTTATATTTAAATAAAAAAATTAATGATATTGTAGCTGGCATTTCAAATTAATCCAAACATGTTTTCTTAAAATATTTTTGCATTAATCCTATAAATTTTCGAATTTTTCGAAGATAAAAACCTTTTTTCTCTTTATTTTTTATTGCATTATACATATTGTATCGAGTATTCTGATTTTTATTACGAACTTCAAAAATTATTTCAAATAAAATTGATTTATGTTTTATTCTAACTCGAATTAATTTTTTACAGGTACAATGGATTCTGATATTGGAGCGAACGAAGAGAAGATGTTATCAGTTCGAAATCCAGTGATTTGCACATAATGATGTATATTTTTTCACAAAATGTATATTATAATATACTTTCACTGCCTTGGATCGCATTGTGTTCGTGATTTATTATAAACGTTCATTCGGATGGCAACATGTGAAGGTCGTTCGATACGGATAGTTTGACACGAAGCGAGATCGTCCAAATTTTCGGTTTTGCACGTTCTGAGAATGGTTAACATCGGTGGAAGTTTGCGCTCTAATCCAGGTAAGTAAAAATGTATTATCGCACAATTCAATCGCATAAATACTTCTTTACATAATTCTATCGTGCCATCAATGCGAAACAAAATTATTTTATGCGTCTAAGAACTGCTTAAGAAATTTAGTATACGCGAAAGAATTTGTTTTCAAAGTGGGAAGGGAAATTTTATTGGGAAAGAAATTTCGTTGTGATATTTAAATATAGAAAAATTTTATTAAAAGTTAGAAAATAAAATCAGAAATATTTTTTGACAGGAAAAACTTTCCACTTTTTGGAATAAAAGAGTATTTTATTTTTCATTGTATATATTCAATTTATATATATATATATATAAACGCGATGTTAGCATTATTGCTCGCTGATAATGTCAATCTTAACCCGTTCCTTCGGACGATATCTAACCACACTTGCAGTTTTAAAGGCACGTTTTCATTTACCAAGTGCATCGCGTGTGTTCATAATTTGTGTCGAATAATGTACACATAATGAACGAGAAGTAAATCGTACATTCACGTTTTTCACGTACCTGCTTATTTAAAAAGATTTTGAAATTAAAGAGATTCGTACATTGAAGTTTGGAAGTGAAAGAAATATCGTATACAGATGAAACGAAAAAAATTAAAAAATTCAGAGATTAACGATTCGAAAAAAGTAATGAAAATTCAATGGAAATACTTTTTTGAAGTAAGAATAAATTTTCAAGAAAGCTTTTATTGAAATTATTACGCTGCTTTTAGAATCCAAAAAGAGATCTTTATCGAATTCTATTAATGGCAAATACATATAAGTTTTTTAGAACGAAAAATAAAGGAAATGAAATTTTAAAAGATTAGATTATATCGAGTATTCTTTTCTTTTCTCTTTATGCGCAGCAATTCATTTTAAACAATTGTACCAAAAATATACATTATAAATAGACTGTTTTTATTTGACAATTTAAAAAAAAATTATATCAATCAGTTAAACTGAATGCTTTTTCACACACATGCTGTGTAAAATTTAATCCTTTTGATTGAATAAAAAAGTGAAATTCATCTCGATATAAGATTAACAACGCAAGAAAAATTTAATCTCGTTTAAATCGTCTCTGTTTCGCAAAAACAAAATGTGGGAAGCGATGAGTCAACGTAATAGTTGAGATTTGCCATTCTAGTATGTATGATTTATTAATTTCTAAAATATAATAAGGGAATAATTCTCCATTTTTCGCGCATTCTCTGCGATTCTTTCTATAGAAATTTTCGAAAATATTTTCCTTTCTTGACTGTTATCGAACTGTTATTTCTGGGACATCAAAAAATTGTCGTTCCTTCATAAATTAAGTCAGTGTTTCTCCAAATGATAATTCATTCTAAACGATAACACATTTTCATATTTCGCTTATTTCATCACATAACAGCGGTTTAATCTATCGCGAGTCTTGCATTTTTAATATCCGTTTATTATGAATTTTATAAAGAAGAGAGAGAGAGAGAGAGAAACACAGTGGGTTGTTTTTGAAGTTTTTTGTTTTTAAATAAAATTGAGCGCATGGTTTCTTTCTTATTGGTGATTTTAAAAAAAATTTTTCATCAACTAATGTCAAAAATGTGGCATGTCCTGTTCAATATTTGCCAACTACAAAATTCCAATTTTCTACGTGAAATGGATCTCACGTTGCTGAAAAATTCAATACTCTGATGAATTGGACAATTTTGGAGTCGGAGAAAGGAAAAAAGAAGAAAAAAAAAGAAAGAAAGACAAAAAGGAAAAATGGAAACGATGAATTTGTTCGTTAATAATGGAATACCTTCGTTACGAGAAAAATTAAACATCACAAGATATGAAACTATAATTATAGCATAGATCAATTCGAGACTTATAACAAGCACATGAACTTCCGTATATGTAATCTGATGATGCATCCATGTAAACTGGCACCATCTTCAAATATCTTTTATAAATATAGATCTCTATTGTTTTATTTTGTTATCCATCGTTATATCTGTTATCTTGCGTTACAGGATAAAATTATTTAATAAATCGGAAATTGGAAATTGGAAAGTTGAAAATAAAGTTGAAAATGAATACAGCATATCGTTTGAATAATTTGAAATTATTCATATAAAAACATGGCTTTTTGTTAAGTTTCTTTATCTCGAAAAATAACAACAATATTCAGGATGATCAAAATTATTGTCCATATACATATTTTTACCCATTTTAGATTTTATTCGCGTCATCAAAATTTCGTGTAAAAGCATTGCGTTCGAAATTTCGAGCAAATTTCGCAGTGATCGTTTCGTTTGCGGATGTAAATCGGGTACCGTGTTCGAGTTTGTGTATTTCAATTGTGTATTTCGAAATAAAAGCTATGTAAAATCTTTGCTAGGTGATATTTTTTAATCTAAACGCATGATTCTATATAGTAAAATCTTTTTATTTAAATATCATATATTCTTATGATTAAATTCTATTTCTCAACAAAGAGAAGATGACGACACGATTTTAATATCGGTATTAATTGATCGCGTACAAAATATTTCTCGTGCAAAATTTTAATCGTAAATATTTAATTATCGGATAATTTTTTTCGATAATTCGATCAAGTTCCAATTTTCAATTTTTCAATTTTCAAAAAATTTCTAAGAAAATTTGAGAAAATTTCTCAATATTTGAATTAAATTTTTTTTTTCACGCAAAAATTTTAAAGAATTAAATAAGATTCTTCTCTCGTAGTTGTTTGTGTTTTCTTTCACAAACTCAGCAAACGTAACGTGGATACCGTATGATATCGTATTATTACATCCTTGAAACTATTCATTTTCTTTGGATTTGTATTTCCACGTTTAGTAAGCGTCGCATATAACAAGTTTCTTAGAGTACAAAGTTGTTTACGTGTCCAAAAAAAATATGTCTTCGATTGTTAATTAAATTTCAAGCATTAAGTTGTTTAATTAAGATACTCAGCCAAGTTAGATGGCAATGAAGTTTTAAATTACATTCTCGACAAGTTATAAGGATCTTAGAAAATTTCAGTTAACAAGAAATCTCATTCTATTTCGATGAAATATCTTAAAATGAAGAGCTATCGATCTGTTTTCAACTTTTAATTATAGCTATAAATAACTACCGTTCTAAATAATAAAACATTGCAAAATAAGATTTTGAAAAGATCTTTCAGATTAAGAAAATATTATTTAATGAAATAAGATAAAAATAAGATTAATTGATCATAATTTTATAATATTACTTTTTTGTAAATCAAAAATATCTTCTTCTTTATCAAACTTTATCAACTGATAAAAAAATATAACATATACTTTTTTTTTTTTTCGTTTTAAAAATCGCCAAACGTTTTAATTCCGATGCAATGATACAATGAAGAAAATTAATAAAAAAAAATATTTCGCACACGCAATATATCTCGACTACAGTGCACAAAATTCTCTAAAATCCACGGATTATTTCGATTATCTCGAATTACTATGCCATGAAAAATTTCAATTCTCGACCAGATAATAATAACGTGAAATATAAAACTTACCGAACCGTAAAATATCCGTTTAGAGAATCGTCGACTCGAGTATAATATTCTTTCACAAGCCAATATTTCCACGTCGATGATCGCAATCTTCGTATCATTCGAATGATATCAATTCGACATTGTTCCCGCGTATTCTCCGCGAGGATGACTTCGATCCGGTTGAGAACAATTCCTCTTTCACCACTGTGTTCCCATGGGACACACCACTTTCGCAGTTAATCCAGTCGCACCCTTACCGCACAACACCCGGTTGATCGAATCATAATAGCTCGTTTCACGGAAATCCTCGCTCGATGCGAGACTGGATGGCATGGCATTTGCATTCTCGAACTTAATCGAGAAACAAATTGTGCGAAACACGATTTAGCGCGAACGAATAGAAGAGAAGATACACACGCACCCACTCAATCACTCATTCACTCACTCACTCACACACACACACACACATATATGCACAATTATCACTCGAGTCAATCTTGGGAAGGTGGAAACATATCGAGGATTCCTTTGTGGACAATTATTGTGATCGTTTCGAGGCAAAGCTTCAATTGCATCGAGCTCAGCTGTTTCAGCATAGTTCCATCGTGCAACATGATAACAAACGATACAATGTGTCCGAACTGCGCTGCTTCAACTTGTTGGATATTTGCTCGATCGGATCGTTATCACTTGAATCATCGGATAGTTGGCCGCCAACAAGTTGGTGGAGAAGAGCGTGTGCCCGTCATTGGTACGGAAAGCGTACCATAATTTGGGTCCATGGGTGTGCGGATTGGCAATAGGTCGCTTCAAAGATCGTCGACGCGATCGCCTGCGCTCGACGTTTCGACGTTGACAATCGCTGAGACAAAGGCCACCGACGGATTCCTCGATACACCCTTGTGCAAGGGTTAAGCACAGGTATTTTTTTATTTCGATGTTCCTTCTACTCGTGCACGTTTCATCGCCGGATATACGTTCATCAGTTTGAAAAAAACGAAAATTAAAAGGAGCGATCAATTTCCAATTGTCTCGTTAATTTAATCGGATTTTTTTTCTAGCTTGCCAGCTGCTTCTTCCATTCAAATTTTTATTTGTTACTTTTTTAATTTTGCCTTCAAACACAAAAAGTTTACGAAAAGTAATTTAACGATCTCCGTTCAATTCGTTTTTAATCTTTAATTTTATTCCTCCTGTTTGAAAAGGAAAAAAAAAAAGAAAGAAAGAAACGCCGTTAAGTGCAATTCATTAACAGAGATTTGTTCAATTTAACGCGGATTTCGAACTGGAAAAAGAATTTCGACTCTCGTCGGGATCGTTTCGAATCGTGTGCGCGCTTTCCGAGAACTCGCGACGAAGTGCGGCCGGTTTTCACGATGAATATTGTGAACCAGGGGGTGGGAGTGTCTACGGTGGGGCGGCAGACTTTGGCAGGCTTTTCCTCGTGGAAGGAGATCATCGTGGAACCTGCGCCGTTGTTCGTTACCCTTTATATACCTTTTATCTAACGATCGTTTGATCCATCGTATCGGATACAAATTTCTTCTTCCAATATTTGAATGAATTTTCTGATAATAAGTAGAAATCGATCGTCCATACGTTGATAGCGTCAATGTAAACTAAGCCAAGTGAAAACAAAGATTGGATAATGCTCGCGTCGATAAGAATTATATTTTTAGATTTCTTCTCTCTCTCTCTCTCGATTATTTCTCGATTTCATTCCTTTTTTTAACCTAAGAATTTTAACCTTGATTCACGATTCCGATAAATTTTCCGATGACCGAATTCCATTTTTCGTGAAACGAGCGTTGAAATGGTTGTGGTTAGAAGAAGTGAAATATACAGGGGAATGTATTTTCGATTTATCAGACAAAAGGGAAGACAAAAGCGAAGAAGGAAAAATATTTGTTGGATGGTGGGATAAATAAAGAAGGATGTTTTATCGATGAATATCGTATGTTCACGTATAAAATACATTATAAAAATAATTTATTGGATTCGATGTTATGTTCACAAGCATAATATCCAAGCGTAATATACCACAAAATTAAATTATGCAATGAATTTTGATAATGAAATTGTTAACGTAGTTTATAAGTGATTTATGATACGAGAGTGTGAAATAGAATTTCGATATTATTCAAGACACAATCGAATATTTCAATATTAAATCGAAAATTTTTGATATTTTTCAAATTGAAACGTTTTGCAAGCTTCATTAGTTTTATGAATTGGCTCGACAGGTTGTATACTTACTTTCTTCACAATGCCGTCATAACGACTATAACTATAAATTACTCGTATACATCAGACTGTAAAGCCATTTCATTGGATTTGTACATCGTGCAAATTATTTGAATTATACACGATGAATTCGCGCTTTGAGCTATATATACGTGGATAATTTACATTTCTAAAGCAGCTAAGATCGATTTACCGTGTTTAATGTAAATTAGATTGTATAATTAATCATAGTTCGTATTAATGGAACAATTTTCTTTAACTTGTAAATTAAACGAGTTTCATCGCAAATTAATGCATTATGCGTGTATAAAGTAAAATTGAGAGAGACAAAGAGAGAAAAGAAAAGAAAGATGTGAAAAAACTATGAGCAAAATGAATGAAGTCGCATGTTGGGATTTAAATTTTAACGACGCGAATTTTATTTTTCTTTGCTTTTTTGTGTGCTTTAATTAACAAATATCATATGATGAAAACTTTGCGTAGGATATAGAAAAGAAGAGAGGAAAAATTTAAAAATAAAAATCGCTTCAAATACGATGTTATTTCATATGAACGATTACTCATTTTTAATGTTTTTAATCTTTTTTAAGCCAAGATTTATTAATCTGCGAATATTTCTTGTGAAATTAATTATTTCGTCGAAATCGTTCCGAAACCATCATTTATCATTCTGTTGCCCTCGGATATATATAATTAGGCAGATTTAACAGATTTTAAATAATTTTATGACATTTTGGTTGTAAAAATATAAGGGCATTTTTCTTTTTCTCTTACTTATACAACGTGGATGAGTTAAGAGATATATTTTTAAAATTATAACATGGAATAATATTTATAATATTTGTGTATTTAATCAAACTTACAAATTGTAATACAAATTGAATATCATATTTGGATTGAATATCAAATGTACAAATGTCAGATATAATTCAATTCGTTTCCATGTATAGCGATTTAATATGGTTTGTTTTTTTTTGTTCGGTTAAAAATATTTCCATTAATTTCCCATCATGGACGGGCGACGATCAAAGGAGCTTATACATTTTTGAATTTTATTTAGAGTCTATCGTATTATCGATAATATCCATTATTTTATATTGTTATTTTTGAATTTGTTGAAAAAAGAATATTCCAATTGAACTGTAATTAAATTAATTGCGGGATAATTATTATATAATTATTATACGATTATATTTATATATTTATAATTGATACGATTAATTTTATTTATACAAAGATTTTACGTACTCGAAAGATTATTCGATGAATTAGCTTATTAATTGAAAAATAAAAAAATTTTTTCCCATGTAATAAATCATTTTTTGACAAGATAAAAATTCTGTCTGTTTCAATACGGTAGAGAATTAAGTTATCTCAAAGTATCCGTGTCTAATAATAGATTATTTTTCTGTTTTACGATCGCGTGCTGTCCTTCGTTATAAGGCTATTTTATCAAGACATTATCTATGAAATAAAAAGATTATTTCTCGAAATTGCATTGGACTACTTCTAACGATCTATGATTTCATGATATTAAAGTACTCTTTTGATCCTTTATCGTTTTTTTGTTACTACGATATTGTTAGAGAAATTCCTTGTTCTGGAAATTCATATCTTCCATTGTATTTCCTTTTTCCGTTCCACTTTCCGTTCCACGTTCGTTTAAACATCACGTGTCAGAAAAAATATATACACCTTCTCCTTAATGAAAAATTTCTTTCATTTCTACGATTTCATCTCTATCAAACATTAAGAATCTTATTTATATTCGTTCAAAGTGACGGAAATATTTATGACCGTTAGCGATACTAAATATTTCTTTCAAGATGCTTCTTTTGTTACGAAGTTATCATATATATATATACCCAATCTTTTCCAGATTCCGTATTCTTCGCACTTTCTGAAAGTTTTTATTATGCAGTGACCATTCTAAGAAATGTTCATCCTCTTATATTCAGCTCAGGATATTCTTTGAATTCTTCTACAAGATATTTTTACCAACTCTTTATCACTTTGTTCGCTATTATTGTCGATCGTTTCTCGATACTTCACCTCGATATTTCTTTTATTCCCTTTATCCTATATTTCCCGTTTTTACAAGAGTAATTATTTTCGAATTTTTTTTTAGTAAAATTAAATTTCAATTTTTCCAATAATTTTTTTTTTATCAAAATTTTTGCATATAAATGTGTAAATTGCATATAAATTCACTATCGAGAGTAAAAACACGTTAAATCGGATGAAATAAATAGAAAGAAAGGAAAATTCAAATATATTATATCGCGCATTTGCGACGGAAAACCGATAAACGAGAACAGTGCGTTAACTAATATTAAACAACAAGATTAATTTATTTTGAAGGAATTAGATTTTAATTATTCGTATACTGAAAACAGATATATCAATTTACTCGCTTCCTGCTACTCTCTTTTTATATTTTATCCGAACAAATAATATCCCATCATAAAAAAAAAATATTTACTATTAATAATTATGAAAGGATAAACCGAATGTGAAAAATATTTCTTGTGAATATTTGAAAACAATTTTCAACAAGAAACTAAATATTCACGTAAATAAATTAATCCAGTTTCGCGTATATTCAAATGTGTTACATTGTTTGTCTCTCTTGGCACTTTCGTATTACATAACTGAAACAAAAATAACACATTGTGTGAATGATAGTATTGTGACTGTATAATGTATCGCTCAATGAGTTATATATATATAACTCCGCTTTCTTTTGTGGACTCTGTAACAATATACCCTTTGTTTAAAAAACCATTATAGATTCGTTATCGGTATGGATCGAATAAATCTTTTATCATAGAAAATCCAAAAATTTCACTTCATTTCGATCGCTCGGTCACGTTCCGCTTTAGACGGAATTGTAAAAGGAAACATACAAACGATATAAGTGGAAAAAATTATATATATATCTGTCAATGTAGTTTTTTTCATTTTATCAGTCATTCTATAATTTTTTTATTTAAAAAAATGACCGATACAGAAAAATTAAAATATCTTTTTAAATGAAACAGTTTCTCCTTCATCTTTCTAATTAAAAATTATTATTAACCGAGTTTCAAATTATTGTTATAGTTCTACGATCGATTATCAATAATAAAAGAAACAAACCAGTTTTATGCGCGCTACAAATCATGGGAACCGTGCGTGTATATTCCTCTAACTTTTATATAAATGATATTTGTTCAACTCGTAGGGTCATTTTTACTACCCTGCAGCTGTTTCAAATACTAGATTATACGTTCACAATTTACAGGATAGAAATGAACGTAAGTTTATAATTGAATAATTTTTGAGTAGAGAATTTTGAAAAATTTAATTAATGTTTCTAAATATTGCCTTTTTTATTTTCAATTCAATTGATTACTTTATAAACAACGCTTATTTCCAAATTTTATTTTACGGCATAATTGATCATTTTAAAACGTAAAAAAAAGCGCAATCAATCATCTAAGAATGTAAAACTTTGTTCAAGAAAACAAATTTGTTTTCGTAAGAAGAAACCAGTAATTCAATATAATTAATGTGAGTTACTTCTTCATCTGAGATATTTCAAATACAATTGAGATTTTCTTTAAGAAGTTATCAAAATAAAGAATATTTCCACGACAAAAGAATATTTATAAAACGAAATATCCAATAAAACACAAATGGCGTTTTTGTTCTAAATATCATTTAATTGATCCCTTTATTCTGCTATTTGCTTAATCTAGTTTCCTCGTAAAAATATTCTCCATTCTTCCTCATTATAAATACTTTTTTATCGATATTTGTGAAGAGCTTTAAATATTTGTTAACAAGTGTGGCACAATTTGTAATATTTAATATCTTCTCTTACAACTTTTTATTGTAAAATAAACAAAGTATACCGATCTTTCAACGTTCGTTTTCGACCGATTTCGAACAAAATATATATTTTTTTTCCCTCCCCTCCTCCCAGAAAATATATATTCATGATCCTTTTCACGAATCATCCTGTAACATCCACTTACTCAACTCAACTCCACGCCCTCCAACCAACTCCTCCAAAACGATCTTTTCGACATCAATCAGCCTCGACCCGATATTAAGCTCCGAGAGAGGTATCATTAACTAGTCGGCAACCGTTTTGTTTCCTTCCTTCGAAAAACTTCGAGCCAGTTCTATCGATCTTGAACTACTTGTAACCGGAACGTCCTCCTCGAGAGATGACGTAGTCGAAACCGAAGGATTGCACAAGTGGGTTGCATGTGCACACACGTGCCCCGAAAGAATCGGTTTCCCATGGAGTCGAGCTGTTCGAAGGCGTGTCGTGCGGAATATCGTCCATTTCTCTTCAACGACCTTATCAACGTCTTCCTCTAAAGAATCGAGTTTAAATAAACCGAGAGTGGCTCAGCCAGGAAGACGACGACGACGACGACGACGACGACGAGGACGAGGAGGGGCACTCGAAACAGACGTATATAGAGGTTTTCTAGCCGTGTCGCTCAGTCATAACACCTTCAGCCCTCGTCCAACGTGTTTTTCGTATCGATTTGAATTTGATTATCGTTCGATAAGGGCAAGATGGGGATCGTTCCCTCCTTCGTAAGTATTTCGCATCCAACGATTCTTTTCTTTCGTTGATTTGATTTTCTTCTTTTTTCACGAGATGGTGAGATTTTTGGAGAAAAGAGAAATTGCGAATAAAGATATTAAAGATGTTTCAGCTTCTCTTGGAAATTTGATATTTGTTTTGCGGTTTTACGATTTTTATCGGAATATTGTACTATCGAATACTATCGAAAACTGTAAATTCGGGATTTAATTAGAGAGGAATGTGTATATGAAATTATTAAATTAAATGTAATTTCGAGGAAAAGAGGAGAAATATTTACTGGGAAATACTCGATTAATTCTATCAATCTTTATTGTTTGTAAAAATAATTATGCGTAGATAGAAATATATTTTGGATTTGTTTTTGAATATAATAATTTCTAAATTAAGAAATAATTTCTAAATATTTTTATAAAAATCAAATTTTATCAAATCATGCCATAAAATTTTTATGGCAGAAACAAATAAAAAAAAAATATCGTTTAATGTTTTCTTTTTTTATTTATCTTTACTATTGTCAAGTTTGTTTACATAACCTAGAAAAAATTGTCCTTAAATCTTACCATTGTTCTCTGTCAATATTTGCAATTAGAGAGAGGGAAAGTGACAACTACTTCAAACAGTTTCTAGATAAGAGAAAATAAATATCAAATTTTTTTTGAAACATTTTATCGATTTTCTTATTATCTCTATTATATCATAAATATCACATATATAAATTAAGAATATATAAGGAGGAATATAGAAGGAATATATTGGAAGATTAAATAAATATAAATAAATGAATATAAATATTGAATATACAATGATAACAAATTTTATAGAAATTCTGTTAAAATCTTTATGTATCCTATGATTACCTATACATACTTATACATATTATTACCTATACGTAATAAAGATTGACACTAATGACTCATTGTGACAATATAATTTATCTGTCGAGTATGTCGTAGTGTGATCATAATTTCACGAGAATAGTAACAATTCTCTCGTTTATTTCTACAATTAACAACTTTATTTCAACTTTTTAAATATTTGATTCACGTTACGTTACAATTATATTTATTCGTTCGAAATTTTAAAATTACAAAAAATATGATACGAAAGATATTTATTTTTCTAATTTGTAATAACTTATTTTTAATAATTGTACACATCACATATATTTAACATCATCGATATAGAATATTTGCTCATCGTGTTTTGCAGATCATTCTCGTTTGTGTATTCGCATTCGGCAGAAGTGCCATCGAATTCCCGGAATCGAAATCAACTACAAAACTGCCGTTAAACAGCCCCTCGATCGAGGATAATGACAAAGATTTAATCACTTCTGCCAGCGATCGAAGTAAGTATTATTATATATTACTATGCAAAATATTATAATTATTATTCAATAATAATACCATAGCTTGAAATACTTGAATTCGTTGTAAAAAAAAAAAGATCGTTCTTTGCCAATTGATCCATTTCATTTGTCATGATCTAAAATTTATTATATAATGTATTTCAAAGAAATCCAGTCAGATTATGTTAATGATAATCATTCTTCGAATGTTATTTTTATCCATGTATGCACGTAGACGTAATAATTAAGAAAAGAAGAAGAAGAAGAAGAAAAAAAAAGTCTAAAAAAACAGTATCAAAGGATACTTATAACTGCATAATTGCAGCGCAGCTCGTGGTCTCATAGACGGCGAAATTACGGTTATATCTAGGATCGATCGTTATCCAACTTATACACTTTTTCAATGTATTAAATAAGTGTGTCACTACCGTTCCCACGATCGACCATTTCAAATGGATTTCATTGTAAAAAATATGACATTCGATATAATAACATGCTAATGTGACGAACCGAAGGCCGGCATCTTTTCTAATAACGTCTCCGCGGTGTTCCGTGTTAGATCATTGATATAATGACTCAACAACAAAATTTGCATAAATGACGCGTGCCTGTTTTCAATTATTCAAACGCTTCGAACATCTCTCCGTCGATGTTTGATTTAATTTATTAAATCGGCGCACGTGAATTTTAGTCACGCAAATGATACGAGATTCGCACGAGTTAGAGATAGAAAAATTAAAAAGTTTTGTGAGGAATTGAAAAAATATAATTTGATTAAATAACGAAGGTTCGCAACTCCTTTTTATCTAAAATTATTATTGTGAATCGTGTTATTTATTTATATTATTATTACGCTAATTATTTTGAATTTCGATGCAAGATAGAGTTACATAGATATCGTGTTACAATATTAATAAATCACGTAAATTTTACTGATTACAAACATCATGCTTTTCAATTAATCAATTAATTGAATTTAAATTATTGAGTAAATTAATTTGATACGAAAATTTTGTCCCATCGCATGATAAACCGATGATTCATGACAGCGTCATTTCCGCCACCATAGGATGGCAATGCGGATAAAGGACATGCATGTGTGAAAAAGCGTTCCACCGTTCACTAACGCTTTTCAAGGCTCAACTGATTAGCTATTCTTCTGTACACAGTGCGAACCGTAAAGCAATCTTCATATACACGTTTCTTACGTTGCAAAACTTTATTATTTGCTTTAAAGAAGAATTCTGATCTGAAAAAAATTTCTTTTTACATATTTCAAGCAGATACGTTATTCATTCTACGTGGAACAATATATTTTATTTTAATAGTAATAAATTTTAAGTTTGAAAGAATTCTAAATCAAGAAAACTCGTTTCAACAAACGTTCTTCTTAAACTTTATTGATCGGAAGAAACAGCTTAAATTTTCAACGATCCAATTTCTCTACTCGACGATTTTCCATTCTATACAACAACGTAGAAACAAAACATTATCTGTGCGAACCATTCCCATAACTACGAGTAACCACAATTGTCTTGTAAATTGTAATGAGACTATGACTTGACAGAGGCTATTCTTCTTCATAAATAAATATCAATTATTTGCGCGTAAATAATTAAGAACAATCATTGATCATAATTAATAAACGCAAGCTCGAAACGAGCTCGAGCAAAAACTTGAAGAAATTGATCGAGCATCGAGTGGATTGATCGAGAATATTCTTGAGTTTCGTTGATTCCAGCGTTTCACATTAGCAAAGAATATGGGCAACCTGGAGGGTATGGAGGAAATGGCCCATATGGAAGTTACCTTGGTCTTAGCGGTTCGATTTATGGCCCTGGTACTGCGTATCGTGGAACAAGCTGGAGCCCAGGATACCTAAATCCGAGCTATGGAGGTTATTCAGCGGGTGGCTATCCAGGTGGAATTATTGGGGGAGGCCATATAGGGTGAGGCTCGCGCAAATAAACGTGTCACGCGATTGACTTCTAAGAACTGGGTTGTGAAATAAAACTGAAATGATCGATGATTTTGCAATATCGATATATATTGTATTAGAAAAAAAAAAATACGATTCTGCAGAGAATGCTTTGACGAATAAATTCACACAACTTTTGAATCGTATTTTCGATTAAAGAGATTATACTTTTTAATTTTTACGCGAGAAATAATTTTGTTGAAATTTTATTGAGTTAAAAGAATATTTGATCTCAAATATTTGAAAATATATGTATCTCGAGAAAATCCTTAACAGCATATTTTATCCAACGAGAACGGTATTGCGCTTATAAAAGTGTATTATGCCAATCGTGCAGTAACAATAATTGTATATCTTTCTTATAATCCTAGTTTAAAAAGTTTATTCTAGAATATGTTTCAAGATAAATGAGATATCTGGTAAAAGTGAAAGAAAGTTAAATTAATCTAAAAGTAAAATTCGATCGTATGATCAATAATACAAGATTTTTGTACTATAATACAAAAATGTATACATTTGTTTCCATTATATTATCGTTAACATAAGCTTTTTCTCCCTAATATTCGATTCATATTCGGAACGTTCTATGTAATTTTCTTATGAATTATTCGTCAATATAAATCTCCGTAAATTAACTCCGTAAATTGAATTTAAAAAATCATATTTAACCGAATTCTATACGATCAAATGGATTAAATCTTTACGTGTGAAAAAATTATTGAGAAAACTTTATTGTTAATCTCTAATTATCCACCGTATCGAACATTCATCTTCAATATCACCCTTGGTAACTACATTATTGATCCTCGCTTTAAAATTTACAAATATTTTAAAATCTACGTAATTAATGAACTTGTCTATTCGACTATATCAATTCTATACCCTTTCTCGCTTGTTTGATTACTCATTCCTTGAGATAAATATTTCAATCTCGTCAATTTTTTTTTCTACATATCAGATATGGCTATTATGGAAATCCTGGATATAACAGTGGTTATGGTGGTTACGGTGGATACGGTGGATACGGTGGATACAACAGTGGATATGGAAGCACATTAGGCTATGGCGGTTATGGCGGTGGGTATACACCTGGTTACAGTGTCTATGATGGATATCTTGGTTACGGAAGAGGTAACTACGGATACGGAACAGGATATAGCGGATATGGAACAGGATATAACGGAGGATCAAGTTATGGATCATCGTACAATTTGAGAAACGATCCATATGGATATCGTAGCACTAATTATGGAAATTATGCCGGTTATCCATCCGGTTACAGAGGTTATTCTTAAAGTTTATCTTTGAGAATTGAAGAGAAAGTGAATTGTAATATTTTTTTTACAATATTTTTTTCATCGAAGATATTGCAAGAAAACATAACAACAGTATTTACCAATACCAGTTTAACTATGTATATTAGTTTATTAATCTTTTAATTAACTTGATAGATTGTAATTTTGTATTCGTGTCAATAATTTTATGTAATTTATGTATTAATTTATGTATAATAATTAATAATAATGAATAAAATTATGATTCGTTTAGAGTTATGAGAAGTATAGAAGGATTTCTATTTTGGAATTAATTGTGTTTGATTAAATTGTGTGTTGAAAGATTTAAAATGTTTCATGATTAGTTTTATTTCATAAAAAAAAATACATGATTCATGCTTATAAGGAACATTGGATGAACGCAACGTCAATATGTACAATTATATATAATTTATTAAAAATTTCGTCGTTCTTTATGCTACAGAAAAAGATACATATTACGTATCTTATATCCAATGTACAAATATAATTATTTCCTTAAAATATCGAGCATGTACAGTTAAATATTAATTCAAATTTTATAAAGTATTCCTATAATTTGGAAAATGTGTTTGAAATTTCTCCAATTATTATTCTGTACGTGCTCAATAGAACGTATTAGCACTTGTATAATCAATATTTAATCTCAAGCGTACATTAAGCATGAGAGCGCAATGGATGATTTCATTTCTCACGACGTTCGTATAATTTTGAATCTAAAAAAAAATTTTTATAATTATATAATTTATATCAATTTTTACATAATGCTCTCAACATCGAGGGAAACGAAATGGTATTCTTGAAATTAAATACTAAGCAATATAATAATTAAAAAATAAACTAAATATATATATATATATTCTTTTTGCATTATTATAGCTACTAAAAAAAAAAAGATTTACGAAAACATTTAAATTCAACATGATACAAATTTTGTATAAATGTTCCCATGACAAAAAATGTATAAAATGATACTAATACTTTTCCTTGCATTAACTTTAAGATTATTATGATTGTCGTATTCATTTTTGCTAACATGAAACATAAATCTTAATTCAATATAGAATATTATTAATAATTTAGTGCTTACAAAAACCAGAATTATGAAAAACAGAAACGTCCAACATTCAACGTTTTACCAATTACCAAATAAGTTAATATCGAAGTTAAAGCAGAGAAAAGTAAAAAACAGTCACGCTCTAATCGGCACATTATCTTTGGATAATCACAATCGAGCGTTCTGAACTGAGCGTAAAAAAAACTGTTACTATAATAAGTTTCAAATCCCTGAGTTCTAAATCCTAAGAAAATTGCATCCATTATTATTATATATAGATTGTCAAAATTCAATCAATAAGAGAGAATGATATTCGATCAATTTCTTACAATCTAGAACTTAAAACTATCGTTAGAATTCTTTTAAGACTTATCGCAAATCGTTTATAACATTCACAACTTATTATTTTTTACCTGATTTTTTAAGAACGCACAGATCATGATTATCTTCTGCGAGACGATGATCCTTTATTGGCGTTTGTGTCTCCTTTTGGCCATCCGTCAGCTGTCCAGCAGCTAATGGACGGGTACCGTTTGATCGTTTTACGAATCGTTTCTACGCGAACGCGTGGCTCCTTTCGAGTAACGATTTACAATCTGTAGGTTGCAATCGCACTCTTCATTTGACGTTCCGTAACTTTGCTCTTCTCCTTTCGATTTGACCGCGTGCTGAAACATTTAAAAAGCCAAGTTTCGCTTGTCGCAATGCCTCGCGAAGATTCTCTATATTGCCAAGCTGATTTAGGCTGACAAGCTTCGTCTCGACTCTCCTGTTTTGAGAATCGCATGCGTCGCATGCATATGGAACAGGCATTGCGGAGGGGAACATGTCTTTCATGTTTTGGGTGCTGTCCGTCACATCGTCGCCTGGACAGTACGGTACGAACACCACGGGAATGAAGCCAAGCTGGCCAATCAGGGGAATGGATGTCGTGCTCGTGATGGTTGCTGTATTATTGCTCGGCTCGACAAGATAGCAGGGACAGGTTTGCGGATCTGGCCCTATAGATTGCTGGTAGGGCTTGATGTTGATCGTGTTCGGTGGATGAACGCCGATCGCGGCGAGCTCGGGCTTTGATTCGATAGATTGCTCGGACAATTGGTTTACCTGTTTCGCGAACACGATATGATTTCCATTTGGTGGTTGATACTTTACATTGGCCTGTTGTCTGCGGTCTGTCTCTATTTGAATAACCGGTTCACTTATTTTAGTGACTTCTTGGGGATATTTACGATTTTCGCGGGAACCTTGTAATCTTCCTCGACTAGGGTATTTAACGCCAGTAGAGGTCCGAGAAGTTTGCGATATCACTTTCTGAATATCCTCATATTTACTTTGCTCTTCCTCTTCCTTATATTTACGTGATTCTTTTCTTCGCGTGTACATCAAAGAATTAATTTCATCTGCATTTTGATTCACTTGTCCTGACTGATAACCACGCGTCCTTGATTGGTTTTTTCTGAATTGAGCATCCTTTAAACCCAGGGGACTGCTTATTTTTGTTGGATATGCTAATACTGTGGACTCAACACTTTTTTCGTAATTTTCGTCAAGAGTGTGGTTATTAATATATTCTGAATTATACTTAGAGGATAATCGGTCTAGTTGCTTTTGACCAAAAAATGGATGGTTATCGACAGTCGTTGGCGTTGTAGGTTCATAGTATTTAATGGGATATTGAACTTTGATTGGTCCTTCATATCGAGGCCGTGTCGTTGGAGCAACACCAGGAACGTAATCCGGATCACCAGGCCATGGTCCATCCGGACCAGGGGATCCTGTCGGCCATGGACCATCAGGACCAGGGGGACCATCACCACCTATTCCTCCTACTCCTCCAACTGGGCCTCCGGGACCACCTGGACCTTCGGGACCACCTGGACCTTCGGGTCCGCCTGGACCTTGAGGACCGTCTGAACCATTAGGCCATGGACCGTTGGGACCATTAGGACCTATGTCACCAGATGGACCTCCAGGTGCGACAGGATATCCTGGATATGGCGGATATTCGGGCTGACCTAAAATTTAATAGTTATTTCTTTTTTAATTTTGTTCAAACTGCATTAGATAAAAAAATATACAACTAATTATAAATTATACCTGGCTTCGAAGAACCAGGATAACCATGATGACCCGGTTTGCTTGGTTTACCAGGTTTATCAGGTTTACCTGGGGTATCTGGAAAACCGGGAATTCCGGGATATCCAGGAATGTGTGATTGCGTACCAGGTGTCGTCCCAGGAATGCTGGGATGAGATGGCATAGGAAAACCAGGTCTATTAGGTTTACCAGGTTTTCCAGGAATACCAGGTTTTCCAGGAATACCAGGAATTCCTGGTGTACCGGGATATCCGGATGAGCCTGGAATACCAGGCCTGCTTGTTGTACTAGGATATTCAGGATGAGGTGGATAGGGTGGAATTCCTGGCGGTCTAGAAGTTTCCGGTTGTCCTGCTTGTCCGGGTGTTCCAGATTGGCTAGGATATCCAGGTTTTGGTGGAATTTCAGGATATCCTGGTTGTCCCGGTGTTCCTGGATATCCTGGTTGTCCCGATGTTCCCGGATATCCTGATTGTCCTGGTATTCCTGGATATCCAGGTCGATTAGGATACCCAGGTTGTGGTTGAGTTCCAGGTATACCAGGTGTACCTGGGATTCCAGGATATCCAGGTTGTCCTGGTTTTCCTGGTGTTCCAGGTTGGCCAGGATATCCAGGTTGACTAGGATACCCAGATTGTGGTGGAGTTCCAGGTATACCAGGTGTACCTGGGATTCCAGGATATCCAGGTTGTCCTGGTTTTCCTGGTGTTCCAGGTTGGCCAGGATATCCAGGTTGACTAGGATACCCAGGTTGTGGTGGAGTTCCAGGTATACCGGGTGTACCTGGGATTCCAGGATAACCAGGTTGTCCTGGTTTTTCTGGTGTTGCAGGTTGGCCAGGATATCCAGGTTGACTAGGATACCCAGATTGTGGTGGAGTTCCAGGTATACCATGTGTACCTGGGATTCCAGGATAACCAGGTTGTCCTGGTTTTCCTGGTGTTCCAGGTTGGCCAGGATATCCAGGTTGACTAGGATACCCAGATTGTGGTGGAGTTCCAGGTATACCAGGTGTACCTGGGATCCCAGGATATCCAGGTTGTCCTGGTTTTCCTGGTATTCCAGGTTGGCCAGGATATCCAGGTTGACTAGGATACCCAGGTTGTGGTGGAGTTCCAGGTATACCAGGTGTACCTGGGATTCCAGGATATCCAGGTTGTCCTGGTTTTCCTGGTGTTCCAGGTTGGCCAGGATATCCAGGTTGACTAGGATACCCAGGTTGTGGTGGAGTTCCAGGTATACCAGGTGTACCTGGGATTCCAGGATATCCAGGTTGTCCTGGTATTCCTGGTGTTCCAGGTTGGCCAGGATGTTCTGGTTGACTAGGATACCCAGGTTGTGGTGGAGTTTCAGGTATTTCAGGTGTTCCAGGATGCCCTGGTTGTCCTGGTGTTCCGGGAGATGCAGGTTGCCCAGGATATCCAGGTTGTGTCGGAGTTCCAGATATTCCGGGCGTTCCAGATGTTCCAGGATACCCTGGTTGTCCTGGTTTTCCAGGTGATCCAGGTTGCCCAGGATATCCAGGTTGTGGGAGAGTGCCAGGTATTCCAGGTATTCCGGGCGTTCCAGGTGTTCCAGGATGCCCTGGTTGTCCAGGTTGCCCAGGATATCCAGGTTGTGGTGGAATACCAGGTATTCCCGGGGTTCCAGGTGTTCCAGGATGACCTGGTTGTCCTGGTTTTCCAGGTGATCCAGGTTGCCCAGGATATCCAGCTTGCGGCGGAGTGCCAGGTATTTCAGGTATTCCGGGCGTTCCAGGTGTTCCAGGATGCCCTGGTTGTCCAGGTTGCCCAGGATATCCAGGTTCTGGCGGAGTGCCAGGTATTCCAGGTAGTCCGGGCGTTCCAGGTGTTCCAGGATGCCCTGGTTGTCCTGGTTTTCCTGGTTGTCCAGGTTGCCCAGGATATCCAGGTTGTGGCGGAATACCAGGTGATCCTGCGGTTCCAGGTGTTCCAGGATGACCTGGTTGTCCTGGTTTTCCAGGTGATCCAGGTTGCCCAGGATATCCAGGTTGTGGCGGAGTGCCAGGTATTCCAGGTATTCCGGGCGTTCCAGGCGTTCCAGGATGCCCTGGTTGTCCCGGTTTTCCAGGTGATCCAGGTTGCCCAGGATATCCAGGTTGTGGCGGAGTGCCAGGTATTCCAGGTATTCCGGGCGTTCCAGGTGTTCCAGGATGTCCTGGTTGTCCAGGTTGCCCAGGATATGCAGGTTGTGGCGGAATACCTGGTATTCCCGGGGTTCCAGGTGTTCCAGGATGCCCTGGTTGTCCCGGTTTTCCAGGTGATCCATGTTGTCCAGGATATCCAGGTTGTGGCGGAGTGCCAGATATTCCAGGTTTTCCGGGCGTTCCAGGTGTTCCAGGATGACCTGGTTGTCCTGGTTTTCCAGGTGATCCAGGTTGCCCAGGATATCCAGGTTGTGGCGGAGTGCCAGGTATTCCAGGTATTCCGGGCGTTCCAGGCGTTCCAGGATGCCCTGGTTGTCCAGGTTTCCCAGGTGATCCAGGTTGCCCAGGATATCCAGGTTGTGGCGGAGTGCCAGGTATTCCAGGTATTCCGGGCGTTCCAGGTGTTCCAGGATGTCCTGGTTGTCCAGGTTGCCCAGGATATGCAGGTTGTGGCGGAATACCTGGTATTCCCGGGGTTCCAGGTGTTCCAGGATGCCCTGGTTGTCCCGGTTTTCCAGGTGATCCATGTTGTCCAGGATATCCAGGTTGTGGCGGAGTGCCAGATATTCCAGGTTTTCCGGGCGTTCCAGGTGTTCCAGGATGACCTGGTTGTCCTGGTTTTCCAGGTGATCCGGGTTGTCCAGGATATCCAGGTTGTGGCAGAGTGCCAGGTATTCCAGGTGTTCCGGGCGTTCCAGGTGTTCCAGGATGTCCTGGTTGTGGCGGAGTGCCAGGTATTCCAGATATTCCGGGCGTTCCAGGTGTTCCAGGATGCCCTGGTTGTCCAGGTTTTTCAGGATATCCAGGTTGTGACGGAGTGCCAGGTATTCCAGGTATTCCGGGCGTTCCAGGTGTTCCAGGATGCCCTGGTTGTCCAGGTTTTTCAGGATATCCAGGTTGTGGCGGAATTCCAGGTATTCCCGGGGTTCCAGGTGTTCCAGGATGCCCCGGTTGTCCGGGTTTTCCAGGTGATCCAGGTTGCCCAGGATATCCAGGTTGTGGCGGAGTGCCAGGTATTCCAGGTATTCCGGGCGTTCCAGGTGTTCCAGGATGCCCCGGTTGTCCAGGTTGCCCTGGATATCCAGGTTTCCCAGGATAACCAGGTTGTCCAGATTGCCCAGGATATCCAGGTTGTGGCGGAATTCCAGGTATTCCCGGGGTTCCAGGTGTTCCAGGATACCCTGGTTGTCCCGGTTTTCCAGGTGATCCAGGTTGTCCAGGATATCCAGGTTGTGACGGAGTGCCAGGTATTCCAGGTATTCCGGGCGTTCCAGGTGTTCCAGGATGCCCTGGTTGTCCCGGTTTTCCAGGTGATCCAGGTTGTCCAGGATATCCAGGTTGTGGCGGAGTGCCAGGTATTCCAGATATTCCGGGGGATCCCGGTGTGCCAGGATGCCCTGGTCTTCCAGGCGTTCCTGGAGTTCCAGGTTGGCCAGGATATGCAGGTTGTGTTGGAGGTCCAGCTATTCCAGGTATTCCCGGGGTTCCAGGTGTGTCGGGTTGTCCGGGTTTTCCAGGTGATCCAGGTTGCCCAGGATATCCAGGTTGTGGCGGAGTGCCAGGTATTCCAGGTATTCCGGGCGTACCAGGTGTTCCAGGATGTCCTGGTTGTCCAGGTTGCCCAGGATATCCAGGTTGTGGCGGAATACCAGGTATTCCCGGGGTTCCAGGTGTTCCAGGATGTCCTGGTTGTCCTGGTTTTCCAGGTGCTCCAAGTTGTCCAGGATATCCAGG
This sequence comes from Apis cerana, assembly GCF_029169275.1. Classification (NCBI taxonomy): domain Eukaryota; kingdom Metazoa; phylum Arthropoda; class Insecta; order Hymenoptera; family Apidae; genus Apis; species Apis cerana. The sequence continues at coordinate 8,991,413 of NC_083863.1, forward strand.
TTGTGGCGCAGTGCCAGGTATTCCAGGTATTCCGGGCGTTCCAGGTGTTCCAGGATGCCCCGGTTGTCCAGGTTGCCCTGGATATCCAGGTTTCCCAGGATGCCCCGGTTGTCCAGGTTGCCCAGGATATCCAGGTTGTGGCGGAATACCAGATATTCCTGGGGTTCCAGGTTTTCCAGGATGACCTGGTTTTCCGGATGCTCCAGATTGGCCAGGATATGCAGGTTGTGTTGGAGGTCCAACTATTCCAGGTATTCCGGGAGTTCCAGGTGTTGCAGGATGCCCTGGTTGTCCTGGTTTTCCGGGATATCCAGGTTGTGACGGAGTGCCTGGTATTCCAGGTATTCCGGGCGTTCCAGGTGTTCCAGGATGCCCCGGTTGTCCAGGTTGCCCTGGATATCCAGGTTGTGGCGGAATACCAGATATTCCTGGCGTTCCAGGTGTTCCAGGATGCCCTGGTTGTCCCGGTTTTCCAGGTGATCCAGGTTGCCCAGGATATCCAGGTTGTGGCGCAGTGCCAGGTATTCCAGGTATTCCGGGCGTTCCAGGTGTTCCAGGATGCCCCGGTTGTCCAGGTTGCCCAGGATATCCAGGTGTTCCAGGATGCCCCGGTTGTCCAGGTTGCCCAGGATATCCAGGTTGTGGCGGAATACCAGATATTCCTGGGGTTCCAGGTGTTCCAGGATGACCTGGTTTTCCAGGTGCTCCAGATTGGCCAGGATATGCAGGTTGTGTTGGAGGTCCAACTATTCCAGGTATTCCTGGGGTTCCAGGTGTATCAGGATGACCGGGGTGTCCTGGTTTTCCAGGATATCCAGGTTGTAACGTAGTGCCAGGTATTCCAGGTATTCCGGGTGTTCCAGGTGTTCCAGGATGTCCTGGTTGTCCAGGTTGTCCAGGATATCCAGGTTGTGGCGGAGTGCCAGGTATTCCAGGTATTCCGGGCGTTCCAGGTGTTCCAGGATGCCCCGGTTGTCCAGGTTGCCCAGGATATCCAGGTTGTGGCGGAATACCAGATATTCCTGGCGTTCCAGGTGTTCCAGGATGCCCTGGTTGTCCCGGTTTCCCAGGTGATCCAGGTTGCCCAGGATATCCAGGTTGTGGCGGAATACCAGATATTCCTGGCGTTCCAGGTGTTCCAGGATGCCCTGGTTGTCCTGGTTTTCCAGGTGATCCAGGTTGCTCAGGATATCCAGGTTGTGGGAGAGTGCCAGGTATTCCAGGTATTCCGGGCGTTCCAGGTATTCCAGGATGCCCTGGTTGTCCAGGTTGCCCAGGATATGCAGGTTGTGGCGGAATACCTGGTATTCCCGGGGTTCCAGGTGTTCCAGGATGCCCTGGTTGTCCCGGTTTTCCAGGTAATCCAGGTTGTCCAGGATATCCAGGTTGTGGCGGAGTGCCAGGTATTCCAGATATTCCGGGCGTTCCAGGTGTTCCAGGATGCCCTGGTTGTCCAGGTTGCCCAGGATATCCAGGTTGTGGCGGAGTGCCAGGTATTCCAGGTATTCCGGGCGTTCCAGGTGTTCCAGGATGCCCCGGTTTTCCAGGTTGCCCAGGATATCCAGGTTGTGGCGGAATACCAGGTATTCCCGGAGTTCCAGGTGTTCCAGGATGCCCTGGTTGTCCCGGTTTTCCAGGTGATCCAGGTTGTCCAGGATATCCAGGTTGTGGCGGAGTGCCAGGTTTTCCAGATATTTCCGGGGTTCCAGGTGTTCCAGATGTGCCAGGTATTCCAGGTATTCCTGGTGTGCCTGGATATCCTTGTCCCGGTGTTCCAGGTTTGCCAGGATATCCAGGTTGTGATCCAGTTATAGTTGGATATCCTGGTTGTCCTGATATTCCAGGTTGGCTAGGGTATCCAGGATGTGCAGGTTGTCCCGGTGTTCCAGGTTTGCCAGGGTATCCAGGTTTTGATGGTGATCCAGGTGTTTCAGGTATTCCTGGATATCCTGGTTTTTCTGGTTGTCCTGGTTTTCCAGGCTTTGGTTTTTGAGATTGTTCAGGTTGTTGGGGATATCCTATAAATAAAATTTTTTTATTCTTTTTTTTCAATTTTTTCAATTTTGTATTTAATGTTGTATTTATATTTCTAAATATTCTTTTATGTTATATTTTATTTAGATATCTCATATAAATCTAAAGATGTAATGTTGTTTGTACCAGGTTTAATAGGATATTCCGGCGTTGGTGTTGGTTGGCTTGGTTGTATAGGTATTCCAGCATTACTTGAATCACTTGTTTCTGATTACGAATTATGTTAATTATATTTTGTATATTATAATATTGTAATAATTATATTTTATTTATGTCATATAAATGTTACCTTCTGGGATTGGTTTAGTGTTTGGTCCAGCATCTGTTCCATCGAATTGTCTGCATATTTCTGGAAAATATAGATCTCTCCATTCAGTAATTACACCTTTATGATCATGGTGATTATCGTTGTGTTCATGTTGTTCTGTATTATCTTCGTGATGATGTTCGTGTTCATGAAGAAACAATTCGACTGAATTTCCTGGTTGAACGACTCTATATCCCCAGCCATCACTAATGTAAAAAGTTGTTTTTAATTTTCCGTATGGATCTATATATCCATAGCATCCATATGTAATGTCATCCGGTCCACGCACTTCATGATGAAATTGTCCATTTGGACTTACTTGATAACCATAATTATATGCATCTAAGAAGAAAATTAATATATTTATATATTGTGAAAAAAATTCCTATTATAATTTTAATAATAAATTATATACTTACTGGAATAGAAATCTTGATTTAAATATTGACTTTTCTGATCATCTTTGATATTGAGTATTACATCTCTACTTTGCCTACTTCCTTCCTGCTGTGTGCATTGCAACAAAGACGTGGCAATTACCTGTTATAAATAAATGTGTAATTAATTTGATACTTTTGCTTTCATATTCATATCCTGTTTTTCAATTTAATTTCGATTTCGTTATAATTTTCATTATAAATATTGAAAAGTTTTTGAACAAAGCATTTCGTTTGATATTTGTATAATTACTTTGTCAACATCAGACATTAGTTAAAAAGAAAATCTGTCAATGCGTATTCTAATTCGTTCTTTGACAACTTGACTTTTGCCAGACTAATCTTGTTCACCTTTTAAAAGCTTAGCAAAAGTTCAGTAAGAACATGGCACGTCATTTTAAATGTCAAGTCAGCCATTTACTTCATAAATAATACATTTGCCGGAATATATTCACGCATCTACAGTCTTTTCTAAAAATTACTGCTCTTATATCTTTCAATTTTTTTATTTTCTTCAACGAATATTAAATTCGAAAATATAAAATCAACATTTCAATTCAATTGTTCTTCGATTTATTCTTATTTTTGAAAAGTTTCAATATATTCATTCTTATATATTTTTCATTAAGTATAGTGATATTTGCTCGAAAAATTCTTTTTAAAAATATTTAAAGTATTCACTGTTATCCTTTAAAACAAGATTATATTGTCATTAATTTTTTTCGTTTTCACTTCTAATCTTATCTTGAGCAAGCATCAAAAACTCGTGCCGTGCCATGATTAGCAACAGATTTTAATTTTCTCATGCTTAAAGTTCAATAAAAATCAACTTCTCGAGTTATTTTTTGCTAATTAGAGAATAAAAGAATAATAAAAAGCCTTTTTCGTTCGCATTGCCGTTTAGAATAATTAAAAGTAAAGGTCGCGCGATCTCTCGTTGGAACATCATCAAGTTTCGTAATCGGTAAACCTCTTAGGAAGATCGATATAATCGTTATTACGATTCAGTTGCTTTTAATTCCTCGAAATTTCACTGAAAATTAATTTCAGTCAATCAAAGCCGTAAAAGATTCACATTTATACGAATGCATCGTCGAGGAATAAAAAAAAAAATCAGTCAGATTTATTGCTTTGACTCCAGACATCCGTAGTGAGTATCATTGGAAGCTATTTTAACCGTGCTTCTTTTTTTATCCCGATTATTTTTACGACGTCTTGGAAATTGGTGTATAACTGCTGCACGATGATATGATAAAAAGAAGAAAAATAATAATATAACGAGATTGCGCAATTTTTATTGCTTCTCGCTCGTCATCGCGTTACATGAACTTTCTTCCACTTTACGATGAGGTCGCTTCCTCGCCAACAAATTGCAATGGCGGTTATCGCGGCGAAGTGAAGTAACAATACGACACAATTAACAATTCAAAATTTTACTCGATGGATCATTCAAATGTTTTTTTCCACGTTTTATTAAATTTTCTCTACGGTTGCGGTTGCAAAAAACATTTATGTTGCATTTGATGAAGATTATGAGGTACTGCAAGATATCTCCAAGAGTATAATAAAAGAGAGCTTCTAAAGCTTAACCGAAAGCGTAATATCAGTTGAACATAGTTTAATGCTGAATGTAGTTGTAATGTACATTCCCTCTTGAAAAATTCATATTAACAGCGAACGCTCTTGCAGCGGTAAACGGTATCGTCCGAGGATTTAAAATTGCGTTAAATGGATTGTTTGAATTATTTTATTCCCAATGTCCACATGTGTAAGCCAAAGTGAAATCTCGACGAAGCATTCGCGTTATATCTCCTCGAATTCGATTGAATAAATTCTAGATTCCTATTTGCTCATGTGTTATTACGAATCGATGATGGATAACAATTGATTAATTATCAATATTGCTTTTATCTTCGATTGTTTGCGTGTTAAGAATTAGAAATAATAAAAATATAGTAATAATTAAATGTAAATAATACGTTAAGAGGATATTTAATTACGTTCGTATACCAAAAAGTGTCTAGTTAATAGAGATATACGATTAATAGAGATATTAACACATCTTCTTTCATTTGTGACATTAAAACACATAAAGATTATCAATTTGTAATCGATGATTGATGATTTGTTCTGTAACCAGGTTCTACCCACTTGAGAAATCCAATTAAAATGCTACTTTACGCTTCACGAACCCTGTTCAGAGCGAATCCTATTCAATCAGATTAATGATACCTCTGTACCGCTTCTGATATGTGATTTCTCTTATTCCAGTTGTAATGTGATGATTTATGCTTGGCAAAATGTATGACAATAAGACCGTTGTGTAACAAAATACAAATTGGCATTGGACTGGTATGAATTATCTGCTTGATAAAAGATTACAAGATCGACGCAAAAAAAAAAAAAAAAAAAAATACTTGCATAAAATATCCATTCACAGACGCTGTGTTACGATGATTTTGGAACGATGTGTTTGGGTCGATCGAATGGAAGATTGATGGTAAGTAAGTTGAATTTTTTGCAATTTATTTTTTCGTAGAAATTCAATCTCATTGATGTGTACATTATGCTTTTTAAAGAGATCCTAACATCATCGATCACGAGAAACGGATAATCGCTTTAAAAATATTTCCGTAGATAGAATAAAAAATTCAACAATTGTGATTCTACGTATAAAAATAAATCGAAAAAAAAAAGAATATTTAAGAATTTATTTTCATTTAAGAATATCGAATTTGGAAATCTGTCTGCATCTAGTTCGAATTTCTAATCTCTGGATACAAGTGCATCGTTAACAGAATATTGTTCGTTCTTAAAATTTCTTAGTTTCCAAGAAAATTAAAAAAATTAAATTTGAAAATTTATCGAATACATACTGACCTGATCATTCAATTTTTATATTATTATATTATATAAAGAGCTCGAACAAAAAAAAATTGTCTAATTCGAAGTACCGTGACACATACCACTTTCTTTCCTCTCGAACCTTTGCTCTGTCATTCGAGTCCCACTTGAAAGTAAATCGTATCTTTTCGCTCGACACGTTCGAGAAATCAATCGTGGAACCAGAACCACGCGTAGTTTCACCCATGAATAATAATCGAACAAAGCCGATGCTTAAAAATCGTGGACGCGCAGTCGTGAACGGGCCGAGGTCGGCCTAAATCATCGTCAAAAGTGGCACGGTATCCTGCTAGGACGTCCTTTCCCGCCTGATCGATGATGTCAGAGCCGAGCTTCGTGGTCGTCGTTCCACCCACGAAAAGGGAAAGTGAGAGATCCCGAGGAGCTCCTCTTCCCAATGACACGGGACGCAGATGGGTCTGCATCGAGGCATCGCCTCTATGCACCGAGAAAGGTTAATATATGCTAACATTCGACCTGCCCCGCGCTTCCAATCAACACTCGCCTCATGGATGGATAATTTCAATGGTATTTCATGCTGGCGTGTTGCGATATTTTTAGGGGACAATGGTAAATCAACGATCGGGACCGAGATGATTCACAAAAGATGATTGGAAGACGGATCCGTCTAAGTGTCAAGTCGTTAACATCTTGACGAGCGAACCTGTATGAAGGATGAGCGAAGATTTCATTGGGTCGAGGATCGAGAAAGAGAGTTCAGGAGCGAAGAAAGTTGATGGATCACCATAAGGTTGATGGAGAGCGGCTGTTGGTCGTTGATTAAATACGATTCTCATTTTTATTACCCGATTTCAATTCGTTTGTCATTTTTCTTTTTCCTTTTTTTTTTCTTTCGTGTATTTCTCGAATTAATGTTAGCTTTTATTAGAAGAGAATTTAATTGATTAAGGAATTAAAAAAGAAATTAATAATGGAGAATATGAGAAATAGATTTTTCTTATTCGTTATTGGAAGTCAATTATCCGGGAAGGTGAATCAAGTTTTGATTTATTACCTATGTTCGAAAGATTCGCATCTCGCAAAAAGATGTTTTCGATTACGTTTTAAAGTAGCCATCACAAAATTAACATTCATTTATCAAATTTTTTTTCTCCATGTAAAGATATTATAAACGTTGCTAAATGTTTTTCATTACCTGTTTAATTAATTTCTATGAAACATTAACGTGCTACTATAATATCTAAATTATTTATAAATTGCTAGAATTGATCTTTTAAAAGGAATTCTTATTAAAATCTAATTACGATTCTCAATATCGTATCACGTATCAGAGATTACATTGTAATCGGAATGGCATGCTTATCGAATACAGATTATCGAATTATGGAAAGATGTTTATCGAATAGAGCATCTGAAATTACAGTGTGCGTTTCGTATATAAGTCTTCGCGAGATTAAGCGTGAAAAAATTCGCGATTGCAAAGCGAAGGAACGTGTATATACACGTGACAAGTATTATCTTAGACGATTGATCTCCGAGAAAAGCATTTTGCATATCGATAGAAGGGAATCTATGATTGATTAAAAATAAAAATCACGTATATTTTGATATTAATATTATAAGAATTTATTAGAACGAGAAAAATATTAGGAATTCATTTTTTTTTTTGCCATGAAAAAAATCATAAAATTGTAAAAATTATATTTCCACACCCATATACGTCTATATAGATAATATAGATAAATATTTTACGATATTGATAATTGGGAATTATTAATATATATGATGATCGATATACTTTTTTTTTCTTGCCTAAAATCTTCATTTTGTAAAATTTGTTTGGATATATTTTGTTCGAGATACACAACTTTGATTTATTTCAATCATACGTTATCAAACGTGCAAGAAAAATTTTACGAACATATTTTACGTTATACAAAAATTTTTTAAAAGTCTAATTAATAAATAGAAATTTGAAAGAAATTCGAAAGAAAAATAGAGATATTTGGAATATTAAATTCTTGAGGGGTTTTTGCAATTTGATTCGAGACGATCGGAATCGAAAACGGAAGAAACGCGATTAGTCGGTAGTTCGTCGGTTGTTCTGATAACACAATCACGTATAAAATCAAACATTCGTTAATAACCAAGGTTTTTTGTGCACAGTATCGCGATTAAAATTGCAGTCCGCTCGGTGGAATATAACACGAAAGCAACATTTGATATCCTCACCTCGCTGTTTCTAGTCGACGACTCGAGCATTGAAAAATTTGAAAATGAAATATGTTAAATAACGAATTTTTGATTGAATTAATTGTGCGTCGCGAATAATTCTTCGAATATTTTAAAACAATTTTTCGGGTTTCGTTTTAAATAAGTGATTCGTTACTTTTTAATAATTCGTCTTTTTAAATCGTGTTTACAAGCCTCCGGCTTCTGATGACTCCTTGAAAATGGGAACGCAGATTCTTGGACCAGAACAGCGATACTAGTGGTTCAAGGTAAGAAATTGTGCCCATTCATTACTTCCATACGCGGTACCTTCTTACTTACGAGCGACACTAATAGTTTTCTTATTTATTTATTATGCATGAATGTTCGAATCGCGTTCCAACTATCGACATTTAAAAAAAAAAAAAAAGGAATAAATAAATATTTTCCAAGTTTGCTCCAATATTGAGAAATCGATCTAAGAAGAAACGCGCGTATATATTTGAAGCCGAAGATAAAATTATAAAATTATAAGAAATAAAATTTTATGTCTCTCACTCGAGAGATATGTCTTAAAAAGAATTTCTTCGAATTAAAAACGAAAAAATAATTCTCGGTTTAATTAACGAGTCGATAACGTCCTCCTCCCGATCGATTGCTACCAATTTTTAAAACTTTCTCCTTCATCGTATATCGCACGATCTCCGGCCCGAATGAAGTAACACAATATATCGAATATTGTCCGCGACTTTTCCCCGGAAAGTGATTCGAAACATTGCAAAACGCGAGGAATCGTGTGTTACACGGTTATGAAAAAAAAAAAAAAAAAAAAAAGATTACAAGCGTGTGCAGGATCTTCGAAATCGTTATTGCCAACAGATATATCGTTAATTAAAGCGTGTGAACGTATAATGGTTACAATTTCTTCTCTCTGAGAAAGAAGAAACGGCCGCCTGTAAAGATTGCGACTGTTTATTGCGCAATCGCTTTGTACCACGAAACGCGCTACTCTATTCATGCTTGTTCCGTTCTCCGTTTTCATTTACTCGGTCATTTGCATACAGATGTTGCGCTTTTACAGGTATAAGATAATTATTACAGAATTAGAAACGTAGAAAGAAATGTGAAAAAAAAAGAAAGAAATTAATAAATAATTTAATAAATAATTATTTATTTATCCAAATAGATTTTTTTAACACGTTGCAAAACCAATCGTGTAATTGAATCTTTTTTAACGAGTTTCATAAATAGTAATTAAATTTCGCTAGTAGGATAATTAAGAGTTACAATAGAACCTGTTTATTTTCTTAATTCGATTCCTAATAAAGAGACTGTAATTCCCGTTCGCACGGGATATAAAGTGGCAAAATAATTAGAAATCTCGCGATCCTGAAACGATTCCAAATTTTCACGCCTTCGAAATTCCAATTCGCGGCACAAATTTTACAAGTTGCAACTGTTCTTTCAAAAATATATTGATCAGGAACCGTGACTTTATTTATACTCAGAACGAAGTTGATCGCAAAGCTATGTCCCTCCAAATCGAAAATTACACACGATCTTCTCAAAAATGGAATCAGCAACGACGCTTGTAGGATTCGTACGAGCGACATGTCCTAGCGCGATTGTGTATAAGCAACCCTTGAATGCCAGAGACGAGAATTGGCCCGAGGCTTGCCCCTGCATCTCGAAACACGAATATATCGGCGCATCATCATCATCCGTATTCCAGTGAAAGTTAGCGACGAGTTGCGTAATGGAACGTCGATATCGCTCGAGGCCAGGCCTGCGGCCCAACGATCGTTTATCTTCAGGTTTGCCCGTGTTTCGATTCGAGGAGATACACAACCGAGTTTAGGATGATTCAGATCGGTTTTCTATTCGGTGAAAGTTCGCGCGAAATTCATGGACGAACGAGCGTTGGACGATTGATTGGAATTGTTCGGGACTAACGGCGGGTTAAATGGGGATAATCGCAATGGGGAGAAGATCTCGCTTGGAAGAGAAATAAATTAACAAGGTAGGTGGTTAACAACGTTGAAAATTTCTCTTAAACTATTTCGACAATTTGCATTCGAATTATTGGCGTATCTGGTGTCCTCGAAAGGACGGTTGTTCCTTCAAAAATATATAGAGATAAGAATCGAGAAAGGGATGATCTCTCGCGACATCTAATCGCTCCTCTTTTTCCCCCTTTCCCCCCTTCGTTCATCAACGTAATCGTACTAATTGTTGGCCGAAACAATGGCCGGTTGCGGGAGAGAAGCAATTTAATATCAGAAGGTCGGCGGGGATATTACCGAAACCAGATGGAGGCGGTTTGCATTATTGGGAGGATTACGAAAAGAAAGTTGGCTCGATAGGATCTACACGGATTCATTGTCAGTTGTGGAGGTCGTGGCGAGATGTGTGCGAGGGTTCAACAACGATGGCCGCTTGTTGCGGCTTTGTGGTTTCCTCTAATCCGAGGGGGGACGAAACGAGAATAAATTAATTTTATTTCGTGCAAACAAGGAAGTTCGAAAAATTAAATTAGATAAACAGATATGACAAGTATCGAATTTTCGAGCGATTAAAAAAATTGTTTGCAATATTTTTTTTATTCTCTTATAAATCTGACTATTCTGTTGTCCATGATATGATATTTCGTATTACGACATTCGAGTGTACAACTCTTTCACTTTCACCGTTTGAATAAAAATAGAATAATTTTAGAGGATTAACATATATTCGTATCATCCTACGAGCAATCTTCGATTGCTGTGTAACACTTTTTCCTTTCACGTTCACAGAGGTTACGAGTTCTCTCCGTAAGTTTTTTTTTTCTCCTTTTCGTAGCTTTATCTCATTCGATATTAAAAAAGACAGATCGACAGATATAATTCTTTAAGAACGCCGCTTATACGTACTTTGAATCCCTTGAAATTGCTTAATGTCTCGCGTTCCAACACAATTACAACGTTATTGATCGCACCGATCCATAAATTCTTGCGGACATTTAGTAGGGTTTCGTATCGGTTTGAAAGGAAATTATTACGATTTCCCGGATATAGTTTATCGCAATTGAGATGTAATCGAACGTGCTGTTAAATCGTTTTATATTCGAAGCTTATATATATATATATATATCGTTCATATCGATCATTTGATACGATCAATTTCATTAAATCCTTAACTCGATCGAACGTTCATCATCTCGCGAGAAAGAAGAAAAGGGGGGGAAAGAAACTCGAAAGCAATCTCTTTATATGGAAGATGTTAGTATTGCATGATATTTTCCACGATGGAGTTAAAAGGGTAATCATAATTGTGAGCGTATCGATCATCGGTCACTCTATAAATCATCGGAGCATAATTACCTCCTCGTGATATTAGCTTGGAGAAAAAAAAAAAAATAAACGTTCCTCCTCCAAGGCGAGAGGGTAGCCTTTTGAAATCCACGTGGTCGGTGCTCGTGACGAGCGTCGTTCCATTAAGGATCTGTCTTTATGACCAAGTTGACTCGTCTGGACAACGAATCAGGTGCGTTTGCAAATTACAAATTAGCTTTTACCAGAGTGTCAGCAATCTCTATTCTATTTATATCGTCTGTGGCAATAATTTCGATAAAAATGTCAATTTTACCTTCACCGGTGTTAAAGAATTGGTGATCAGGTGCGAGAGAAAATTGCGAATTATTTACTTTCTTTGTGCGTTTTTCTTCGTAAGATTTTTTTTTTTTAATGTTCACTTCTAATCCATTCGATTAAATCTTACGACCAATACGATTATTCGCGAATTTTTAAAATTTTACGACGAATTATATTTTCTTGGGATATTTTGATTTTTTTTTTTTTTTGGTGGAAGAGAAGAAAGCAAAGGGTAGTGGGTAGAAGGAAGAGGGAAAAATTCGCAATTGAAATTGGCGGGCCAAGCGAAATTGCAAATTGCCGCACGTACTATCGCAGAAGCGCAGCATACGAGCAGCTGCGGACCGGAACAAATTAGCTGAGCTTTTGTATTTAACTAGCCGTATCAAAGCGTTAAACGCTGTATCTCGCCGGATTTGTAAACAGTACAAACGGATTGCATCTGGAGATAATTTCTGAAGATCGAAGATAGGGATGGAGCGGCCTATAGTTCAACCGGTAGTCGTCAATCATTGCCAGACTTTCGATAGAACGAAATCCTATTCGTGGAATGGAAGTTTTCCCCGACAGATGAGCAAGATCTTCTGTTAACCATTGACCGGCTATTATTTCACAAGCCCTTTCTTTTTTTTTTTCTTTTTTCTTTTTCTTCTCCCCCTTTAACTCCCTCTTACACTCTCGTCGATCATTTATCGCGCATCTTAATATCGATATTAATTATTCTCGATCGATGTCGAACAATCGTTAAGAAGATAGACATTTTCTATTGTTGAATTTCTATTTTTAATCCTTGTAATATTGCAATTTATATTTTAATTCCAGGCGGATGGATGCAGGTTCAGTACGATAACGTGACGAAGAATTTCTTGCGATTATTTTATTCCAGTTTAAAATATTATAAATATATTGGATTAGATTGGATAAAACAGAATTGAAATAAAAAATTCTGTTTCATAGTTGAAATATTGTAACGTGTATTTTATATTCTAGTAGATTTTTGTGTATTTGTGAATTTTTCATATGTGCATAAATTTCCACAATTTAATGATAATTGTTTATATTGTTTATATTGAACAATTCTCCTTTCCAATCAGAATTCGCGGCTTTGCTTCTTAACGTGATTTCAGACAATTCCGATAATTCCGACAATTAATTTAATGTTATTTATCGCAACGATTCGATATTATTTATTAACACATTCAAACAAAAACGAAGAAAACAACGTAACAAATACTTTTGCATCAAAATAACGCTGCATCCATCGAGGATTAATTAATTATCGTTTCCCGCCGATTGTTTTCCCTATTTGCGCACAACTATTCGCGTAAAAAAAAAAAATTCGAGCAAAAATCGAGAATAGATAACGTTAACGTAGCTACGAAGAAGAAGAAAAGAAAAAACCAGTCTAATTTATATGCGAATTTATACGCGAGCAAGCAGATAATGGAGAGACGCCGCGACGACTTGACGTGCAGTCGAATGCATCGAGTCGAACGATGGTCGAACAGCCACTGATCTCGCTACTCGCGAGCACAATAGCGTTGCCGCGTTGTGGCATTGGGAGAGTTATGAATGAAATGTAGTGCAACGACATTGGCGAGCGAGTGGCAAGATCAATGAAACTCGGCGCCACGCATCGATCACAGCCGAGACGCGGCGTTCTATCGCGCTTATTATTACACTCGCTCGTATGTACGATCGTGATTCGTTTGGATTCGCGTATACGTACGGCGCATTCGAAATATAACCGAAAGCAAGGTGTAACGACCCTGAAAGAAGCGCCGTCTCCACTCGACACTCGTGTGGCTGGCATCGGTACGTAGCTGGTTTATAATTTGGGTATTTGCGATTCGAATATCCCTACGAATCGATATCGTGATAAGAATTATAATAGATAGAAATTAAAAGAAATCAAAAAAAAGATAAAAATTTTCTCGGCAGCGAATGAACGAAAGGATTGAATTCTCTTTCTTTTTTGGGGGGATAAAAAATGCGGTAATATCGTTGGTTTTGCGCGATTTTCTATTTGCAGTCGATTCGACGTATTTATTTCGCAATTCGTTGGTAGTTGGTCGCGACGTGGCATGAATCTCGCTTTCATCCAAGACAACTGACGCAGGTGTTAAACGCCTATCATCGCTATATTTACGTGATGGATACTACTAGTGCGGGGGATTATTGAGCTAAAAACGGCTTGCTCAAGACTCGAGATCGATGATCAATTTTTTTTTTAAACGAAAAAAATGTAAAAATTTTTAATTATCGAAATTATTGATCTCGCGATTGATGAAGAGAAAATTGTAAAGCGATTGAAAAGCTTGTTTCTGATATTTCCAAATCATTGTAATTATAATATATGATCATAAATGAAGCAGAATCGAAGATTCGTTCCAAATAAAAGGATATTGACGCACAATTTTCAATTAATACGTAAAGTTTTCGAATTATTCTGTGCACTTTTCACTTAAAAGTGAAAAGACGCGTTTTCCACCGCGAAATATGATCATAGAATCACGTTATAAAAATCATTTCATATGCGGCATACCGGTTGGTCGCGCGAATACAATTGAAACTTTAATTAAAAGTTTATTAATTATTAATTAACGAAATTATATTTTCCGAATATAATTCGCACAAATAATTTGTGGCCACGAAATAATTTTCGACGAACGAAACGGTAACGAAATTCTATTCAATTTTTAATCATGTTTCGCAATTGATCAAAAACTTTACAAAATTAATCAGTTTTATCCGATTCGAAACGGAAACTCAATATATCGCCTATCGATAAAATTAAAATACTTTTACATCTAGTTCACGGTCAACTTCAATCTCTGTTGTCAATTTAAAATTTAGATATACGATATACGATATAATTTATCCGAATAAAACCACTGTCAGATAAAAAAAAAACCCGAGCAATCCACTTTAATTTCTATTTAACCCACACTTGTTCCTCATCCTCATCCTATCACACCGATCCTCTCACCCTCGCGTGATCTAACTCGAAGAAAAGTTCACTGACTCGAAAAATCCAAAATCCGAAAGTTAAAAAGAAAAGAAAAGAAAGGAAAGGAAAAGAAAAAAGGAAGAAAAATGAAGAAACAAAGAAATTTAAAGACCAAAGAAAAAAAGAAAAAAGCAAAATGAAAGAAAGAAAAGATGTCGGTCGCACTCGTGGTCGGTCCTTGGTGGTATATGGGGCACGTACCAGGGTGAAGAAAGCGGCGCGCACACGGCCAAACATCCTGCCACCGTCCGCTTCCGTTCAGCAAGCCATCGTCCCAAAGATCTCGATCCCGTGCAAGATGATGATCTCTTCGGATTCGTACACGCAGTGCGCCGTTCGAACTGAAAGACTGAAGACGTAGCCGGCAGAAGAAGGCTTATATACAGGGTGGGGGTCGGCAAGAGCAACCGACCAACTTGGTGCCCATCCTTCTTGGTGTCTTCTCTTTTCCCCATTCTTCTCCGTTTCGACTCCTTCAGGGATAATTCTTGCGTGCCCCCCACCTCACCGCCCATCCCCATTATCGTACCGTGGTGTCGTGATCCTTGTTCGTCTTGGACCTTCGTCTTGGACCCTTCCGCTCGGCCGGGGAACGAGTCGTGGAACGTGGTACGATCGTTCCACTCTTCGTTATGGTTATGCGGTATGACGATGAGTTTGGTAAAGCTTCTTCTCTCTTTTCTTCTCCTCTTTCCTTTCCTTTCCTTTCCTTCTTTTTTTTCTTCTTCTTCTTCTTCTTCTTCTTCAAGGAAGAGCTCCCTTGTCGGGCTTCTTACTTGGTTACTTGGTGAGTCCAAAAAAAAAAAAAAAAAAGAAAAGAGAGAGCAGACGGGTGGTTGTTAAACGGAACGAGAGGAGGTGTGCTATGGATGAATGATCGATGGGTATCGAGGGAATGTAAATTCATCGATATATTTTATTTTTATTTCGATGGTTTTCATTATTTTTGCTGCGGAGGATGGGACGTGGTGGGTGGGTAACAAGAGGTTTCATTCGCGATTCACCTTGGAAGAAACGGGTTACCCTCTTTTCGAAGAACGATCATCCTCTCGATATTCTTATTTTTTTCTTTATTCTATCGTTTCTTTTTTTTTTCGCTCCTCAAATATAAAATTATACCAATCATCACCAGCTTAAATCGCCGCGAAAGATACAATTTATCGTCGTTATATTTATTATAAATATGTATGGTTGGAATAACGAGACGAAAAAATTGATCGTATCCGGAACGATTCGAAATTCTTTTCGGGATCACCACGTAAGATTCGTGATTCGATCCGTGACGCGTGGCCTTTCCAGCCATTCGCAAGGACTGTGCAGGTATTTCGCAGGTGGGACGAGGCGCGACGATGAATCATCTCGTTAAGGATTCTCGAGAAATTCATTTCTCGTGTCCGATTCATCGTTTCATTTCGTAGGTAAACGCAATTGGGGAAGGCCGCGGAGGATTCACGACCAATGAACAGGGAGCAGGATTCCTTCTCACCGCGATCCACGACTTTATATAGTCGCTTTGCGCGTTTTATTTTCGCGCGCAGCTGCAATTTCTGCATTGCAATCGTCTCGTTACGCTCGAGGTTAATTCGAGGTTAAACGAGACAAAAACTAATCCAAATGCCGTGGACTTATTGTGGACAAACGATCAATTAGATCGATTGAGACGTGGTTATTGAAGTATCTTTTTCCCGAGAGATCCTGTTCAATTTCTATAAAAGGATTCGTGAGTAGCTTTGTAACAATTCAATCGTTTCAACGAGCAGAAATCGTTTCCGTTCCGCGTTCAGATAAAAAAAAATGTGGAGGCAAAAGTGGCGCCAAATGCCATGTTAGGCCTCTTTCGAGGCCTTGAACGAAATTAACGGTGATTCCTTGGAAATCAAGATTAGTCGCCTTTAAACGTTCGGATTGGAAGTGGAAGTAGGAAGTCGTTTAAAGGTCTGTTGATTCTAGATTCAACAATACTCTTTCAACTTCTCTTTTTCAAAATTTTGTTAAATGCGTTGGATATCGTGGAAATATTAACTCGAAGAGAATTATATTTGAAACGTAAATGCATTTGCAAATCTATTGCGGTTCATCAGTGAAAACGCGGTTCTACAGTGAATACGAATTTTCCATCGTTGTTATTATTATGCTATTATATATCATCGTATTCAAGCATAATAAAATAAATCTTCCGCTCTTTCGAACGATACACATTTTAATACAGAAAATATATCCCCGTGAAAATTTTGTTTATTAAATGTTAAACTTCTTAAAATTCTAATACTTTTACTAATATTGTCGTCATATTCGAAATTAACGGGATAAGTCTTTCATTCTTTCGAGCAACGAAATTACTGTTAAAAAAATATCCTAGAAAAGAAAATCTCCATTAAAAATTTTAATCTTGTTAAAATTTTAAAAAAACTTAGCGATTCGTCGCGTTGCATAGGATCCATCGATATATAAACATCAATATTATCCGTGTCGGTGGGGAAAGCTCGACGCTGGTATTTCTTACGTATGAAGTTCAATTAGCGAGTCAAGAGTCGCGAATATTACGCGCCGATTGCAAGTCGGTTTGATGTAACGAACGGAATAACGTTCGGAGGAGAAGAGCGGAGCGGAGTACGCGCCTTGCATAACTCGAATTTCAGGCGTAAACCTTGACTTTAAAACTGGCCGATGCCTGTTGCACTTTCTTCGCGATCGGACACGCTTTCCTCCACGCGTTATCGATTATACGATGTTTCCATTTCGCACGATATTTCGATTTTACGATCCTCGAAGTTACGTACATCGTCGTACGATCTCTTTGTAAAAAAAAAAAAAATTTGATGTTAAACGAGAAAGGAAAAAAAAAAAAGAAAAAATGTGCCTTTTTAAATAAGATTCAAATGTTACATCGATATTTAAACAAAAAGGACGGGGATTTGTTGCTCGAATGTGAGAAGAAACAATATTCATTCATCATAGTTTCATATTGTAAGAAGAGGATATATTGGAAGAAAAAGGCAATAAAGGAGGTTCTAAACAATTTCTTAGGACTTGCAATTTTCTCTGTCTCGAAACGTATCCACCTCCAATTCTTCCTTTCCTTCCATTTGTATTTTCAATTTCAAAAAATTACATTTATCGTCATCGCTTTGCCGTTTCGCAAAATTTATGCCGCAAATTTGCGTTAAAGTTCAATCAAACTTGGAGAAGAAGAGACAAGCGGTATTTTCTAAATTTAGCATTAAAAATTTCCATCATAACAATTTTCAATGTATTTAAAGTACATTTTTTTTTTGCCTCTTCCTTTTTAAACTTTTAAACTTGATCTTTTACCAGTCGTTATTAGAATTCCTCTTCCTCTCCTTTTATTCGACGACCGTGAAATTAGATAATTGGTTATTCCGGACAGAGAATTTCTCCGAGCGTGGCATTTTTTTTTCTTTCTTTCTTTCTTTTTTTTTTTTTTTGAAAGTTTTCGAATAAAATCTACATCGATTCGTGCAACTTTTCGAAACCAAAGGAATTTATGAATATGATTAAAAAGAAGTATCGAATATATCAAAACGTAACATAATTTTCCATAAAAATTTAAAGATGGTGAAAAAATTCACTTATCGATCACGCAAAGACGCTAAATATCTACTTGAAATGCTAATCGCGATGCTAACACCATTACACGGACAGCTTCGCAACAAATTCACCATTAATCCGGCAACACTATATTTTCACTTTCGTACTTTTCCCTCTTCCTATTCCTCGACTTAACTTTCATTTTTCCCCCCTTTTTTTTTTAAATAAAATTAAATTAAGTAAATTTTTGTCTCTTAAAAAAGAAAGAATTTCTGTTGTATCCATATACTATTATATAATTAACTCCTTGCCGATTCACCAATTTATTTTCCTTATCTCACGAAAAATTCTCTTCTCTTCTCTCTCTCTCTCTCTCTCTCTCTCTCTTTCTCTGGTATAAATAATATATGTATATATAGGCACCTTACCACTTACTTTTCTCAGTAGAACTACGAATCTAGAAATCATAAAGGCATAGATACAGAATTTTCCCTATTATCCCATCACACCTACGTCACGCCTTGTATTTGCATCCCCCCATTGTTTATTTTGGAAACGTGCAATCTATACAAATGTACAAACTACGTAGCGACACTTAGCATAATAACGTTACCACGGCACCACGGGTCAGCAAAACCAGGTAGCCAAATTCACATGTTGTCCCACATTTCGATATTCGCATTATCATTCGACCTTACTCGAGCTCGATCATCACGATCCAGACAAAGACAGTTGGATAGCGCGGTTTCGTTTCGAACGAAAAGTTCCCACTACTTTTTTCTCCCTCCCCCTCTTCCCGATTCGATGATCGCCGATTCTTTTCTCTGTGCCGTAAAGCCGACCGGTTTTTCTCTCCCTTTCTTTTCTTTCTTTTTTTAATGTATACAGATTTGTGTTACAGATTTCGTTCCCGGACACGGCGAAAATCCTCCTCCGACCGTTCTAATTTCCCTCTAATGATTTCGACCTGACAAAATTATCGGAAATCCTAGCTCGAATACGATTATCCGTTGGCTTTGCACGCTGCTCCGCACTTGCCAGGTTTGAGTTAAGGGGGGTAATTCAAAGAGGGAGAGGGGGAGTAATAGGAAAATGGAAGGCTCGTGAGAGGGTATTGTATCGTGATCGTACGATTAATATAATTGTTAATTCATTTCTCGAATTTTTCTTTTTTTCCTGTTCCCTAACCGATTAATCGCTTCGTTCGTTATTATTGAATAATAACAATAATTATCGCGAGATTATTGTTACAATAAGGAGATTTATAAAGTATTGCATTTTAATAATCACCTTAATCTCTTTGAAGTTTGAATAATCATTTGTTCAATTTATTCGGATACTGAGTCGGGAAGTAAAGTCGGATAATTAACTCGAAATTTAATTATTCCATAACGTAAACGTAATAACGAACTGACAGTTTCAATTTGCGAGTAATGAGATACGCGATGTTTAAATCTACGACGACAAATCGATATTGCAATCATTGCATATAAATACGGTTTCTATTCTAAATATAACAAATTTTTTCGCACTTTTGCTTACCCATTGAAAAGCTAACGCGTTTTTCATCGCATTTCATCCTAGCAAACCATTTTATCGCCGGTATCTATGTATATTCCTCCATATTTGCATTGTACTTTTTCCTCACAACGTGTGAAATGTTGAAAAAAAAATCGAAATGCTAAAAAATACAAAAGAAAATTATCCATATAATTCGATGCGTTTCTTATTTTATCCATTACAGTTGTTATCCGAGGTATGTGTCTTCTTTGACAAGAATTAATGGACAAAAGTCCGTGGCAAAAATAGGGATATGAAGATGGACGGGGGAGGAATAACGAAGAACAAAACTTGGACGAGGAACGAAGGCCGATAAAACATGAAGAATCGATATTGGTTAAGCAACAAATCATCTTTTTCTTCCTGTTACGTTTAAATTGACATGATAGAATGGGAAAGTTATCTCATGTTATATATAATATACCTCGAAGAAATTAGTTTATCATTTGTTTCGCGTTCCAAATTTGCTCGTCTAATTAATTAGTTTAGAAGTAATAATCTACAAATTAATAAGCAAAAAAAAGAATATGTAAGAAATTTGGAAGTTTCAAAACGCGATAGAAAATTCTTTTATCTCGTATCATTTAATTCGTTATAATAAGACGAAAGTGCATATAATCGGAAGATTATATACGAGAAGTGTTGCTAGTTGAAATTCTTCGATGTAATGCAATTTAAGGTATAGTTTAATAGACAATTCGAATTAAAATTAGATTTTAATGAACGACTTTGTTCGATTAAATTTTAATAAAAATTTGAGACGAAGAATGTTTACCTAAGCCCTAAAGAAATCAATTTCCAAAGATTCCTTGTTCGAAATATCTTAGGAGAAATTAACACGAATGAAAAATAACGACGGGGTTTTTTTATGAGATATTTCGTTTCAAAAATTATAAATAGGAAAAGAGGAATGCGAGAACTTTCGAATTTTGATTCCTTTGAAAACTGTTTCATATTGAGATAACATTCGAAAATACGATTAACTTTTCCACCCCTTTGAAATTATAGATTTAAAGCATTCGAACGAGCATTAAATCTTCATCGAGTTAAATAAACTTTTCTCAAACGAGACGGTTGTTTGATTGAAACTTTCCACGGAGTTGATCAAACTACGTCAAACGTAGGAGGAAAGATTTCTCGATCGCCAGATCATCATCTCCCCGAATTCACCAAACATCGTAAATCAAATAAAAAACATCCACGTGTCTTTAGATAATAGGAAGAAAAAAAAATTTGAAATCCTTCGACTAGATCCATTGTTTCTCCATCAATAATAATAAATCGATTTTAACATCGATTTATAAATTTTTCCAGTTATATTCGTTAAAAAATCCTGATAATGATTCTACTAAAAGCATCCACGTGTTGTTGGATAATTAGGAAAAAAAGAAAAATTTGAAATCCTTTGACAAAGTCCACAGTTTCCTAATCCATCAATAATAATAAATATTTAACACCGATTTATAAATTTTCCCAATCACATTAAAAAATTTTGATAATCGATTCTATTAAAACCATCCACGTGTTGTTGGAAAAAAAAAATTTGAAACCTTTCGACAAAGTCCACCGTTTCTTAATCCATCAATAGTAATAAGCGTTTAACATCGATTTGTAAATTTTCCTCGGTTTTTCCCAATCATATTCGTGTTACGTGTTATATACGACAGCAGAAGAGGAATCTCGGATGTTGGAACGGATAGGCAATACTTAGTTTAACCGTGAACCACGCGCGATCGGTTATCGCGACACAAATCACTTTCTCTGAATGCTTAACGTTGTATGGAACTATGGTACGCGGAATCCTCTCGATAATTTCCAACCGAGCGTAATTTACATGAGGTGTAACTGGTTTGACACGCAGCCGGTTGCCGCGCGTAACTTTCCCGACCGGATTATAAAGAAAGAAAGGAAAGAAGAAAGGAAGAGAGAAAGAAAACCAGTCGTCTGGTCATGACTCGCGTGTTAACATTCTATTTCCTCGATGCTGACACTGTTACCGTTCTGATATAATCATGTCTCGGCCTATTTGAAAAGGGAAATTGAAGAGAGAGGGGAGGAGGGGAGTGTCTCCGGATGTTCGGTTAGATGAGCGAACTTGTTACGTAAACAAGAGAAATATTTGTGTAAAAAAAATTCGTACTCTCGGATATTATAGTTATTTATTTTAACGTGCGATTAATTGGAAAAATTTATCATTTCGTTTCGTTTCAGCTGAAACGGTATCGTTTAAAATAAACGTCCTTCGATACTTTCTGTCCTCTAATATTCACTTTTAATTGGTGGAAAAAAAGAAAATCTTAAACGAGAAGTTTATTTATCGCCAAATAAAATGTAAGAGAGATTTCCTTAAAGAATTCCAAGCGTTATGTCCTTGAGAATTTACTGTAAATTCATAGCGATTAAACGCGACCAAAATGAGAAAATGGCTAGCTTTTTCCAAGAAATTTGTATCAGCTCGAGTTAACTTGCTCGCTTAGTTACTTGTGGAATAGCGTTATAACTTTGAGTTCCAATTATCGTTTCCGCATCCTCTATATGTCCAACGAAGCGAGAAAAATTCACGGATTATTTCGGAGATTACTTCTCGGGAGCACAGATGAACGTTCCGCGGCCAGTTATCATTCTACCAAGATCCGTGACCCGTTTACATCAGTGGCTCTCAACTCGCGATTCAACATCTCCAATTTCTAATTTTTAATTCTTATTTATTGTTTCTATTGTTCATCGTCGTTATATCATCATACGTAATCTCATCGATCAAATTTTTCGAAAATTCAAGCAAATTTTTACGAGGAAAAAATAACTCCGGTTACTCTTCCCACGTACAATAAAATTCATGATAGAACGTCATTGATCTTATTATAGTATTAATCTTTGAAATTTTTCTCGCTCTATACGTATATATAGGATGGGAGAGAAGGATGGGAGAGAAACTATTTGAACTGTTAGAGAAGGGAAGGAGAGAAGCGCGAAAAAAAAGTTGGAAAACACTGGTTTCGCAGGAAGGTTAAGGCCCGGGTGTTCTCGAGTGGGCAAACCGGTTCGGTGAAATCTCGCGATTAAATCGATATGTTCCGCGAAACCTCCTAAATATTTTACGATCGACCTGTATAATTTCATTTCCTGGTCGATATCGGCCATCGAGGATGCTGATCAACTTGTTGCGTAACAATTATTTTTATCAATTCCTCCTCTTCCTTATTTTTATCAATTCCTCCTCCTCTTTATTTTTATCAATTCCTCCTCCTCCTTATTTTTATCAATTCCTCCTCCTCCTTATTTTTATCAATTCCTCCTCTTCCTTATTTTTATCAATTCCTCCTCCTCCTTATTTTTATCAATTCCTCCTCCTCCTTATTTTTATCAATTCCTCCTCCCCCTTATTTTTATCAATTCCTCCTCCTCCTTATTTTTATCAATTCCTCCTCCTCCTTATTTTTATCAATTCCTCCTCCTCCTTATTTTTATCAATTCCTCCTCCTCCTTATTTTTATCAATTCCTCCTCCTCCTTATTTTTATCAATTCCTCCTCCTCCTTATTTTTATCAATTCCTCCTCTTCCTTATTTTTATCAATTCCTCCTCCTCCTTATTTTTATCAATTCCTCCTCCTCCTTATTTTTATCAATTCCTCCTCCCCCTTATTTTTATCAATTCCTCCTCCTCCTTATTTTTATCAATTCCTCCTCATCCTTATTTTTATCAATTCCTCCTCCCCCTTATTTTTATCAATTCCTCCTCCTCCTTATTTTTATCAATTCCTCCTCCTCCTTATTTTTATCAATTCCTCCTCCCCCTTATTTTTATCAATTCCTCCTCCTCCTTATTTTTATCAATTCCTCCTCCTCCTTATTTTTATCAATTCCTCCTCCTCCTTATTTTTATCAATTCCTCCCCCTTATTTTTATCAATTCCTCTTCCTCCTTATTTTTATCAATTCTTTTTTTTGCCTTTTTCCTTCTTAAACTTTTAAACTTGATCTTTTACCAGTCGTTATTAGAATTCCTCTTCCTCTCCTTTTATTTGACGACGTGAAATTAGATAATTGGTTATTCCGAACAGAGAATTTCTCCGAGCGTGGCATTTTTTTTTCTTTCTTTCTTTCTTTTTTTTGAAAGTTTTCGAATAAAATCTACATCGATTCGTGCAACTTTTCGAAACCAAAGGAATTTATGAATATGATTAAAAAGAAGTATCGAATATATCAAAACGTAACATAATAAAAATTTAAAGATGGTGAAAAAATTCACTTATCGATCACGCAAAGACGCTAAATATCTACTTGAAATGCTAATCGCGATGCTAACACCATTACACGGACAGCAACAAATTCACCATTAATCCGGCAACACTATATTTTCACTTTCGTACTTTTCCCTCTTCCTATTCCCCGACTTAACTTTCATTTTTTTCCCCCTTTTTTTTTTAAATAAAATTAAATTAAGTAAATTTTTGTCTCTTAAAAAAGAAAGAACTTCTGTTGTATCGATATACTATTATATAATTAACTCTTCGCCGATTCACTAATTTATTTTCCTTATCTCACGAAAAATTCTCTTCTCTCTCTCTCTCCTCCCTCCCTCTTTCCCTCCCTTCCTCCCTCTTTCCTTACCTGCCCCCTCTTTCCCTCTCTTCTCCCTCCCCCTCCCTCCCTCCCCCCTCTTTCCCTCTCTCTCTCTCTCTTTCTCCCTCTTTCCCTTCCTTCCTTTCTCTCTCTCTTCCGCCTCCCTTTGTACCCTCCCACTTCTCTTCTTTCCCTCCCCCTCTCTCCCTCCCCCTCTTTTCCCTTTCTTCCTCTCTCTGCCTTTCTCTCCCTCTCTCTCTCTTTCCCTCTCTCTCTCTCACTCTTCCTCCCTCTCTATCTCTCCCTTTTTCTCTCTCTCTCTCTCTCTCTCTCTCTCTCTCTCTCTCTCTCTCTCTCTCTATGTCTCTCTCTGTCTCTCTCTGTCTCTCTCTCTCTCTCTCTCTCTCTCTCTCTCTCTCCTCTTCCTCCCTCCCTCCTCCCCCCCCCCCCCCCCCCCCTCTTTCCCTCCCTCCGCAACGATCTCTCTCTCTCTCTCTTTCCCCCTTTCCCTTCCTTCCTTTCTCTCTCTCTTCCGCCTCCCTCCTTTGTAGCCTCCCACTCTTCTTTCCCTCCCCCTCTTTCCCCTTTCTTGCTCTCTCTGCCTTTCTCTCCTTCTCTCTCTCTTTCTTCTTCTTTCCCTTCTCTCCCTTCCTTCCTTTCTCTCTCTCTTTCTTCTTCTTTCCCTTCTCTCCCTTCCTTCCTTTCTCTCTCTCTTCCGTCTCCCTTCTTTATACCCCCCCCACTTTCTCCCCTTCTCTCCCTTCCCCCTTCCCCCTCCCCCTCTCTTCCTTGCTTTCTTTCTCTCTCCCTTCTTTTCTCTTCCTCTCGCGCTCTCTCTCCCTCTCTTCTTCTCTCCCTCCCTCCCTTCCTTTCTCTCTCTCTCTCTCCCTTCAACCCCTCTCTCTTTCCCCCTCCCCCCTTTCTCTTTCTTCTTCTCTCCCTCTCTCCCTTCCTCGCCTCTGTTTCCCTGTTCCTGTCCCTCTCCTTCCCCTCTCTCTCTCTTTTCCTCCCTCTCCCCCGTCTCTCTCTGGTACAAATAGTATATATATATATATATATATATATATATATATATATATGCTACTTACTTTTCTCACTAGAACTACGAATCCTCCTACTCGCCAAATTTATCAATTCCTTCTCCTCCTTATTTTTATCAATTCCTCATCATCCTTATTTTTATGAATTCCTCCTTTTCCTTAGTTTTATTAATTCTTTCTCTTCCTTATTTTTATCAACGCGTTATCGCGATCAATGGGAAAAGATATCAAGCATGACCCATTGATCGATTGATTCGATATGAATCGATACTTTTTTCTTTCTTTCTTTCTTTTTTTAAGTCAGTTTTCCAGCAAAAAACGTTTCCCTTGTTTAAGTGAAAAAAATTCAGAATAACAAAATTGCCTTTCTTATTATCTAATTTAAAAAAAAATCGAGTTGTTAATTCATTTGAAGTCAGAAGAATAATTTTATTTCTCATTCGAAAAGAAGTGCAACGAGGACGCGAATAGCTCGAAATTATCATAAATCGGATCTGTTTAAGGATATATTCTATTTAAGAATAAGATTCTCCTGTGATTCGGATCAGAGAGATGAGAGGACACCGCTTGTAAGGATGTGCGAGCGAAACGATTGATCAATGTATTACATTGATATCGCAATCGCTCCTCTTTCATCGCCTGGAATGGATTCAAATTCCTCGCGATCTCGTCAACGATCAAAGGTCTATCCGTTGCACCGAATGCAAATTATCCAACGCAGCTTGGAACGCGTACACATTGTTGGTAATCGTTGCGTTTCGTGCAATCTTTGCCCTGAAAATTTTTTTTACGCGGGTTTATTTCTAGTAGCCGGCCTTTTTTAGTTGTCTCCAAGATATTTGCTATTCGCATGACAAGTAATGTTTGCTACTAATCCATAGTCTCGTAACACGACCTCGGCGCATCTCGTTGCTAAATGAGAGAACGTAGGAATGAATGAATAATCAGGGAATAATCATCGAATCACGCGATTCGATTCTGCTTAAAATGCTTTCGCCTTTGGGAAGGAAGACTCGTTCATCGTGTTACAAACGACATTCTACGGGAGAGAAAAGGGATTTTCTCGAAGAATCGATTTGTCTATAAATGGTTTTCGTTTGTCATCAACTACGAAGTATTGAAAGTAATCGATGATGAGAGAATTTGACAAATTTGAATTTCCCGAGAAGAGATCGCCAAATAATTTTTAAGACGAGTTGTTCTAATTATTTATACTTTTGTTCGCAATTATTTCTACGGAGAAATTTCGGGTTGCATTACGCACGAGTTAAGTTATAGGTTAACCTGTTGATATATTCTGTAGTGAAGTGGCGAGGGCTATATGTATATATATATATATATATGTATATGTATATACATATAAGACTTTGTAGCTTGCACAAATCGATAATATCCATATTACGGAAGTTATATTATAGACGTTTGACAAGCATGTTATTCCTGTTAACGAATTCTGTGTTATTGCTATTAATAATAATATAATAATCACCACATCTCCAACGATTTATTGAATATATATTGTGAGTTATAGATATCTTTCTTAAATAACGTTTTAATAAAATATTTATTCGAACTTGTATGAAAATTTTGTCCAATGTATCAAAGCATCATATATTTCCAAAATAAATAAATTTTCACGAAAATTCTCTTTTCCACTTTACAATTTTGTATCTTTCAATCGGTATCGATTTTAGTTTGCGAAACTCTATGTCTATATGAAACTCTATATGTCTATATGAAAATTCGTAGAATCTTAAAATCTCAATAAAAAATTCTTAGAATCTTCTGTTCGAATTACATAGCCGAAAATCCTTATGAAATTAGATATAAAATTAGATATCATCTAAAATTTTTTCGTTGAAGGGGATGAAGAGAAATATTAACTCTTTTAGAGAAAACACAAATATAAAGTATACGCTCTTCTCTAGAGAATATTGTCATCGTTAAATTTAATGCTATACATATATTTTCGTGTTAACCGTTAACCAATAAAAAAAAATAAATATTCTAGTTTTTCTACGTCACGGCAAAAAGTGACACGCTTAAATTGGGATTTTGTCACGTAAACAAGTGTTACATCCTTCGAATTTTTATATAAATCAACCGAAAAATAGTAATAAAAATTTTTAAACTTCTTTTCGGGAAAAAATATGTTTATTAGTTATATATTCGCTGATCTAATCCTTGTATCTTCTTATCGAGATAGAAAAAAAAAAAAACAAGAATAGGTGAACGGCCGAAAGACGAGTAATGAGATAATAATAATAATACCGTTATTTCTATATGTTTCGAGATTGTTTTTGAAAAAGGAACGAGTAATATTTAAGCAAATTGTTTTTTTCAGAAATTAAGATGATACGTTGTTTATCATTCCTCTTGTAACGCTTTATCTCCGTGTTTCATCTTGTCAAGACGATGCCGTTACTCCGATCGATCGTAATCAGATATTTTAAATGAACAACGTCTCTGGATGATCTTTGCGAAGGATCATCGGATCGGCAATGAATTTCTTGCACGGTCATTCGATCAATTTAATAAGTCGTTCTTGCGTCGATTTATTTCATTACTGATTGGTTAATATGCGTATATTTACATATTCTTGTTTTATTTCTCCGTATAATTACTATTTTTTAAATTTTATTTTATATATTATTATATTTTTATATGCATTACGTATGTTTTACATATATTATAATTTTATAATAATTTCCTCATAAATTTTTGTACTCGTATATTATCTTAATCAAGTTATTTTTTTTTATATCTTTATATATTACAATAAATATTATATTATATTTTTATATCTTTTTTTTTTCTCCTAGATTTCATAAATTTCAAAATATTTCATATTTTTCCTTCACGAAGTTTTAATATTCAAATAAATTTTTGAATATTAAAACTATATTCGGCTATACTCCTTTCTTTGATCTACATATTATTATTTAAAAAAGTAAATTATGCCGATAAATTAGGTAACTATCGAAAAATTTTGATCAACGCCATCTCGCGTTTGGATCCGCGAAGCTCTGACTCGTTACTAGCATAACAGGATATGCAAGGAGGTATGCGATCTCAAAGACAAAGAAAGCGATATTGTGTGAGAAGGATAGAGAGCACCCCCACCACTTCGGTAAACATTATATTGAAAATTTATTAATAACTCAATTTTTATCCAAAATTTTAAAACTTTTAAGCTTGCATTATGAAGTTAGAGTTTCAGATAAATTTCACGTATCTATTTTAACGTGAAATTCTTTTGCATTAATTATTTATTAATAATTATTGCGTCATACTTTTAATGTATTGATGACGCCATAATGAAAATTCATTAATTACTCGTTTTCTACGCAAAATTTTTACACTTTTAAGATCACATCTTAAAGCTAGAATCTTGAGCAAGTTTCTTATATCAATTTTAATGTAAAATTCTTTTCCGTTTAATTATTTATTAACAATTAATGCGTCACATCGAAGCGATATCATTGGTATGCAATAGATTTTTTATTAATTTTTCATGATGTGGGAATTAATTTATTTATGTAATTATATGTATTGAAACATTGTTTCTTCCCCTATTTTCACATCTAAATTCTATTTAAAATTCAATTGTTATTTAAATAAATAAATTAATTGCTTATTATTCGGTTACAGAAGTGGGAGTATACGATGAACACATTCTTCATAATAATCGTTAATAACTAATTAATGACAATGAATTCCTGTTAAAATTAATAAAAGAAACTTGTCTCAAGTTCTAACTTCAAGATACGATCCTAAAAGTGCAGAAATTTTGCATAGAAAACGAGTAATTAATGAATTTTCAATTTTTAATACAATATTATATTATTGTATTAAATGAATCGTTACGTCGTAATCGTTAATCGTTAATAATTAATTGTTAAAAAAGAATTTTACATTAAAATTGATATGTGAAACTTATTTGAAGTTCTAGCTTTGAAATGAAAGCTTAAAAGTCTCAAACTTTTGCATAAAAATTGAGTTATTAATAAATTTTTCATGTGGCGTTTTCAAAATGGTGGAGATACTGTTTGTCTTTCTCGCACAATATTGCTTTCTTTGTCTTTGAGATCGCATACCTCCTTGCATATCCTGTTATGCTAGTAACAAGTCAGAGCTTCGCGGATCCAAACGCGAGATGGCGTTGATCAAAATTTTTCGATAGTTACCTAAGTTATCGGCATAATGTACTTTAAATATTTATGGAATCAAAGAAACATAACCACAATTATAATATTTAGAAATACTTATTCGAGAAACATTCGAAAAAATCCGAATATTTATAAATATTGCCAAACAAGAAAGTTAGAAAAGTATTGGGAAAAATAGGAAGAGGATATTTTTTAGAAAAAGAAGAAAAAAAGGTAAAAAATATGAAAATATATAAAAATATGTTTAATGATTTTTGTCATAAATTTGAAATTCGAAAAACTAAAAACAAAATATTAAAAAAATTTCGTATGCCACTTCTTTTTCAATTAAATTCTCCTGTTATGAAATCTTAAATTTGAACAAAATTTTATGCAATGAAAAATCTTATATAAGAAAATATTTGAGAAAGAATGTCATACCAATGTTTATTCCTATTTACATAAATTTTGCAATTTTAATGTAAAAGAATATAATTTATAATTTTAAAATAAAAATTTTTGTAGTAATATTTAATAAAAACTAAGGATTAAATTATCACATTGTTCGAACATCGATATGCACGAAATATTTTTATAATAATACGTGACTTATCGTTATGTTACGAAACGAATATCGAAAAATGTCTGAGGAACACGTGCTTTGTGTTCATGTCATCAACTATTGGGATTCTTCTGTTTTTAAAAATTCCATCATAAAGATAGAAAATAATATCGTACACGTAAATATAATATTATGTAGAATAGTGTATTGAAGATTTACATTGAATAAATCATTGAATGTATAAAATATAAGATAAAGAGGCAATATAGTTTCAAACATCATAGATAAATATTTTTAATATTTTTTTTATACTATTTAAGATCATAATGAGAATATTAGATTTATTTTAAAGTTTAAATGCACATTAACGCGGTTTTCTCATTTATTAAATTATTACAAACTGAAATACGTTTATTCAACTTTCTGCATAAACTACATCATTCCGTCGTTCTATGATATTCTCGGTTT
Source organism: Apis cerana (assembly GCF_029169275.1). Lineage (NCBI taxonomy): Eukaryota > Metazoa > Arthropoda > Insecta > Hymenoptera > Apidae > Apis > Apis cerana. The sequence continues at coordinate 9,021,796 of NC_083863.1, forward strand.
CATTTAAGCAAATTTCAAACTACGAATATCATCATGATTTCAGATCTCATGATATATGAAGAAGACAATTCATTTGCGCGTTTTGAGATGGAAATCTGTTAAATCCGGACTTTCGTTCAAATTCCAACTTCCAGAAATATGAACATGATCAATAGATTATCAGATTAAACGAAAATTATTAGTAATTTATGTAAATTCAAATTCAAAAATAAAAAATGAAAGTAAGTCTAAAAATATGGAATTAATATTTGATATATAATTTAAATAATTATAATAATCAAATTAACTTTTATACAATTTTTAGTGAGAAATTTTGAATTGAATTAAAGACAATATAAATATCTACAGATCATATCCTGGATTATATAATCAGTTTATAAAGCCGAAATTAGAGATAGAAGGGTTAAAGATTTAAAATGTAAATGTGATTTCGAATGCGAAGATATAAGTAAGCAAAATGTATAATTCTTATATAATTTATCAAGAGTTTGCAAAGAATGAAATTACAATAAAATTATAACTTCTTATATTGTCTCTTTTTTAAAAAGACAAATTAAAGAAAAGTTAAAAAAATATGTATTTTAAAAAAATCTTATTCTGATTCAACGCCAAAATATGTGATCTCTTGATATTCGCCGCACGTCTTGAGATTCTCTGCGACCCGGATGAGATTTTATTTATGAAGACCGTTTTTCGAGCGTTGGGTGTTGCGGGAATTTTATCGTATTGTCACACATATTCCTCCTTCGTGATCTCGGTCGCTTCGCGGATTGACGAGGACGCGAGAAAGCGGATCTTGCGGGCGTAAAGCCTGAAGAGGAATCTTGGAATGCGTGACTTACAATCGATGAAAGAAATTTTTAATCGTTGATGAATAATATATGAAAAATATTTATAAAACAGGTAATTCTATTACTTTTTAAAATTTATAAAATATAGAAATAAAAAAAATAATTGAATATGTTTTATTCTTGAATATTCAACTTAAAGAGATAAATATAAATATTTAATTTAAAAAATAAGTAAAATGAGTATGAAATAAATAAAAAGTTTTTAATCTTTAAAATTTTAAATCTAGAAAATTGGAGAAAAATTTCATAGAACAAATATCATGGAATGCGTGGCTTGCAATTAGTTTTTGATTGCTGAGGTATGTAGTGGGAATTTTTGATAGTTGCCAACAAATTTTATGAGTCGTTTTTGGACTTGATTTATGCGACATCTCTGACCATTGTATTCTCAAGGAAAAGAGAAGATCCTGTCGTATTCTCAATGACGTAATTTAACGAAGGGCCCTGAGATGGAATTTATGATAGTATCGTCAGTGTAGGAGATTTTCGATTTACGAAATTCTTTTCTTATGAAGAAATCGAGGAAATTAGGAAACTTTTAGTAATTGGGAAGTAACTACGTGAAGTTAATTTACGTAATACGTAATCTTTAATCTAATTACACAGTGATTGGAAGTATGCCTTCTTGAGGCAGTGAGTTCAATTGTTATCTATTAAAGTAAAGGAAATCTAGTGAGATAGATACTGAAAATACTAGAAATATATTGTACATATATATAGATAGTAATACAAATGAACAAAAAATAATTGCTGTCTATTTGAAATTAAAATTTTTAAATAGAAAAATGTTAATGAAGTTTAAAGTTATCAAATGAATAAGAAAAAATTCAATAAAATAGCTTGTAAATTTTCTGAAACTACAAAAACTTCAATAAACTTCGAGAAAGTCGTGGCAAGACATTTTTTAAAACAGAGAAATAAGAAGATTAAGAAAGATTTTATTAAAAAATAGAAAGTCCAACGAATTTTGATATATCTTCAATCTGTTAATGATTTCGTACTTTGAATTTTTAATCAATTATATTATTATTCGTCAAAATATCAAAAAGTGATTGATGAAAAAAGAAATAGACAAAATTTGATTTCTTTATCGTCACGTATAAAATATTCATCATAAAATTCTCACAATGATTTTCCCTCTACTATATTTTATCTTAAAATAATTTTAAAATACGATATCAAATTCATTGATATTATTTATTTTTTTTTTACATATTTTTTCCAGCAAAAATATCCATTCGACGAAAATTCTCATGGATGACACTTGACATGTGATGGAACACGTGCAGTTTGAATAGCTTCGTTGCGGATCGCACAAAATACGGTGGTTGAATATTTCGTACCGGAAAATGTACTCTTACTAGCGATATATGCTGTACACGTTTGACCCCCGTGCGTGAATTTTTAACAAACTTAAGCAGATTCCCCGATCCGCCGCCGCGTGTCCATTCGCAAGAATGCGGTTTATTGACCTCGCGGTTACAGATCGGTGAACCTGATGGCGGGGCTCTTTCGTACGCCGGCCTACACTGCTACGTCCAACCCAAATTCTACGCTCGAAATGTCAATGTCGAGGCAGCTATAGACAACGAGAAATTGGTGGACGTGGGAGGTCGGTGAAATCGATAGAGAGATAGCGCAAAACGTTGTAAATTCGTTATTCTATGCGAGAACATATTTCACGAGTGTATTGAAAGTTTTTAAAAATGACTCTTTTTTTTTATTTTTTTTAAGGTAATTGAGTTTTTTTTAATTCATTTTTTAAATTGTATCGAGATAGCGATATAACGATTATTGTCATTTCAGCATAGGTGAATATTGTTCAATATCACGAAAAACTGGTTAGAAGCATGGAACGACTATTTCGCGACTTGACCCGATTCGAACAAACTAATAGGAGTAAGACTTTCGCTTCCATGACAGACACAATTGCCAAACATCTTCCGGAATTCTTCGCCATGGCTCAGATAATTAACCTTTTCCCCTAGAACCTTTAACGACCTCGATACGAAAGCCCCGTTCGTTCTCTTCGAATCGAGATAAGTATCCCCTATATACTCCAAATCGATTCACAATGGTAACTGTTTTTTTTCTTTCTATTCGTTTTCCACTTTAATTTTGCATTCTATTCTGGTTGAGATTAAAAAAATGCCATATTCGATAATCTTGAAATAAAATAAAAGAAAATTAGTTTTCCCTATTATTGGTTAATACTTTTTTTAATTCTTTTCAGATTTCGTTCAAGATTTCGTTTTTAAAAAAATAAAATGATTCTGAATTCTTGCTTAAAAGCAAGAATCGCAAATGATAAAAAATTGAGGAAACTCCAAATTGCATCGGGCCGTAAAATTTTATTTTCTTCTTCTTTCTTCTTCAATTCGCGAAATATTCGCAAGACCGGTTGTCTCGGAATGATTGGAACTTCAGGAATGCATCGGTATCAGGATGCGAGGCTGGAAGACATAACTCGTTGGACGATTACGAGTACATTAATGAATATAATCAAGTGAAACATTGGAGGGCGTTATAAATGTGTTGAAAGTATAATGAAGTCGAGAACATGGTAGCCGTAAGGGTTTTAGAATTGATCAAAGATTAGCGGCCGATGTGTTTTCGTATCTTCGTGAGATAGCGGAAAGCCTCGAGAGGTGTTGCAAAACGTATAGTTTTCAAGGGAATCGAAGGAAATTAATTCGGGCGCGTGGAATAAATGAAAGATAAGGATGTAAGTGAAACATTAGAAGGATTGCTACAAGAAGAGATAAAGCAAAATATTGATGGTTGCACGTAGGTAGTACTTCGATTGAAATAGTGTATGCGATAACTGGTTGACGTGCATAATTTATATTCTTACGCGTGGGACATGGTTAATTTCATTTGTCTGTTCGAATTTGAATTTTTAAAAAATATGTACAGTCAAGTTATACCTAGTTCAGTGAGGAGACGTGTAATAAAAGATGTAAGAAAAGAAAAATATAAATATATTGACAAAACAAATACATGTTTTGTGAATGTATTTATACTATCAAAATCGTAGGAACTCACGAACTATTGTTGCGGATGTGAAACTATATTGTCGACGGCCTCGAGATTAAGAAATCGGTCACGGGTCAACAAAAATTAAAGCATCTTGAACTCTTGAAGACAAGGTCGTAAAATTCATCAAAGAACAAAGATAAAAAAAAATATACATTTTTATAACTTTGATATCATGAAACTCATCGGAGATCATTAAATACTAGATTTCACTTTCCTTGACTTACGATTAGACTCGTATATTTCAAAGTCTTTTCAAAGATAAGACAATTTAATTTCAATTAGTTTATGGCAATCTTACAATTACAGGATTATGAACATTGATTATTCAATTACTCTAATAATTTCGACAAAACCAAGAAAATTTAAATCTTTAAGTTCTATTTAATTGATAGTATTGAGTTCAAAGTTTAAATTGTTTATAATTAATCTCTTCTTGTAACAAGTATTATTTCTTTTTAGTTTCTCTCGAGCCATTCGTGATAAATTTCACGGATTAAGGATCAAAGAGTCCAAAATTTCGTAATCGATTCTTATTTTAAAACATCCTACAAGTTTTTTATTCGCTAAAAAATGACTGAAATTCCAGACATGTTAAACGACACATGGAAAAACATATTTCACATCAAAAGTTCAACATCAGATTAACGAATTATTTGCTTTTATTCGGATGCTGCAAGTCGGCAACAGTAGTACAAACTCTCTTTCTCTGAACTGCCGCCAGTACAATCCGTGCACGGCATAAAAGGGCAACTCAACACGGAGATCTCTAGTATTCTATTCTAAAATGATAGTTGATTTTTCACTGTGATGACTGTACACTCGGCTGATTATGGTAACGACAAATCACGGTCGTGATGTGCGTTAAACGGTTGCATGTTTTTCTGTAAAATAATCTCCTTGTCCGCATGTCCTTCCTTTCAAGAACGTAACCATATAGGGTGAAAGTCAGTGAACTATTCAGGCTATGATACCGTGAAATTGTTACTTATGACCTCGCTGTCGTTGCGCTTCTGCGAAATCTTAATTAGTTCTAACTTCTTATCTTGATCGAACGTCTCTTGAAGTTCCTAATGAAATGCGAATTAACTACGAAACTGGAAACTTGGACTTGAGTGGCCTTACAATCTTTTTAAGACGAACAACCGACTCATGAATCGTATTATATCTCTGTTATGGAATAAATTGAATAACAAGTACTGATTAACCTGTTGCTGAAGCAAACATTCTCATTAAGCTTGGATATTAATGTTGAACAAAGACATGGAAACGTAAGATGAAGAGCTTATTTCAATTTTGATTTAATTTAATTTCGAAATTGTAAAGATATCGGAATAAAAGTTGAAAGAAATTTAAATTTCTTTTCAAATATTTTATTATTAAATTGTTTTATTTGCAAACTAAAAAAGGACGAGAGAAATACGTGTTAATCAATTTTCCGTGAATAATAAAATTTATTTTTTTCATAAATTTTATCGATTTAAAAATAAACAACAAAATTAAATTTATATAAGAAAATTTACAGTAGTAAAACGACTATTGTCAAACAGTAAAACGACTATGTTGCGAATAAATCAATGAACAACAGCCACTTTCTAATGCTTCCCTCGTTGGCCAGGTACAACTAATAGCACGAGTAACATCGTCGCAAAACACTGAACTTCGTAAATGGCAAATCATTACATGTATCGAGAAGTGGTGTGCAGCATTTTAATTTGTTAGCCTGTCGATGTGTCTTAATTTATATACAACTGTTCTACACCTGTTGCCATTGTTGGCCTCGAGATCGATGAATTATCGATGCCATCGATCCATAAAGATTATGATCACGAGAAAATAACTCTCGTTCTGAAAAGTGACGTGTTTATTGAATAATTGTAAATTGATAATAATCTCTCTGAACGTATTAATTATTCGTTTGAAATAATTTCGCCGATTAATAATCGATCTGGATCGATCGTCGCTGCGAAACCTGAAAATCACAATTATAGTAATGTAATTATAATAATACCAGATATAAAAAACAAAGAAATAACAGTAAAACGTAAATATAACTCCTGGCATGAAGATGGGAACGCACGAACATATCGTAAAACTTGTCATTTTACGCAACCGATCCGTTAGAGAATCCGTGTTATATCAGAAAATCGATCGTAAAAGTCGGCATAGTTTTTATCTAAGAACAAATTGTGCTTTCAAGAACATCTATTAAATATCCGATACGAGTTTAACGATTCTTGGAAAAAAAATTTGCGATATACCGTCGTTCAAAAATTTTCATCAACTCTGAATATCGAAAAATATATATTCACAGTAAACTAACTTTCCTCTCAATCTCACCGTTGACGAAACTCACCTTGACTAACTGTCATTCTCTACACCTACACTCTGCTCCACAAAACCAAGATTTCCAAGTCCAACGGATTTCTAATACACGTCATCTCTTCAACGCTTTCACGCGTATACGATTCTAATTCGAAAAAGGAAAAGAAAAAAAAAAATCTCAAAGGTCGTAAGGTTAATCGAGTCGAGCTTGTTCGATTTCGAAAGAAACGAAAATTGTTTTAACGCTGCGGCGCACCCTATATTACGCCCTCGAATCTGATTATAATTCCAAACATCGCGTACGCACAACACCGCGTGTCATTAAACCGAAGATTTACGGGTAAAGATCATGAAACGCTTCGGGGGAATCGCGATGTCATCAACCTTTCGTAATCGGCCGGGTTTCGCTATCGAAACCGGCCAGCATCGATGATACTCTCGGCCGATCGCTAAACCGAGATAAAACGTATCCTATTCATAATTTTCTTCTTGATTCCATGACATTCTCGCTGGAATAGTTTCGAGAACAAACGCAAAGACACTCGAAGACGCGGGAATAATTGGCTGGAGATCGAAAGAGGTGCAGGTACACTTGGCGCGGGCATCGTGATCTTCCTTTGCAGATATTAATTGTCTATTGTCCAATTGCATGGATGCGCAAAATCCGATCTTTATGGCATCGACAAGCTGTGGTTAAAAAATTCCTCGAGGCTCGAAAGTAAATCGTCAAGTGTCGAAGGAAAATTGATGCCGATTTTTTGTTCAACGTGTGGGATGATGGATCGAGAATGAATCAATGATATATCGTTTGTTGAATACACGTACGCTATACGATCTCTGTCGTTTTGAAATCCGATGACGCGGAAGCGATGTGAAATTTGAGACAGATTTGCATATTGATATCCTTTCGTGGATATACTTGCGTGTATTGTTGTTATTCTGATTTATATATTTAAAGAAATATATTTTGAATCCATCTCTTTTTTCTGAATCTATCAAGAAACAAATATAATTCGTACAATTGAATATTTACATAAATATATGGAATTTATAGATCATAATTTATGGATCATTCGAGAGAAAATATTTCAATGATCTACTTGTTGCTTCGCTATCGGATTATGTTAATTATCATCTTTATTATACATGATATTCGGGGGTAGAAAATTTATGATCCTGTTCCTCTTTGTCTATGGACACGTTACGTCACGTTTTATCCAAAGATCAAGAGCAGAAACCAACCTTGACATTGATGCGCAGAAACCGTTTCCTGACTTGGAGAAAGTTACGTTATTTTTTATTATAAATCTGTCGATTTATTATAGTTATTATAAGTATATTTCTGACATTATAGAAAATAAAATTGTGATTAATGAACCTGGATAGAATACGTAAATTATACATGATTTATCGTTTTAGAATTCGAGAATTTCAAAAAGCTAAATTCTATTCTACATGAAAAATTGGAAATTTGGAATATATTAAATTTTTATCTGATTTTCTATGCTTGATATATGCAGATTTATTTCTAAAATTTAATCATGAATTTATCATAAGAATTTATTTCTCGGACATTTAAGAGATAATATACGAATCTCATTCACAAATCACGTAGTCTTCTAAACTTTCACAATAAGTAATATTACTTGTTACATTGGTAAGTAAATCTCAAAAGTTTCGAGTGTTATCGAAATTTAATTACAGTTTCTACGAACTCGCGTAATTATATTGTCAAAGTAAAGTTTAAGAAATAGAATCTTATTTAATAAATTTTATTTAATAAATTTTATGCAAAAAAAAGTTACTCCAATATTAAAATATTAAAAGTTAAAAATTCAAGGATTCGAAAAATTTCTTCACGCGTATATAAATCTTTATGTAACATCATTTTGTTATCAAATCACTTTACATACCAATATACCAACGCATTAAAAGAAATTTACTTATATCCCATCCGCACATTTAGTAGTATATCTTTGAAGTATATCTTTGAAGAAATTACAAGTATACTTACTCCTTCCAAGTTTTTTATCCTATCGAAAGAATAATTCTTACCTGAAAAAAAGAAGGAAGAGAAAAGAAGAGTATTTTAAAGAAGGTTATTTTCGTTCCGTGTCCTATGATAAGCCTTTGGTACCAGTTTCAAAGAAACGATGTCGAGACAGAGTCGTAAAAAGGATCTTGGCCCCGAAACCAGTTTGGTCCAGGAAAATCCGCAAGCAAATTCTTTTTTGTCGTTTCCAAAGTGTAAAAAATGGAAGCACAAAACAGTACACGGTGTTGGCCATCGACCTGTGACTCGTGAATTCGAACGAAATCTTACGATTACTGCCGCGAAACCGGTTAAAGCTCGCTCTTTGCCTTGCGATCGTTCGAATTTAAAAGAAAAAACGTATAATTTGCGAATATTGAAAATGTTTAAAAGTAGTTTTGCCTTTGAAATTTCTCTTAACTTGCGTAATAAAATATTTTAAATAAAATAAAACTGGAAAAAATAAAAAATAGTCATTATCTTTGGCTTTAATAAATTCATTCTTCTATAGATTAATTATTCGAAATATTGAAATTTTTTTATTGCTTTTTTATCTTTTCTTTTTAACTTCGTCATTATTTCATAATTCAATTTACATGGTGATTCTAAAATTTTAAACGAAAAGCTATAAAATGAATTAATCGGTTCAAGCTTCGTAAATTGGATATTTTTTTCAGAATTAAATTGAAAACTGGCCGATGATTAATCTCGAGTTCCGTGAAATGGCATTAAAGTATTAGAACAAAGAATGGTGTGCATTAATGTCACGAAAGAACGAACCGCCCACCGGCTTCGACACAACGTGAACTATTGCAAAATCGTTAGGGACATAGAGCACCACGTCATCCTTAATATCATCTTCGTGATGAAGATCGTCTGGATCGATGAAGATTCACGATTGTCTGAAATCGAATTAATCATAAGGTTCGTAATCAGGGATATAAATAGTTTAACATCTAGTTATTCACTATATTTAACTTAGTCGTTTCTTCTTGTCGTCTTTGCTATGCAACGTTGACGAGACGAAACTTGGCAAGTATAAGATAGTTCGAGCAATTAATTAAATCATAATCATTTTTTTTTTTAACTCGATTTATCTTCTTCATCATTTTATTGATAATGGAACCTTAAAAGCATCGTAATTTTGGTAAGTGCATATTAAGAACTCGTTATTAAATATCTTGAAAGTGATGCCGAGTTTTACATTGGGCTACATTTAAAATTCTTTTTTTATCGTAATAGGTTGAATTAATTTTTATTCGAAATAAAATAATAAATTTTCTCGAAGATTTTTAAATGATTATAGAGAAATAAATAATTAAAGTACAGTCGAAAATTTCTAAGAAATATTTTTTGATATAAATATTAATTAAAAGATAATTAAAACTTGAATTCTCTACGAATATTTCTTTACTATTTAATCTTGATATAATAATGAAATGATATAATTTCATATTGTGTAATTTATTTATATAACCACATTTATATAACCACTCATAATATAATCTAGTTGATTGATTCGATCTGCCACCTCGAGAATAGAATTAAAGTGGCTATTTAAATATGCGAAACCCAAAACATTTTATTCGCGATTATAATCAAACAGACATTGAAATCATGGTGGAATAAATGAGCTCATTTGTAGAAACTCGAGACAACCTTTTTGTGATCCGTCCATCACGACAAGAGAATGGCGAAGAACGATTATCCATAAGAGTGCGTTCTACTAACTCTGAGACCACCTTGACATGGTTGTTCACATTTCAACCGAATGGTCTTGCTCTTTAACATCGTTATAGAGATAATTATAATCAAAAAATAATATTAATCCTTACCTTTCAAAAACTTTAGCATTTTTGAACATTTAAATTTAACGTCGTATCATAATATATACAGGATAAACTACATATGCACACTTTACTTATACATACTTTCAAGAGATGTACTTATTTTCCTATAAAACGTGCGCTATAATATACGCTCATATACGCAATTGTCATACAAGATTCTCAAAGGGATTGTTGTTCTCTTCCTTCGATGGGATCATTTCCGTCGGTTGAACGAAGGAGGATGTGAAATCGTGAATTTCACAAGTTACGTGTCTCCAGAGGACCAATGAAAAAAAGGAAACGAAGATAAGAGTATCAGAAGGCTCGTAACGTAATCTCGAATTTAAATATTTTACAACATCTAGATACAAGATGAGATGTTCCTTGCAATACGAATTATGAAATTCGAATCCCTTATCCCCGGAAGATCCTTTCAGCAGCTTCTTTCATCAACGAAAGATCTTCTTCATTCGCAGGATAAAGAAATTTTCAACAGCCGTAAATTAAAATGATCCCAAAATGATCTTTTTCGAGGAGAAATGATAAATAATTGGATGTGGTATTAAAATGGCGGTATAAATTTAACATGGCGCGCATCTCAAATCATAATTGGGCCGATTTCGCAATAAGATCCGTTTATTGTTTATTATTTTTTTATTATCCGTTTATTTTTCAAATTTCTCCCAGACGTTACGCGAAATATCCGAAATAGCAGGCTCGCATCTCGATCGATCATTCAAAAGAAACGAGCTAGAAAAGATTCGTAACGCGTATGAATTCCTGGAATTTCGCGAACGTTATTTGGAGGAGAGACGTTTGACCTTAATTTCGTCGAAAAAGAAATTCCCGCGCGCGAGGAACGCGTGAATGAAGCTCTCGTTGCATCACGTACGAGATGATTTACCATGGAAAAAATAAACGACGATACGCAATTACATTTGCGTTGCGTTAAACGCGGGGGAAGTAAAGTATCGTGAGTAGTAAATAAAGTAAAATGGCTGTGATCTGCACAGGAAAACTGATCTTATCGCTGATTAATTGACAAGAACGTGTTACCAGCTGCTTCTCTTATCTGTTTTTTGGATTCTTATTTGCTCGTGATACTTCGTTCCTTCGTCGTGTGTTTTTATTTCTTAATTAAGTCGAGTAGCTTTATCGAAGATCAGTTTTAATGGAAGAGAGAAATTTTAAGTCTGGAAGTAAAGGATGGTATTTACGACAAAAAGTCGTTTTTCTTTCTTTTTTTTTTTTTTTAACTCATCCTTGTCTCAAATGAATATAATCTAATGTCATCGCGAAAAAACTACGCACGATGTCCGTTAAATGTCATCCTTGACATCTTTGGATAAAATAGATAACTTTCAATAGACAGCAGAAAAAATTGCGTGTACTTATATTCCTTGGACGGGAACAATTGCGTAATTTCAAAGTGCATTTATTTCACTTGAACCTTTATCTCGATAATAAGAATTTATAAGATCAAACGATAAATTACGATTAAATGATCTCAGGTGAATTCATTGAAACATATATAGCGTTGTCGTTTATTTTAATTAGATGAATAAGAAAATGAAATGAAATGAATGAAATGAAGAGAAAATAATTGTTAAAAGATTGTTTTGAAATAAAAATTGTGATAATTTCAATTTTATACATAAAAAGTATCACAAATTCTTTTTTTTAAATGTTTTTATTAATTTGTTCAAATATAGATAACAAATGTACAAAGAAAGTAGAACAACAGTTGACAATTCAGTAAAAGTAATTATAAATCGAAATGAAGCGGACCTATACGTATACTATATATGTATATCATAAATGCTGTAAGAAGAGATGTTAAATATGTCGTGTCTCAGGCACAGTACATTTTTTTTTGAACATATATCATTTCACATCTATTAGATACATTATTTTATGAGATGACAAATCTGGCTAATGAATGGAAATGTTCGAAATCCACTGAAAAATTAACTGTTGATTCAATTGCTTTGTAACTTTCTAAATATCGCTTCACTGATTCCTTTACTCGAAGCGAATTTTTATCATTCGAGTATCGAAATAAATAAAAAATATTTATACATCGTTTGTTTTTCGTAAATAATACTACTGTTATAATGTAAAATTCACTATTCTTGTACTGGCTGGATCTAGTCTTTATTAAATATATAATTTTTTTTTTAAATAGAGAACATTAGCGCAGTCATAACGATGAGCAAATATACACATAATATAAATTTCAAAAAAAATTTTGATCTGACATATTAAATAAATTAACATTCAATATTTTAACTAAAAAATATACTAAATTGTCTAAATTCTTTCTATAATTCTTTCTCTACATTTTAGAGGAACATATCATTTTTATTATTCAAATATTTCTTTCAATTAAATTAACCTTAAAAATATAATATTTTAAAAAACAATGTATATGCAATATTATTCAAGAACATTAATTTCATAAAAATTTTCATTTAATTATTAAAGCTGAAAATTCTTTTATCTTATAATATCAATTACTTTAATTCGAATTACGTGATGGAACTTGCATATAATGTTATTACGTATATTACGATATAAATAATATACGTATAAATATGTTATTACAAAATTCAAAATCCATAATTGATCAACTTTCTATCGTAAATATATTTTATTGCGATATTAGCGGTTATGGAATAATGAAAAGCCTAAATTCGTTATTTGCAATCTATGTAAAAATCTGCTTTTGTTATATTATAGAAACATATGCTATATTTTGTTTGCTCTTCATATATAGAAAAATTTCAATAAATTCAATTATATTATTGTAAATGATCAAATTGCACTTAAAATTAGTGCTGCAGGAAGACTAAACCCAAAAAAATTATAATTTTTGCAATGGATACTATAATATATATATGTATATATATATATTACGAATCTCTCGAATGAAAAAAAATGCTTGAATGATACATTAATTGCTTATTTGCTTATATGTTTTCTACGTTAAATTTAATCAATTTTTACATTTTTCATTTAAAATAGTATATATGTATATATACATTGAAACATATTATCCTACAGTAACAACTTAATTCTAATATATACCAGCTCCTTATTTCATTGTTTTGAAAGTGCACATTGCAATTATAACTTGGCATTATATGGTGTATTTATAGATATTTTTACGGAAAAAATCGTGCGATTTATATATATACAAAAATATATTACATTACATTACAGTAATAATTTAATATACACAAAAACGATTCATATTTCATAAAATTAAACAAAGATTATATTATTCTATCATACTAAAAATGTTATGTATACATATAATTCACATATATTATCTTTAAAAATGAGCAAAAATATCATGGCTAATATCGATTAACAATATAATAAAATTTTAAATTCATTTATTAGAAATGACTTAAAAAAACAAAGAAAAAAAATGGAAATAAGAAAAACAGATGATAACTACAAAAATGTAAGCGTAATTAATGAGCAATTAATGGAAAGACAAATATTTTTTTGAAACTAATATGCGCTAAGAAAACTGCTAAGCTCCAAGCTAAAAGAGCATTTTGCTTTCATACATAATTCTCAATATTTCTAACACGTATAACCGTCTCATATTTTATCTAGGCGTATAAGTCTTTTAAAACGCTAATATCTACATAATTTGTACGTAAATATAATTTATAAAATTCTAAAGCTGAAAACTCGTTAAATATTTTAACATACTTAAACATGTATTTATTATAATCGTGAACGATTTTTAAAATGAATTTTTTTTTAAACAAAAATTCTCGATGATACCTTATGAAAATATAATGAGGAAGTGTTATTAAACGCTATTAATGTGTGTGTATGTGTGTGTGTGTGTGTATGTGTGTGTATTACACTCGTTGCTGTGCCATTGGCAATATCTGTGCAATATCTAACACGTTCGAACGAAATATCGGTAACGATAAACCATTATTTATATTTTAATGTACAATTGCTTGATTACATCTTATTAACATACTTCTTACAAATGCTTTTTTAAACATACACATACTCAAAATATCAATTTCGCGAATAAGAGTTCGTCGTTTCCTACACTGAACTGATTGAATTAATCACTATAGTTTATTTCTTTGTTAGGAAATTCATATTATTTAATGTTTAATTTAAATAGTGTAAAGAAACAACGATTTTATTGGTATTCTTAGTAGCTTGCATAAAGAAATTATGGACATTATTATTTTGGACGATTATCTATGTGTATATGATTTCATTTTTCATCTTGTATATTTTCAATCTGAACTTCAAACTTTCAAAATCGTAATAATTATTTTTCTCGTTTATGTTCTTTCTGTTCTTCTGACGATTCTTCGCGAACTGCAGAAACCATTCTTAACATAAGAATAGCTAATAATTTATCTAGAGGATCCATAAAACCTCGTTGAATCCATTTAGGTATCGTTGTACGAGCATGAGCAAATCCTAGCTTTTGCAAAATATAATCTATTCCATAGGGCTCAATGCTTTTACCAGCCCATGAAAGTAACCTTCCGTATAAAGAATAAATATTATAATAAAATAACAACACATAATAATAAAATAATTATAATAAATTTTGTCATTACCTTACAGTTGGTTCTACATGCCATGTTTTACATCTATATGATCGCCAATCTTTTATGAACATTTCTGCTGGATCAAATTGCTTACGTTTCTTCTCATCTTCGGAAATAATCGTTGTTGTAGCGGAAGTATTAGCAGTGCTTCCGCTTTTTTTCTCTTGAGGATCTGGACTATGTGCTCGTGCGCCCATATTCTAAAAATGACAAAAAATTATAAAATGCTTTTTTACATGTGATATTCAATTTAAAAATATATAAAATGTAATTACCACTTTTTCTTTTTCTTTCACATATGAAGTAATCAAATCATGGAGAAAGAAAAAGGCTTCCGCATCTACCGTAACAAAGATATGATCCTCGAATTCTGTGATGAAACTACATTCAACTAGTGGTTTTTCACCTGTTAAGAAAATGATTTTTAAACAATAAATTTTACATAATATAAAATTTGAGCATTGCATTTCAAAATATTTTATGCATTTCAAAATACTTAATGCATTTTTATATATAACTACTATTTTTAGCAATTTTTCAATAATTACTTAACTATTATTATAATAAAAAAGCAATATAATTCCATTTCTAATATTATATGAAAATCAAAAAACTTGTTACTATCAAAGTATTGAAATGATTTTTGCAACGAATTCTATTCTAACTGTATATTTGATTTCTATATTTTTGTAGAATTACACTATGTAAAATAATATAATAATATGCGTGAACAATAATACTTTAAAATTAAAATATTGATATAATTATAATTATTCTGTATTGGGTAATATTATATTTTATTATATTTTATTTATTATACTTATAAAAACTATTATTGTTATTTATTATTGATATATAAATAAATATTCTATTTATGTATTGTATTAATTATTTATGCAAAACATGCATTTTAAATATATAAATTTAATTATGAGTTATGGCAATTTCAAAAACTAAAATCTAATTTTTAGCAATTATTTAGCATTTGTTGATCATTCCATGCAAAATAATTTTTTATATAATTTTTTATATAATATTAAATAATTATAAAGCATTCAGTAATCTGAAATATTCTACAAATCAAATAATTTTATTAATTTCAAATTGAATTTTACCAGATTTTAAATAAATCAATTCTTACATTATACTTACTATATAAAATATGTTTAGGAGCTCCTAAAAATATATAAAGAAAATAATTGCATACATAATTCAAAGAAAAATCATTTTTATTTTAAAAAAAACTATTGCTTTTATATTTATAAATATATATGAAAAATAAGTAAGATAGATAAAATATTTCATCACATATAATTATAATCTAAATATACATTTAAAGACATATATTTTTGTTATAATTTTTTTTTAAATTTTTTAAATATATATGTCTATTTAAATTATGATAATAAAAATTACGTACCGATAACAACTGGAGTTTTAGCAGTTTGAAGATGTTCGGTTTTTAAATGTAATTGTAATGATGGCAGAGCAAATATAACTTCTCTCGCATGAGAATGTTCTTGTAATTTTCCGGAAGTAGTTGATGTGCTTCTTCCACGAGTTACATTACCACTATCAGACGTACTATCTGTTCGTTCTCTTTCAACACACGGAAATCGATCTACGGCTATATATTAACATAATTTATATAATATATAATTAATATAAGAAATTTAACTTTATATTTATTATCATAAATATATATAAAATATATTATGCATACCATCAATTTCACTATTAGCAAATGCATAATGAAACCATTCTTGTAATGATTTAAATTGAGGTGGGAAAAGTACACTACGACTCAATCTACAAACTGTAGCCATGGAATGATGTCTTGCATGTTGCTCTTGTTGTTGACCTAAACTGATGGTTAATGTTTGCACTACGTGAACATCGCGTGTATTTGGAGCTAAAAATATTATCATTAAATAATTTTGAAAAAGATATAGATTTCAATTATTTTTATATTTCTTACATTCAACACTTGGAATTTCTTGAGCTTCAGTAGTAAAACTAATACATGGTTCTTTTAATGAAAATAATGCCCAATTTTTACTTTTGAAATTAATTCCATGGAAACATGCTAAACTTATATTACAACCATGAAGTTCCATTGTTCCTCCAAGTACAGTACCCGTTGATGGTAAAGAAAAACTTAAACTACCTAACTGAAGCCCAGCTACTTGAGCTAATACTCCTTGCCAATGCCTATGATGTCGAGCATCTGACATTGTAGTTTGATTTGTATGCCATGGAGCTGCAAAAATAAATTAAATAATTATTTTTAAAAATATATATACTTCATTATTTATAAATGCATTTATAAATTATTAATATATTTATAAAATTCATAATTTAATTATTTATAATTTTATTATTAAAATATATAATTTACCTTCATTGGTAATTTTCTTTTTTTGCGTTCTTTTTCTGAAGCTACTGTTATTTACTCTTTGATGCTTAGGTTGTAAAGAACTAAATACTCGTTTACTGCTTTTAAATTGTTGACTAAAAAATTCATCTAATTTATAATACATTTTTAATAGATCTGCTGTTGTTGATTTACTAATCATAATCTGCAATTGATCCCATCCTAAGTCTCCATGCATGAAAATTACTGCAGGTCTAAAATATTTATACAAATAATTAAAAATTAGTTATGATCAGTTATGATCTAAAATACCATAATAATAAGCGTAAAACAACCTTCTTGTTGGCATAAAAGCATCTCCACTATTGTTACGATTAATTTTCCATTCATCTCTTAATGTAACATCTAGTGAAGATACTCTAGACATTAATACACTCGTTCCCATATAATCCAATCGTAATTCTAATGCAAATAATTTTAAACCAACAGTATGATCAGGTTCTATACCAGGTTCTTCTCTAATATGTACTATAAAAATATGCACATATGAAAATATTTAATTTATTAATTAAATAAAAATTAATAATAAAAATATTATAAAATAAATAAATAATAAAATTAATAATAATTTAATCACATAAAAATATTTTAAATTAAATATTAATATAAATTTTGATATTACAGAACTTACTATATGTATCAATTTCACTCAATTCAATGACACCACCAACAATGCCACCTTTTGCATCTAAGCTAGAACCTCCTAATCCAATACCTATATATAAATTTTTATGTCCAGTGCTTCCTATGGAAAGTCTTCCATCAGACCTAAAATCCTTTGTCATCCATGTAACATTACCCATTACATTGCCCATGTTCATATGAACATTTAAACGAGTGAAATTTATGGCAAACAATACTAATGTTTCCCATGCAGATTCTCTTAATTTAAGTTCTGAAGATATTTGTTTATCAGAAGTGAAACTCCATCCTCTACCGATATCTGATGTTATATTATTATATTATTAATTATATTATTTATGCTTATAAAATATTAAAAGTCATTTGAAGTCATAATTAAAAAAAAGTAAAAATTTTAATCAATTTAAAATACCTTTCAATCGTGCATGTTTCGGTATGTCACTTTCTAAACTTAATCTTAATTTATCTCTATTCAATGTTGGACTTCGTTCAGGAGCACTTTTAGATAGTCCATCAGCAGCATGCCGATCATAATGTTTTAATAGAGAACTACCCATAACAGCTTCTTCTTGATTCAGAGAAGGACTGCCATCACCTTCAGAATATGCAGTACCTGAACTTAAATCTCCTAAAAATAATCGACGTACTATACTTCGTCTATACCATGCTTTTGGAAAAGCCAAAATTTCACTTAATCTTCGCATATCGTATTTAAACGAAGCCGATCCAATATCAACAATTGCTAAAAATTTGTATAAAAATATTTTATTAATTTTATCAATATATTTATTAATTATTATCTTAGTAATTAAAAAATAGTACATACTAGAAAATCGTATAACTGCACGACTAGTATCTGATATTTTCTTTAACTGCTCACTTTGAAAATTTAATTTACGACTTCTAGACATGTGAAATTTTACAAATGCGACATTAATACTTAAAGAATCTTTTCTTTCACTATCCGATAAAGGTGACCATTGAGCTTCTTTTAAACCAGTTTTTTTTCCACCACCATAAGGATGAAAAATATAAACAGAAAAATCAGCAAGACATCCAGTGACAGATAATCCACCAATCGCTGAACCTGCTTCTTTTCCACTAGATTGTGTACTTGGAGATTTGTACTCTCGAAACTCTATAAGTTCTTCTTCTGCTCGCTTGGACGAAAATATTATATCAAGGGACGGCAATTGCAGAATACATTCCACGCGAGAAACCGGTAAACAAGAAAATCTAAAATAATGAAGAAGTTTAATAATATCTATAAGTTAATAAGATTAGTTATAATGTACCTAAATGTAGAAGGTTGCATATGAAAATATACTATCACATCAACAGGAAAACTCGCATAAACATAATTGCTGCTACTTGCTGCAGTAGCAGCCCAAGATGTACTTTCTGCATTATCCAATGGAAATACTACATTTGTTTGTGTATTACTATGAAAATTGGTTTTACTTGGTATTGGTTCTAATGTTTGTTCCAAAAATTCAAGAATATGTGGACTTATTATTGTTTCTTCTGGTATACTTTGAAGTGTCATCCAAGCAAACAAACTAGCCTTTTTAGTACTAGATTTTTTAAACGCAGTCACTGATGAAGGATTAAGCAAGCTATTATCAGATGATACACGAGGAGAGACAGATTCTTCTGGAAGTGTTTTAGATTCATAATGTACCTATAACAAAACATAATTTAAGATATATATAAATATAATATATATATAATATTAAAATATGTGCTATATCTGTAAAAATTTTTACCTTTACATCTAAACCAGGAATATGAAAAATTGTTAAATCTACTAAAGGAACATTTGTATGTTGTAAATATCGTAGTCGAGATGTACTTGCAGTGGATGATTTTTCTTTACTACTTAAGTGTTTTCTACTACTACTAGGACTGCTTGGTTGAAATTCAAATGTACCTCCTGAACATGATCGTTCTTTCTTCATTCTACTCATACTGTAAATAAGTAATTTTTATATAATGTTATATTATATATATTATATAATATTTATTAATATTTATAATATAATAATATTTATTAATATTATTATATATATTATATAATAATATTTAAAATTAATATACAATTAATTTACATTTTAATTTCATCTTCTTTTCCTGGATCTTTTGTATGGAGTACACATTTACCACTATTAATTAAAACTTTTACATCAAGTTCAAAATCTATATTAGGTTCTTGAGCTTTTTGAGGTGTTATATATGGTGATGAAGTTGATGAAGATTGTTCTTTACCAAATGAATCAAGTAGTGGTGCACTATGAAAATTAAAATTTAGTAAATATAAGTTAATGTATTTATCTTATGTTCATACATTAATGTTTATTATATCTTATGCTATACATACTTTCCTTCCATACTATCATAACTGGAGGTATAACTAATATCTCTGCTTTTTTTTCTTAATTCAACTCGTTCTCCATCTATTTCAATAGCTTCTGGCCATTCTAACTCTCCTTCTGGTAAACTTAACTCAGAACCAGCACTTGGAAGTGATGATTGCCTATAATGTCATTTAAATATGATAAAAAAATATAGAATTATATAATGTAACATACCTGCCCATTGTATGTGTATCGCTAAAAGTAACTCGCGGTCCACTAAGTCCTCTCACGCGAAGAGAAGCAGATCTTTAAAAATTAATACAGATTATTAAATAATGTTTTTTGAAAAAGAAAATTTTGTGAAAATATATAATACCGGCTTGGACCACTTCTAGGACTACTTTCATAACTAGCAGAATTTGCTGAATTGACTTCTATATTCATATCTTCAGGACTTTCTAATTGATTTTCAAGTGTTGGTGATGGTACGATAAATGAACGTGATCGATACGTAGTTGGTTTTCCACCTAGTCCTAATTTTCCTTTTATTCCTGAAGCTTTAACTGACTGTCTTCTTAATTTTTGAATCATATCTCTATAATTCGTATAAAGAAAAATATTTAATAACATTTTTTTCATCATAATAATGTAAAATTTATTTCATAGATTTATACCTTCTAAAATCTTTAAAAACCATAGCTTCCAATTCATGTAAACGTTTCATTTCTTGCTCTATAGTTCCATGAGAAGCACCCAATGATCTTAAATCATTTATAATTTTTGCCTGTTCATTCATTTCTTTTTCAATTAGTTTCGATCTTTTTTTCGCATCGAGTGTAGGATCAAAAACAAACGCTGGTAGACTATCTGTCCAATTCTTAGATTTCTTCATTAATATACTCTCCTACAAACATTTAAAATTCAATTAATGAATAATATACATATTATTAAACAATTTAAGTAAAAAATTTTACGAATGTAAAAAAATAAAAAAGTTTATTTTGTCAAAATATTCTTAATAACTTATATCTAATTTCTAATACATTACCCAAGTAAGGACCAAAAAAAGTACTAGATAAGTACTACATAAAATAAATATAATTAAACCATACTTTTTTCTTAACCTGGCTAGTACTATTATCTGGTTGATCTGCATCATCACTATCATAATCAGCAGGTACATGAATATCATCTTCTTCAGAACCAGTCAGCATTGTTAATGTATGTCCAAGTGCTGATAATTGTTGTCCTACATTAACATCTAAATGAATATCAACACCTTCCATTTGCCATTGTACATTTAAAATCCACTTGGCATTATCTGAAAATAATTGAAAAATAATTATCCATTCATTACAAAAAATTATTAAAGTAAAGTTGAAGAATATTTTTATTACCAGACTTATCCTGTTTTTGTGCAATTGTCCTGCTACATACTTCATAAGTGCCTTCAGAAACCATACATAAATTCATTATACTACTATCAGTTACATCTGGTTTCCAATCATCTAAAGAAGTTTCAAAGTCATCAGCAAATCTTAAGCATAAACCCATAAATCTGTAAAATATTAAAATATTATCAATCAATTTGTAATTCATTAAAAATTGAATAACTAAAAAGATTATACCTTGCTTTACTAACTAAGCTACCACTGCTGCAAGCTGATATGCTTGTATTTTCTAATGTTACTACTACAGCACCTCTTGATTCACCATCATATAATCCTCTATTCATACTCCAAGTAGGTGGCAGAGGATTCAATGGTAAACAAATACCCATATCATCCACAGTCAATTGCAAAAATAATGTTCCCAAATGAGGAGCACTTAATTGACTTGTTATTTGACCAAATGGCACTTTTTCAAATACTTGTTGTGTGGCAGTTAAAACCTCTTTATTTAAATTAGCTCTTTTTTCATTCCAATATTCATATGCGTTTTTATAATTTAACCAAACAAGTATAGCTTTATCAATAGCCATTGGTTGAACATATATTAATGGACGTTTTAATGTAATTAATACTACTTCTTTATCTTCACCTTCTGCCATTTCTTCTTGGAAAGCGTTTCGTAATCCTACTCTAGTATTAAAAAAGGCAAATTGTTGAAATTCTGGTTCTGCTTCTTCAAATAAAAGATTTTTTAATAATTGTCCAAGACTTAAATTAATATCAACTTGTGCTTTTCCAAATAGTTTCATGTATGGATTTGGTTGAGTGGCACCAGAAACATTTTGTACTCTATTAGATAATTGCAGTTCAACTGCTCCAGTTTCTAATCGAACTGCCGAATTTGTCGGAGTTGTTGCTGTCAATTGTATTCTCTATATATATAATATAAAAAATATTATAAAATATTATAAAGTTTGAACTATTGATAATTTAATATAATAATATTAAACATGCCTTAATGCGAATAATCAATGTGAATAATATTCTTTTTACAGTTGTATTATTTGGTTCTTCATCTTCTAACCATAAAGGAACAGGTTTTTCTCCACCATAAACTTTTTGTACAACTTCATTTACTTCTTTCATGAATACTTTTTGTACAAATACCAAATGATTAAGAAGATCTGTAGTCAATGAATGTTCAAAAATACCAATATCCGCCGTTGCACTGAGATAACTACCTTGTCTTAATACAACACCATCTTTAAATTATAAAAAGCTTAATTCAATATATTCATATTATAAAATGTAATAATTTTATAATTAAAGTAATTAAATAATTAATTATATAAAAAGTAATTAAGAAAAGTATAATTCATATAAAAAATCATTTGGTTACTAACCAGCTAATTTACTATCATTTATATTACTGTTACCATCTTGAATATATTCCGCAGATACATGAACTTTAGGCAGTTCAATACTAGCTTCAGATGGTAAATTTGCTTCTGTCACTTGAAGTTTTGTTGTGAAACTCAAAGTATGATGAGGTAAATCTATCGTAAATTTAGCTTTACTACCAGTTATACCAGAACTAGTTACTCGATCCATTTTGTATTGTGCTTGTAAAGATGGTAACAAAGCTGCTGTTATACTTAAACTTTGAAGTATTATATGAAACTGCATTACAATTGGTTCTAATAAACTAGATACTACTTGTGGTTTTTCTAAATCATCTGATGGCGCAGGTGCATAATGATGTGGACTACTAGGTACTCCTGTATCTATTTCATCTTGTTGTTGACCTCTGGACATTCTTGAAGATGTTCTCGTCACCCTAAGTTCCTGAAAAAATATTATTACTTGATATTATAATTTGAATATATTTAACTTAGAAATAATTTAATTAATAATATAACTAAGAAATAATTTAAATATATTTATCATAAATAATTATTAAAGAAAAAAAATTATATATTTACTTGCAAAGTCGATGATAATTGTTTACTACCTCTGGTCATCATACCATGTAAAGCTACTGGATGTTGAGGAATATCTATATTGACAGCACCGACAGTCAATAATCCGCTATTTTTATCTTTTTGTCGTCTGCTAATACTCGAATATAAAGCCTGTGATTTGCCTACAGTTACTTTAACAACTGTTTGTTGATTAGGTGCAACACCTTCTAATAAAACAATCATTGTTCTGCCAATTTGACCAGTTAAACTACATTCTAAACTTGCAGGTCTTGATTTTTTACGACATGTAAAACTTGCATGAAGACTCGTTATTTCTGCTTCAAGCTTCAATCCACTAAGAGTAGCTAACAATCTGGTCCTATGTATTCGAGCAACACCAAAAATAACTAATCTTGTTCTTTCTCCCGTAACAATATCTGCAATGTATTTTTATATATAATGAATTATATAAAATAAATGATAAAATTTAATTTTAAAGAATATAAGCTAAAAAATAAATTAATATTGACTTAGTTCTCGTGGAAGTGGCACAGGTGTTGAACTATTTTCAGCATTCAATCCTTTTTCGATATCTGCATCTTTTGTTTCATTTAATAATTCATACTTTCGACCACTTTTATAATGTTCTGAAGCATCCGCTGGTATCGAAAAACGATGTGTAATTGTTTTAGTTTCTGGTCGAGTAGCATATAAATCTAATAAATAATAAATTGTTTTCCAACATCGTGGCGTTAAATGCGTTGTATCTTTACATTTATCAGGAAGTACACAAAATTTGTCTAAACCAGATCCACTTGGACTTGCTCCAAAATTAGGAGTTATTACACCTTCATTCAAATTAATATATCCTTTTACACTTTTTCCTGTGCTACGTAACTTTTGAGCAAAACTTTGAGGTCGAGATCGAATACTCGCACCAGGTGATATAACTTTTGAAAGATTAGGTTCAAAACTATTACGAAGTAAAGGAACATCTATTTTTTTCCCTTCTAACAAAAGTTGTTCTTGTAAATCAGATGCTATTGAAAAAATAAAAATATATTAAATTCATATTTAAATATTTAAATAATAAAATTAAAAAATAAAATATTTACTTGAAGATGATCCATTTTTTACTACTGTATCATTAACAATTAAAGTATTGTTTCGTTTACATTCTGGTTGTTGTTCTTTTAATTCCATTTGTGTTTCTTTGACATTTTGATACATATTACTAATTTGATGCAATAATCTGAGAAGAGGCATGTTTACTTGTTGACTAATATATCGTATATTTAAACTAAAATTCACAACTGTACTTGTATGTTTCTTCAATTGGCCCCGAGATATGTACAAAACAGTTTGCTTTTGAATCATATCATCTACAGTCATATCAGCCATTTTCTTAACATCAATATCAATACCGATTTTTTCACATAAAAATGCTGGTGTTTCTGGTGGTATATCCAAATAAAATTTTGTATTATTTCCTTTTTTTGTTTGATATTTATTACCTAATATAATAATTTTTAAAATTTTATTATATTCCTATTTCAATAAATTTAAAAAAAAATATATTTTTAATATACCTTTTCTTTTATCAGTTACTTTTCCAAATTCACTAACAACTATATCAATACGCATAGTTTCCATATTCCCTACTAAGGATAAATTTGATCCTAATGAATCTAAAGAGGATACATTATTTACATTTCCTGAACCAATGGCAGATAACATTTGTTGTGGCATAACAGATAAAGAAGATAAAAGTGGTTCAAAAATTAAATGTGCATCTAAAAGTCTGAGTGAATCTTTCATAGGATAAAGAAGAGTACCACTATGAACATCAGAATCCTCTGTATCATCTGTTGTCATTGTATTAATTTTAGAATCCTGAAAATACATATTTATATACATATACATTTTATAGAGTATAAGTATAAATATAAGTATAAGTAATTAAGTATAAGTATATAAGTAATTAACCTAATATAAGTTCATATTCAAATATAATAAAATAGCATCTGTCAAAAGTAACACATTTAATTTTACAAATTTCAAATACCTTTAAAGATTTTTGTTCTGCACGAAAGACCTAAGATAATAGGAATAATAAAAATAGATATTTTATTGCAAATATTTGTTTTTTGAATTTTTATATTTCTAAGAATAAATACTTACCCAATTTCCTTTTAAATTGCCTTTATCATTTTCTTTTATAAATTCTTGTTGTTTAGCCATCCAACTATATAGATCTTCACCAGTATTTAAAGGTTTATTAGAATGATAACTTGTAGGAGATGTGACTTGATCCAAACTTCCAGTACTATGTTGACTACCATGTCCACCTCCAGAATAGATACTTGGATTAGAACCAAGGTGATGAGAATGGGAAATGTGAATTTGCGGTGTCTTTTCTTCTCGTAATGTGCCGTAACCTAATGTAAAATTCTATTTGTATACATATTTTCATTAAAAGATATAACATTGAATTAAAAAATAAAGCTTAAAATAGTGTGTTAAAGGAGTACATGCAAAAATATATTTACAAAATAAACAAAAATAAACATAAAACAGATACCTGATGAAATAAGAAGCAATATGTATGAGAAAAAAAACTAATGCTTGAAGACATATGTAGTGCTAAGATTAAAAAGCAAAGCAATGCAATCTACAAAGAAAATTTATAATATTATGTATTCATTGCAATCAGAACAGTCCATCCACTAAAATTCAATTTTTAATTATTTTAATTTTTTTTTTTTAAATTTTCATCTATTCTTCTTCTTATTATTAAATTTTATAAATGAATTTTAACGTATAGACTGTTAGTATATAGCCTATAGAGAATTCAATTATTTTACACTTACTTATGTTATTTGGTTCCCGAGTTTGATTGAATAACCCACCACTTGCAAGCAATGGAAAAACAATACTTGCTCGTGTACTAGCAGGCATTTGCGTGGGTTGTAATGATTTTCCTTTCTTTACATGAACTACTGGTGGAGAGGGGGAAGTTAATGAATCCGGGCCTGGAACCGGTGTTGCTATAGGGGTTGTGTCTTTTCCCCGAGGAGAACTTACAGGAACCGTCAAACCATCACCACAAATACCTGGTCATTCCATCAAGCCATGATTTTTGTTCAGAAAGATGATATAGATGATTATATATTAATGTATGTTTGTAAAAGCATTTAATTTTAATAATACTACAATATTTATAAAATACACTTGTTAATTTTTATAAATAGTCCTATTTATTAATAGTTTATTTAATATAAAACTATATTCAAAGTACAGAATAAAAAATTTATACACAAAATTAACTTTTAAGAATTTTTGTGATTTTTTATATATTAGATAATATAATATAATATTAAATAAATAATATAATTAAAAAATAAATATGAAACAAAAAATAACATAAAAAAGAAAAATTTTGTATATAATTTGTATGTAAAAAATTTATTTAATGTTAATATGTAAATATTTTATAATTATTAAATTATAGAATATAATTATTAAATTATAGAATATTATTAAATTTACTTATCTTTAATATTATTATTTATTAATATTATTACTTAAAGATATTACTTAGAGACACATAATGTGTCTATATGAAAATGCAAAATGAAATATTAAGCAATTATAAAAATCACAATTTAAAGCAGATGCTAAAAGCTACAGGGATATATTAAATTAAATAAGTTTTAGAAAATATCAAATAATCTAAATAAAGGAAGAAAGAGTTATATCAATATAAAAATATCAGATGTCTTTATAAATTGTGTAATTAGAATTTTAATTTAATCTAATTTATAGTACCTGTACTTTTATCTTGTCCACTCTTGACATGTGTATGTTTGTGCATATGATCTGTGTGAATTAACATAGCACATTCATCTGTGACTTCCTGATCATCAACTTCTCCTGTGCTACCCTCACCATCAGTCAGCAAATTTTCCTGTACATGAATAAGTCAAATCCAAACTATTTATTTAATATCTTTAATAATGAAAGAAAAGTAATAATTTATTTAATGTAACCAATAATCAAGAATTCACAAAATAAATATCAAAAATTTGAATGAAAATTTTTAATTTTTAATAAATCATTATAAAATAGTTAATAATTAAAAAATGTGAGAATAGTTTTCAGAAGACTTTGGTTTCAGAAGTTTTCAATTTCACAGGAAGTCTTCAAGTTTTTAACATTAATTTTATATATTTTTAGTTAAATATTGCAAAAGCCCTGAATAAACCTCCACCACTACAATTTATATACCACATATTACTAATTTTCACAAATAAAATAAGATAAATAATATTTTATTATAAAATATTATTTTATTCAAGCATAATAAATTAATTAAAACAATGCCAATATGTGTAAGTCCTGTTAATGAACACATATATGCAATAGAATACTAGCATATTATATTATATTAAAATAGAGTTAATAATTATTTGACAAAGCTTATTAAGATGAAAATCAATTTTTATATGAAAAAAGTTTGCAAAGATACTGTGTTAGAACTACCTCTGTGAATATATTTTTTAAATTCTTACTGAATTTTACATTGTAACCATCCTCCTGTACATCGTTGCTTATTTGCTGAAAAAAAAATTGTCTACCAAATTACATTCCCCCTAAAATATATTATGATCTTCTGAGTTAAATAATTTTTTTTATGTATAAATGGTGCTATCAATGTATGATATATTGTATTTTTAAATCATTGTACAAAAAAAAAATAAATTTCCAAATGAAAAATATGTTTATTAGAAAAAACAAATATAATGTTAATAAATATTTAGAGAAAAATATTAATAGTAATATATATAAAAAAGTTATATAAAATTCCATTCCCAATATTTTTAATTTAATTTTTAACAAAAAATTTAAATATGCAAAAAAATAAATAATATTCATACCTCATCTGGATCTGAAACTGCAAATGTAACATTTAATGGTTTGACATGTTTGGTCTTATAATTATGTTCTAATAATAGTGGGGTATACAGAACATTCTTCCATTGTCTGCTCAATACAATTACTCCCTAGTAATATAATTATATAAATATATATAAGTAAATGCATTTTTAAATGTATTTTAATTTGAAAAATTAAAATATAATTATAATGTAATTTACTTGTCGAAGTGTTGATAATAAAGGTAAATCTGATTCTTTTAAATTAGCTTCAATGCTTTTTAATTCGTTTAGTAAAACATAATTTTGTAAAATTGTACATAATTGACAAGATGGATCTTCTTGTAATGTTTTTGCTAATGGTGTTAATCTTCCATAACGACTCTATAAAAAAAATTATCTTTTAACAAATTTGATTATAAATATAAATATATATATATATAGATACATTTACCTTAGTAGGCATGTGCGTCGCTTGAACATCTAATGCTTCTGCCATAAGACAAGCAACAATAGCAGTTGATCTTCGATACATAGTTCGAAACATATGTACAATACGAATTGCAAATTTATTGCTAGGATTCATCCAAGCATTTATAGCAGGTGATGCTGTACTTAATAAATTCCAATCTAATCGAGTGTAATCAATTTTTCTTGTTATTGGAGTACGAGGTGGTGCTGCAAAGTTAAACCATACTGTTTTTAATTCTATGATACAAGAAACTGTATTTCCGTTTCCTGCTTTTGAGACAAGACTCGCACACGTCGCACTAGTATTTATTTGCGCTCCATTATGCAAATTTGTTGAAGTTATTTCTGGTTCAACTGTAGCTGTAGTAGAAGCTATAATATGATACATAATACATAAATAAATGGTACATATTAATTATTTAATAAATTATATATATATATATATACCAGCTGCAGTGTCTAGTTCCTCTTGACTTTTTACACTATCAGTATAAAATATTTCGGCATCAACTTTTTTACTATCATTTCCGTTTTCTCCTTTCTCGAATTGAGATCTTTTTACTATTTTTAATTTGATACCTTCTAAACCACATTCAAACATTATGAAACCCAATCTGTCTTCTCCACTACCAAGAGTAAATTCTTCTGTCGCTTGTGGCGACCCAGATTGTTTCTATAATATATATATTTCTAGTAAGCTTCAAATAAAGCATAATATTAGAAATAGCATAAATTAGAAAAGATGAAAACATACATTTTTTTCTTTATCATCCGTAAATTGATGTAAATAATAATCAACACATTTTAGTGGAGAAGTTATTCTAGTACACGTAAATAACACTCTTGAATAGTGAGCAGGAATTGCTGTTATAACAGCATCTTTTAATATTGAAGATTCATTTCTAAGTCTACGTAATTGTGAATGGGCTTTGCCTATTATATAAATTTTATATATATATTATATAAATTATTTTAATTAATTTTATGTAATAATTTATAATTATACTAATATATAAATAATTTACCTATATTTAATGTAACTACAATTTCTTCTTGCTGTTTTTCAGACGTTTCTATATATACTGTTTCTCCACTTCCTATATCTGCAACCACAGCAGCAGTTTGATGCCCAGGTAAAAATGCCTTGCTGATTTTATTAACTTTTTTTTGATTTGGTAATACAGCTGGCTTGTGAAATGTTTGAACTACTTCTCGAGCTTGTTTTCCAACATAAAATCTTCCTGTTACATCATCAAAACAGATAGCAAATAGTGATACACATGTTAAATCACGAATATTTTCAAGAGCAGAAAAGGATATAATTTCTTCAACTACTGAAGCTTGTAACAAAGTTATATTCATCTAAAATTAATATTAATATGTTTATTAATATATTTTTAATTCTTTTATATGAAATTTTAGAAAAGTATATATTGCAACTTATTAACTACATTTTTACCTTTGGTAAAATAATACTACCCTGTATTTGCGTCATAATGCTTTCTTCATACATGTTTGTTTGTAATGCAATTTTACCTATTATTAAAAATAAACATTAACGAATATATATTTATGTGAAAAGAATCGAATATAATAAAACTAACGTTTATCGTCACCTTGCCCATTCTTAATATTTCTTTCAGCAGTGGATCGTTTTGAATTTGTTTGTACTTGACTCCAATAAGATAAACTTTGGTCTTGTTTCAAAATATTAGCATCTTCAACTTTTCCAATACATTCATGATGAAGATGATTTAAAATTGTTAGTGGATGCAAAATAGATAATGTCGGTATGATAGCATCGATGAAACGTTGTAAAGATTCTAATACCATAGGAGTTAACATGATATCTACATCTCCCTTAAACTTTACGATAACTGTTGTACGCGATCCATTTTCATGTTGTGCAGTTAATAGCTCTTCTTTATTATGAGCAGTATGATCTTCTTCTCCTTAACATAAAATATAATCTTTAATCTATGATATAATTTTTTTTACAAATGTACTTGATAAATGATAATTATAAAATATAGTTTATGTATAATAATAATATAAATATTATCAATAATAACAACATAAAAATATTATTTATATATTCTACCTTCCATGTGATTAATAGTTGTACTATCCCAAAGATATGGATGTGTAGGAGTTTTATTAGATGAATTTGCTATAGGTGAACCATCTGATCTTGTAATCATTTTTAATGAAGTAAATCCTTCAGTAACAGTTTCAAATTTCGGTACATATCTTCCACCAACATAAACTAATCTATTATCTTCAGTACGCTGAAAAAGTGATGTAGTAAATGCAGCACTTCCTGCTGGTATTGATGATTGACTCCAATTTGAACAACGAATCTAAAATTAATTATATATACATATTTCATATTTGTTATCTTATAATATTTTAAATTTAAAATTATGTATAAAAAAACTACCTGAGATAAATGGCTAACATAACTTGACATTAGAAGTGGAGAATCAACAATTGGTTTATTTACTTGCATATGCAAATTTACAAGAGTAACATCTTCTTGTGAAGATACAGCAGATATGAAACTGGTAGAAGAAACAGAATGACTATCGGATGAATCACGTAATCCACCATTTCCACCATTTGAATCAGTATCATTTTGAAAACTTGTATTTCGATTTACTCTAGGACTTCGTTTCGTACTCATTGTCTGCGGTTTTGCTCTTTCTAAAGTATGTGCTTTCTCAAATATCGAAATATTTACGTTTGTTGAACTTTCTACAATAGATAAATCTGACGAAAACTTCTTTTTTATACTATCATTACGATTTAATACTGAGCCAGATCCAACAATAGATTGACGTAAACTAGATGTACGACTTCCACTTAATCCATGACTTGTATCTTCATCAGCAGAGTAAAAAGCTTCTGAATGATTTTCTGAAGACATAGATATTGTTCGTTGAACCTGTAAAATGAATTATACATAAAAGAATTATAAATAATTTATTATAAATAAAAAAAAATTTAATTATATTATTTTATTAATCTTACTTCTTGTTTTAATTTTTCTTCAGATTCTGATTTAACATATAATGAATGATGAGAATCAGAAATATTGACACCATCAACATTTTTTATATTTGTTTGCATTGTCTCAGTAAAGTTTATTTCTGTAGATACTACCGGTAATGATTGTGGACTATTTGATTCAAACGGTTCTATATCCGATGCGTTGAAATAATCAACTGCTAATTTAGAATCAGATACACTACTCTTTGGAGCAGTTTCTATTTCAGGAACACTTAAGATCGATTTACTGCGTTCTGTATGTAATTTTGAATCTGAATCTAATTTTTGTGGTAATTGTACAACAGGACTTGCATCAACTAATCGAGAATATGGAACATCTTTTATACTGTTTCCGCTGCAATAAAAAATTAAAAAATATAATTTTCTGATATAGCAAAGTAAAAATTAATATTCTGTGAAATAATGATTTTAGTTACTATTATGTTATTAAACATAATGATATCAAAAATAAATGTTTAAAAATAAGATTATATTTTCTATGTTAAAAAGATAAGCTTAAAAAAACCAGAAAATTTTATGGAGACAGAATCTACTGAAACATAAAATATATTAAAAAATTACATTGACACATATAGCAGCATAAATGATATACAATTTACATTTTTTTTTAGATATGTATAATTTTCATGTAAAAAAAAGAATTTTCATAATTTAATTCTAAATATTAATGATCATATTATAAATTCAAAATTTAGTATAATTATGCAATCATGCAATATTTAAAAAAATTAATCAAATTATTAATAAGCTGCTTTAAAGCTATTCCAAAGATTACCGCATCGATGTATAAGAAAATCTTCTGTCTAGTAGTTTCCGTTCCCCACTGCATGCGAATGGACTTGCTGATGCAGCAATTAATTTTGTACTACTAGTTTCTTCAATACAGGTTTCTTTATTATGATCTGTCACAGACCTTGGTCGTTCAACACCTTTTTTTGAAGTTTGCGATCCATCCTGAGTGGCAGTTATTTTTACTCCAGTAATAGGATAGTCTTGTAAAGATACATCTTGTAAATTATAAGGTGACGTATGAAATACCAATTGACCATTGTGCAATATAGATTGACCAAATCCTTTTTCTTTACCAGATTCATTAATTCTAAAATAATATTTAAAATAATTCATTGATAAATATAATTTATGTATCATTTGTACCTGTATGCAGCAATATTTATGCCATCTTGAAAATCATAATAACTTGGTTTGAAAAATCTTGGTCCATTTCGATTATTTCCAAAAAATGCACAACCACCTATACAACCACATTTTGTTGCTTTTACACCACTTTCTCGAGGCCATAAAAACCATAAACGTTTTGTAGTTTCATCGTGTAATTTTAGATATTTATTTTGTACTAAATGCAAATTATGTTCAGGAGTTGGAAGTGAAATTGCAGCCTCTAAAATTACTGGTCCTAAAGTTATAGATCCCACTTCTAACCAGATATCAGATCCATCACCTAAAAAAAGAATATATATATGTAGAATAAGTTATATTAACTTTATATGAATTAAAATTATATATATATTGTACCTGACATGCGACTGCTTGCATTATTATGTGATCTTCCGCTACCAGCTGTATTAGTATTACTTGTATTTGCAAAATGATCAGCTGCTGATACAAATTGTCTTATTAATATTCTTGGTAATACACCAGTTACTCCAGATTTAACATGTTGACCATGAAGATTACAAGTTGATACGCGAATTGGAGATATCCAAGTATGAATACTAGTTCCTATTTCTTGAAAATATAAATCAATTGCATCTATTGCTATTCTAGTCATCCTATATTTTATATCTTCAGAACTAGGACATCTATAATAATATTATAATATTATTTTTTATATTAAATTTATAAGTGTTTAAAATTATTGTATACCTATAATGTTTGTCAATATCACTATCAGGACATTGTAAAGGTGGAATACCATGATGACAATGATGTGGCAAGTCTGGAGGGCGTAAGCTATTTTCATTATTTTTTACCATCAATAAAAATGTTTCCAAAGATATAATAAGATGATGTAATTGAGGAGAACTTAATTTTCCAATTAATTTTCCTAATTGTACTTCAATTAGCCATGCATATTCCAAAGTTTCTTGATCTAAACTTCTTCCTTCATTACTGAACATTGCATGTCCTCTGACTTGCAATGCACTTAACATTAAATGTCCTTGATTTAAATGACGTTCCTTAGTTGAACGAATAAAATTATCAGTAATTAATGCGATCGCAGGCGATAAGAGAAGTTGAAGTTCTGTTTCTTTATATTTCTTTTTCATTTCAAATCCAAATCGTTCTAAAAGTATAACAGGACAAGGAGGATCATTCTCTCCACAATTTTTTACTAAATGAGCTTGAATATCATGCATTGTAATGCCAACTGTTACTTCTAATGGCCGATAATCTCTTGGATCAAATGGTTTTGATTTGGCATCTTCATCTTCTACAGATTCAACACTACTATTTTGCACATCTCTATCTTTACTTTTTTCAGTATTTATAGATGTAGGATTTGTTCGACTCTGTTGCATATCAGTAAATGTTTGATAATCACCAAATAGATTTTCTTTTAAATGTATAAAATTTTTTAAAAGAGATCCATATAAAATTAATATAGATGGACCTATTTCGAGATCTAAACTAACTTTATCAGGAGCTATAGATTGTGGATCAAATTTCTGACTACCATTTCTAGTCCATTGAAGACCTGGCGATTTTCCGCATCGAGGAATTCTCATTGGGGATAAAAGAATTTCTTCTTTTTCTGGAGTTGTTATATTTGCTTGTGGTGTAGGTCCTAAAGGTGGACATGGATGATATGTATAATTAATACTTAATGCCACAATTGGTACAGACCAACAATCAACCCAGCCTGCTCCTTTCTGACAAACATTTCTCCATTTTTTATTTTTATTTAATTCTGATAAATATACATGTGATCCATCACGTGTCATAATCTTTGCATTTTTATTCAAAGCTAACAAAATTGTACGACTTGTATTGACTTCAGGTAGATAAAATGAAAGATCAACACTTTCACCTTGAATCCAAAAACGCAAAGGAATTGTAATAGGCAAATAATCCACAAATGGAAGATCAAATGATAGCTCGAAAAATTCCCCACAAAAAGCAATGTGCGCATTTTCTTGATTCTGTGATGAACAATCAATCCAATTATATTCATTACATAATGTAATTAATTCAAATTCTTTTAACAATAAATTAAATTTCCACGTATAAGGTACAAAATGTAAAATATCAGGTCTGGCTTTACTCGCCCAATCATTAATCATATCTTGAAAAAATTCTTTGTGCGAATAAACTAAATTAGCTGTAGCTTTACATCCAGTTAAATTTAACATCCATTCTTGATGATCATTCCACTTTATTGGATAATGACATTTAACGCCAAATTCTAATGTTTCACTTTCAACTAAACTTCGATATTGTAAACTTGTAGTTGCTTCTAAATGTAACAATTGTCCTGTTATTTTTGTTGTATATCCATCTTGTAAAACTATCCAAGGCATAGTAATTTCCAGATATGATCCAGGACCTACATTAATATGAACTGCATTTGTTTCCCTATTTTTACTAAAGAGTATATCAATAGTGGCTTCATTCAATGTTGATAATCTAATGTCAAATGATTGAACTTGTCTTTTTTCTCCTGTAACAGGAGTTTTTGTAACTTTTAATGGCTGATAATCATTAGGGAAAAAAAATTTAAATAAATGTTCTCTTTGTCTATCAGCCCAAGGACCATAACTAAAATCAGTTCCTTTTCCACATTTAATATCAATACCCCAAATTGGCGGCATAGCTTCAACCATGTCTCCATTTACTAATTGAATCATTTGTGGATGTTCAGGAACAAATCCAGGTTCATCCATATAGTAATATACTTCTATGTTGTTTGAACTTAATACAACAAATCCTTCTCCCATATATCTAGGTGGATCATCTGACATTCCAGTATATTTTGGACTGGGTGCTAAAATAACTTTGAAATTTTCTGCTTTACACTTTGTAAAATGCATGAAATGATCATATCGAGATGCTGCTGGTTTTGTAGAATATACAAAATGTGCTTCTTCTACAGTTATTGATAAAGTTGTTGGTATTAAGCGATTACCAAATACCAATCTTCCCTAATATAATAAAATATAATAAAATATCTTAAATAACAATAATAGAAAAATATTGAAAAATGAATTATGTACTAACTGTGCAAACATCCAATTTAATAACAGGTATTAAATCTCTCCATGTTCGAGCAATAACATGAGCTTCTTTTTTTCTAATATTATCAACATGACGTGAAACATCCATTGCATTTATTTGTTGACGCGTTTCATGAGTAGTATTACTAAATGATTCTATATCATGATCATCACTATTAATATTATGATTTTCTTCATCAACAAACATTTGTGATGTAAGACCAAATGTTTTTTCTAATTGTGCATATAACTGACAGCGATTATAAACATGTAATTCAAAACCATTTAACATAACTGAAAGCCTTGTATCTGAATGTGAAAGATCTGAAAAAATATTTATTAAGGTTTTAGTTTTAAACATATATTTAAACATCATAAAAAAAAGAATTTTCTGTGTAAAAAATACCTTCAGATACATCTTTGGGAACATAACTTCTCCACCATCTAAATATAAGCCATCCATCCTGCACTCTGATACTATAATCTGTTGTGATATAAACTATATCTCGAAACATTATTTTCCCACTTAGTGCACTTAAAGTAAAAGATCCTAAAAATAAATAATATATAAAACACTTAATTCAAAAATATATGAATATTGATATTACAATAAATATTTATTTTTTCTTAAATTTATTTTTCCTATAAGACTTACCAACTTTAACATATCCATCTCTAATAACAAATCGATTTAATAATTTTGTTAATATGTAACCAATAACTCTGCTATTATAATAAGCTATATAAATAATCCATGAAATAGCAGATACTAATGAGCAAAGTAAATATATAAAACTACTATCCATTTTAAGATCATCAAGGATGACATGATCGGAATAATTCCAAAAAGCTGGTTCAATTCCAGAGAACGATGGAACTGTAACATTATACAGTTCGTTCTCTTCCATGATGATATTGTTTTTTATTGTATAATCAAGAAATATATAACATTTTGTAATTAATCACTAAAATTAAAAAACAAATATTTATACAAGAAATGATAAAAATTTTTTTATATAATATATTCAAATTATTGCTTCTAATTTTAAAAATATAAAAAATTCATAATCTTATAATAATTTACTATTTTTAATTTTAATTTTTTTATTTATAAAATTAATTAATCTTTATTTAAATTTATAAATTAAAAATTTATTGAAATTAATTTTAGAAAGAAATAATTTGTAAACATAACCTAATAACTAATTATAATTAATAAAGTATTTTATAATTCATTCAGCAATCTGTCTAAATATATTAATTTATCATATTTAATAGATTTCCTATTTTTTTATTATAACGTTCATAAGTAATGAAAAGTTATTTATTAATAATAATACGATAATATTTAAAAATTTGTTATCAATATATAATATTTATCGTTAAAAATTAAAAGATGAAATTTGTATTTTTTAATATATTTATTGATATTTAAAATTATTTAAATAATCATTCTTATTAATAAGAGCAAGATATCTATCTATACATACATATATATACATATATATGTTATAATTAACTATATATGTTATAAAATATTTTATGAATAAATACCAGGACAAACTAATTTATTTAACTAATTTACCTTTATTCAATACTTATATAAGAATTACATTCAATTTTTGTTGTGTCACTCATGGTTTTGTTTATCAATACATCAGTCTAATAGATGTCACAGAACTGTCATCACTAGACAGCAATACACATAACCACATCATAGTTGACTACTGACACTTTAGATTTGATAATGATACTCTATGTTCTACTATTTATAAGATTTAACACTTACAATCTACAAAAAATGCCATCTACATTTTTCATTTTATATATTTTAACAATTATTGTAACATTGTAACAAGTCAGTAAAGCAGTTTACAGATCGGCAAGATAGTATTCTGTAATATATTATTATAAATAAAAAAGTATATATTATATTAGAAATATAAAATAAACATTCAGTGTATTTTTGTGTGAAGATTAGAATCTCCTTTCTATTTTAATTCTTAACGATTCAATTTGAATAAGATTACAACGTTAGTAATAATTTCTTATAAATAAGAAATAAAACAAGAAATAAAAAAAAATATTTTACAAAATATCTTATAAACGTGATAAGCAAATATAAAGGAAATTAAATAATGAAAGAATAAAAATAAAATGAAATTTGACCATCAGTGAATATTAAAGAAATATATTTTTCGAATATTAAAAGTTGGATAAGAATTGAGAATTAGCGCCAATATTAAAAAATAGGTTAAGAATTGAAGATTTTTTGAATATTTTTTAATAAATAATGCTGATAGTTAATTCTTATCCTATTTCTAATTTTTTCTCAATATAATATATTTTAATATTTTCTGTTCTTTTTAAACGTATGACGTTGATTTTATTTTTTTCTTTTTTTCACTATTTTCTTTCCTTGTCTATACTTTACAAAATTTATGCGTTTAAGAAATAATTTTCGTATCTGATTGATTATTATCTTCTTTGTTTAATTTATTAATTAAAAATCTTAATAGTTATATATACATTTACATTCTTATATGTAGAAAGTATATATATTTTACATGTATATAAAATTTTCTTTTTATATCAATTAAATGTTTCCAAAAGATTTTATAATTAATTAACCTAAATTTTATTTGTTGTCAACAAAGTTTTTATATTTTACATTACGATGGAAACAATTAAAAATTATTTATTCTGTCAAGGTTTGTATACAGTATACAGAATACAGTTAAATAATATTTTGTTTTTTATTTTTATTGAATTTATTTTAAAAATATTTAATTTAAAATTATCTTTATTTTACATTTTCAGTTTAATGTATAAATGTGTGTATGTAGCTTCAATTAAGTTTCTTTGTTCATGAAATATTTTACTATATCTTGACCTTTTTTAATTATGGAAAAATCTAAAGATACATTTGCATGGATTTATCAATTAGAATGTCCACCAATAATATTCAATACTTCAGTACAAAAAATGTTTGTATAACTTTATGACATATGTATTTTATTTTTTTTTGTAAATATATAATTTGAATATGATATTATATAAAATTATGTTATCTAAATTATGATTATATTTCAAATATAAATTTTATATATTATTTATAGATTAAATTCAAGACTTATAGGACTTATGTGGGATGATTTATCTGATGTTATATTTAATACTAAAGAAGCCAAAATAATACGAAAAAATATTTTATTATATCATTTAAAACAAGGATCATCTAATAATGTTATTGAATGTATGAAAAATGTATTACAACTAAAATTAAATAAAAATGATTTAAAAAATCAAATATCTAAATTAGAAGAAGAATATGAGCAACAAGATTTTATAGTTAGACAAAAAGGTATGTTATTATTATATTATAAAGTATATGTTATAAATATTATAAGGTATATATTTAATAGATATTATTATTATTATTATTATTATTATTATAATATTATTATTTATATTATAGTCCAAAAGTTACAAGACATTTCATCCAAACGTTCTGAGATAAGAGCAAAAAGAGATTTACTTAAGATGAAATATGATCAAACTAAAACACAACTTAGTGATTGTAATGATATGAGAGCAGTTTGTCATTATTTAATGCCAAGTACTTGTAAAGATTTAGATCATAAAATACTAATGGAAATGTCAGATGTGGTAACAAGTCTTTGGACTGGAGCAAATAAAAGACATGTATGTATTTATTATATATTATTTAGAATAATGATAATTAAATAACTATTTTATTTACAATATACTTTTAGGTATGGGACACAATATCAAGTAATCTTAATCATATTGAAGTATCTACATTATGGCATTATTTATATCAGAAATTATCAGAAGATGTGAATATATTAATTAATTCAGAAACAATGAAATCAATGGACACAGATGAAAAAAATATAAATATTGCTATTGTTAAATTATA
This sequence comes from Apis cerana, assembly GCF_029169275.1. NCBI lineage: Eukaryota > Metazoa > Arthropoda > Insecta > Hymenoptera > Apidae > Apis > Apis cerana. Next base: position 9,061,904 of record NC_083863.1, read on the forward strand.
TGGACAACACATTTCTATGGTTTCTAAACGATTATTACATAATACAAGAGCAAATCATCATGAGCAAAATGTTTTGGAATATATTGAAAAAATTGAAGTATAGCATAAATATTAGATAAATATTAAAAATAATTTAAAATATTAAATTTTATTCTGATTTTAGACAGCTTCAAATAATTCTACAGATGTAAGTGATTGGTTAGCATTAACATTAGAAGTTCATAAATTAGAAAATGAACAAAGAAATTTACAAGAAGAAATTGAAAAAATTCAAGATGATATATATGAAAACAACGTGTGTGCATTTGATCTATCACAATTAAGTGTAGAAATTCAAAATGTTGATAGTGAAATTGTATGTTGACAATTCATAATTATTATATTTTAATTATTAATATTAATATTATTCATAATTATTATATTATTAAATTTATATATACATATTTTTATATTAATTTTATATTATTTTTAGGCAGAATATATACAAAATATACGACAATCTTTAATTCTTTTAAAATGTGCACCAAGATTTCTTATGCAATCTAAAGAAAAAATAAATTTAGAGTTACAAAAAATAATAACAATGCGGGCTGATGGATATGATTCTACTATGTTAGAAAATGATTTAACTACTGAATTAGATATATTTTATGATATTTTAGATCTTAATGCTTTAAAGAAAGTTATGTTAAAAGGAGAGATTGGAATTTATAGGTAAAAAGAAATATTATATCTAAAATTATGAATTGTATATTGATTTATACAATTTGATTTATGCAAATATTTTAGGCATATGAAAAGTTGCTTCAATGAAGCCTGTGTTTCAATTACTAATTCTCAGTTTTCAAATATTAAATCATATTTTCCATTGATTCAAATACCAATATATTCTTTAATAGAATGTTACAAGAATTTAATTTCTATATATAAAAAATTCGAAGTTTTAGAAACTGAACAAAATTTAAATTTACCCATGGTAATATATAAAGAAAATAATTATAATACAATTGAACTTTTAAACTTATCAAAGATTATTAATATGAAAACAAGAACAGAAATTGATAAATTTAATGATATTTTAAATGATTGGTATGTATATATAATTTTATTAATTTTATTAATATTAGTATGTATATATATTAATTTTATAACATACAGATATTAATCTTTGTTTTATTATTAACAGGGTAAATCAACCTGTTCAAAAAGTAATGGAAATTATTGATAAAACTGTAGATAATGCTACTCTTTCAGAGTGGATTGAACGTTACGATGTATTATTATATATGTTACAAAATTCTACATAGCGTTATGTGTATATGTATATGTTATGTGTATAAATACATTCCATTTTTTTGTAAAAAATTTGTATTACATAAAACTACAATATATAATAATTTATACACGATATTATGTTTTATTACATAATCATTGTATTATATTGCAACAATAATATTATTTTATTATTAGCTAATATGTAATTATATTTAATTGGTAAATTGAATTTCATTATAAATATATAATATTATATAAATATATATATTATATGATAGATATATTTCTCGCTCTTTGCCACTCTTGAATTTTATATATAATAAATAATATATGATTAAAATTTCATTGTATTGTAAAGAAATAATTATTTATATTAATTCTCTAAATGCACATTTAATATATATAATATATTATAATATATATATATACATTAATCTTAGAATTATATATACTCTTAGAATCTTTGTTTCTTTTAGGAAATTTCGATATGATATTTTGGTAACAGTTAGGTATAAATAGTAATTCTTTATTACCCTAGTATTTGGAAGTTAGGAAATTTTATTATACAATGCCACACAATAATGAAATAAGATTTTATAATTGTATGGTTGCATTAATGAAATGAGATTTTACAATTATATAGTTTGTAGCATCGTATTAAGTAATATTTATAAAATAATTTATAAAAAGTAAAATAAAATCATTTTTTATAATGCAATAATAATAGCATTTTTATGCTGTTAAAGATTAAAGAATCTAATTTATTAAAAGATAAAATGCTATCCACTGTTTTAAAATCTGTATTTGGTTATGATGATTTTAAAAGTGATATTCAAAAGCAGGCAACTTCTGCTATTTATAAAGGTTTAATATTTATTAATATTAATATCATTTAAATATAATAAATATAAAAAATCTATTTAGTCAATTATTTTGAAAATAAATATTATTCGTTTTAAAATAAATTAATAATATATATTTTTAGGTAAACAAGATGTATTTGTATGTATGCCAACTGGATCTGGAAAATCACTTTGTTTTCAATTGCCAGCATTAATGAAAAAAGATAAAATTACAATTGTTTTTTCACCATTATTAGCTTTAATGAAGGTATGTATTTTATTATAACATATTATAACATATATTATAAATATTATAATGTTTAAAAGTAATTTAAACTAATTATAATATTAACTTATATTTTATAAGTTAACATATATTATTGTATATATTATTATTATATTATTATATATTATTATATATTTTATTATAGAATCAAATAGATTTTTTAATTAGCAAAAAAATTAATGCAAGTTCATTGAACTCAAATACATCTTCAAAAGAAAGAAATGCAATACTAAAAGATTTGACATCAAATTCTCCAAAAATCAAATTATTATATGTTACTCCTGAAATGGGAGCACAACAACATTTTCAAGTAAATTATTAATTCATAATTATAATAGAATATTTATTATATTTTTAAATATTTATATTATTTATTTACTTTATATTATTTATTATAGTTTATATATTAAATAATTATTGGAATTATTTTTCTATAGGATATAGTAATAAAATTAAAGAAAACAAAAACACTGTCTTATTTTGTTATTGATGAAGCTCATTGTTTGAGTCAATGGGGTCATGATTTTAGACCTAGTTATAGACAATTAGGGATATTTAAAAAATTATGTCCTAATATTCCAATAATTGCATTAACAGCTACTGCTGCAAAGGAGGTAAATAAATTTAACATTGTGATAAGTACTTAAAATTTAATTATATGAAATATATGTTTATAGGTAAAAGATGATATACTCCAATGTTTAAATATGAAAAATCCTGCAATATTTTCAGTTCCTGTTTTTAGACCTAATCTTTATTATGATGTATGGTTTTTAGAAATATTAGATAAGCCTTTTGAACATTTAAAAAATTTTATTATAGAAAGTCTTGGTTCTCAAGATAAATCCATTCCAAAAGTAAGTCATTACATATAATGCATTTGTTTTTGTATATAACATATATTAAATAAATTATATTAAATTAATTTTAAAAATTAATTTTAGGTTAAAAAAGGTTGTGGTATTATTTATTGTAGAAAGAAAGAAGCAACTGAAATAATTGCACATAAATTGTCTAATTCTGGTATATCTACTCTTGCATATCATGCAGGTATATGTTATTGAAAATGAAACTAATAATAATAGAAAAATGTTAAAAATAATTATTTTTGCAGGTTTGAAAAATCAAGAACGTAATGAAGTTCAAAATAAATGGACATCTGGTGAAGTACCTGTCATTGCAGCAACATGTAGCTTCGGAATGGGTGTAGATAAAGGATCTGTTAGGTAAATTAGAGTATTAAGAAAATAAATTTATAAATATTTTTTTCACTAATATGCGATATAATTTTATATATAGATTTGTAGTACATTGGACAGTTCCTCAAAATATAGCAGCATATTATCAAGAATCTGGTAGAGCTGGCAGAGATGGCAAACCAGCATTTTGTAGAATTTATTTTAGTAATGAAGAATATGCGCCTATTGCATTTCTTATTAAGCAAGAAATTACAGAAAAAAATTCAGAACTTGTAAAATTAAGATGGAAAAATTTTGAAAAAACTGTTTCTTACTGTCTTGAAGCAAAGTAAGAATTATTATATTGTTTATAAATATTTTTTTTCAACATACAAATGTTTAATGCATTCTACAGATGTAGACATGCGGTATTTTCTAAATATTTTGGAGATAGTCCACCACAATGTAAGGATAGGTGTGATGTATGTAAAGATAAAGATATTGTTCAAACAAGAATATCACAATTTGAAATGTCTCAAACTAGATCACGAATATCTAAATCTAATAATAATTTAGATAGCTTTGCTTTACCAAAGTATGATAATGAGTAAGTAATATATTAAAAAAATATTAAGATTTTATATATTTTTTACTACTATTATATTAACCTTAATTTCTTATTTATTTTTAAGATATTGTGAAAATGAATATGATGAGAAAATAATTTCAAGAGAAAAACTTTTATCTGAAAGTAAACGAGAAGCTAAAGAATTAATTGAAAAACAATTTGCTATTCGAAGAAATAATAGTAAAAACAATGAGGTAAAAAAGCTAGATTTATATATATTTTTGTTGCATTTTGTTTCTTTTCTTTTTTGTATTATATTTTTTTTTTTTCAGTTAAAAAAACAAAATCGTAAAGATGCTAAAAAATCTCATGTACGTGCAGCTGATAGTACTGATATAAAAATAAAGGGTTTAGCTGTCCAAATTCGAGAGCACTTTTATATTCAATTAAGATCAGCATTGTTGGATAATTATGAGAAGATATTTCCTGAATCTAAAGGACAGATTCAGGAAAATGATATGCATAATATAGCATATAATCTTGAATATAAAATTTTATGTAATAGTAAAATTGCAAATAAATACAAATTTGATATGTCTAAATTGGTATGTAACATTGTATTTTATATCTAATTATAGTTCAGTTACATATAGTTTGAATTTAATAAATATAGAATATTTTATTGTATAGAATATAGAATATTATATTATAAATTAATATAATTTAGTAAATTTTGATAAATATAGGTTTCTTCTGTACGGAAATGTACCAGTACTAATGAACTTCATGAATATTTACATGATTTTAACATAAACAGCAAACAGAGTATACAATCAGAATATTTTCATGAGTATAATAATAAAGAAGAAAAAAATGAAATTTCTAATTTAGAGCAGAATATAGAAGGTAAAAATATATTAAATCAACAAATAGATACAAATATTTCTTGTCCTACTTTTAAGACTGCTTTAGAACTTAGAAGAAATGAAAATAAAATTGATAATACTAAGAAATATATATTTGAAGCAAATATTTTGCAAGATGATAATAAAGTAAATATAGAAGAATTAAAACAAAATGTTAATAAAAGTCATTTCCTTTTTGATAAAAAAAATAATATTGCAAAAGATAATAATGAACAAACTGTAAAAGAAGATACGACTAATAATTTTGAAATGTTAAATGGTTTTACTTGTGCTCGAAAAATGTATGAAAAAAATGAGATATTAAAAAACCAAAATAAAAAATTACAAAAATCTTCAAAGGAACTTCCGAAAAAAAATATAAAAAATAAAAAACAATCTCCCACAAATAAATCAGTTTATGAACAAATTTTATTACAATCTGCAAAATCAAATTTCGTTACAATAGAAAATAATGAAAGTAACAATAGTATAAATTCCAAAGATCTTCAAAAATATCAAAATAAAAAGCGATTTAGAAATGTAGATTTATTTGAAAGTAATATAGATAAGGAATTAAATAAAAAAATGAAGTTTGATGAAAAAAAATCTTTTGAAATTTTAAGTAATGAGAAACAAGATAATAATACAAATGAAATTGATACAAAGAAAACTGTTCTTGATGAAAATAAAAGTAATAATGAAAAAACTGAAAATTTTAAAAATAAAAAATTATTTACAATAAAAGCTTCAGAAAAAGAAGAAATATCAAAAACGAAGAATATAATAACAGAATCTATAGAAAAAAAAACATGTTTAAATGAAAAACAAAAAAAGAAACATTTAAAACAATATAATAAAAATAAAAAATTACTAGTACCTGCAGATAAAGCTACTCAATTTAAAACTGTAGAAATTTTAAAATCATATTTAATGAAATATTATCGATCTGAACGTATTCCCGATCGAACAACATTTTCAAAAACTTGTAGAAAAATACATCATACTCTTCTTGCTCAAAAAATATTTGGTAAAGTATAATTTAAAGAAATTAAATCTTTTTATCGTTATTTAATTAATTTAAATTAATGATAAATGTTTCAGATGAAGAAGGAATACAACAATTTGTTACAAAATATATGACAAATTAATAATTTTTATTGTAATATCATTTGTATATATATTTATATAAGATTATAAATTAATTTATAAATTTTTATTTGTTATATATATTCTTTAAATACAGTTTTGTATCGTAATATTTTATTATAAATTAAATAAGAATATATAAATTAAAGTTCAAATTTCCTAATTTTAATTATTAATATTTTTTTATTATTACATTTATTCTTAGAATTTTTTATATGTGATAATATATATCATTATACATTATTATTTATATATATTCAAAATTTAACTTGTATAATTATGTTATATATTATATTATGTATATAAAAATTTCATAAAATATAAATTTTACTTTTTTATATTTTGTATATAATTTTAATTTGATTTTTTAATTTATTTATTATAATTTAAATAAAATATAAATCATTAACTATTTTTTAATTTTCAACAGGAATACAATAAATAAATTTTTATTATAAACATTATTTATTGAGCAATTCTTATAAATATAATATCATTAACATTTCATTGGCAAAAATTACAATATTTATGCAAAGAATATATTCATTATTTACATGAAATATATAAAATACGCAACTAAACAAAACAGAATTTATATATATACAACAATTTTAAAATACATTGTTTTTTCTCATTTCAAAATTAAATATAATAATATAGATTACTGTAAATATTATTATTTAAAAATATTGTTTCCTTAGTTGACTACAATTATAATTAAGTCTATAAGGCAAGATTGGAAATTAAAAAAAATATACTTGTTACTTGTTAACAAATTTTTGACACATCATTCTATATTTTTTATGAATTTCATAATTATTTTTTTCTTATTCTAAAATTATATATATTAAGGCTTTTAAATAACATATATATATAAATATATATGTTATTTAAAAGCCTTAAAAATTCATAATAATATAATATGTCATATATGTATATAAGAAAAATTTGTAATTAATATTTTATATATAATAATAATATTTACAGATAGAAAATTAATAAAAATATTCTAATATTAGAAGATAAATAACATTTATATTTTAAAAATAATTTAGTTATAATTTTAAAGTTAAATTTTCAAAATTTCTATAATAAAGTATGTAAAATTATAGTAAAATTATATAATTAAGTATGTAAAATATATAAGCAAAATTTCTATATAAAGTATATAAAAGTATATTATATTATTTATAATTTTAAAATTATAAATAAAATTATAAAATTACTACAATAACATCATAAATATATAATTTAATATATATATGAAATTATGAAATAAATAAAATTTTTAAGAAACTTGCATTATTAAATACAAATATTTAAAAGAAAATTATTTTATAATGAAATTATCTATTCTATTGAAATTCAATGACAAAATTTCATATATTTATTTATATCTATAAATATCTGTAGTAATTATATAAATTACCAGTATTAAAAAAAAAACAAATATGAACTATAATTATATTTTAATATTTTTTTATATATATTTTATATAATACTTTTAATAGTTCTTAATAGTTCTTAAAAAATAGCAACATTTACAATTAATATTTATATATACGTAAAAAAATAATTATTATTAATTAGAACTATATATTGTTATGCTATTAATAGCTATTACTTGTTATGATATTAATAAATATTTTTTAAACGTTTATAAATTAAATAAATTGTGATTTAAATTTTTATCATAAATTATTTCAATTTTAATTACAAACAGTGCAATTCAAAATTAATATTATTTATTATATTACATTTCACTGGTAACATAATTGAATATGTTAATAAAATATGAACTTTTATTTTAATATTTAGATCTATTATAAATCACTTAATTATTATACCAGTCTATAATATCAGTCTTCAATATTTAATTATTTATATAAAATAACAAACTTACATTTACATTTTGTAAATGTGTTTTACTTCCGTTCCCTTTTTTCTATAAGCGTATCGATTTTTTTTATGCATGTAATAAATTTTATACATTGTGAAATACGTTGTCAAAATATTAAAAATAAAAATTTCTATTCTTATTCTTTATAAAAAAAATTATTTATAAAGAAAGTTTTTAAATAAAAAAAATATATATATACTTATATGAAGGTAATTATTTCTGAATTAGCACTGTTTGTATTGTATGTGTATGTTTTTTTAATTAGAAAATTTAGTACAAGATGTCACTACTTACCACATTATGATTATATTTAAACAAAATTATTTCATGATAATTTTTTATGATATGAACTATGTAATTTGTATTTTTATTCTATAATCAATATCAAAATATAGTTCGTAATTTTTCAATTTTTGATTTTTTGAAATTGTATTATTAAGTTTGAAAATGTGAAAATCCTTATTTTTAAAAATAGATATATCAATTTCCTTACTTATCGATGTAGATTTTGTTTGAATCAATTACTGTACTGTTATATTGCCTCGAACCTCAAAGTCTCACAAGTTTTGTTCATTTTATACGTCAACTTTACATGGAGAATATATAGCCTCTTTTATTGTCTTATTCAGGTATTAATGATCACACGATATCTTCTTTTAAAGATAATAATTTTGTTATTCCTTCTGGCATTGTGTTTACATTTTTCGATTCGATTAATGAACTATAAGTATCCATTTCATTAATTTTACATGACATTCGTCTGTTGTTAAAAAATTGCAACTTTTGATTTTTCATTTTAGAATTTAACCATTGTCGAGCTGATGTTGATTTGTTTGGTGAATATACAAAAATTTTGCAAATACCAACACTTATGAGTATAATGCCAATAATCAACGAAGAATACGTTACTATATCTTGAAGAATTGGTAAGAAATTTAAATAAAACCAAAAGCGAATATACATTGATAATGGTAATTCGTTCATTCCCTAGAAAAAATATTTTAAATATTTTATTTAAAAATTAGATATCTTTTTCATAAAATTTATATTATGATTTATTTTATTCATTTTCTAAATCTACATATAAAAATATCTCGATATATCGAAATATTAATACCATTGATATTTTCGATATTCGAGGTGATCAATTTTCTTTGCAATTCGATAGTTTTCGATACTTACGATTTCAAACCACAGTAACGGTAAAACCATGTCTCCGAATTTTTCTACTCTTGCCATGTGTTCGATATTTTGTAAAGCCATATTGATTTGAAAACGGAAAGCAACTTTTAATGGAAGACCTGATTTTGGTTGAATATAGGCATAAGATTCGTGAAGTTCAGGTTTTGGATTTAAGCCTTCGACAGCTTCCAAAATACTTGGATCGGACTTGTAGAAGTGTGGATACGAAAGAGCAATTGGAAATCCTGTATCATAAATGTAAGTAATCGAAATATATAGAATTTTCTTTTTAATAGAATACTACATAAGTATATGTATGTAAAAGTAATAATTGTTTCTGAATTATGTTTAAATTTGCATTGATATATATATATACATATGCAAGTACATGTAATTTAATTAGAAAATTTAATGCAAAATGGCACCTCTTATTCAGGTTGTATAAAATTTTAATAATTATTGCGAATTTGAAACATTATTATGAGCTTTGTTTTGTATCATTTTTTATTATGTGATCAATGATCAATATTAAAATTTTTTTGTCTAAGTTATCTTACCATAATAACAATCGGTGACATCAATTAAACCAGCTTTTAAACAATATCCATGACGACAGAAACATTTGTTCTCCGGATTATAGATGCCATTGTCAAGTATATTTTCAATGAATATATATTTATACGCATGCATCCCTTTTATACTCGTTTCTTCGATTCGAATCTGTAAAATTATATTTTAGTCTTTTTTGTTATATTTTTATCAGTAACAAATATTTTCTAATATTTTCATGTAGTTTGCCATTTCTATATAAATTTTGAATTTGAGAATAAAAGATGATATTAAACGATAATTTATAATAACAAAAAGATTTTTCAAAATATTATCTGAAATCATTTGAATACATGATTTGTTTAATATGTTAATATATATAATATTAAAGTGCAACATACCATAGGGGCAGCGCGACAGAGACTTTTTCTAAAGAATAATATAGTATCATTCGGCTCAATGTAACTAGGATATTTTACTCCATCACTAGCTCCATTCACATTAGCACATTTTCCTGTCCATTGCGGTAGATTTACATTGCCATTATATTTTTCAATTAGGCCTGTTCGACGTACGTCGGTTTCGCCAGTATAAACAGTTACATAATCACCATCAAAATCATACATCTATGAATAAAAATGGGGTATATTAAAAATTCAAGATTCGTGGTCTTAGTAAGGGATAAAATATTTTTTATAATATATATAAAAAAAAGATTGTTTTATATTTTTGATTAGATACAAAAAGCTAAATATACTATGTTGTTATTCAAATCGAATTTAATATTTTTCTTTCGAATTAGGAAAAATTTACCCTATCTATAAGACCCAATTTATCAAATTTGATCCAGAATGGCATCATCTTATTGCCCAAAGTGACCAGAGTAGATTTGTATCCGAACATAAACTCTTTAGCAGTCATTTTGATCAAAGGATGAGAATTTGTATTAAGGATTAATAAGTTTAATCCTAATCTAGATAGATATGCGGCATTCCTCATTACGTTCGTGATACTCTAAAACAGAACAGAAATTTTTAAAATTATACTTTCCCATAAGTTGCATAAGTTTGCATAAGTTTAAAATACTCTTTTATAATTTCTCTTTATATCGGATACGAAAAGTGAAATAAAATAAAATATATTTCTAACACGTTCTTCAAACGATATGTTTGAACTATATAAACATTTCATATTTGCGAAACATATTATATAATTAATCATAATGAACAACTGTATTTAGTGTTGATACTTTGCTACAGAATTGTAAACTGTAAAAAATTAAAAAAAGAACTAAAATAGCTTCTAATAGAGGTATAAAAATAGAGATATATTTTCAATAAATACCGTAATGTTTAATTAACATTGTTTTTCTTTTTTTCAACTTTTTTTCAATTATATCAAAAATATCATTAATATATTTCATCAAAAAAATATTTCATATATATCATTGATAAAAATATTTATAATACATATAATTCTATAAATATACAAATTTATATATACAAAAAAAACTCGAAAAGGAACGGTCTGCGCTCATTATTAATTAATGTCATCTTTTTTTTCATTTGTATGTGGAGTCAGCAATTTTCGCATCGCAAGATAATTAATCTTCTTTGTTATGAAATATGATTTATCTTATTCGCCGCGTAACGTACAATTAATTAACGATGATTTGTTTTCGTAAAACTTGAAAGAGAACATTATTCGTTAAACAACTTCATTATTCATATCGCTTCATTTCCTTCCCCTTTTGAATCTTCTTTATCATTCTCGGATGCGGACAAAAGGAATTGCGGAAATTCCATGATCTTCATTTTATGCCTGAAAGTTCATTGACGCCGCAAGTATGCTATGTACTATGCGTTTACTAACTGATCTATGTACATGATCAAGATGTTCTCGCATGCCTCGAGTTAACTGCATACATATGTATGCATGCGCGTCCATAGTTACACAAGTTACATAAGGATGCTGTTTGACAAATTATTATAATGTGTTATGTTTTGATCACCGTAAATGATTGTTGATATTCTTTGAACGAGACATTGCATTTTTTTTCTTTTCCTTTTTTCATTCTCTGATTTTTTTTTTCTACGATAATATTTTATTATTATTACGATAATATTTTATTATTACGCGTAATACAAATTCGCAAAATATTTCGAGATGTTCGCGTCTTTTAACGAAACTGCACTTTACATGTTTCTTTAAATCGTACAATTTAGAATCCGACATTATATGATACGTTGTTATATTAGTTTACAAATATATGCATATGCGGATAACATGCGATAGAAATCAATAATTAAACGACTATAAAAAGAAAATATATTCCTTTTGAAGATGTATATATATATAGATTTTAATTACGGATGTCTTCTGTTGATTTCCTTCTTTTTATATAATTTTATTTAAAAAAATATAAAAAAAAAGATTATAAATAAACGTACATAGATAAGTTTTTTATTATAGATACGTTTTGTCTCATTTGAATATTCTTTAACGCGAATGACGGCTTTTAAAGGTTAAAGGATCTATCGATAAAAATTATAATTTTGCTAAAAACTTGTTTAATTTGGTTTATCGAAAATAAGATGATTTCAGACATTCCCTCGAGTCGTTACGACTTTGCTCTCGTGCTTTCTCGCCAATAAAATATGATGCACTCGTTAAGAATGTCTTCGTGCATCGAATGGAAATTTATCGTACATGCACGATCATTTTTTTTTTTTCGATTGCAATTCTAAGGAAACACGTTACGTGGAATATTTTGACTAAATCGATATTTTTCTGTATTTTTTAAAGAATTTTTTCCTAAACAAATTATTGCCGATGATGTACATTGATCTTAGCATTTATAGTAATGTAACATGATACCGCTATAAAATTTTATGACGTCATTGAAGCTTGGTATATTTATAGTCAGAGAATAGGTTTCTATTGCAATTGATATGATCTTTTATCATATCTATCATATCATTTATTACGAAATTATTTTTTTCTTCAAAGTTTGATCTCTGAATAATTCTATTCTGTTTTGTTATGTTCTGTTAAAAAAAAGAATCGATTCCTTATAAATTTTTTAAAATTATTTGCAGCATCATTCTAATGTAAAATTTGAAAATTAGATTTTTGATATTATATGTAATAAAATATTATTGCGATAAAAGCAAAGAATCAAAAACGTGAACAAAATTGTATTTTGAACAATAATCATTGCCGATTGCAAAATCAATAATTACCACGTCCGTATCAATCAATTTTTTTTCGTCGCTAAAAATTATCGTCGATAAATTTTCGCTTTTTATTGAAAAAATTGCTTTTTGAATTTCGCGATTTTAATTAATATTTTATCAATTATTGATAAGAATATTTTGAAAGAAAAATAACAGATAAAATATATTAAGAAATCGACATGAATATTAGAAAAAAAAAAAGAAAAATATTGCATTTTGATCGAAATTGTAATTATCATAGTCAATTAATCTTTCAATAAAAACGAGAAATATTATTCTTTATATTATAATTTGTTTCAATCGATAATTTACCATTAAATGATCATCGTTAATCTTTTTGTATGTGGATGTGATATTGAAATGTAAATATTTTACATTTTTTTTTTCAATAATATATTTCATCAATCGTATTTATTTTGATAAGCATAATTTAATATACATATATGAATATTCCATTTAAATAAATTTTATTCTTTGCGTTAAGTATTTAAAATAACTTGTTCCATTTGCTTTTCTTATCTTTGAAAAAAATAATTGGAACCATTATATATTATATCGCACCAATGAAAAATGTAAATAAATATATAATATTTTTATTTTTTACTAGATAATATAACGTTAATGTAAAAGATTATTAATTTTTTTCGCTTAATGTTTGATTTTCTCTAAAAATATTTTTTTTCTGCATTTATACAGAATTTAATTTATCATAAAAGATTTATTTTTAACGAGAAGAAAACGGAAGTTTAATCGTAATGCTCATAAAATAATTGACTTTGATAAATCGCAAATTCCATTGGAAATAGTTAATCAACAGACAGAAAAGAGATATCGATGCATTGTTGATATTTGTTGTCCCAATTACTGTTCGATAATTTCTTTTTTTTTCTTCTTCTTCTTCTTTTTTCGTCAAAAAAAATCAGACATTCTCGTTATTTCAATAATTGCACATTTTTAAACATTATTCATTATGAATCTTAATTTTTATTCTGATTTGCATTTAGTTACTTCATCTTCGCTACATCAATAGCAAAGATTCTTTCTTGTCCAATTTTAAAAATTAACGTTTAAAATCTGAGTGTAGTTAAAGATTAAATGTTCGAAATTAAAAAGATTAAATCTTCTAAAATATTGTGAAATTTTTGAATTAAAAATTAGAAAGATAATGAGGACTTCGGTCACTTTAATGCTACTTTTAAATTCGTGTATATCATTTAATGAAAACATCAAGGTTGTTTATTCATTGTCCTTGCTATGATTTAATGCGCATACATATGCAGTGATCATGTGAAACAAAACCAAGTTTTGCGAATGACTTGCAATACTACGCGAAATACTCGTTAATCTTTCTCTCTCTCTCTTCCCCCCCTCTCTTTACTTTTTATTTATTTTTAACCGAGCAATTTTACTTACGAATAACGCGATGTTTGGTAATATCATTTCGTCCTCCTCCGTGCCGTTGCTCATTTTCGGTACGTATTCCAATGGATGAAGCAACCGCGCCGTCACCGTGCTGTTATCATTGAATAGAACATTTGCATGTTCGAATGATTCTCTGAAAATTTACCAAAACTTATCCTTTTTTTATTCGGTTCTTTTAAAAATTCAATTTTCTTTTCAAGATCAGATTCAGATATGACAACATTATTATATCCTTCGATCTCAATTTTTGTTGGATTTTTAACGAGAAATATCGTGTTCTAGATTCTCATTTTTTGCCCAATTATTTAAATTATAATGCAAGTAAATTCGATAACGCGCTTACCTATAAACGTAGGGACCAACTTCTTGGAACTTTAACTTGCTCTCCTTGCCGGACAAAAACTCTTCGTGATTTGTTACATTGAAAAGGTAGACCTTCAGATAAAGTTCAACATCCGGTTTCTGCCATAACTCGAATATCTCGCTGTTGGGGCTGAAGATTATTTTCAGTTTAAAAAGTAGCTCGTACGGTTGAAACACGAAGAGAATGCAACCGGTTGCAAGACCGAGGCATCCCAAAATCATCAGTATGAAAATACCTGCACAATCGTGAGAGATAAATTAAAGAGTAACAAGAAGGTAACAAGTACAAGAAAACGATAAAGGATTATTAATCTAAGAGATTTTATCTAAAATGGATTCCATCCAAAATCATTAAAAGGTCTGGCATGAAATTACTTGCTTTTTTATGTTTCTGTCCCTGTTATATGGGGGACATGTATTTCAAAAATTACCATATCGTCAATGTTATAAATTTAAAAGTTTCATTAGACGGGTGGTATGCAAAATTTTGTTAAGTCGCTATATTTTCTTTTAAGTTGAATTTTATTACTTGTTACGCATATGAAAAATATTGAAGATAGGTTTGCGAATTTATCGAAACAAAATATAGAAAAATTTTAATTGTTATCTGTAATAAAAAAAATTTTGATCGATTCAAAGTTTCATTATCGAAATGTTTGTATTCATGTTTGCATACGTATAGAATAAAATTATAAAGAGAAATAAAATCAATTTTCTAAGTTATTAACTGCAAACAGGAATTTTTTCGATCGATATAAAAGATATAAGAATGCGATCCTTTTTTTTACCAAATATTATAAATTGCAAAATGCAATCATATTATTAAAACACTCATACATAAATTCGTAAATTCAAAGAAAATGTTTTTTTTTATCCAGGGTGACCTAATAGATTCAATTAGATTTATATATATATATATATTTTATGGTATATAAATCATATAGATAAACATTTATCTCGATTATTTCATTTTTTGTGGCGATTTTCTTTCTTTTTCGAAAAGATATTCGAAAGATATGTGGAGGATATTTCAATTTTCGATTACAAAACGTATTGTACTTTTTTATTTCAAGCATGGCCAGAATTTTCGACTTGTTTCAAAATTATGTACAAATAGGCGCCGAATTTATATATTATAATATATACTGTATAATAATAAATATACGAGAATACAAGAATTCCGACTAACTGAAATTCTTACGAAACTGTTGATGAATTTTAAAAGAGCACGAATCAGATTTCATAGAAATTGTGTCAGGTTTATTCTATATTAAGGATAGCTTATGCACTTCCATCTTCTTTCGAGTAAAAATGAATAAATCGTCGTTTGATCAATGTCGATTCGAAAATACGTCATTCAAACGTTACGAAGTGTCTAAAGTGCATCGTGCTGATGCAGTCTGGCTGCATCTAGATAATAATAACTTGTGCTGATTTTTTTCCCTCGAATATTTCGCGAGTCGAGTACGATACGAATTAATATTATTTGATTTTATCGACATCGCTTTTCGTCATCTCAAAATTCTATGAAATTGGAATAAGAGTTTTATATAATATATATTCGAGCTAATCGATTAATTTACACGAATGCCGGTTCATCGATTAGTAATAATTAACGCACTGTCCATTAAATTTACTCATTCACGAAGTATTTCCGCGATGTTGCTGAAATCCTTGAAGGAATAAATTTATTCAAGCATGATGTTGCGTATCGCAGAGATTCGCGGGCGTGTTATTTATCGTTTCAAAGAAAATATAAATATAACGAAAAACCTTGGATTGTCATTCTAGATAGGGTACGAAGGACTTTTAATAAATCTTTCTTATTTCTAGTTTTCATTTTTTTTCTCTGTAAAAAAAAAAATGTTTATTGCAACCGTATCCGTATGTAAAACGAGACCGAGTAGAAACAGACGAAAACAAAGAAAGAAACATTCAAGTTGCATATGATAATTTAAAACGACCTGTGCAACTAATTTATGTAATATTACGTATGCGTAAAAATTTTATATCGTGTATAGATCTTTGATTCCATAATTTATTCCGGATATATATATTTAATTTGATATTATTAGAAGAGATGAGTTTAATTAAATAGGATTATGTAAATGTTATTCTCTATTATCATTTGCCGGCGATACACATGTATGGCGATATAAATGAACGTGTAACCGATCGCTTTGGTAACCGTTAAGTAATCTTGTTGTAGAGGAATACCAATGTGTCACGGAAATATCGATTGTCATGCGTTCCTATGAAGGACGATCGAATCTCTCGAAAGATTTTACTTTCGATGCAAAATACATTTTATAGTTCGTATAGCTCTTCAATCCTAATCCACTTCGCTCGATACGATCTGTCAAAAGTCTAATTACATATTTTGTAATTAGATAACAATTGAGATAATATTTTAAATTTTTAACCCGGCTCGTGGAAAAACAAATTGAACTTGAAAGTGTAATTGTTCAATTAATCACCCGATCTTGTATTCGGTAATACGCGATGCAATTATCGTGTAATACGTAATGAAAGTATAAAAGTGAAGGTGATGAGATGCGAATTATTAGACGTTTGTATAATTATATAAAAAGAAGAAAGTGAAAATTTAACGAGACATTTTCGATGTATCGATACTTGCAAATTAATGAAAAAAAAAAAAAAAAAGAGAGAGAGAGAAAAAAAAAGATGTTAACGATAATATGCTTTTAAGAACAAATTATCGAATTCATTATGACGAAACGATCGTTATCTGAAATTACGTCTTGTATCGAGGATACGTGTAAAGTGACATAAATTTTTTAAAACGTCGAGGTAAAACAAGATGTTTGATCGATAAAATAAATCTTAAATCATCGAGGAAAGGGGGAGGGGGGAGGGCAATGGAAGATTAGAAGAAATTATAAGCTGGTAGGTTTCGTGGAAAGAGTCGCTTTGCTCTTGACTATTGCAAGATCGTTGGCAGTGCGGCACGATGTGGTAATAATTTTCCGGCTGTAATCGGGACGCAACTGTATACGCGCCATCGCCGCCATCTAATAGAAAGTGCATATTTTCTTCGTGTCGTTATATTTTATATCCACGGAATCGCGACTCTTTTGTGGATGTTCAAACGTTTACGAAACGTCCAATCCCCATACGCGGAAGAGGAAATTACAAAATGCATGCTCGCCGGGTCAACTATTTCTTCGTTTATTGTAATCGTTCGTAAATCTTTAGATGGCTCGACAATTTCGTAACGTACGAGTGCGTAGAATGTAGATTTTTGAATGTAGATTGAATAGATTAATAATATATATTTGTAAAAGTAGAGAGAGAAATAGAATAAGTTAGCCGGTTATCGAAAAAATATATCGTGGTAAGTCAGACGTTTTAAAAACATTTTAAAAGTGCTGTCTCATTGTAAAGAATATTCGCAAAAGTTTCATTTCACGCAGCAATTTTCATTTCGTTTTGCTTCGATCACAAATTTTAAAAATACCGCCAATGTCGGTTTTCGAACGGTAAAGAGTTAATACTTTGGATATGTTCGAACAGTGTAGACGACCAGAATTTCTGGAATAAAAATTTGATATCGCGTTTCTGTATTAATTTCTCATTGTTGCGCTTATTGCGTCAATTATGAAACAAATAAGGTCAGATCTGCGACACGTATATACATATATATATATAATGTATCATAAGTTATCGTATTGTGCACCGATGTATTGTGCAATCGTGTACATCTAATTTATTGTTTGACGATTTTCATGACTTGCTTGCAACGTGCAATGCACCTCGAGATCCGAACGCGTTATTGTGAATCTTTTTATATTGACCGCGACAAGTCAAGTTGCGTAACGTAAATATAAATCGAACGGCACGTGCGTATTTTTTGCATAATCTCGCGCACGATGCTGCCTTTCAACAGGTGGAAGCGTTGAAAGGCGGAATGCCAATTTAATCCCGTCAGCTGTTTACTTACTAATAATGAAAATGTTTTACTCCCGTGCTGACGTTAATCTTATTCGTAAATTCCACCCGCTACTGCAATTATTTTTTACACTCATCGTTCTTCTTTATTTACCTTTCTACGTGAATGGAGGCATTTGCATATCTTTTTTTTTTTTCCTTTCTTTCGAATAATTGTATTTTTTCTTTTTGTAAACTCATTTCATAATTTCCATTTTACTTTAATTGAGATCGAAAATGTGTCAGATACGATTCGGGTATTTTCTCGAATGGAATGCGCTCTGTTGCACAATTTTTCAATGTGTGAAAAATACTCGATCAGTGGCAATCTGGTAAGGTAGATACAAATGCTTGTGAAGAAATGTTCGAGATATTCGGTACGTAGTCGTAAATTTCTAGAAAGCTGTAGTTTATATCTACGCGTAACAATGTTGTTTCGTTGTTTCTTGAAATATCCGCGTAATAAGAAGTTAACAACGATTCATTTACCATGGTCTTTGTATTATTTCGTAAGTCGTGGATCAATTAAAAGTGTGTGGAAACCTTGGTTGGATGTTTTCCACCATTCATCATTCCCCATTTTTACTTTACGTTCGGTTGCATCGGTTGTAACCTGAGGTCGGCGAGATTTAGCAAGACAACTTCGTTTTAAGAGTCACCTTATCCGGTCAAATAAAAGTTGAAGTTTCTTCAGTTGGCATTTCGTTTGGAGCATCATCAAATATGATGAAGAAAACGAAATCCGACTATGTGGCATTTTCGAGTGGATTCATCTTGCACAAGACAATATTTGCATTAGATGAATTTATGAGATAATAGAAAATATACGATCCCTTTAAGAAGGATCGAAAAACTTTGATTTTTCTCTAATTTAATTAGAAATTTCGTCGAAGAGAGAAGGAAAATGATTGTTATCGTGTGATTCGTGAACGTAATCGGAAAATAGTGGATATAGAAAAGCATTTTGATGTTTAACCATTATATTTTACTTACGTCATTGATTTTTAATCGTTCATCTTGCGAATAAACGTGCATGGAAGTTTGACTTTTAAATTTTTAAATATTTTTTGTTATCGTATCTTATGAATTTTAATATCTGATTTCCTTCACTTCAGTAATCCTTCATTTCAGTTTGGATTACTTTTACGTAAGCT
Organism: Apis cerana; assembly: GCF_029169275.1. Lineage (NCBI taxonomy): Eukaryota > Metazoa > Arthropoda > Insecta > Hymenoptera > Apidae > Apis > Apis cerana. The sequence continues at coordinate 9,081,858 of NC_083863.1, forward strand.
ATTCGATAGAAATTTGTGGAGTAATTGTTAAGAACATTTACTTAATTAATATTCGAATATGTATTAGATGTGAAAAAAGATTACTTATCAAAGATCGTAAATTAAAATATATATATATATATTTTTTTTTATATCGTTATAATTATTTATCACGTTTATAAGTGACTTTGAACGTGAAATAATGTTAACGCAGGAATAAAGAAAATTAAAAAAAAGTGACATTTATCGGTATACGTAATAATTTTTTCTTTTTTTTTTCATTTCTCTCTGATCTTTCATTTTCGTATTTCAATTTACTCGTATGATTTCTTGAGTGCCAATCAAATTAATCATAGATACTTTTTCCGTTATTTGCATTGCTAAATTGTATCGGGAAAATAATAGATTATAATTTGTTGTGTTACAACAAATTCGTGAATAAACGCGATAAGGTACTTAAAATAATAAATTAAAATACCGTTAAAGATATCTATTTAGATATAATTTGATTTTATAAATAAAAATTAAGATTGTCTCTATAATAAATATAATAATTTTTTTTTATCTGCTTTTATAAATATTTATCTTTTAAAATTTCAAAGCATCGTTAGCAACGACATTAGAATTAAATAAATATTATCTGAAAGTTTTTATCTCACAGTTTTTTTAATCTTGATCAATTGATTTTCGTTTGATGGACGATTGTTTTCTTATGTATATTTCCAATGCCATTGTCAGAATTGAAATATCAAGAGATGAATTTAATCGCATGATCGAATATTATAAATAATTATTTTATCTTATCTAAGATAATTTCTTGATTTAATGTAAATATTTAATCCATGAAAGTTTTCGAAAGAATAGATTGAGATTACGTAAACTCCAAGTTTGTGATTAACATTGTTACTTTTATCTTTTCTTTATCTTTTTATTCTTCTTAAAAGAAAAGAATGTGCCATTTAATTGAATTTCAAATGATTGTTAAATGCCATTTTATGTCATTCGTGTATGCACAAGAAGACATTGTATTGCCTTCACTTTAAAATAAACAAATCAATAAACAAGGAATTGTTTACCAATCAAATCGAAGCAAATTGAAAATGTTTAAATATTTGAATTGTCAAGTTCGAGTAAATATTAAACAACGAATAAATTTATAATAAATTTATTTTATCTTACTAAAAAATATATCGTTAGAGATAACGATAGAGACAACGTTAGGGATAATTTTATCAGAGTTCATCTAAGAGCAAGCTAACGAAAGCTATCTGGGAATAAATTCCAACATTATTAATAGAGCATTAACGGATTGCATTTTTTCAAAATGGCAACGATTTTATTTGAAAGTTTCGAAGTAAACAACTGATATCCCGAATTGTATACTAATTCTCTTTTATTTATTATCGCGAATAAAATGTTAATACGATGTTAATCCGAATGTTTGATAACGATTCGGATTTTTCAAATCGATTGATTGAAATTATTATTTGTACTGTATATTATTAGTATTTGATTTCGAACAAATGAGCCATGTCAAACATTGTGACAAAAAAATATATGTTAATATATTTTTGCGGTCATATATAAGCGGTCATATATCGAGTCATATATCGAATATTTAGCTATTACGAATATCAGATGGATGTTTAGAATTCGAAATGGAGAACCTGTTGTACGTTTCTATTTGTTCCTTTTCTTCTTTTTCTCTCTTTCTCTCTCTTACGAGACACGCATTTTTTCGTCAATCCGAATCTTTTGGTTATTTCCATCGATTTATTACAATTTCGAGTTATTATAAAAAAATTTGTAATCGAAAAATTGATGAGCTATTAATTTCAAGAAAGCCTGTTCGTCGACATTTAGAACGATTAATTCGCCAATTTCTTTTTTTTTCTTTTTTTTTTCCTTTCCTTTTTTATTTTTCTTTCTCTTTTATTCGAATTACATTTACGTCATCGAACTTTTCCATTAACTTTTTACCAATTTAATAATTCTCTTCTGAGTTTGTTCGATCGTGACAGTATTATTATATGCAAAGTGCATCCAATTAAGATTCCTAAACGGAAGATTACTTTAATCGCTATTGTTGTAATACCAGTTTACGGCATTGAACGAAGAAGGAAGCTTTTCATATTCGAGGATTTTATGGCGTTCTTACAATTCTCCGACGCGTGTGTCCAGGAAGGATAATCATTATTAACATAAAGTACGCGTGTCGTTTTTTTATTGCTTCATTGAAATCTTCATATGGAAACGAACACTCTTCTTTCTTTTTCCTTTGTTCTTACTGAAAATGGTATTGCGATTGCTTCTTTACTTTACATGCAACTCTACAACGTACAAACAAATACAAAGTTACGGAATCAGAGCTGTATTACTGTTTAAATTTCAATTAAACATGTAAATACGAAAATTAATATTTTTCTTTTTTTTTTTTTTTTTTAAAGTGTTTTGATAAAATATTAATTTTAGTAATACGATAATGTAATATTGATAAATGGCAGATAAACGATAATTACGCGGCGGAAATGGGCCGTAACTTTTGCGTTCAAACATTTACAGCCTATTTACAAAATTATCGACGATTTATTATCAAGACAGAGAAATTTTTATTGACATTTGACACAAGGAATGCTATGAGATGCGATACCGACGTTAAAAGTTAATTTCTTGATAAAGCGTGTGACAGAAGTGTTTTAAACGAAAAAGAATTTCATGTTTTCTTTTATTATATATGTATATTTCATTGCCTGAATATCATTTAATAAATAAATTATGTGTTAGAAAATGTTGAAACGAAGTCATCGAACTTCAAGTCATTCGTTTCAGCGTGATCAATCACTTGTAGATAAATATAATCTATAAAAAGATCCTCGAAAGAAACGTATAAATCTGAAGTGATGCGAAATATCAAAAATAACTAATTAAAAATAAAATTTATGAGTAGCTATCTGAAATTAAAGAAAAAAAAAAAAAAAGAAAAAACGTTAAAATGATTCATGAAAGTATTAAAGATTAAATTATAATTTAGAAACAGATGAAAACTTGTCGTTTTATAATTAATCATTTTTATTCACGAAAAGATTTGCTCAAAATTATCTTAACAATTCGAAATCGAATGAATTAAATCGTTATAAAAATATATGAATATGCATATACGTATTCATAAGTTGGAACGAATGGATGCAAATTCATTTTATAATTATAAAATCATTTCATGTCAAAAGAATTTCATGCTGTAATAATTTGATAATTTCATTTGGTAATTGGAGCATCGATCTAAAATTATTCTTACTAAGAAATAATTAATGATTATTCGTTGAGATCATTTGAAAAGAATCAGGCCTCGAATTCCATCGATGCAAATTCGTTTCTCTTTATCACATGATGATATATTCTCGTTTGAAATTTTGCATAATCTATCGTAACATGTTATTTTCTTCAAATAAAACTCGTGTTAACATTTTCCATTCCAATTTCCACGCGGCAATCGCACTTTCACGAAATTCCTCAAATTAACTAACATTTCGTGACGAAATTTATACGAAAAAAAAAAAAAAAAACAAATGTTCGAATCGATTACTGAACCAATTATTATATCACAAATTTTTATAAATAATAGCTTTATCTTAATTCGAGTCGATTACGACATGTTACTGGTATCGATATCAATTTAAATTTCCAATTTAATTAGATTAAAACAATTTATCAAATCCGATGGGGCAAAATGAACGAAACTAATAATAAAATAAATCGAAATATTGTCGATATCGTTCGTTCAATCGCAAAATACATTAATTATTCTTGAACGGGGATATTCATCGAGTCACCCGCGCGAAAACATTCAAAGCGTACACGGTAATTAATTTAGAAACAATCCGAGTGTAAGTTTACGGTACGCGAACACCAAACAAACATTCCTCGCATCGAATCGAAAACCTAACAAAGAGATCATTTAACATTCATCGCACGAAATGTGAATTTACAGTTTCCGGATTTAATGGCAATTACTTACTCTTGAACCATTTCGTCCTTCCATTAGTCTGCACAGATAGAGCCGCATTAAATATATTATTGACCACGATCGAAGACTTTCTTCTCAATTCGTTCGCCCTTCTACTTATCGTAGCCTCCTCCGCCTCGTTAATGTCGTTTTGATTCTGGCTCGGGTTGACGTTCGAGTAACGACGACCGGTGAGTCGGTTCCATATCATCATAAAGTCCTTCATAATGTATCGTTTAGTTATCTCTCTCTTTCTCTTTTTTTTCTCTCTCTCTCTCTCTCTCTCTCTTTCTCTCTCGTGGAAGGCAAGGAAAGTCGCAGGTCGATCACGACGATCACGAGAGAGATTTATTGACCCACGGATTAGAAATTCACTCGGCAAACTCGACCCTCCCCACGGGTGAGCGAGAGAGCTCGCGAGGCAACGATCGAAGAAAAAAACTTCCGAAACCGAGCTCTTTCGTTTATTAACTGTATACGATCATTTGATATGCAATATCGATACGATATCAATAGTTTTTTCGATAATACAGAAAGGAATACAGAAAAGTATAAGTAAAGTTTTAAAAGTTTAAACACGAGTGCACTGCGTACAACAGTTTCTTCCGTCACATTACGTGATATAACTTTATTCGAGCGAATCTTCAAGATCTCTCCTCCCGTCACACTACGTGATGTATATGTATATTTACTTAGACAACGATGCCTCGTTGTATCGAATCGACGACGACGAGAGAATTCCGTCAAACCGTTGTTCTGCGAAGCTTTCGAATCGGATTTAAAAATTCCTCATCGACTCATCGAATACCGACCGAGCTAATCAACCGTATTACTCTTGGTCGACTCTCAACATAAACGATGAGAGAGAATCGATCGTCACCGATCCACCGATGCACCGTGTTTATCCGTGTCGCGAACCGCGTGCGCTTCTCTGCAAAAGTGACGAAAGCGTGGAGTATCGGCCGAGTTCAAAAAATATATTAGAGTCGTTGCTCTCCCCCACTCCCACTAGTTTCGTTCCACCGTGATTGCGGCGCGTAGCACGTGGAGCACGAGCCAATCGGAGAGAGGCGAGGCCACCCCACCACGCGTGCAAAAAGATCACGTTGGTTGGATCAGGTGGAGGATAGGTTGCAGCGCGGACGACCAAAGGTCAATGGAATATTATCTCGATCGTTTATGCGAGCCAGGGGGATGCCTTTCGTTCCTTTATCGTTCGCGGGTGATATTCGCGGATAGGGGGACGTGATTCCTGCCGAGAGATTTCTCTGCTCAGGTTGTGCGAAGTAGGCTGTTTGTATGCCACCGTCGTTTTCTAGCTTGTCGCTTCTGGTGAGATTACAAATTACTTCTCTCGGTATATTAGTTGATCCTCGAGATTCTGGATGAATGGCAAACGAACGAAACGATCGTCGAAATTATTGAATAGATTGTTTTTTTTTTTTTTTTTTATTTAGAAGTTTGCGTTTTTCTTTGCGAAGGATTTCGCAAGTCGAACGAAAACAAGAAATCCTTATTAGAGAGAAATAAATCTCTGATGTAAGAAACGATGGAACAGAAGATAATGTGATGAAAATGATTGAAGAAATGATCGGTTGAATGTTGCCAGTCATTTCGAATTTAGTCGGAGTTATGAGTCATCATGGTTGAAATTTAGTAAAAAATGATATTCGAAAAAATTCCATCTGAATAGTAATGACAGCTCCGTATAGGAAAATTTTCTCAATGGATTAATTAATATGTAATATCAAATGGCATAGTTTTTATTGATCTTATTTTTGCACATTCATAGACAAATAAACTTTTATATACGTGTTATATACAATTATATGATGAATATTTTCTATAATTTAATTTCATGTATCATGTAATGAAAATGGTTCATTAAAATGTCAAATAATAATGAACTGTTATTAAATTCATTCAAGTCGTAACACTAGTTTGTGATCTTAATCGATTGGAATTTATAAATAAATAATTTCTTAAAGATTGATCTAATTCGACGATATGAAATGATAAAAAGAAAATTAGATTTGTTTTAAATATTCCATAAAGTCTTATATTTTTATTCTTATTTCAATGAATAATTTGTTGCAAGTCATCTTTATCTTACGATTGGGAATAATTTAATCGCACGCAGAAGACTATGATCTGATCGAATGAATAAATTATTTTATTATACGTGATATTCGTAATTATCGAATTATTCGCTTCTTGATCCAAGTTTCCTTTTCATCATTTTACAAAAGAAATGTAGAAATATCACATAAATTTTGCCATGTAATGTGTATTGGAATTGTTATATTGGAATGAAGTTGTAGTTACTCAAAAATAAAACAAAACCGGTTATTACATTCGTCACTTTACATTCTTATACCTATATGCCTTGCAAAAGTTATGAGTATAATGCATAACCGTCTGATTCTTATACGTATAATATATTTCGTATTATTTGATGTAGGGCGTTAATCAATATGAAATTTGTGATGTATAATTATAAAAAAAAAAGAGATACAAAGTTATTAATTATGAATCGTTAATTTTGCGATAATTATGTACAAATTTGTACGATAAAATTAAAGTTTAGAGAATACGATTGATCGAGCGTCTTTCATTTTTTGTTCGTTCAAAGTACACGCTTAAAACGAAAATTAAAATGTAAAGGGTACGAACGCATGCACAAAGAAAAAATAGATTTTCGAAAAAATTCTTGAACAACTTTGAATTCAAGGATCTCTAGTATATTACAGGTTACAAGGTTGATCATTGGAATGTTCGCGCACCAAGAAAGTTTTCATTTATGCCTTCTGCACGTGATGATACTCTCGTCATGAAATCCATTCCACATGAATAAAAAATTGCTGTAATTTTGTTAAACTCGTTCTAAACTCAATCTCTTTTTTCTCTATATCTAATCGTATTTAATTACGATTCGCTTTAATATTTTTCAAAGGTAATTTGTTCGTATTAATGGATGTATAGATTTACAAACGAGATTTACAAACAAATAACAAGGTGTGAATAATGAAAAATAATTAATAACACGTGTTTATTCTTTGAAAAAAAAAGAAAAAGATTGTCCGATTTATGTAGATCATCAAATTCAGTTTTAGAGAAGAAAAAAAGAAATCATATCATTTCGTAAGATCATACTTCCGTATGTTAAAAAATAGAAATATTGTAATATAACAGGAAAAAAATTTCAAATGTTTTGCTTCATCATCGTTATTTTTTTCCTCCTCTCTCATTTTGATTTATACTCGAAAAATTCTAGAGGTCCTCTTTATTTATTAAACAGTTATAACAAACAGTTATAATAGAAATCAGTATCATTCGATGAATATTTATTCGCATACATGTTGATTCCTTTCTATTTTGACATTTTCTATATAGACACATGATATATATATATATATATATATATATATATATATATATCTATATATATATATATCTATATTCTATTCTATATATCTATATTCTATATATATATATATATATATATATATATATATATATCTATATTTGAATCTAACAATTTATGTTTCCATTTATTGGAAATATTTTGATATTTTAATATCGATATTATTTCAAATATTATTTATTTCGTACGTAATTGAATTTAATTTTAAATATATGATTAACGAACTAATTTTTAAATTATAAAATACAAGATTTATAAAAGGATCATTTATCGAACAATTATTTATCTTTCATTGATTTCATTCTAGATCTCTCTATAATATTAATCTTCTTATATTATCTTTTTTTTTTGCTAAATGAATGAGACCTTCTATTATTATTGCTTCTCTTTAAAATTGTATATACATAACACGATAATACACTCTTGATTATTTTCTTTCGTCTCGAATAATCTTTTTTTAATCAACATTCGATATTTTTTTTTTTTTTTTGCTATTTTATCCTGTAAGCGTACCGGTCTGCTATTTTATTGAAAATACATTATTTATTTTACTATAAAAAAAAAGCATCGATTAAATCAATTCCTAAATAATATTTTTCCCTTAAAATATATATCATGTAATGAATTTATTTGCATCTCTCTTATTTGCATTTAATTTTCCAAAATTGAAAATTTATTTTATTCGTCCTGAATAAACTTTAAACTTTAACATATATGTATGATCAACATTAGAACGATTTATTGGAATATGTTTGATCAATTATTAAACAATTTATAGGAATGATTAAAACTGTTGAATAAGTCATATATCTTATAATTTCAGATATTTATGAAATAATGGAATTCAAATTCAATCCTATAAGTAAGAAAATTAATAAATATAAAATTTCCAATGGATACTTACATCGCACTCTCAGTTTTATTATAACGATTCACCTTTTAAGTATAAGTACATCTACTTATGAATTATTCTGTATAACGATAAAAAATGGAAATGATTTGTTTTGCTATTTTTTAATATATACATATATATATTTCAATGTTAGGTGGAATATTCATTTTATTACTATTCAAATTAATTTTTTATATTTAAATAATTATCAGTCGTTCAATATTTAGCTATTTCTATTAAATTATTGATTCAATGTCAAAATTATTTATTCAATTATTATCATTTATTCAAAAAATCTAGAGAGTTAGTCGGCTATAGCTGATTAAAGATTAACAATGCAAATTATTATTTTTATATTTATTTTCCATTTCTTCAGATAACTCAAAGATGATATATTATCGTAAAATATCGATCTTGATAGAATGCTTGATTTAAAAAATGTTACTAATAATCTTGCTTCGTTAACCTATATAGAATTTATGCATTATTAAAATCCTATTAACATTTCTAGAATAGATAAATAAATAAATAATAAAATATTCTACGTTGTATTTTCATATTGATTCTTTCAAAATTTCAAAATTTTCTTTCTATTCTTTTCAACACAATGATTATCAATTTCTAAATAAAGAATAATTTCTCGCCAACTCTTTCTTACAATTCTCGAGCGAATTTTACGGTGAATTTTTTGCCCGATTTACATAATATCGTTTTATCACCGATAACAGCTTTCTCGAATCTAGGTTATTCTTCTCTAATTTGCAGAATTAGGCCAGGTCTGGGTCAAATCCAGATGGTTCCATCGAATAGTGTTTACATGTGATTTTTTGTTTGTTTGTCGAACGTAATAATTAAAAGAAATTGCTGTTACACACGTGCACTGATATTGTGTAACGAAAGATCACGTAAGACCATATAGGGTTGAACCTAGTAACATTTAATTATCAACTGGTTTTTCAAGTTCTGAATTTCAAGATACCATAATAGCAAAATTAAAGATTTAAAAATTCTTTTCGAAAATCCTGCAATTTTTTTTTATTCCAATTTTATTTTATAGTAATGGAAATTTTTTAAAGAATATTTTCATTTATAAATCGATTGAAAGAACAGAATAAAACACTATGCGAAAAGCTGTGTTCCAAGATGTGTAGAATCATTATTTTTCTCGTTTATTCTTTCTCGTGAAAAAATCGCGTCTTTTACATCCTCACGTCGAGAAATCTCGTTTGACCACTACGTTTGCTTTTATTAAGCAATTCTCCGAAAATACATTCGTGTTAGGCGAAATCCCTTTGGAGAGGTTGAAAAAAAAAGGAATCAATTTGGTGGTGATTTTTTTATGCTCGTTTGTATTTTACTGTGATTTTTTTAACCAGTTTCTCGCCATAAAAATTGGCGAGTTCTAAAAAAAAAAAAAAAAGTTAAATTCTAAAAATAAAATTAATAGATAAAAAAGTTTCTTTATATATAAATAAAAATAATAAAGAGTTTCTTTATATATAAATCTATAAATCTAATCCAATACGAGAATTTCTAATATAGAATCATAATAGAAATCATAATTATTTTTACTTATTTTATAATTAATTCATATAATAGATTATACAATAGGTTTTTTAGAGAACAAAAGGCACAATTATTTGTTGTTAGAATATACATTTATATTTTAAATATTTAACAAACAGTTCTATCAGTACGAATTTCTGAGATTAAGAAAATATATTGAAATAGATAATATTAAATCAATTTAATGGATTTAAAATTTCTATTACTTACTCGTGACTTTGTGAAATTGTGAATCAATTTGTATATATTTTGGAAATTCCGATTAATAAAAAACGATAAATATCAAAAAAAAAAAGAAAAAGAAAATAGATAACGAATAGATGATAAAAATTAAAAGCATGTTTTGCTTTTATGATACTAACCGTCCTTCCTTCTTTCCATAACCATATTCATCAGAGAAATATCTAACGAATCTTCTGATATTAAACACTTTTTAATAAATGTTTCATGATTTTTTGTCAAAGTCACACATACATGTCTTGTAGAACACTCAATGTTCAATTAATATCAAAGACGATATATTTAAGATAAGTAATTATCCTTTCATCAGAAAAAGTTCTCGATACGAAAACATTTAGAATTATTGCACAATTTATCGATATATTGTTGCCATTTCACTCGGTACGATATTTGTCGATCGATGAATAGCAAAGACTAATAAGACTTCTGTCTCTGCGATCACATATAATTACAATAAATATGTTATTACAAGAACTTAAAATTCATATATCATGTATTATTTACATAATATATATATTAATTCTGACATTTCGTGGAAATACTTGTTTTGCTATATATTGCTCGGAGTAAAATCTATTATAAAAATATATATGCAGATTGAAAACGATCCGAAACGATCCGAGCGTAACAATATTTTTATCAATTTTTTCCATTTTATTTTAGAAGGACAGAGAAATGACATAATATCGAATTCTTCAAATTTCAGGTCACGATTTATAGAATATGTTAATCTTAATGGAAACTACATGTTACAATGTTTTAATTAATCGTATCTGGATCTATAAAATCGTTAAATAAAATCGACTGGATCATATAGAACAGGTCTAATAACTCTATTCCAATGTCGTGTATTAATCACGTGCAAACTTGTTTTATGGAAATATCGGAATTAATGAAACGATAAAACTAACGCGATGGATAAAAATGTGCTATATAAAAAGTCAAACGACAAACGGTTGAAAGACACTTAATTGTTCCCAATTCACCGAGAAATCATCGATAAATCGTTTGTTCAGATTTAACGAGAGTTAAAGCCTATATTGTCTTTCCGATAAAAAAAAAAAAAAAAGAGAAAAAAAAGAAGCACATTATCCTATGAATATTATTCTTCTTCTTAAACGAGTGCATTGTTTCATTTATGCGTGTGCTTCATTATTCAACAAATGTCTAGATAATGAGTTTTTAATTCCTTCTTTCTTCGAAAAGAGGAAGTTATCGTATCGTATATTGCAAGTTTATCAATTAACCGACACGTATATACCCGATTTTAAGCGGTTGAGCGAGGCGTTGCATGTACCGCGATTATTTTCGCGAGTTCAGGGTTCAACAATAATTTCAAATGTTTGTTAAATATTTCACATTAAAGCGTGAAATATTTCTGACATTGATTAATTTATTAGAGAATAATGATTTACAAACCTCATTTGCAATAATTTATGACGTGCAAACATTATGCGCTATAAAATATACTATAAATCACAACGATATTATTTATACGGAATACATTTTAACATTATTTATATAATAAGCTTATATGAATTATATGGTTCAGTTTTTTTTTTGTTTGACGTAAACAAGTTCCCTTTTTCAATCGTTCGAAATGATCGGAGATTATCTTGATCAGTCGATTTGTTCATGGATACCAGAAGAAATTAAGCGAGGATGACTTGAATAATCGACTGGTTCGTTATTTCGATATATTCAAAATCTGAACTTTAATTCCGTATTTAAGAATATAGAATATTTGACCAAGTCAAACAATTATATTAATTAATTATAAGTTTCATCACGATTTTTTTGCTTTTCGAATTTTTCCTTCGATAAGAGAAGAACGTTTTCGAAATCATCAAGAGAACTTGGAGATAAGGGTAAGCACTCTGAACAGTGAAAAGGTCGTTAAAAATCGCTTTCACCAAGTAGTTCATTGCCATTGACATTCACAAGGCCGGAAAGCCGTGATTCGAATCGATATAGCAAAGAAAAAACTCCCTCGGAAATCAATTCACCTCGATCGAGTCACAAACCTAAAACACCATTTTTCGAACGCGACGAAAATCGAAGTTTTATTCTTCTCGATATCGACGCGATATCGTTAAAAACGAAATGTGTTTGAATTCGATCGAGAACGTTAGAAAATTACGGTATTTGGCGGGTCAACGTGTTTCAAACACGTGTGAATTCAGGTTGATCCATCGTGGAATTTGACGAGCAAAAACGAAAGTATGTCGGGGCATGATACACGCGGGAAAAAGGTTGGAAACGTTTGTTACGGTGTTACGTTCTTTCAGCACGAGAAAACCGATACTTAAGTGGAAACGTGTAAGGTGGGATGCGTGTTGCGAAAGAAACATTGCGATTGCTTTCAATCGTAATGCAACGTTTGCTTACAAGTGTGTGCATAGAAATTACTTAACAACGCGATTTTAATAAATTGCTACCTGCGAGCATAATAGAAAACGCGGGACGTAAATTTTGTTGATATAATATTAAATTTATTCTCTCCTGTTGGATCGTTTCTCAATCTTTTTCAAATTAACATCGAATTTTCCAACTTCAGAATTAAACGATATCGCCGATATTCTAGGAAAGATTTTTTTTTAAAGATTTTCAAGAGATTTTAAAATAATTTCAACAATAGGAAACGATCGTGCTTCGTTTTTTTTTTTCGTCGTCTGAATTTGAAAGGAACTTATGGTTTATTTACAGGCCAATTAAAGATAATATCGAAACGTTTGAGAAAGGAGAACGGTTCTATTCGTTAAATTTTTATGAAAGTAGGTTAATACTCCAATTTGATGGATTAATCCACTTAGGGATCGATGAAGCATTAACGAGTAATAATTTATCGTTTAGATTAAATATAAGAAAGGAACTTTCGTCGAATTTTTTTATTTTTCTTTTGGATTTTTTTTTTTTTTTTTTATAAAAATAAAGTTCTGCGAATTTTAATTATTCGAACGTTGTATTTTATTGGATTTTCTGTTTGCACAAATTAATGCAATATTAATTAACGTGTATTTTTTTTTCATCGTAATCATGTTGGAATATTATCATAAATAATCGGTATATTGAACGGATAGATAAATAGATTTTTAAATACTCATTTTAGCGTGCAAAATATATTAAGAAAGGAATCTATAATATAATATATAAATAATATAAATAAATATATAAGAATTTAATGTAATTCGAAGTTTGTGAATATTTTGTGTAACACGAACGATCGTTAAACGAATGTAAATCTATAGCTATAATAAATTTCAATGAATTAATATCATCGATTAAAAGAAAAAAAAAATACTATTCGTCGTCATTATTGATTTATTACAATAAACAAAAAGTACTTCTTTATAGATAATCATTTAAATAAACTGACAGTTTAATAATTCTCTATGTTAAAAAATTGACAATTATCGTCAAATTATCCACACTACTCTATAAAAATATACGTTCAACGATATTTAAGAACGTGCGTACGTATAAATTTGCCACTTACGTATTATTTTCGGTATTCCGTAATACATTTTCGAGATTTTTTTTTTATCTTGAATGTAATAGGAATATTAAGCGCAGCTTCGTTCGTTCGAAGTAAACTCTTCTCGAAAACTTACAACTGAACTTGATTAAATAGAAGAAAGATTTAGTTCTGGGCAGTTCTGGGCTTTCTCGTCGATAACCATTCGTATACTGACAATGAGAACAGAAACTTAATTCGTTGAAAACTTTTTTTCTCCGAACTAGAATGATAACCGCCTGTTGCGGTTACAAACAGATAAGATGATTATGCACGCGAAGAAGCCATGTTAACTCGTTCACGACAATTATTCCTTGTTTTTGTCGCGAGAAATTTTATTCTCTTCTGTATATGTAAATTTTTTTTTAATTAAAAAAATTTGCCCCATTTATTCAACGAAGAAGAAATTTTTAAATCACGTTTCAAATCACGTTTAAATTATTTGCATGTTATCCATATCATTAATGTGAAGGTAAATCTGCTAAAGCTGCATCTGATCTATTTTTTTTGTTATTTGTTTTGTTATTTTTTTTGTTTTATGCTATTTTTTTTCTTTATTATGTTAATTAATTTTTTTTCATTTTTTTGTTGAGTAATGTCATGTATTACACAATGAAATTTTTTATCGAAAAATTTCTGTGCAAGAGAACACGCGTATCGTATCTCGAATAAATTTTAATGAAATAATTTATGGTCGATGACTGGATACAAATAAATTATCGATTAATAACAAACGTGCGATTGTTTTCTTTTGTTTATTAAAAACTTTTTCAAAGAGAAAAATTCTGTTTCTTATTAATTTTTTGTTTTAATAAGTCGTCTCTTCCATCTTGCGGCCTTGTTATTAATTAAGCGTAGCAGGATGCAATGAATATCTTCTTAACCTAGAATTATTAACTTATGGATCGAATTTTTTTTAATCATTAATCGCCTAGTAATAACTAATAATTAATTTTTTTTTCTCGAGCAAACAAACGTCTTATTTGCTCGTTCCTTCGTACCTTTCCTCACATAGCAGGATTAAATGATTCGTGGAAGAATCCCGGCAGAAATGAACGAAGATTCCTCGTGCGAATTGCGTTTTTACACTTTCTTTCTACGCGAAACAATTCCGGATGATTGATGATTCTTGTTATAATCAAGAGATAAATAAAGGGAAATTAACGATCGAATTCCATTTATTGTGCATTGTCTTCTCTTCCGATATTCTCCCATTTAATTATTAATTCTCCTATATTAAACATAATAATAAGTTATTATCGTTATTATTATTATTATTATTTCCAAAATTTACTTTATCCCAACGAAGTCAATACTTTATTTCTATTATTCCTACGGATTCCGTTTCTATAATCGGAGTGAGGGAAGGGAAAAAAGAATTATTTTTCTTCTTCATTCGGCATCCTCGTATCGTTTCTCTTGAGATTTCTTGATCTCCTTTTGATCCTTCGCTGTCAGCTTCACGTCTAAAGTCAAGGGACAAGATTTATTTTTCTAACGATTGATCTATTTTACGAAGAAATTTCAGTAGTTGACGATGGGATGGAAACCGATTCGAATTGTCCATTACCTGCAAGGCATATTTCACTGTCGAAGGAACAAATAGATTCGCTTGAACTGTCTAAATCCGATTCTTCCGATTTTTTACAACTCCATTTTTTGAAAGTAGTTATGTACAACGGTTTTTTTCGTCGATCAGCCACGCGAGTTATCGCTGTCGCAAAAAACGGATAACGTATTGAGAGTCAGGGACGTTAAATAATATTGAGTAATTTTATCTTATTAAATTAGAGCAAACTATCGATTGTAGTAAAGCGATAATAATAACGATAGATAAAATCATATTCAAAAATCGATTGCAAAAAAAAAATAGATGAACGAAAAATTTAACAAGTAAATTTAATGAGCATACTTTCCGTTAAAAAATCATTTTAACGGAGATTCGCTAGTCTGAAAGAGAAGAAAAATATTTGTTATTATCTGAATCTTTTTAAGCGTGAAAAATCAAAATCTTACGCGGTGCTTCCGATATGTACATTGGCGGCATCGTAAGACCCATGCATGAAATATGACGTGGATTGAGGAAGTGTTCCCTCACTTCCATGGATGGTTTTATACATCCTAAGATCAATTCTGATTCCGGTATGTGTTTGTAAATTTTCCTAACTTTTTGTCTCGGCTTCCTCTTCTCCTTCTTTATCTCCTTCTTTTTTTTACACTTTCGAATTGTTTTACCAAATTCGTCCACCTCGTCCACCTCTTCCTCTTCGATCTTTTTTAATTTCCTGCGTTTCTTCCTTTCTTTCTTTTTTTCCTGAATTTTCGTCTTTAGCGCTCGTTCCGCTTTCCATTGCTCGTATCTTTCGCAACCTTTACGCATGTTTTATTAGGAAAAAAAGAAAAGAAAAAGAAATTTTCAATATCAAATTATTATTGTTGCTAATGCACAGCGTTAATTCTTTGATTAGATAGCGTTCAATGAATTAAGAGATTATTGGACACGGGGAGAGAGACGTATAATAAGTTGCGTAACTTTTACATTTCTGCGTGTGAACATTTTGATTGATTTTTGGAATTCATGATTGGCCGGTTCGATAACGGGATTCGTGCTTGAATTTTTTGAAAAGTTCAGTTTAGGTGGACATTGTGTTGTGCGGATGTATTTTGTGTGTGAATTTATCAAGGGGATCGGGATCGTTATCGAGATTCGTATCGTTTGTTTCTCGCTCGATGCATCATGATTCAATCTCTATGCGATTAACTTCATATTATATTTAGTATAATTTTTTGACGGACAATTTTATTACAAACATGCCAAAATTCTAAGTAACGTATACAAAAATGAAAACTATCGTTATTCGATATTAGAAAAAATCGTGAAAATATCGCAAAAATTATCAATTGAATCGTATCCTCGGAAGAAGATGTAGGTTATATTAAACCTACACCTAAAATGATGCATTTTAACCATTCTTCGTAATTTCTTTCTTTTTTTTTTTTGGAAACGGTTTAAAAAAAAATTGTTATAAATTAACGGGTAAAAGGAAAAAAAAATTGTTTTACGAACTGCAACTGAAGCAAAATGGAAAAGCCAGAAGTGATACCACTAGAAAAAAAAATATACAGAGAAAAATTGAAACAGCTCGCAACATGCGAGCAAATCGTTTCCGACGAAACTATAAACGCCATCGGCCGGGTGACCGAGATCGTACGGGCCGCGGACGATAACGCCCCCAGCAGCGATGAACTCGACGAGGAACTCGAAGAGCAGTACAAAGACATCAACTTGTATCTCGATTTGCCGAACGACACGTATTCCTTGACCGAAATCAGGCCGGAGCTTCCATCGTGCGTTCGATATGGCGTGCGTGCAGGAATGACCCATATCAACATGCCAAAGTTCTCGCCATTGTCAAGGGGTCATCAGGTAAATCAAATTTTTGGGGACGATCATCAAAGCGGTCTTATTTGGTCTTTTCTCTTTCGAAGATTCAAAATTACGCAGGCGCGCAAAAATTTGGGTCAGGTTTAAAAATTTCTATATTTCTATATTCATAACTCGAATAGCGTTGTAATTTGTAAGCAAGTTACTCGAGTTCCAATGATAAAACACGATAGAGACACGGTGTATTGGAAAGATAGGTACGTTATCTCTGATTGTTTCGACAACAGGGTGGCGCAACAGCGATCGCTGCTTTTGCGACGACCACGGTGTACAAGTCTCGTTGCTGGAACGAGGCGGTGATCGATCAGATCATCGAGGACGGGGACACGTTCTACTGCGATTCCTACAAAGACATAAACACGGACGATCGCCGATTGCTCTCGATTCTCGACTTGAAGAGGACCATGTGCGTGCAGAACAAACTCGTGGTGAACGTGAGCATCGAGGACGCGGTTTACGCCGGTAAATTTCGTTCGACCGAGCCCACGGAATTGCATCTGGTCAAGGCTTTGGATCTGTTCTTCAAACGTTACAACGCCGCCATATTGACGTCGTCGGTGTTGAACATAGCGATTTGGAAGGACGCGAAATATTACAATCTGTTCGACGGCCAAGCGAGAAGGGAGAGCTGCGAACCGGCTCCGGACGGGGTCAGCGGGACGGCTAAATTGTTCCTGGTCAAGGATCTGATTGGGCTTCTCTTCATCATTCTCGAGAAGAGCAACGTGAAGAACGAGCCCTTCGTCCTGTACACGATAGCGATCAGCGGCGTGGAACACCATACCCAGGTAGCGGACCCCGAGAAACTAGAAAGACCCGAGACGAAACCGCAGAGGCGGCCGAGCGGTTACAAGATGCAGGAGAAGTACCGAGCTGTGGTCCAAGGCTCTTATCACGTCAATCATCCCGTCATACCTCCACCGCTTCGAGGCCGCACCTTCTTGATCATAGCTTTGGCCGCCCTCGTCTACTCCCGTTTGGTGAACGCGAACAAATGGACCAGCGCTTTGATCGATCTCATCTTCAACCAATCGAACATATACTTCGTGGATCTGGTCCGCGTGCTCGACAAGGATCTCGGGGACACCGATTTCGAGCTTCGGCTGGACGACATCATGGGAGACATCATTCTGGGCGCGTATTCGGCCAAGGTGAAGATACGTACGAACGTGGTGCCCGGTTACGGGCAGAAGAGGGGCAAGTTGGCGATCGACGACGGCATACGCGAGTTCTTCCAAACGCAATTGACGGGTTTGCTCGAGGTGAAGAATTACTTCTACGCGATATGGAGGCACGACGACACGTACTACTTCATGGATCCGTTCGCCTGCGACGACGAGGGATTCAGAAGCGGCACGGCCGACATCGCGGGCTCGGACAAGCCAGGGGAGGCCGCTTGCGTCACGATGAACAGCTCGATCAACCAGGTGATGGAGACTATTATGGAGAACACGGGTAGCAGGGACAGGGACCCGTTCGTGATCCACGGAGTGAGGGTTTTGTACGTGAAGACAGGCACGACGCCAGGCGGTCCTTTGGAGAAGGTGATCTATCGGGAGAAGGGCACGAACCGAAGGCCTCAACCCCCCCCGTTACCCGTGGCGAGCCCGAGCGTGTTGAGGATCGAGGAGATGAGAAAGGTGGATATGAGCCCGAGGATAAGGCCCGAGCTCGAGAAGTCGAAGGACGTGGACGTCCAGGTGCCCGACCTGATGAAAAACGCGGAGAACTACATGATAAAGGACGACGAGCCGCTCACCTACACGATCGTGACGCCCGAGGAGAAGGTGGCCGAGGCGGAGGTGCCCGGGGAGGAGGAGGAGTTGGAGGAGGAGGAGGAGGAGGAGGCGATAGAGAAGTGGCGGGCGGAGATAGCGGAGGGGGAGGAGGAGGAGGCGAAAGCGGAGAAAGAGGAGCCCGTTGTGAAGACGGTGAAAGGTTACAGGGTCGTGAATCCTCATCGTTTGATCCTCCACGGGTCGAAGAACTGCTTGGACGAGGGTTTCGATATATTGTCAAGAGGGAAGCAGGGATTGATCGCCGCCCTCGCGGCGATAGCCTACAGGAAACTGAAGGATCCGACCAAGTGGCGGAACATGGACGTGGATCAGTTGATCGACGTGAGCAACAAAATATTCGAGGAGGTTGTGGAGTGGATAAGGAAGGGCCGTCCCAAGTTGAAGGAGGACGTGGAAATAGTAGGCGAAGTTGAGGAGGAAGAGGCGGAGGAGGAGGAGGAGCTGGAAGGGGAGGTGGAGGAGAAATTGTTGCCGAGGCCGAGCCACGTGGACATGACGATGCTACCGGTCAGATTGAAGATGGGGGAGAACGACGTGTTCTTCAAGACGAAGATGAAGATCATTCAGGGGGAAGCGTGCCCGTTGGCGAACCTTGGCGAGGCCCTCGAATGTTACTTCAACCGTTACCCGGAGCTGGTGTTGGAGAACAAGAGATTGATGTACGGTATATGGAAGGAGGATTCCCACTTCTTCATGTTCAATCCTTACGGGAGCGACGGCGAAGGTTGGCGCCTTCGCGACTATCCGGCTTCTTTCGCGGTGACCGCCAGTTTGAACGAGTTGGTCGATCTTCTTTACGGCGTGATGGAGTTCAACGATCATTTCTTCACCATTCATTTCGTCGGATTGGACTCGATACAACCCGGCCTCTACGCCACCGAACAAGAGATAATAATCCCGACCGACGCGCCGATCGAGAAATTCAAGACGTCGTTTTTACCGATCACGGACGCCGATTTGAAAAAGTTGGAGGCCGAATTATTGGCGGAACAGGTGGTGGAGAAAGAGCCGGAGGAGTTCATAGTGGACATCGAGGAAGAGGCGGAGGAGGAGGAGGAAGAAGAGGAGGAAGAGGGGAAGAAGGTCGTGAAGAAGGTTCTGAAGGAGGAGGAGAAGCCTATAATCGATCCGTTGCTCGAGGTCAAGGAGCAGGATCAACCCGATCCTCCCTACCGTTTGAATCTCATCCTATTGACGTCCAACATGAAGATCTACGACGAGAACGACGAGACGATCGATCAGGTCCACGAACAATTAGCTTTGGAGAAGCTCAAGTACAATCATCCGCCCCCATACGTTTTGCCATCGAATAAGATCTTGATGAAACTTCTCGAGGCGAAACGAGCCAAACGATCCATCCCATCTTTGGTATCCAGATTCTCCATAGACTCGAGGCTGGACGTGAAAAAGAAGGCGCCTATGTACATATCGAAATCGGCCGTGATCATGCCAGGCGGGCCTGAAGTCTACGAGCCGATACCCTCGAAAATGATCAAGTTGTCCCCCAACAAATACCTCTACTCTAGAATTTTACCGATATGCCTGATGCCTCTCAGAGCTATCGACGATATGTACATCCAGGACGAGAGTATCGCCAAGACTATGAGGGAGAAAGAGATAAAAAGATTGGAGGACGAGAGGAAACGTGCCCAAGAATTCGTTAAACAAGACGTGCCTGAGATACCGGTGGGAATTCGAATACGACCGATCTTGTTGATGCTCGGTCCGATCATCAAAACACCGACCCCTGAGAAACGATTGACCATGACTTGTATCGAGAAGAAGAAACGGAAGTGTCTGTTGCCCAAGACCGACGAGGGTGACGTGCTCATGGAGAAGATTCTCTGCAACACCGAGGATTTGTTGCTAGAATTGTTTTTCCCCGATTTCAAAGCGAAAACTGATCAGGTTCGTCTATATGTATACGTATACGATGGGATATTTAAAAGAGAAATATATATGTTTACTCGCGCGTCGATTATTATTATTATCATCATTTCGTTGCTTATTCCCGCGATACGATGTACAGTTGGAAACGAAAATAGTGGAGACGAGAAGCAAGCAGATGTTGTCCAAACTATTGGAGGGAGAAACGTCGACGATCAGGAAGCCAACCGGTGCCCAACATAAGAAGAAACTGTTGAGGGACATCCCTGGTTTGAAAGTGAGCCTCGATCGAATTCGTTCCATCCAGCGTTATGGATAATAATAAAAATATGAATCCTTTGTTCCTTGTTTCTCTCTCTCTCTTTCTCTCTTTCTCTTTGATCTTAAGCTCACCGAGGATGGGATCCGAATAATATCCGGCAGCATGTGTTACGACAACCGTGCCGTGGTCGAAGCCTGCCACTACAAATCTTGCTTCTTCTCCGCCCTGTTGTGCATCCTGACAAAGATCAAATTGGACCCGGACAACTTCTCAGGCAAGATTCTCGATCAGCTGATATTCCTCGGGGACAAGATCTATCAGAAGACCGGGAAGCTTCGATTCAAGCCGTATCGATGGTTCCATCACATAGAGATCTTGGACACGATTTACAACGTGATCACGAAACAGATCATTTACGCGGATCCCGAGAATTGCGAGGACGACGACCTGGAGTTCGTCACGGACAATTTCTTCGAGAAGAACAAAACGGGGATCATCGTGTTCGCCAATTGCTCGTACGCCGTTTGGACGGCGAACGATCGATACTACTTGTTCGATCCTTATCCATGCGACGACAGGGGGAACGCTTCGGGGGAAGGCTACTCTTGCCTGATGGAATTCTGCGACCTGGCCTCGATGATGGAGAAGATCGAGAGGAACGTAGGCGAGAACACGAAGAAACCGTATCGAGTGTACACGATATGCATAGCCCACATGGAGAACAGGAAACGGAAGAGGAAACGAAAGAAGAAGGCGAACCGCGTGGTGGAGAGAAGCGCGGTGAGGCAGGTGATGGAGGAGACGACGGGGCGAGGCGTGGAGGAGCCCGAGATGGAGACGACCGCTATCTCGACCGCGTCCGAGGTATCGTTGATCGAGCAATCGGATTGGGTGAGGAGCGAGGAGTCGAAAGTGAGCCTCGCGTACGACTTGACGATCCCCGGTTTCGCCCCGATCGAGCATTACAACGCATCGATGCTCGACGTGCTGGTCCTCGAGGACGAGATCACCACCCCCCTGTTGGCGCCCTTCAAGAAATCCTCGTTGAGGAAATCGGCGGCGGCCGACGACGAGTTCGAGGCGATAAAGTTGTTGGTGAGGAAGAAGGTTTTCGAGAAGAAGTTCAAGTGTCACTCGGCGATCTCGACCCCGCTGGATCTTTGCATCATGGCGTGGTCGTTGATCCACGATCCGATAACTTGGTCGGTTAGAACGGTGAAAGGTTTGTACGAGGCGAGCGTCGACTACACTTTCGACAGTTTGTTGGCCACCGAGGATTCGACGGTGAGCGAGATGATAGATGGCCTCCTGCCCGAATTCGAGATAGCCAATTACGTGTTCCGCGTCGTCTCGGTCCCCCTTCACTACGGAACCCTTTACAGCACCGAGGGTTGGAATCTGTCCATGTCGTTGCAGAAGGTGTTCGACACGCCTAGCTACACGGGAGCGATACTCATTTGCGGCGAATCTCACATCGGTATCTTGAAGAAGGACGAAAATCACTTCGCGTGGTGGACGGTGAAGAGGACGAAGAAGTTGAGATTCGTCACATCCTCGGACATGAGAGAATTCTTGAAACTGATCATCCAGGAGATGGATCAACCGAAGGAAACGTTTTTCGTCATAAGAGTGATCACCGTCTCCTATGCTCAGAAGATAGATCCCGATTGCAGCGACACGAAAGGTCTGCACGAGCCGGTCGTGCCTTTGTCCTCCTTGGCCGAGATCCATCGTATGCCGGCCAAGCCTTACGACCTCGAGGCGATCTTCAGGCCGACCATGCCCGAATCCAACAAGCCGATATTCATCCACGGGACGGTCGCTCTAAACAACAGGGACGCGGTGGTCGAGCCCAAGGTGAAGAGGTGTTACTTCGTCGCCGTCTTGGCCGTGATGGTGCAGCGGGACATCATTCAAAGCCCGATGCCAGGCATGATAGACAAAGTGATCGAGGTCGCGGAATCGGTTTACAGGGAATTCGGGGAATTGAAATTTCACACGGAACAGATTCTGCGCAATGTTACCGTGATGAACAGGATCTTCGATTTACGGGACATCGTTTATCCCTTGGTCAGGCTCACGTTCAACCCTCGAACCATGAAAAACGATTTTTACATCCAGGTTAGCTAGGCAGCTTTTATATTCCTTTGCGCGTGAAAAGAAAAAGACTCTTTACTTTTTTTCTCTCCAGGTAAGGAAGCACGTGAGAAAATTCTTTAAAACGAGCTCGAGCGGGATTTTGCACTTTACCAATTGCTGTTACGGTTTCTGGTACTCGAGGGCGACGAACGCCTATTATTATCTAGATCCTTATCAATGCAACGAGAAGGGGAAGAGAGTGGAGCGAGGCGGTAAAGCGTGCCTCTGCATATTTCCCACCATTTGCCAAATGGTGAGGCAGATGACGTTGAATCAATTCGAAGAGACGACGGGCTTCTTTATACACCGCCTTCACGTGGAATCGGTCAACATGCCCCCGTTCAAAACGTTCAAGGAGGACCCCATGTGGTTGTACCTCGACTACCATTGGAACTTCAGACACGCTCCTGACATAGTCAAGTTGGGAAACAAGAAGAAGAAGCAGGAGGAGGAGGCGGAACAGGAAAACGTGAAGCAATTCTGGAACAATTACGCTATCGAGGTGACCAATCTTATTTACTCGGTTTGGGGCACGATCGGTTGCTACGATTCCAGATTCGGGGATCGGGCCGGTAGGAATCAAGCGGCGATCTGCGTCGCCGTCCTTGCCATGCAGTATCTCAGTCATCCGTCGAGATGGGGCCCGGCCATACTGGACTCGGCGGTGATTTGCGGAGACTCGTACTACACGGAGAGTCTGAGAAGCTCGATCATGCGATGCACCAAGCATTTCAACAGGTTCAACCTGCAGACCACGTTTAAGATCTTCCCCCACGTGTGGATCATAGACTTCAGGGACAGCATATGCGGGATTTTGTACGGGGCACGTAACAGGATGACCCTCGCCTGCGCCCTCAAAAAGTCCTTCGAGGAATCTCCCAACGTTCTGATCGAGTGCAACAAGATCACGTTGGCCGCACTGGCCGCAAAAGACGGCTACTACGTAGCCGACCCGTGCTGGGTCGGGCCGCCCCTCTTCACCAAGGACCACGGGGCCATGTACGTTCTGCGTTGCAAAAATATGAACTCGTTGGTGTACGCGGTGATCAAGATGCTCAACACGAATCAGAGGCTCGACTTCCGCATCTCCCCCGTCCTCTTCACGTTCCAACAGGAGGACTTCAACTTCGCCGATGTGGTGAAACGGGAGCCGAAGAGGAAGGTGTTGATGGAGCCTCTGAGGACCACGCCGGGCAAGGCGAGCGATCCTATCGGACCTATACCGGGCGCCCACACCACTCCCGACGAAGACTCTTTCCTCGCGTATCACAAGAATGTGAGCGAGGGTTACAGGAAGAGCTACGAGCTCGAGAATCCCGAGCTGCCGTCCGTCGAGCCCGTGCTGGAGAAGGACAACATGACGAGCGCGCTGATCAGCACCACTTGGCACTTGAATCTGGGCCAAGCCGCCCCTCTCGAGAAAGTCACCCCCGTGTTCGATCCACGCTTGATCGAGCACGTGCCGGAACAATGCGAGGACCGGGTCGTGGACTCGTTCAAACCCATGTTCCCCGCCCAGATGTCCATCACCGACTTCTTGGAGGTTTGCGGTGGTTATCCGACGGTGATGGATTTCACGAGCGAGCAACCGCCCCCGAAGAGGCCGCTCGAGTGCGCAGCCGCGACCAGCTTCCTCACGGAAACGGCGCGCCAACAGTTCCGAATCCACACCACCGACATGGCCAACGAGGTGTACAAGACTTACAAGCATCGGCTGCCCACGTTGGCCAGGCAGAGGATGATGCGGGACGAGATTGGCGAGGATATTCAGCCTACCGAGGAAGAGGCGAAACAGAACTCGCCCGATACGGAGGCGGAGACGGAGGATGAAACGTTCACAGAGACGGAAGCCACCGAGGCCACCGATGAAACTGGATATTAAACGAAATTTTCCTTTTCTTTTCCTTTTTTTTCTTCTTCTTCAATTTTCTCCATTTTTATCGCTATTAATTTATTTTGTTCGATGTATATCGAACTCGAATTTTTTCGAAAGTTTTGGTGAAAGTCCCTCGTGTCGTGTCTTGGCGAAACTTTTATTTAATATATTTTCTATATCGCAATTTTGAATATAATCCGTGAATAAATGATTCCGCGGGATCGTTGTTGTGGTCGATCGATTTTGTGGCCAATTGATTTCCTAGAAATCCTAGAGTATTTACGCTGTTTTATATATGATGTAATATTTTATTATTACGTGTGAGTTTTGGGATTTATTGAGCTAAAAGGATCACGGAACGCAAGTTTCGTTTTGTGTTTCATTGGATGTGCGTCAGTATTTATATAGACGTATATTATTTTATATTTTATAATCTTTCGATGAATGCTTTCATGAACTATAAATAAATAAAAGTGACTATAAATAAAAAGATAACGTAAAAAAAAAAAAAAAAAAATAAAATAACCGATATGTTTTTGTAATTTATATGGACGTGCAATAATGCGCGTTTGTCCCGAGAGATTGTTGCACAATATTTATTAAGCAACAAATACGGAATGATAATTACGTGGAAAATTTTAAAACTGATAATAATCGAAACGTTTGTTCGCACGTAGATGTATGAAGTATCGTTCGATATTTCTCTAACGTTTCGCTCGAAGGTAAACCACTCCAGAGTTCCGACTTCGGTGTAGAAATCGAATTGTCCTTTATTATTTTGAAATCATTCGAAGATGTGGTCGTTAAGATGAAGCGGTCCACCTTGGATCCTACGATCATCGAACTCTTTTTACTTGCCTCGAGAACTTACTTATGACTTTTTCTGAAAGTCAGGGTTACGAGACTAACATTAATCACGACAATCCCCTCCTTCTCTCTCAAAAAACGAGTGAAAAATAAAAATTTGATTTTCCATTAATTATTTTCCAATAAAGTAGACAAATTAATCTCGAATTGTAATTTATTTGACAAAAACGTACAAATTAGTAAGTTTAATGGTGGACGGCAATTAACATTAAAATAAAAACTTTACAATACGTACAATGATACATAAGAGATAAAAAAAAGGATTTATTCTACTTACGATGATAATGACACAAATTTAATCGAAAAAAAAGAGATTTAGATTTTAGCCTTAATGGAATACGATATAAAATACGATTGATTTTTATAAAAAAAAATCATACAAATATTCGATATATTCGATAAATATTAATCGATATTAAAATAGGCGACGCATCTCGTATAATTTTTCTTTTTGCGTCTAATTATCATTAATACGCAATAATAATTGTTAGCGATACAAAGTGAAATTAGTACAATTTATTATATATAATATATATATATAAATATATACTATATATCATTTAGGCATAAGAAAATTCACAATATACGAAAAGCAGCTTGGTTCGTTCTGTTTGATATGATTCGAAAATTACACCGACGCATCGTATTTTTATTATCTGCAATTATATCGCATAGTATAAAATGTAAAATATTGTGCATTCTAAATCAATGAAAAAATGTATATATGTATATATATATATATATTTATATATATATATTTATATATATATATATATAGAGTCAAAAAATTCTTTGTTTATATATCAGTTATCAACATTTACATTTCTTTATATCTTTCATTCTTTCTCAACTTTCGTAAAATTCGTTAGATTCGTTACATAAGATATTCGTTAGGATTTTGTATGCGATTCGTAACAGTTTGCAGGAAGCGAACTTTTCAAGCGACTTTCAAACGAACAGCACGCACGATACAGATATTACATATTTATTACGCTCTAAATGCACGCGGTAACAATAGTAACAAGAGAATTTAAGTACGTGGAATCTGATCTTTCTTCTTTCGCGCGGGAATAATTTATAAGGCTTGTGCAAGAAAATCCACAGAGAATGGAACTAAATTTTAATCAAAATGTATATCTTTCACGAGAGATACATTCGATGGAAATTTAATGTATAAGCAGAAATCATTGCTTATACCGTTTCTAAAATGTGTAAATTCACGAGTAAATTTATCGCGTTCCAAATGAAAAAATTTCTACTATTCCCTATATTTCTATTCATAGTAATTTATTCAAGTGATTAATTTCTAAAGTTCCTCGATTGTTCGATCGATTGTTCAGCTTCGTTTATTACGCGAAATTCTATGGAATTCTTGACCTTTTCCCCAAGTACCCCAACGACGCGAAAGAAATAAATCAGGTTTTAATCGTTGCATTGAAAATGCACTTTTTACGATGCCGCGTCAACCATTTGATTTTTTTCGTACGAGGTACTATATATTTTATTTTTGCTTGCTCAACTTTTAACATTAGATCTTTCTCAATCTTGCAATGGACGAGTATCAGAAGGCAAAAACGGCTTAATAATGTGCTGTGGTAACGAGTATACTTATACGTTACCGGATTAAACACCAGGTAGGCTCGTTCTTTTTTTCACCTTAAAATTTAAGCTCGCGGTGAACTCGTGGCTTCCTACGAATTTAAAACGATTCTTATGCGAGTATAAAAGGATTAGAAGTAAGGAGAAGTGTTCCGATTTTGACTGTACCAAACCGTGTAATAGAGTTAAAATTTTCTTTTTTTTTTTTGATTCTTAAAATTTTTGGAAATATTTTCGAAGTTTTCGTAATTTTACATCTCGATTTTATTTTCGCGTGATTTATGAAAAATGGAATTCCTCTTTAATCGTCGACGTTTCGATGTCCTTGTGTACGTTTAGTATATTATAAAATTATTTAAAATAACTTAAAAGTAATTTGTAAAAATAATAATAAAAAAAAAAGAAACGTTAAGTAGATCGTTTAGATCCTTTTCAGTCAGATGTAACCATACGGTGTTTAATATTTTTTAAGTACTACAATCATTTTTACCGCTATCTTTCTTATCAAACGCACCGTACACTCACATTTCGTATTAAGAATAAGTTAAAAAACATAGAAAATCTAAATATACGATAAAGGACGATTATCGTACACTGAAAAGGATCGAAATAACGTAACAAATGTGTGTTAATCACGAAAAAGAAGAAGAAGAAGAAGAAGAAGAAAAAAAAGATAAAAATTTGTGATTGTTTCGCAAAATTTTTTTTCTCTCGTGCGAACCAATTTTACTCCTTGGGTGTCTGTTGTTCCTCCGTCGATGGTTTCGTGTACAAGATCTCGGCGTATTCCGTTTTATCCTCGTTCAGATGCCGAATTGGAACATTCTGTTGCTGTTGCGTCAAGTCCAATTCGGCATAAACTATTCCTCCTTCGTCCGTGGTTGGTTTAGCAGCATCTTGGGCAATTGGTGCTGTTTGATGCTGTGGAATTCATAATCCTGTTAATTGCCATTATAATTCCATTGCTTTACGATCGGTTAAAAGGTTTCCTATAATTTATATCATTTCAAGTGGAATATAATTTTTACAACAGAGTGAATTTAAAGTAGAATTTATCGTGTTATTTTTTAATCCTATATTAAAATATTCCTGGCTATCGCGAAATCTTTTTAAGTTTTTCCGTCACTTCACTCATTGAATATTTAATATTTTTTTTGGTAATCGATATAAAAATGTAATAAGTAACTTAAAAAGCATAATTAATGTTATGTACTTATGTATCTATAAGAGCTATTAAAATATAATGTCGCTTGATTCGTAGAAACGATTAAATTTGAATGCGCAACGATCAAAAGAAACGTGTAATTTTTTTTTACAATATATCGAAACGCATTCCTTATCCAAAGGATAAAGGAAATTTTCAACAATTAACGCAATAGTTAATGATTGGATATATGATATTTGATTGAAACGAATGTAATTGTTCCGCGACAAGAAGATTAATCGAGAATAATTTGTTTACCTTCTCATCATCAACTGTAACGACAGTTCTCATGGTATCGGTGTCAGCGCCAGACACTTTATCCTTGTTGCGTTTAAATAGGCTAGACAGGCTAATTCTCGATTTCCGTTGTTCCCGAGATCCATCCACTTCCGTTCTGGAATAGCGGCCGGCACTTTCCGTATCACTTCTAATCAATACAGTTTATTCTTTTTAAAGTTTGTTTTGTTATTTAATTTTTATTTCATTTCTTTCTTTCTTTTTTTCTTTCTTTCTTTCTTTCTTTTTTTTTTTGAAACGATTATTCCAATATAAATACGGGAATAAATTCGAAGTGATTGTTCTATAATTGAATAAAATGTTCGATTTTTATTTCGAATAAAAGATAGAAAAATAAAACAACAGAAATAAAATAGTTCTAGCGAGGAGTAAAATAGTATTATTGATTATTGCGAAATAAATCGATAAATGCGAAATAAAGAATTTGCATATTGAAATAATCAAGATAAAATCTAATAGAAAAAAAAAGTTTTATGTCTTTAACAACATATACGTGCAATATACACACATCTTTTTTTCTTTCGTCTGATTTTTATAAAGTTTGAATTATAAAATACTTTTGACGTCAATTTTAAAGAATCGTTTCGAAAAAAATGGGCAAAATATTATAAATTTACTTGTTATTGTATTTATACAAAATAATGTTATTTTAATAATATAAAATTATCAAAATATGTTATAAAATATGGTTAATCAAAATTATAATTTTTAGAACGTTCATATTTTAATATGAAGGCATAAATGAATGAATTGTATATTTTTTTTCAAAATTATTAAATTAAAAATTTGTCTACTGCGAATTACAATATTTGTCATAAAAAAGAAACGATTATGTAATTTTTTGCAAAAAGAAAAAAAAATTAAATTGTTTTGATTGTTACAGTGACTAAACAGTATATATAAATACTTATCAAGAAGCATGGAAAAATTGGATGTAGGTAAGGAGAGCGAAGTTAAAGCTGATTAATAAGCAGACGTATACAGAAAACAGTGAGTAAACAGGGAATGTAAAAATTACAAGATAACAAGCGACGATTATTATTATATAATTATTATAATTATCTCGGTATTTTCCATAAAAATTATGACGTTAACATTGAGTACAAGCTTGATGTTTCTTTCTTTGGAGGAAATAGAAAATAAAACTCTTGCCTTTGCGTTTCATCTTGGCTTATCGATTTCTCAAAACGAAGTAGATTAACGCTCGCTGCCGGATCCGTAAAGTCTTTGATTCTGCGCGATTTCCTGGTAATATGGTAAATACCGATAGATGTAATTCAACTGATATTCGATTGCGTTTGTCTTTCATTCTTTTCTTCATCATTTTCATTTATATATATATAATATATATAAAAAGAAAAGAAAGTAACATAAATTTAATTGTGTTTGTCTCTTCTACGAAGCAGGGAAAAAGAAAAATATTAGTTACGAAATTTGGTGCAGAATATTTAAAGTGAGTTGTGCTACTAAAAGATTATACGTAAAAGGAAATTTGTTTAGGAAAAAGTAAATACTCACGACTCGCCAAGATTCCTAGACGTCGTGTTACCTGTAAATAATCGAAAAAAAAACAGATTTTCGTTTAATCAGATTGAATCATTCTCTTGTCGATAAAACAGCGTTGATAAAATTTTCAATTCCCGATTGTATCTATTTATGATTATCGATCGAGGGGCAATTATTCGAAGTTACATCATCGAACGATAGACCGATAGATGAAAGAATTGAAAATTAAATTTTTGAGTCGCAGTTGAGTCGCAGTTGCTGTGACGGGATGGCATATTCTCGTGTACGTTCTATATATGTATTTAAAACAAATGTTTTATTTCAAAAATCATATAATACCTAAGTTATAATATCATAGCGATGAATGAACTTACAATTAATTACATACAGCTCTTCTATATATTAATTTCATTTGAATTCTTAATTAAATTTACTCTTGCCTATTGCGTTGTATCTACAATTACAGATACAAAATGTTCATGTTCATTTTCTTTTCGTGTTCGTTCCTTACGTGGTCGTAGTGTGTACGTGTATACATGCTGTGTGGGTGTATATGTGTGTAGATGCCGCGTGCACGAACACGCGTTATTCGTTATTTCACTTATCGACCGTATATAATAACATTCAAAACTTCATTCATTTTTTTTTCTCCGTTTCTTCTTCCTTTTCGTAGTTTTTCTTCTTCGTTTTGTCAAACAGTGATTTGATCCATCTTTTTTCTTTTTTTTTCTTTTTTTTCTCCCCTATTCAATTTTTTTTCCCCCTTTTAAGTTTAACGTTTAAAGTTAAGCGATCTCTGAAGTATTCTTAAAGTGTTTTCCTTCTCGGTGACTCGCATATACATATATTGGGCCCTCGTTACGAAAAATGAATTTTAAAATAGAAGAAACAACGACAACCGAAATATGAAAAACGTTCCCAAAAAATTATAATCATATCCTTTCAACAACGGTATGTAGTATGCTTGTGCTCATCCGATCGATGATCAACATTCTAAAAATGTTTCAGAGAACACCGTCATCAGGTATTCGCGATCGTCAATATCCCTCGTGATCTTTATAATCGTATTTAATATCTAGACTTAACATAAATATATATATATATATATATACTCCATTGTATGGCCAACGATCATGCTTTCTCATAATATTACACTAAAAATCTTCTCGTTAATTTTTATTAGAAGTTTTACAAATTTTCAACCTCTCTCGTCCTCTTTTTTTTTCGCGACGAAAACGTTTCTTTTTTTTTTTTTTTTTTTTTAATATTCGATCTCTTTGTTTAAATTCTAAGATCTAAAAAAAAAAAAAGAAAAAAGAAAAGAAAAAAAATCCGATATTTCCATATATCGTATGAGCATAGATCGTAACGAGAACATATTTATGTATGTATCTTTGATACAAATAGATATAATATACATATACGAGTGTAATCGCAGCATGATCATCGTATCGTTTTTAAATAATAATAATTAACCATTAAGAATAATGAACCATTAGAAATGAATTACGAAATAAGCGGCTTAATATCGTTTAAAATGTACCGCAAGGAATTTTTGTACATCAACGTATATCCGCGCTTAATATTCCTTACAAAAGGACGTTCCACCTCCTCTCTATATTTCTCCCTTTTTCCGATCGTTTCGCGTTTAATCGATTATTTCGACGTGCTTTCATTGTCGTAAGCGCGTTGCACGAACAGGTCGTCGAACACAAATCGTATATGTATACCACAGACGGCAACGAGTGCTCGTCTTTTTTTCTTTTTTTCTTACTTTTTCTTCCTCTCTTTCTCTCCATCCCTTATTCTTTTTCTTTCTTTCTCCTCCCTTGTACACGAGTTCCTCGACAAATTCGTTTCTAGATTGCAGGGGATAGGATTCGATAGAGGATTCGAGCGAAACGATGAAATCCTCCGCATCCTTCGATTTATCGTGAAGGATTTTCGGAGTGTATACATTGGCAGTGAGATTTCCTTTAGACACGGCTCTTCGTCGTTTGCAATCGCGTTTCATCCGTTTTGTGCTGATTTTTCTTCGCTCTTGATATTCCGGTTCGATGCATTTTTCGTCGCTGATCGATCGAAGTCGATCATCTTGGATCGAACGAGGTATTTTTCATTTTCGACGATTAAAAGTTGAAAGTTGCTCGATTCTCGAGAAATAATTTCGAGAGATAGAGAAAGACTGTCAAGCGTCACATAGTTAACTATATCTTAACTTCTCGAAGTTGTTTCCATTGAAAAATTTCATTTCGTTCCAAGGGATGATCGTCTTCGTCGCGACGATTAAGTAAAAGAAAAATCCGATTCATTAGACACGTGAATATTGTAAAATATCTCGAAACGGTGTACGGTTATATAGCGGTATGCGTGTATAAAAAAATTCGGGCGGCCCTGGACTCGTTAGTCCTTTCATCATCCTATTATCGTGTTAAGTATGACGGTGTGTTTCTTCCCTCCTCTTTAGGCTCTGTTTTAAAATTACATTAATTTAATACGTTTAGTCGCTCGTCACGCAATAATACATACCACAACAAAACGTTACGCGTGATTCGTTGAGAAATGCACGAATCTTGCACATTTGCTTCGCTAAATCGGACATTTGTAAATTGGCAGTATGAAGAATATTATTTCTTTGTACAGTGATTTAATCTAATAGATAATTGACGAAAATTTGATTTGTGAAACTCCATTTTTTTTTTTTAATATTACTATAAAACAAGAGGGCCCTGATCATACATCTTCATCTATCATTTCTTTTTTTTTTTTTTTTTTTATCCTTTAAATCTGTATTATAATATATTTAGGCAGTTCTAGTGTTGAACAAGTGTTGAAATTTAGCAGAGCAATAGGTAGAGAAACGTGCGTTGCTCACATTGACATACGGCTCAGCCTCTTTAACGGCACAAACGACGCTTCGACACTGCAAACACGATACAAATTATAGTATTTAATTGGCAACGTACAATCCAACGTGTAATCGATTTACTTTCTAAATAATTTCCAACTCTCTAGTTTCTTTTTCCCCCGCACTGTTCTCTTCTTTTTTTCTCACCCGGATAAGATAATATTTACGACCGAGACGATCGTATTTCTCTCCTCTCATTCGTCCATCGCGAAATTCATTTTTTAAAACTCACGCTTAAGTTATATTAATAATAACCTTATTACTCTCTCTCTCTTTCTCTTTCTCTCTCTCTTTTTCTCTCATTCATTCTCGCTCTCATCCTCACTCTCATTCTCACTCTCACTCTCACTCTCACTCTCACTCTCTCTGCCCAATAATAGTCTTTTTCTCAAAAAATTCACGGATAACGACAGGTCGCTCGGCAATTGGAGTGCAAGTGGATAAATAAGTTTATTCAGTTTAATATTTACGAATTGCAAGCCAAGTGCCCTCGACACAGAATATATATAATATATATATTCATTACTATTATATTCAATCTCGTACCATAATATTTATAATATATTTATATATATATATTTATTTATTTTATATATATATATATATTTAATATATACAACACGTAATTTTTCTCGATCGATCGTCTTCGTCCGACCAGTTTCTCCGGAATCTTTCCTCTCTCTTTAATTTCCTTTCCCCCCCTCTCCCCCATTTTCGTTACTTCCCGTCAATTTAGTGTTAATCGACGTTTGTTTCTTGTCATATCTTCGTAAATTGAATGGGCGAGAACTCGTTGGACGAGACGATCCCTCTTTGTAAGTGAAAACACGATCGCATATGGAAAAAGTGAAGGAGTGTATGTGCAGAATTCGGAAATGTTTCGTCAACGAGTGACAGATACAGGGTACTCTCGTCTTCTTCTCACCCTCCCTCCCTCCCTCTTCTTTCTTTTCTTCTTTCCTTTCTTTTTTTCTTTCTTTTTCTTTTTTTTTTTTTTTTTTTTCTTTTTTTTTACTTTTTATATTTTTGCCCCATTACTCTTTTAATAATTCATCTTTACGACGCCGTGGACACCTACGTTCGTGAACTTTTTTCTTCTTTCTGTAGAGTGCATGTGTGTGTGTGTGTGTGTATGTGTGTGTGTATGCACGTGTACACGTAAAATCGTTAGTTCCTTTTCATCTTTTTTTTTTTTTTACTTTTTTCATATATTTTTTTCTCTCTCTCTCTTTCTTTCTCTCTCTCTCTCTCCCCTTTTTTCTTATCGACTGAGCTAAGTAAGAATTATTCCGTAGAAAAGTACAAAGAACACTTATTGTCGAATGGGAATGATAATGAAAAATCGAAGTTAAGTTCGCGATCGAGAAAGGAAAAACACTTGCGGGCGTTTTTTTTTTCTTTCGCGAACGAAAGGGGAAACAACGAGGCAACGCATCGTTTTCGGAGAACATCGCGACTGTGAACGAATCTAATTGTGAATGTCGATTATCGAACATCTTTCGTACGAGTGTCGTCTAATCAATCGTTATGAATGATTCGTGCGTAAAATTCGTTATCAAAAGTTATCCATTTAAAAATTTTTAGGCGTATCGTTTGAGAATTTTGATGTTTTCTTCGATGAAACTGACTGCACGGTATATAAAATTTTGGTTAAAAAAAAAAAAAATTGTTCATAGAAAAATTCGTCGAGAGGAATGTGTTTTCAGTCTTTGCCGCGGTCTCGAAACATGATGATACGTATAATGATGGCTAAAGTGCTGCTAACGTGCCAACGAATTTTTTTTAACTTTTATCCGCCTATATATTTTTTTAACGATATTTTTATACAAATTTTTATATCCATTTTTTCTCTTTCTTTTTTTTCTTTACAAAACACATCTTAAACATATATTTGTGCTATTCGTGGAAATTCTTTTTCGAAAAAACGGAATCGTTTGGTAAAAAGCTTCAGGAGAAACGGATTAAAACCATTTAGCGAGAGTTTAAACGATTGTCAAAATCAATTTTCCCTTAAAAATATGAATAATCCGATCGTCGAGTTATCGAGTCGCGACACATCCGAATATTAAAAGGAGTATTATAAATATCATACAATTCTGAACAATCATTGGATCGATTGAACGTGTAAAAGAGATTGATACGTAGAAAAGATAGGGCGTGTATATATATATATCTATCTTTAAAAAAGAAAAAGAAAAGAAAAAAAAATCGAATTAGAACACGCCCCCATTTCCGTGTCATTGAATTATTCGTTTCGAATACGTATACACGCGTAAATAATACTGTTCTGCTAAAAGAAGAAAAAAAAAAGTCACATTTAAAAATTATAAAACGCGAGATACATGATCACGTGTCAGTCAGCACGCGTTGACTATACATATATCCTGAATAAAAAAAAAAAAAAAACAAAAAGACTCGTCTAAGAACATCGTGGAATGTGTTCGTTTCTGTTTCTCTCCCCCCCTTTTTTTTCGAACGTGGTTACGGCGTTATTTTTTTAATAGATCTCTTTGCACGTGCACGTAAAGCGTTTTCTTCTCACGGTTGATAATTCCTTCTATCGTCGTTGAAAGGGACACGTTGAAAAAAAAAAGAAGAGCTTTGGAAAAATTCAGCCGAACGTTAAGCGTGTTGGAAGCTTTCATCCTCTGCGTTTAATTCATTAAAAAACATCCGTTCGACTTTGTACGTATACTCGTGCAATTGGTCACAAAATTTATTTGACCGTTTAAATATATATATATATATATTTTTTTTTCGTTGTAAATTGTGTTTTACATTGAAACCGTTTCGAATCGTATCACCGTAAAATAAAACAGTAAATATTTAAATTGAAAAATAAACTTCGACTCGCACTTTTTTTTTATCGAATACGTAATTTTACTCGATCCAACACCTTTGCTGCTAATTAATCGCGTTATATATCTATATTTAAAACAAACTCGCAGAGACGATTCTTCGAGAAAAGGGAATATCGAACCGTGGAAATTTTTCTTTTTTTTTTTTTTGTTCGTCGTGCACGCGTAATTCATCCTACTCTCCTATTTTTATTTTTTACTCTTTTGCTCTAGATTTTCCCCATCCCCCACCCCCAACCTATTTATTCTTCAACGTTGATGCGTCCTTTTTTTTTTCTTTTCTTTTTTTAGAAAAAACTCGTCTACAAAAATGTTTGATTTGTTCGCGCCAAGCTTGTGAAACTTTTCCAATATCCGAGAAATTTCCCGCTCGTCCCCACTGTTTCGCATTGTAATCATTTTGTTTTATAATAATTATTTAGACGTCGCGTTACGTTACGTCGTGTATCGTGCACGACGCGTTCCCTACGACAATCTATCTCTTTCCCGAGCGTGAATCTCCAAAGGCGATTCTTTCTCTTTCCATTGGAAACTCGATTTCGTTTAGAATAGAATAGAATTATTCGAGGACAGCTCGCAAACGCGTGTTATCTAACAACGATATTTCTTAGCGATATTCCGATTCCAATCAACTTCTCGAGGATGAATATATAGAATCTCTTTGATCTTTTTTTAAATTCTTTAGATAAATTTTAAGGTTTCTTTTTTTTTTCTTTTTTTTAATTTTACAAATTTTTTGGGGGTAAAACAACGATCGACAAGGTACAAGTTATAGGTTACAGACTGTCTCTCTTTTAACTACTATTTAGTTCAGTCTGTAATAAATTTAATTCTCGAAATTTTATTTTATTGCCGCTACCGTGAATATTTCATAACCTATAACGTGTAACTCGAAAAGGTACATCCTCGTTGGGAAAACTCTCCTCGAAAAGTTAACAGATCGATACAACGACGCGTGATTGCGTACAATTATTTAATAAAGTGTGAAACGACTCGATCGAAGCGAATTTATCCTCCCCTCCCTCCCATTCGTGTGATGCGTGTGTATATGTATGTGTACCTGTGTGTATGTACGTCTGTTTCGTCGAGAAGAAAGGAAAAGGCGGTGAGCAATGCACCGCCGATTGGACGATGGTGGGTCGCGTCGCGAAAAAGTCCTATTTACAAAAGTTATACACGGCGATCAGGGAGGCCGAAAAACGTTTCGCTTGTCGCGAATTATATCATTTATTATTATTTTTTTCTTTTTTTTTTTCTTTTTTTTTTTTAAATCGAGGCATCGAGGGATCGTTTCCCGATCGTTGACGAGCGGAGAATCGTGTTTTCGCGGTACGAACGCAGCTGCCATCGAAGAGACGGAAAAATCGTACAAGGAAACGAGGAAATGCAAGTACAGAGATAAAGGATATCGGATTTGACGATACGCGGGTTTCATACTTTATGCTTTGTGTCACGGCGAATAAAAGTAATAATTAATACTCGTGCGTCGCGTGGAAAATAAATACGCGATATTATTGTATAGAAAGAGGAAATAATAATAATAATAATAATAATAATAATAATAATAATAATAATAATAATAATAATAATAATAAAAAATAGAAAGAGATTCGTTCTTAACAAACTAAACGCGAGATTCGTGCGACGAGATATAGAAAGGAGCGCGTGTTGACCTTGCTCTTGAGAATTACCTTGAAACACCCTTTCGCGTCAATGGAATATACGAATTTTTAGTCATTTACCTCGGATGTTAACGGCGTCGTTCAATGAGCGAGCGTTTTGAAAATAATCAGTGAGCGAAGAAAGTCGAGTTCGTTTCGCAAGGCAAGTTGGATCGAATCGGCGTCAGAAAAAAAAAAAACTCGTGATCTCGTAACGCTGTTACGCGTATCTAAGTAAAATATTATATCAGTCTATAATACTAAAAACCAATCATTTCCTGGAATATTTCGAATCCCGCCCCGTTCCCTCGAATCCATTTCGTTTCACGATTTCGATCCAAATCACACCTCGATCCACGAAATACGAATAACGAGATATTATTTTTCGCGGGATGAAAGATCGGTCTGCAAAAGTTTGATCGTCGAACCGAGGTGACAGCTTATTTCCGCGTGAGAAGAAGGAACGACCGTCGAAAAACGACGACGACGACGACGACGACGACGACGATGATCGGTCGATTCTTTTTTTTCTCTCTTTTTTTCTTAAACAGGCGTGTCCGTCTTCTCGTCCTTCTTCGCCTCCTTGACGTCGGTGCGCCCGTTCACGTATTCCGTGCTCGCGTGTATCGGGTTCTCCTGGCCACCCTGCGGTATTTTCTCATCGATGATACGCGGATCCTCGTCGTGATCCTCTTCGTCCTCGTCCCCAGGGGTGATGTGCGCCTCGCTTCCGGCGCCGACACCGCTCGCAGCTTCCTCGTCGCCCCGACGCCTCGCTGCAACAAGCAACGCCACGATCGGTCAAGGCAAAAGTGCGTGTGTGGATCTCTCTCTCCGCCTCTATCTTATTTTATTTTATTTTAGTTTTTTCAAGTTTTTTTATCGTTTACCCTCGAGGACGAGGTTATTTTTTTGTTTCGTTTCGTTTTATTTAATATTTTCTCTGTCGCGTTAGTGTTTTCGTGTTGTTAATGTGTTTTCTTTTTTTTGGTTTCGATCGATTTTCATCAAAGGGATTTGCAAACGCGCGAGATACGGAGATGGACTTTTCTTTATGCGGGATGACGTTAGACAGAATTAAAATTTTCTTCGTGTTAAATAAGAAGGATTAGAATTTTGGAGTACGCGATACGTTCCCTCATCGGGACGCGTATTGCTCAGGCGTTTGCAAACGAAATCGATCTGATCGATTGTTAGAGAACTGTGTTAATAATCATAAACATTCAAACAGGCAAGTCATCGCACTAATAATAAATATATATTTCAAGCAAGTGAATAAACGTGAGTGAGTAAACGTGATAAACTTTGAACACGTAATCATCTAATTGTCATCTAGGGGTAACATCGAGAATCGTGATGGGAAAATCCAGAGGGAATTGAATTCAAAGAATAAAAAAAAGGGAATCGACACGAGCATGCTTGTACGATCATCACTTAATAATCGTGAGAAATAATAACATCGTGATGTACAATTAATCGTATTATTTTCGGGAAGAAAGAGAAGATGTAATCCACATTTTGGTGGGAAGCAAAATTGAAAGAAAGATAATTGAACGGATCGATAAAAGGGATCTGGTCTGGTTTCGATTCGAACAAATGTCACCACACTTGCCTTCGCCGATTGTCGTTGCTTGTCGCAAAGGAAATTCGCTCTTTTTTTTTTCTTTTTCTTTTTTCGTTCGACCCCGATAGTCTTGAAATTTAGAGAAATCCCGCGGGGGATTTCTTGAACAACGTGTCGCTACAATCGTGCCCTGAGTCAGTGTTTTTCAAACAGCTTCGATTCTCTATTTAATCGCGAATGAACGATCTCTTTGCATTCGCGAATTGAGTATATAATTGAAGTATATAATTCTGGTCGAAGAGTTGGATAATCGAAAATTTTCATTCTCTAATTCGTCGTAATTCTTTCCCTTTTTTTCTTCCCTAAATTGTATTTCTCTCTCTCTTTTTTTTTTTTTGGATGGAAAGAATTTGAAAAACACTGGGCGAATAATAATAGAGCATAAATTAGGCATCGTATTAGTACATGCTGTGAGACTAAGCACAATGTGCATGCACGAATGATATGTATGCGCGTGATTGAATGAAACCAAATCTCGTAATATTTATAATATTTAATATTTCACAATTGTTCTTATTCATTCTCTCAATAATATTCGTCGAATTAAAATAATGGAGATATCCTTCTCTAACTAGTTTTATATAAAATGATAAAAAATGAAAAAAAATAAACTTAGGATCAAAAACGATTATTGGAGAAAGAAATTATCGTATTCTGGATTTATTTAAACGTTCCATTATTTGTATTATTATTAGGATTATTTTAAACGTAATCTTGCCATTAGATGATCGATCGGTTGAATACAACGATTAAAAAAGAAAAAAAATAAAGAAAAAAGAAATATGAATATTCATCGTCAAAAATAAATGTGTTTGCCAATCATAGGCCGATAAACGAATCGTTCCGAACAATGAAATTCCGATTTGTTCATTCGTCACGCGGTTATCGATTACACGCCAGATTTTTGATACGAATAATCGAACTTTCTCCGCTAAATGTTATCCAGGAGTTTTTCTTTTCTTTTTTTTTTTTTATTTATTCATCGCGCGCAGACGAATGGGAAAAAAATAGAATCGATCGAGATCAATCGATAGAGCTCTCACTCGTTCTCGAACGAACTTTGAAACAATTTCTATTTTTATAGAATTTACCATGACGATAGTACATATATATATATATATAGAACATTTCAGATTATATCGTAAATTTTAATATCACCAAATTCTTAAACTCCTCTCCACGGTCGTTTTACTCGATATTAAAATGTTCGTTTCACATTTCGGGCAAATATCATTTCGCAACGCTCGAAATCATTCCTCCGACGTCGAGATATTTTCGCATTCAAGAGATAAACCGTTATAACCGTTTTCTCACCGATTAGCCAAGACCAGGTGCACGATCGTAATATAAGAGTGATTTTAAATTGAAAAAAAAAAAAAAGAAAAAAGAATGATCAGACATCACGGATATGAGAGAAATGGCGAGCTGTTTGATGAGACGAGGATAAACGAGCAATACACTTTGTTGAAAAAAATGGGGATTGCTTTTTGTTTTTTTTTGTTTTTTTTTTTTTTTTTGCTGCCTGAGGTGACTTACCCCTGGACAGTGTCATGCCTAGAGTACGGAATCGCAAGGTAATTGTTGCTGTTTCTCCTTATTCTTTACTTGGCCCGACTTGCATGCTGTCCTATCGGTAGCGGCACAACACACAAGACATTTGTATACATACAAATATATAGATATGTAAAAAAAATATGAGACATTTAAAATTTTACGATTTTAAGAGTACAGCTAGGAAATATCGTTCGCCATCTACGTACACGCACGACCACATCATTTTGTCCGATTAAAAATCATCGTTATACGACGTTATATAAGTTTCTTATTATGGATATCTTTTTTTTTTAACGACAAAAGTATCTGTAGTAAATATCCTATTCATCGATATAAAAATAAATATCTTATGGCGTTATCTATAATTAATAATTAACGGTAAACGAACGATTGATTCTAATTATAATTAATTTTCGTTTCTTTTTTTTTTTATTAATTCGTCTATTTCACTTATTTTCTCGTTTAATTTAATCGTGTCAATTAATCAAAGTGTAATAAAGTACACGAAAAATCGCCAAAAAAAGGATGGGGGATACCGCGTGGCACGTGTTCCAATTACTTTTAGTGCGAATTAATTGGAAAAATGTGACACTCACCTGCGAAGCACCAACGTCCGGTCGCACGGGCAAAAATTAGTATGAAAACGATGAGAAGTAGCACCAGGGCACCGACCACGATTCCGATGATAGAACCAGCATCTAAATCGACGCCTGAAATTTCGTAGAAAGCCACATTGACGTTTTTTCTTTTCCTTTTTTTCTTTCTTTTTTTTTTTGCAATTCATCCACATCGAATAAATATTGAATAAATGTAATAAATACTCGATTATACGCTCGATTATCAATTAAATAATTCTTCCCCGTGATTTTGTCTGTCTTCAAATATCACGAAGAAGATACGTACATTTATATGAAAATATTGGAGGAAAAATCGAATCGAAAAGATATTGAATTAGAAATCATGCGCCAGTTATATATTTATTTAACACGAATGTATAACGAATCTATCGTTCAAGAAATGAAGGTAAGCTTTAGCGTTTTCAAGACACGATTTCAATTAATCTTGAATACATGTACGATGGAAATCATAGTGTCGCGGTGTCTTGTATCGATCTATGTTGAAAAAAATGTTGAATCGGTAATTAATATACGAAGCAGAGCCATGAATGCAGAGCATATTTTTAAAAAAATATACATGTATACATGTATATGTAATATGTATACATTATACATAGTAACAATGATCAACAAGCGATCGAAGCTTTTCATTTCAAACATTTAACAAGTTGACATTAAAAATTTTGGATTATTCTTTATGCAGATACGCGTGCAAAGAAATCGGTGGCGCGAAATCTGTGTTCAATATCGAAAAAAGCGTTGATTCACGTAGAGGCGATCGAGCAGAAATTTAGTCATGTTTATTCGAAAAATACAGATCTGCCATTCATGTTTGCAGTTAGTATCAATAACAAACGTCATACATACTCACACACACACACACACATATGTATACATATAACCGTGTCTCGTAGCGCGGAGTTCCATTTTGATTCTTTCGTGAATCTATCATTCGACTTTCGCGCGAATTCATGACACCGGTTTAAAAAATCTGGAAAAAACGTGTCCGGGATACGGTTTACGCGTACTTTTTGTACGATCTTTGAACAAACAACGAGATAATTTGCTTTGAGACAGTTTAAACATTTGACGAAATATATAGCATACACGTATAAAATCGTCTCGATTTTTCAAACCGGTCGAAAAGTATCGATATTTATTTAATTTCTTTCTTTTTTTTTTTTTCTTCCATTATTTAATAAATAAATTTGAGAAAACATCGAGAAGGAAACGGATACAGGGATGAAAAATTGTTTACCCGCGTGGCAATTTTTCGATTCGAAGATTTATTTACTCATTTGTTTATTTTTACGGAACTCGACGCGCGGAGAACTACATCGAACTACTTACGTATAATAATTTGAAAGAATGACATTACCTAGTGCGTGCATGTGTTCGGAGAGCTTACCATAGAAGTGACCGAACGGCCCTGCGTGAGAGCATGCGGTGAAGGTAATCGATATGATTAGAAATACGTAGCGGATATGAGATAGATGGAGATAAAACGATAAAAGAGAAAAAGGGGGGGGGAAGGGAAGTAATAATAATAATAATAATTCTAATTCGTATATTCGGTGTAATCGGCAATGACGGCCATCGCGCGATGGTACAATACGTGAAAGTGACAACGAGTATGACGTGAACCGATAGACAGGTGGTGAGTATGCTCGATCGGATGAAATGCTGGTGACGAACGCGCCAAGTGCGAAAACTAACAGAATGATCGACAGCTACCAATGAATTTCAAATCGGTCTTTATTCGTTCTCGTTAATACGACGATATTCGATCATCGTTAATATCCACGTTATACGCGAGTGTAAAAAATTAATTCTTAACGTTTGTAACGTTATATTTTTATCTCTCTCTCTTTTCTTTGAGATAAATTCCATAAGGCTGCTTTTTCGAAATTATCGTATCGCGAGTGAAATTCTATTTCTATCTTTTCCTTTTTTTCTTTTCTATGTCACGATGTTTTAACGCAAATAAAGTTGCTACTCTTGTGCACAGTGAGATCAAGCGAATTTTACGATTATATCGAATCGTAACCCGTAGGAGATGGGTCTCGATGGCTTTACCTGCAGGTTCTGTGGCTGTCGACAAAATGATACGATATTCGTAAGCTCCTTCGCCGTTGCGGGCTTCCAGGATATATTCCTTCTCCGTGTCGGATTTTTGCACACTGTCGATCGTCAGGATTACGCTCCACGCTCCTCTTCCCTACAAGATTACGAATTCCTTTATATCGTTTAAAATTCCTTATCAAAGAAACCGCACGTCCTCAACCTTAAAACCGATTATTATTCACCGTGTATAAAAATTCTCGTGCAACGCGTTTCTGGATCAATGTGTTGTTTAAACAGTAAAAAAAGAAGAAAATAAATAAATAAATAAATAAAAATAAAAAAGAAGAAAGAAAGAAAGAACAAGGGAAAAAGAGTGCAAGTTTCGCCGATATCAATTGCCTTTCCAATTGAAAATTGATTCGCATTCATCGATACCAGTTCGATTGCCAGTTCCCAGATGGCCTTTTGAGGGCTGTTCATGCTATGCTGTTCGCCAAGCGGTTTCGATCAGGTCGTTTCGTCCTTTTATTGGTTTCTTCCGCAACGATGCTCATTTAGAGCCTTTCGCGGTATCGAACTTGTCGAGCATTGTTTCGAAATGTTTTCTACTTCGTTTTTCCAATGACCGGAGGTCAAGTGCTGTTCACGTTTAAGTGACACTTTGATTTCAATCTCTCGATATTTTATATATATATACACACATTCAATTTGAACGAATTTCGCGAGCCGATATTTCCACGAATTTTAATTTAATCGTGATATTTCGTTTCGCTTCGCAACGTTATTCTTCGATCCCATTATTATTGTAATTCTTTCCCCCTGGATCAAGAG
Organism: Apis cerana; assembly: GCF_029169275.1. Classification (NCBI taxonomy): domain Eukaryota; kingdom Metazoa; phylum Arthropoda; class Insecta; order Hymenoptera; family Apidae; genus Apis; species Apis cerana. The sequence goes on from NC_083863.1 coordinate 9,126,474, forward strand.
GTTCGAGGTATCTCGAACTCTTTTATAAGAGAATTGTATTATCGATATTTTACGAAACTTCCTTTTTTTAAATAAAATTTAGATAGATATCTTATATCAAGTCAAATCAACAAGAATAATTTTATTGTTCGAAGGAGAGAGGAGGAGATTTCTAATTCTTCCGGAACATTTCTTCCCCCACTGTTGTGCGCAAAATAAGTTTCGACACCGATAGCCGATGTATTATCTCGGATGATTTCACCGAACGAATTGTAGCATCTGAATCGAGTGGAATTTCATTAAAGCTGTTTGATTAGAGAGAGGAACTTTGCGAGTCACGCGAATGTATAAAAACCGCCTAAGTGCACAAGGCGAAAATCGATGCTCTGGAATGTAGAATCTTTGTTCCATTACCTTCGCTCTTTATTCTCCTTCATTTCGACCCTTCATCGTCGATCGTTCCGTTCTCCAATTTACTCTTTCCTTGTTTTTTCTTTTTTCTTTTTTTTTTTTACGAGAAAACTCTCTCTCTCTCTCTCTCTTTATCAAATTATACGTTTCAATATTTATTCCATCGTACTTTCTATCGATAATTCAACCTCTGCCTTTTCAACGAATTAATTTTTCGCGTTGTTTCCTTATTTTCGTTGGAAGTTTTTAATCACCGTCGATGAAATTCAATATCAATTTATCATTCGAGCAGTTCGAGCACCGTTCGAATCAGCTCAGAATTTTCATAGTCCGACGATCGATCTTTCTTAAGTAGAGGAATATTTTATTCATAATATGAATTGAACGAGAAATTTTTAAGATAAGATACATAAGGTACACAATTTCTCGATTTATTTAACTGAACACTAATTGAATTTGATCAATCATACGCGAGGTATATAAATACCTAATGTTTCTGAAAAGGCAATCGATTGTTAATAATAATACTTTAAATATAAAATTTAAATCGTAAGAATTAATCGAACAATTTACCAGATCCACAGCGGTCGAAGTTTCGAGTCGATTGCTTTCATCCGGACGTCCCTCGTTGATTATCTCATTGTTCACACGCCATAAAAAACGCGGCCTAGGATTCGCGTAAACGGTCACGTTCACGATTCCCTGCCGTCCAATTACGTATCCAAATCGTTCAATCGTTGGCTGAGGTTGAGGAGGATCTAATAAAAACAATTTTCCCCTTTTCATCTTTTTTTTCAAAAGTTCATAGGTGCGCGTAAAAAAAAAAAAAAAAGAAAACCACCTTCGAAAGTTAAAAACTCATTCGTCGCCTCTGCTCCGTCTCGAGAATTAAGAAAAAAAGCGAAAAAGAAAAGAAAAAAACAACGAAACGATCAGAGAACGAACGAAGAAGTTATTTGCAGAAAAGTCCATCGAAATTATTTCGAGCCATATATCACTTACAGTAGACCTGCAGTTGCATGGTGGTTTCTTTAGGCCGGTCGAGGGCGATGTGACCGGCGACGCATCGAAGAACTTTCCCGTTGTCGGTCCAGTCCAAGGCGCGCGATGCATTTTGCACGGCCAGTGAATTATCGTCCACGTTCGAGTCGTAAATCGTTGGCCTTTCCTCGTTGCCGATTGGTTCGTCGTCTAACGTTTCGAAACGAGGGAACGCGTTATAAGTTTATATTTGGAAAGAAAAAGAAGGGAAAGAATTAAAGTTGATCAAAAATTTCCCCCATCCTCCCCCGCACGACTAATTACCGAGGAACAAAGAAACGTTGGCCGCTGGACGTCCGCCTGGCGCGCTGCAACTCACTTCCAATTTTTCTCCCTTCCTATATATATTTCTTCCATCCGATCCTTGACTAGTGTGAAGCTCTGGATTATTCGGCGGTTCTGTAAATCGAGTTCCAAGCATTAATTATTCGCTTCGGTTCCGCAACAACGGAACGTTGAATTTTCGCATCTAGAGTCGAGCTTTAAAAACGCGCGTCGAATCTCGTTAATCCTCTCGCCATCGAGGAGGAAAAAACTTGCAGATCTTTATTTAAATTCGTTTCGAAACATCTCTCTCTCTCTCTCTCTCTCTCTCGGTCATAGCCCGTTTTCATCATTTATCTCTATCGACTTTATCTGAAAACAGTAATTTCCTTTCGCGTACCTCCCCCTCCACCCACCCACCTCTCTCGCGTAAGCAATTCTCTTAACGAAGATTAATTAGTTCTCGAATTCTCCCACACACGTAGACAACGACGACGGTTATATTTTTCACATTCACGGGGGGATATACTTTCCTCGGGCAAGTAACGTCACGAAGTTTCACACCGATTTTCTCATTAATTTCTCGAAAAGGGAAACCTCGACGTAAAAACGGCGACGATTAATTACGAGCGGGTTAACGACGGGTTAACGTCTTTTAATTATTAGCTCGACTCGTTTCAACTCGACTCGAATCAAATTAAAAATCGACGTATGTCGTTCTATTATCGGTGATTACGAGGATAGATAATATTATCTATATTGGATACGCACTGGCAACGATGATCCTCATGGATGCCTGCTCCTCCGATCGGCTGTCGGTCGTGGTCAGGGTGCATTTGAATATTCCATCGTGGCTTTCCTTGATCTTGGCTATGCGAACACCGCATTGGCCCGCCTCCGTTCCCTCGCCGTAATACTCGATGCCGTCTTCGGGCGGCTGTCCCTTCGACAGCACTATTCCACCTTCCTCCCCAGGTATCTCGACGCGGCACACCCGAAGCGGTCTACCCACTCTGCACAAAATTTGCAGGCTCTCGCCCAATCGGACGGCCGTCGGTCGTTTTGGCTCGATGTCCACGACTAGGTTCGATTTCGATGCTGAAAATGATTAAGAGAAAGGATTATCTTAAAATGCTGTTCCATTATCTATTTTTTAAATTATTTTACGTGCAAATATTCGGGAGTGGTTTTATCGAGGTTTAATTAAGTAGAAAACAAGGAAGGTATACGAAGGGGAAAGGTGTTTAATTTATGGAACGCGTGTCTCGTTTCAACGGGCTCGTAAGTTGTAATATGATCGAGAAGACGCGTAAAAGCGCGCCTTCATCGACTTTATCGTGAAGATTTAATGCCTCGAAATTTCCACCTCGTCCCAGAAAACGATTTTAATTTTAATTCTTCGAATTCGTCTGGTATAGCAAGATGATACGAATCGTATCGAGACAACATTTTTCAACACTTTGAAATATTCGCGTCGAGTCGTAAAAACTCGCGTAAGAATAAAAAGCACGAAAATATTTCGTACTTTTTACGCTCTTTCTTTACGATTTCTTCCTTTATCCCTCAACTCCATGGAATTGATTCCCTTTGTAGAATCTTTCTATCCTATTTCTTTACACCGTTAATTTCCCCCTTCTCGAATTTTTCAACTTTACCGCGTAATCGTTAAATTCAAAACGTTCGTCTCTCTCTCTTTCTCTCCTTCGTGATTCATATTCCTCGAATACATTGCGAAAATTCTTCACTGTCTTTAGTTTTAATCCCCGCTCGATTTCATACGGATCGTAAATTTCCGCGGTATCGAAACAGCAGCTAATCTCGAACGCATTGCCGGTGAATTTTAATCTGCATTCCTGCCAGGATACGTGTGGCGACACGAAGCGACAGGGAGACAATTATAGCGCTGGATTGAACGGTGCTTTAAGATTTATGAGACAAACACGAAAGTTGATTAAATTCTGCCCTCGAAAGAAATTTTCAAACGCCGAAAGAAAAGAAAGGAAGAAAGGAAGAAAAATATACAAGGAAAAAAATTTCATTAGAAATTTATAAAAATTCACATTAAACGATAATGAAAAATTTTTTTGCAAAAACCATTTTAATAATCCGCATTGGATGCTCCACGATAATAATTTCCAAGCGAAAACAATCCCGAAATTAAATAAAAGCTTACGCGCACACCACACGAAATTGCAGCATATTCAAATTAATCGCTTCCACCCTTGTTTTACCGTTTTATCGATTTATCGACTAATCAAACAACGCAAGATTACCTTTCCTCTCTCCTTCCAATCAAATTTCCCTATATTTAGCCCACGATTCCAAATAGATCGTTCGTCTACAACAACAACGAAAAAAAAAAAGGAGAAAGTCGAGAAATTTTCTTTCGAACCTATCCCTATCGCTTTTTACCAAACTTTTCCTGGTAATTGTGCCGGGTATGTAACGGATAACGAGAAGTAGCCGACAGTCTGGTTGTATCGTAAATGAACAAAAGTTTCCGCGCAAAAAGCTTGGAAAGTATCGAGCTGTACCTGCAACCAGTTCCAGAAGAGGAACGAAGAGAGTTAAGGGGAGGGGGTGAAATGGATTCCTGGTCGAAAAGTGAGAACGTGTACCACAATATTCCATTAGTAACCGTATTGTCAAATCCGACGTTCGATATTTTCCTATTACAAAAGTGAGTCACGTTCGTGAAATCATTCGAATAAAAATTCTTCCATTCTTCGTCGCAATCTAATTTTTTTCTCTTTTCCCTTTTTTTACTTTTAAAATTCAATTTTTATTTTTATCGTCGAATCAATCTCGATGGATTTTAGAGACGAATATCCCTATGGGATTCGTCCAAAAAATAATTAAAATCTTTTCGATAAAATGATCCGATTCTTCTCGATTTTTATCGTTTTTTCCCCATTCCTTTTCGTTCTTTCGCTATTCGTATACGAGTAAATATAATATATATGTATATATTTTTGACCGGAGCGTAAAAGGGGTTGAACATTATACGCGGAAACCGAATTTCAGGTTAGTTCGTTACAGGCGTCCGCGATTACTTCGCGAGCAACGGCACGCGAAAAACGAGAAACAGGCTTACGAGCGACTGTTCTGCAACAAATTAAATTCTAGAGAAAATTGGTTCATTATCCGCGCGAACGTTGCGGGGTGTAATGCAGTTTGTTGGTAGAATCGAATGAGGAACCGCGTGTGGTAGGTACTCGCGGTCTCTCGCGAATTTATTATATCGTCCCATCGAGCTCTGAATTTCGCTCCTCCTCCTTTGTAACTCGATAAACCGTGACTCGATTCTTGTGAAATTACATCTCGACAATTAGGGAATTGCATCCTTTCCCCCGGTTTACGTAATCATTTCTTTTGTTCCAACAGCAAATCCTCGCGTATCTCGTGTTCACTCCCGTCGAAACAGAATTCCATTTTTTCCTCCCCCTCCTCCCCCGTTTCTTTTTACACCCCGCTTACGGAAAGGATCTTTGTCACAATATTTGATCAAAACTCTTTTTTTTTATTCACTCTTGAAGAAACTAATTTCATTCGTTTCGAGGTATAATATATACACAGAACGAAGAGAAGAGAGGAGAAGATGGAAGGGAGAATTCTCATCTTCCACTTTTCATCTTTGTATACAGTTGCAACAGTGGTACATACGATTATTTAAATCCGAATTTTTACATTCGCGATAAAAATCGACAAATCGTTCCGTTCCTCTTCCCCTCGTTAATTCCATCGAGAGTCAACCACGGAATCATCCATCCACGCGTAACGCAGCCATAAATCATCAAGATCATATGTATCGTCCCGATCGTAAAGTCTAATTTATATAATTGACGTATGGATCGCGAGACGAGCAACGTACAATGCAATACGCTTGGATGAACGAGGTCGAATTTCGTTGGAGGGCTCATAAGCCGCATCAATCTCGCGGGTTGGGAACAAGCGGGCCCCTCTCGGCCGGGTCGAACGTGGCCCGATCTCGTGCACGCTACGACGCCATTATGATAATGGCGACCGAGGAAATATGATAAACCGGGCGTGGCGCGAATAACGATTATCATATTTCATCTCTGCTTGACGGATCGAATAATAACTAGCCACGAATTGTATCGGCCTCTTCTTCCTCTTCCTCTTCCCCTTCTTCTTAAAGGGGTGTTGTTCGTCATCCACGTGTCGCGGGCCAGACTTTGTTTTGCCCGCGAGTCAGAATGCTCGTTGCTTTTTCTTCGCCGTTTCGTGTATATGGATGGAATACGGGAAGGGGGAAGGGATGGTAGATAGATAAGCAAGCGAGTGGTTTATAAATTTATGCGCCATAATTTTTTTCTGAGTTTATATACACAACGATGAAGTTTCCCGATAAATTTGTAACAGGGAGGAAGAATTTTTTTTAATTTTTTTAAGTAATTCTCCTTTCCATTCCTCCGTTTCGTTGGAATTACATTAATACACATTGGGACGTCTCTTTGATTTTTGAAAGTATTCGACAAATAATACGCGAAGGAAAAGAATTGTACGCGGTACAGTAGTTGAAACGAAGATATTCTTTTCATCGATGAAAGGACATCGTGGTTCTTTTTCTTTCCTCTTCTTTTTTACAAAGTTAAAAGAAGTGGACGAAAAGCCACTTTTGTTTCCTTAGATTGATTTATTTAAAATGCTTGATTAAATCCTGTCCTCTGTATTCGTTCGCGATTGTAATCTTTTTCTCTCTTTTTTTTTGCGACGAGGCGCAAAAAAGGCGCTTTCATTTCGTCCAACGAAGGAATTCGCTAAGCGATTTTCTTAAGAACAAACCCTTCTCAAACTTGTCCATTGTTCTATCCTATTATAGGGCTCGATACTACGAATGCTTGAAAACATTTTTTTTTTTTAATCTCATTCGTGCATCGATGTCTCGCGCTTCCTTGTTTTTACTTTACCATCGCGGTATCTACTTCTCGCGCGATATTCATTCTTATTATCTCCTCGAGGTAATCTCCCTTACTCTTTCCTCCCAATCTCTTCCCTCGTTTGAAGCTGGGGGGAAAATAGTGGTGCGATTTCAAAAGAAATCGTCGAGCCACTCGAGACTCTTTCAGCCTTGTCCTTAGAAGAGTCTTGTTATATCTTCTTTTCTTGAGAATCTCTCTTAAAACAGAGAAAGTGGCTCTTTCAATCGTGTCACGTGAAATCATCAATTAGAAAAAAAGAAGAAAAGAAGACAATCTCCTTGCTATCTATATTAAAACAAAAATCACCTCTAATTGTAATTAATTTAATCTCCTCTCGTCTCTTACGATTCACGCAAAGCAATTCAATGACAAGTATCATTTTATATTCGATACGATTAAAATTCAAGAGTTTGTTTGACGAATACACGCGGTTGTAAACGCGGATAGGTCTGGTTAGTTTTCGACCCATCCCATGTAATGAACGTGAGCCCATAAATTCTATTTGATTTTCGTGGCCATCAATTTGTTATGGGTGACGTCGTGATCTAATTTGAAACGCCTCCGCCCACCTCCATTTACCAGGAGGAGGAGGAGGAGGAGCAGGAGGAGGGCCGCGTATTTCGAAAACCGCAGCAACAGATGCGATGATTTGTGGACAGTTGCGCGCATCGGCGCCCCTCTCAGATTGATGCGATCCTCCCCAACCGATCTATGAATCGAATTCAAATTTCGAGTATACAGAGAAAACCTTGCCTAAATTCTTTGCTAAATTTTGCTAAATTCTTGCCTAAATTTTTTGGGAAGGAGGAGGGAATGTTAAATGCATTCAAAGGTGCGTGTTTTTTCCTCGAATCTTGCAAAGAGAAATGTGTATCGTAAAAAAAAAAAAGAAAAAAGGATAAGAGAAATAGAGACGGTTGAGTGGAGAATCACGAGGGAGTTTCATTGTCGAAGAGGAGCATGCCCCGAAGGTTAAGTCGCGTTTCCGTTCAAAGCGGGAGCGATCCGTTCCACGTTGCATCGCGAAGGAAGAACACAAAGCGATACACCAATAATCATACTCGTTCCCACGAGTATACCACTTTCTTTCAAAGTTTTCGTCGTCGTCGGAACCGCGTCCATGGCGGACAAAGGCGGTAGAGGGAACGAATGGACATTGGATGGATCGTTGCCAGGTTCAATTTGCGTGTCGATGACGAGTTTCCTCCTCTTTGCGAGAATTTCTAAAAAAAGAAGAGAAAAGAAAAGAAAAAAGGACCTGCTTTCTTTAACTTTGAATTTTTTCATTTATTCTTCTTCTCATACCGAACGAAAGAATCGCGATTCTTCTTTTCTGTTTTTTTTTCTTCTTTTTTCTTCTTTGGAGCACGCGTGTAATCGCGAATGGGATGAAAACGGGACGCAAAGAGGAATAAAATTAGTGTGCACGGGGGTGTAAAATTGCAAGAGGAATCAAGAGAGTCGAAAATATATACGTCGTAAAAAAAAAATATATATAATAATTCTCGTGGTTACAATTAAAACCAGAGGATTGACAGAATTTCTCTTTCTCGAGAGTTTAAGCAACGACTTTTTTCCTACGAATTAATTTTTTTTTCACTCGAATTAGTCGAGCTGTTATTCGACGAGAAATAAGAAATCGATGGAAAGTATTCAAAGTGATATTTTTACGAGGATCACGATCAGGATTCCGATGGAATAATTTACAACCACGTCCCATCCAAAACTCGTAAATATTATTTAACCGAGAAATGTTTTAACATCCCTTCTTCCCCTCCCAGCTTCTTCTAGATCCGCCACAAGATTTATACATCCCGTGTAAAAAAATTCATTTTCATATACCCCATATACCCCATATACATATTTCCGGGGAGAGGGTGAGGGTATAACGCGAAAGAAACGGTGGTACGCGATTCACGTCGGTCGGTGATCCGGCCGCGACGCGAACGACGACTCTTAAATCCTACTTTCCCGGATGACATAATAACACCACGAGATAATCTCGGTTATATGAACGCGCGATGTATATACGCTTGTATACGCAATTTCCCACTGATTTCCAATTTTCTCCACCGTCTATTTTCGCCTCGTGTTTTCGCACACACGTAGTAGCATGTAATGTAATATTACAAGATACAGTGAAAAGAAAAAAAGAAAAAAAGGAAGAAAAATCAGGGAAAAAGATAATATGTAAATTTCTCTCGCCGAATTAATATTCCATCTTTTGTCGGGAAATTTCGTATATAATAAAGTTGATTCATAGCCTTGCGATCGTATACGATCGAGTTTTCTAATTTAGAAATTATGTTTATGCCGATGAGCAAATTTTCTTTCAAATAATTGAAAAACTTAACGAAACGAGATAGCTCGAAAAATATCAACGTTTGAAAAAAATTTCTCTGAAAGATATTCTCTTAATTATTATGTTGTTCTCTTAATTATTATCCGGGACAAAAAAGTTAATCAAAGAAAGACGAACGCAAGTTGGAGGAACGCAAGAGTAATAAAAGGAAGAGAGGGAAAGAACAAAGTGCGGAGGGTGTCAGAAAGGATGGTACAGCTACAGTCAGCTAATGTGTGCAAGTTGGGGTGGAATTAATCCTGGCACTTCTCCGGTATTAGATGATATTCCCTAACATCGCTAATTTCTCTCAGTGTACGAATATATTTACGCGAGAGAGGCCTCGTATACCATAGTCGTGACGCAGACGAGAGTGGACGAAACTCGATTTTCGTCGTAATCAGAGCGAAGTGCGGAGCCGTTGCACGCGGCTCTCCACGTTAAAATTCAAGGCAAGGATGTGTTTAAGGGAGGGAAGTGTGGTCGGTGGATATTAACTGGCAGTGGCGATTCGTTAGCCCGTGTTCCTCGAGGAGGAGGAGAAGGGGAGGTAGATGTAGTTTTCGAACTGCAGCTATGCGTCCTTAATTTTTATACCGGTTTAATTTATCCTACCGCTTCTTGTTTCCCTGCCAGTTTGTTTTCTTTTTTCCTCTCCGCTCTCTTCTTTTTTTTCTTTCCATTTCAACTTTTCGCGCGTAACTTTGAAGCTAACGTTACACGAAGCTTTCCAGAATTATAGATATTTTTACCCTTTCGATCGAAGGGAAAAATCTTTCTATATTTTAATTTTTCACGTAAAAATAAATTGTAAATTTGTTCGTTCTCCCTCCTCCGTATACCTTTCTCCATATATCTTTTCGTTTCTTCATTCTCGAACGACGAGTCCGCATCAAAGATCGATTCGAATCGTTGGTGAAATGAAAATTTCCCTCAAGATCGTTTCGTCTCGATTCCTCCTCCTTCCCTTCGATAAAACGATCCTAATTCCAGGAGAAAGGTCGGCGGTCTCGTTCGGTTTCCGGTAAGCTGCGTGGAAAAGTATTACGAGCGAAACAAGAGCGCGCATGCGAAAAAAGGGAGCTCGACGGAAAAAGTTTGCGCTTTATAAGAGGGAAAACACGACTATCGAGTAGGAGGAGAGCAGAGAAAAGGGGAGGGGAAAGAAGAGAAAGAGAGAGAGAGAGAGAGAGAGTAACTCTCTACGTTTCCAATCCCCAGAGCTTTTTTCCAGACCAACCGAGCAAGGAAAAGAGTACATCATTCAAGCCCAGGGAAAATAGAGCAATCTTGTGACACATGGGAAATCCATGCATTACCTGTACCATATTCGTGTGTGCAACTTACTCACGAATGCATTGCATTTTTCCACGGCGAATCGACTCGCGCGACTTTTCTGGCCCGCCATATCCCCCTTTTGCGATCAGAAAATGGATTCATTCGGCCATTTGTCCCGTATTTGATGGCTTAATGACGGAGTGTCAGCCAAGTTAAAAGGTCGTTTCCACTATTTTTAACAATTAGCCATCCTGTGAAATATTGGTGAAAAGTGGCGAGGAAAAGTGGTTATTTTCGTCGATGGATGTTAAAAAGGAAGAATGGGGGAGCGAGGGAGGGGGTGTAGTTTGATCGGATTTTTATTCACGGATCGTTTAGCGGGAAAAATATTTTGAACGATCATTTAATAATTATCGAAGAATAAATATAGAAAGGATGTTTCACGGAACGTCGTTTATTATATTTTACAAAAATAAATAAACAGATATATTTGATATAATCCAATGGATAATTTCATATTAATCGCTCTCCATAAATCAAATAATACCCTCCCTTTTTATACCCATTCACTCGATAAATAAATACATTCCCACGTATAAAATAAATCGTTATTTTACCAATTATTTTAGAATCAATTCTCCAATATCCATAAAAATGAAAAGTGTAACACGATCGAGGGTATCTGAGAATATTTAATCGCTCGTTCGAAAGTTAATCACGCGTATCCTATATATATATATATATTTATATAAAATAAACGGATCGAGTATTAAAGCAAAAGGGAGGCGCATAAATTTTTCGCGGCCCGCTCACGCGTATATCCGACCATAATTATCATCGCGTTGTAAATCGTGGCTCATGCATTAACCGCATAAATTATGTGGAGTCGGAGGTGTAGAGAAACTGCATTACATCACCGCGTGTATTCGACTAATTAGTCATTATCGAATGGCGGTGGAGGGGTGTCATGCATAATCGGACGAATTAATGCGACCGTGAAAGGGTGGCGATTAATGGTGGCGTTTCCTTTCGAAAAAGCGATAAATATTTTTCACGATTTCGAACGCGCAAGCAACAGAATAACGGAAGTGCAGATCGATCGCGGTTCCATTGATTTTTAATTTTAATTGCCCATAATCCTGGTCGGTAACGAAACTGCGATATACTCGAAATCCGATGTATATACATCGCGATATCGCGTACATAGAGAGATCGCGCCATTTCCTCCCCCATTCTTTCCTTTTTATCTCTCTTCGTTTTATTAATCGAGGCGAAACACCTCGATTTTTCGTCTCCATGAATAATAAAAAATTGAAATTCGAGCGCGACTCGAATGGAAGTGATTTTAATAAATTTTTGCAACTCGAGGGAGACACCTATCGTTCATTTTTGTTATTCTTTAATCGTTTTACAGGACGACACGTTTTAACGCGCGAAATGTATCACGCGGATAGAGTCGTGAATGCAATGATACAAATAAAATAATTAATTTCCCCGTCTCGTTTCGAAGGATGGATTTAAATGGTACTGTGTCTACTCTCCTCCCCTCTCTCTCTCTCTCTTTTTTTACAATCGGTGATTACACGTTTGCCCAAAGATCGGGGAGGGGGTGGCGAGCGTCAGTTTGAAAAACGATTTTTAATTGAGGAAATTTCAACGATTTTTCGTTACGTTGAAAAATGGAAAACACGATACGATAATTAAATAAATTAATCTTCACTTCGGTATTATTCGATTCGTGTCCGTGTTAATCGGATTTAAAAAAAAAAAAAAGAAGAAAAAAGATAAAAAAGCGGAAAGACAAATTTCCAGCTTTATTAAAAATCGATCCAACGCGATTTTTTCATAATCATTCTCCAACTTTGAACAGCGAATTCTTTTAAAATGATAAAAACAAGCATCTCGTCGAAGCTTTAAATCGCTCGAATCGAACCTCAACCCACCATCCCGAACGAGATTTTACGAGACATTCGAGAAGGGATACGAGGGGAACCGTGGGGAAAAAACTTGGATCTCTCGAAGATTTCTCGAAGAGACGATCGCTGAGATCTACTTGGAGGAGCAATTTCGGGGCCACAAATCTCGGAGATTAAGGTCGGTTTACGCGACGGTAAATCAACTCATCATCGCTCGTCCGGTCGTCCTCCTCCTCCTCATCGTCAGCCCTCGATTCACCCCTTTTTCCAGTGGTGGTTCGCGAACCAAGGTGGCCGACCTCGAACACGACACGATACCTCCATCGCTTCGTCTCCTCGTCTCTCCACTGAAACTTGGCAAATCGGTTTTGCCCGGCCGATGATGGCGTTGGAATCGAGTTATGCAAAATAGATTTCGCGTTAAATAACCGTCGCGCTACTTCGCGTCGGACATCACGTCGATTCGCTCCCGTCGATACTTTGATATTTTCTCCTCGATTATTGTCGACAAATATCTCTCTCTCTCTCTCTCTCTCGGACAACATCTTTCATCCACCGATCATTTAACCATTAGAGCGTGTAAATAAGATTAAAAAAAAACTCCATATTTTAAAAGTCTCCTCGTAAAAGGATCGATTTGGCATCATTGCGCGAAACGGAGCAATTTCACAGAGGATCTCTGTGAAATTTGACGAATCGAGAGCGAAAGAGGAAGGGGAAAATAGGAGGGAGGGAAGGAGGGAGGCGTTCCGAATTCGTTTGGCGACAGGCGGCAGTAGTTTGTTTAATTAGATTTACGCCCGTGTTCGAGTAAGATGCAAAATGAAAATTTAGTTTCGACCAATGCGGTCCATCCTTGGAACTTTCGCTTTGATCGTGAAGTATCTTTCTTTTCTTTTTTTTTTTTTTTTGTAAGGAAAACTTTAATCCTCGAATTAAAGTTGTGGAAAAGACATATTTTGTAAATTAGTGGAATCTACTTATAGTTTTTTATTCGACACAAATAAAATACTGGTAATCGAGTCGAGTTGAAAAATGCGCAATGAAAGTATATTCGAAATTATATTCGAATATTTATTTTCGATATCGTTCGTGTACGAGTATTCTCGGCGCGACCTTTTGCGGAGTTTATTTCCAAACCGATCGTCGAGGCGTGCGGATCGAAATTCTACGCGTTCTAATAACGTGGTAATAATTTTCATTTTTATCCTTTTATATGTATTCAATAACAATATCAATTAATTATTCATTATTTTTTACAATTATTTGTCGTTATAGATGTTTGTTATTTCGTAATTTAAGGAGTAATTTAAGAATTTCTCGTTCTGTATCTCATCTATATTATCACGCACCTGTTATTTGATGATATTTCGAGACATTTACTATAAAAAGTGTATCGAACGATCGATAAAAATAAGTTAGAACACGTTTCGATGTTCGAAAGTTGGCCGGTTAAACTGTTATTACTTCTGAAAAGATGATGTCGATCCAGTTATCGCGAATCTGTTATCCCCTTTACAATGGCAATCCCCTCTACCCACTGTCTCTCCTCCTCCTCCCCTGTTCCCAACAGTTTCCTTCCACTTATTCGCCAAGTTCGTCGACTTCTACGTAGTCGTTGGCAGCCGACATGGCGTATTTCTGTTGCAAAAGCAACGGCGGTGCACGGTTCGTTAAACCGTAACAATTAAACGGGGGGAGGGAACGGGATCTTCGGGGCTTTCTGTTCCTGATTATTAACGATCCCGCGCGAAAAGGCCTCCTCTCCCCTCTCCCCTGGACGACAACAGAATTTTCAATTTACTCTAATATTTGCTCCCCTTATTTCCTGTAAATGGAACGCTTTTGGGTCGAGCGGAAAGGCGTGTTTCGCGCAATGAAATTCGATCGAAGGAAAACTTGTCAGATGTTTCCCTTCACCTGATCGGTGAGAGGAAGATTTTGTTAAAAGTCGAGTCGGTCGAAATGTCGGTGAATCATTTCGATCGTTGATCAAAGACAGAGTTTTGAATCGAGATGTTGCAATAAAGGGTGGTCGAATCAAATCAGAAGGGAACAAAAGGAGGGGAATAGAAATTTTATTTATTTCCTTTTTAATTCAAAATAAACTTTTTACTACTGTTTACGAAGATTATTTTTAATTGGACTAAAGCAGGAGGATAAATTTCATACCACGATTTCGCAATTAATAGATAGCGATTTCGAGTTAAAGGCGGATTTAACTAGAATCCGCTTCACCGCTAAATCAATAAACTCGATTGGACATTAATCGGAGCGACGTTTAGAGCACTGAGGTAATCTCTGTTTAACCAAACGAAAATCAGATTGATCCGAGAGGAATAATAACGGGATTCATAAATTTCATTTCGTTCGCATTTCTATCTTTTTTTCTTTTTCTATTTTAAATTCTCTTCCTAATCTCTTTTAGGGATGTTAAAAATTTCGTAAATTAAAGCCGAAAGGCAATTATTTCGTTGAAACACGCTTTTCTACATTTTTATTTTTTACGACAAAAAATGATTAACGATATGTTATCGATATCATCTTTGTCAATATCGCAAATACAAACCTAATTGACGTAGGATCTTGTTTATATATTTTTGTTTTCGAACAAAACGAATCGCGAACGAACATTGGCTATAAATTAAATTTTCCCGGACGGAAGAATAACATTTGTCGGAGCAGACGTACGTATGCGCGTGTAATTATCTGTTACACGTTGAACGTATTTTGTATACTTGCACGATTTATCAACGCGATGAGATTTCGGAAAATTTTCGACGAAAATCTGAATTAATACCGTGTAATTATTATTATTACGCGTCAGGGATATTTTATTTTATATATAACTAGACGTTTCCCCAATTAATTGTTTCAAAGCTTGTTTGTATCATTGACAGGTAACACGTCAAAAAACACGTTGTTAAAGCGAGGTAAATTCGAAAATTTTTTTCCATTCATGTGTATATATATATATATATTTTTTTTAACTCGCGAAATAGACCGGTTTTATTGGCGCGTGTGTTTCGTTAAAAATAATTTATAACGATGAAGTTTAAAATATTCAACGCGAAATCAATCAAATGAAAAGTCCCTTTAGAAAAATGAAATAAAAGAGAGAGAGAGAAAGAGAAAAATACACGAATACAGAGCGTAAAAAAAAGAAAAATATATATATATAATCTGACAAAAATGAAATTTTACAAGAGGACAAGAAAATTGAATTTCATTAATGTCGATTTATCTCGATACACGCGATATCGAGATAATGGTGAGACAAAAAGAATTTGTGTATACCGCGTGAATTTAACGTTTCAATTGTCGATTGTTGGTATTTCGAAACGACAGAAGCGATTTCATTTTCGCGAGGCAACGTCGTTAACACGAAGAAAATTGGACAGAGTGGAATTAGCGGATCGTAGAATTAGCGCATGAACATTAAACCACGCACAAAAGGCGGGTATAATCAAGAGTTGCAAACGACGAGGCACAACCCGTGGTGGATCCATGGTGTATTACCATTCTGACGAGGGAAATTGGCCGGCCTCGTACGTTTGTTCCAAAACTTTTTTAATAAAGAATTTGTTGCGGGAAATGAGGCTTCCCTTTCACCATGGAATAACAAAAGCTCCGCAGGTTATATTACGCCGGTGATAAATTGCCACGGGGTGCCCTAATACAAAGACAGTGAATGGATTCTAGAAAAACAATGGCCTATCCCCGTATTTGCATCGGATATTGGGCGGTGTTCGCTGATTGAAGCCCAAGATAAACACGGGGCTGATCTTTACACCCTTGTTTCCGGTGGGGAACAAGGTGAAACTAATCGAGAAACAAAGTGCGCAACGCTAGCTGAACAAAAACGTCTCTTTCCAATTTATACAATTTTTATAAAATAGTTACAGTTACAAAGTTTGGAGAAGAATGAACGATATCGATTCAACTTCTTGCTCGCGTGATCAGAGCGTATAGATCGTGGTTACGCTCGATTTCGAGCGCTCTCCAATCTTTCCAATGCCGAGTTTTCCCTCACAGAGTATCGAATACCCTCCCTTCGCAATAACCCAAGCGTCTTGCATAAGAACGATTGCGACCATTAAGAGGCATTAATTTCCAGCGTGGCTAACAATTCTTCGATATTTCCCTCGATTGACAGAGAAATGTATCGGTGTAAAATACAAGGCACGTAACCTGAGGTGACCCGCGATACTTCGATTTCCGAAGAGAACCACTCGAGGCGGAAGTCGATGAAGAGGAGAAAAAAGAAAAGGAAAAGGAAAGAAAGGAAAGGAGAGGGTAATAATCTGACTGCGATTTTTTTCTCTCCCTCCGATATTCTTTCGTTTTAATGGATGGCCCTTACACCAGGGGAAGGGGTTCACGAGTGTACTTGCCTCGAGTATCTCGGTGGCCAGGGGATGAAAAAAATCATTGAAGGACGGAGGAGGAGGAGGACGAAGAAGAAGAGGCGAGAAGAGTGCTGTGTCGAACGAAAAACGAAGGTAGGTTAACGAATAAGACGGAAGTAACCCTCTTTCTCCTTCTTCTTCTTCCTCTTCTTCCTCCTTTTGACGATGAATTACACGTCGACAATCCCTTCTCCCCTCAAGTGCGAACACTTTAGGCTTTTCGAAATTTCGCAACCCCTCGTCGACGATGTTCGATTCAATTTAAAGAAGTCGAAGTTGAAGCAAAATGTATATCATTTCTCGTCTCCGTTTCGTAGAATGGAATTGGAGCATTCGAATGGTTCAGAAGAATATTATTTTCATCGGTTAATCAAGACCATCCACGCGCCCCGATACGACTTGGAAATGACTCGAGCTTGCCAACTTACCCTCCATAAACCTTCCCAAGAGGGTTGGGCAAGTGCTAGAGCTTCAATCCCCCTCTCCCCTAGCTTCGAATACTCGTAAAACAAGACACAAAGCGTAACTTTGAAATCCAAATCCTGTCTCGATACCCTTTCCTATCTCCTCCATTTTTCCACCCCCAATTTTGAAATTCACGGCGTTCGAGCGATGACCAACCGCTCGTTGAACGAAAACAAAAGTTTGGCTCGCGATATCGAGAAGAGCAGAAGATTTCCAAGGTAGAATATTAGGACAATGAATTCGAAACTCGTGGAGAGACGCGCGAGCTCGAAGGAGAATAGTTGGAAACTGTGGCAGAGAATCATCGAGGAACGAGAGAACACGCTTCCTTCGGGTTAAAAGGAGGGGGAGGGGATGTGCATAGCGGAGGGCCTGTGCAAGACATTCGTAATCCGCGGAAACGGTGCGGATTACGAAGGAGGATTTTCCGAAAACGCGGTTCTGCCTCGGTTGTTGATAATCAGATATAGTGCCAACTGCCTTGCTTGAAACGGCGTCGAATTTCATCCTGGTGGCTGCCTTCTCGGTGACTACAATCCCCGAAAGCGTTTTAATAAACGAACATAAACTCGTAATTCGAATAGATTTGTCCTCCTCCTGTCGCGAAAATCTTTTCTTTCGATAAAGAAGAATAACTGTTTGTTCATTCTCTTGGGAGAATGGATCACCGTAGTTGATCAACCATTGTAGAAAAATCGAATGAATTTCGACGTAATTTTCAACGAAATTTCGTGAAATTTCATTCTTGGAAAGGTAGAGCCGAGGGCATCGCATTCGATTGCGGATCAATCGAAAGATGATGATTCGTTCAAAACCACAAATGAGTAAAAACGGTGACAAACAACGGTGATGATTTAAGGGTGATGGAATATTGGGGAATATAGGGAATATTGGATCCCTATGAGGATGTCAGCGGAGATGGTTAAAACCGCACGAAGCCGTGTTCTCACAGGAGGTGCCGCATCCTTTGGTTCGCCAGAAAGCCGAGCCACGCCTTCCTGATGCCGCTGCCAACGTCAAAGCCCTAAAGATCTGTATAGAAAAAAACATCGATCGAAATCGATTCATCGGTTCTCGAGAGAAACTGGCCACAATTTTTCGAATGGACTCTCTTTTAATTACAAAGAAACATCCGTCATCGTTTCGTTAAAATTAAAACTTACTACTAAAAAGTGCTACGTTCTCTCTGAAAAGATTTTTTTCGAATTTCGGATTTCGAATTTCATGATTTATCGTACGATTCCGTGCTTAATTCTTCCGCGATGACATCGCATCGCGTCGTTGCAACTCTGACTATGCACGAGCGCGACGCAAACGAACGAATATTTATACGTTTGCAACCGCGACGCGGAAAACTGTCACAAATTACCACGCTCGATGGCCGCGCGACTAACAACTAGCCGCGAGGAAAACGTTATATTAATTAATAGATACGAGGCGGACACGTAAAATGAATCGTTCTCGAAAATATCCTTGAAAATCCAGCTCTTCCCAGAGAGCTGAACATCGCCGAAACACGTGTGCCAACGATGTTAATTAAATCACCGCCAGAAGCGAACGATCCGTCTATATATTCTTGTCCCTCTCTCCACGTTCCTCGCAATTCCTCGTTTTTTCCTCCAACTATCAGCTAGTTCGAATCTGCGATTTTCGTAAATTCTCTCTGTGAAAGAGAGAGAGAGAGAGAAACTGAATTAAATTAGAAACTGTTTCGCGATTAACTGTTTTAGATGCAGAAGTGGAGGCAGGGTCTCCTTTTATCGTCGTCCACTTTTTTTTCTTTCTTTCTTTGTTCCCATCCGTTTTGTTCAAAGTCTATCCGTTTTGGTATTCCGTTTGTAACGCGTTAAGATGGAGGATCGGGCGAAATCAAGCCGTCAAATCGATCTCGCCTGCTCGCGTGAGTTGTCAAAGAATTATAATTGGTACCTCGAGCGAGGATGAACGAACGATTGTTCGAATTGGACGTATATATATATATATATGTACAATAAAGGTTGGATGAACGATGAGAACGTTTAAGATTCGAGAAATAAGAAATCTCATTCCCTTTTTCTTCTGCTTGCCTGGACAGCAACGCTGATATAAATGAAATATCGGTATTTCAGAAATAATCCCCGAGCTTACGATAAACTTTCTCCCCGAGCGAAAGAGAAAAGGATCCGTCCTCTTTCTTTCTCTCTCTCTTTCTTCCTCCCTAGCTCTCGCTCTCTCTCTCTGTTCAACAATTCGATAAAGCGACATCAGTCTCGGCGTCAAAAGGGATCAAAAGGGATTACTGGACGGTTGATTGGATCACGGCCTTCTCTCGCGGATTTCCTTCCTTCGAGTGCAAGGCCCGCCGCATAAATTTCCGCGTTGGTCGTCGATTTTACGGCGGAACTCGTACGAGAAATTACCGGAAAGAGGAAAACTCGAGAGGGAAGAGAGAAAGAAGAGGAAAAACTTGTGCCGTTGTCGAGCATCGCGCCTCCTTCGTCCATCCCTTTCTTTCCCACGGAATTTCCACGTAGGGGGGAGAGGGAAAATTCATCCCCCGTTAAAAAGACTATATACCCACCTACTCGCCTCTATTTGCAAATCGAATCTACTTTCATTCAATCATCGCCTCCTGGATGGAAGCGGAAGCGTCAAAGGGTGGGCAAGCGCCTCCGTTCTTACGATCGATCGGATTAAATCTCTTTCTTCTCGCCGCACCCCGCTAAATTTACATGAACCATCGACCAACGAGAAGCCGTGGTCGAACGAGAGGAAGAAGAAGAAGAAGAAGAAGAAAAAGAGGAAGAAGAAGATCGGGCATAACCGTGGACGATGGAGAAGAAGTGGTGAGGATCGGGAAGATGAATCGGAGGGATATGAATCGAGAGGTCAGAAGAGGGGTGGTGGAAAGCATCCCCGGAGAAAGGACGAGAGAGACCTCAAAAATCTCGACGTACGCCATTACCGGTGTTGGATCCCATTTGAACGCACCACCTCTTCCAGTCTGCTCTCTCTCCTAATGAGGCCGGCTTTTTCTTTTCCCCTCGCTCCAACCCTCCTGGCCCTGGCACTCGTTTCTTTTTTTTGATCATTTCCCCCCTCCCTCCCTCTCTTTTTCTTCTTTTTTCTTCTTCTTTCTTTTTTTAAATTCCCCTCGCGCATCGTTTGAATGAGGAGAGAAGGTGGCACGAGTAGAGGAATCCGGAGTGAATGTTATCATCGCACCGCCAGATGCAGTTTGAAATGGCAACGAGGAGAGGATACGCCGTCCCCGGCATAATTAAAACTTGTACCAGTCTCGACGAGCGTCTCGAAGGTTAGAAAATACGCATCCTTTGTCACCGCGTGTGTATTATGTACACGGGATACACGGTTACTATAATTATTTCTGTGTTTTGCGTCGGGTATTATCGCCCGTGTATTCGCAGAGTTTAAAGCTTGATTTAAAGCGGCGCTTCTCACCGTTCACTCGCCCTCTGACCCCGATATGCAAAGTATCTAATCTAATAACACCGACAAGTGCTCGTAATATGTAAAATTTTGATTAAACTCGAGATTGGATGAATTGATATCTATTGAAAATTTGATAATCTGAAGTAAAAATTTTAATTCGTCGTACGGATCGAATAAATTAACTTCTCTCTCTCTCTCTCTCTCTTTCTTCATTGCGTGTAATAATAATCGACGCGTGATCGTTGTAATCGTAATATTATAGATCGTTTTTTTGATCCGTTTGTCGTTTTCCGCGAAGCTGGAAATCAAACTTCTCTGTATCGCGACGTTCCGGAGAAAAATTTGAAAAATTGACTGATTTCTATCGATACGCATTGGAATTTATCGCATGATTTTGCGTGTTAAAAATCGTTTCTCGTTATCTCTCGATATCGCGTCAGGTATTTTTCTCTTTTTTCCCCCCTCCCCTTCCTTTTTTCGTTTCAATATCGAGCCTCGGATTCATAATCGTAACGTTTTTCCAACGAGGGGGGGAAAAGCTTTGGACAGAAGCTTGACGCCGCGTGATTGACGTGCACGCCATCGATGGATCGCTAAATTATAGATGAAAATAATATGCTCGAAGCAGCGTGAAAATATTCAAAGGTAGCGCGGTGTGTGTCATTGTAGCGCGATTTCAACGAATCGACACATCCGTCTGAAAAAAAAAAAAAAAAAAGAAAGAACATCAAACCGTGAAATATTCATTTAAAAGCGAAGCATTCTATTCATTTTCGGGACACAATTTTCGATTCACAAGGCTCGATTTTGTCCAACCTTTTGTTCATTTTCGCGATGACAATTTATTAATCAGCGAGCCGAGCGATTCTTAAATTGGATCGATGCGCCGAAATCGTACGCGAACCTTTTAATTCATTCCTCTCACGATTTGGATAAATATTTTTTTTCGATTAAATTGCGCTAATTCGATTTAATCCCAATGAATCGATGTTAATTTCCATGTTGCTCGCTGCTTTATTTATCGATTCGAATTGATTCTCGGCGATGATCGAATTAATCGAGGTGGTCCATGAAATCGTCATACGTTTTATTCATCGTTGTTTAATCTAATTTGCATCTTTCATTCAATATCTTTCTTGAAACCAAAAAGAGGTTTCGAGATACTTCCTACAAACCAATTTGCAATGATAATTTGGAAAATGGAATACTAATTCGGAAACACGACGTTCCAGTTGAAACGTAAATTCGAATGCGTACTTACGCATAATTGCCATCCAATTAAGGCTGTTTCCATGTTTGTTTTCGCGGAAACGCAGGATGTTAGAACAATAAACTATCGACCGACTTTCACCGCCATTCGATGCCACAGAAGTAAGCTGTTTCCCTAATCTTAATAAAGTTTATATGAACCCTGAGCGGAGTGCTTTCACGTTTGTGTTACCAGGCAGCTACTTAAGCAAGACAAGTGCCGTGTAAACAGAAACGTTCCCCCATGGAGCAAGTTTCGAGCGAAGGGAAGAGAAATTGTCCTTTCGCTTTTGAAAAAGTTTAAAAAATTCTGATTTGAAACCATGAATGGATCGTTTTTTTTCGTCTCTCCACGTACGAACCAATCAATCACTCTATCGAACAATATTTATTCATCCATGTTACAAAACTAACATGTTTGAACGAGAAAACTATATGCTTTATTATCGATAGATCTCGCGGTAAACTTTCCTAAACTTTATCGTCAAAATGCAAAATTTAGATCAAAGAAGTTGCAACACTTCAAACATTCATTAGGTTCGTTATATCTCGATTAAAAAGTTAAATCATCGATCAAAAAAGAAATTTTTTTGTTGCACCAATCTGGACAATGGTTCCTTTTTTTTTTTTTTTTTTTAATTGATATCCACTTGCTCATCGCTACGTTTTCTGGGTCATCGACGAGCAAACACATTTATCAACGGCACGTCGTATCGCGCGTTCACCCTGTTTTTAGCATGGAAAATTAGCACGTACGGTCATCTGGACTTTTCGAGTCCAAAATGCAATTAACTTTCTTCTCTCCCATATTCTCTTTATACAACGTATCTCCTTGCTTAAGCGACACGCTAACGACGCGTCAGTTTTACCATAAAGCTCTTTAAAGCTGTAGTAAATAAAGGCACTTAACGTAATGCATCTCCTCTTAAATTTCACGCACGAAAAGAAATTTCTCCCCCTATTCAAATTTCGAATTCCCGTATCTAGATGATGGCTCCATTGTGGTATGAATGGCCACGACAGCAGGAAAATCGATTCTCCATTCGTTCCCCGTAGTACTTTCTTCGCGCTTTCGATCGTAGAGAACTCGATCGAATCTCCGAGCTCGTTCCGCGACAATCGCGTTTCCACGATTGCGTCGAACGCCGTGGTGGGCGCAAAAGTCTGTAATGTCGACGGATGTCATTGCACCTTCGCCTTCTCTTTTTTCCACTCGCAAAACAGATCGGAGCTTATTTCAATACGAATCGAAAACGGATTGCGGATATCAACGTCAGGAGCCTGAATGAAATTACCATAATAAAGGTCTGCGACCGGGTAGAGACGATGGTATCTGGACGACAGCCTCCGCCAGGATTCGGAAGGTAAATGAATTATCGTATCAAACGCAGAAAATCGCTTATCGATCCCTTGTACCTCGAGTTCCCTTCGATTTTCCGACCGATAATGTCGGACCGAGATAAAACGATCCAATTACTTGTTCCTCTTACGTTTATTTTATGCGGGAGAAATAAGAGAATCGTACAGAAAATATTTTATCCATCGTTGGACTCAGCTCGTTTTCTCCGTCTGTATTTATCGCCTGTATCTTTACCTCAAAACTCGATCGAACTTTATTAAAATTAGAAGAAATTTAAACCGCTGTAAATAATGATTTTCGATTAACGAATGAGCCAGCATTATAAACGTTGAACTTTCCGCATTAGAACGCTCTTCGATTTATCTCGATACGACCTTCGGTTCCCGAAATATCATTGTGCAAAGGAAAGGACGATTTTTGTAATCGTTTAAATCTGTTAAAATTATGAAAAATTTAAACCGCTATAATTCCGAACATAGTGATTTCCGGTTAACGAGTAAACGATCTTTAGAAGCATCGAACTTTCCTCTTTGAAACGCACTTTGATTTACCTCGGGACGAGTTCCGATTTTCGAGATATCGTCGTGTAAAGAGAAAGGTGATTTTAACTTTGTCTCACCGACCTATCTCAAGGTTCAAACATATCGCAGACACGGATTCCTGGAAAAACGTAGTACGCATAAAGAGAAAAAGATCCAGAAAAAAACAAGTCCCGCGCTCATTTATAAACTCCACGCTATCTTAAGCGCTATGCTCACTTTAAATCCCTGTATCTCGGTAACGAGTTGAGATATCGGGATGAGGCAAAAAATGACTTCGGTGGTTTCCTCTATTTTCTGCGTGAATTTCGGTGAAAAAAAAAATAGATAATTCATTCAAACTGCAAGTTTCGTTTGTGATTCAAGAAAAGTGATTAAGAAGCTGCGTCGCAAGTTATTACGTTAAATTCTCGAAACATTTGTATACATTCACTGAACTGTAACGATGAAATACTATCACCAGCATTTTGCGTGTACTCTAAATTTATACCGTTAATTCGAGTACAAAGATAGTAGACGAATGTAATGAAAATCCCGATGAAATATCGTGTACAAAATACAGAGATAAACGGAGGTACCGTGGTTTCTTGCCTGTTCGATTTACCTTCGTCAAAGTAATCTGCTTATACCTACTTCAAACGGATTCCACTTGTAGAATATCTTATTATGTCATTTTATATCGAAATTCATATATCTTTGCTCCAAGTAAGACCTATACAAATATACGTACACATATATATATATATATATATTATTTCGCGAAACGAATAAACGCTGCTCGAAATTAATTTTCTGAATTCTGAATATGGGGAAATACGAGATAGCGTCGAAAAAGACGCTGCCATAAATATCTAAAAAGATACTGTACATCGTTTAATTAAATACCTTTCTCATTTCTACGAGACTTTAAATTATCGGATAGAATTAAACATTCCATTAAACATTTATGAATATATAAATCATATTAAAAATAATAGTTATACAGGATATTAAGAGATGATAAAATTGAAATTTAATATCCGATATCATAAATTATTATTCCTGTATATCTTTTTACAGAGTTCAAATCTGATAAATGTATCGGGCGAACGCTGTTCGAAGTATAATATTAACGTCCGAATAACATCATGGAAATTTTAGGATGGATAAAGACCTTTTTAATATGATTTAAGACAGGTGATCTATCACAGAAGGGAATAATCTCCAGAGGGGAGATCGAAGAAAAATGTTATCGATTAGTTTCAAATGAAATTAAACTCGGAGAAAAGAGAAGCGTTCGATCCACAATACCTCGTTCAATTCTTCCATCAGTTCCCAAATATCGTTCCTAAATATCGCCTGTCGAACGCTTCCAAACTGTCGCGCCAAACGTGTCACAAAAAAAAACGCCAGTCAATGATCCCGCCACAAAGAAACTCTAACCGCTCTAGCGCGAGATACGTCGATTATCGGGAAAATTTGATATTTTTTCTCTCTCTCTCTCTTGCAACGATACCCTTCTCGACCAGAATTAATCCCTCTTTTTTTGGAGGGGGGAACGGTCGAAGCGAAAGCATCCGGCCGTGAAGAGTAACAGGAAGTGGAGGGCGGCGTGTGACAAGGTTGGTGATGCCGGCGGGAAAAGGGGCGCTTTCTGCTTCTCTCAAAGCGATCCCCCGTGTTGTACGAAACAATACCGCCTGTGAGCTCGTTCGAGCATGGAGACGGAATGGAACGGAACCTGTTGCAGCCTCCACGTCCACGACGCCACGGGAAATTGGATTTTTTTTTAGAGTGGTCCGGCTCCCCGAGCCGGCAGCTACGCTCGATGCGTTTCTCGTGTTTGTCTCCAATCTGGATACTTCACCCTCACGATACGCAAACGAGATACGCGACCGGTCAACCTTGTCCATCATCTCGCGTCCATCCTCGAGGGACGAGGAGGACAATAGACGAGTTATGGGATGGTGTCCATGCTCGTGGATACGTGTCTGGGTTACGTTTTAATGAGCTTTAAACTCGTTTTTTCGACGGACAATGCTACTTCGCTGGGGGCTGCTTTTCGCATACGATGAGGAGGGTGTTGCGGAGGGTGCGGGAATTGCGTAGATCGTCGAGGGAGTAGTTTTGAACTTTGGAAATCGGGATGCTTGGGATTATTGGGAGTTCGTTTCGAGAATTAATTTCATTTCTTGAGACAATATTTCGTGTCGTTGATATGTAGAGAGTAATTGCAATTCCATTACAATTCGTAATTTTACGAATTACGGCGGCGTAACGATAAACAAAGGTTCGAACACCTTTGAGCGGTGTACTCGTGCATTCGATTAAAATTTCCGATCCTCGTGCATCGGAAATTAATTAAGCAGAGTGCGTACGCTGCAGACACGCGATGTAAAATACCTATTTTCGTTCCCTTAATAATAAAACATCGCCTCCAAAATTTTCCCAATTAAATTTTCCCAATCGACAACATTGGTTCCTGATCCCCAAAATAATCCTTCCAAAATACATATTCTTTTTTCTCCACAATTACTATTCCAATCTATCCTCAATCTCACTCTTCGTCATTTCCAGAAAAACTGACCGCGAACGATATATCGCGAATCCTGCAACAGTTGCAAATCCTCGCGACGATATTTAATAGGAGGAGGTAAGGGAAACAAGGCGTAGGGTGTTGCGATACGCGAGAGATAATTAATGCCCCGTCGAAATGATTAATATCCGCGAAACAGACGGAGAAGCGAACCGACACAATCATTTCGGTAATGTATAATTCCAGCTACGTAACTGCAATTATAGTTCGCGGCGTAATCTTCCTGTCTACGTTCTGTCCCCCTCCCCTTCCTCCTCCTCCTCCTCCTGTGCCAACGATCGGCGTCACCCACGCTACGCCGCATATCTGCGTCCCAGAACCGACCTAATCTCACCGACACGGCTAATAACACCGACCCCCAGAGATACCGTGACGCGTGCACATCAACAGATATTAGAGCGGGCGTAACGTAACTCGGTCGCAACCCCTTATCGGTCGGGTTTCCGTCTTGACGACCGTTCTCTCGCGACAGAAACGGAACAGGAGAACGAGAACCGCGTGTGTACACCTGTTTCCATCGAGGGAGACTTTCAACTCTCCAACTCTCTGAAAAAGTTGCAAACAAGGAATGGAACTTGGCTATCCGTTGGGTGATGCATCGCGATACCGCGATTTTACGTAAAAAAAGGCTGATGGAAAAAACTTTCGAAACCTTCTTCTTCTTCTTCTTCTTCTTCTTCTTCTTCTTCTTCTTCTCGGAAGAAGAAGGTCCGCTTTTCCGTCTCCATAAGTGAGTATGTAACTTCGTTGAGTATCGAACGAGGGGAAGTTTTGAAAGTCGCGGTGTATCTGGATGGGTCGAGTAGATAAGGAAAAACGCGTGTTTTGGTCAACCCCTTTACGGGAATGAGTTTTAGTCATTTTTCGATATCGGTCGAGTTTTATTTCCTGTTTTTTTTGTTTTTTTTAGATAAGCTCTTCGAAATTGTTATGCGCTTACGAATAAAAATAAAAATATTCGAACGAATATTTTGAAAAAAATATTAAATATCGTCGGATAAGAAGAGGATTTTCCTAAACGACGTGCATCGCTCTAAGTAATAAACGCGGCTTCTCGATGCGTGCACGTCGACTGAAAAAGCGATTCGAGATATACACGAGCAGACAATTTCGGATCCGTGACGTGCCTTGGTGTCAAGATGCAAACCAGGCGGATGTACGCGAGGGTTGGGAACGAAAATGCAATTGAAGTCGCGGAACTTGTTGGAACAGGCGTGAGAGAGAGAGAGAGAAAGAGAAGTACGCTCGTAACTCGTCGACCTAATATAAGTAATACAGTAGTAGCGAGCAACATCGTTATTGCGGTTGGTGCACGTAATTCTATCACGTGGGCGGGAAGGGAAGGGTCGGTCGCGTTGCGAGTGGAATGTGCACACGATGTGGAATAATACGAGAGGGAAACCTTTTATATGCGCGACGACGCTTTGTGGATGCTATCGGGTATACCGATCGCATCGTCCACGTTTCTCGAAACGTGTGAACGATGAGCTTTTTCATCATCAACTTTCGATCCTTTCGATCCTCGATCCTCGAGTTTCACATAAATAACATCTCGAAGCTTTTGAAAATTTTTTTTTACACACCTTTTCGTAATTATTGGTATTATTATTGTATTTGAAATTAGTTTTTGAGAGGGGAAGAAAGAAAGGAAAAGATCATAGGAAAGATATCCGATTTATCAACGAAACACGCGATGAATTCAGAGATTTTATTCGAGCAGATTCGTGTCAAAACTCTTCTCTTTGTTTATTAGGTATCGGTTTTTACGTTATTCGCGTGGAAACGAGATGCATTCATCTAGCGCGGCGCGCACCACGACGAAATGATCGGCTTTGACGCGGACATTGTTGTTTGCTTTCCGACGAATGTTTGGATATTTTGCCCAAGGTATATAACGTGTATTGTTGGACGCCGTGATTCAACGGGACTGTCCCGTCACGCGTTGTGAAAATAGGGAAAATAGCGTGAAATTATTTCACGAAATATAAAGCTTACTTATTTTACATACACGGATCTTTAAATTATAATTGACTGATTTCTCGGATAATTCAATTTTGCGATTTTTATTTATTGTTTTATTATATATATATATAATTATTCGACATCAATTAATTCGATAGGTCTACACATGTTTACATTTAATCAAGTTTCATATTTCCAAACGTTGCGATAATATTGTAATTTGTCCATAGATTTTATTATTATTCGATGCGCCAATAAATTCCGATTTCTTATATAACCGAGTGGTAAACAAGAGTATACAGTGAATGTATATAGTGAAAAGAGTATGTGTATGAAATTTCGTAAATACAATCGTTAATTAATGAGGAGGAAATGTCAGACAGTTTGCCGTTCGTAATCGGATCGAATGAATGCCCAAAGCAAATTCCACTAGCTCTGTTAATTGCCGTGCTGATATCACGGCAAATTTGGAATTCGGTTTGACGAAAAGCCGAGTAATTAGCCGTTGAATGTCGCGAGGCGGTTCCGCGGGATGCGAGATGCACCTTGTTTGCTCGCACGGGCTGAGTATTGCACTTTGACAACCCGCTGCTCTCTGCCGCCCGAAACGTGCCGTGTTTTACCCCTCGTTCCTCCCCGGAGGAACTTCTTGCCGTTGCGTTTCGCTTCAAGAGCGTTCTCACTCGCAAAAAAAAAAAAAAAGAAAAAAGAGACAGAGGCAGAGAGAAAGAGAGATCGTTTGAAATTAATTTGACTAAATTTTTCGACGAAAAACGTGGACTCCGGGGAATTAGCTGGAAATTAATTTGTAAAAATTCGTAAGAAAATTCGATCGTAAAGTTGTAATTGAAATGGAATCGAATTAGATTGTTCGAGCCGAGAAAATGGATACAAAAAAATAAATATCGTGATTAAAACTCGTTTTTTTTTTGAACGAGAGTTAGCGGGAATGTAGGAAACGGGAGGGAAGAATGGACAAAAAGCTCGATGCGAGAAAATTCAACGACGATATAACGAGGATTCCCAGTGAATTAAACCGAGTGGCAAGCAGGGGCGAGGTTTTATTCCGACGAAGACGATCGTAGGAAATTAAACATCGATCGGGTTTCATACAGGGAATGGCCTGGTCGGGCCTCGTCGCTTCTGCATTAAATTCGAAGACGTTACGGTCTCAAGTCGTATAATTCTCCACCGTATAATCCATATATCCACTGCCTATCTATTCTCGGATTGTTATTCCCCGACTCAGCCACCCCAGACTTCCCAACCTCTAGTAACAGTACTAAAATCGAGATATTGCGCCTTGTAAACCGGCTATATCCACCGGACGGATTATGTGCTAACTCAAGAAGCTTACGTGCTGACTTAATAATCCTTCTTGTAAATCAACTGAGACTCTCTCTCTCTCTCTCTCTCTCTTTCTCTCCCTTTTTCTCTCTCTCTGTTTCCCAACGATTCGTCGATATCATTTCGTATTTTATCGCCCACTTTCGTTATTATACGCCTTCGTCTGTGGAACATTCGTTTGTACAACTTGAGCTGTCGTGGAACTACGTGAATTTTATTCAAAACGAGTCGTGTGTCTGATCCATCCAGGATATTACCACCGTCCCTCTTGTTGCGTTGAAATATTTGTTACAATTTATGCTAACTTTTTGAGTTTTTGAGTTCATTATTGTTGAATTTTTTTCGGATAGGTATACGATTTTTATATCGAAAAATTTCTCTTTATTAATCAAATAACGTTAGTGGAAAAGCCGTGTTTTCTTTTTTTTTTTATTGAAAATTTAAACACCGTATTTATCAAACAGTAAAATCATTATTATTGATTATATTATACTCTTTCTATCCCAGTTTGATCGCGTTGTTTACGGCTAGATTTTTTATTTAAATGCAAAAATAATAAAATATTTTGAAATTGTCAATTCGTGTACCGTGCGAAAATATAAAAGAACATTTTTATAAATTCACTTCAATATTTTACATTTATTTATTTATTTATTTATTTATCGAACTCGGAATAAAAGTACGCGTAAAATATAGAAATAAATCTTCAATTAACTACTGCAAAAAATACGGTACAAAATTCACGTTTACAATTATACCAATTATAAATTCATTATATATATTTATCCGTTCCAAAAGTGATACGGCGCAACAGTGGGAACAGCGTTCAAACGATAAAATCCGATTAAAGATAAAAAGTTGATTAAAAGAATTGAAGAAAAACAAGAATTTTAATCAAACAGCTAACAGGATTTAAAAACTTTCATCTTTTTTTTTTCTTTCCTTTCCTTTTCTTTTTTATGGAAACGATCTAATAAAAATCCGACATTTGTGTTCCAAGTAACGCAAAGAAAACACGTCCCTCCCCACCCCTCCCTGATAAAGGCCAAGATTACAGCGCGTCTTGAAATTACACGTCACTCCCGTCTGTTTTTAAAGGGAGGGGGAAAGAGAGGAGGCCGGAAAAATTAAATATGGAGAACGGTGCATCAAACGCGACTACGGAATATTTCACAACATCCGAGGACGACGACGACGACGACATTTCTTGCGGTAAAATATTTACACGCGCGTGTAACCGGTACCATCGACTCGAAATTATCATGCAACCGCGTGTCGTTCGTCTTTCCATCTTTTCTCGTTCCACTTCCTCTCCCCGTCCTTCCTCTTTTTTTCTCTTCCTCCCTCCCCTTCCCTTTTATTCCTCTTCCATTCCTCTTTCTCCTCCTCTGCCGTCCCGGTTTTCCATGGATTTGCATAAGTCCACGAAAGCGTCAAATACCTTATACCGACAGGAATATCTTATCAGGCCGAGAGAACCTTCCCCCTCGTCACTGATACAAAACACGCTGATGCTTTCTCTCTCTCTCTCTCTCTTTCGTTTCTCGAGAATCCAACGATCCCCGAGTGAAATTTTAATCGTAAATTTTAATCGTAAATTATCGCCGAAGTTGTTCCACGCATAATTGAATCAAAAAAACGCAACAAGATTAAAAATATCGCTCTCTTTCTTTTTGAAGTTTCTCCTCTCCCCCTTCTTTATTCTTGCGCTATTATCGTGCGCATATGATTAGTCATGATCAAAGGGAGGGGGATAGAAAGCGATCCAAGAGCGATAAATGGGCTAGCGTGCCCGCGATGCTAATAATGATTTCACGTCGCATTAAAGTTTAATTTCTTATCTTGTCGGTTCAGTTGGTAAATGTCGGTTTGCTATTCTTCCGCTAGGTTAGATTATACGAGGCATTCTAGCTGTTCCTTTAAATTATTTTCTAATCTATTAAAAAAATAATGCTTAATCGGATGAAAATGTGAAAGGGAGCACTAACAGGATTACGAGAATGGAATTGCAACAACGATCTGATATTTGTTTATCGAAACGACACGAACGCATTTATTTTACATAATATAGTATATTTTATATAGTTATCCCCATTGTTCCTACTTAGCATTGCAAACACGTGTTAGGGTTCAAAATGAAACGCGAATGCCGTGCTAATTCCCCGTTTCTTTTGTCGATCCATTCCACCCAATCTCGTTAATTCGAACAATTTATTTTTCAGATCGTATAATAGTTGCCGCCTCTATTAATCACGAAATGTAATAATTACGCGGAAATTAAATACGAGGGATTAACGCTAGAACGAAACAGAATTTCTGCCATTGTTTCCATTTAGTTATTCAATAACTTAAATTTATGCATTTAATAAATAATTTCAATACGTTTCAATTCACGATTTCGATCGAATCGTGAGATTTGTTATTTTCGATTAATTTTTTCTTCTTTTTTTAATCTCAAAATCAAAATCGCGATCGTATACGCGAACAAAATGTAACTTCAGAAAAGTGAAACAGATATATATCATTGGGTCAGAGAGAACTTGGTGCGCTCTTATCGTAGTTACGATCATAACGTGGATGTCACGTGAGCGTAATGAGCACGAGTTGTTTTCCTATCTTTCTGTGACATAACACTCTCTAACACGCTTTCGTTTCCTAACCCCTTCCAGAAAATTAGATAGAAGAATAAACACATGCTTCTGCGCTGTGACAAAGTTTATCTTTCACAGGGGAAATTTGAGGATCAAACAAACGTTTCACGTAGAGCAGGATAAGGAGGATAAAATAATAGGGAAAAATTAATGCGAAACAAAAAATTTTAAATTTAAAATTTCCCTCTGCTCGATTAATTTCTTTATTATGTATGATCGTTGTAAAATTTCCAGGAAATTCCTCTGTTATTTACATCTGTAAATAAAATAATATTTCACGAACGCTCTGGTCGATTCGATCAACACGATCATCACGAAGGAATTAATGCGAGGAATCTTTCGTTCCCGCAAGATCAGCTAACATCTATCCGTTCTTCGTTTCCTTTTGCTTCTCTTTCGAGATCTCTGCCCTCTTCCATTCTGGATTTGCATAATCCATCCGGCGAGAAACTCGAAGAACAAATATCCGTGCCGCGTCACGAATATCTTATTAGGTCAGAAAGTTTTGATTTCGCGGATCTTTGGCGCGATAGCGGCGAAAGAGAGGGGGAAAAAGGGGCACGCGCCTCTTAAAACCGATCCTTGCTGAATATAATTATTCGCCGGCCAGAGAAGCCGGGGCGAAAGATAAATGGATTCCGGCGGCATCGAGCCGGTGGGGCGACAGATGTTTGATCTGTTGGAAAGTTCAAGTTGGTACGGTGTTCCTTACTCACGGCCGCGTTGTTCGACCTGGAACGTGGAACGCCTCGCCAATACTTTCAACCGTCTCTCCCGCGCGCCACCTGCGTTTCACGCCTTTCTTCTCGAACTCGTTCCTGTAGAGTAGACTAAGATTTCACGAGTATATGAAAACTTTTCGAATAAAAGTTCTCGAAGATGTTGGAATGCGCGTGCGGAGGAGAAGCTCGAGGAGATTATTTTTAAAACAATTTTCCCTTTTTTTTTTCACGAATGATAACCGATTGAAAAGGGATTCGGGATCGAGTAAATTTTAACAAAAGGGGATGATGGAAGCTTCGATAAGTTATAGAATCCTGTTTAATAATTTGATTACGTTTTATTAATGTCCCCTCGATTCGACGAATAATTAGCAAATGCTACATTGACGTTTGGTTAAACACAGCTTATAATATAACAGATCTTCAAATTTGGAGCATTAAGTGCTTTTAATCGATCCTAGATATGTTTGTAGATCGGTTTGTTAAGCACACGCTATGGGATATATTGGATCGGTTCTATTTACCTTCGAAGCTATCTAATATTGAACGCTGGTAATGGCCAGCATTTCTATTCGCGCTACTTTGATCCTACGTACGATTCGCGTAAATTCTCCGCGTTTAATCGTACCTCTTAAACCCGTATCGTGACCTACAAAAAAATTATTACGAAATAAAAAAACGATTCAAAAAAAAAAAAAAATCTTCGACATTCCTCCGCAATTTCAATTATCAATTCTCCTGGAGGACGAGAAATTAAATCGAAATCCCCGATCGGAAAGTTTGAAGAAGAGCCGTCGCAAAATCCAGCTCGCGAAGTCGAGGCAAACAGTGATGAAGTTCGGTCGTCCTCGATAAGTTTCGTTTTCAATAAAGCCAGAGGGTCGGATTTACCTTCCATGGGAGCCGGCTCGCATTATTAATACGCAGGTAAAACAGGTAAAACGATCCTTTCCTTTCGATCTTTTCCCTCGTACGAAACGAAACTTTTTCGATCAAGAGATTCCTAATGTCCTGATTAATTCAGATCCGTGATGTTCGAACGTTAACGCCGTTAGCGTTCACCATTGTAAATTTTCGCGGTAGACGCGAATTGGGAATTCTGAAAATTTTATCGTAGAATAGAATTGATGGGGGGTTAGGAACTCGAAAATGTTAGAGACGGTAGGAATTGAAAATTTTGCGATAGAAGATGACCGATATTGGAAATGCAGAGCGTTAGAGAAATTTTACGATCCAATTGGATGGAAATTGGAAATTTTATGATAGAAATTCTGTGGAATTGAAAGTTGGAGACGTTGGAATTTTTATGGTAGAATTTGTGATTGCGCAAAGGAAGAATGATGAAAAAAAAATATCGGATTCCGCGATACACTTTAAAATTTCAAATATTTTCACGATAATTGAATAACGGGAATACCGGAGGAATTGGAAGATTCCATATTATCTCCATATTATTAAATTTTTCACAATGTATAATTTCTGTTGATTGTAAAAGCAATCTAATTACGTTGCAAAAAAAAAGATTTTCTCTGCCGTAATGCGTGTAAGATAGGATAAAGCTCGCGTGTACGATTTTCCAGCTTTATCATAAACCTGGAACACGATGGAGTTACGAGTACTTGAAAATATAGTTGAGTGATCCACTTTATGCCGCGTGTCACGTAAACGAAATATATACGACTCTTTCAACGGTTATACTATACATCATCACCGTTACAGTAAACCCCACGAATTCACGACAGGTGTTCTTGTTTTAAATTCACTTACGTCATTCGTGCGCACCCTGTCCCTCGATACGCCTAACTCCTCGTTTCATGTTTAGGCAAACAAACTCAATTACCTGAAACAACAGGAATAACAATTATTAATTAGTAAAGTAAACAATTCAACCGTTCCACTCTCTATCCCGATTAATATTAGAACACGCGTAATATCGCGATGCTAAAATATTTGCTACATCTCTCGTTACGAAAAAAAGAAAGAAAAAAAAAACGACAAGAGAGAGAAATATTTTTTGAAATTATAAAATTTTTCTCGGGGACGGGGTGGTGGGAAGATCGACGGGGGAACGACAGAAATTTCCAGATTAAGGGCCACGTTGCAAGGCCACCTAACGAGTGGTTTCATTCCCTCCCTCTGCTTGGCAAAAAGTTTCGAGGCGGTCAATCGTTCGTAGAAGTTAGGCGAGAATAATTAAAAGATTCAACAGGGCGCGGGGACGTGGAAAAGTACGGTACGGAGCAACTTCGGGATGTTTGTTAAATATTCATAAGCTTTTTTCTCCGGTTGACGTTTCAACATCGCCAACGACTTGCCGCTTTTTGCAATTGAAACTTTATCACCCTTGCGAGCCACCCTCCCGAGATCCTCGTAAAAATATCGCGAACCGCAATAATTCTCTTTCGCGAATTTACAAGCTACCATCTATCGCGTGAGATCTCTCTCTTTTTCCCCCCCACCATTCCGCGGTAACTTTCCTATTGTTCTTTCCGTTCCGATACCATCTTTCATTTCCCCCTCCCCCGTTTCTTCTCCATTCCTCGCCGTTCGTTCCATCGATTATTCGTTAAATTTTAATTTTCAGATCCGTTCCAAAGAATTATTTCGCACTTTATTGTTATTACCATCTTTATTATTATCAGTTAAAACTTTATCAACTCAAACCGTTTCATTCACGAACATTTATTTATAATTTCGAAATATCACCGTTCCTAAAGCGGACGCTTCATAATCGACCCGTAATCTCTCACACGAGGGAGAAGCAAGCGCTCGAAATCGAAATAATGCTCCGTAATACTCGAAACCATATATCGGGACTAGGTTATATTTCAGGGGATCGTGTTCGATTCAACCCTCGCATCGATCGATATCGAGTTATCGTGATTCACGATAACGATTTCCACCGTGTCGCTCCGTTTGCGCGTAGAAAATACGAGACACGAGGAGGCTAAAGCCTCCTTTGCCGGCTGTGAAAATTGACGTCAACCCAGTTATCAACCGTGTTAAACTACGTAAATTCCACATAAACTTAATGCCGTATACCCCAGACACCGTTCTCTCTCTCTCTCTCTCTCTCCTCTCTCTTTCGGTGGACTGTAAGCTAGGAAAGGGTATGTAGAAGCACGCGTGTATCCCCATACGGCACAATCGGAGCGAACAGGGCGGATAATCGGTTAACTTCTCGTGGGAAATTGTGGAGAGGCGAGGCGCATCGCGCGGGAATGGCAGAAAACCTCGTTTGTAAACGTTGTAGACGTTGGTCTCGAGTATTTGGGGAGTAAATAATGGAGCGGGAGGGGAAGTTTTTGGTTATATTCGAGGGATATGAATTTTAATCTGTCGCTCTCTCGCGCTTTCCCTCGTTCAATCGTGACAATTATATAGGCGATCATTGATCCAGTAACGCGTTAATGGATCGCATTATCGCCGCTGAGATTATATTGTCTTTCCCCGGGTAAATTGGTCGGATTTTCACGTGGCCAACATATGGAAATATATATACAGATATGCACACTCGCCTCCCGGGGGAAATTTTCACCGCTGTCGTTGTAA
This sequence comes from Apis cerana, assembly GCF_029169275.1. NCBI lineage: Eukaryota > Metazoa > Arthropoda > Insecta > Hymenoptera > Apidae > Apis > Apis cerana. Next base: position 9,162,909 of record NC_083863.1, read on the forward strand.
ACTCTAACGTAACGTCCCTTTCGGTCAAAGTTCGGTCAAAAATTAACATTCTCCGGCTGGAATCAAGCGGAGGGAGAGAACGAACTTTCGAAGGAAGAGAACGAGAGAAAATAGTAGCGCGGGCGAACGAATTAACGATCGAACTGATGGTGCGCCGATACGCCGGGAAGCACGAAACCGACCCACGTTTAACGACCCACGATCTCGACGTTTACTACGGCTTAATTAACGTCACCTCGGTGCTTGCAATTGGAATGGAAGCGAATGGCAAGGGTGGGCGAAAATGGCGAAAACGGCAGCGTGTAAGTTTTCACCCCGAGTCCCCGAGGACCGATGCCTCTCCTTCCGAAACGTGACGACGATTCAGGGATCCGGTAGCCGACCATGCGTAAGCTGCACGGCCGGGTAATCCAATAAAGCAACGCTTCCGCTCCATTATTCTCCGTGTTCCACCTTGCACCTCGCCGAGGAAATCGTTCACCTATCTATCCAATCGTTGTAAATCGGACCTGCGCCAGTCCCTCGACGGGCCTCGCACCTTATCGTCCACCAACGATCATTCCGTGCAACACGAGCGCGTGATTAATTCATGGATGAACGAGAGAGATCTTACGCGGGATTAAAAAATATCGTTTTGGCCAAATTACGCCTGTTAAATTGAATTTTAACAGTATAACGGCAGGGAAATTTCCGAGTTTTTATTCGAATCGTGTTCATCTTACGGGAAGAGGGGGGTTACGAAAATTCTGTAAGATCGTCGATATCAGGCGGACAGTAGCTTCTTTAAGCATCGTTAACAGGGTACGCAAGGACCCAAGATTCAAGTTATAACTTCGCCATTATCCGACTTGCCAACTTTCAGCCGTTCCTCTCCTCTTTGTCTCCTTTCCCCTCTTCTTTTATTTTCCAAGTATCTGTATTCCGACAGTTTTTCATATTTCTCTACCTCTTTTCTTACCCTCTCTCTTTCTCTCTCTCTCTCTCCATTCGAGACTACGCGTACTCGTTCATTGAAATATTTTCTTCTTCTTCTTTTTAGCGTTTTTTTTTTTCATTTTCTTAGGTTGTCCGATCTATTCATTCCTTCGCCTACCAAGAAGTCCGTCGGTTGGACTTCTTGGTCCTCGTGCACTTCACTTTGTCTGTTCTAACTTTTCGTTTGCTTTCGTCGGTGTTTCCAGCAACCGCGAACACAGGGATGTAACAATGCGGGGGTGGGCTGGGGGATAAATATTGGTTGAAAGAGGGAGAGGCAGGAAACGAGGGTGAACCTGCTTCGGGGCTTGTTTGGACTGTGCGTGAGAGAAGAACGATATGACAGATTGCTTTCGATGGGCGCGCGATGTTTAACCAGGATTCCAACAGCCAGGAAAGCTCCGAGTAGAAGATAAACGTTGAAAGCAACGGGGAATCGATCAATTTTCTACGTGTAATAATATTGTGCTTTAACTTGATACGCCTCGAACTTGTTATTCTAATCCTTGTTGATCTATTATTATCGGTGAAAATGCGCGAAAAGTGATCGCGTTGTCTAAACGTCTAATTCCGTCGTTTAATCGACCGTGTTACCAATTATTCAAAATGTATTTTAAATGAATTTTTGTTTCTCAAATGCGAAGAATAGGATTAAAAAAAAAAACCAAGAAATTCAAAACGGCTGTGCCAAAAATTCTAATTCCACTTATTTACATTTTTTTCGGAATAAAATTTCGCATTGTTCGCAAACTTTCGTTTCCATTTCCGAATCCACGTACGACTCGAGGCCACGTGCATTCCCAATAAGAATCTTCACAAACTTTGGGGAAGGATTGAAGAAGGCGGGATTCTTGGAAAGTTCCGCGAGGAGGAAGAAATTCGCGCGACAGGCCGTATAACATCGCGGTTAATTGAACCGAAGAGGCGAGAGCGAGAGAGAGAGAGAGAGAGATCTCGATAAGGATGAAGTCGCAAAACAGTGGCGCGAAGTGGTGGGAAATGGGCGATAAGCGGGACGTTCCTCGTGGCTTCGTTATCGGCCGAGACGTCAACGAAACTTGGCCTTATCGCGAGAGATTCGCGGACCCCTTTTTCGTGGGAGGGGAAGGGAACTCGTTACCAGCGAGGCCTGGGGGGTGATCTCCACTCGGGAGCGACTCTTCGAGAAGAAGTGGAAAACGTTGGACGCTCGTTTGAGAAAGATGAGATCTCGTAGAAATAGTGGGGAAGAATTAAGTGGATTTGAAACGAGGCCGAATGGTGGCCGGATGTGGTGGACCGAGAAAGTTTTGCGGGCTGCTATCCTGAAAACTGCAGATCCTCACTTATCCCTAATGAATTAGTACGAAGTGCCTTCGATATTGACGATAATTCAATCGACGTCGATATTCGATATTCGAATATGTCGGAGGAACGATTGAAATTTTCCTTTTTTTACAATTTAAATTATAATACGAATAAGCGTATACACGTTCGAACTGTATAATAATTGGTCAACCTTTCGCGAGAACTCGATAAATTTCGAATATCCCGATACACAATTTCAATTCCTACGGAATTAAATTAAACGGTAGTAGGGAGACAATAACGGGAGAGGCGTGGAACGAGAACAACTTATTCATTAACGGCCCCCTTTTTCTTGCAATTACAATCAACGCGAGGAAACTCGGCCGGGACAATTATCGTTTTATCGCCGAATTAATTCCTTCGCTTCGAATTAACCCTCCCCCTCCTGGCTACCAATTTCGACCCGTGCAAAATGCAGGGAGTAAGAACGAATTTTCGTTCGAAATCCCTGTCGAAAATGGATTTACAATTTTTATTTCTATTCTTCCTTCTCTTCCTTCCCTCTCTTCCGTTTCAAAAAAATAAAAAAATCGATCGCAAAACGACGAAACTTTCTCTCGCGAACGATTCAAAAATTAAATAATACCCTTTCGAGCGGACTGAAGCGGGAATTAAAAAGAATTCCTACGAGGCTCTCAATTTGTCGTGGAAATGGTGGAAACGGTTTGGGGGGAGAGGCGAGGTGAGACGAGGCGAGGGAGAGGAAAAGCTTCTTCTCGGGGGAACGCAGCTCCGTTTTATTATTAATTTCCACCAGGCAACAGATCTCACGGGAACGCGGTTAAGGCAGGAAAGGTGATCATCGAATTAAACCGGATTTTATCGCGCACGCGAAATTCCTTTGAATTCCCCGCAATCCTGAACATCCCCCGTTCAGGAGTTGCCACGGCGAACGAAAATTTGCACGGGGAGTAAAAACTAATTAACAATTTGATTCAATGTAAACGAATTCTTGTCGGAAAGAGAAGATCCGACCCTCTTCTCAAAGAGGATTTCTTTTTTTTCTTTTTTTTATCCCTCAACGTTACGCATTACGCGAGATAGCGCGTGTTTGATTGCACGAAATAAAGGCGGAATTTTTGCGAGGCAATCGAAATAATCGAAGGGGAATCTCGTCGGGGAATTAATTAGCTCCAGGAAATCTTCCTCCAGATTTTTTTTTTCACGCAACTTTTGTAAATCTTTTCTCGTGATGAAGAGAAAAAGAGGAGGTGAATGGTAAAAATATGAATGTTGAAGCTTATTCACGGAGCAGCAAGAGGAAACATGGAAGGTGTGCGAATAATTTGTTTGAAAGGGATCTGTGAATATACGTTTTTATTCGAGGGGCCGATTACAATCGAAATTATTCCTTTTTCCCTCTTTTTTCTTTTTCAGAATAGACGAACTACGCGTTTCATCCTAAAAATTCATCGGCGAGAAAAGGTGAAAACCGGCGAGAAGAAAAGAGGAGGGAAGGGACACGAAGGGAGACGGAGAGAAGAGGAAGCAAAATCCGTCAAAGGACGAAGCGTTATTATCCCTTTAAATCGTGATCGCATACGCGTTCACTCGGCGTGTTATTATGCACCGGGCCGATGTTTAGGAGACGTGGAATGGAAACACGCAGGGCGACAACTACCCCCTCGACTACTACCCCTTTTCTCTCCCTGTTCTTGGACCGTGGATAACGAGTCGGATGTCGCGGAAACGAACGCCACGAATAAAATTTCACACTGACATAGTTGCAAGCGCGAGCAGACGAATAAAGTCCCTCCCTCCTCCCCCTGCGACGATCGCATTAATCTCGCGATTCGCGCCGCGTGTGACGCGCGTGGCCACGCACGGGGCGAGGTATCGATGAAAGCAAAAGGGCCCGAGTGAATGAAATTCGCTTCTTTTCATCGGTTAAAAAAAGATACCGATAGAGAACCGCGCGGAAATACCTCGATGAATGCCATCCTCCCCCTCTCTCCACGCGTTTTCGTCGGGCTCGCGAAAGCGACATCCCACCATCCACGTTTCCTTGATTATACTTTGCCCCGTCATTAGTACGAAAATAATTTTTTTTTCCTCTCTTTCTTTCTCCCTTTCCTTTCTCCCCTCCTTTCATTCTTTCCTCTTCTCTTTTCCTTTTAATTACATTATGCGCGTAAAGTGGATGGGGCGGAGTGTTTCCTGCGAGCTACGGGGAATGGGATAGAAGAGCGGTGAGAGATTTTTGAGATTTGAAGTGAGTCATTTCGCGTTTTATCCTTTTTCGAGTGGTCACTTTTCTCTCTCTCTCTCTCTTTTCTAGGGGGAAAGAGAAAACATTGACGGAGAGGTTTCAAGTAAAAATTTTGTGTGTAATTTGCGCGAGCGTTATATCGCTAAGCGTAGATTTTACTTCAGAATTTTTTAGCGATAACGATTTTTAAAAATATTCCCTCCGCTTTTTCCTTTTTTTCTTTTTGTTTTTTTCAAAGGGCGTTTGATCAATTTTCGGGGGAAAAAATGAATTGGTATTGAAATTGAAGCAACACTTCAATAATTCGTATATTTCATCCTCTAGATATCTTTTTTTTTTTTTAAACACGAATGTTTTCGAAAATATTCCTTTTAATGTATACACCTATAAAAATTTTTATCCGATTCTACGTTTTGTGCAATCCTTGTGCGGTCACAAGTGAAAAATCAATATCGAAATTGAAAGCAATCATTTTATATATATATATTTCGTAACCTAGAATTTATCTTTGATTTGTTTTTTTTTAATCCTACATTTTTTTAAAAATATCTTTTCTCTATATTTATAAAAATCTACTTTTTTTTAAATATTTTTCAATAAAATCTATATACGATTAAATATCACACGATCATTTTTTTTAGAAATAATAAAAAGAAGAAATTGACATCGTAATTGAAATCAGAGGAGCGCAAATTGTAGATTTGATTACTTTCCTTTTAATAAATATTTAATAAATATATTTCAAAAAAAAAAAGTTCCTTTTTCGTATCAATAAAATCTATGTATATGACTTTATTATTATTTTTTTTTTTTTTGTAAATAGTTACTTTTCGAAAAAAACAAATAACGAAGTAGAGGGCAATAACGACGCAACAATTCATTTTATCCTGAAAAGCGTAAACTTTTTACGTTTCGTTTTTCGTCTTTTTCAATTGTACGAAATATTTCAAAAAAAGCGAATGAAAAAAGAAAAAAAAAAAACAGACTTCGTTTTCGAGAAAAATTAAAAATAATTACTGGACGATCCAACGGATTTTCCCGCGTCACGCGTTAAACTGGCGGCCGGTTCATCGACTATGACTCACCGTGGACGTGGATTCGTGCAGCAAAAACGATGCGTACGGTATCGTGAAACGAGATAACGTACGACGAAATACGGATTGGCGGATGCAACGATGCCGTCGGTCCACATAATTTATTAATTACGTTGAAACCCGGGACAAATTTGCCCGGGCGAAATTAGCGCTAGTCAAATTCGAGATACGGACAAACGTACGTAGGAGAGAATGAGGACGCAGCTAGGTCAAACAACGTTGAGTATGATTGAACGCATGACTCGAATGTTAACTGAAATTTAGCAGGTGGGGAGACGGCGATGAAACGAAATCGTCATTCTAATGCAAAACCATTGCCATTTATTTTTTTAAATCTGCCCGCCAAACGGTTACCATTTATATGTACCGTTTCTCTTCGGCAACCATTTGATCGGCGTTTTGTCCAATTGAAATTTATGCGTACACGTAAAGCGAAAGGTGAAAATTCTGTGGTAACCAGATTGTACGATGTTAAATGTAATTATTAACTTTGAATAAATTTGAATTACTTCGATATGTAGGTAATAGATTTCGTCGATTTTCGGGATTGGAAATTTATCGAGTCCTGTTTCAACGGGGTGTAAATTTTGATTTAAGTATAAAATTACGAGTTTTAGTATTGAATTCTGTGACGAGAGAATATTTATATTAATCACTTCGGTCCGCTTCTACGGTAAAATTCGATTAAAATTCGTATGAATAATAATTTGAAAAATAAACTTTTGACAAATACACGTATTATGAAATATAATGTACTATATTAGGAATATGTTATATATATATATTCATGTAAAGAGATTCATGGACGAGAATAAATAAATATATATTTGAAAATAAATTTTATAACATTAATATACCAATGAAATAAGAGAGGAAATATTGATAATATTTAATATTTACGTTCAGTGATATTAGTTTTAATTTCATCATCCCCTTTTCGGTCAAGTCGTTTGCTTTGCCGTTTCATTTAAACGAAATCGAAGCTTGCTTTCAAACGCTTGGGTCATCTTAAAAATTTCCTCCGATTATTTCAGAATCATTTGCTTTCAAACAGCATAACTCCCCTCTGCTCTCTCTCTCACGATGCGAAATTATTAATTAGCAGGAAACAGATACGAAATTATTAATTGACATTTTAACAGGTTTCTCAAAATTATGAAATAAAACCTCACAAATTGATCAATTGACGAAGCAAATGAATTAAAAACTGATGCTACGGTTCCATCGTGAAACCATCGATATGATAATTATCAGAAATACCAAAATGATTGATACGAATCAGGGTATCAAATTGGAACCAACGAGGAATGGATAAAATCGAATCAATTCAAAAAAAAAAATTGCAATAACAACGATAACAACCCGTATCTTCTTCCATGATGATTCGATTCGTCGTATCTACGATCAGTAAACAATAAAGAAAAAAAAAACGATCGACCAGATTGATTTCATTTAATATTTTTAACTCATCCCTTATCAAATCTCTGCATATGATCCCCGCAATTAAATTACGGAAAGAGGGAAACGAAACGAGACGACGAACGAGAAGAAAAATACCGTATAGGAAAAAAAGAAAAAAGAAAAAAGAAGAAAGAAAGAGAAGAAGGGAGGAGGAGGAGGGGATGGGATCGTGATTTGTTTACGGGTGAAAAAACCGCGACGCGGCGACGACGAGAAGGAGAAGAATAAAAGCACGGTCGAAAACACACGGGGTGAGGGGGAGGAGGAACACCGAATTTTTCCCGCGGAAAGTGCAGATTTCAAGGCTGGCCTGGAATGAATCCCGACAATGGCGTTCGAACGAATCGTTGGTGCGCGCCTCCTCCCTGGAATTTTTCAAAACTCCCGATGAATACCGAGCCAGAATCGCGTAAAAACAGTTGGTTTCCCCGTGAAAGAACCGTTGCCAGGGCGGACCATCGATCGATCCTTCGCAAATTTTCTCGCGTGCCTCGATCGCGGCCTCGAAGCTACGACAAAAAAAGAAAAGAAAAGAAAAGGAAAGAGATCACAACGAATAATTATAATCGCGTTATTTTTACCACTACGATCTTTTGACATTTTCAGAGTTTCGGCAAGATGTGGTTTACTACTAAAAATTGCATGCTTTGGAACGTACGGAAAGAAAATTCTATATATATATATCGTAAGAACTCTGGAGACTCTCTATTTTCGCCATTGTGTCCAAGGGATGTCCAAGTTTGTACGATTTCTTCCGTGGGATGGCGCATAACTGTATTTTTACGTGAATCAAGGCTCGTAATGCGATGGAATCGTGAAGGAATCCATCCGATTTGGTCCGAGAGTGGAAAATGGAAATTGGATTCGAAGGTGCGTTTGATTATTGGAAATCCTGTTTAAGGGATTGCGTCGGTCGAAAAATAGGGGCGATGTGTGGAGAGAGAGAGAGAGAGAGAAAGATTTTAAATAAAATTATATAAACGAAGAATTAAAACGGTAAAATGGTAAATGAGTCAGAAAATTTGAGAACCACCGGCTGGTTACAAGTTCGATTAAATCGTATCTGGAATAATTTATTATTGAACGCGGCAATACGATTGAAATATCCGCGACAATAGAGGGCGATCGATTGCGCCCACTTGCACAAAAGACAGTTAATTTAACAAAACGATAGGAGGATGCCAAATTTCAAATTTTCGACACAGGGGATCCCAACTCTGTTTTGCGCTCCTATTCTCTTTAAATTTTAACAAACTTCCGTGGAATAAGTTGGATTGTTAATAAAGAATGATCGAGGTATGTAATTACAGTATAAATGGAGTTTACAAAAATAATTAATGTCGGTGACCACGGTATACCACGGTTATAAAATACGGTAAACAGAATTGATTCTATAGTGAGAAATGTTTTTGAGTGAATTATTTGCTCAATGATAAAGTGTTTTTTCTTATTAAACTTATCAAATTTTTGTTATTTCGAGATACGATCAAGAATTCTGTCTCTTAATATTTATGTATTTTTTCTATCTATTTGTTCGACTCATGAAAAATTCAATGTTAATTTTATAAATTTTTCAAAACTATTTTTATCGGATAATTATTATGTATCTAATGATTCATGATTCAATTATGTGATGGAATATATTACAGATTTAATGACAATAGACGCGACAAGAAAATGATTATTTGATGGCGGAAAATATTTTAATCTTTTAATGTACTTAGTTATCAAGGGATTGTATCGTGTAAAATTCATCTATCAAGTGAATAAATTAAATTCAAAAATTTAATTTATCTCTACGAAAATTGCAGAAATCTATAACTCATGTGAAATGTATAAGTTTAATATAACTGATCAAGGATAATCCATGTTTCATTGGATTACCTTATCCCTTACTTTATCCTTCTCAATATTAATTAATACGTTATAAAGCCTCGACACGCTTCACTCACTGTTCACCATGGAATTACAACTGTTGGGCCAAGTTCCTTCGAAACTTCCTCGATTCGATACATCTTCTCTGCATTTACATGCTATATGTGAATACAAAGTACACTATATAAAGATACCAATTGTTCCTTTTATCGATGAAAATTACGTAAATCGATAAATATAATTTATATATTCAAAACTGTTACCTTTAAAACCGCAAATTAAAAAAAAAAAAGAAAAAAATATATATCGACATTACACATTTCATCCTGGTACACGTAAAAAAATCGTTGATTCACTTGATGCACCTTCTTCGACACCAATCGCAGAGATTTATTCGCAGAAGGGACCACCATAACCATAAAGTTTTAGCTTTTCCACGCGTGGTACCCCAATCTGCTTTTTTTATATTTCTTCTTTTTTTTTTTTTTTTTTTTATTTTACAGTTGTATACGCGCCTTTGCATAGCCGGGATCGTTATGTACGGTGCGCGTTAACGCCAGCCGACCTCTCTTGAAAAACGATGGAGGTTTATTGCGGGGTGGCGCGGATTGAAATTGGGGAAACTGCGGGTCGTAGAGCGGCTGGCCGTCTACCGATACAGATTCATCAGCTGTCGTCGCGTAAATAGCAGGAAAACCACCGATACCGATATAGGCGTCCGTATTCAGAGATGAGGGCGTTGATCGCGAGAAAATTGTGAAACGTATGAAGGAATTGATTTTTGGATGATGGATAACATGAAATGAATTGTATTAAACAGAATAAATGCTATGCGAGCATCATATTCGGAAGAAAAAAAAAGCGTTGACTTGCACTACTTGGAAAGATACGAAATAAATAATTTTTATTATCGCCCATGTCGTGACGACATTAGTTTTTAATATTTCAATAAACGCGTAATCCGCAACTATTCGTCGCTTTACACTTTTGATCCAATATTCTTCCATTCAACGCTAACAAATTTCCACGTGTAACGAAGAGTCGAGGTTCGATAGTTTAGAACTGCGAATTTGCTTCAAAATGTCTCGTTTCGACGTAGAATCTTTTGTAGGAACGATCGTTTGTTTAGCTGCGTTAGATTGTGAGGATTGAGTTGAATGACTTTTGTGTTAGGAGGAAGTTTGTAAGCTACAATGGATTAACACCGTAGGTTTTTTCGTAAGTGATATTTTAGCGTGAAAATAAAATAAAAAAATAACTGCCGAGTGAGATAAAATTTAGAAATTTTTATTTTCATATTTAAACGTGCAAAAAGTATACAGAAAATAAAATTGAACATTAATCCGTAATTTTTAACATAGGATCATTCGTGTATTTTTAATTATATTTATATTTCTATTATAAAATACATTTAGCCGATAAGTTAGGTCACGATTAAAAAATTTTGATCAACGCCATCTCGCGTTTGGATCACCGAAGCTCCGACTTGTTAATAGCATAACATAATATGCAAGGAGGTATGCGAACTCAAAGACAAGGAAAGCAATATTGTGCGAGAAGGATAGAAAACATTTTCCAATACATTGAAGATACCATATAGAAATTTCGTTAATTATTTTTACATTTAATCGTTTTTACACAATTTTTTTTGGCACTTTCAGGATCATATGTTAAAATTGGAACTTCAGACAAGCTTCTTGTATAAATTTTAATGTTATATTTCTTTTCATTAATGATTTATTAACGATTGTGATATATATTATCATGATATTAGAATTAGACAAGTTTCACTTTTATATTATAGTCAATTATAACTTGAAATCTATACCTGTTCACTAATTGTGATAAATTAAATACATCATATTAAAAATTAATTAATTATTCATTTTCTAGTTGAAATTTTGGAATTTCTTCACATCTTGAAACTACAACTTCAAGCAATTTTCATATCAATTTAAACCTGAAATTTATTTCCATTAATTATTTATTAACAATTAAAGTAGTTCATAAAAATTATTATATTTGCAATACAAGATATGCAATTGAAGATATCATATTGAAATTTTAATTACCAATTTTTTAGATTTTTACATTTTCTTGCATATATATCTTGAAATTAGAGTATCAGGTAAGTTTTTTTTATACCAGTTTTACTTAATTTTATTACAAATTCATTTCAATCATTTATTTATTAACAATTAAATTATTATATATCATTGATATCCACTATTCAGATCATAAAGTGATTCATTTTATATTTTATATTTGAATCCTTTAGAATTAAGAAAATTATTGAAAAAAACATTTAATATCATAAAGAAATGACCTATAAAAAAAGTAAAAAAAAGATAAATATATAAAAATTTTTTTTCTTTTAATATTAGAAAAATTTTGCATGCCATTTGTACTTGTATTATATTCACTTGATACAAATCAATAAGATTTAATCAGAATTCATAAATTTTACTCAAAATTTCAAGAAAATTTTGTGTACAATCTACCTCTTTTAAGATTATGTTCTTCTATAATCCACAAGAATATAAAATCCAAAAGTTAAAAACAAAGATAGATATAAATAAATCTTCTTTTATTCATCTTTTATTCTTCTTGTTTTATTCATGAAACCAAATTGATATCTGCAAAAATTTATTATTAAAATAATACTTTCACATATTAAAATAAAATTTTTTTGTCTTATGTTTTCTATATAATAATAAAATAATGAAAGTTATATTATAACAGCATTATAAAAATACAAAATATATGAATAATCGTTGCAATTTTTACTTACATGTATTCAATTAAAAGCTTTGATGATATACATAAGTTACTTCATACTACTATTATTCTTTTTAATTCTTATATATCAATATTCTTTCTTCACTTATTTCTTATATTTTCACAGCAAAGCGTAAATTCAAATGAAAAAAACTTAACAATAAATAAATAATTATTATAAAAATATATATCATTTACTTATAATAAATTATATTATAACAAATTGTATATTATATTATATTATATTAATATTATATTCTTAACCTAAATTAACAAAATTTTATATAATTATAATATATTTACTTACATATGTAATATATTTCTTCAATATATCTATTTCTCACAAAATATTTTCTCTTTTTTATTTTTTTTCTACGTCATACAATATTCTTTAAATATTATTAATTTTTTAATTATAATTTATTTTTACGTACTACATCTTTTCTTTTCAAACCTCTAAATATGTAAATTTTATCGATAAGTTAGATAATGATAAAAAAATTTTAATCAACGCCATCTCGCGTTTGGATCACCGAAGCTCCGACTTGTTAATAGCATAACATAATATGCAAGGAGGTATGCGAACTCAAAGACAAGGAAAGCAATATTGTGTGAGAAGGATAGAAAACATCTCCCACCATTTTGTGCAAAATTCGTTAATTATTCATATTTTACATATTTTTTCTTGACTTTTAAGATCGCATTTTAAAATTAAAACTTTAGACAAGTTTCTCGTATCAATTTTAATATAAATTTCTTTTTAGTTAATTAATTATTAACAATTAATATATTACGCGTTCGATATATTAATGACGCCATATTCAAAATTCATTAATTATTCTTTTTCTACGCAAAATTTTCACACTTTTAAGATCACATCTTAAAGCTAGAATTTCAGACAAATTTCTTGTATCAATTTTAACATAAATTTATTCTTAGTTAATTAATTATTATTAATTATTGCGTCATGCGTTCGATATAACAATGTCAATATCTGATACTTATACATATATATATATCAATTGTTAATAATTTATTAACTAAGAATAAATTTATGTTAAAATTGATACGAGAAAGTTGTCTGAAGTTCTAGCTTTAAGATGTGATCTTGAAAGTGTGAAAATTTTGCGTAGAAAAAGAATAATTAATAAATTTTTAATATGGCGTCGTTAATGTATCGAACGCACGATATATTAATCATTAATAATTAATTAACTAAAACGAAATTCATATTAAAATTGATAGGAGAAATTTACCTAAGGTTCTAATTTTAAGATACAATCTTAAAAGTCAGGAAAAAGTATGTAGAAAATGAATAATTAGCGAATTTTGCATTTACAAAATGGTGGGAGATGCTTTCTGTCCTTCTCGCAGAATATTGCTTTCTTTGTCTTTGAGTTCGCATACCTCCTTGCATATTATGTTATACTATTAACAAGTCGGAGCTTCGGTGATCCAAACGCGAGATGGCGTTGATTAAAATTTTTCGATCGTCATCTAACTTATCGATAAAATTTATATATTTAGAGGTTTGTCGAATTAATATAAGAAGAATAATACGTTATAATACGTAATAATACGTTATAATAAATTATAATTAAAAAATTAATAATATTTGAGGGAGATTATATGACGTAGAAAAAGAATAAGAAGGAGAAAATATTCTGTGAGAAATAGATATATTTGAGAAATATATTACATATGTAAGTAAATATATCATAATCATAAAATTTTGTTAGTTTAGGTTATGAATGTAATATTACAATTTTTAACTATATACAAATCATATACAATTTTTTAATGTTTATTTATTTATTGTTATTTTAAAATTATGGTTTCTGTTGTGAAATGAGATATTATAGGAACTAAAAATAGTGGAATGAAATAATTTATTCTTTAGAGTACCATCAATAATTGAAATAGAATACGTGTAAATAAAAATTGAAGAAGTTGTTTTATATTTTGAATATAATGCAAATTGTAAAGGTATGTACTTTAAATGTAATTTAATTGTAATTTAATTGTTTCAATATTATGTAAAAATAAAAATTAGAAGAAAAATGATATTTGAAAACATGAAAACATTATTTTAATATTTAATATTTACAGGTATCATTTATAGTGCGTGATACATGGATAGAATTAAAACAGGAAGAATATAATGACTTTTTTTTATATTTATCATGTTTTATATTTAATTTCTGGGTTTTATATATATATACAAAATTATAAGAAAATATAATTTTAAAAGAAATAAAATTTTTTTAAAATTTTGGATAAAATTTATGGATATGAATAAAAAATTCGATCAAATCTTACAGATGCATATCAAGAGAATATTATTCATAAAAAGATGGTAAAATTTTTCTCATAATAGAAAAGTTTTTTTTATCAATTTTTATATGATTACTTAATAGTTATTTTTTTCTTATTTATGTTATATAGAACTGTTATTTTTTGTGGTATTGAATGTTTTTAACGATTAATAATTTCTTAATTCTTCTAAAAAATTTTAAAATATTTAGGATAAAACAAATAATTTTATAAAATATATAATTTGAGTCTGATGAATGAACTTTATCAAATATGTTAATTATTATTATTATCATGAAATTAATCAGATAAATAAAAAATGTAAATACAATATCTCAAGTGAAAATGTCTCATATTGCAAATACATTAGATATAACAAATGCATTAAACACATTATGGCAAGTAAGTTGATGTATCTCTATTATAATTACAGCAGATAAATTAAAAATTTATTAAATATGTTAAATGAATTGATTACTATAACTAAAAACAATTATTAAATATATTAGTCATAGGAGATACATTCTGATATACATAATTATATTTAATACATCATCATAAATTTAATATATCAAATATAATTTAAAATTCATGAAATGTATTAAATGTATTAGAATATATTATAATATAATGATATAAATAATATATATGCATTATAATTTGTAATTTCTTTTTCAGAAATAAAGGAGATATTGAAATAAAGATATTTTGATGGCATTAATGACATCAAAAGCAATAACACGACAGCAATTCTATTTTATAAAAATATTTTTAAAATAGAAGAGTGGAAAATATATTTGCACATATTTGCAGTGCATAACTTTTCAAGAAGATTATTTCATGTTATAATTTTGCCACAAATTCACCAACTTTATTGTCAAACCTCGTAGTACATATTGTCGCTCACATCACCGATACGGATTCATCAAGCACCGTCGCGCAAATGATCCGAAAACCGCGGATACCTCGGTGTATCGTGTATCCGAGCACTCGCCATCGAGTTTTCCGCTTCATCCGATTCAGCACGCGATAGGTAGCGGTTGGCGTGTAGACTGCATCGTGCTGCGCCACTGATATTCCCATGAGTGTGTACATGCACCCTTTCAGTCTTTGCTTGTCCCTTTCTCTCTACTAGCTATATATCGCTTTTTCGCAACTTCGTGTATCTCTGTAGAAGCTAAATCAAATCGTTTGAAACGTTTGACTGGAATTAGTCGCTTCTAAATTTAAAATTTAGGTGAATTTCCAGCTTCTGTCACAGGACGCTTTGAAACTCGATATTGTATCAAACGATTATTTTAGTCTTGCCTCTTTTAAAAAAGTTTAGAATACAGAAATCTTTTTATCAATTAAAAGATTTTATTCTTAAATATCTTTAGTGATATCCTATAACATCAATTTTGTTCACTTTTATTTAATTTTGATACAATTTTTTAAATCAATCAAAATTTTTAAATCATATAATAGAATAATATGAAAAAATACATTGTTAGAATATTTAAGCTGCATCATGGACGAACGATTTTTACAAGCGTTTCAATCAATTTGACCAACAGACCATCACGAGATTTTGTTTAATCTATCCTTTGTTTCCTATTTACTCTTTCATCGATAAATTTACGTTTTTTCTTTTATTTTTATTTTTTTTTTTATCCGGTCAAGCAATAACGAATAGCGCGTATAACGTTTTTCCTCGTTCAACGTATCGGTTAAATTTGACAAGAATGAAATTTCGAAGAGTGTGTTGGAGAAATATACGGATTTGGTTTGAAACTTGTTGGAATAATGGAGTTTCCGTTACATAGGAATAACGCGGATAGGAAGGCGAATCCTCTGGGTGAAATAAAACATTTTTTCCCCCTCTGCTATTCTCCATTCTCCATCGAACGTTTTTAGTCATTAAACGTACACGCGCTCTCCGCAAACTCTAATTTCTCAGTGACGAAATCGAATTAATCCTCGCGGAACGGTGGTGAATTAAAAATTGATCGTATCCGCTTCTACTTCGCTCCATCGAATCAAAATGAATAGCGGATGTATCGCGTCAAAACGAGAAAAATTGTTTCATGGTAATCATTAATATTGGAATAATCGATTCGCGTCTTTTATGGAATATAATTTTTCAAATATTTGAAAATATATATAAACGTCAATATTTATTCAATATCGTTACACGAGACAAAAATTAAATGATTTTAATTAGTTTCGTTCAGTTCGTGTGCTGTATAATTTTTACAGATGATATTTTTTCATGCGAAATAATATTTTTCACAGGTATGCAAAAAAAAAAAAATTGTTTTTGATATTTCAATTAAAAAAATAAATGGTAAAATAAACTTTTAATCATTATGTCAATAATTTTACGTTTATTTTAATCAAAAAGAACGAACGTTTCATTCGCGTTTTATAATCAAATTTTTAAATATTTTCAGAGAACATGTTTACCCACGTATCAGCCATCCTCTGACGAGAACTTCGACAAACCACGAATCGAGATTTATGGCGAAGCCGAGGATAGAAATAATTTTGGAGGAAGAGCGAGAATTGCGTGGGAGTAGGAGGTAGTTTCGTTCGAGTATTTCGCGGCGAATTCGAGGCGTTCGGGTTCTTTCTTGCCGGGTTGGCAGTCAGTCCAGGGAAACGATGAATGTATTCCTTTCCCTCCCTTCTTTTTTTTTTATTTTTTCGCGAGCTCGAAGGAGAAAGAGAAAGAGCGAGAGGGAAATAGGTCTGAAAACGACGACCCTGCCGGCCCATAGAACGTTTTCATGCGAGCCTCGTTGCAGCCAAGATGAGCCAGGGTGCGCTCAGCTATAGTTTGTTACGCGCGTATTGTGGATTTCCTTTTTTCCTCGTTTTATTCCCCTGCCCTCTAACGTTCCTTCACCGACCTCTCCTCCTTCCAAACCCCTCGTCACCTCTTCTTTTCGGTCGAGGGAACGGGGACGACGGCGCCGTCGCTCCGAGCGTTCATTTCCTTCCCATAAATCTAGCAGCGCGGCTCGGTAATGGTCGACACGCAGACGATCGCGATTCTTCGCAATAATTTGTCGCCACGCCACCCCCTCCGGTATCGAGTGTCGTAACAGGCAATTGAACTTCCGCCGACTACGTTTTCTCGTGGTGATCACGTTAACGGGATGAGGTTACGATGCTCCAGGTGAATTAATTCATTGGGTTCTATAAAGGAAATTTTTCATTCCGTTGGAAACGTGGAAATGACGATACAAATATTGTAATTTTTCGAATCCGCAATCTCGATTAATTATCGAGATAAGTAAAGAATTAAGTTGCGGGTTTGGATCGAAAAAAAGGAAAGATTTCAATTTTTCGGGAGGATTTGTTCATAAAGGGATCAAGAATTATCTTTACTCTGTGCATTTGGTGGAATTTTTTGCGCGAAAGTGCAATCCTTCTCTCTCGTAAAAAGAGAGCTAACGTTTTCATGAAACTATTCTTCTCCCTCCCCTCCCCCCTTTTTTGCCCGCAACAGAAGCAGAGAAAAAAACTTCTCAAACTCCTACTACAAAAACGAAAGAATATTACGGTCTACTGTGCGCGAGCGTTACTCGTTCTTTTGCACAACGGTGCAACTATTATACGGGTTATAATTCAAAATTAACATCATTCCTTTCTATCCTCGTGCTAAACGAAAAATAAATAATTCAACATCAAGCTCGGATAATTACTTCTTTTCTCAGCGTGAATATCGTCAAAAACCTCTTAAAACCACCAAAGTGAAGCAATTCATCAAAGCAACACGATACGAAACGTAAAAAAAAAAGGATGGGAGAACGAAATAAAAACGACGGATCGAGTCTGACTTAAACAAGAGCCTCCTCTCCCTCCTCCTCGTATCTTCTTTTAATTAATCGCTTAAAGAATAAACAATCTTTTCTTAATCTTTTCTTAAGGGATGAACAACACACGTACCGATTACTTCCGACTAATTCATAATTTATTTTTCTACCTTCCGACAATTTTCAATCGATCACCGAATAAATAAGTCGGGGAAAAAAAAAAAAAAAAAGAAAAGAAATGGGGAAGAAAAATGTTGAAAGGGAAAAAACGAAGCGAGAGAAGGTAGAGAAGGAAGGTGGTTGGGGGTTTACCGCAATGCATATGCGGTAAATCAGCGCAGATGAGCAGATATACGCGCGCACGGACGTCCAGTGGCCATCGGGCATCGTTGGGGTGGAAAAGGACGGGAGGGGGCGAGGAGGGCAGGTTGACCGATAGTAGGATGGAAGAGGGTAGACGGATGCAACAACGTAGCGTACACAGATTATATACGCGTTTGCATACATGAAACCCATGTACAAGGGTCCCGATGGTCCGGCCGGCCTGCGCCCGGCTTATATCACTGTTACCGTTCGATGCGCCGGACCTAGCGCCGGCCTACACTACTGCCGCTCGACAGGCCGAAACGTTTCCACGAGCTTTGAATATGTACGAGCGGCCCATCACTGCCCCACATTGAAAATCTATCGAATAATTTGCTCCCTTCGTTAATGCACCACTCATTCTACTTATCTCTCTCTCTCTTTCTCTCTTCTAGAAGACACGTTTAGACGAGCAAAATTTTAACGATCGAAATTGAGAATGAAATTAAAGTTGTTTCGATAAGTCAGTTACATTTAAATGTTACATGATTATCGAATATGACAGATACGAATAAATATTATTTTAGCATTTTAAATAAAGTTATTACTTGAAGTAAAGTTTGTTCGTAAGAATTAATGATCAACTGTTGTAGAGGCTCTATCTAAAGGATACGTATCCTCGTGGCATAGGTGATTTTGATTAATCGCATATGGAGATACCTCTCGGGTAAATTTTTGTTAAATTTCTTCCCAATCGTTTTAATCTTTGTCATTAATCGAACTAATCAACACTGTCAAAGTTCATAAAGTTTTCCCATTCGAACTCTCTCTTCCGCAGGGCGGAATAATCATTGTCCTTTCTCCCCGTTCTTCGCGTAATCTCTCCCCCTACCCCCCTCGACCGCTCTCGTCCTCGTTTCATCGTCGACAACACGTTGGTTGGACCCGTGAGAGGGCATAAAATTAATACGGTAGAAGTCGGTAATTCGACGAATTACAGCGATAACAAGGGCTCGGCCGTGGTATTTATGTCAGAACGCACGCAGACGTCGTGGGCGTAGAATTAATAGTGCGTGTACACACCGAGACATGCGCACAAGGGCGCGGGCCAAGCGGCTATAAACTAAGTTGCTCCATAAACCGGGCCGCGAATATGCATGAGGAAGGTGTGGCTCACGTTGTTGTTGCACCCGGCAGGGTTGATTTCGGAAACGTTATAAGTCGGCCGTGAGTGCATCATGCACGTTGCATCGCATTTGCAAAGCAAAGCACACACAGACGCGTTTCCACCTGCCCCGGCTAGATTAGCCGCTACTTTGTTATCCGTTTTAAGGAATGCTTGTGTTCCCAGGAGGAGTTGGAGGAATTGGATATAATGATTCTTGAGAAGTTTCACGAGGGCTTTTCATCGGGGATTGAAAAATGAATATTTTTTTTATAGATGTTTTTTTATAGACCAACGAAGGTGAGAATAATTTAACAACGTATGAAAATTACCAATATGATTCTCGTGAATTTGATAAGACAAATTTTGTAGAATCTGAAAATATTGTACGCATCGAGTGAGGATAGTTTAATAACGAACGAATAGTTGCCGATCTCTTTTTTCTCCGAATTCGATAAAGGGAGAAATAGACGAATACAAAAGTTTAGAATATATTTCATGGGAATTGGTATTGAAAATGGAATATGAAATAAGAAAATATAATTTTGGGAATATTAACTGTTGAACAGTGGAGCGAATAATTGCTTTTATACGAGACACAATGACGATCCTTGAATGTTTCAGCATTAATTCTTCGAAGAAACTTTTGCAGGAACGGAACAGCAGCTTTGCGAATGCGATATCCAATGGTACTTGAATACAACTGAAATGTAAATTTTAAATCGGTCCCAGGGAGGAGAGCGAAGGTTATTTAGGTGGAAACGCGGAAGCATCGGGAAACAGAATGGTAAACTATGTGGAAAGATAACGATTGTTCTGGATACACTTCTGCGTTTTCTTGAGTGCTTAAAGAAATTCGCTTGGAACGATCCTCAAGTGTCCGTTATTAAAATTGTCCCGGCTCTCATAATTTATCTCTCGCCATTCGATGCCGACAAATTCATCGCTTGCATCACGTTTACAATCAAGTTCTCAAACTCCAAATACCAATTTAAAACAAAAATTTCAAAAATAAAAGAGAATCATATTTATCTTTTTTCCTTAAATATATACAGGAAGAAAAAATAAAAAAGGCAAGTCGACGAATCGACGTCGCTCGGTCGAAAACGTGGCGCAATTTGTTTAGGTTAAGAGTTGACGAGATTCCTTAATGAATATAAAGTTGGGAAGGGAGCGTGGCTGGATTCGAGAAGCCTGGGAAATTGGAAGAAAGAAATATTTACCCCGAAATTGGTACATCAGCCGGCTAGTTTCCAGACCGTTCGCCCAAAGCCAGCTAGCGCCCTCCCTCCCCTGTTTCAGCCGGGATAATATCTCAAAGACACTTTAACCAGGATTTGGCTGGGTTCCTCCCGCTCGAATTAGCCGAGGAAGCTCGCACGATCCTCCTAAGGGAAAAAGACACCGCGTCTTCCGCCGTGGCAGATGCAACCGGTTAATATGGAAAGGAAAAAGAAGGGTGACCTCGTTATCGCTTCCCAATCTTCTCCCCCGAATTTATTTATTCCTTAACCCGTTCTATTGTTTCGTCTTGTTTGCTTTTCTACAGCCCCTACGCTGTTTCGACCATTTTATACGAGATTTTTAGAGTTTCAAACGAATCTTCGAGTTTTTTCCTTTTCCTTCCTTCCTCTTCTTAAGTTAGGTTTCCTAGATTGCAAAATTTTTTTCCTCCGATTCGATATTCTTTATAATAAGAAGCGTTTTTCGATCGATATACCTTGTTTTCCGTGATCGAAGAAAAATGTTAGAAACCATGCAAACATTTTCAAATTCAATTTTTCTCGAGTGGAAAATTTAAAATTCTCGGCAATTACATCCTATTGGCGGATGTCGTTCGACATAATAAATCCGAGGCTGCAAGAACAACAGTAAGAGTAAACAGAGTATAATGGATAGAGAAGGTTCGGAAAACGAGGACTCGGGGAGGCTTTATTCGCCGAATTACTCACAGTCTCTTGCATCGGTATCGGTGAAACTAACAGAATGCTCGATCGATAAGAAAGGATGAGGAGAGGGTCTTTCCTCGCAAGAAACCCGGAAACATCTTCTTCGACAACTTTGTGCCATCGCGGATGGCGGAGATGATGGAACGTCAATGTCGCGTGGCCGTTTCGCTCGTTCGAGGGAAAATTCGAGGCAGAAAAAGAAAGAGATAGAAAAAAAGAAGAAGGGGAAAAAGAGGGAAGGAACCCATCGTACACGCGCCAGAGCTTCTGAATAAGCAATACCATTCGGAACGAGAGACGTCTTCTCTTCGTTAAATGCATTATTGTTCCCTTCCCTTCTTTCTCCTTCAATCCTCGATTTTCTATCCGGTTTCCGGGATTCAAAGATCAAGGTTTTCCAGATTATATGTTCCAAATGATTTTGCCGTTCATCATTCTGGAATATTAACGCTTTCATTTAGGGATTGACTTATAATTTATGACACGGGTGGGGGAAAAGTCAGGTATATTCATGGAATATTCATGAAATAAAATATTCGAAAATTAGAAGAGAAGTGGGTTAATCAAAGGGTTAATGGAAACACTGCTAACCCGTGAAATAGCGAAGATCAACGAGCAATTATTATATACGAATCGAAATTTATAGAGAAATGGAATATTCGTTCCGACCCCTGGGAATATAATACAAATCGGAGAATGGGAAGCAGGAGGGGACAGGATTTGTATAATTCATTCATATTGTGCGCCGAATTTCTACATAATTCGCGACAATAATAGTCGTAATAATGCGTGAAAATAATTATTCGATCGGTAATCGTGTAATCTGGACCTGTTCTCGTTACGAGAAATTACGGGAGACGTTTTAAAAATCGACACACGGTTATCCGATATCCCTTCGTTGTTCTCTTTGCCGGCGAATTCATCGACCAAATATAATTTGCGGTTTCATCCAGAATAAATAATCCGTACAATTTTATTAAAAGCAATCCGTTAATTTCGTCACAAATTGAAACGAAATTGAAACGACGATATCACACATTTAACAATAATCGCGGGAAATAAAGGAGAATTTGGAATCGGTTTGTTCTCTTAAATTCCGTTAAAAAAAAAAAAAGAAAAAAGAAAAAAAATTAAATTCTATCGGAATAACGAGAGCGAAATAACGGTATCAAAGATTCACTCTTGATCTACGAGCAATCCTGTTAAAAGTTGGCCAAGAGGATCGATCTACCGATCCGTGAATATTCCGACTGCAGAAAAATTCAGTTTAAGACATAGGAAACGAAACAGTTCGATTAATTACTCGTTTCTCGGTAATATCGGTTAATTTATTTATCGAAGCCTGGAAAACGATTGGAAACTTTTCATCGATCTTTTTCGATGAACATTTCATGTTCACCGATCGAAAGAGTAATTAGCGAAAGACAAACAGGACGAGAAAGGGAATTGGAATATTTTATAGTTTCTTCTTCTTTCCCCTTTCCCTTTTTCCGGTGAACAAGAAGGTGAAGAAAGAAACGGAGGGGTGGGAGAGAAAAAGGACTTTTAAACGGCGCAAAGGAGCGCCTTAAGTGCGATGCAATCGCGGGTGCAATTCGTTTTCCGTTGAGAACGGACGATGTTTCAGGTGGCCAGATCAAAGTCGTTCGTGCGGAAAGATGAAGGATACTCGAAAACGGCCACGCCTACCCTAATTCCGTTCCACCACTATCGACGATTCCCTTTGAGACGATTTTCATCGACTGACACCCACCTTTTCCGCTCACGACTCCCTCTCAGACAGGTTTTTGTCCCTCCTTTTCCTTCCATCGTCCTCGTCTAATTTCATTCGGTCCACTTTCGCGGCTGCCGCTGAACGAGCAGACAATTTTCCATCAAGGAGTTTTCCTACACCCTGTTTCTTCCTCTTCTTCTTTTTTTTTTTTTTTTTTGGATCGTCCATATTGGAAATATTCTTGAAATATCGTTATTCAGGAATTTTCAAATATTTATTTCTCGTATCCGTGGCAATTTGGAGGAACAACGTTTCCAATACAGTTTTGATTAATATAAACGCGTTGTTTATATAATAATTGCTAAAATTATGTAACAATTGTATTATTACGTCAAATTCAATCGCTGATAATAATTTCAACGATAGCGTGCGAATATTATTAATTGTTCATGCAGCGCAACAAGCATATATAATAAATCACGTTATTAATTCAAGTTAATTTAAACATTCTCATTATTCATACAATATACACGTATATAGCAAATATGATTTAAAATCACACGACCTTTCCAATTGATCCGATTGAACAACCCCGAAGGAATCTTCGAATCGATCAAAATCTTACGTCCTTTTAGAATAAAAATATCGAATAAGAAGCAACGCTGAATTGGATTATCAAGAAGAAGAAGAAGAAATTGAATCGAAGTGAATTATCGGTTGAATATATTTTTTTTATCGAAGGGAGGGAGAAAAAAGCACGAATGAAATTAAAATATACGGACCTGGATCTTTTATCGGATATATCGAAACGCGACGATGGCTCGTCCCCTTTAAATTTCGCTTTCCCATGGGTCACCTACCGACCACGCTTCAATTGACTTTGGAAATTGATCGGAACGAGGTAATGCTGTAACGAACCACCCCCTTTTTTCCGGTACACCGTCGCGAGCAGTCGCATGAATATAAATATCGTCGATCGAATCCCTCTCCCCTTCTTTTTTCCTTCTTTCTTCTCACCCTCTCTCGTTTTCGTCTCGTTTCCCTTTTTTTTTCTTTTTTTTTTTTTTGCCCCCCTTCCCAATTTGCATACGCGCGACCCGATCGCGGTCCTGATATCGTCGGCTCCCTTCCGACCTTGGGAAGAAATGGGGGAGGGAAAAAAAAGATCCCATCTTTTAGGTGATAATACTCGCTAGGCTGGAAATTCGAGCGATCGAGTAAATTTTCTTTCGAGGATTCCTACAGTGAGAGAAAATAGAATTTTAAAATGAGAATAAAATATTTTGTAAAATATTTTTCCTCTTTCTTCTCATTGGAGCATTAATTTTTTTTAGATGATTTTAAAAATTTTCTTTTCCTTTTCCTCCTAGTACGATTTTTATTCGAAGTTAAAATTGTGTGAATATTTTAACGCGAACGATCGAAAGGAGTTTAGGCTCTTGGCTCGAAGAATTCTTAATGGATAAAGTTTGCGTTACATAGGGAAATAATATTATGCAAATTGTTGAAAACGATTTATAATCGTGCTTGTCCCCTTTTCCTTTAATCGTTACGACTGAATTAATTTAACAGTTCAATTTATTACTCGTTAAACACTACCGCGCAATAACGAATTAAAATTTATCACTTGTCAAATAATAACGATAGTAAACGATAATAATTACGATAGAATCAGAAATTTCCACAAGTTTTTTAATTCTCCAATTTCCCCGTTGAAACGAATTTTTATTCGTTCCTCAAAGGGAGGTTGATTTCTTAAAAAAATAAATTGGCCAGAAACTTTAATAAAAATCCTTAAAATATTAAACCATCCGCTTAACCATCCATAAAGAAAGAGAGCGGAGTACAAGGCAAATATAAATTATCAACTAAAATTAAAAACTCCGCTTGGCCAAGTTCATCGTCCAACTTTACAAACTCGAAACAAAGGCGATGGATTAAAAAGGTAAACTAAAAAAATAAAAAACGCTCCTCGAGAAACGTGGCCACAAGCCACGTTATCCAGGATGCAGAAGAAAGTGTTATCTCTATTACACGTTCCCTCCATCTCTCCCCGGGGATAATCAAACAGTTGGCGCGAGAGAGAAATTCCTCCCTCCTACTCCCCGCGGAGGACGCGTGCTGGAACGTGCAAGGATAATAACGGTGGCGGATCCATCGCGTGGGGAGGGGGAGGAAGCGAGAGGAGGAAATCCCTGAGGAACTCGCGTGGACCGGCAAGTTCTCTGTCATGGCTCGGATAGCTCGAAGCTGTCACTCCTTGACCGCACGGTCGTTTGTCTGGATCACTCCCGTTTTGCGGCCCCCGAGATCCTCGTTACGACCGGTCCGCTTCGATTTTATCCCCCGTAGGGTTGAATCGTGTAGTCACCAAGTCGAGTCTGGAATTCCTGATAAGACGTGACTCGACGAATTTTTGGAACTTGGCCCTTTCGAGAATGGATCGGATATCCACGTTCCCCAATTTCTTTCGGAATTTCCAATCTTTTCATTTTTTCTCGAAACTTGATTGATTCCTCGAAAGATGGTAGGAAGTAAAGAATAATCGATGTATAATTTGATTCGATCCGTTAGAAGAGAATTTTCGAATCGGATCGATTCGAGTGTCCGGGGAAAGGAAGCACAAAATTGAAGGAACTCGGTAACTCAAGACGACTTTTTCGCGGGGAAATTTTCAATGAAATCTTCCAATCGGGTGGAACAACTGTGACAGGAATCGTTCGTGTTCGTGTTTCGATATTCGGCCACGGGGGAAGGTGTGTGAAGGGAGGAGGGGGGAGGACCGAATTCAAGCGCAATACGTATGCACAGGCGACGCGAGACGATTTCCAGAACACACGGAGAGAGTCGCGGCGTAAAAAGTCGGTGGTGGCATACCAGCCTCCTGAAGTAGGCATTCAAATAAACCACCTAGGCGCTGCCTTCCACTTTCTGTTATCCACCGGCGTGGAAGCAACCCTCTTAGAATACTTCCGACGCGAGCAGTAAATTCCATCGAGGCACCGACGTTTCCACTCATCCCGTTTCTTCCTTATTTCTCCGCCGCGCTACCACCTTCTGCCACCACCTGCAACCACCCCTACAGCGTATAGACTGCCTCTTTTTCTTCGAATCTTTATCCCCACCAACCACCATTTATTTTCCTCTACCCTTCTTCGTATTTTCGTATTTTTGTTTTCAACCGACAGAAACATGTCCCCCCTTCCTGTCGCCTCGTCACTAAAATTCCAACGATCGAATCGTTATCCGACGATTTCCTCTCCCGTGTTCCTCCTCCTTTATTTTTTTGTGTTCCTTCTCTCTCCTTCGCCACAATTTCCTTCTCCTCTTCCCCCTTTGTTACCTTTGTTCCCTTTGGTTGATTCGAGCGAGCGTCGTCGCCATAGTAACTTTCAGTTTGACTTCGTTTTATTCGGTGAATTAAACCGTTCCTACTGCGATTCCCTCGTCGTTTTATTTTGCTAAATTAAGTCGGCTCGCTCTAAGAGCACAGCTGCTACGCGATCCACTTGCATCGGTACGTGAGCTACGTCAGGGTGCTATCTATTCCGTATCTCTTTCCTCCATTCCTTTCGCCTTCCTCTTCATCTGTTTCTTTTTCATCGTGCCGTGGAATGAGATTTCTCTCGCGGTAAAATTAAAACACTATGCTTTAATATCGTTAACTTTAAAATTTTTATCGCGTCGTATCATAGATTAGAGATATTCTCATGTGCAAATGTTTCTACGCGTAATTCAATCAGGGGTAGGAATTATTAATTTCGAATTTAATTTACATTTTGTATTTCTGAACACGAAGAGGTCGCGTAAGATAGTTGGAAAAAAAGTTTTGAGGTTTCTTGGGGAACCCGCGTCTCTCTTTACATTATTCGATGTTTTTGCAACTGAATTTTACTACGAATTCGTTCCTTAAGTAAATTCATTGCAGTTTCTTGTTACGTGAAGACAAATAATTTACCCGAGAATTTAATTCAATTTTCCACAGCTCGAAATAGAGATGCTCGAGTACAAGTTTCATGTTACACGAGTACGTACGTGTTAACTTTGGAAGGGAAGAATTTCTTGGGAAAAATCGCTTCTCTTTCCGATAAAATACACTTTGAAGTAACGAAGATCTAGGAATATTGTTTGAAAGTCAATTCTTATTGAATTAAAATTCTTTAAAACTCGAAAAGTAAATGAATATCGCGCATAATATGAAAATTAAAAATTGAGAGAAGAGAAATATTAGGGCGGAAAGCCAATTGCCTTCATCCTTGTCAATTAAGATTTTGAAATTTTTTAAAAATTTCCTTTCCCTTTACTTTGATATAAATATAAAATTCCATCGTTCTAGGAATCAATATCGCACTCAACATTTCAATAAAAACTTCATAGGGAAAAGGAATATTAATTAAAAAGTCAATCACATTTTGGCCTTTATTGGTTAAAGTTTTGAAAAATCAAGTAATTTCGATTTTATAAAATGAATAAAAATAAAAGTCTTAAAATTGTACGATTCCAAAAATCAATTTGATATTTTGGTTAGAAAAAAAAAATATAGTAAAAAGAAATGTCAATTGAAATTTTAAATTTTAAAATAATTCTATCTTTAAAAAATTGTAAATTATAGATGGAAATAAAATAAATACAATAAGAATTAAATATTTTTGCGTATTATCGCAACGAAAAAATTAATGATTTTAATATGGAGTATCTTGGTAATTTTTATACCACAAAATTGAACATCGACTTGTCAGCCGACGCCTTTTCTACGTCTTTCGATAGAATTCAATAATGACCTAATACCACGGTGTCGTAAATTAATGGCGAACGTGCGAGCTGGCAATACCCATTGGATTTATTGTTGGCGATCGATAAAAACCTTCCACCTACGATATTGCCGATTTGTTTTGGCCGACTATCGAGAAAAAAAATTACATTACTCGACTTTAACTTTCGAAATTTCATTTACGCATATATTAAATTATTGCATTAATACACAAGTATCGAAATATTGATTTTTTTGATAAATTCATTTTTCTGGAAAATCCTTTAAAATTTATAAATTTTTTTCAATTCAATTTGTTGCCAAAAGATAAATTCAGAATTTTTAATCAATCGTATCGATAAAACGAATTATACTGAATATATATATATTAATATTTACATGAAAGAAAATAGAAAAAAAAGATACCAAAAGTAATTTTTAATTTTAAAATTTTAGTAAAATTCAATTGCACAATGGATACATAAATTTTAATGTCGTCATAAAATATATTTTCGCGATGTATGTAAATGTAAAATGTAAAATGCGATCGTGAAAAAATATTATAAACAGTTATATATTAAAAGTTAATAAATGTCAATTATTTACAATGCTCGTTCGAATATTATCTTTTTATCGGTTAGAGATACTGTCGGAAATAATATATTTCGTTTAAAAGTCTGATTTGCCCGATTACATCCAAAACCGTTTATCTACACGATCGTGTACTAACGCAATATTGCATTGCGCGTATCGATGCAACAATTATTAATAGTAGCTTAACGTTTACTATGCAGTGGTCACGAAGCCAGTTCGATTAAATTGAGCTCCCTATCGATACAATATTGACGGCTGGTATTTGTGCCATGATGTTAAATTGCTCACGTTATAACGTTATCTTAACAACATTGAAATGCCTGTGATTAGAAATCTGTCAATATTTTAATATACGTTCCATAATTAATCTCGAAGAATTTTTAAATTTAAAATATAAAAACGAACATGAGATATTCTCTATCATTAAAATGTTGCAGAGTACTTACTTTAGGCACATGCATTTGTAGATACGTTTATTGGTTTTTGCAGGATATTGCAGGGCAAAACAATGGATACATACCTGAAATCAAAAAGTTTATATCATTAATTGAAATGTAATTTAAATGATATTACGGGATTATTATCAATTGATTTGGTCATTATGGGAAAATACAATTTTCCATAACACTATATTTCCGATAATTGTTACGATTATTATTATCTGAAAATTTGAAACAGTATAACTAATAGTATAACCATTAATTGATGAAATAATTTTCTTCGAAATGATATTCAAACGAAACAAAATAGATGAAATTATCTAAATTATCAGAAGAAGAAATACAATAGAAGAACTTTTATTTTTAAATCGGTTATCAAGCCAGTTTGTCATCTTCGAAATTTTTCGCCGGTTCGCGACAAAAGTTTCCCGTCGACGTGTGCAAAAAGATGATCAGGCCTGGCTCAGGAACACAGCGTCCCATATGAGAACCGTATCTTATCCGAATGCGGACGGTGCAAGTGTGACAAAGTGCCGTCCGGCTTCAGGAACCTGCCCGCTTCCACTTGACGTACGAGGACGCGTACATGCACGCTCACCTAGGTGATTCTCGATGCTGGACGACAGGAGTTATGACCACGGGGACGAAATTACTTTGGATACGAGCTAGCGCTTGCCTGATAAAGTCGCTCCGGACGAATGTTATTTCCATCGTATATTTTCCTTGTTCACCGGGACGATCAACGTCTCTTATTTGCGCGGAGCATTTCGCACGATAACGTATGCGATAATAGTATACCCTTGAAATGCGTCTGTGACATGGATTGGGTGAGAAAAAAAAAATTATTTTCATGGAAAAACTTCGCTTAAAAAAAGTAGTGGAAACTATTCAAGTCACTTTTTGTTTTATCCCAATATCTTGACCGGTTGCTGAGATACAAGGGTTTGAAGTTTTTATAAACGCATGAGACAGTTTATGAAAGGGTCCTACTGACCCATATTTTTTTTCAGGAATCGCGTCAGTACATTGTCTGGGCCTTGAGATTGATTGGTGCGAGCGAGAGATCCGAGTAAACGAGAAAGATGGAGATATTGAACGATTAAAAATTATCCTTCTCTTTACATTACGATATCTCCGGAACTAAAAGTGATATCGATATAAATAAAAATGCGTTTCAAAGGAGAAGATTCGATCTTTTTAATGATCGTTCACTCGTTGTCCGAAAGTAATTATCTTCGAAGTTATGGCGATTGAAAGTTTTCCTAATTTTAATGGGATTTTCTTTTCTTTTCTTTACACAACGAGACTTTAAAGAAAAAGATTCAATGCTTCTAATGATCATTAATTCATTAACTGGAAATTACTAGTTTCAGAGTTAATGGTTTAAAGTTTTTCTAATTTTAATAAGATTTAATCGAATTTTAAAGTAAGAAACGTTAAAAAGAGATAAAAGATAGAAGATTCAGAGATAAAATCGAGAGATAAAAGAAAATGCATTAAGCTACTGAAAAAGGGATTCTAGAAACAAAAAGCAATACAAAGATAGAAGAAAAGGGATTTTAGTAACTAAGAGAAAGCAATTTAAGGACAAAAGGGAGAAAGTTCAGAAATAAAAAGAAACGTAAAAATAAAAAAAAACAGTGAAAGTATATCAACGAGGAATAATAAAAAAAAGAAAGAGAACGGAAACAAGTAATAAAAGAAGGAAAACGAGATTCTCGTTTATAAAGAAAAAGATTTCAAGATATTCACGATATATCGATGTAATCGTCTATGGAAATATCATCTTTTATGACTCGATATTGTAAACTATATTATATCTTACAATTTTTTACAAAACTTTCAAAAACTTACAAAACGATTGACTCTTTTTTAAAAACTTCCATCCAAAAAGAAACTTACAATCTCGTGCAACTGTGTTGTGAATTTTGCATGAAGTTTTCGTGTAGCCGACTGGTAAATAAAACATAAAGGAATCTCGAATAACTTCGACAGAAGTTTCATCTTTTTTTTATAGCCAATCCTTTATAACGTTTCACAGCGTTACGTTCAAGAGAGTGCACAACATTTTATAAAACGGGTCAGGTGTCACATCGGGTCCGATTAAGTTTCATAGCGGACTGGACAGCGGCATAAATATTGCACGGTTAACTCCATAAGTATTATGTTATATGTAAAACATACCGCTATAAATATCGCTGACATATCTCTGATTATATGAAATATGCAACGATATTTCCTCTCGTATCATCTGTGCGTCGGATACAAATATTATTACTCGAAATCCTATTAGTTAATGTGCGATAATAGACGATCGCGTTTCAATTTTCCGATGAACTCGTTGAAAATTTAAGCTTTCTTTCGTAATTAAATTTATCAATCATACTTTCAACGATTTTTACCAATCCATCAACAACGATCAAATAATCATCAGACATAGATAGAATTTTTCAATAAAATTGAAATTATACTTAAAGACAGATAACAAAATTAATAGAGAATCGTCTTAAAACTCTATTGTATTGAGCGAAGAAAATTGAAAATTTTCAAAATTTGTTCAGCTTTATATACGCATCATCACCCACGAGTTTGAGTCATCGTGGAGGATTCTTTCTTCGCTTCGCGCGTTCTCCAACATCCAAAACTCATCCACTCGGTATAAACGTTCACACCGAATTCCCATTTACACAAATATGGTACAAGGGAGCGTGTTCGGTGCATTGGTGCACAAGTTCTCGCGGGACCGTGTCTGCACGTCTTTGCACGCACACGTTCGCGTCTCCAGCTGGGTACACAGACTGTAATTAATCCAAGGTGTTAAATCAAGACCCGTGAATGCCTCTCCCTCGTCTGCAGCCGTGACGCCTTCTCTAGCCGAGTGGCTCGCCCCTCGAGACCACCTGCCACGTCTTACAAGCTCGAGTGGACGCCCGAATTCCTCTTCTACGTCAAGAATTCGCAGATCGATCCACTGTGAAATTTAAATCTCGATCGTTTTACACTCGAAAAAAGTGGTGTAAATTTTTTTCATCCAAGGATATATATATATATATATAAATAAATTACATTGAACGAGGTATACATATGGTATTGGAATAAGTTAGTGGTTGCGATTTTATTTTCTCGTCGTCGATATTTTGCACTCGAATTTGACTTGACCGTTTTAACTCTTGGCTTTTGTTCCTTAGCCGCCATTCTTGGAGTTGGCCGCGTGATTCTGAACTTGGAACGTAGAACGATTCAAGAGTAGTTGCGGCTGGATGAGCTGGTTTTAGCGACGAGTGGTTGGCTACGTTCAAAGTTTGAATTTATGTTCTGTGGTCGGTATTTGAGGAGTTACCAAAAGATGAAGTTGCGTCACATCAAATGTTCCGAGCACCATTTGGAGGAATATCCAATTCTTCCCTCGCGGATTAATACGTGATATTAAAATAATTTGAAAATAAATCTGACGGAAAGAGAGAGAGAAAGAGAGAGAGTAAAAACGAAGAGCCGAGATAAAGAATAAAGAGAAAGGATAAATCAGAGAAAGTGGAAATAACGAGTCGAATTTGTTACAGAGATAACTGGACAAAGAGGAGTCGCCAAAAAAAAGAAGAAGAAAAAAAAAAAGAAAGAAAGGAAATCTTTCACCCGCGAAACACTTAATTCAGGAAAACCGCGTGGGCGGTCTGTAAAAACACGTGCTTAAGTTGAGTATTTAATGGAGGTTCGTGACTGGAGGCGTTCCATAAAGCCGGCCGTCACGTTCAAATTAGTTTCGAAGGGATCATAATCGGGAGGACTACAAAATCCACGTATTAAGTCGGCCATAAAAATGCTAATGCGGGAACGATCGAGCGGTTTTATACGCCGCGACCGTATTACCCATTTTCTGGAATTATATACGCCGTAAGGTTAGCGTAAATGAGTTTTTAATTTATGAAAATCTTCTTTTCCCGCCGCCACGTCGTTAAAACCGATTCGTTCATTGGTAGAGGAACCGTATTAACTAAGAAATTTCTTCCCGTGAAGAAGATCAAGACATAAGGAAATAGAGACAAAGAAGATACGGAGGAAGATTACCGTATAATTAATTCATCGAGTTCCGTTCAACGAAGAAAAAAAAAAATAAAATTCCGCTACGAAATTTATCTTCTTCTGAAAAAAATACAAATTCATTCGCGGCTTTCCCCTTTGATTGCTTCGATAGATTCTTCTTTCTTCGAGTTTCATATCACGTTCTTTGATAAATCTAAAGAGGCAAATATCAGTAATTTTTTTTTTTTTAACTAGCTTATCGAAACACCGATCCACCGTGATCTTCTGAATAATAGTTTCTATATTATCGAAGCGAGAAGCGGAGAGACGGGAAACACGTTGAATCGACTAAAATGATAGGCAGGAACCTAAACATTTTCCCACCGGCCCTGTTACTCGACATCGCACTTAGCTTCATTTTTCACGTTAGAAAGGATCCCCCGGTAAGCTCGGGGATGGTGGAAAAAAGCGCGATGGCCGGCCGGTGGCCAGTACGTTCGACGTCGAGAGAGACGAGACGAAAAAGGAAACCGACTTTCATTCTTGTGTTTACTGCTCCGTAACACGTTCCGTCCATTTTTCAATTCCGTCACGACGACGATTCCCTTCCAACCACGCGACTTTTTGTATTCTCTCATGCACGGATAAATGACAATATTTACATTTTACTGCCGTATCGCGATAATTTTACGTCCATTTCATCTTAAAATTAATAAAACGAAGATGGAATTTTTTTGACAATTTTTTTCAATATCCCAATTAAAGAGATCTATTTCTCATGGCGGATCGAATTCAACTCGTAACGTGTTTTTAATTGGGAAAACAATTGGCAAAATATTCCACGAGTAAATACAATTTTGTTGAAACTAAATCGTGGATCGATCGAACGCGATCGTGTAAGATAATCAAGGGAAGCAAATCGTCCCACATCGTCGTCCCACCTTCCATAAAGTGAGATAATGGCGCTAATGACGCTTAACGCTTAAGTCAAGTGCATCCACGCCGCAGTTTATGGAGAACCCTATAATGGGTTGTCGATACGACGGGCCTTTACCAAAGCTCATCTTCGCGGGTTTTTGATACGAGACAGAGGCGGACGATTTATCACGATACCTTTATCCCATGAGCAAAGAACAACGTTTCCTTGATGAACAAAGATATGCTTGGGATACTTAGCGGAGATAGAATATAAAGGCATT
This sequence comes from Apis cerana, assembly GCF_029169275.1. NCBI lineage: Eukaryota > Metazoa > Arthropoda > Insecta > Hymenoptera > Apidae > Apis > Apis cerana. Next base: position 9,196,895 of record NC_083863.1, read on the forward strand.
ATTCAAACACTGTCGAATGATTCAAAAGGTGTTCGATATATTGGTGTCAATCGTACGTACACACCGTTCTATTATATTTATTTTATCCATGATCTCATTACGAATCATTTGTATCATTGCTTAGGATATATTCGCTGTAATATTATTCAAAATCAATTAATTCTACACGGGTTCCACCATTTCGAGGATTGCTATTAATCAATTTCATTATTTATCTAATTTGGTAACTGGATATTTAACTAATTATAATGCTTCATCGAAACAAATAATATATATTATTGTTATTAATAATTATTATTGTTACAAGTAATAACACGATTTCAGGAATTATCATCGTCTATTATGTTATAATATAATCTACATATCGAATATCTGACGTAATTTATTTATAAATTCATAAATTCGGAAAGGAACTTATAAAATTTCGATACAACGCGTAAAAAAATTATTTCCACTCTCCATCTCTCTTTTGTCTTTCAACTGAAAATTCGTTCGCCAACTATCATACACCATCCCCTCAGAATCCACAATGACGCAGCAGAGCAAACATCCGGCGTATTATGCACATTTCGCCAGTTCATCGCGCCACGCATTTCGATATCCTCAAACAGCCGGCGTCCCATTGTCAATTAAATCCCGTGCAAACGTTTGTCCGCCATTCTCGCCGAATTAAACCGAATGTTTGCCCGCAACAAAGGCGTTGCTCTCGATTGCAGATCGAATCACGCGAATTTTGCTGTTCGAGTTTGCCCTCTCAAGGAATTGCTCATCGATCGTTCAAGATCGAATCAATCGAAACGAAAGATCGAGGATAATTTTAAACGATCCTCGTAACCCCTCTCCCCCTTTTTTTTCTTCGTTCGATCTTCGAGTTTTCTTATTCACGAATAATGCGCGATGTTGGCGGCTCGTGACACGAATATTTTTCAACAGTCATCTTTATGGATTCGTGAACTCTGCCTTCGAGAAAATAGCGTGCTCGTACTTGTTAATACAGTTTCACGAGGAAAAAAACGAGTGGACTTTGCTCGTTTTTTTTTTTTTTGCTACTAGTGCAAAGATTGATTGAGCAGAGTATGATAGAAGAGCAATCGATTGACAAGTTTATTGCGAAAGATTATTTTTTTTCTCTCTCTCGAGTTGAACAATTTTGCATCCTATGATTCGAGTTCGACTTTGATATTACAATGGAACATTAGACAATTTGGAGAACATTTTCAACCCGAAAATGAAATAAGATAATCACGAGGGACTAATGAGGGAGGGTGCTTTTGGAATTTTCATATAGAATATAACGCATAATTAAAATTTCTTGTTAATGCATCATAACGTAGAAATTTATCCAATTAAAGCTCGTTTCATCGAGTTTATGATACGTTATTAGGAGATGAATAGGCAGAAGTAATTAATTAAACCTCTACGTTAAATATAATTCAATTATTGTTAACGATGAGAAACGATAGTTATAGAGAACTTTATTTTCGAGTTAGTTGTTGGATATTTTAAAAATATATACACAAGTCAAAAATATCATCCTTGGAGACGAGAATTCTCGTTTCATTTTCCCGAAAAAGGAAAAAAAAAGGAAAAAGAAAAAAAAAAGGCAAATCCATCCGCCACGAGTGTAAACGCCATTTCTATCTTTCTGCAGTATTCATTTTGTATCCGCGGTGCTCACTTTTACTCGTCGGATTACATCAATATTTCAATCGAATAATGAATACAGGGAACGTACGCGCGTTGTGCGTTGCATAGACGAAACCACCATCAAGACCGCTGCAACGCTATCCCCGCTATTAAATATAAATTTTCGCCGGAACTGTTTTTAAGCGTCAAATTCAATATTTAACGAAATGTCGCCCCCTCCCTCGTTGTTGCCCTAACCGTGCCCTGTATAAATAATTGACAAACCCGCACGGGGTTTCATTGATATTTAATTGAAACACGGTACAATTAATACGAATCCCTCGTTTATCCTGTTTCCTGTATCACGAAAAGGATTCATCGTTTTACAACCAGCCAACGGGTTGAAAACAATTTATTTCGAACTGCACGCTCGCCGATAAGCCATAATATATTCCTATGTAAATTCCTATGTAAAATGTAAAATTAATATTCGTAACGACGGATTCGTTCGAACGGTTACGAAGAATCGAGAATCCAGTGGTAGAGGCGGTGGTTTGGTCGCTCGAAAAATAAAAACAAAAAAAAAAATTAAGTTATCATCGTAGAAAATCATCAGTCATCGAGAAGATCACGGTGTATCGCGAAGAAATGAAAGAGAAATTAAGATTAAGAAATAAAATTAGCCATTCAAAACGATTCGGTTTCGATTAAAAATTCATAATAGCGCTCTTCCACGGATGCTTCCCATTCAAAAAAGGGAAAAACGAAACCATCTTCATTCAAAAATAAAAATTTATATAGAAATTAACTTTATATCTCGGTATATCTCGTAAAGATGAAATAAAGTTGGATAATCAACGATCAACGAAAAAGAAGATAAAGATCGTGAAGTAGGTATTCGAAGAAAGGCATCTCCTCGAGTAGTTCAGTGGCGAGGCCGCTCTTTGATCAGACGTCGTTCATTCAGAAGTCGTATTATAAAGGGGTCCCTTAGAAAACTGAGAACTCTTGGGGAGCGTGGGACGGCGTGTAAAGATATGAAACATTGGATAATTAGGCGAATCGCGTGGCGGCAGACGTGTTACATTTTCCGCGTTGAAACTGGTGAAACTCGTAGCAATGGGGGACAGCCGTCGGAGGCTTAATACACGTTTCGCAACATGCAAAAGATAGGGCTGCTAATGGACGACGAGACTCGACTTTAAACTGGCTGCCGTCTAATGTCCTCGTAAGTGCTAATGAACGCCGCTTGTATCCGGCCGACATTTATCCTTTGAGTCGAGAGTCGCGGTTACGTGAAAGGCGGTCTGATACATGGGGGGTCTCGCGTGTGCTGCTCGCGTTGCTTTGAAAAACCAAGGACTAGGAAACCGTGCGCCCGCCCGCCCGCCATAGTTTAAGTGGTGAAATTAGATTTCGCGTCAACGTGGAAATGGCGCAAAGGTTGAGCTGGAAATCCTGTTGGAAGCGTTATAGTACTCAAAAGAATATCAGGAAATCGTGATAATTTTTTTCGAGGAAAAATCGATCGATGGAACGAGTGTTATTGCGTTTAATTTTTACGATTATCGTAATAGTGATAATTTTATTTTCGACATTGAAAATAATTTGAAAGTTAATTAAACGAGAGACGAAAAGAAAACGACGAAAGAATTTCCGTTCAATAAACGGCACGTTCAATCTCGCTTTATATTTTATTAAAATATAAGGTTTCGGAAACCTGTCAAGAAGCAATTCCCTACACATCGATCGCTATCGTCGAGGTTTCAGAAAAGTTCTATCCCCCCGTACGAAACTGTTTGAATTTAAATATGAAAAACGAAATTGCATCGTGTAACAAAGATATACAACTACAATTTTTCGCTAAAGAAATTTCCTTTCCTATTTTGATTTTACAAAATCATTTCAAATTTTCGACGCGAACAAATGTCGCGATTTAATTCGTTCACGTATTTAAACTCTTCGACAAATGTCAAAAATCGATTCTTAACTCGATATCCGTAACATTCGATTGAAAATTGTATGATCGATGAGATCCAAGCATCATAAGCACCTCGTCGACTCCGAGATACGAGGTTATAAATGTAATCGGTTGGCCACGTTGCCAAGTCGAGAATTATCGACGAGTCCCGTCCAAGCATTCGAACAACGATCACGCACTCAGACTGATCGCGCTAATTAAAACCGGTTGAGCCCTCATCCCCTCCTACTCCCCACACACCGTGGAATTTATCACTGAAACACACCGGCCACCCTCATGCTCAACTTCGCGCAGGTAAGTAGCTACTCGACTGAAATTACCGAAACAACCTGGAAATAGTAATGGCTCTCGACCCGTGTAACGCGCGAATTAGTTTCGAAACTACGCAGGAACACGGCACACGGTTACGAATTGAATTTTAACGAAAAAAAAGAAAACGCATTTCTTTCACGTTTTGGAGTCTTTCGCGACGATTGCGTTGTTTTCGTTCCTCGAAACGAAACTTTTGCATCTTTCATCTCTTGTATAGAAGAAACGTAATTTTTTTTGATTTCAAGAAGATTTTAAATTTGGAGATTGTTTTATTATTATTATTATTATTGTTTTTTGATGAAAATAAAAAGTAAAGGTGTTTAATATTTAAAAAAAAAATAACAAGCATAAAGGAATATTTTATTTATATATATAATATTTTATTTACAATTAAAATTCATTCATTCAGATTCTGTGGAAATGATAATTCGTCGAATTGATTCAAAATTCGATCGTAAAAAGGAATTAGATATAAACCGATTTATAGAAACGATTCGGAAAAAAAACGCGAGTATTGTAAAAATGTTCATAAAAAAAAATATGCTGACGGTGGAACAATAAAATGAATTTTTATTTTACGTCTTTGTGAAAAATCAAATCTATGCGTATCATCCTATCTTTATCATATTCAATTAATTATTAAAAATCATAATCTCCTCGATGGAATAATCAAACGAAATAATAAAACCGATATTCGTCCGTTATATTATCCCTAATTATTCTTGTTTTAAATTTTTACACCAATTTTTAAAAATTAATCCCTTTCCCCCAACATTATGGAAGTGAAAAATCGATCTACAATTCTCCCGATGTTTTACGATTTTCCGGGGTATATTAATCGGGGGAGGAAAAAATGGAGGAGTGGACAAAGTGAGAATAGTAAAAGAGTTGAAGAAAAAAAGAAAAAGATACGAGGGGAGGAGGAATATCCCGATGGACCATTAGAATTCGCATGATGTAAGCGGAAATACGAAGGCAGAATGGAGGTGGTAGCGGGCCACGGCATAAAACTCGACCGCAGCGGGGCGTAGAACAGGAACAAATCGCTTTAAAATTTTATGAGCGGTAACGTTTCTGCCTCTCCTTTAAAAGCTTTTTCTTAAACTGGCCATTAAGCTTCCTGCAGATCTAGCCTGGATGTTACGCTAATGTTCTTATCCACTTATTTCGCCATCACTAAGGATACGAACACCGGAGTCCGACAGACTCCGAGGCAACAACGCGGACTCTTGGCGTTTTAACGTACCAATCCTTTCATTTTCTCGAGTTTCATACGATCGAGATGGGAAATTTTCATTCCACGGTTTTTGTTTTTATACAACGAGCGAGAAGAGAGAGAGAGAGAGAGAGAGAGAGAGAGAGAGAGAGAGAGAGAGAGAGAGAGAGATAAGATGAATAAATGTATTCAATAAATTTAAATCTTGATACATTATATTCGGATTATCAATATTTATTGCGAACAGAGGGATTTTATTTTGATCGCTGCGAAGAATTAAAAGTTAAACGAAGTAAATATTAACGACGGAACAAAGTCAAACGCGCAAATTTACGACGCCGGCTGTTAATAAACATAAGAGGACGAATTACGCAGTCGGTCTCGAACGCTCGAAGCGGATTGTCGCGTTTTCCGTCTACGTTCCGTTAATAATTAATATCGTCGTTTCTTAGTGAATTTTCAATTACCAGACAAATTCTCTTACTTTCCTCGTACGCAAAATAATTCATACGTCGCACTTTTCGACTTCTTCCTTCGAAATTCACGAATCAAACGTATCATCGTTTCTCTACGAACAACTATAACCAAAAGGAAACGTCCACAAGATCGTAAAAGGAAACGCGCGTTCATTCGCACGCATCTCCCCCGCATGGCCACGGGGAAACGACAACAATTCTCTTGGAATCGTCGAAGTGGTCGCTCGTGGAGGAAGAGGGAGAGAGAAGGAAATGTGGAAACGAAAAGAAAGGTGGAGGAGAGGGAGCATTTCCTTTATGAGGAAGCACGGCTCTTTACCGGTGCGGGCACAAAGTGGAAGATGCTAGATAGTACTCGCAGCAGTACTAACAGCCCGCGTCTAGTTGGGAAACGTTCTTTGCGTTGGAGCCGGAAGTCGTTGCTCTGTCTTCGTCAAGTCAACCAGCCGCGAGTCGGAGTACTCCGTGTTTTCTTGGCATCGAGCGTTTCCACGAGGGGGAATGAAAGAATTCCTTCGCTCCTCGGGGCTCTTAGTTTTATCTTTGACAGTTTCGTCTCATTTGCGTCGTTGCACCACGATAAGGCGGATAAGGGAAATCTGTTTCGCGAGGGCGGGGGAAACGGAGTTATTGCTGCTCGATGTTCTTTTCTTCTTCTTCTTCTTCTTTTCTCGTTTCGTTTAAGAAACTGCTGAGCTTCCTTCTTTTTTTTTTATTTTTATTATTGAGAGTAGTGGCAAGATATCGTCCAAACGGAGAATACACACGAACTTTGTGCCAATATTCTCAAATGCTAAAAGAAATCGATCTCTCGAATGCTTCCCACTAATTGCTATACCTTCTCAACCCTTTCTTTTCAATGATCCGAGTTAAGAGAATCGAGAGGAAGAAAGGTAAAGGCTAAAAGGAACACGGGCAAACGGAAAATATAGAATCGATAGAAGTAAGTCGATTTATCCTCTCTCCATTTTCCTTTATTACTGTTTCAAAGCGATCTTGTCGCGGACGCAGGACAGGGAACACTGTTCTCCTTCGTTTCTCTCCTTTTTTCTTTCTTTTCCTTTTTTTACACGGTGAAACAAGTGGCGCGAGAAGGGATGAAACGGGAATTAAAAGTCGTAAGACCGTCCACGTTACGATCGAACTTTGGATTATACGAGATACTTGTAGTCGTTAAATCAGCACACATGGCGAAAGTTGGTGCGTTGCGGCGGGCCACACGCCCGTTACACAGCCACTTAAATTCTGAACCACTCCATAGAGGAGAAGTGGATGGAGGGATGGAAGAAGCTTGACTACCCGCTGCGAACGGCTGCACCACCGCCCGCGAATAATTACATCGTTCAACGAGCTTTTTGTTGGCCGTCTCCTCTCCCTTCCAGCTGGTAACAGATTGTACTCGTTGAATATTTTAAGAACCAATTTGCTGGACGAACGTGAACGGAACGTGTATAAAATTGACCACTTGACCGAGGAATCTCGGTCGTTGTTTAATGCCTGACGCGACGTTCCATTCACTTGCGACGAAATTCGCGAAATTCGCCACAATTTATTCCCTCAATTTCTTTCGCAAATATCAAATCGAAATATCGTTACGATTTAATTTTTCTATACATATAAAAATATCGAAATTTCTTTTTTCTTTTATCCGATTACATCACGATATAATGTTCGCATAATATTTATTCGAAAATACATCTCTTGGCCATCATGGTTTTCGATACGTCACGCTCGATGGTCGTCCAAGTTGCAAAATTTTCCCGGGCGGCGTCCATTATTCCGTGTAACGGTCCCGTGATTCAATAGTGGCGCCTCCTTCTCTCCCTCCTTTTCACCCCCCTCCCTCCTCTCGTGCACGCTATAACTCGATTATCAACCATTATCGCGAACGATATTATTCCGCGTAATTTACGGCGGAAAGCTTAGAATCGGATATCGCGTAATTGGACAATCGACTTCCATGGAGACGTCGCCGACTTCCGCGATGATAGCCACCTATTACCACAATTCCGTATTTAGAACTCTGAGAGACAGCTGCTTACGCGGATTCAATAGTTTCGCGGTCGATTTTCTGTTTTCGGGATAAGAGGAAAGGGTACTAATTTATGGATTTTCGATTATTTAAATATCTTTTTGTGTATGATTTTTATGTACGATTTTGGTTGAAAATAGAACTTCGTTCGATGGAAGGAAAATTTAATAGAATTTGATGGAACGAATTCGCGGTGATTAGAGGCTATTGTTTTGAACGATATCGATATTTCTCTCGTTTGAAAAATTCTATGTTGTAAATAGCGGTGAGAATGGAATTTCTATCGTGTTTTTTAGAAATGGAAAAGTTGGTGGAAAACTAAATGGAAAACTTTAGCTTAGAAAGTTGTTAAATATATTTTTTTTCAATTTTTAACGATTTCAGTAACAGTAACAGTTGTTACAGGTATTATTTGAGGTGCTTTGAAGTTTTCGACTTTGGCTGAATTACAATCGACTTGGAACGATAAATATTTTTTCTCTTCATTTTTTTTTAATGTTTCGATACAGTAGTAACAATTGGCATACACAAACTCTAAATTTCTCCCTTCGGTTGAAACACGATCGATTTAAAACGATAAGTTTTCTCCTCGCTTTTACATTTTTCCGATATTATACAACATAAATTGTAATATTTCTATAAAGCAGATTTTTTTTAACTCCCTTGTTACGATTCGCTTTCCATCCTTTGATTCTTCTCTTTTCAGAATAGAGATATAATACGATAAATTTTCCAACTTTTCGTATCTTGCTCAGGTTTTATTATTTATATAAAAGTAGCAGAAGGAATACGTAAATAGAATTTAAGCATTATTCGATGAGTCGTTTTCACGGTTTTCAGAAACTGCATCTCGAATTTCCTCCGGTTTCCCATTCACGGTGCTCTTTCGACCGTTCCTTTGTGCAAATGCATACTCTTGTATACCCCAAGCATATATACATTTTCACGTATAAAGGATCCTTTAATGTAACATAAAATTAAACTTACTTATATTTTAGTGAAATATTTTACTCTAAATTAAAACTAAGGTTTAACGCTAACGTTTCCGTACGAAATATATACTCTTCTTTATACTCTTTATAGAAGTTGGTTTCTTTGCCATTCAAGATGGATATTGTTCGTACGTCAATTCGTTTAATATTATCTATCGATATCTTTCGTTCAGAAAAAAAGGAGGGGAAAAAAGAATGAAAATTATAACGCACAAAATCAGAGATTATTTTGTCCTAACTACAAGTGAAAATTATTAGAATGAATTTCATTTTACCAACTGTATTTTAGAGAGATACTACAGATTGCGTAAAAGTGATATATGAAAACAAGAATGGATAGAATTAATGTGAAGGCCGAATTTACAAAGGATAATGAATTTCCACCGAAAATTCGTATTTTGCATTAAAAATTGTGCGCGCTTTCTAAAAAAAAGAAAAAAGAAAAAAAAATGTCGTTCCGCTGAATTTCAGTCACTAACCGGATATAGGCACGAATTGAATGAGAATGCAAAGTGAGATGATTTTACGTGAAATTGTAAAAAAATCTACCGCGATTTTGCGTTCCACTGTTTCGCTGGAAATTTCTATATTAAAATAGTTACTAATTTTTCCATCGATGGAAAAAAATAAATAAACAAATACGCGAAATAACGACAAAAATAAAGTAGAATCAACAATCAACTCGAAATCGATAGGGTTACAAAGGGAATCGAACTACAAGCCATCGACGAGCCATCGACTTCTCGTCAAACAATTAAAATTTTAAATACCACCCGTTTAAAAACCAATTTCTCTCCGATACTTCGTTTCAACTTCGTCGGGGAGAAAAAGTTTTCCAAGCCACTCGACGTCGACTCTGTTTCCACATCGTTTCACTAGCTTTATAAATCTATTTCACTTCGACTAGAGAGAGAGAGAGAGAGGGGGAAAAAGAAGAAAAACAAAAAAAAGCAGGAAACCGAAGACACGGCAATTAATAACTTCCCTTTGCAAGAAAAAGGGAAATCGATTGCCCCGAGTAACACATCCGAGATACGCAAACACGTAGACGGAAACAAGCACGTCCGGACGGAAGTTGAAGCTCGATGGACCGTCAATTTTAAACCTATGATTTCTTTTCACAGTGTACACTGTCGATCGAACGTGTGTCCTCGAGAAGAGAGTGCAAAACGTGGGTGCAAAAAGCGAACAACGTTGAATAAAGAAAAAAGAAAAAAAAAGGGAAAAAGGGAAGAAGATGCAACGATATGTGGGCAGGACGGGAAAAAGGGAAAAAAGAAGAGAAGGGAGGGGGATGGGAAAAAAGGAGGAAAATCAATAATTGCAAACCTTTCTAATTTCCCAAGTGTACGAGAAAGCGAGGCAATCTCGCGTCAGCCATTCGTATCGGCGCAAAATAAAAATATCGGTTGATCCGAAACGACGTGCAAACCGATGGAGAGTAACGATCAGAAAGAAAGATCAAGAGGAACGAAAGAGTAATTTTGCATGGAAAAAAAAAAAAGAAAAAGAAAAAGAAAAGAGGGGGAAAAAAAAGGAGCGAGAGATCGAGAATCCTTCCTTCGACTTCCAATGACGGAAGTTAGATTTAACGTTGGTCGAGCCTGGGGCGGAAATAGAAATTTCTTCGTCTTTTATTCCTTTTTTCACGGTTGACGATCCTTGTCGTGCAGTCGGGATAAACGCGAAACTTTCCTCGAGATAAATAAATATTTTTTTTTTTTCTTCTCCTTTCGTGCACTCCACCTTTCTGTTAAATACAAGAGACAGATGAGCGGAGGAGGATGGGCGGGGGAAGACGACGAGGAAGATGAAATTGAATATAAAGACGGGGGAGAGAGAGAAGTTTCGAGGCCAGAATAGCGACAATGGATCCTTTCGCCTGTCCCCTCGAGCTACTTTGATTTTTATGCTCCCTCTTTGAGCGTTGCTCCGCATAAAATGCATCTTCTATTGGCTTCTTCTTGAGCCTGGTTCGCCGGGTACGTAAGTAACATCGTTTAAAAAGTTTAATTTCGAAAGAAAGAAAGAAAAAGAAATAGTAATAATAAATACTCGTGGATATTTTTCTCGGCAAGTTTTTCAGTTTTTCATCAAGTTGAATCATCGCAAATGGGCAATGGTATAGAACATTGTTAATCCAGTGGAATTATCTTTGAACGATTCGACGATTTTCCTTTTAGGGATTTCGAAAGATTCTTTCAGAATCTTCTTTCCGGGAAAGGATTCAAAGAATATCGTACGAATTTTTCGAAAGGTTTGATATTCAATGTGTTTAAATCCTTTTTTTATGGATCAGGGAGTCAAAGTCAAATTTCAGATCGAAGGATTCCCTTTCACGGATATTTATTTTTTTTTTTAACGGTAATTGCTCCCTGTGTCACGATCAATCACGATGCAAAAGAGACGATCCGGGATTAAAATTTCTTTAATACGGACTCGATCAAAAAATCGGATTTTTAGATCGCATTATGCGAAAAATTTGTATTAGTTTGGATTTCAGATCGGAGAGACCGGGACGATAGCGCGGTTGTGGAAAGAAAAAAGGGCCGTTAAGTGGAAAGTTGGGAGAAAAATTATTGATTAAACATTCTTTTTACGAGCGTTTACAACGACGATTGAACCGAGGTTTTCGAGATACACACATGAATTCGTACGTATGCACATCTATAATAGAGAATAATAGAGAAAATAGTGGAAAGAAATGGAGAGAAAGAGAGAGAAAGAGAAAGAAAGAGAGATAGAGAGAGAAAGTTTGAAGGGGAGAGATTATAGACGACAGGAACGAGGGAAAACCCAATTTGAAGGGGTAGTTTTGCGATCCAATCTGGCAATTGGCCAATCTAAAATGAAAACTTGCTGGACCCGATTCTATGCTCGTTCTACGGCGTGAAAGGACTCAGAATTGCTTCCAAATAGAACGTTAATTTCCCAAATGGCCTCAAAGCGAGGTGTACGCGTATGAGCGGTGGCGGAGGAACGCAAAGGTTGGTACGGCTTTTGGCGGAAAATGGGACGGCCGTGTCGAAATTGATCTATACAGGATTGGAAACAAATTCTCGAAACTTGAAAGAACGAAAGCTGTTCGAAGAGACGATGCGAGATGTCCGATCCTCTCGATACGGCCAGGTTTTTCGAAAACCTCCCTCGCCCCTCCGTTTAACGAAGTACAAACAAGCCCGCAACCATATTCTCCCGATATGTATTCAGCTCGAGTCCGCCGAGTAACGAGAGAAGCAGCCTGGCTATGCCCGGTTGAATGCAATCAAAATTCACACGTAAGAATTTCCAATTTAGCGGCGAGCACACCAACCGTCGAACCAACGACGCGAGGAATTCTCATCCCTTCCCCCCTCTCTTGATTGGCAAAAACCAAACCGAGAATCAAGATACTAAGAACGTAAAACGGAAATCTCCCTCCCTTCTCTTCCGAATCGCTCTCCATCCCCTTTGTCGCGGGTATTCCACTCGATGGAACCGTGAAACTCGCAAGTTGCGGACATTGGAGAAGACTCTCTGTCGAATTGCGCCCTGTCTCCAAATTCTCTCTCTCTCTCTCTTTCTCAATTTCTGTCTTCGTCCAGAGCCAGGTTCGAAACGCGCTCGAACGAAGTCGCAGACGGTGTTCTTGTCCACGAGGGAACACCTGCACCGACACGACCGAGGATAGCACGCGCGGCACCGTGTTCTCATCTCGTCTAATTTGCGCTTAGGTGGGGACACTTTAATTTGGTCAGGTAGAGCCGCCGCTACCCCAAACGGCAACTTCGCCTCTAATTTACCTTCCCCGGCCGGAAGTGCCGTTCCAACTAGCAGCCTAATACGTCCCCGTCCCGTCCTTGCCTTCTACACGGGGACCTGTGCGCTCGGTGCATGGTTATCATGGCGAGAGGGATGAGTTTCGAGGAGGGGAAGGGGAAGGAAGGAGGGGGAGAGTCAAGAAACGGGGATCAAGACGATGGGCGCGCACGATTTGGAATTGAAATTGCACGGAGTGCAAACATTTGTCGGGGAATTGTTCAGGAAAGAATATGTAATAGTTGAAGAACGGAGATGGAGGGGATTGGGAAATTAAATTTTTAAATTGGGTATCGTGATTTCACGCGCAATTTATCGGTGAAAGATACAGCGGTAATATTATGCAGGAGATATGCTTGTAGCGATTTCGAGTATATGGGATAATATAAATGTAGCGTATAATTCGCGAGGATCTCGATAACGATCAATAGCTTCGGGGATTAATTAATTTTATTTTACGCCAAGTTCACAGAGTTAATTAATGCGCGATTCGGGCGAAGGATATATCAGCTATTCCAACAAATGGATAATTAATAACATCAATAGCTCGCAATCTATTGATACAATCGTTAACAAGGAAGCTTTGACCGAGTAAATGAAAAAAAAGGATTGTTGCCAATTTAATAACAAATAACGACACTGATTATACAGTGATTATATGTTATACATTAAATTATACGTGTAATAACGTTGCTCGAATTAAAGTACGATTAAAGAAGAAAAAGCACGAATTAAAAGATTCGTTTTTTAATTTTCTTTGAAAGGTGACACGTGTCATTGATTAATTACGCGAATGAAAACAAATATTCGCGCGATTTGCACTACGAAACTTGATTTTTCGATCGAATTTATCCCCATTTTTCGTCCACCACCAACTGGTTTCATCTCCAGATTTTCCGTAATTCAAGCGACCTCGTGTACAACAATATCCACGAATGGGTGCGCCGGAGAATCGTGAATTACGAGCGTGACTTAATTGTGACCGCAGGCTTTGAATATAATGGAATCTGCTCTGCCATTGTAACGAACGTCGGAATTTTGCAATTTTTTGATCTCATTAGGTGAACGATAATTAATAATTTTCAACGAAGACGCGCGAAATCTGGGATTTTTTTTCACGAATAAGAAAATTAAAAATCTTACAGCTAAGTTAATTAGCTATTCCTTTTTTTTTTAAATATTGCCAAGAAAATGTAACAAATGTAGATGGTTGAAGATTTCTCATCGCGTCGAAGATATTTCGCCTACTGCACAGCGTGTGCCTCTTATTGCAGGCTGCTGCAATCTGTCCTGAAATGGCTTATAAAACTTGCCTTGACAGCGGGGGCATACGATATTAGGTTGCCCGGCGAGTTTACTGGATTTTTTTTTACTTTATACAAAGTAAGGATCTTATTGCATTCTTGAGCAACTTGAACGCAAATGTTTCCAACTGGATAAAAACGTAATAGCTCATTTAAATAAAAGATATATAATTTTCAAAAGATTACAATTGTTTAAAAATTATTATAAAAGCGAATATTAAAAATTACAGAGAACAGAGAAGAAAGAAAAGTGAATTTTTACTTCTCCACAGAATAATCCTTCAAAAAAAAAAAAAAAGAAACAAATAAAAACGTATCTCTCCAAACGTATCGTTCCACCGATCCCGAACAATTCGATCCACATCAGTGGAGAAACTTTCTTCGAAAAACACTCGTCAGCTCGTCGCTCTTCGTCTGGCCAGAAACACCTTGAGAGAACGACGTATGTACGAGTAGAAGCGGGCTCGACGTCGAGGCTAACAGGGAACTCGCATTAGGGATAACATATTTGTATTTTCCCTTTAATTACGCGATCCTCGATCATCGTTTCACACGAGGGTAAACGGAGGATTTCATTTTCATTCGTGGTTACGTGTCGCGCTCAGACGGCCGAGTCTCCACCGAGATCGATAATTTAATTGGACTTTTTTATTTGTTTGATCGGGGCGCGGAATCGACGACGAGCAGACGAGAAAAGATGGAAGAGACGAGGAGGGTGCGAAACGTTTGGATAACGAGGAGGACGAATGTGACGAGGATTCGTCAAAGACACACCGACACTGACAGCCGACCTACTCGCTGGATGCCTCGTGAACTTTCGATTGTTTTTCGTTAATTGGACTTTCCTCCCCCGACCTCCTCCTATCCGCTTCGATGGATCCCCGCTCTTCTCTCCACGCGAGATTCGTTCGTGGCCGTTCGTTCGTCGCGTGGCTGGTAATTTAAAGCGATTTCACTCGACACCTCTGGCTTTCGCCAGAGGATCGTTTATCGAATCTTCATCGATGGCGGGAGGAAATAAAACTCGATGACGAAGGAACGAATATTTCCGCGTTTCAAAGTCGCAGGAAACGTGGTATTTACGAGAAATGATTTATTATTATCGTATCGAGAAAATTTTTTACCAGGGTAAATTTGCCACCCGGATTTTGATTGAAATAAATTTATTCGAATCGTATAATATCGCTCGTGCAGTAATTCCATTTCGCGTGATTTCAGTGAAAAATGCGCTTCCACATCATGCTCGAAAAGAAAAAACGATAAAAGGGAGATTAAAAAAAGAAGAAGAAGAAGAAGCAAAAAGAAAGAAAGGGAAAAAACGAGGAGGAAAACGTTCGTCGAAAGTTGAAACGCCCTAAATCAACCAGTCGCGTTTCAACCGATAACAGGGACAGGGGAAGAGGAAAAAAGAAGAGGATTTATAATCGATGTAGCGTGGACAGGAGGAATGATAACGCGGGTGTGCCTCCGCAATTAAAAGCTCGCCTCGCGTCGTGGATAGAAGCCCAGTTCCAGCTTTTAAAATGCAAATAGAGATATAAATATTTTATCGCGATCCTCTACCCTCCCCCCTCTCTCTCTCTTTCTCTCTATTCTCGTTTTTTACCAGGTCCCGTTCGTGGTCCCGATGCTGCTCCTGTCGAAACGGCCAATCGAATTTTCTTCGTGTTCGATTGACGAGTGGCGAGAAAGGGACAGAGTGACGAACGGAAAGAAGAAGAGGAAGAGGGGGAAGGGAAGGGGAAGTATTTTCCACGCGGTCTTCTCCAATTGTTCACCTCGGGTCGAGAGAAGGTTGTTAAACCGATTGTTACGCGTTTTCGTTGGACCGGTTGATATAATAATCGAGAGAATCGGGTGCAGCGGTGACGAAATTGAATGAAATTAGTCGAATCGAGGAGGCCGGGTTCGCTTTGATCTCGACCGTGGCTCGTTTATAAGGTTTAACTTAAGCGACGAAAGTTCGAATCCGATAATTTAATCCGAAAATTATGTTTGATCCGTATTTATGGATGAAATCCATCGGATGGATTAGTCGGTGTTCACTGCGAGCTCTTTTTTTCTTGCTTTTTTCGTTCTCGAAATTTTTGAAAATTTATCGTTGGACGGATTAATGATTAATTAATCCGTAACAGGTTACGCAGTATCGTAATTAGGAATACGAATATAATATATCGCGTGTGAAACCAATTCGAATGGAAACAGAATGAAAATGGAACCTTTAGAAAATATGGTATTAACCGATGTGCGCGTGTATGTGTGTGTATACGATCACGGTTCGTGGATTCGATTCTTTCGTTTGGCATTGTTTATTTAAAAGCTAAAATGGAACCTCCATGTATGCCCACTTATGCATCGGTAAATATTTGCCGAGAAATTAATGAGACATATAGTACAATCTCTTTCCACAAACACGCAAACGTACCGCAAATATTTGCGGGACGATACGAGATTTGCATGAATCTCGTTTTTCCAGTTCAATGTCATCCGATAAAAAAAGAAAGAAAGAAGGAAAAAAAATATCTTCGTTCACGATATTATTTCAAGACAAATAATTGTTACGAGTATCGGAACAATTTTTCAATAAAAAAAAGACAGGAATGAAAATTGTTAAAGATAAATACAACGAAGTGATATTCACGAATATTTGCACGTATCTATAACACGCGTAATTGTAGATTTTTTTTTATTTTATTTTCAATTCGAGTTTTTTTTTTTTTAGTTTAAAAATATGCTAGCTGTTTTACATAATAGTAATTTAGAATCTCGAGATGATAATGGTTAATTGATCGCATCCAACAAAAAATCGATTGGGCGAGATTCGGGCATAATGTCGAGTTTGCCAATCAAAAGCCGCTTCGTGGGGAAAATCGATGTAGAACGAGCAAATTTTCTTGGAAGAATTTTCCTCGAATATGTGAGAATGATGGAACGTGTTCGATATAAAAATATCTGATCGATTGAATTAAAGAGGAAGAAAAAAAAAATATTCGCCGCTAATGGTACAGAAAAACTAGTTTCAATTCCACCGTGTGAAAAATAAGCGAAAAATGTACGGATAAAATTATTTTCACTCGAAATCTCGTGTCCCGGAAAATCGAATTTAAAAAATTCGTCGGGATGCGTATTCTGCATCCCTAATTTTTGACTGAACACGTTCAAACTTAATTTTCTCGAAAACAAGATTTCAAATGAAAAAAATTGCATTCTCGACTTACACCTTTGTATACGTGATAATCCATTCTTTCTTTCGTTACAAAATACATATATACACACAATATATACACACACACGCGCACGATCTTTTTTTACTTGTTCCTCTATTTACGTTACTTTTATTCTTCACAAACTTGATTATTTTATAATTACAATGGATATACATACGTATATTCATAGATATTAAATTTTTCAAACGGAGTAAAATAACCAAGTCCGGAGAATAAAAGTAACGCAAGTATTTTTACGGGAGCGGCGAATATAAAAAAGCTTGTGTCGTCGAGAAATAGAAGATTATCGATGGTGGAGGGGAGGGGGGGAAAATTGAAGCGTCCAGTTTCATCTTGAAAAAAAAAACGATGCTCACCTCTTTCTCCGTGGTTCACTGAAATAAAATAACCAAGCAAGACGCGCGTTTCACCGGCGGCCAACTTTTAATTAAAAGTAACGCGAAACACCGTTACCGAAACTTCTACTTTTCTCTCCCCTCTTTCTCCCTCCCCTCTTCCTTCCGAAGAAATTGTTGCCGCGCCGCCGATTTTTCACCGAGTTGATCCCGGCTTGAAAATCAAGAAGAATCCTCCAAGATTCTTTCGCCATCCTTTCGAATCTTTTCGATCTGTTCGTCTTAAATCCGTCTGGAACTTTCTCTCTTCGCGCTTGAAAACGGGGAAGAATTTCAGGGAAGAAAAAGTACGGGGTTGCATTGCTATTATCGGGAAGGACGAGCGCGTTTAGGTGCATTTTTCCGTGGTTTTCGTCCAATTCTCGAATTATAAATTCTTCCTTCGGCCCGAACGAATCATAATCACGCGAGAGTCGTGAGTGAGCGCATTCGTTTCACTTCTTCCAAATCAAATCATTGTGATTGTTCGAAGGCTTTGCAATAATTTTTTTTTTTTTGTAAATGACAGGGAGGCGAGAAAAATTCGGAAGGATTTTTATTCGTCTGCAGAGATATCGAATGCGTGGCGCAAATGGACAGAGGAAAGAAGGGGTTGAGTACACGCGAACAGTGGTGTGGGAAACAGTGGTGTGTCTTTAGTATTCCGAGCGTAATCCGAAACTTCGACAGACGACCAAGTTCCGTGCAACTTTTGATTGCTTTCGCAATGAGCTTTGTTAAATGTTAAACAGGATGACGCGTCATTGGCCAACCTGTTCAACTCTGGATTCCATCCTATATTCGCGGACGTCCGCTCGATTTTGCCGAGACGATGCTCGAAAATGCGAGAGAGATGTTGCAAAATTCAACAGAGCGGGGAGTGACGTGAAAGCGAAACGAAAGGGATGAATAAATTTAAATCGAGAAAAATTGATTTTCATCGTTGTTTATATCGATTTATACTCTTTGAAAAAAAAAAAAAAGAAGAAGGAAATCGTTATTTTCGTTTAATTTTCGTCGAAAAGAAGAAAAAAATTCCATATCGGTTAAAATTTCCACCAATATTTAGATACTCGATCATCGAGGTGATTAATTTGTTGCCGTCTGAAAAGTCAGTTTCGATTTCGAGATGGAATATATCGAGATGCGGAAGAGTGTTTCACAAAGGATAGATCGGTTTGAAAGCGTGTACTTTGCGAAACCACTGGATTCAATCAATTTAACCGAACAAACGAGGCTACTCGTATTCGTGAAAACGTCAAATTACCGGATTATAATCCGGCATGGTGCTCGCGTGCCGCGAAACTTTTAATACTCGTGCCAAAAGCGTTAACCTCGGAAGCAAAGCAAACTTGGCCCACCGAGCGTAATTGTAGCGCTCATCGATCTCTCAGCGAGGAGAAATCGTTAATACTCCCGACCCCGAGTACTATCGAAACTTGGTGAAAATATTTTCCCTCCCTTTCGTTTTCACTTATTTCACCGTCTATCCGAGGTAAAATTAAAACCGAGTTATGCGAATTGAAAAAAAAATCTCAATTTCTCTTTATGTCGTAATACAAAATATTGTTACTATATAAATTTTTCTTGAAAAAAATTGGAACAAATGGATAGGAAAAGTGTAAAGTAAACGATACGGAAATATCGTATTGAAAAAGTACGAAACGCGTCAATGGTTGAAATGTTTCTGTGTTCTGTAATCGCGATACAGAATCTTTTCCTATCGAGCGCTTCAACTTTTCTAACTTTTTATCCCAGCAAATTCTCAAATCTTTTTTACACACGCGCTTCACGATTTCACTTGGTGAAATGAAATCAACGAAGTACATTTCAGAATAATAGTATATTTCGAATATACGAATATACTAATATTTTTAATCAGCACCTCTCCAACGAATATATATATATATATGTAAATCGAATAAAACGGGTCGATGACCCGAGGACCAATGCGACGACGACACGACTCGATGGCACGGGCCACTAGCTACTCTGGATCCCGAGGATATTGCTTTAATATGCAAAAGCGAACGTTATGGATTTTGTATAGAGTCAAGTGATCGTATCCCAAATGGATACGATGCCTCCTTTCGATACGACGCCATTCTATTTGTCTCTCTCTCTCTCTCTCTCTGTGTCTGGCTGGCAAGATTTCGCGCGAGATGGAATCTCGAATGGCGGCACGCTACATTTAACCCGTAGCCCGCGGAAAAAGTGCTGGAAATTTGGTATAAGCGAAGGTCATAAGCGACACTGTGTAACGGCCGCTCGAAAATATTATCGAGCGAATCGATTTCAAATGGCGATCGGATGGAGTGCGGCAAAGGAGGAGTGCGCCAAGTTTCGAAGTAAGGACATGGAGAATTATTGGAAGTAACGGTTTATTCAAATCAAGCTTATTTTATTCCATAACGATATTCGATACGGCCAATAATTTACATAAATTAGGGATTTTATATACACTAGTCGGAAATAAAGTTTAATCCGTTTATTATAGATCCCATCCAACGAATAAAATTCTTGGATAATTTCGTGTAATAATACCGTGTATCTATAACCGTGTATTTACCGACGTGGAATCACCATAAACAACGTCTGCCGCCAATTTTTGCCTCCCATCACACGCGATCACCGATCGCCTTCCATCACGGAAGGAAACAGAAACTGAAACGTCGAAAAATATACATTTATACCGGTGGAACGCCGCTACAAAATCACAATTTGCTGTCTATTCAACACACGTTTATCTTTCAAAACCGAGAACTGGTTGAATAGGGAAAATATTATTCGACGATATTCAGGTACACTCTGAAAGACATATTCGCGTATATATATATATATTCCTGTTGCATTACACTCGCACGCACGACTGTTCTTTCCTGTATTCTTTTTCCCTCCCTCCTCCTTTTTTTCCTCCCTAACCCTTTACCGCATGTATGCTACGCGAGCAGCCAACGTATAATCTCGTCACGATTCCGTGGGACGCGACGTTATAAAATCGTAGGCACCGCTAACTGTCCGCCATTTAAACACAACGTGAATAATTAATAGCAGCCCGTTGGCCTGGTTTCACCCGGTGTACACGAGTCGTGGCTTTTACCGTGGCGACGACACGTGAGCGAACTGGCAATTTATTCGCCCTTTACCGCCGCGCAAAAAAGAGGGAAAGGTGGAAAAAAAACAAGTGGAAAAACACAACCGTGGAACCACAACGAGGCATATAAGCGCGACAGTGATCAAAAATTTCGAATCGATCTTTTACTTCTCTAATTTTCCTTAATTTTAAATCGACGTATGTCGAAATCGGTAATTTCACTCGACACGATAAAAATTTTTTTCAACTACAGGTTGGTAGTATTTATTAAAGTGTATATGTATGTAGGCACAAGGTAATTTCCATAAAATTTCGATCAACGTTCTGATCAACAACGCGTAAATTCCTCGACTCGACTGAAAGCGAATCTGAAAATTCATGGGATTAACGGGGTAGTAGAGAAAAGAAAAAAAGGAAAAGGAAGGAAGAGGGAAAAGAGAAGGAAGAAACGAAGGGAGGAAAAAGGGAAAGAGGAATAAAAGTGAAGAGATATATATATATATACCGTAAGAAGCCCTTTTAAAGATTCATCAACCGTGGTTGTAAATAGCAAAGTAAAAGAACCGACGTTTTATCGCGAATCTCGTTTCTACTTCGAGAGGAGAGCAGGCCGCCGAGGGAAATTGTTCAGAGGCCACTATGTGATTCTAAGTTTGATCATACCGGTGGAATATTCCTCTTCCCCCGCTCGCTTCAATTTTTTGCGAAGGATCGGTCTTGGAAAACTTGGAAAACGATTTTTTTCTCATTTACTCGGCAACTCGCAGCAAGAGATTTTAAAGAGTAACATCTGCTTGCAGTCATAACTACCGTTCCGCTACTGTGTCGCCATTTTATTTATTTATTTTTATTTTTACAAAAGCTTTGCCTCGTCTCTCGCTCGCCCTATTTCTCACATTTTACACGCTCTTTTAATAAATTAACGAAATTTCATACTCTCGTACGAAAAAGATAGAGAATAATAACACGGTCAATCTACCCTCGTCTGACCATAAACATTGTTGTACCACTCGAGCGTTTATTTCAGAATTTTCATTTCTCTTGCATTTTCTTTTGCATTTTTCACATTTCAAACTTCATTCTTATAATAATATAAGAAGGAACGAAACAAAAAAGTCTAGAAAAATCGAATCGAATTATCGGATTAATCGGAGCGAGCTTCAAAGCAGGATCGAATAATTTGGTTTCGAATTACGCAAGGAGGCCGCTGATCTTTTGAGGATCGATTGGAAGTGACATTCAAACTTGGCAAAAGGCGATTTCCATCGACGATCACGATTTTCGCCGATCCGAAAATACGAAATACGGTTCATGCGCGTGACACGTATAACAAACAACGTTTCTCGATACGGTACGAGCATTTACGGGACGAGAAACTTTTTCCCTTCGATATCCACCGTTCCTTCTTCTCTCCTTTTCCTCGAATATTTGTGGTGTTTAGTCCGTGTGCAATCATTTGTGCTCCGCTAAAGCTTCCGTCACATCGACTCCATGTCCCGCTCCATTCCTAACGGTAAAAGCACGGGTAAAATGCAGTCAACGTTGCTTTCCTTGCAGCTTTTAAACTTAAAGCGATTTATACGCGGGAAATATACAGTTGATGCGCTTCCATCGAGACTTGTAAATACACGTACGCGACAAACTATTGGACTCGCTTATATTTCATCACTCCATCTTTTCTCTTCGCTCGTTCGTTACTGCGATTTTACTGCGGTTAAGATTGATCGCAAATTTCCCGCGAATTCTCTTCTCCGACTTTATTCTTTATTTCGAGAGAAATAATATTATTACTGATCTTCTCCTCCCAGGCTTGTTACTTAAACGAAAATTTCGGATGATCACGTGAAAATCACGTGTATATTTGATATTTCATCAAAGAAATTCATAAAGGATCTTTCATCAAAGAATTCTTGATCAGTGAAGCTCTTGGAATGAAATTAGAATATCGAGAAAAAACGTGCGATCATCACGATTTCACGAGTCTATCATAACGTTAAGTCGACGTCTCGGATTCAATATACCGCATTGAAAAACAATTACACGTTGCTCCTTCTTTAATTCGGCTCGAGCCGGTAGAATATGCGAGGCCTCACCGCATAAAACAGCAATAAGGAATATTAATGAGCGGCATAATGTCCCACGGTCGAAACGTTATTTAAAAATTGGCCGGCTGACTCAAAATCAACCACGGCGAAATCGTGTCCGATACGAAGCATTAAATTTTCATGAGACTTAATAACGTTTAATAACGGGAAACAGTGGATACTTTCTATATTTCTATATTCTATAAATAGAAGGTATTTTTTCAAGAAAGTGCCTGTTTCTTTGCTGCATTCGAACAATTGTTTTCTTTTTGTTCCAATTTTAAATGTGACGATTTTAAATGTTCGTTTATAAGTCGATAGAAGATAGAGAAGGAAGATGGATACATCATTAAATATATCATTAAATGGAATGAATTTTTCGAAACGAGATCCTTTAAAAAGTATCTCTTCGTTTCCCCTTGTACGAGCAATTGTTTTTGTCCGAATTTTAAATGTGACGACGTTCGTTCGTAGATCGAAAGAAGATAAGAATCGGCGGGAAATCGATACACGTTACATTTCGTTACGAATAATAAATAATTTCTCGGTGAGAAAATGTGATTTGACACGAACGAATTGACGAATAAATAGATTAAAAAAAAAACAAAAAGAAAAAAAAAGAAAGGTGCGAAAACGCATTAAAAATCGGATACTATTTTTCCAATTAAACGAAATGATATTGTTATCGAGGATGAAGGGGCAATTTGACAAAAACATTTTTATTCCCAGAAAGGCCCTTGATTCACGAGGTGTCCGATCGCGCCTAAAACGTACGCGGCTCCAATGAATCCGATTATATTCGAAAAACAAATGGAGGCCAGAGGCTGTGAGATAGGGGAAAACGTATTAAAAGCATCGATCACCTATTTTACACCCGTTGTTTGCGCCCGTACCCCGATACGATACCCCAATGTCTCGCAAGCTGGCAACGATTTAAAGCGAAAATACGCCAACATCTCATCGATAAAGCCTCGATTACTATCCCGCTACGTTTTAATTCCCGGATCTAGAGATAAAAAAAAAATAGAAAGAGAGAGAAAGAGAGAAAAGGAAAAAAGAAAGAGAGAGTTAATTTTTCACCGATAGAACAAAATAAACAACATAGATGCGATTTTAAACGCGCGAAAGTAATTTGTCACGCGCTCGTTCAAGAGGATTATTTATTTTACAAAGGGTCGAATATCGCGGGGATATATATATATATATAAAAAAAAAAAAAAAAAAACAACAACAGAATCTGTCGAGTGGAAGGGAGAGAGGAGGGGGAGGGATCGAGACGAAACGCATCGAGAACTTTTATAACGCGCGTAATGCCGTAATAACCGGCTACAACCATCCGCGTTCGATGTAGTTTTCCGTTTTCCATCGATAAACTCGCTCTATCCGTTGTTTTTATTTTACCCTTCTCCGCCAGTTTTTTCCCTACTTTTTTTATTTTATTTTTTTTTTTTTTATTTTTTATTTCATTTCGTCGCACACAGTTGTTTTCTTCCTGTCCTGTTCGAGTAGCGTATTCCACGTTTCATCCAGCGCATCCAGCGATCGTCGAACACCCGACCAGCCGAGGATAATATTATTTCAACGAGGAGGGAAGGAGGGGGAAAAACGATTTGGGCGTCAATGACGAATCGATTGTTGACTGAAAACAAACGAGGGGCGGGGGAGGGGGAATGGGTGACGTGTTTCAGCTGAATGGACAAAATGGGGGGAGGAGAAGAGCCGGTGGGTGAATGCCGATTTCGTGCGCCACCGGTGTCCTGTGAAAAGCGCAACGCGCGCTCAATTAGTTTATAATTTCGCGGGTAAACCAGCCGCGTTTGACTTTAAAAGCAAAAGCTCGGCGAGCGAATCGTTAAATGGATGGGAAGTAGGTGAACAGATAGGTCCGCCATATTAGATACTCGTGTAATTCGATATGGAATTTTTAGATTTTAAAATAAAAATAGCGGATCGATCTCCAATAATCTCGATGGAGTTTGAAAATGTGTAAATATGGAAAAATGACAACGAATCGTATTTTCGTCGTTAACTACATAAATATAAAACTTATCGTTAAAATTTAACGAAAGGTGAAGCAGGATAATTCTCTAAATGATGAAATGTTCTCCAATTTACATATATATAAAACGATCTTTGGTTGGTGAAACACGAGATACTACGGGTGGTAACTTTTCGTGTTCTCTTTTTTCTCCCCTTCTGGGAGAGAAAGAAAGAAAGAGAAAAAAAGAAAACATCGGCGCAGAGAAAAAGCTGAGAGGAACGAGTGGCTAGAGGCGAACGGTACCCTTGATCTGCGGCTTTTAACTTTCCGGAAATCACTTTCCTCCATTATTTCCTAACGCTCTCTCCTCCCAGACGCTTCCGTTGAATCCTCCGCCGGGCGTTATTTACGTTTCTCAGGCTGATGCTTATAAAAAAACATTTATTTGCTACGTCGCCTTTTCGCAAACTTATCCTTTCTCTTTTCGTATTATTATTATTATTATTATTATTCCAATTGGGAAACTTAATCATCTTGAATAAAAAAGAAGAAAGAAATAATACCAATTATATATCCTTTCTATCCGGAAGGAAGATCGAGCAAATAAAACAACTGCTCTCAGAATAGATCCGCGTAAGTAATAAAAAGTTTCTGTTGGACAAGAAGAGGCGATAACCGCAAAACGAATCGGATAACGTAGCAATCACGTAAGGAGGCAGTGGCGATCTTAACCAGGTCGTCCAAAATGAATTTGGCGCGAGGCCATCGCGAGGATTTCAACGAGGACTCGGAACGAAGAATCGAACGATGGGCGAGGACGCCAATTTCTTTGGTAGCGGAAGTTTTCCTCGAGGATCGTATCGTTGACCTCTCGCCACGATGTACAATCGGATCCAGGAACAAGTTTCCACCATAGTTACCCTCGTAGTTCCCGCGAAACTTTAAATAATCCAATTTCCAGCCCCCTCCCCCTGTTTTTCCCCCACGTTGGACGTCGAATGCATTTCCACGGAAGGAATCTTCTTCCCGCCCGAGTTTCAATTTCATTATTGGAGGCGGAAACGAAAAGGATTGGTCCTCCTACGGTTGGAAAACAGGAAGAGAATAGACGCGTAAGGGAATCTGTTGTGCATAGAAGCAACCTCGTTACTCGTTGCCACGCTCCCTCGTGAAAGGTGGTAAAAAAAAAGCTTTCAGAGAAAGCTTTCTCCGCCAGAAAATTTCGTTCTCTCTCGCATTTTAACCGGTGACGCGACACCATGGCTGGCTTAAAGGTGTTTCGCCCGAAAATTATACGGGAGGAGCTTCGATCGCGCTCCGAGTCCAGCCGGGAAAAGTGACTTCTTTGTTGTGTTAAGAAGATTTATCGTGAGGTGTGCGTTTACCTGTTGTTCTTGCAAGGAAAAGTATTGAAAATTGCGAAATCGTTGATAGTTTGATGATTTATTGTGAAATATTTTCCATAATTATTCAGAATCGATCTTAATCGATCGAAACGAATTATACAACGAAAATAATATATAATTTGATGTATTTCTCTCGTAGATTGGAGATCGAAAGAACGAAATCAATTTGAAATTCATTCCAATACCTGTCCCTTTCATTCTAGTTTCATCAATATTGGACGAACGAAACGGGAACATTCGCCATTAAGAAGATTTCCACTTTGAAATTTGCAACTGGAGACCTGTTTGACCTTAAAGCCTCCGAGAATCGATATTGAACATGCAATAGACCGCTTTGAGACCTTTGTCTTTCAAATCCCTTTTTAGGAGTAGAAATCGGGCTTCGGAGAGAGAGAGAGAGAGAGAGAGAGAGATATTCAACTTCGAATATCCTTCGAAATTTCACCAACTGTTCGCAATATTATCGTCGGGTCCAACTACTTTTCAGATATTTCTAAAGCTTTCTTGATATTTGACGTCATATCTCTTCCCGAATCATTATTTCGATATTAAAAAAAATATATTCAACCGAATATTTTCAAAGAATAGCTATCGTTTATTCAGTTGATTTCTCACAAAGGGAGAGTTTGAGTCGGTGTATAAAGTGTTGCGGATTATTCTACTGGTTCCCTCAAATATGTACATAACCGGATGAAAAATATATACGCGTGTACGCAATACGAACGGCCGATAAATTTTTCCTCTCGCCAATAACCGCGAAACGGAAACACGCATGATAGACCATTTTATTAAAATACAATATCGTGTTTTCACCGCATACGAGAATACGAGAGATATATCGATTAACGACACGTGTATTAGCCTTCCGAACTGCGTTACACTACATCGTCAACTTCAGCCTGGGATCGTCAGCAAAAAAAATTTTCAGCAAAATGTTCCCGTCTGTTTTATCTATCAGACGTTAACAAAATATGTTTTTTCCGCGAAATATCTCTCCGTTGAAAATATTTCAAAAATACCTCCATTCTACGTAACTATTAGAAAGAAAAAAAAAAAAAGAAAAGAAAAGAAAAGGAAAGAAAAAGTTATCTAGATATAGATAAAAAGTATAATCAAACACGAGATATAGCAATATTTTAAAGTGAATGATAAACGGATAAACGTGATTCGTTTTCTCTTAGCTTTTAATGAACAACATTTAAGAAACATCTAACAAAAATTATCCAATATCTAAAGAATATTTGTAGATGAAAAAGAAAACATGTATAATCAATATTCTCTTTATTTCACGTTTTGAGTTAAAACCACATTTCCTGCTTCTTTTCAATCTTCTCGTGTATAGACAGATCCTTTCAGCTTATTGTGATAATCCTATATATTTTATGAACACGTTCAAGGCGAGGGTTGCATAAACGAGGGGACGAGGGCGCAGGTGGACTTTTGTAAAAACGACCAATGAATTTTTTTTCCTCGAGGAGAGAAACTGCTCCTCGTCCACGAAATTGTTTCACTTTCTTCATCGTGTTGGCGTAAAATTCGGCCGCAAAATTCCTGAGCTTCGAATCGTAAAAAATGTAATTGGTGGTAAAAATTTTCTGGATGAAAAAATTCTGACCCGTTCACCGCTTCGTGAGACGAATTCGTTTCACGAGATTCGCCAAATTCGAAGGGAATAAATTTATTTATTTCTGAATTGCGTCGAAGAAGGAAGAAGGATACGAAAAAGGGACGAACAATTTCTCTTCCTTCGCGTGTTTTCACACTTTTCTTTATTCTCAATCTCTTCGGTCTCTCTACGTATATTCCATCCTTTTACTGTTCTTCACCCCTTTTATCCGACAGTCGATCGTCGACGACGACGGCAACGACGACGTCGCGACGCTTCCAAGTCTCTTCCGCAACTCGTGGACGTCGACTTTCATCCGATGATCAAAGTTTCCCGCTTGTATATTGTTATGATTAAAGTTCGCGGATTTTTACGCGGTTCTTAAGTGCATTCTTATGTTACACGTCGGCAGAATGGCGAGGAGTACGAAGACGAGCTCGAGAAAGACTTCGAAGAAAGTCTCTCTCCCTCTCTCTCTTCGAAACAATATATTTTAGAAATTTTTATTCTTATTTCGTTTCGTCGAACTTATCGTATATTAACGATTCGAGGATTAATTTTAAGGATTTGGAGAGAGAAATGTGAATACAATGCGAGAAATTTTTACAAAAATTGAGCAGAATTGTAGACTGTTTGTTATGTTTTTATTAATAATGTAGAATATCTGTCTATTTATTGTTCGTAACAGGAATTCGAATTTCGTAGGTGGATACGTTGGTTAATTGAAACTCTCGGATAATTTATCAAAATTGTATTCATTTGCGAAATTATTACGTCGCGTCTCCTCGAAAATATGTCCGTAACCGTGTTTGTTGCATTAACTTTTGGAAACTTTTCCTTTTGATGTTCCAATGTTATAATTAACGTTCATTTCGAATGTGTAATGCGCGTTTCCAATTACAGATAATACGAACGGATAAAAGGCGGAACCGTGTAAACGCATACAGGTTAGCTATTTATATATATAACCTCTCCTCGTATAATTTGATCACGGGGACGAAGAGAGTAAATTAATATCGTCCTTCGCATCGGCGATTCAACCGATGAAAAATCCAGCATCAAATTAAATTTCTCTTTTCGTTCTTAATGGATTATCGTCTCCAATATTCCTCTTCGTAATTGTTAACAAATTTATCTCCATTGTTTTTCATTGTATTTTTATCGAAACAAACGAACAAAACTCATTTACATTTCAATCGAAAAAAAAAGAAAAAGAAAAAAGAAAAGAAAAACATTGTTTTATTCTTGTTTATTTCGTCTCGCACACTCGAATCTTTCACTCGTATCATCGACCTATCCCAAACTACGCTTTGTCTACACCAGACGCTGACTCGACATCTACTCTACTACCGTCCACGCATTCTCGAGGAGAAAACTGAATGGGCCAATTTTCCATGCACCCCTGTTCATATTCTCCTAAATAACTCGATACCTTAACAAACGGGGGCCGGTACGAATATTTTTCTCGTCTTATCCACGATCGATACTCAAACGAGATCACGGCCTCGTTTTACTTTTCGATCCAGACGTCCAGGCAAAATATAGGCGGCTCGTTTTGGGGAGAGACCGTTTCGAGATATCGAGCGTCAAATATTCCAGTACGCGATAAACCGTCCAACATCTTGGTTGCGAGTTTACTTCGGAGGCGGATGAGGTTCAGCGACAGCGACATCCGATCCGATCCACCGGATAATCCCTTGCAAGACACTCTCCTCTGGCAACACGACCGCCCCACCGATTCCACTCCGTTATGACTTTAGTTCCAAACTGACCACACGATTCTCTCCATTTACTCTAATCGCGTGTAATAATCGCGCGGGATAGATAAAAATTATTATATGGATCATAGCAGTCCGTCTATTTTGTTCTTCGTGATAAATTACTTTTATAAGGAAAAAAAAAAAAAACGAACAATATTTCTCTACCGTTTGACGTGTAAAAGTATAACGAGGAAATAAAGCGTAGCTTTCGAAGAACATCGAATGGGAACACGAATGTACATAACTCCTAATTGGAGTTAAGTCTTGGGGGATTGGGAAGGATTAAAGGGCGAGGATTTAAGGGCGGAGGAAACGTCAAGGATTAAAAAGTCACGAGATAGAGATAATACCGACGTGGAATTTTTACAATTTTTAAGAAGCAAGAGATGTCGCTCCATTCCCAAATCCGCAAATTGACCCTCGCTGTGTATCACGTGTAAACATATCGAGTCGGACGATATCCGCCATCTCTCCGTTAATAACTGTGAAAATGTGAGGAGAAGGAGAGAGAGGAGAAAGAGGAGGAGGAGGAGAGCAGCAGAAGTGGAGGAAGCGGTATGTGTATATATATATATATCTTCGAGCTGGATGATTAATTTCGTTGACTTTAAGGATCGATAATGGAACGCCAATCTTTGACGGAGGAACTTGCCGGGGTTCTAATGGAGCCGGATGATAGAGAGAACGAATAACGGCGAGCGATGGGATGACGCTCTCTCGTTCCATGGAGTGAGAGAAAAAAAAAAGGTAATTCTTGGGTGGAATGGATCCGACGCGAAATAGAATTAAACGGCGCTGGTGGTGGCCGCGAGCGATGAGCCGTGACTGGGTTATTGAAACAGAAACGCAACGATCTCGGGCGAAGAAGTTTCAGAATATTCCCTGGAGATTTAACGAATTCATCCCGTCCCCCTTCCTCTGGATGTACCGGAATGGTTTTCGATTTCCTGATGCGATGAATAAGGGAACGCTGCTTCGGATCGAGAGATCAAGTTTTCGTAAACTTGGGGAGGAAGAGGGGAGAAAGAAGAGGATCGAGAGTTTGTTACATGGATCGCATCCATTAGAACTTGAGCGAAATTAATTTGAAAGGATCTGTAAGGATCTGTAAGGAAACGCACAAA
Source organism: Apis cerana (assembly GCF_029169275.1). Classification (NCBI taxonomy): domain Eukaryota; kingdom Metazoa; phylum Arthropoda; class Insecta; order Hymenoptera; family Apidae; genus Apis; species Apis cerana. The sequence continues at coordinate 9,227,288 of NC_083863.1, forward strand.
TGCATGTTCGGTTAGGAGTTAATTTTATTTTCGAGCTATATCATCGGGATGGGTAAGTTTTAACGATATGTCTTTGTCTCGAATCGAGAAACGTGTATTTGAAATCAGGAATGGCTGTCGATCGCATTTTGGATAAGAATTAATTCAATGTACAGATTGATTTGAACGATCTTTTCGCTCATCGATATTCGATGTTTTCGAATTGTATCATATACAGTTTGAGTCTTTTTGCTCTTTGAATCGCTTAAAAAAATCTGCACTCTATTATAGCTCCAAGCAATTAATTATCGAATTATCGAAAAAACTCTTGAAAAATAAATTGTAAATCGTGTTAATAAATTTGCACGATCGATTTGTATTTTATTATGCGATTAAACTGGCCAATAACGGTTGATCGAATTATTTGCGTACAAATTTTATTTTCAAACGCTCGAGGAATCCCGGATTTTAATTTCCGCAAAGTAGTCTATGCTAATTGTCACGTCCATCGGGCCAAGCCCGTTTCTAAATTGATTCATTACTGTATTCCACGAGGATTTAAAACACGTCGCGATAAAGAGCAACGCGAGCAACACGAGCTAGGCGTGCTGATATGATTGATGACGGATTTCGTCCGGGAATCAGCAGGTGCTCCAGCTTGCTGAGTAATTCATCGCGTGTACTTTTACCCCATGTAGAGGACGAGGATGGTCTCGAGAGAAGGACAAAGAGGGTAATAATTAATTGCCCCGACAATCAACCCCTCCATTCTTCATCCTTTTCTCCTCTCTCCTTCTTTTTCTTCTTTTTTTCCCTCCCTCGTCTCTCTCTCTTTCTCTCCAAAACAACTTTCATACCAGCGATGTCTAAACATCGTTCACGTTTCGTATAAAATATTACTTCTTCTTTTCGCTCTTTTCTTTTTTTCTTTTTTTTTCGTTGTATCGTTTTATATATTTTTATTCTGGATGAGCACATCACGAGTATTATTCTAATGAGTGACGTCAAAAAAAAAAAGAGAAAGAGATCTCAAATAATTTGATCTTTTGCTCTTTCAACGGAATGAGTTTTAAAATTCTTTAAAGACCCTCTGTTGTTCCCTCTGTTTACCGTGCTTTGTGATTAATTGTACGTTTCAACTGGCCGAGTTGCAGTTAATTAAACCGGGGAAGTCTGATCGTGGAAGAAAAAAAAAAGAAAAAAAAAAAACAAAAAAGGCATTCCTTTGACTTTTTAGAAAACGTGATTAATTCGAATAAACAGGAAAAACTCGTGTCTCTGATTCAATCGTAAATTTAAGAATACATATATTATCAAAATGAACGTTAAAAAATAATCTGGCAGATATTATCTACTCGATAAATACCCGAATAAACGATCGGTCAATTGCGATTCATCAAGCTCCGCTTGAAGAAGGTTAATATTCCTTCCTCCAACTCTGCCAAGATAAGAAATAACTTGGCAAATAACCTATACATTGGAGTCAGTTTAAATTCAAAGGAAAGAAGTTAATAATCCGTACACTTTATTCAACGATAAGTTATATCCAGGAGATCATAAAATAAAGAGACAAAAGAGAGAGAAAGAAAAGAATTCGACTCGCAATTCGCTTCGATATTAATCTCCTAACGTATACAAATTCAAAATTATCATTGTGCGACGAACCAGCCCAATATCGATCGATTTTTCGACTTTAATCTTCCTCCCCATCCTCTGAATAATAGAAAAAAAAATATTAATTGCGAAGAGGGAACCAGTGAGGGGGAAAAATTTATCTCCTTTCGATTCCATAAAAATTAATCTGACCGATTTTCCAATAGCAGAACGAAGATCCCAAAATATACAGTCGATCCCATTAACTGAAAAGTACACTCGTGCACTCGGTTCGAGCCGAAGAGAAAGAGAGAGAGAGGGGAAAGAGAGAGGGATAAATCTAACGACCCGCATAATCAAGTTATCGGTCGAGACATTAATCACAACTATCAATGACAACCGCACACACCGGCCATTCCTTTAATCCCTCGCAGTGGCGCGTGTCTCGCCACCTACTACCTCGCCGACTACCACCCTCGAATCCGTTATCTCCGCGATTAATGACTAGCCATGCTAACTTCCGCCTTGCTCCTCCTTCATGCTCGCTCCAAGAAGAAATCGCTTCGATCTGCCTCGTTTTCGAACAGCCATTGTCTCCAACGGAGGGAGGAGGGTGGAGTAGGCAAGGATAGAGATAACGTGAATAAGCGATAATCGGCGAAAATCGCATTTGTTACGATTGAATCTTACTCCCTCCTACCTCTTCGCCCCGTGGAAAAGTTAAGAAGAGTTTTCGAAGATGAATTATCAGCCTCGGGACGATTTCGTGGATATCGCTTCGATAACTGGGATCGTGATTTAGCGGAGGGCAAACTTATATAGGATAGATTTATTCTTATATTCGTGTAATTCAACTTTCGTTGGAGTCAATACTTGGGTGTTGATGTTTCGAGGGAGTTGAAAAAAAATGGAGGTGTTGTTAAACGAGACTGGCTTGTTAGTAAGCGAGACAGTCTCCCCTCTCGCTAATTGGTATCGTTTTTCGTGAATATATCTTTGGAAAGAGGTAAGGAGCATATTATATGGCTCGCGATAAACTTCGAGTTGAAAAATTTCGTTTTACCAAGATTTTCTTTTTCGTTCGATCGCGCGATTTCGTTTGGTGAAAATAAGGATGGGCGATCGAAAGAGATAAGTCGATAACGAGAGGAATCATCGGGGAGACGAAAAAAACTCGCTACGTTTCCCAATCCTTTTTTTTTTTTTATTTTCTCTTCTCTCGAGAAGAGAAAATTCCTTTTCAGGGAGTGGCTAGTCTTGGGAACCTCGATGCACGCCAATTTCGTGTATCGTTCACGGTCAATTAGAGCGGAATAAGGGACTGGACCGTATGTCTTGATCGAAGAAATAGAAAGAGAGAGGGAGGGAGAGGGACACGGGTGTTCGACGGTGTGGAAATCATTGGCCGTGGTGTAGGAATCAACAGGAGAACGTTTCCACTCCTCTCTCCTGACCGAAAGCACAACAATAGAGTTTCTAATGGCCAATAGAAACTTGTCGATTCACTAACGAGATCGTCGGAATTCCTGCTGACTTCCCGAACCTTCGCCTCTGCCGATTTCCTGCTACGGAATACCCATTCCGTAAAATACAATTTCCGTCGATGTCGTGGATTAATGGTGACCGTTTTAACGAGATTTTATCATCGAGTTTTCGATCGAATATTTGAGCCCGTAAAATGCGAAATGCGATCGATCGAAGGATCTGCGTCTCTCTGATCCTCGCAGAGGTTCGAACCAGCAGCGGACGGTAAGATATTAAATCTGCGTTTATGTGTGCGTGTGTCGACGTCCTCGAATTCCGTCGAACGCCAATATTAATTACATGTACGATCGTGCCAGGATCGTTAAATGACCCTTAAACAAGCCACAGATTGTTTAGAATAGCCAGAGTCTATTATTATCCGGCCGTCTCCCGAAGTTCACGTTTCATTACGAGGTCCGTTCTCGATCTCGACGTACGTTGACGCGCGTTAATTCAATGCATATCGATCTATTAGAGTTATTGTGTGGATTCCAAGATAACAAACTTTTAACGAACTTTAAAAATAGTTTAAAAACCGACTTATTCGTCGATTAAAATACGTCAATTATACATTCTTGCACATCTTACGTGTGATGTGATGCAATTAACGCGAATAGGATTGAGATGAAAATATTATTGTCAGTTTGAAAAGTTGACGGATGGATAAATAAAAAAAAAAGGAGCAAAAAAAAGCCGGTCAGTGACCAGAATCTTTCTTAATCCGGATCGTGAAATCAGATACCGATCAAAAGTTGGAGCGCGACAAACTATCCTCCACGGAGCAAAAGTTTTCCGAGTCTGAGACTTCGCTGGTTCCAACACTGTCGTCCAAAACTTTCGTCCAAAAGTCGGGATTCGTCGAAAAGGGGGACACGAATCCACGGTAGTTTTTCTTTCTTGGAAATGGAATCGCTTTTAATTTCATAAGAATCGAAAGATAACTAAAAAAAAAAAAAAAAAAAAGAAAAAGACTAATTCATTATATGCATAAAGTTTACCCAATTCGCGATTAGCGAAGCTCTCTTTAACCGTAATTAATCAATTAAAAATGATTATAAATTCGAATTTAAACGATGATATGTCCGAGAAAAGGCTTAATAAGAAAAGCAAACAGACACGGGATTGAGAAGAGAATTCCGCTTATCGATACTTTATATTGAACTGGCTTAAAGCTTGGCCGAGAATTTCACCCCGAAAAAAAACTTATACCGCTTATACCGAGATTTATCGTATATATCGGCCATAATTATCCGTATCGTTGAACAACCAGGTGTCGATGATTCACACGAGATCGGCAACTATTTTAAAATAATCGAGAATAACCTCCCGTAACCGCGAATAAAACATCGTAATGGGCCCGCGAGTAGCTGATCGCCAATTTATCCCCCTTGTGTTTCCACGGTAATTAATTAATTAATTAAATAAAACGTTCGTGAATCACGAGGAGAAATATCACTTAACGAAATACCGCTGCAGCATTTGCAAAAAAAAAAAAAAGATCGATGCGTATAATATAATTTTAACCGTCTTCGATTCGCTCTTTGTTCCTCGCCAGTTTTTTTATTAGGTTTTCAAAGGTGAGGCGTGATGAATCAAAAAGAAATTTGAAAAATTGTGAAATTTTTTAACGCGGCAAATATTTAAGCATCATCGTAAAAATAGAGATTGTAATCTCCAATTGACTCGATATTTATTTTCGTGTAACGAGCCGTATTCGACGTTGACAGACTCGTCGAAACGAATCGATGAGTAACATTTTATTAAACGTTTAACTATATCCACATACGTAACTTTATCCACAATATAACTTTCCATTAACGAGAATATATAGAATTTCACTGGTCGATTCATATATAAGAGGATTTTCGAATCGATCTTCCAGAGATTTATACATATATTCTGGCCGATAGGATAATTGAAGAACTATTCGACGAGGAGTTAATTGGAAGCTCGATCGTATCGCGGAAATTGGATATTTGGCCGTGTTTTAAGAACAGAAAAAAAAAAAATGAAAAATTTTTTTCTTTCCTCTAATTAATAGCTGTTCACGATCGATGGCTCGAATTTTACTCGATAAATTCGATCAACTTTATAAAAGTTTGGATTGAAAAGAAGGATATTGTCGAGAATTTTTTCGAGCAAAGTTATAAATAAATAATAATAAGAAGTGGTCAATTAACGTACTACGAATTTAATGTCATGCGATTTTCAATTCGTATCCAATTTTATAAAAAAAAATAGATATTTTTTGAAAATTACGCGAGAACGAAAAATTCCATCAAGTAGAATCAACACGAGATGAAATTCGAAATGTGAATCCAATTGAAAAGAATAATTTTATGTAGTGAATGGATCCGTTTTATCCACCGTTTAATCGTCTCGTTATAATTTCCAACATCACGGAATCGCTAAGATTAAAAAAAAAAAATTACTGGTACGATCAATTTTGTGCAATTATTTTTCAAGAAATTTTTTGAAAAAAGTCAACCGAGGAAAGAAAAACTATAATAGGTCTCTCTGAAATAATAACTCCCCTTATTCCAGATATAGTTATTAATGAACGTTGAAAGTGATATTCTACGAGTAAAATCGCAAGAATATTCACTCAAACTCTAATGAGATGTTTTAAAACAATTTCATTTAATATTTGTCCGGTAATATTTAATGGATTCGGTTTTCGCAGTAATTCCACAGTCTCCGAGTAATATAAAAATAATTACGTTCCCTGGAACTTATTTAATCGGATCACTGTAATCAAAATATATAAAAGCATATTAAAAAGAAGAAGAGGGATAGAACGAGAGAGGGTAATAGGATACGAAATATTCGGAATATTTAACAACGTGATTAACTTCATTCTCGACAGTTGATTTCATAGTTGATGGTAATTTCGATGTAAGAATTTCAGGAATTTTTTTTAAATCGCCAATGAAACGAAACACTGATATTAATAATTTTATAATCTTACATATAAAAAAAAACAAAAAGAAAAATATCAACGTCGATCTTAATAATCTACTCGAAAAACGTGTATCCAGAGTAATTAACATCTTACTATGAAGCAATTTGGGTAAATAGGTAGCTCGTCATGGTCCATCAGAGAAATTGATAGCAAACTTGCGATCGTCTAATTTGCCTGAAACCCACCGTCTGCTTAGTATCCTAATCATGTTCGACCTCCTGGGAGTCTGTCAAGTAATTAAATGTGGAGTAACTGGAGTAAGATCGGATAAGCGAAACTCCATCTTGAATGCGGTGATGTCGAAGTAAATGTTGCCCCGTTGCAAGATTTCCGCGAAAGGAAAACGTAAGGAATATGCGAACAGGTTAATGTAATTAGTAAATTTTATCGCTTCTTGTCTCGCGTTGAAATCGATTGGAAAAATCGTATTCCGATTTTTCGATATTTCGGCAAAAATATGAATTGCCGAATCGGAGAAAAATGTTTCTCGAGTAAAAAGAAACGCCGTTTTCGATTCCGCCGTTCCGATCCGAGTGGTGGAAAATCTGTCAGCCACGAATAAACTTGTCACGAGTGGTAGAAAAATCCTCGGCAGCTTTTGACGGGAGAGCAACTCTGAAGAATATTGTTGACTCGTTGAAGAATCCGGAGAAACACTCGCGGAACGCTTGCAGAACACTTGTGCAGGATTTGCAGAACACTCGACTTGTTTGGAAGAGAACACTCGCAGAAAACTGGTGGAATGTTGGCAGAAACGTCGAAATTGTTTCGAATCGTAATATCGAAAATCAGAAAATCCTCCGAAAAAAGGTAAATTCGATTCGCGTTTCGATGGAGTTTAAACGTATCATCGCGACACGATGTTCAAGGAACCGTCTATGCGAGTCTTTTTAATCTATGCGTCCAGCAATCTCGAGAATAATCGTTTAAGGATCAGAAAATTACAAGAGACTAGAGTAATAAGACTAGAACGAAAAATCTACCATTTCCACGGGACGTTATGGAGAAAAATTGGAGAAAAATAAAGAAGCTTTTCACTGTAGAAAACCTCAGTGACCACAACATCTTCGTAACAATCTCGGTTACAACAGTTTTGAAAACGACCCATATTAACCGCACCTACTAAACACTCGACTCAAAAAGAAAAGAAAAGAATAGCAAATGAAGCGCGAAAAATGGAGAGGGAGACAGAGAGGGAAAAGGAAAATAGCGGAAAAACAAAAGGTATCGGAACGAAAGGTAAGAGGCTGATCGGTAGACGAGGATAATTAGAGTGGCCTCGATATGGACGAACCGGAAGCCTTATATTCCAAGCAATGCTCGTTAAAACAACCGTTACGTACTGATAGTGGCTCATTAACGGAAGTTTCGGTTCTACGATTCAATTACCGGACCAGTTCTAATTGCGTCTGTCTATCCGCTCGGTTCCGGGATGATTCTCGGAATTTCAAAGTGGGGTCGACAGATCGACTTTATAATTATTCCGGCCAAAAATCTTGCTATTTCAGGCGAGTGAACATCACATTTCCGATGGAAATAATTAGAAAAATAGAAGCTCTGTGCGTTACTTCTTCCCTCGCTCTTCCTACGATTTGTCTCGTCTTTCTTAAATCTAATTTGTTGATGCAAGAACGAATCACGATGATTTTCGTTATTCTCGATAAATTTCTTCAAACGAGTCGAATTTCGTCGAATTTGCGATCTCTTTTTTATTTCTTTGCGTTATTTCTTTATCCTTTTAAAAATACAAGGGGGCAAGGAGAATTTCGATAATTATCCCCACGGTTGAGCACACAAGTTTCTAATCAATTCTAATCAAATATCGCTCATTAAACAGCTCTTCGTTAGAACGGAGCTTACAATCAATCGCGCCATACCCTATGACGACATTATCGACACGAAGACAGCAGGGAGAAAAGGGCGAGAGGGGAGGAGGGGGGTCGAAAGGTCGAACGAGCGACGACTTATCACAGAGGTAAATTAGAATCAACGAGTCTCTGCTCCTCCTCTCGTCCCTTGGAAAACGATTTGGGACTTAAGGGTGGAGCTCCCGTATAATTAAATGAGTTAATTAAGCAATTTCCCTAAGTGGAGGAGCCAGCTTAACGAGGAAAAACATGTGACGCTTCAACCCTTTGTTTCGTAAGCCTCGCTTTTCCCCTCCTATATTCCAAGCAACAAAATGACCTGTGTTTCTGCTGACTCGTGTCTTGCTCCCGATTTTCCTTTTTCCACCTCTCCCTTTGTCTTCTTCCCTCCACCCAACCGCTTTTCCACTCGGTTCTTCCTACCTACCGGTCGAACCCTCCTTTGAACGATAGCCTCAATAACGAGGGCAATTTACTGCACCAAAAATCAACGGGACAAGAACCTGAGGCGCTTTTTTTCACTCCCTTCTCGGAAAGAGCCTCGTTCTTCCGCCCCGACGAGCGTACACGAGAATCGTTTTTTTCCGAAAATTAATTGGTTTTTTTTTTTGCCTCGTTCGTTTCCAATAAACATTTCCCAATAAAGAAATAAATAAATATGTAGCGAACCAATCGAAGCGAAAGCAAAGAAAGAAACAACTTAATATCTTCCATAACTTAATCTTTCCAAATAACCCATTCAGCCTTATCTCATTCGATCCTTTTATCCACGAATCTCTCTTTCGAATCGAATTAAATTGGGCGCGAGATTTTTATTCTCTCGCGCATCTTATCCCGTTTAGAAAAATTTACGAAAATTATATTATACCCAAATTCAACTTGGCTCGATTTGATCGTTGGGGAGAGAAAAAAAAGATCAATTCGAAGCGTTGTTGTTTCGGCATTCCATCGAAATTGCGCGGAGGGCGTTGCACACGCGGTTAAATCCGGCCGGATTCGGTTTAACGAGGAATCGCGCGTGCAGATGGCGCGTAAACAGAAAAACGAGCGTCTCTTGCGGAGGCTCGCGCGGTTCCGCGCGTTGCCTCGCAAACAGGGCGTGGGATTCGACGCCGCTTTTGCAGGTAAACTAATGAAAACGTAATTAATGGGACGAGAGTTGGCCGCCGCTCGCCCGCCCGTCCGTTTCGACCCGCTCATTTGCATGGATATCATTCTTTTAAACGAACGGGCCTGTGAAATTATCGCTAAACAATGGCTAGTCGCGCGAGATGCTCCCGTTTCCGGAGCGTCGAATAATTGATGTCCTGTAAAACAGAGCGGCTCATTGTTCAGCGTGCTCTTTCACGAGCTCGAATCCGTCATTTAACCCATGATTATGCGATTTTTTTGGAGGGAGGTAATTCGAAAATTCGAAGTTTCATTAAAAGCTTCCCTCGAGAGAGGGTAGATTTTTCTTTGAAATATTTATCCGTTATCGTTGCAATATTGTCTAAAAGTTTCCTCTCTAGGACAACTTTATCTTAGGAATATTTAAGCGAGTTCGTGAGTTTTCTGAAACAATAATCGATATTTATACGGACAATTAAGTCGCTTCCTCGAACCGTGTCTCCACCGGCGTTCGAGCGTTGACACAAGCCGCCTCCGTGTTTGCAGTCAAACTACTCTCTGCCAGACCATTTCTCTCGAACCAAGGAGAGAGGAGCGCCTCGTGTGTTGCACGGTTCCTTTGAACGCGAGACTCGAAGCCGGAACAGGAACCGGAGATTATATAAGTTTTGTCGCGTGTTGTCACCGCTTCGAGAGGAACGAAGACGATAATGAAGACCGAGCAAAGTTGCCGCGTCGATTGAGAAACGAAATCCTCTCTCTCTCTTCTTTTTTTAATCCGATTCAACTGTGTGAAAGAAATAAAACGAAAGATCCGAACTGCGAGAGAAGGGTGAAAGAGAGAAGTGGCCATCTCCCCTCGAAAAATATTCCCACGAGGAGACGAGGGGTTGCAGTGTCAACTCAAGGTTGGGGCTGGATTCTTACGCAAGCACAGCCGCGTGCATATGCACAGACGACTAATTAGTAAAATCAATACGTGGAAATCCTGTGTATAAACGGGGGTGGACCCGTGTGCGACAACGGGTGCCGTTCAACCGGTGTTAAATCTAATAAAATCGTCTTCGAATTTGCGAGAGGAGAAACTTCGACGTTGAATATCCTCGTGTCTCTCCCTCTCTCTGGAATATCGTAATTTCTGACAACTGTAACTGTCGAAATATATAGGTGTACAGTGCTAAAAAAAAAAAAAAGAAAAAAAGAAAGAAGAAAAGATTCGAAAATCCTCGAAACAGGATTTTTGGCTAGCTACTTGGTTAAAGAGAGAAGGAAAAAAAAAGAGAGAATCGTTAACGCTACCTACCAGCTAGCTGTTAACTCGTTAAAACAGGTGCAACGATCGTTGCGTTTGATTTTTGCAACCGAAAGGGGTGAAATATCAATCGGGAAACGAGTTCCGCTCGAATAGGGGTGAGAGAGAAAAACCTCTGTTCGATTGTTTTATTTAACAAGAGCTGTCGATGGTCATTATTTTATCGGAATTACGGTGGATATCTCGAGCCAGTTCCGCGAGGCGGAAGCGGGGTGGAAGAGGGATGGAAGCGGGGTGGAAGAGGGGTGGTTGCAGGTGTACGCTGCGGTGTGCGGTCAGCATTACCCACCCAAGCGCTGTCAGCACCTCCCCTAATCGCCGTTTTTGTCGCCGCACAGCCCATTTCTCTTACTCCAACCTCTTTCGATCCCTTTCACCCCTCTCCATTCGCTTCTCCCCGTATTCCTATGTTTATGCGGCCCGGTCACCAGCAAATTTTCCTTCGTTTCCTCGACCACTGTTTTCCCTACGCGCCTCTTCTCGCACCCTCTTTTAATCACGCTCTTTTTCCGCTCGCGAGGATGCCAACGATTGCGGCCAACAACCTGTTTAAAGCTCCCGAATGGAATCGTTAATTGCTTTTATTTCCATCGACCCGGCTATTTTCAACATTATTTTTCCTTCGCCTCTCTATTAATTTTTATTAGATCGTCGATAAATTTTTTCCCACCCACCACGAGATAAATACATAAAACACACGCGACGAAATCGTAAAATATCCCCTCTACTTCGAAATTATAACAAATCAACGAGCGAGCAATCCTATCCCCAGAGCAGTTCCATCGAATGCGACAAACGATCTTATCGAATGTTTCGAATCCGTGGATCGAGGACATGAAAGAGAAAACTCACGAGAGAACTCGCGAGAGGGAGAAAGAAGTTGAACGCCTACGGTCGCGTTCCTTCGTTCGTGGATAGCTTCTTCTTCTTCCTTCCTTTCCACTTTTCCACTATTCGTGCCGGAAGCTTACCTGGAACATAAAGGAAAAGCGAAATATTAACGAACCTCGTAAAGATTAACGACAACGTTCTCATCGCTGCCTTACGAATCTCTCTTTGCATCCGGCCGAGTGGACACGTCGACGTCGACGATCCTCGCCGACGATGGCGGACGAAACGGGTTAAAACGTTGCGCGTGCATCGCGTCGGCGAATAACGAATGCATTGTTCCTAATTGCTCGGCGTGGAGCTTTACGGGGCGCCCCATTCATTCCCGGCGTCGCTTAACTGCGAATTTGTTTCAGTCGAATGCTAATAGTGGCTCGTTTCGTGTTTTATGACTCGTCGTATAAAGTGCGAACGACTTCGAGATTCGCTTCGAGGGAATATTATATATATATATATATGGAGAGAGAAAAGATGTTTCGTATAATAGGAGTTAAAGATTATTATTCCGCTCTCCATTATTCCGCCCCGTGATTTATTTATTCTTAAAACTCGATTGAAACTCTGTTAAAATTTAGGAAAACTTTGAACGATGCAACTTAAGAAGATAGTAAATTCAGGGCAACGAGTGAACGATCGATTAGAAGCGTTGAACCTTCTTCTTTAAATTTGCACCCTTTTCGTTTATCTCTATACGAAGAGAATTAATTTTTAATCGTTTATTATTTCTCAAACTCCTTGTTTCGTTGACGTAACGTTCAATGTCCATTCTTGGAAAAAAAAGTAATATGTGTTTCTTAGAAAAATATCTTATTATAAGCGTGAATATTGAATCTCTTCTCGGATATCAAACATTGCGAATATCAAAAAGGTTTTCCATCCTTGGAAATTTTTTTCAGTTTCTTGTCACGCTTTTTACATTAAAAATTCAAAAATTCCAATTGGTGATTTTACGCTTGGAATCATCGAAAAGTAGATGATTATCTAAAAAGCATCGAATCAGCAAACGCATGGAATCGGAGGATGAGAATGGAGGGAAATGGAATGGGAAGCGAGACGAAATGGGGAATGGACCACTTGACGCCCAACTTCCGGCCAGCCAAGCAAAGGGCTGGAAAATCGGAAATCGGATGTCCGGTTAGTCCTCGAGAATTAGAACTCGTCGAAGGAAGGAAGTCTCGGCGAGGACGTGGCCTTGCAATGCAAATTGTCAGGCGGAGGGTTTGCGAAATTACGGACATCCTTGGCCAATACCTTCCTCCGTCCAGGAATTGCAAGTTCGTTCACGAACCAATCGAATATGAACCCCTGAATTTGAATGTTTTCACACGCAATTATCGATTCCTTCGATCGAAGTCAATTTACTTAACGATCGATATTATCCCAGTTGGATATGTTCTTTAATAGACAACCATGAAAATTCTCTGTATCGATATCGATCTTCGAGATTACAAGTTGAAATATTCGTTATCAAATAGGCAGATACTTCTGTTCGTTCGAAAAAATTTCTCAAATTTCTTCAAAAACACTTTCCTGTTCCTTCGAATAGCACTAGAACCTAATTGAAACGAGCACGATGGATACCCGATATTCCAATATTCCTCACGAATATCTTAAAACAACATTTTCTACGAAACTAACTTCTCAAGAATTATCATTCTGAACAAGTCTCGGGGGAAATTGCCTCAAATATTGAAGAAGATGGAACGAAGCGTGGAACGCGAATAAAAATCATAGAGGGGGGGAAAAAAAAGGAAAAAAGGATCGTTCTAGCGAGAGTGGTATCATCTTCCAATTTGACCAGAAAAACATAGAAGCGGGGAGCCGGTGTTCGGCTGGGCCGTTGCTTCTATCCCGGCTCGTTATTAACGCGGCGCACCTTCGTTTTTTCACAGCGTCGAAAGCACTTCAACCCCCGTTCTTCCACCCTTTCCACCCTTTCGAGAACCGAGAGTGGCGAACATTTGCAACCCTCGAAAAGAGAGAGAGGGAGGGAGGACTGGTTGGAGTATTAGCGTGCGTACCACTTTGTGTCTGTTGCCGTTTCCGACCAACCGCGATGAGAAAAGCTTCGAACGAGTTTCGAGATTTCCCACTATTTCTCTCTCCCCCTCTCTCTCTCCGTCTTCTGTTTTGATTGCACCCCTGGGCGGTCGCAAATGAAGACGATTTCGAGCGATCCATGATTCCCAAGAGGAAGTAAGGAAGTACGACGACTAAGACGCGGTCGATACGAGGTCGGTTTTAATTGCTCGCACCAGCTGCTCTTCTTTTCCTTATTCGAAAGTTAATCTTTGGCCCTCGATGCTCCCTTCCACGATATTTCTCTCAAGAAATATATTCTCGATCAAAATGACTGAGTCGCCCGTTTCAATAATCGAACTTGAGTGCTTTGCCTCCTCCATGTTTCCAAGATTCGTTGTTCGTTTTAACACTGCTCGTGAGAAAGAGAGAGAGAGAGAGAGAGAAATAAAGAAATAAAGATCAAAGAATATATCGGAAGAAGTTTGCGGATAGCGCAGGGACGGAGAGGGCGATCAAGGCCGAACGAAATTACACGAGGCCATAAATCTCGGGACATAATGCGGCGAAATAATAATGACAATGGAAACTTTCGACAATAAGCGGCGCGAGGGACAATCGTATTGAAAGCGGCGAGGGCGGGCCCGCACAATGGCGGACCCGTCGCCGTCTTACGTGGAACTCGGTGAATAATTATTGGCCCGGGACTTAACGGCCTATGAATTTCCCTCGTCCACCTAAGCGGGGGCAAAAGTTTCTCAGCCGCGTTGTTTAGCGTCTTATTTCGTGGTTGAACGCGTTCCCTCTGTTCAAGGGATCGCCATTCACATCCTCAAACTTTCCCGCGTTTCCTCGTAACGAATTACCATTCGGGGGACGACACCTGGTGACGTTATTAACGCTGATAATGAGGCCACTCTTCTCCTCGTCTCAGAGGACGCCCACCGTCCCGAGCGTAGTTTCCAAATTCTTTCAATCTCCCATTCCTTCACTTTCCCCTTCACCTCGAAACTCGCATATATCGCGACTATGAACAAGCCCTCTGAAGTGCATTCGGAGATGTATTCTCTTGCAAGAAAACGTGCCTCGAGTTTCGTTGATTAATTTAGATGAATTCCAAGATGTTGTCTCTGACCGGGGCATTTGTTCAGAGCCATATTTTGGAACGTTCGCGAACAATAACGCGACTGATAGTCGTGGGAAAAATCGAGGATACAAGAGGAGGAGAAAATCTTATCCCGAAGGATTGAAGAGGCTTATGCATTCTTCCGTCCATGTTGTTCTAAGATCGTTAATTCGCGTAGCCTTCGTTTACTTTTAATTACAATTAAATCGAAACCAGCCACCCCGCCTAATCTTTTCCCGTGCGAGCAACGTGCCGCCAGACACATTTAATGATACCCTTTTGTTGCACCTCGGGCACAATGAAAATTGTTCGAAGCACCCGCCCTCTACTTCGTTAGAGATTGAAAGTAATATTTCGTGAAATAATGGCCGGCCTGTTAGAGGCCGTCGACTCCTTCTAGGATCCAATTATTATTATCTTTCTCCGCTTTCCCTTCTCTCTCTCTCTCTCTCTCTCTCTTTCACTCTATCTCTTCCTCTTTATCCTTCACTTCCTCGTTCGATCTCTCCCTCGCTCCAACTTATTTTTTTTTATCTCTCTATCCTCGTCCCATCGTTCGTTGAGCCGTCGGTCACGACGACTGCAATTCAATGGAGGTATTATCTATGCGGGACGGCGGAAAAATATCAATTCTCTTGTTTGTCCGTAACACCGGGTCCAGAGTCGAACAATGCGGGCCGAAGACCGATTCAATGCAGATTCGCAGACGAATTGCATCCGGCCGAGGGAGGCAGCGATCGAAAGGGCTGCTGGATAACTTCCATCCGCGAGGAACCGAGGAATATTTCCTTCGACAGCTTTATTGGCGCCCAAACAGCTTCCATGGAAATGCCGACTTATTCGGCATCGCGTCAGGTTACTTCCAAGAATCCGCTTTTTCTTTTTTTTCTTATTTTCCCCCTTCGAACGAAAGAATCGATCGAACGAGCGTGTCTCCCGCTGAATTATCATCTTGGCGTCCGACGGATCGTGCGATTGGATTCTTTCGAGTCGAAGTAACACGAGGAGACGTGGAAGGCGAGAATAAACGTGGAATATTTGTTAGATAGACTTCTTCGATTAATTACGTTCTCGCGTCTTTCAAAGTTTCCATTTGAAAAGAGAGAAGGAGATAGAGAGAGAGATAGAAAAATATCACTGGTAGCGATGAAATCCCGTGATATCTAAGAATAAAAAGAGAGAGGAAATAGTGAATTTCGAGTAATCCTCGATCGGGAAATTTGTATCCGCGAATCGGTGTAAAAGCGGGAGCGGAGACAATGTTACCAACCTTGTTTCCAGCCAGACGTTAGACCGCGGACAGCACTTAGCGGTTATTATTCCTAGTAATCTCGGCGATTAAAATAAATTTAGTGGCGGGCATTAATTACGTGGCGTATGGGCGCCGCGTATTATTCCCATTGAAGGACGGTCTACTACGAGCGTACCGTGTTGTAGTAGGCGCAGCTCGTGTGCACAAATTCGCCTATAAATTTTGCAAGAAGCGGGCTCTATGTTATCGTGCAACTACGTTAAGCCGTGACCCGACATCCCTCCCTTTCGCTTGACGAATCGTACCGAATCCAATATTATTTCTCTTAATTGAACGGATAAAACGGAGGATCGAGGGCGAAAGGTGAAAAACTGGAAATTAGACAATAACGCGATAAAAGCTTGAAACAAACGGCGCCTCGACGCGTTTGTTCGTTGCAACGTGGACTTGAAATGTCACTAATGTTGGAAATGCTTCAAAGCGGTGAACACGAGAGGCGAGCTCAGATTCACAGGGAACTTCAAACGGGTGGGTGGGCCCCTTCCCAAAGCGAAATGCGCGATTGTATTTTCAAAATTCATTCCACCGGAAGAAATATAAAAACGGGGAGAGGCAAACTTGCATGGACACGACATCCTTATATTAAATTGCAAATTAAATACGCGCATCCTCGTTTCAAAGGCATCCATATTTTTATATATTTTTGTATACTTTTCTTTTTTCAATGAAAAAATGGAACGATTCTTAAAAATGTTGAAAAATGTTGTATCGTAAAATAGAGAATTGGAAGGGTTCGAAATCTTCGTGAATATGTATTGTACGCATTGTTTGTTCGATCATATATCGCAAACTTTGTCTCTTGGAAACACTCGATGTGTTACTTCGCACAGTTTAACGAGTGACCCCAAATTGGTGGCGCAACTAGCTTCTTGTGTTTGCATTTGATTTTCATTCAACAGCTGTTGCAATTCAATGTCTCCAAACTTCCCCGGTTGACCGGAACTGGAGTCCCTTGCTCGAGTCAAAGTTTCCTTCGACTCTAAATCGTCGATATTATTCTTTATGTGGCTTGTGAATTACCAACGTTTCCTTCCAACAGATTAACATATTCTAACGATTTCTAGAAAAAATCTAAAAAAAACCTCTTCGTCAAAATCAAAATATCTTGTTAAATACGTTATTTAAGTTATTCGGAAAAACTTTCGCGAATAAAGGTACATCACAAAATTTATTTATTTATCAGCAGGAAGCAAGGCTGAGAAAAACGTCGCTCGAGAATTCATTTCGAGTTCACTTTCCCCCTACGAATCAACAAATGAATCAATCCAAATCGCCTTAATCGCGAGATCCTCGGCTAATTTTCTTCTTCTCTTATCGCGCCACGACAACGCAACTTGCTCCAACGACACGCGATCGTAAAATTTAAAATTCGTTTCGAAATTATTTTTTCCCCCCTCTCCGTTCCTCGCCTTTTTTTGGTTCCACGTCGAGCAGAGGTTGTCGACGACGCGAAACTTTTCCCCTCGGATATGAATTCGGAGAGGAATCGAGCGATGTCGAGCCTGTCGCGTATCGCTCCGACTACGCTTTCCAACTTCACGCCAATATGGCCAGCTGCCGACACTCATTTTGCGCTTATTTGCACACTCCACTGCGATGTTACCCCTCCCCTCCCCTCCTCTCCAAATCGCATGCCTTATACGCGTTTAGGAAAACCGCGCGAACGTGCCTCGAGGAATACGCGGTTTCCGGGATTTCATTTGATTTTCACTCGTGGCATCTTAAGTACCCGTGGAAAATTCTCGAAATCGTTTGTGAATTAGGGAAGAAGAAGCGAAATTTAATTCTATTTATAGATGCTGCTAAATTCGATGGTAAAATCTTCCCTGAATTTTTTCTATGTACAAATATTTTAATCTCCTCCCCCTTAAATAATTATTTTCACGTGTACAATGTTATTTCAAGCAAGCATATTTAAAATTCATTTTCCATCAAACTTGATATCCTTTCGTTGCCTGTTTTTCTTTCTTTCTTTCTTTCTTTTTTTTTTTTAGTACGATCAAATATTAAACGCGACATTTTATTCCTTAAAAAACGAAATTGAGCTTGCGACGAGACTTCCAACGAGCTCGACTAGAAGGACTTTGAAGGACCACGTTCTCGAAGGACGTGGGATAAACGAGGTTCAAAGGGAGTTTTCAATATTTCCGTGGAAAGAACGTGGCGTGGTATACGACGACGCGTGGAGGGAGAAGGTTCGTCGAAAGATAAGCAGCGGGCGGCCATAAGGGAATAAACGATAACAACACACAACGGATCGAGTACTAAAAGAATATGAACTCAGTTGTAAGACGGTGAACTTGCGATACAGGGTGAACACTCGTTAAGAAGGTTAAGGAAAAGAAGAGGAAAGGGGAGGAGGAGGAGGAGGAAAAAAAGAGAAAGGACTTGTGCTGCTCCCCGCGAGAAACGAAGGAGCCGCGCAAAGAGGAACAGGAAGAGAGAAGATGGTGTAAAATTGAAAGTACAAGTCGGTAGGAGTTTCATTAACAGCGAAGGATGTCGGCCGTACGTTGCTGGAACTTGCCAACTTTAAAATTACGTTTCGGCGGAAAAGTATCGTTAAAATTAAAGGACGATCATCTTTCACGTATACATATATTTTCTCGCTTCGTTTTTCTCTCCTCGATGTCCTCGTTTGCTCGGTTTCTTCGCGATTTCTGCTTTTCTTCGAAAACCTTTTTCAAGTGAGAGCACTTTATTAACGGTGTAATAATATTTCTTCTTGAATCATTATTCCTTTTGGATTGTCGTAACTTTTTCTTCGGTTAAGAATTATTCTTCAAAGTCAAGTTTCATCTTTCTATTCGATCTTCTTTTCTTCCTCCCTCTAAGAATCTTTCTCTCTCTAAGAATGTTTTTTTTCCTCTCTCGGTTTTCTTCAATGTTTTAACGTTTCGCTTCGTAAATTTCGAGCGATATTCGTTAATAGTGGAACGAAAGTTGAAGCGAGTTGATGGTTAAATCGCGGGTACTCAAGTTTTAAAAGGATAATTAACGACTTGTTGACCAAAGGACCTAAGTTCCGCTCGCGTAGTAGTTGTTTGCGTTGTATTTTGGATGGATTAATTTATTTACAAGATCATCGGATCGTCAGAGGAAGAAGCTCACCGACATGGCATCTTTAATATCTCAATTTTAAAGAGGGAAATTTCGACGAGATTAATGCAAATTAAAATTGCACTTATATAACCACTAATATATATATCGATATCAAATCTGTATTTCAAACTTGATCTCGATACTGATTTCAATCGATTCTACAAAACACCATAAAATTCCATAGACTTCCTCAAGATTGCTGGCAAAATTCAAGAAACGGAACAAATTATGAAATAATATACGTTCATCAATAACATTCATCGTCCAACAAAGATATTAATAATCCCCCAATTGTTCCACGTAATTCCTCCAACCCTATCAAGATTCAAGGCATAAAAACACCTCCGATATTTCACAAATTATTTATCACACCAACGAGCATGTTATTTATTACATTTCTCCTTAGCTGGTGAAAGAGGTGAAACTGTTCTCGAGAAAAGCGACCCCCTTTTTTTTCCTCGCCGTTTCTTCTTCCACGAAAGTCTCACACCTTCCTCGCAATCGGGATAATCCAATTTCCCGCGCGATATTGCGTAACCGCGCGACAAAGTGGGTTAATATTCTCTCTCTCTCTCTCTATTTTTTTTCTCGACTGGCAACCGACGTTCCCTTCCCTCGAGGGACGCATTCTCGTTAAGTAATTAGTTTATCGACGCCCCACTCGACCCGGAAGAAAGTTTACACGATTCCCATTAAGTGCGTGTATCGATAATGAAATTTTCTTTTTGCCAGAAACCGTGTTTTTTTTTCTCGCCACAGTTTCTTCGATAAAAGAGTTTATATCTTGGTGCACGAGGGTATAAAGTGACCGGTTGTTCGACGAAACGCTTTCGCGTTACGAAGTTTTATAGGTGAACGAGATGGTCGCGTGACCCGTTTATGAACCCTTATGAATGTAATGGAACGTTGAATGGGGATGGAGGGTAATGGTGGAAAATTTGTGGGTGGAAAAGTTTTCGAAATTAAACGCTTGACGTGTTTGGTTATTGGATGGATTTATTTTATCGAAATAGAAAATGAACATTTGAATCTAGATATATAATTAATCGAAGAGAAAAATGATATTAGTGTACATTATACGAGTATATTAAATAAACAAGTATGAAGAAATAGAATAGAAAGATAGATTCGAATCAGAAATGAAAAATTGAATAAAAGATTTGATATATTCAAAATCTGATCTCCGTTCGAGGATCGTGTTTCATTCAGAATCGTATCTTATTCGATAAAAAGAAACAAGCAGATTAAACGAACTCTGGAGAAAGTCAGATTTTAATCGAAACCGTACCTCGTTTATTATATCCATTCGAAAACTCGAATTTGAAGTCGAACGATAAATTGATATTGGTATCGATCGAGTACAAGCTTGTCGTTGGTAATCGACGATCCGATGTGATGTGGCAGGTGGAGAAAGTTCGAAAAGATGGTTGGAGAGACAATTCGTGGCAATTCGTCACGCACGATGTGATGAGAAAACGTAGGACACGCCTTCGAAACAAGGATCAGGGAGTTCAAGTACACGTTTCCTTGTTAATCGTTTCACGGTCGAGTTGTTCGATCATCGATTCGAGACGAAGCGTGGACAGCTTTGTCTGTGGCTGTTACGTCGTGCAGTGGAATACAAGCGATTAAACGTTATCATAGAGATATTAAATATAGGAATCTGAACAGGTGATCGGCCTATTCTTCGAACGAAAGATGTTTTTGAAGGAAGAACAAAACGAACGAAAGTCGAATACGATCATTTTATTTTCCAGAATGTTGTTACAATTTTACCATCTATCCATATTTATGTAATATTGTACATTTGTGTGTCTTTTATCAAGAAGAATTTCCTTTCTAGATAAAACGTTCTCGATAATTTTTTAACTTCGAGTTATATTACAGGATATTTGTCACACACACATACGTGTACAAATGTAATGACTAAAATTGAATTTTAAATTTTGTAAGGATATAAATAGTGAGAAGCGTGCAAAGTGAAAAACAACTTGCAATTCGATACGAAGAACGACGTTACACAAATTTATCATTATATACGTATATAAATAATTTATGTTTTTCGACAGTATCTCATAGTATGCAAATAAATATACACAACATCGTTCCGTCCGTTTAGAGAAATGAATTTTGAAATTTTCCGTGAAATGAAACTTTCTCTCTCTCTCTCTCTCTCTCTTTTTATCTCTTTATTTTATCCTCCACACTGCGCGCGTATTTTGCTTTCTCTCTTTCTCTCTCTCTCTCTCATCGAGCACAACTTTCCTCTCGAATAAGCCGGAAAGTTATCCCGTGGGACAAAATGCATAACTCGCTTATGTTGGTAGGCGAATTTTCTCTGAGTGGTCGTAAAACTGCATATTCATATTACACGAATGCCGCTTTTAACGCGTAATAAAATGGCGCGAATAAGACATTCCGTCATTAAGGCGTTTCATCGTCGAAATATCATGGACGTTGTGCGCAATTAAACGAATAACAGGCTGACACGTGTCGTATTATTGATAAGCCTGACGTGAAATACCGTTTTCTCGAGGAGAAATTGTAAACATGCATAGTTTTTCTTTTCTTTTTCTTTTTCGAAATATCGTACGTTTAATCAATCGAAATAATTTTCCTTAATTTCCGTATAACTAATTTCTTCTTTCTAATTTAAAAATTGCGCACAAAAAAATTCCAAATGTGATGGAACATTTTGCTCAATTTTTAATCCGTAGTATAAAAAAGTACATATATACTTTATTACAAGTCGAATAATCATTTGTGATTTGTAATCACAGTTAAAGAACACCGAAATCATTTATATTTCATCGGAAGGCTTTTCGATTTGCTGCTTGTTCTTGCACCATTTACAAATTCTTCGTAATCGATACATTATAAAGATCAATTTTATAATTCCAACGATGATAAAAGCGTATTTATGATTCTTATTATTCTCATTAGTCTTATGTTTCAAAATGTTAGTCATATTATTATTAATGATCACTTGTGTTTTTAAATCTTCAAATCTTTCCCTTTCCTCTGAAGACTCTTCCATAAATCTTTCTCGAACGACACTCATTTCGCGATTCTCGTCGGACCATGTTAACGCGTTGGACACAAAAATGACGAAAATAAAAACGGCACTGATCAAACGTGAGTGATGCATGGTCCTGTGTCTGAATACTGACTACGAACAAAATAGATTATTTTGTGAGTGAATACCATACGATGTGATAAAAACGGAAGAAAAATATCAGTGATGCATAATTATGTGGCACAAGATAAAATATAAAGGGAAATAAGCAAGTTTTTGCAAACTTTCGTGTGATCGTATTATATCGTTTAAAAATTTATTTTCACATCTTTTCCACATTTCTTTTTATCTCTTATAAAGAAAAGAGAGAGAAAAAGGAGAGAAAGATAGAGAGAGAGAAGAGGAAAAAATTCCAAATAATCCTTAATAATTTTCACATCATAAAAGAAGGGGGGAAAAATAGCATTGAATCAATGGTGTGTTTATTAATCGTCATTTTCGATCACATTCTCCAAGATATTATATTCCTTTGATTCGAATATTACAATGGCGCAATTAGGCGTATTGTCCTTCAGAGATATTCAATGATCGTTAAAACGCAACAATGGTTGATTGAAACGGCATAATTAGTAGCCGGTACTACGTCAGTTCCACTTGCGTGTCGATACCGATTACGAGAGACGTCCACTATGGAACTGGTCATCCACGAATTAATATTTTGTAAATTAATACGTTCGAACGTAACGGTATTTGACGCGGTATCCATACCGCGATACAATGTCAACGCGAACCGATTAATTCGTCCACCGTTTAATGGCTCTTTTAATGGCCGTTGCAAACATAATACAGCATTTCGCGATTCGCGAGTGATTTCACAGATTGGTTGTTACACACGGCAATTGTTAACGTCGCCCCCTCTCCTCTTCCCCGTTTATCACCGTTTTCCATTCACATTTATATTTTTTCATCAAATATTTCATTCAATTGTGTAGAAAGAAATAAAAAGAAAGAAAGAACGATCCCTGTATATACAGCAATCGCATCACACGTTACGAAGGCGAAGAAAGGAAGCGAACGAGGCAGAGAAACTCTCTCGGCGCGATTCGTCGAGAGAGGAGTGTCTAATTATTCAATGTCAATAGCAACTACCATTCAGCCGGTGGTTGAAAGGGCGAAAATCCACCGCGAATTTTCCATCGTGATGAGACGTGGCATCCATCGAGACGTATCCAGGAGGCCTGATTTGTCTGCGATTGCTTATCGAGACGTGACAATGCTCATTGAGACACGGCGTAATTACACAGAGCCGACCCAGAGGCCAACCTCCCTCCCTCCCCTCCCCTCCCCTCCTCTGTTTACGCGACGTGCTTGGTTACCACGATTTGTGTGTAACGCAACTCCTCTTGTTCCGCGAACAATCGGCGGGGATAAGGGCGCAAGGATCACGCCGCTTCGCGTGAATATATCCATTACACTGTCCTTTCATGCTGCGCGTTTCATCATGAAAAAAAAAAAGAAAAAAAGAAGCCAGTCGGTTATTTTCTGGTTGAGCTTGGCTCTTCGTCGTTAGGGTGAAGAATTGGGGGATTGGAGTAACGATCGGAAAATTAGGGGAAAAAGGATGATCGGAATAAACAAATAGGGAGGGAGTTTGACGACTCGTTGATCGATTCGATTCATTCCCGTATTATTCGTTGTTGGAGATTCGTTTTTATATCGGCGGCGATGAAAGGATTCTCTTTATACAAGGGGATTTTCACTTTGAGGTAGATTTGGAGGTTTAATTGAATGAGCGGGATCAAAGTTCTTAATATTCGATATTATTTGATGGTTTTTTTTTGTTTCGAGCAGGTAGGATAGGTGGATTTTTTGTTCAAATTTGATATTTATTGAACGTTTATTTATACGTGGAAATGAATTGGTGGTATGAGTTGAAACTGACACGTAAAATAGTATCAGGTAGAAATTTGTTTCTATTGAGAAGCGGGGATTAAACGGAATTAAGCTTCGATTTGGTGTAAAAGAGGAATAAAAAATTGCGTGCAAAAGAAATATTTCCCATAGACGGGTCGCATCGTATCGAAAATTGAAAAAATTCAAAAATTTTAACGAGCGTTTCATTGATCGATCGCTCATGTTAATGATTCTCGATGGGAAATTATAATCCTTTCGCGATGTTCAACCTTATTGAACAAGAAGAGGAAGAAAAAAAAAGGAATCATAAAAGAATCATAATTTCATTTGAGATACTTAAAAGCCTAATAAAATTTGCAAGATTCCTAGGAGGAGGAAGGACTTTGACTAAAAATCCCAAAGAGGTAAAGAATTCATGAAAAATGATCGAGAGTACCAAGTTGGTCGAAAGGAAACTTTAACTTTAATCTTGACGTTCGCCAAGTTTCGCCTCGTTCCTGCCGCAACCTGATTGATTTCACCACTTTAATTACACGGATCGAATGGAAGAATTCATTTCAAGCGTATTCAAAGTCCACGCTCCCCTTTCAAAATGCGAACAAAGCGATTACGGTTTCTTAATTAATCGTACCTCGTAAATTTTCTTTGTATCTCGATTCTTGTCTCCATTTGCACGGAGAATGTCTCTTCGAAAAACGGATAGCTAAACGTCGATCAAAAAGGTAAATAGGATCGTTGCCGCCATCGTCCGAGCAAAGCCGTCAACTCTCCGAAGTTTCCACGGTTCAACGGAGGCGAAGAAACTTTCCTTTCCTGTCGATGAAGTGAATAAGCAACGCGGGAGAACTCGAAGAGTATCGTCGAGATTTGACGCAGCAAACACTCGCACACAAGCTTTTCACCTAGCCAAACAGGTAGGAATAAACAGGTCGGCGGAAGTAAGCTATTCATGCAAATTTATCGCGATGCCTTCGCGTTTCCACTTCAAAGAGGATGATTCGAGGGTTGTTCTTGATCGTACAAACGACGAGTTTCGATGAGTTATAGAGATAAGCCTCGACACGTATTTCATTCCTATCCATTTTCTTCACTCTCAAATTGCAATTGTCACGTACGGATATCTATCATGAGATTTGATCACGAATGAGTAAAAAGGGTAATATAGAAAATACACGGGATAGAGAGTCTAATAAAATTTAGTGAATCGTGGTTTTGGTGGAACGAACGAGTTGAAAAGAGTAACTCGTTGGCGAGTTGGCGAGGTTTAAACGTGGCTGGGAAACCGTGGAAACTTTTCGTCCCTTTGACGGGCGCGCGGATTGATCGACACGGCCAATTTAAAGCGGGCACGCACGCGTCTGATAAAACAACAGATTTACCAGCGTGGAACCGAGCCGCGAACAATTTGGTTTGCGTATGCACGTACAGTCGGCTGACGACAAAGGGGTGCCGAAACTCCGCCTTTGGGCCCAGCTTTTAATACTAATGGCCAACTATGTGCCAACTTGGCCCTCGAATGGCAAAGCCTGTTCCTCAACCCCTCTCACAGGCCACGCATAGCGTTCCAGTCTCTGACCTACTTGATCGTCGAACCATCCTGCAGATTCAATTTAATCTTATGACCGGATTAAGCCGCGAGCTTAGATTATCCTCTCTCTCTCATTCCCGCCAACCCTCGAACCGCAGAAACCTCCACCGAATTTCTACCATCCGCGTAAGGAATCTAATAACATCAGATTGTTGTTACGAGTTGAAACGAAATACGATTGCCCCATTATTATCGCGTGTACGATTATAGCATAAGGGAATTGTAGCGTTTCGAGCGAATTTTTTTTTTTTTTTTTAGAAAAGTTAAAAGTTACACACAAAGAAGAAAAATGGCGTGCGATAGATGGAAAAAGTTTGAATAGCTATGGGATATGAAAAATTGTTCGCGTACGATCGATGGGGAAGAATTAAGGATGATGTTGAAACAATATTCGGTTTTTGAATATAAAAAAAGAAGTGGAAAAGGATTTTTATGATTTAATTCGGATTCGAGTATATTTAAGAATAAATAATGAGATTCTCCGCTTTTCGACTTTTCGTGTCGGTATGAAAATCGTGAAACGACGACAAATTTTTCGCCGAGCTTTTCGAAGCGGAAGATGAACGTTGAAATTTTGTTTGCGCGAGAATATTTTTTTTTTCTTTCTCCTTTTTCTCCGCCCTTATCTCTTATTTTCTGGTCGACACGGCACCGTTACCATCCCTTCGCCAAAGGTTTCAGCATGAAAGAGTATCAACACTATCACGGTGACACGTTAATCTCCGAAGTGCCACACTCTTGAAGGAATACCTCGATTAAAGTTTCCGAACCCCGCCTTTGAAACCTTCTTGTCTATTACAAAATGCTTTGAGCCCTCGCGCATCAGCCCTCCTTTCAACGATGCAACCAGCTTGATTCTGTTTTTGACCCAGAAAAATATTTTCACCGGATGATACACATCCTTCGCGCTCATTGGCTTTGCCAAATCTTCTTTCGTATATTCTACCCTGGCGTATATTCTTGGCGAAAAAAAAAAAGAAAAAAGAAGGGGAGGATTTCGAAATGCAACATTAAACAGTTTCCGTTGAATTTTCGGTGAGATCTCGTTTGGAAGAAATATTCCATTTGGAAACGAGGTCGACGAACTTGAGGTCTGATTAAGGATTATCAAACATATTTTTTGAAAAGAGAAGAAAACTCGGGGAGAAAATTTTACAAATGGTAGAGTTTATTTTACCAAGCGCATCAATCAAATTTATATTTCGCATATTTTATAATAATTGCTCTTTTGTATAATTTAATATCGTATACTTTTTTTTAATTAATTCTTTTAAACAATCCTTTGCTCGAGAACAATAGAATTTATATTGTAATATATCACGATAGAATTTACGTGGATAAGATTAACTTCTTCTAAATCGAAGACACTGAGAAATCCATTTCATTCAACCAACTCCATTCATAATCTCGAAATAAAAAATCCTTTTTTAAAGTCTCGTTTCATCCAGCTGATCCCATGTATTTTCCACGGCGTAAAACAAAGAATCGAGAGATAGCAAAAAGTTGTCAGAGGTTTTAAATCTTTCTCTCTCTCTCTCTCTCTCTTACAATCAAGTTTACGATCTTGCGGAGAGGAGAACCGTGTTAGGCGTCGATATCTTTAAATAGTCATAAAAAAACGTTAAATAGGTATCAAGTGGCCGGCGAAGCAGATGAAACGATTGCAGATTAACGACCTCATTAAGCTCTTCAAACAGGTACGGTTACAAGCAATTACGCCCCTCTGTAAAATCCACACCTTGGCCGAACGACTTTTATATTGACGCGTAGAACGCGCTCGCCTTTGACTTCCGGCTGTGGTTCAATCGACCGATCCTCGCAGTTTTACGATCCATTGACCGATCGTGGAGAAAATGCAAGATCCATCCTCTTAAACGCGTTGTGGGTCGAGATAATGATTATGCAAATATTCCTCACGAATCGTTATGAAAATTTATTCCTACGAGGTTGTAACGATTTAATTATTCCACGGAGATCATATCGTTTCGTGAAAATTATAGTCTTTTGAAGACAAGAATCCTCAAATTTTCACGATCAGAGAAAACGACATTAACAATTCCAAATAATTAAGAGGGACGTGTATTTCAAAATATTCAATGTTTTCCTTTTTACACCCCTAAAAGTTCCTCTTACATCTCACAAAGATAGATTTTTAAGACCGAGCTGGGTAACCAGTTTCCGTTCCAACATTTTTCCATTTGTCATTGGACAGAAGGTTGGCAAAGCGGGCATGAAACGAAATTAACTCGGGGCTCTGTATTTTCGACGGGAGGCCTTTCATCAATCGTCTTCCTCCATTTCTCGTCATCCATTCCAACGCTCCTCGATTCAGACCACTCTTCCTTTCTATCGTTTCCTCCGACCTCGTTTCCCTCGTCCTCATCCTCTCCCAGTTTCTCCACTGTTTCCCGCTTTTTTTTCATCTCCACGGCTCATTTGTTATTCTGCCAGCCCGTGTTGCCTGCCTCCTTTCACTCGACTCATCTACTCTCCCCTCCTGTCTCTCTCTCTCTTCGTCTAGGAAGCCTTGACTCGCCTTCTCGGCTCCGTCTTTCCTCCGTTACCTTTTACCCCTTTTCCAGAAGCCCTTTCTTCTTTCTCCGCAGGCAGGCGGCTTATCCGTAGACACCTTGTACGGTGATCGATATTGCGAGCGGTCGCTCGAGGCGAGGCTTGTGTCAGCACGCGGAGCGCGAGTTTCTTGTCGTCTTGTACGAGATCGACGACACGTGAACCTGCTCGAGGATTTGTTCGAGGAAAAGATGCCTCGCATGCGCCGAATCGTTTCGACACGGGGATGAGATAATTATGATAATCAAAATTATAGTAATTTGTTCTCGGATAGAATTAAAACTTTCGAAGAGAGTTTTTAGAGATCGTCGTAAAGGAGATGATTCCTGGAAGAAATGTCGTCTCAAAATTTCTCGAAAAGAAATTCTATCTCGAATTTATGCGAAATCGTATCGAAAATACGAGTCGTAACTGTAAATGAAACGTTGTCCTTGATAAAATTAAAAAGAGAAAGAGAAAGTTACAACTTTCGAAGAGAATTTTTAGATCGTCGTGTTAAAATGCCTAGGAAGAAAAGAAAAAAAGAAAAAAGAAAATCAATCTCCAAAATTTCCAGTGAAATAGAATCTTTCGAGAGGCAAAGATAACATTATTAGCGAGAAATTCTATCCACATCTTGAATCTATGAGAAAAATTGTTGGAAAGGGTAGTTCATTCTCGAGCGATGTCGTTACAAGGTATCGCGTGGAAACGAAATCCTCGCCTCCACGCCATAATTCCACGGGAAACAGATATTTCAGTCTCCCCCATAGCTCGCATTAACGTCGTTGTTGCCTAATAAATTTCATCCACCTTTTCCTCCACCGTGCGAACAAATCGTCCCGTCCCCTTAACTTCCATGGGTACCTGTAGCGTCCATTTTACATCGCGAGAACGCGATTACGTTTCAATATTTAAACGAGCGGAGGGAGGAGGGGAGGAGCGGAAATTCGTTGGGAAACAGCCGCGATTACATCTCGGTTCCATTCTCGGTAAAGGGCGGAAACGGGCCGATCGTAACGAATTATTTCGCAGTTCGTAAATATTCTTTTCTTGGCAACCAGGAGGAGGAGGTTACACGCGAGGCAAACGTGGAAAGAAAGTTCCCAGTCTAGGGAAGTTCTCTCTCAAGGCTTCCTTAGGTAGGTTAGCTAGGATTAAGTAATAAAAATCTGTCGCGCTATTTCACGAGGAGGCTTGCGCGCGCGGCAGAGCGGCGTTTACAAGCGGAGCTCGATAATGCGCGGCCAGACGGCCGCGATAAAATAATCCCATAAATTCACATTAGCCCCGTGTGCGGCGTGGCAAGTTGAAAAATCACGGTGTATCCCTTGAAACGTTTTTCATCTTCCATCTCCCGCAACAGAGCAGAGGGTTCATATATATATATATATATAGATAGGATCTTTTTGCCACGTGTTATTACACGCGAGCTCTCGTGATCTTTTAATCTTCCGACGTCAAACGTTGATATTCCACTCTGTAATATTCACAAGTTCACAGAGAAGTTGAAAAAACACGCGAAGAAATTTCTGTAGTAGATTTTTTCGGGCTCGGGTGGAAGTTTTAAATTTTCGACTTCGTTTAAACCTTTGACAAGAGACCGATCAGGGTAAATGAGCGTTCCAAGAGTGAAGAGTGAAGGAAAAAATTAGAGACGATCGTGTGTGGAATTAAAGCATAAATCGATGTTCAACAATTGGATTAACGTTCCAACGATCTATTTCTTTTTTTTAATTTTACACCGAGACACTTGTCCGCCTGTAATACTCTTTTGGAACATTCACAGGAACTGCGAGCGTTCTCTGTTTCAGCTGAATCTGTTTCATTTCCTATCTAATTTCCACCTCTTACTTATTAGATCTTTGAAGTATAGAGAATGCTTTTGCTTTATATATATATATACATCCAGTGTGTCGAGATATTAAGTAAAATTACTCTTTGAAGATCCAATAAACGGGCATCGCGTGAAAGAGGCAAGATTAATTGCATTCGGAGTGATTCTCGTTTAAAAATTAGACAACCGTGCTATCGTGATAAGAGCAGTTGAATCTTCTCGAATAGAATTTGCCCTCTTAACGCGTGATTCGATTAACGCTTAATTCGGTTGGAGTTAAATCTTTTTGGAAGAAGATTTCCGAGTTATTGCGAAACGTTCAATTTTTTTTTTGAGAATTATTAGATGTCTCTGCTCGATTCCTTGATGAGAATTACGAGAAATTTTATTAAATTTCCTGAAATATTTTTTCTAATTTTTTTTTTTTTTTTTTCGTTTGAAATTCAACGAGGATCTCGATTTCCAGGCCGCATTCTCCGCAATGGTTGCCGCAAGATTCAGTGTCCTTGGAAATTCGTCAAGTCGATTTAGTCTCGACTACACTTTGCCCTACTTCGCCCGGTGGTAAGAAATCGTCAGCTGAAAAGAAACCGTGAAAAACGATTCCGAGATGTGGAAAAAAACTTTCGTCCCGTGAGCAAACCTTAATCGCGTCCTCTCTTCTTTCTCACGTTTTCACGAGAGACAAGAAAATCGTTTAACGCATTTGTTTTAATAAATTCAAAAATTTAAAAGAAAGTGATAAATATCAACTATTTTCCTGAATGCACGAGAAAAATGCACACGCAACACGCTCTCACCTTCCTCTGCGATCTTTCTCCAAGGACACAGGGGGACAGTCCCCGGGAACAATGTTTTCCGTAAATCAAAAGGAAGTTGGAAGAGGTTCTCCCCGCAAAAGAACGCTGGTTAATGGCGTCGGGAAAGTTCCATTCGTGGAATATCGAGTTTCACCCGCGAATCAATCGACTTTGTTCGACTTGGCCGCCACCAGACGAATCCGTCTCGAGGAATAAACCGACTCCCCGTGAAAGTTAACGACTTTCTTCAACACCGAATTTCCCGATAACGAAGTTTCTTCACCCTTCCCTCCTCGCTGCGCGTGCCCGTCACAAACCTCACCGGAAGCGACTTCTTCTTCTTCTTCTTCTTCTTCTTCTACCCGTTCTCGTCTTCCTCCTCGTCGTTGGACCTCTCTCCCCTCCCCGATTTTCACTCGCAATCATATTTGCTTCGATAAATCGAGAAGAATTAAATCGGCCGACTTTGGACGGACGAACGAAGTGGGTGAGAATTATTTATAAATGGAATTGGCCGATTATTTCGAATAGAGGGATAAATAGAATCGTGAAAGAGGGATGATTATTTGAAATATCGTCCTATTTGCGAGAGCATAGAGTTTTCCACGCGAGTAGAAGATTGGCCATCGGCCAAAAGACAGTTTACCGATCAATTTTGGAAAATGTCATGGCCACCTCGAGCTTTTTCTCGAAAAGGAACGAAACAATACCAACGCGGAATCTTTTGGAATATTTCCTCCGGATTTTGGAGGCTCGGCATTATTAAGTTAAATAGTTAGTTATTTCAAGAGTTCTATTCTATCTAAAAATAAACAATCATGTTATAAATCTGATCAAATGAAGATGAATCGCTCGTTAACGATTCGGGAATAGAGGCGTTGTAAGACGAAGATACACGGATAGGATCGATTTTACGAAATTGTTGGACCGATGTAATCCAACGTTATCGTAAATTGAAGTCTCGTGTCGTGCGAATTACGATGTAATCCGAGGGATCTTGATAATCGAATTTGTTCTTTAAGAGTCGACACGTTCACGCGATTAATAATATCGGGTGGTGTTGAGAATACGGGTGTTGTTGTACATTGCGAAAAGCGTAGGATGATATTTACTGGTCGTTGTTCATTCGGATCTTAATAAAGCCGGCCGGTGTGTGCAGCATCAATCATGATCACTTTCGCGCCGACACTCCATTAAGTTTCATTTCTTTCTTCTTCGTAAGGGTTTATTATCAGCCGCGACGAAAATTACAAACACCCGTTATATAAAAGCGAGGCCGTTCCCCCCCCTCTCCCTTCTGAAAATCATTCTCATGAATATAAATTGTTGAATAGCGGGGATGAGCGATAGCGGCTCAACAAAAACACGATACTCTGTCTTCCCTTTCTCTTTCTCCATTCCCTTCTGCGCAACACGTTGTTCGCAAATACGGGAAGAAGATTTACAACTCGAACTCGGTGTGAATCGAATGGTGTTAAATGGCGTTACATGATTTATTTGAAAACATTTCCTATCGAGAGCGGCGGCGCAACGGAAGAGACTTTGAGATCGCAATTATTTAAATAAATACTTCATATAATCCTTGGCGCTAATAAAGTCAGCATTGTCGTTGAAAAAGAAACACGATGGATGTCTATTATTAATTTATAGAGTATTATTAACGTACGGACAAATTGTTTGGAGGGCGAATTTTAAAATATAGTGATTCAAAGTATGTTGACAATTATTCCGCCCACCCCGTAATCGCGAAACGCGATCATCCTCTTAAAATAAATCCTATTCCCCGTTTTATCTCCGACTCAAAGACTTCGTTAGTCCTCGAATTGACAACGGGAGGGTCGTCTTTAAAAACACGCATAACGAAACCTACAATCGAGATCTCGCGAGGATTATAGATTACGCCCTCGGTTCGGAAAGGGTTTTCTCTTTGATGTGACATTAAGCTGTCGTCAGTGGTACATGTTTACGTGCTGATTAACATTCACGGTACACGTGCGAGAAGGGGTCTCTGGAGGCAATAAAGAAGACACAAGGACCGAAAATGGAACGAGACTGATCCTCGCATATGAAATTCTCCGGATTGTATCCTCCGCGAGGAATCCCATCTGTGGGTATCGAATTTTAGAAAATACGAGCATTGTTGACTTTAATAAAAGGATCTTCTTGATATTCTTGAAATTTTTCTAAAGAAGAATGGTATGTATTTATTCCGTATTGATGCCAGCCTTTATATTTTAGGCTACATTTAAATGCATAAAATGGCGGTGAAGATTGGCCAAGGAGATTTCATGGTATAGGATCGTAGAGCAAGAAAACCTGAAATAGTATCAAATATTTTGAATTTTCTCTTCGTTTTTAATAACTTTATTTTTTCGAATTCGTGTAAAAATAATTCTCGTTAGTAGGTAAGATTGAAAGGTTCGTCCATTTTATTTTTCTTCGTGACACGAAGACATGAAAAAATTTTTTCAACGCATATCATAAACATACGAAAAATCCCTTCGAGGTTCCGCAAGAGCTTACGTGCCATAAAGTTTTGAACCCGAAGTGTAGCTCTCTCGTCAAATTCAAGAATTCTCGAAAGAAAACTCGTGCCAATATTCCAAGATTATTCCGTTTAAAAATGGTCGTAGATTTTACGACCAATCCTTCGCAAACTCGGCAAAGGATCGTAAGTAAAAATTTAAGTCCTCGATATTATTAATAAAAATGGATCTTTTTTACGTTTCAATAAATCCCGTTTATTTGAGTAACATTCTAAAAATTTTAATACAATTTTTCAACCGTTACACTCACCATCTTACTGCTAATGAATCCCAGGGGGAAAAAATTCTTATCATCTTACCACGTCAGACGAACGTGCGTCGCATAACAGTTTAATTTAATCCGCCCACCCAACACACACACGCACGCACGAAAGAAATACGAAGACATCACGTATTTTCCAACCATTAATTTCACCCTCCCCGGAATTCAGTAGCATCGTAACGTTTTATGAATAGAAAACATCATCCGTGATCTTGTTACATCGTTCGTTCCATCACGACAGGTAGCCACTTTTCATCCCCTCGAGGTCTCGTTCGGTTGGTTCCCTTATCGGTGAAGCTAAATCAGGCAAGCAACTACGGGCTCTCGATGACGTCGGCCAGAAGGAAAAGTTCGTGGAATCGATACCACGAAACGGCGACGATGACGATTGGAATGGGTTGGCGTATGTAAATAGGAAGGTCTCGGGGTATCGAATGAGGTAACAACGGTCCCTCTCGTGGGAGCTGTTCGAGTGACAGCCAACTCGAGAAAGGAGAAAAATCTGGAACGGTCGGAAAGGGGCCGAGAATTGGAAGATGTTTTTCCTTCTCCTTATATATCGTTATTGTTCTCTTCGTAATATATATATACAGGTATATAAGAAAAGCAGGGATGGCGCGTCTTAACGATGTACGAAACGTGAAAAGTTTGAAATTTTATTGAATGGTTCGAAAGCATGAAAAATGCTGGTGTTTGTTGAAATTCTCCGGCAAAGGGTTAATTTAACTTAACTTCACAAACAGTTGGAACAGTAATATTCCACGTTAGCGAAGCGATGAATGCCTTTTCGTTTTAATATTCACCCGGTAACCCGGTAACACGCGGCACGCAACCGGGGAGAAAGTAATAATCCCCGGAATTAATTCGCCGGGAATTAATAAAAATTAATTCATCGCGGAGGAGGAGAAACGCGTGGAGAGTTGGAAGCTGGCCTCCGTTGAAAACAGGCCGGAAGCAAAGGAACAATCGGTGGGGAAACGAAAATGCGTAAAACAGGAAGAAGGATCCATTTATAATTTTCCCCCAGGGCCTCCTCATTCCCTCTCCCTACGTAACATTCCATTCCAGAATTAGTGTTCCATTTTGAAATTACATTCTACTCTCGCATGCCGCCAGAAACGACCATCTGTCCGTCTTGTTCCGTGATAAATTAACGGAGTTGTATAATTACAACTTTAATCCAGTACCAATTAATAATATTAATAAAATCGTCGTGCATCGCAAATCGATTTTTCGAGTCTCGAAGAGCGTGGAATAGAATGGAATAAGGTGAATTTGCGAAATTCTCAATTTTTAATTTTAATTTTGTTTCGAAACGGGAGGAATAAACGATTTTCGCGCAACGTACCGTTTTCGGCGGATTAGAGGCGAGGCGGTAAAGCTAATCAAACGTTGGAATATCGCACGCCACGGTTAGATGACAGCTGAATAGGTGACTTGCCAACTGTTCGACTTAACCGTGTTACCGGCATTAATGCGCCGGGCAACGGCCAGCCTCTGAGGGTCGGAACTGGGTTAATTCAAAGTATTACACACACCGGAAGCGAGAAGAAGAGAGAACGATTGCGAGGAGGAGGATGCTCGATTGGAGCGTTGGTCGCGTGAATGCAACGCGGTTTGCGTTGTATAGCAAGCTTTCCAATCTGACTTCAAAAGAGAAAGAGAGAGAGAGAGAGAGAGGCGAGTCTCTCGTTTATTAGTTTCGCGCAAATATTTGCCGCGCGAGCGACTGATTTTATTAGCGGGAGGAATGTCTGGTATACCGCTGGGTATCTACCTAGAAATCGTTAATTAGAATGGTTATCGATAATGTAAATAATTCGAATAATAACGTGGAATGTCGGTTGGTTTATTAATTTTTATTCTTATTAAGCGTTATTGTCACGTGACGAACGACGGAAAGGAGGGAGGATGAGATTTTTATCACTTAAAAGCTTGCGAGCAATTTTATTCCAATACGTGTTTATCAAATTATATCGTGTATATTTGCCGTTAAACTTCAAGCAAAGTTGTCGCACGCGCGCATTTTAATAATAATTAATAAGATTCAAGATTTAAATCGGCTACCGATCATCATTTCCCCAGTTTCCAATCCGACCAGCTTCGTTTCTAAATCGTCTACACCTAGGTAAAATTAGTTTCGAGAGTATCCGAGATGGCCGACCCGAATCGTTAATTACGCCAATTTCATTCGTGATCTCTTCATCCGTGGCAAAACATATTTCCAGGCGAGGGGATGCCGCGGCGCTGTACTAATTGGAACGGCGATAAGTCTTCAAAGTAAGTATTTGTAGAGCAACGGATGGGAAAACGATGCAGTTGCTGTTGAAATTTCTCCGAGGCAGGCGTGTCAACATCCGACTTCCTTCCTATCCCCGATTTTCCTTTCCTGCGGGAATGTTTTGCCCGTCGGCCCTCCGTATCGACGTTTCTCACAGTGTCAATAATAGTTAAGAGGATGGTCGAGCTTTGGCGCTTCCACCAACCCGCCATTGTTCGCGATTCCACCGTCAGCGAAAATATTTGCCATCACCGCGAAACCAATCGACGAAGCTTCCCTCTTTTTTTTCTTTTCCTCTCCCCTCCATCCCCTCCCAATCCATTTTTCTCCCCCATTCTTTATTCTTTATTAAGATCATCCACCTCGCAGGCATTCGTATTACTCTGAATCCGATTCGATCTACGTACTCGAAGCAATTGGAAGCTTCGATGAAATTATCCCCGCTTCGTAATTTTAGATTTTATCGGGGATCCGTACTTCTCCATTTACTCGCCTCTCCGAGTTGCTTGCTTGCTTCCTTGCTGCGCCTCGGATGATGAAAGAATTCGTTTCGTTCGTCGAATTTAGAATTCTTTAATTCCGCCTGTTGTAAAGGCAGAAAAAGATTTCGTGAGATGAATTTTCGTGAGAAAGAGAAAAGATTTTACAAATTTACGGATATCATATTTGAGTTAATTAAAATCATCCATTTAATATCCCATTAAATGAAACGGAATCGAATCGAGGCGTACGAATTGCCGCTCTCTGATTCGCCTAATCGGTGAACGAATCGGGGAGGGGAAACGCTTCTGCGCTCGATTTTCTAATGAATCGGTACGCGCGGAGAATAAAATGGGAAAATCGACAGCGCCGTTCTAGAAAAGGGAGAACTTCCGTCATTGCACGCGTCATTAGGCCCGTTTTTCCAAATCGAGTCTCCATTTGTTCCGCTATCGCGCGCTCTGAGACGAGGCCTGTCCACGAAAATAAATATCTCCCGTGTGTCCACAGAAGAGAAAGATGGCTACTAAAAAAGAAAGAGAAAAGATTAGAGAAATTTGAAGTCATTGATTTGCAAAACTCGTCGCCAACGGGAAAATTCTAATAATAAAAAATAAAGGAAAGGCCCGACTCGACTTTCTTGAAACGCAAATACATCTCTCGTCTCGATCTAATTATCCTGACTGTTCGATCACCTCGTTCGACCGAGGTAAGC
Source organism: Apis cerana (assembly GCF_029169275.1). Taxonomy (NCBI): domain Eukaryota; kingdom Metazoa; phylum Arthropoda; class Insecta; order Hymenoptera; family Apidae; genus Apis; species Apis cerana. The sequence goes on from NC_083863.1 coordinate 9,264,072, forward strand.
GCGCCATTCGATCGGGCTCGAGATTTATTATTAAACGATATTAACCATGGTCGGCGAGATGGCACGGTTTCAATTAACTCCCCTAATTTCTATCCGCGCGGGCGGTAAACTCGAAAATGCACCGCGAGCAAATACGAGCCGGGGGCACGTTTCACTCGTTGATCTGATAAACTTTGGGCAAAGAGGTTGCGCCGCGTTAACGAGAAACAGGCATCTCCTGGCTGAATACATGTATACACGTACGCGATGTGCACCAACCTCCCAAATTTCTTCACCGAATTTTGACACGTACTTTCGCCGCTACGTATTTTCTCCGTTAATACGGGATGCACTTTCTTTGTTATTATATTAAAATGGATACTCGGGGATACTCGTGCGCCTGTTACTTAACACAGGGCGTCATCGTCGAGTGAAATTAAACTCGAAACCGCGACTCGGGCGAATGAGCTCTTTTTTTGGGTCGAAGAAAGAAACGCTAATATCAGTGGTCGAAATTTTAGAGATTGAAATTTTATCAGTGAAATCGCCGCATTTCACACTTTCGCGGAAGAAACGGATTTGTGACCCGTATAATGCGTAACGGTACAAAATTTATTAACCGTGACGAGAGCCGTCACAGACTCTTGAGAGGTATCTTGATAGAAACTTTCATTGTCCCGTAATTTCTCGTTCTGACATCATTCACCACCATGACCCGGTAAATTGAACGCGTTAAACTGGCTAGATCGCGACACTGATTTCCCTTAATTAACCAGATTACATCGCAGTTTCCACGAATTTAACAAATTAAATTTCAAAGGACCCCTCTCCAACTTTATTATTACGACTGAAATAATTTTTCGAACGGTTAAACGGATACAAAACGGAATTTCCTTCCGTTTCCTCCGTTTGATTAATTACGCTAGACAGACACGGCTCGAAACGCGAATAGCGGAATTTTCGCATCACATCGCTGAAAGCGTGACACGTTTTCGTATGATTTCCAATAGCCGATAGCCGAGCGTGTTTCGATTAGGTTTCCAATCGCAAACTCGAACCGGTTTAACCGGTCATTCGATCGTTGGATCCATTTTTTAAGATGATGGGAATGCGGCCATCGCGTTAACGACGCGCAATTCCGATTAACTCGTGTGCACACGTCGTGCGATTTGCGCGCAACGTGTATCCTTTCCGATATCGAAAAATTGGAGTAACGCGCTCCTCGTGTTCCCCGCGCCCCGACAAATATTAATCATCCGCCTGTTTTCCGCCTCTGTCTTCCAACTTGACCATAATACCGATGCACGATCGATGAAACAAATATAATCCTCTCCAACGTCCCTTGGAACGTAAAGAATCCTTTAGAATTCTTACTTTCACGGAAGGAAGATGAACTAAACGATGACAAGTTTATAAGGTTTAATCTCGTAAGAGGTTTTATTTTACGCGCTTTAGAAGCTCTACCGTTGCCGGCTAAACAACCGGCTCTCACAAAATCGATTCCTTAAGGTGCTTTATTTCTAATTTTAATTTTAGACCAAGCGTCTCCCCTAGGTGGCATAACGATCTTAAGGATTACCACTCCACAAGGAATATTTACAATTCCACGTACTATGAATAATTCAATAAATTGCCAAGTCCCTTTTATACGCTGTTTGTAGTCAGTTGAAAATTTCCTTTCTCAACCGCGATCGAGTATGCAAAGTAGACGAATCTCGTTACTCTCTCGATTTTCGCATAGAAAACAAATTAATCAAAGAAGGCCTCGTCGACCTTGACCTTAGACTAATCTTACGCGTGGAACGCGACAATTACGTATCCATCTTCGAAGAGGAGAGTTTTCTCACGTTTCATTTCTCCCCTTTCGTCGAACGAAGGCACGTCCGGTCACGTGACTTTCCACGCCGTTCAGAATTTCCTCGTTCCACGGTGTGAACACCCTCAATTCCCGTTTGCGTTCATCAAGCCACATGCGCATCATGCCACACCTTTATCTCAAACCATGAGGATTAAACAGGTAAACAGGGAACGTTTCTAATTTATCGCCCCTCCTTCCCTTTCTCTCCCTTCCCTCCCCGGCGAACGGTGACGCAGAGGGTAAATAGAATTATTTGTCACAGAGGCGAAATTGTGTCGATTTGGATGAAAGGATTGCTGATGAAGCAACACGCATGATGTTCGAGATTGGTTCACGGTGCGCTGCCTGATCATTAACGAATTATTTGCACGATTCGAAGAAGAATAGGCGAGCGCGTACACGTGTAAAAAGAAAAAAGAAACGTCTGCTTCGCAAGAAGACGAGGAGAAAAGGATTAAATTCTGATATCGATAATGGATAACAAAATTCCTTCTTACGAGACCTTACCAGGTTATATCGAGAGGAATTTTTCCGGTTTTGAAAGGGATAGAAATTCAATTCGATCCTAATTTCATCAAATAACGTGGAAAATCGGAGGTAAATGCTCCGTCAAAGAAACGATATTCGACGAACAATTAATCAAAGAACGTCTAATCGATAGGAATGGGTGGGGGAGGGGGGAGAGAGAGGGCGTAAAAGGTGAACGGGCAAAATTGAATGGGTTCTGTAAAACGATTTGCAGAGATGCGGGCCGTGGAAGGTCTTCCGTGTTCCGGCAAATCGTATTATCCCTGATAATAAAGCAAACCCACCCTACCGTGGATGAGGTTACGTTCCTCGGTATCGGTCCGGTCTGGCCTTCGTTCTCTTTTTCTTCCCCAGTGTCCGCGGTTTCTCGGCGCCCTTAAAGGGAAACTCTTTCTTTTCTTCCCCGAAAAAGGTCGATACAGATGCTTGATTCTCCGCCTCGAAGAATTATAGGCGATTTAACCGTCCCCCGTTGTAGAAAGAGAGAAAGAGAATCGAGGAGAAATAAATCGGTGGAGTTTTGCGAAATTAAACTCCGACCGATTCATCTTTATTCGATACCGATAAAGTTGTACCTCGTTGCTCTTTCTCCTCCTTGCTTTGCGATCAAAAATCCGATCTATCGCGAAATTTAAAATATTCCTCTTAACTTAAATAATTTTTAGATCCTAGAAACTAAACTGATAAATTGACTTAACCATTCCTTTTTCAGAGCGGTATCAAAATTACGATGAAACTCTTAATATCTATCATACTCGGAATACATCAGATTCGAGAGTATGACGCAAATGAAATCCACGATAAAAAAGAAGAAAAGATCGAACCTGCGTAATTCATGGTACAATTTAAAACAATCGAAGGGTGTAATTTGTCGTAAATATCGCAGTAGCAATTATATCAGGACAAATTGGAAGTGAACTTAATTCGTCGTTTCGTTTCCGACAGGCTTGTTCTTCCACTGTAAATATACGGATTTCTAATTCTCTCCCTCTCTTACGCTCTCTCTCTTTCACTCTCCGCGAAGACACGCGCAACCGTCAGTACCCCGGCAATTTCCGGCCCGTATACACCGGCCAGGATTTACTCTGACACGTCGCAATGTTTGCCGATAGACAGCGTCGGATATACACCAGCCTCTCTTCTATACGCGAGTGCTCGGCTATGCTAGAGGGAAACGTCGATACGACGCCGGCGACGACGACGAACGGAGAAACGCGAGTCCACGATTAAATCACTTCTCGTTTCTCGTTTCGATTTCCCTCTTATTCCGATCGATTTGTAACTCTTTCATTACTTTCTTATCGACTCGAGACGCTTCTAATCGTATCGCTGACTTCTGGTATTCGTAGGAAAATAAGAATTCGAACGTGTTGACCCCTTCGAAGCAATCCTTTTCCCAATCAACGGTACGATGATTGATCTTTTTATCTTGAATTGAAAAGGAAGTTTGTCAAAAAGAAAGAAAAAATTGTTGGATTATTATTATCTAATGAGAATAAAATTTATTATTGAGAAACATCGATCAAAGTGAAAAAGAACTGAAAAGGGGGGAAAAGGAAGAAGCAATTCGTTTGGAAGGAGGACGCCTATATATACCATGGGATCTCTCTAGTTGGATAATACCCAAGAGAATAAAGAGGAGAGACAAGAAAAAACCGTTCTCATTTGTTTTCACTACCATGGTCAGACAGACGTCCTCGGGGAAGGCGATACGAGTATTTCAATGTTGAACAATTTCTCTTTCTCCGATCTTCCTTCCCTATGAAACTTTTTCTCCACGCGCGCGCGCGCGAACATACAAGAAAACTTTTATTTTATACGAAACTACGCGACAATGAGGTCAAGATCACCGATATCGAAATATATATATATATATATTTCCCCATTTAATAAAATCCCTATCTACTATTATTATCTGAACAGAAATTATCCTCGAATACAGCTTATTATCCATTTTTATCCTCGAGAGAGATAACCTTTCGTCGATATTCCTCGGCTCAGATTGGATCTGGACCAAGAAGAGTTTTCTGGATGAGTGGACAAGAGAGAAATAAACAAAATAGTCACGCGAACCTCGTAAACCACGCGGATAGTTCACGATCTAATTTCTTCTCGTTTCCAGACTTGGAATTCTCTCCGATCCAACGGTCACGTTCCCCCATCGAAGAAACAAGCTGACCCCGTTTCCGTAGCGATAATATAGCCCGTCGACGTTAACCCTTTGTCTCGATTGAATGGCTGGAACCTCTTCGAAGAGAGAGCCTCGAGAACGCTCGCGAGTGCAATCGTTGTTCCAAGCGTCTGACGAGTTTCCGGCCGAGGGTTGCCTAAAATATCGCGATGCCACTTGTTTATGCGAAGTGGCTCCATATTTTTTCGATGCAAATTCTTTCCTTAATTTTTTCTTTCTTCTCCTTCTCTTCGAAAGATGGTGACAATTGGCCAAACGAGGCAAGGTGGAGAGATGTTTGTTAATATTGGTTGAATAATTCGGTTGATTTTCGGTGTGATGCAACATTTATGAGGGTTGATAATTGGAAATGTTGCGGGATAGGGAGGGGGAAGGAAAGAAAGTGGTCGCCAAGTTTTCCTCGTCTGTTCTTCTTCTTTCTTCTTTCTTCTGGCTCGTAGTAATTTTTTTCTGTAAATTCTGCCTTTCATAAATTCCGTAATCACTTCTCTTTGTAAAAGCGGTGGACGTGCGCGAAAAGGCGACGCAATACGACATTCTTTTTCTATCCGTTTCACCCCGAGCGTTTTTTTTCCCCCTTTTCTTAACCTCTCCCCTTCTCTCTCTCTCTCTCTTTCTCCTTTTCTCCTTCTCCTTTTCCTCGAAAGTCGAAAGTCTCAACAAGGTGATTAAAAGCTTCTTAGGCGAAAAACTTTTTTAAAAAGTTCATTTATTCTTTTCTTTTCTTTTTTTTTTTTTTTCTTTTGCGAAGAATGCCTTTCCCTTCCCTCGGTGATATCGGCGGCAATAAATTTACGTCGAGGGTGGCCGACAATCGAGCTTTTGAATGTTTCACGTAACAGAATGGCGAAACGCGTGCAAACGATCTTACGTTACTCTTACAGCTCGTTGTATTACCTTTGATCAAAGTCAAAGTCGAAAAGTTGGTCTTGGCTTTTCCCCGACGAGATGACAAGTTTTAGTTGCGGCGTTACGACAAAGATTTAAAAGTTGGTTATACGCAGAAGAATAGATACTTTGGAGGGAGCGTGATAATTAAAAATTAAAGAAAAGGAAAAAATACGAAAAGATTATTCTCTTTGCGCAAAAGTAGCGTGACCTACGTTGATCTTAATTTCCGCCTGGATGATTTGATTAAAGAGAAACTTATTTATAAGGGAAAGTATATAATTCATAACGTAATTCAGAAAAGAATTGCCAAGCATAAGATTTAAATTTTGAAAATAATTATAAGTAGGATATAATACGAGATTCACTGGATGAAAGTATAAAATATAAAATAGTATTCATGTAGAAAAACCAGAAAGAGGTTTAAACGAGAGAATAAGTTTTATTGAGTTGAGTATCGCGAAATGATGCAAATTAACCTGTAACACGAACGAATGAAAAGTTTTCAATATCACGAGCCCACTTCTTGGTCTTCGAGGCAATTTAATTCAGAAGCATCGAGAAAAGGAGCGTACACCACTAGTTGGATGAGACTCGGTTTCAAAAGTCGCGAGAATATGGTCTCAAAATGACTTGGTAAACGAGCTGTGATTGTAGCGATAAAAATATATAAAAAAGATCAACTATCATATATATATACATATATTTCTTAATTCATAAAAGAAAAGAAAAATAATATAACAAAATAAAAAATTCCCTTATCCTAAAACCTTCTCGATTTAACCCTTTTTAAATTTTCTCGCGCGAGTTCCCCAATTAAATTTCACTCGGTTGCAATTAAAAGCGTCGTTGTGCCAGCATCAGTGCACACTGGTGAACAATAAATATCCCCGCGACGACGACTGGCCCTCTGGAAAAAAAAAAAATAAATAAAAGAAAAAAAAGGAAGAAAAATCCTCGAAACGATCGACCCCCGTGTGTAACGTTCCCTCCGTTTATTCGCGAACATTTCGCTTGTCCGGCCAACGGCAAAAGTGAATGGGAGGCGAATGTGTCAAAATGGAAAATAAAAGATATTTACTGGGTGGAAGGGTGGCGGTGGGTGCCACGGCTTGATAAAGTGGAAAAATGCAGCCGGATGGAGGTTCGAAAGGGGGGATGGGGAGGGGAAGGGATGGTTTCGGCGAAACAACGGGACAGTCATCCCTCAAGCCAGCGAAACCCATCAGCTTCGTGCTTGGCCGGTTTTATCACGGCGCCGTTTATCACCGCTTGCCTAAACAATGCCGTTGTTGTTCCCATTGTGAACCACGTCCTGACCTACATCCCCTCCGCTCATCGAACACTCCCCCGCGATGGGGGTGAATCGATCGACATTTTCGATATCTTGACATCGCGATTACGATCGAATCGAAGGTCAATATTCCTCCATTCCTTATCCTCCGATTTCTCTGATGATCTGTGACGAACGCTCTCGATCGAATTTCGTATCAAGGGAATTGTACTCGAAGGCTAATTTGTGTCGTGGAGTTATTAATAATTGTGAGGCATTAAAATCTTGAAAATTTTTAATCACAATATATAATTATATATATAATTCCGAAGATAATGAAGACTTTCGATGGGCGAGTGAACGATCTTCCCCTTTAAAATGCATTTTGATTTATCTCGGATCTATTCTCGTCTCTGACCTCTTAACTCAAACTCTTTTTGTACGCGTTTCTAAGGAAAAATATAAGTCCGTTCACAATTTTTGTTATGTCCTTGCAACGAGATATTGAGATGAACCAAAAAATGATTTCAATTGCATGATTTTCTGAGTGTGTCTCGATGATATGTACATATGTGTGAAGCATAAAAACTCGCAATTAACGCTACAGATATAACGAATGCGAAGACGTGGATTACGCAACACGATACAATGGAATGACGTCCCCGAATAAATCGCGATAAATCGATCGTTTTTTCGATTCGTCGCACGATCCGGGGATGCAGGAAATACTATTGAGGAAATAGTGCGCGCTATTGGTTGTAAGATTGCGGTTGGAGGAATTTGCATCGAATCGCAATACAATCAGCACAACTGACGTCTCGAAGATCTTACGCGCGGCCATTTTGGTAGTTGAACGGCGACGCGCGTGCAATATTCATAGCGATCGAATTTGGTAATGCGATGAACGTTCCCTGATAGCGGAGCTGGTTGTTTCGGCTAACCTTTATTCTCGTCGCATCTTCCCTTACTTATTAAACGAGCAAACGTAAACCGCTGTTGTTGTAATTCGAAAGCAAGAGGGAGAAAGAATTTGTCCGGAAACGGAATTGCTTAATCAGAGATCGAACGAGATACGTCTCTTTTGTCTACCATTGGTTGTTGGTTGACGCGCTATTGGTCAGAAGCTTTACGACACATTGCAAAGAATTTCTTATGGGGGGTGTCTCGATAAGAATGGTACGAGATCGAAAAAGAGATTAAAAGAGAATTATGGATCATCGGTTTATCGGTATATCGTTCATCTGAAGATTAATAGGAGAGGATATATTATAATTATAATTTATATAAAAAGTTTAAATGTATTCTATTTTTTCTTTTTTTCTTTTTTTTTTTTTTTTTTTGAATCTACCAGACCGCAATATCTATTTATTGTCAGGGGAATGATACCGAATAAAATTCAAATAAACGTAATGAAATGAAATATCGAAAAACAGGAATGGAAGTCATGGATTTTTCACGCTATTTGTCAGAACGAGGAACAAAGGGTAAAGTTATCGGTACATCGTACAAATGTTTGCAATAATTCTTGCTCGATTAAAAAAAAAAAAAGGAATAAAAAAAAAGGAACAAAAAACATTTTAACGGGCGGCAAACTTTTATATTTCGATAAATTTTAAAAACTCGGACTCTCGCCGATCAAATGGTAGTGTAAACGATGAAATGAACGGGAAGAATGGGGGCATTTTTCCGTGTAATTTTTGAACGACGATCGTTATCGAAAAATTGTTTGACAACACGGACGAAGAAAAACGAGGAAGAAAAAAGGATACGAGATTAATAAAACAGGGAGAGAGAGAGAGAGAGAGAGAGAGGACGAAATAAAGAAAACTGTCTCTCCATTGGATTTATTAACGATGCCATTTACCCCTTTCGTAACAACGGAGGATTATTAATTTGTTGGTAAGGAGATTCTCCCTGAGTGATGACAAAAAAGAGTAGCTCGGGTGAATTCTTTTCACCCGCGATTTCACTCCGCACCAGGAGAGCTAAGAACTTCATTAAAGTGGAGATTCATTAAAGATTTGATAATTACACCAAGACCGGCCATTTCGTCGACTTTCGTTGAATCGACAAGGGCGACATCGACTTCGTTAAAGACGAACGAGGCGGAAGTCGCTCGGATATTGCAGTCGACCGAAACTGAAAATTCATCCTTCCAAAAACGCGAAAGAAAATATAGAGAAAGAGGGAGAGAAAAATCGGATGGACAAACCATTCATCCCTCTAATTCACACGTTCACAAGTTTTCCTATATTTCAAAATATTTTCGCAAAAAAACTCATTCCCACAAAACACTCGATATAACGAGATTACGCGGATATCAACCCGGATTCCATTATAACCATCCACCGTGCACCACATCTCGAAATACCATTTCCGATTCCAGGGAGCCATATCCATACCCCTCCCGATTTTTCTATTCTCATCCTCCCCCCATTCGTTCTCCCTTCTCTCTCGTCTTTTTCCTTCTCCGATTCTACTCGAATTAACGATCGACTTGGCCGACTCGAAAAAGGGTAGTGGAGCCAAATCGAGGGAGGAAAAAAGAAACGTGAAGAAGGAAGGAGATGCGCGGCGAAACGTGTGCCACGATCGCTTAATTGCCACCTCGAGAAACTAATAAAAAGTATCCTCCACCCCAAGGATGGAATACGATGGGAAGGCGGATCGGTGTGGTCGAAAGCAAACCCTCCTCGAAAACGCGCGCCCTCCCAAAACCAGCGATGCGAACAATGCGATGCTTTGGGTATCCGGCGCTGGAAATATCGGGAAACATTGGAGCAACAGGAATGGAATGGAAGTTGCTAACGCCGGATTTTCGATATCGCCACCCCTTTATTACCCACTCGCGCGATCTTGAGAGGGGAGGGCCCGTTTGTACTACACCCCATTGTCGATTAACGCGCGACTTTCCGCCAATTTCTCCTGACTGTCGTATTTCGACTGCCTTTGTGCGACGCGCGCGGTTTCGTAGCCGGTGTTAACTCGTGGACCCGATTTTTCTCTTCCTTTTTTTTTCTTTCTGCTTTTGTGGACGAGAATGTGCTCTCGTGATACGGATGATATCACGAAGTTGGCGCGCGAAAGTTGTATCAGATCGCAAACGGGTGAAGTATCGATCGTTTTCTTTGAATGGTAATAGTGGTCGATGAATGAGATTGAAACGAGAGAGTAACGGATCAGATCAGAAGCAAAAATCCTTACGATTGTTCAAAAATTAAATTAATACGAGATCGACAAAGTTGTCGTCATTTTATCGATGGAAAATGATGGATAATATCGCTGTCGAACGATTAGACGGATTAATTCGTGCAGATCGAGATAAGACAGATACGAATGGAAGGAGGGTTATACGCTCCTGTGTATCTAACTAACGGCACGAGAGATTTCATATTGTGTTGTGGAACGATAAATTTCGGCCCCAAATATAGTTGAATTTCTCGCATTGCTCGCGAAATCCTCTTAACGTCTTCCCTCTGCAACCATTCCCTCCCCCTCCCCCACTTCCCTTTACAAAATTGTAAGCACCTTATGCCTTCTGATTATACATTCGATCGGCAAATATATGGAACCCGTGCGTGTCCCACCGTCGCGGGTGTTCCTTTGATTTCCAACTTAAATGCGCCCCATTCAACCGCTCCCTAAACCATTTCGAGAGGGTTATACGTACTGCCTTTCGTTAATCGCTTTCCAGCGCTGTAATAATGATAATTCCATGGTGCTCGCCACCATCAATGTTCAACGATTTACACGACGAACTGCAACGATCACGATTATAAATAATCCTGATTGATATCGACGCGATTCACAATTAAAGGACCGTTTAACCAACTCGAAGATAAAAATATGTACATTTTCGAAAAGAATCAAGTTTCTCGGGAATTCGATTAATTTCGAACGGAATTTCGAAACAAAATTCGTTGAAAACGTTTTCTTTTTTGGAGAGGATTGAGAGGGGGGGAGGGGGTGAATAATATCGAGGAATTCATACGCGATGCGGCACAATCCGTCCCGCAGCGCGGGAACGAGTCCTTATTCTTCGAAAATGGGGAAGCCGGCGTAGCACGAAATTAAACCAATTTGTCGTGTTGTCGCGAGACGTCTGTGGGGGGAAGGGGAAGGAGAGGAAACCGGCTTCCATTTATAGGTTTCTAATTACATTTAAGTCTTACGATCTCTCCCCAGGATTAACGGAGTAAATGCGGTTAAATGAGGTTACTCGATCGCACGTTCGCGGACAATCTTCACCTAATTTGAATTTATACTCTCGGCCATCCTCTTTCCCCCTCCTCCTCCCTCCTCCTCTCGCTCGTTCCACGCTCGTGACTCGCATGCATGGTGGATTGGGAGTGAGGGGGAATGCAAACCTCTCCTCGAAATTCGAGGAAAACCATCGCGAAAACCATCGAATTAGATTTCATTCCGGGCGATTAAAAATTCGTACGCGAGCAATTCGAGGAGATCGAGGTGAATCGCATGCAGGCTTTTATTTTTATTTCTTTTCCTTTCTAGTCAAAAACGACTAGGATTCGCGGATTTTTTAAAACTTTTCTCGAAGAAGAATTTCGACGAATTCGAAACGTCGTTATTATTTGGAAGAGAAAATTGTTTCGAATTCGTTGGTTTTATTATTTTCGAGATATTCCTCGAGAAGGAATTTTTTTTTCTTATGCAAAATACGAGAAACGGGACGAGAAGATGGAGAAACAGGATGATGGAATCTCATCGTTGAAACTCATAGAGAAATATTTCCGTGTCACTGCGGATCGGGGATTAACTGCAAAGATTGGATTACGCGATCTATCTGTTTCCGCGGTGTTTCCTTGAATAACCGATTTCACACCGGTTGGACAAGAATAAGTTTAATGAAGGAAGTGCATATTCCGCTTGCGGAATAATTAACAGCGGCCAAGTAACAGTGACTCTCGTTTCAAAATTGTCCTCGCTGGTATTTCTCCTCGAGAGATAAAGATAAGATTTCTTCGTCAGAGAAAAACTATACTTCCACGAAATAATTAATAATCCAATTTTACTTCGAATTTTAAGTGAAGTAATCAATTCCGCGTTCCGGAGATGAGAAGAAGGGACTTGTATGACGTTCAGGATTCTCTTCGAATTTGGATCGCACGATAATCCTTAAATTCGTCTTATCGGATTGTTCAACGCGGGATCTAAAATTATGGTTTCATGGTGAGAAATCAGGTTGGGATCGAAGCGTTTGACCCTATCGCAACAGAGTCGGATCTAAAATTGAACACCTTTCAATGTTACACCCTACCACAGGCTAATGGTGAGTTGAGGTTAATAAACTGGCTGGCAAACGCGATTATCCAACTACATCGAATAATCGATTATCGTATCAGCCTCGAACCATTACCTATCATCGTTTTGTCTAATAATTATCAGAGCTTGATATCTGCCGGTAGAAATTAACCGATCTGTACAGTAATTAGCAACTAACGTCCGCTTTATTCCGCGCGTTAACAAGGTCTCACAGGTGGTACATCCAATTTACAAACGATACAATTAAATTGCAACCTATCATCTCATTTGTCAATTCACCCGTGGATAAATTACATTTGATATGGAAATGCGACTTCTCAATAATTATTTTCGGTATAACCCCATTTTGGATATAAGGAACGTTCATTTAATCGAAATAAAATAATTTAAAATTCCACGAGAGGAAATTAATATATATAAATATTGTTAAAATTTTTACCATTATTTTGTCGATATGAAATTATTCTGATTTTGTTCCGACACATTTTTTCTTTTCCTTTTTTTTTTTTTTTTTAGGGCAAACTTAAGAATTATAAATTAAATAGAAGCAAAGATTACAGCTTGCGCAACGTTTATAGGAAAAATTTAAACGGTCGAACTTTTGGAAATTTCATTTGGAAACTTTAAGAACATTGTCGTTTCAATAATATTGAATTCTGCTCTATTTTTCAGAGAATTGCTTCTCCAATCGTCGACACGAATCACTAGCAGCGCGCTCAACCAATCTGTAACAACAACAATTTTACGATACTCTGGCATACAGGCGTATATATGTACGGTATATATAACGGGATGAACGATTTTAACACAGCCAGGCAAGTGTTCCGCAATCTATCGATCGTCTAGTGATTCGGTCAATATTAGGCTTACAAAGAGCGAACGGAACTTCACCGCAAAGGCTTAACTTCGCGTTGACGCTTTCACTACCACGAGAAAGACGAGTTTCCATTTTGAAGATAAGTTCGTGGTGAAGGGAATTATTAGGACGCAAGTTCGGTAGAGAAATGTTATTTTTACGAGTTAGTTAAAATAAAAGTTGCGCTTGTCATTTTTTGCTCGCAGAAAATAGAATTACAATGTAAAGAAGTGGGTAAATAATTAAATATCCAGCGATGTTATAGATCGTGCGAAACGCGTCTTAATTTAAAGAAATCGATGGTTGGTAAATAGAAAAGTAGATGGCAAATAGAATGAGAATATTTTAAAACAAAAGGCATCATTCTAAAAAAGTTATTGCTTTAATTTTATTACAGATAGAATATATAATTTATGTCCTCGTATCTTGTAAAATATTTTATACTTTTATACGCGAGGATATATTCAATTTTTATTTTTATGACTTTTCTTCCAATAAATTTCGTTTCTATAATTTTCTCATAACGTTCGTGAGATCAGGTTTTAATATATTTGCGTAAAGATTTCTTTACGATACTTCTTAAACAAATATTTGCCATTATGAAATTTTCACTGTCTTTCTTTCTTTTGTTTCATAAATATTTAAATGCGTACATTTTGCCGATAAGTTAGATAACTACCAAAAAGTTTCGGTGATCAGCGCCATCTCGCGTTTGGATCACCGAAGCTCCGACTTGTTACTAGTATAACATGATATGCAAGGAGGTATGCGAATTCAGAGACAAAGAAAGCAACATTGTACGAGAAAGACAGAGAGCATCCCCCACCACTTCGGAAATGCTACATGGAAAATTTATTAATAATTCAATTTTTACGCAAAATTTATACACTTTTAAGATTGCATCTTGAAGATAGAACCTCCAGGCACTTTCTCATATCAATTTTAATGCAAAATTCTTTTTTGTTAATTAATTATTATCGATTAATGCATCGTGAGTTCGATATATTAACGACGCCATATTCAAAATTCATTAATTATTCGTTTTTTAGGCAAAATTTCTACACTTTTAAGATCACATCATAAAATCAGAACTTTAGACAAATTTCTCGTATCAATTTTAACGTAAAATTCTTCTTAATTAATTAATTATTATCGATTAATGCGTCGTTCGTTCGATATATTGACGACATCATATTTAAAATTCGTTAATTACTGTTTTCCTGTGCAAAATTTCCACATTTTCAAGATCATCTCTTTAAGTTAAAACATCAAATAAGGTTCTTGTATTAATTTTAATATTAAATTCTTATTAATTATTTATTTATTAACGATTAAAATGTCATACCGTATTCATATCATTCTCGCGTAAGAGATTATTTATTAATTTTCTGTTAATATAAAATGTATTTATAAATATGGTTATATATATTTGAAATGTTATTATCTCTCCTACTTTCAGACATAAATTTTATTTACAATTCTGCTGTTGTTCAAATGAATAAATTAATTGTTTATAACTCGGTTATGAAATGAGTTGGCAACTGAGAAATTCTCCATTATAATTGTTAATAATTAATCAGTTAAAAATAAGTTTACATTAAAATTGATACTTGAGAAACTTGGCTAAGGTTCTAACTTTAAGATGTGATCTTAAAAGTTCGAAACTTTTATGTAGAAAAAGAATAATTAACGAATTTTCTCTGTAGTGTTCCTGAAATGGTGGAAGATGCTTTCTGTCCTTTTCGCACAATGTTGCTTTCCTTGTCTTTCAGTTCGCATACCTCCTTGCCTATCATGTTATTCTATTAACAAGTCGAAGCTTCGGTGATTCAAACGCGAGATGGCACTGATGAAAAATTTTCGATAGTTATCTAATTTATCGATAAAACTTGTGTTTGAAATTTGTAAGATTAAGGGAAAAGAACGTGATGTGTAAATTATAATTTAAAAATTATTTAAAGAAATTTATGTAATAATATAAAAAGGAATAATAAGAAAAAATATTTTCTAAAAATAGATTTGACAATTATATTAGAGAAATATACATGTAAGTAAATATATCATAATATTCATAATATTTTGTTAGGTTAGATTATAAACATATTATTAATTATTTTTAATTAGAAGTAAATGATATGTATTTTTATAATAGTTATTTATTTATTGTTAAATTTTTTTAACGTTTAAACGTTTTATGTTATAAAAATAAAATGCATGATGTATAAAAAATGAAAAAAACAATAATGGAATAAAGTAACATCTATATCATCATTGAAGATACTAAGTGAATACATGTAAGTAAGAATTCAGAAAAAGTCATTCTTGCTTTTTGAATTTTTATAATTCTGTTATATAGGTATGTATAATGTAATTTTAATTATTTTATATTATTCATTATAATATATAAAAATATACGAAGAAAAATTTTATTTATTTAACGTGAAAATATTATTTTAATAATAAATATTTGCAGGTACCAATAATAATTTGATACATAGATAGAACTAAAACAGGAAGAATATATTGGTCTCTTATATATGTTTTTAATTTATATTTTATATTAGAAGAATATGAAATACAAAAGAAGCAGTGTATGAAAATTTTTAAAAATGTTGAGTATAATTTATGGATCCTGGCCAGATTTTGTGGATTTATATTAAAAAAATATAATAGAAGAAGAAGGAGTATCCAAAATTTTTCTAATATTTCAAAGAAAAACAATTTTTATATATTTATGTTTTCTTTTTGCTTATTTTACAGGATCATTTTTTGTAATTGACTGAGTTTTTTTTAAATTTTCTTAAATCTGAATATCTAAAATGAATCATTCAACTTTAACATTTGAGAATAAATGAAATTGATATAAAAAACTTATTTGAAACTCTGATCTCAAGATATATGATGGAAAATGTAACAATTTTTGAAAAATTTGTAATTGATGAATTTTTAATATATCATCTTCAATGTATTAGAAGTACAATGCCTTAATCATTAATAATTAATTAATTAAGAAGAATTTTTCATTAAAATTGATATGAGGAACTCTAACTTTAATATATAAGCTTGAAAATGCAAAAATCATTAGAAAACTAGTAATTATTAAATTTTCAATATAGTATCTTTGACATATTGCAAATATAATACTTTAATTGTTAATAAATAATTGATGGAAATAAAATTTAGGTTTAAATTGAGAAAAATTAGGTTAAATTAGGTTTATAAGACACTTTTCTGAAATTCTAGTTTCAAGATATGAGCTCATAAACAATGTAGAAATATTAATAGAATGTAAAATGATAAAAATTATAATTTTCAATATGTCTTCATATTTAATCATCAATATATAATAATTGAAAAAGAATATCACATTAAAATTGATAAGAGAAACTTGTTTAAAGTTTTGAATTTAACATGTGATCTTGGAAATATCGAAATTTTGTGTAAAAAAAGTAAAATTAGAATTTTTCATGCGAAACGATGAAAAATGCTCTCTATCTTTATCGCTCAATATTGCTTTCCTTGTCTTTGAGTTCGTATACCTCCTTGCCTATCATGTTATGCTAGTAACAAATGAGAGCTTCGGTGATCCAAACGCGAGATGGCGCTGATCAAAATTTTTCAATAGGCATCTAATTTATCGGCAAAATTTATTCAATTGAAAGTTTGTAACAGCAAAAGAAAAAGTATACATAGATTAAATTATAGTTTAAGAATTATTTAAAGGGAAATATATAACAATATAAAGAGAAATAATAGAGATAAGTATGAACATTAATATATGTGTCTTGTATTTATCTTTATACAATAAATTAGTTTTGTTATATATACTATATTTTTATATATTTTTGTATTTTTGTCAGTATTCTGTAAACATATAGCTTAAAGGATTAAGTTTTTAAAAAGTAAGTATAGATACGTATATCAAATTTTATAATTAATATTAAGTAAAATGTTTAAAAAATATTATTATGAACGTGAAATGTCTAGAAAGGTAAATATTAAAAAGGTAAGTATAAAAGATAAGCATATTAAGTATCAAAAAAATTTTGTATAGAATTTTTCGACTTTGTATTAGGAGAACATGAGTTGATAGGAGGTCGCTCGAGAAATTTTTCCAGGAATTTCGCCAATTCTTGGAAATGACGTCAAATTCCAGGAATTTTTTGGAAAACTTTTATATAAAACACTTTTCAATATCACGAAAAACAAACGAGATATTTCGTATATAATAATATAATATGAGAAACAGACAATTGTTACATGAAATAGACGTACGATGTATCAAACTGCGTAACAACTCGCATAAAGGATTAAAAATACACATATTTTTTCTTCGAGGTCGGTAATTCACGACATAAAACGCGAAGTCTAATAAAACGTCGTTTCTAACCTACACTTTATCTATACTTTAATCGATAGAAAGTTTCTAATGAAAAAGAAAAAAAGTTTCCCCTATAACTGGAACGTTTTTGAATAAATGAAACGCTCGAACTTAGACGTTTCGCATACAACTCGTAGCGAAACTAACTCCATTCTTTTCCAAGCCTAGTTTCCATGAAGCAACGTTTAATCAACCGAACGTGAGCGAGCGAGCGAAAACGTGTACGTAAAAATTTCAATCGAGAAGGGATGAAAGATTTCGACGTGGATTCGTCCAATTGATCGGAAATCGCTTAATGCAAACGGATTTAGAGATTCCTCCTTTTGTCTTTGACAAAAGGAATCGGATAACGCGCGTGCATTTCTAATAAAACGCGACCAAAGGGTAACGTGTGTAACGTAAACAAAGCAACGAGAAGCATCGAAATCGGGAAAAAAAAGGAAAAAGGAAATATTTCCAAAACCTCTCGAGGGAGAAAAGAGGGAAGATAAAAAAGGGAAGAAGGAAGACGCAAAAGAAATACTTTATTGTTGGAAACTGGTCGTAAACCGTAAGGGGATGTACGAGGGCGAAACGTTGGATCGATTTATCGGCGTCGGTTTACATAAGAAAAGTGTTTTATGCGCTGTTTAACAAAGTCGGTGAAGCTCGTCATGAAAGGATGGACCGTGCGTGGAGGAGAGAGCGAGAGAGAGAGGGGGGGGAGCGGGATATATCCATCCATCTATCCTCTTTTGAAACGCGGTCTACGTCACCCGAGGGATGCAGGCGACGGTTCTTGCACGTGCGGATTCATAAAACATTCATTCGGGTCGTTTCGCGCGGCGTAACGGCCTCGGAGACAACTTTCATCCCCTGTACTCTCGGATGACAATACGAAGAAATTGAATGTACAACGTAGAAAAACTGGTTTTTTCCCCCGCTCCCCTCCCGCTAGCCCGCGACCGCGTGCCGGATCCGGTGACACCACCGAGGGTGGGGAAAAACGAAGTTGTTTGTCGAAGCAAGCAAGCAAGTTGAATCGAGAGAATTTCGAGTATTACGACGAGGCTATATTGCGAGCCTGTTTTTTTCATCGCGATTCCATAGTTCGGTTCGCATAGTCTACCGCGCAATGTTTATTGAGAATCGAGAATCCTTTTCAGGCTATTGATATATTCATTCTCGATATTCTTTGCGATCCTTTCCACTGTCGATGAAAAAAAAAAAATAATAATAATTAATCCTCCCTTTAAACGAACTTCAAAGACGAAGATATTTAGAAAAATATAACGTATCTGAATCTCACGCTACGAGTCAACATCCCTCGCCATCGAGAACTTGTGGCGTGGAAATTGTTCGGACGTCCCCGAGCAGGGTGGCTTCTATATTTTTCTTTTTTTCTTTTTCCCTTCGACGGCCTCCCTGTTTTTTCAAGCCGCGTTGGAACATGGGTCCGCGTAATCCCTGTCTCGTCGCGTCAATAATGTATCCCCACAAGGACAAGAATCAATGACTGATCGTTCCTGTGATCGAGTGACCGGGACTCGTCCCGATCGGGAAACGATGAAGATTGATCGCGGCTCGCTCGCATGGGGCGATACATGTCCTCCATGATTATCGTTTTCCAACAATAATTCTTACCGATAATCCGCACTCTCCGTAATCCTCTTATCTCCGCGTAACGCGATACGCAATTAAGCTCGGCTTCACAGGAAAATTTCGTTCGAACGAAAGGAATGTTCGCGGATCGTCTTGCAATTAGAAATTAAATTACGTTCTCGGGAAAAGAAAAGTAATTTCGATCCATTTGTTCCGTTGACAGCGGATCGTTGTTGATGCAAATCTGGGAATATAACGGTATCGATGCAGTATATCGATACATTTTTTTTTTTTTTTTAATCCCGTAACCGGGTTTGATTCGAGGCCAACGAACCGATGAACGAAGCCACGAAGGGACGAATCAACCGAATCGCAATTACCAATGCTCTCTATTATCGCGACTGTGCGTTACAATGCATCGACTCCAGGCCAATCAGGCCAGAGAGAAAGAGAGAGAATTCATTATCGTCGTTGCGATAATGTCTGTTAATTTAACCTCGGTGGTTTCCGTCGTTTCGAAAAGGGATTAAGATTTTTATTAAAAAAAAAAAATCTTACGCAAAGTTAAAAATTATTTTGGAAGTGGGGTAAAATCGAACGATGTTACAATTTTTGGAACGTTTCGTTGATATCGAAGGCGGTTCGAATTCGTTTCGCAAGTTTTTCATTAAATTGGGAAGAAAGGAGGGGAGACACGAACTGAAAATTCAAACGAATAAGTTTCATTCGTGAGTCACAAGCGAAAGTAGCTCGTATCCCGATAGCGAGGCTAATTTCGTAAGAAGTTCGATGCGAGTAACACGATCGACCTTGCAGCTTGGGAAACTTCGTCAATTGGATCCACGATTTCGCGTACGAGGATAGAAATAGAGGGGGGAAAAGAAAAGAAGACGAAGAAGAAGAGAAGAACAAACAAA
Source organism: Apis cerana (assembly GCF_029169275.1). NCBI lineage: Eukaryota > Metazoa > Arthropoda > Insecta > Hymenoptera > Apidae > Apis > Apis cerana. Next base: position 9,283,807 of record NC_083863.1, read on the forward strand.
TAAAATGGAAAGAAAACTTGGAAGCACGAAGTTCATCAAGTTACTCACCCAAGAATTGGCGCCCAACAATTGATATCGATTTCACGAGAAAGGAGATATTGAGATATGGACATTTACCTGGAATAAAAAAAAACGAATATATTCGTTAAATACAATTCATATTAATAAAATGCAAAAGAAAAAAAAAATTGAATTTCGATCGAAATTAAAATATATTTTTTTTTGTCGCAAAGTTTACCCGGCTCGAACAATAAATTTAGATACCTTGTTAACAAACCTTTATTAATTTTCTATCTACCGTTCTATCCTCTTCGTTATAAAATTAACGATCGCGTTGCCGAAAGTTCGGCCAACTAATTTTCCCGGCCGTTTGAATAGGAAAAGTTGCATCTGACGTTGCAAAAAAAAAAAAAAAAAAGAAAAAGAAAAAATGGAATTAAAAATTAAACTATCTCAATTTTTCCAACTAACAACCCCCTTTTTTTGCGATACTCGAAGAGAATAAATTTTCTAAATTTTTAATATATCAACGATATTAATCTTAACTTTCATCATCAACAACAATAATAATCGTCGCATCGTTTGATACGAAGATAAGCGACGCCCGAATTTATATCGAATATAAATATCGTGGATGGAAAACGATTGAAATCGGGTGGTTGGCAAGGGATGAAAAGCTCGACGACGCGGCAAGAAGTCATTGAACCGCAAGGAACCGTTCGAACCGCGCCGATGAGAGGAGATAATTTGTTGGTTCAGCGACTTCTTTCCCCGGGAGTGAAGCTGTCGCGATTTCAACTACGTGGCTTTTTCTCTTTGCCGTCGCGGCCTCCTCGGAGGAACAACCACCGATAATATCCGTGCCGTGAGGGAATCTTTCGACCTTACCACTTATCTCTGCCAATTATTTGTCTCCGATGAACCGAGACACCATGTTTTACGTGAGAATCGACGCCTCTCTAAATTTTCGTCTCACCCGTCTCACCTTCTGCCAACCTATTATTACGCTTTATAGAAATTCTACGGTAGTGTACATTTAATCGATATAATTAAATCAGAATTATTGTACTTCGAAGAAATTGTCGAACGATTAATTGTTTTACGTTCTTTATTATTTATTCCCCGAATTAATCGCTCTTCGAGAAGCGATTACAGCATACGCGGTCTTGGCTGCGACCAAGATTCGACTTTAAAATTAAATTCACGCTCACGAAACGAACGGTTAATAACCTATTATCTCGCAGCCAATCCCTGCCAGGAGGAGCAAGGTAACTCCCCTCTGGTAAGTCTCACCTCGACGTATCGTTGCTACGTTGTAAAAGATGTTGGAAAGACGGAGGGGTAACGAGAGGGGAGGATGAAATAGAAGGTACTTTGCGGTGAGGGCGGGTAAGTGCGATGGTCAACCACCGTCTAACCGGCCAACTCTCCGAGATACGTGTCCGTAGGTGAAAGCAACTTCTCCGAGAACTTCTCTAATTAAACGGCCCCCTTCTTCCTTTCGTGATTAGTAATGCCGCGCTAATGAACTTCCACAGGTTACTTTCGGCTTTGTTCCTCTGCCTTCCGATTGTCTCGCCTTCCAATCTGCTTTGATTTTCGCTTCTCGTCGAGGTCAGACGTCAAGGCAGGGATCGAGATCGGGAATTTATTACATAGTTGGATAGTTAAATAATAAAAACGTAACACTTTTACACAGCTCCAAGAAACCTACGTTCTACGTTTTTCACTCTTATCCATCTCATTTTGAAAAGAATTCGCGCGATTCTTTTCATACTCGATTCTCGAGAAGCCGGAAAAGAAGATCGCTCGACGAGTATTTCTCTTTATTTTCGAAATATCCGCGAATCAGATCCGAACAAATTTCTCAATCGCTCCCCACGGAACCCAGTGGGCAAGCATTCCACGCGAGCTCGTTTATAAAAAAAATGAGGGAGGGGAAGAAAGGGAAAAAATGGGAGAACGAGAGGATCTCGAGATATGCAGATATCGGTGGAATTTTCATTGTTTCCCTATTTCAGGCGGACGCGGCGAGCGCATGCGCCCGCGCTTGCACGTCTGTTCCGGCGACACGCCCTTTCCGGCTGAGGTATTTCTCTCTGGGAAAGGTGAGATAACGGAAGTACGTAAGGAATGCAGAGCCCGAAAGGAGAACGCTTAACGGGATTAGAATCGGTCGCGTGCCGAGCATATCTTCCCGGTATTACGTAATTGCGCCGTTTTCCGCTTGCGCGACTCTCTCGCGTGAGACGTGCATCCTCCGCGCGCGAGCATTCGCACATACGCATTCGTATTCCATTTTCCCTCGACGAATTTCTTTTTCCTCGCCGTTTGAAATAAAAAGCGAGGGCGTAGGGAAGAGGGGATCACGGTGGAGAAGAAGAGAAAGTGGATCAAGATGAAATCGAACATGGATGGAACAAGGGATTTTTATCGAATTCCTCTCTTTCGAAAGGTTTGGAATGGTTGGATCTGATGGTTTTGATGGATTCGTGACAATGATTCAGCGGCACGTGAGATTTGGCAGCAACGGGGTATTATGGAAACGAAGGGTGAATGAATGGAATTCGATTGATTGGCAGATATATATATATACGATTGTTGTGGTGTTGGTTGATCGGGGAAGATGGATAATGTTTAAAAGTTTATTAACTTGAAGATACTTGGGTATTATTTGCGATAAGCGGATTGATCGAAATGACGATAACGAAATATTTGATATATTTCAATGTTTTGATTGGAGAATTATGGATTTTTGAATCGAGTATCAAATATTCATTTCAAAAGGATAAAGTTTCCAATTTAATTTCGTTTTTATATTTGGAAATGTACGAAAGATAACGAGAGAATCAAAGTTGGATCTTTTTCTTAAAATTTTATAAATCTTTTTAAATTTTCTATACGACTTTCAGTTTCAACACTCGTTGAATTTTCAGAACGAAGTCATCACTTTGAAGAAACGACACTTGAAAAATTTACGTGCTGTCATCATTTGAAAATTGTCGATTCAAATGCTATTTCAATTAAAAATCGAACCGTAGATCGTTTGATGCTAAAATTTCGACAATAACGAAAGATTGTTCACTGCTATAAAATGCATCCATAACCATTAAGTGATCTAAATGTATCACCGATAAGTCCCACCAAAAATCTCGATGATTCTCCAACAACGAAAGAAAGTTACGATCCGCACCTTTCCTAGCCTAGAGTTTCGGGCCGTGAAGAGGTCGAACACAAATCACCCCCTTCTTAGTAATTCGGCTGAGATTGCGAATCGAACTGACTACGTGACAACGAGAATTTCGCAGAATCGTTGCCAAAGGGGATGTATTTTATTCCATTGGAATTTGAAGCGAGAAGAGCTTGGCCCTGATACAACGTGAAATATGACTCGCGGGGAGCGGAAGGAGCGCCACGAAGGAGCAATAAAATCTGTCCCGAGCGTAACCGAACGCCTCCTGCACCCTGGGAACAAGCTTCCGTCTTCTACGTCTTCTAGTCGCGATGGGTGGAGGAGGAGGGAAGGGTAGGGTGATACGCGTTGACGAGACAGTATGAAATTGGCCGTGGAGGCGCGTCATGTAAATTTTCCGCCACTACGTCGTCGTGGCTTCGACGCCACGATGTAACCCGCCACCAGAAGTGGGTGAAGCGGTGTCTACCTCTTTGCGCGCCACCGTAGTCTTGTTGCGGATGAAGGGCGGTGTGCTCGAGGTGAGGAGTTTCTGATGGAGATATTTAATGCGCGGAATATTGCAAAGGTTCCGTTTCGAGTGAACGGGTCGAGTGAACGGGTTGGTCGAGATAATGGAGTTTGCGAGAGGGAATAATTTTGGCGAGCATGGTTCTAATATTTCTGATGCGCGCAATGTTTCGAAGCAGCTCGGGGAGAGAAAGAAAAAGAGCGAGAGTAAAATTTTTGTTTTTAAGGTCTTTAAGCGTGGAACTCGATACCTAAGAGGAGCTCGTGCACGGACCTATGTGTGTGTGTATATATATACACATATATAAGCCAGTAGCACGATGTCAAACGCTCGAGGAACAATGGCAGCGCGCTGTAATGCGAAGGAGGTCATCAGCGACACGTAATAAAGAGGTCGTCGACGTGGCAGATGCAACCCTCTCTGCAACAACCCTCTTGTTCGGTATTCCTCTGTTTTACGAAACTCCGTGCATCCGTGTTATTGTTACGCAGGTAAGGTTAACGACCTTGCCGAAGAAACGTGGCAAAATTTCGTCGATCGGGATCACCATTGATAAATCCAGCCTTCCCCCCTCTTTTACAACGCGTAGACTCGTTCCAGATGCGGATCATGTCTCCCGTCATGCAACATTTACGACTCGCGTTGCCTCTTGCCTCGTTTTTACGACGAAAGAGCGGAAAAAGAGAGAGAGAAAGATCTTCCATCATACTGTCGACTAAACACGTGACACGCTGTAAATTTTCCAAACTTCACGAGGAGGGCGCGATAAAAAACTAAACTCCATTTTCGCCGATCGAGCTCGTATAACTTGCGGAAAGTTATCTAAGTCGTATAAATTTCAATGCGGATTAGGATGGAAAGAATAATTTTCTTCCCTTTCGCGATTCTCATCTCTCATATCTCTCATATATCGAATATGAACAGATACGAAATGAAGAAGGGAGGTTGGCGATGGCCGATCCTTAAAGTTGTTCCTAGAAGCCGGAAGCGACGTTGAAACCGAGCAGCACACACGACGCTCATGGTCTTTAAACCGCATTTTGCACGGCGCCCTGAGGTGCTTTTGTCATATGACATGCCGGTGAATAATTCACCTGGCGTGCATACAGGGCGATGACGTCGTGGAAATCGCGATACCACCCATAAAACCGACCGACCTTCCTCACCCAACGCTCTTTTCCCCATCCCGTCAAAATATATCTCTGCTTATTGTGCCCCCCGTAAACCCGAATTAATTCAACGTCGCCCAGATTTTTGCCCCTCCTGAAAGGATGCCAAGATCGTCGTAATCTCGATTCGCATCGCGGAATGTAATTAAGAATAGATCAAATAAATAGTATCTCGAAGATAGAAACATTATAAGCGTCTCTTATTCGCTTTTGCAACGATGGTGGACGTAAGAAACGTATTTGAGAGTTAATATCCCTTTTCCACGCGGAAAAGAGAGGAGCCGTAAACGAAGAGGAGTTGTTCTTTTTGAACGAGTGTCACGCCGTGTTTCCGGATTTACCAAGGAATAACAGCGTCGGGACTGGTGAAATTCAGTGGAAAGAATGGAAAACGCGCCGCGGCTCGATGTGCATTTTTGATGAGCGTGGATAAGGGGGAGTCGGGAAAGATGTTGAAGCAGGATGAATCCGCTGGTTGGAATGCGAGCGAGAGGATGGTTACAGGGATCTCGATGCGCTCAAGTTAATGCACGTTCTTCACGGAGGATATTTTGCAGGGACACTTCTCTTCAATTCGAAGGAATTCAATTTTCGTGTTTCTACATGGTTGGGAATTCGCCTGAAGAATTCTGCGTACAATTTAAGGTAAATTACATCTTATCGCGACCCTGATGTTTCCCCTAAACCTATTTTAAACGAATTACAATTCGAATACAATACGAATAAAATTTAGAAGCTCGTCACGGGGCAGGATCAACTCGTACGAAATAATGGAATATCTTCTCTGTCTCAAATTTACCCAAAAAAGAAAAAACGATGATTTATGCAAACTTACGAAGAAGAAGAAGAAGAAAAAGAAGAAGAAGTGAAGAAAACAAAGAGAGAGAGAGAGAGGTAGAGAAAGATTGAAATTCGATATCGAAAGTTGAAGAAGTTGGATATTCTTTCTGTTTGAAGTATCGACAAGCGAAAATCTTGAAAATTTGAATAATCGAGAGGAGCCTGTCTTTCCTCGTTGAAAAAGAGAAACTTTCGATAAAATGTTGCTTAATATTCTCTTGCGGTGGAGCAACTTGAGTATTTAAAGCATTATTTCGAGAAAGGAAACAGGAGGCAAGAATAGCAACGAGTTTCACCAAGAGTTATCCATCTTGAGCAACTGGTTCAACGGGACGCGTAGGATTAAAAGCGGAAATTCCTCGGGGAATATTTCCTTAACGCCGCCATTTAATCTTCTTAATTAACCAACTTTTCGTTTCCATGCGCCACGGATTTCGTTTCGTTTCGTTTCGGAGGCGAGATTGACAGGCTGCCAGAGAATGCTTTATTCACAGACATGTCGCAACATGCCTCTTTGAACCGATTATAATTGGTTATTAGATGCCGATCAAGGATATCGATCAAAGGAGCGTCGTGGCCGCACAGAGGAGAGAGCAATTATCTAAGTGGTAGTCCGCTTTAAAGATCAACGTATTCGTATCCGTCAATGATCGATCAGAAAGTCCATTCAACCATCGTCAAAAGGAATTAATTCCACGTTGAATTATCCGTTAGATTGACAGATATTATTCACAGATATTAATCTGTGGTCTCGAGCAACAGCCTTATCATTTTCCCTCATAATTCGTGCCAATGTTTGAACAAATTACCTTAATTTATCCAATCTTGACAATAATTCTTTTTGATTTCGAATTTGAAATCAAATACGAGAAGGCAATTTTCGTTTCACCGTTTACACCGTAACATTAATGTCGTAATAAACTCTATCCATATTCATGCTGTAACCCTTTTAAATCATCCGGCTATTACTAATTACACGTAATCCAATTACGTATATGAAATTGGGGCGAATTCATTGATCACTCGTCATCGTTAGCCATGATAAAATCGAATTACAGGGGGTGGCGCGAATTAAACATCAACATTGTTCGGAGACAATTCGAAAGACGGCGATACGCCCGAGTTTGCTCGCGAGAAATTTCGCGCGAGAGCGCTACATCCGCGTCAACATCCGCCGTTGCGTGTTGTTTCCCAGAAAAAAAAATGAATTTATATTCAAGCGCCAATCCCGACGCTCGGAACCGTCCTCCTCTTCACCTATCCTCGTCCCCTTTCATTTGTCTTCACCCACCGGAAGTGGGTGGAGCGGCTTCAAGAGTTGATAAATGCGAACCCCAAAACTCATCCTACCGATTGCGTCTCGCGTGCGACGAAACAACAGTTGGATCGCTTTGTTTCCGTCCGTGCGCGTTTCGAGAACTTGATGGACGGACAAAAGGAGAGAGAGGGAAAGAGAGAAAAAAAGAAGATACGAGAGACAAACGGACGGAAATTCTGGGACTCGGAACGCTTCGCGATAAACAATATTCCAAAGGAGAAACGCAGAGAGAGAAAGAGAGAGAGAGAGAAAGAAAGAAAAATTGCAGTTCGAGCGAATTTTGTTCGTATTATAACCGTGCTCGAAGTGAAATTGTTTGAGTGAAATAGGATGTGGATCGGAGAATTGTGAGAACGAGATCACTCGTGTGGAATCTTAAATCGTCGTATTATTATTATTATTATTATTATTATTATTATTATTATTATTATTATTCTGGTGTAGCCAGAAATCGTAGAATTTTGATCTGATTTTGATCTGATATTCCAGAGTCGGGAAACCTTGCCAGGATCATGAAATAAAAGAATCGTTAAATATCTATTGAATTTGGCAGAACTTATAATCGTAACGTATATGATTCTAATTTACTTGGAACCAGAAAGATTACAGAGAGATTAGTAGGATCTCGCAATTTTCAAATCAAGCGCAATACTCTTACAAAAATATACGAAAAAGAATATTTAATCATCTTTGATTCCGGTATATTTCCAGTTAAATTTCATCACGATTGGATGAATCGTGGTTTCTTCGTCAACCTTGTCCATATTCGTGACTCAGTTTGAATAGATTAACGATGAGCCAGTCTATGATTGTTCAACGGATGACACCATGCCAGTATTGCGACTGTAACCTCGCCTGTACGTGCGTTTCGATTAAGCCTTCTGGGTGTGTATCCAGAATGCATTTTCTCGACGCCAAAATGGATTTCTATCGATCATAACGAATCCCATCGTTCCATTAGATTGACTTGTATCGCTCTTAGATAGTTCAATCAGAGAACACGTAGAGCTCACGGTGCATGCTTGTATCACGAATCCATTGTGAATGGCTCGCATGTGAGCCATTCGTTTCCATGTCGCTTCGAAATTTTATAGTCATCTATACAGTATCGAATCTTCCATCTTGTAATCCATATGATCCAATCTCGTAATATTTAAACGCACCAACGTTCTATCGTAATTTGAAAAGAAAAATCAATTTCTTTAAACGTTGAACGAATACTTATCCGTAATATATTATATCGATACACATTTTCCATCGTTGTCAAACCATCATTGAGAAATAATCAGAAGATTAATCATTATGCGTGTTATTCTCGCGAGTCGATCATCCGACTTCCCCATAGGATCCCCCGAAAATGATCGGACCAACGGCGGAACGAGACACGCTTCAACTTCAATTTCTGCGACGTTCTGAAACTCGGCCGGAAGTTTGAAGGGGAGCTTTCCCCAGGCCGAGAGCTTACGCGGAGCCTTCACGCGAGCTTTCAACTCGTTCCAGCGAAATTGCCGTTCCATTGCTGTTCCATTCGGCCTGTTGGAAAACTGACGTCTTACTCCGTGGAAAAGTTTAGCGAGTCATTGAAAAACACTTCTGGCCCTTCGATAAAATTCCGCTCCGCTTGCTTCCGGTGTGTTTTTCCGTTATTAAGAAACAGAGGCGAGGAAACGCAAGAAGAGAAAAGGAGGAATAAAAGGATAGGAAAGGGAGAAAAAGAGTAAAAAGAAGAAGAAGGCGAGAGGGAAGAAATACGAAAATTCAAACAACTTGCGCAAGTATCGATTCCGAAAAATAGAAATAAAAAGAAAGAGAAGCGATACTTGGAGAAATTTTGATACTCCTTTGATACCGTTTTGTACCGTTGATCTCTTTTTGATCGTTGTTTCACAGAATCGCGGCAATATAAATCTTATCTTAAAATGAGAAGATACTCGTGGATCGGCTCGAGGATTTAAAAGTCGTTACGAATAAATATGAAAGGAGGCAACGTGAAACGAGCAATAAATTTCCAATAAAACAGTGGATAATTGGAGGCGAAGTGGGCAGAAAGTCCCAAGATATCTCTGCATTGCAGAGAACAATTCCCCGTTGCCCGTGTCGGCCCTTTATGTGGTCGAGGCTGCGTCTCTCTGCTTTTGCTCGCTAAATCGTGATATACATGCAAATTTCCACGAAACGGAACTTTGACCGCCATTACGGTCGTCGGATATTGAATATCGTAATGCACCACGCTCGTATATATACCAAGCGTTGGATCGGTTACGCCCACGAAGAAATTCTGGCGAACTTTATAGAACCGACCCGAGGCATCCGTGCCACGAGTCGGTCTATGATTCACGGGACACCACCAACTATATAGTTTAGAAGACACGCAACATCGAGATTCTTTCAAACTTCTTGGAATGGAAATTTGCAAATTTACCATCTCTTTCGGAACGTCGGCAACATCGTATAAAAATTAATTTTTTGGATCGACCTATCGCGCGCGTTCATATATAATTTAGAATCTTTTTTTTTTTCTCGATTGGGAAATCTCGATGGAATCGAGTTCGTGGAATTGTTTCGTTAGTCTTGGGGATGTGGAAGTGGATCCCTCTCTGTGGAAGGGAAACTTGGCTCACGTTTTAAAACCAATTAATTTTTTCCTCGAAACCAATTTAAAAGTAAGTTGGTAAGTTCGGTGATCCGGTGGTCTTTTGAGCTTTATCGGCGGACCATATATGTGAAAATGATCGAAATTGTCTTGCCAGGGTTGGCCGATTATCTATATCGCGATTTTTCCAACGCAGTCCATTTCGTTGCGTTGACATTCTTGAACTTTTTAACGCGAGAACCGACGACCGGAGACGCGTTTCAACTTTGAGATTCTCTCCGGAAAGAAGGATCTCTTATTTCTCCGTCGGATCTTTCTCGAGGGGGAAGTATCGCTCCGCAAAGTTGTCCGAGCGTATCGATATCGTTCCAAGCCGGCACTACGATTCGTTGCCATGGTGGCAGTTTCACGATACTACGTAGATTCCTCATTCTTTGGATGTCATTCAAACACGAAACGAAGGATCAACCAGCCGGAAATGAGACGACCAAACAAAAAAATATCTTTCTGCGGGAACGGCTATCCCCCCGACATCGTTTTCTCGAACACTCTTCTCTAGAAAGTATCATTTTATTTCCTTTTCACCCTATCTTTCGAAACGAAATTAATCTGCAAATTTGTAAATCGTATCCCCTCCCCCTACATTATGCGGATCGGATATTTTCAAATCGTGAAATATTTAACCACGAATGATTAATTAAAATCGCGATACATTAAAATCGTTGTGAACCGCGTTGTAAAAATTGCAACATTGTTATTCCGCATTTTAATACAACTCGTGAATATACATATATTTGATACGAACTCTTACTACGGTAATCAATCGTTGTTAAACGATATAACAGCGCAACGATACGTTGCATTATAATAGGATGCTATAATATCGCGTTTCGAATATTGAATATCGATTATTTCCCGTGTAATTATGCCCCTTCGTTGCCCTCGTGATTTCGATATAAAAATTTTCACAGAGGCGGTCACGACACGTTCAACACGTGAATCATTAAGACTAATTGAGGTTGGTAAAGGGGAGCGGAGAAAGGTTCCCACTCGTATTCGTAGGCATTCTTAGATGCGACAAATTAATCCGTATTAAGTAATAAGCCTGCTCCTGAACCTTGGCCCCGCTACCATTACGTATTTAACCGGCATGCCACGGCATGACGTTTGTCGCAATAATTGTCATGTTCCCCGTCGCTTGCGTAACCGACATAAGTACATTCGTACGTACTACTTTGTATCGTCCACGTGATGTATATATGTATATGTAATACGCCCTCGTCCATTTCGTCGTTCGATCGATTCGAAGGCAATTGTTTCATAATTTAACCCATTTTTCGCTCCCGTTTCATTTTCTCGACGAGAAATTATTAAAGCGATTTTTACCAATTCGGGAGACATTCCGAAATAATTTATCACGCTTAATCGAATAAAAGACATTCTGTGTGACGCAAGTGGAGCATCAATAATCAGATAGAAAAATAGATATTATTCATTGGTTAGATCGTTCTTTATCGAATAAGTTTCTAATTCCCTTCCTTTTTTCGAGTCTCTAGTCGCTAAAATTCTGTTATTCTACAATTAAAATATCAAAAAATTTTCAATTTTCAATTCTTGTATCATGGTATTTGTGCTTCCCTGTTTCGAGACAGAGGGAAAAATTTTTGCGAGCTTTATGGAGGGAGGAAGGGGAGAGGGGAAGAAAGAAAAATTACACGTGCGATGTATTCCATTTCAGCCACGTTCTAGTCCCGGCCGACGTGGTCGTTTACGTTCATTGAACACGGCCCTATTGTCGCTGTTCACCCGGCCTCGAATTCACCGTCGATCGGCTACATTCGCGAAACGTTTTGCCAAATTGGATCGGGAAGAAATCGTGGAGGATATCGAAATTATGTATCCGATAGACGAACTTTCCTCGCGATGCCTGTGAAAGCTTACACTGGAACTCGCCCGAGTGGAAGGAAATTCTCCGTGCTCAGTGGGAACGACAAATTCTTCCAATGGACCCCGTGAAAGATACTCTTTTGCCAGATCAAACCCAAATTGTGCGTAATAATACAATTCCCCCCCTTGTCTATTTTACTAACAGCCATTTCCTTTATCTCGAATATTCTTTTCCGCAACTTGGCCCCCTTAAATTTATGATTCCCCGCGAACTTTTCAAATTAATGCCACTGCTAATAACGAAATTTCCAAAATTTCTTTCGTCCAATTGCACTTCGTTCGATGCGCTGAAAAATCGGCAATAATACAAAGAAATCGAAAGTAACTATCGAAACGCGTAGGAAAAAAAAATTCGACGAGTTGATGAATGGAAAATCTTTCCTCGCATTTGCAAAAATTTCCCATCGTCGAACGCGTTAATAAAGAATTACGATTCGCAAGGACAAGGATTTCCAACAAGAAATTTGAAGAACGCGGGCAGGTGCAGAGAGATCTTAGTGGCTCGGTTGGAGAGAGGAGACTGCGTGAGGCGGTCGGTCACGTAGCCGGGTGAAACGGGTTCGTGGGACAAGGGATGGTAGTCCTGCAGTTAGGTGGTTTCTCCCTGTCGATGGGTATTGTGGGTGCATTGACTTATCGACCAGGGCTAGGTAGCACGGCTCTGTCCTACGATGGATTGCGGTTACGTCTGTTGTTCCGGTAACGAGGCACTCCCCTCTTCGCAGCCGACCCCCTCCCCCTCCAGCCGCCTCCTCGCCTGTCCGTCTTTGTCGTCTGAACGCGTCTACCAGAGGTTCGAATGCACGTCATTACCTGTCAACACCGGGATCCCCGTCGATGTCTCTGATAAGGAGCAAGCAGAGGGTGGAGAAAACTTGAGAGAACCTCCTCGAGACACGTCGATCCTGTATGATCCCACCGACCGAGGGACGACGTTCTCCAATTTACGACGTGCTCGCCACGACGACATGATCTTTCTCGAGTTTGTCGTCGCTGGCTTTTTTTGTCAGGGTTCGTGATGGTTTTTCTTTTTTCTTTTTTTTTTTCGCGTCGAGCGTTCTTTAAACGAGGCCGCTTTCACGCCAAACGCTTCCCCCCTTACCTCATCCGTGGTGGATGATGGAAACATTGTTGTTTTCAACGGGCAGGTTCGTTGACTGGCACAGTTGGAAGATATCGATCTATTAAACTATTTGATTATGCTGTTACCGTGTCGATACAAGCAACTGTTTGGTAACGTGACTTGCGTATTTCATCGGTTGATGGATACGTTTATGCATAGTTTGGATATCGGGTACGATCTCGATTATGGAATTAAAATCGAATCGATCGAATATATTCTTCCGTGCATTCTTCCGCGAGGAGATCTTGTACAAATTTCGAAAAATAATTCGCGCGAATTTTGTAAAAAAATATAGAAAGAAAAATATAGAATTACATGAATAATTAATATGGCCCGCCATTGATATGACGTGAAATAGGAAATATTGGCGACGCACGTTTTCAACGATTGGACGCCGTTTCCATTATTTCCATCTCGTTGCTTCTTTTATCTAAGGGAGCGCAAACGTTATCGCGACACCATCTAATTATTACGCCGCTATTCGTCTCTGTCATCCGATTCTCCTTGCCAGCGGTTTCAATGCACGTCATTACCTGCCGTCAACTATGGAACACGTTGGACGTATCTAAGAGGGTTGATGACGTATGCGAGAAGGAGATCTCTAGAAGAGCCTCTCTGACAGAATTCTGTAAATAAGACACTGCGAGGAGAGATAATGGGAGATGCATAATATCGGACCATGATGGATGCACAACTCCACGGAACGAAGGTATCGCTATTCGATATCGTAACATACAGACCGTGATAATTCCTTCGTTGATCTTATCGCTGAAATAAACTTCCCATTTCGTTACAAATCATCGTTACAATTCGTTACGAATATTTCTATTCTGTAGCAAAGATACAAATTTCGACAATGTTTCACGAAATATCGAATATAAAATTTTATGACGAAAAATAATCGATTCTTTTTATTCCAAATAACAAACATTTCTCGCCCCAAGTTTTTTATTTTCCGTTCCTGTAATCCTTCTCAATAGCTGGCTCGACCGCCGGCAAATCCTCACGAATATCATCGAGGTAATGGAGGAGAAACCACGAAAGGAACGAAGCACCAATCGAGGAATATTTCTTGTGCGTAACAGCTAATTAGGAAATCGAAAAGTCGCGTCGAACACGATCGAACTCGACTTATTCTCCACGTGAATCGAGGGGCAAAGGGAAAAAAATTAAATCGATATCGTATTGAAATTCCAGAGGATAACGAAGAAGCCAGTTGGCCAACGATAGAACCGTTTTTGGATTGATGGATATCGTTGGCAATGGTAATGGAAGTCGGGCGTAGCCAGACTGTGTAAATTCGTTGGATTATGCTCGCCTTTGAGGACGTTTCTCGGCTCGACGATGACTCGAGCGACTTTTAAGAGACGTTTTATTGGTATCCGTTTGACGATCCTTGGTATTCTTCGCGGCTGAATATATTGAATTTCGCCCGAGTGAAATTTTCGAGATGGGATTCCGTGAGAATAGAGATGGCTGAGTTTCGTGGAATCTCGAGTATGAGAATGTTTGAACGTGGAAAAAAATTGGGGAGCGAGGATTTTTATTAAGGATTTAATGATCTCTGTGAAATTTTCCAAAAGAAAATTCTTTCTCCATTTTTCTTGGAAATCTTGATAGAATTTCTTAATCGATCTATTAATCGAATCGTAGAATTCCTCTATTGAGAAGAAAATAAAATCTTCTTGAAATTGGTGTAGAAGAAATCCGTATAACGAGATTGTTTTTAAACAAGGAAGAGAAGGCGGGCGAGGAAAGGGAAAATTCCAAGGGAAAGCAAAGTAATTGTAATAGAATTTAACTTCTGTTGAGGAGGTTTCTGAGATACAAGAAAGTCTCACCTTTCTTTCCTCGGAGATTTATCGTATAACTGTAAACTGTCGCTCGTTCGATTTTTCTCCCACCCAGAATTATTTCCTCCAACGACGCTTTTGTTTCACTTATTTACCATCTCTTCTTCTTCCGTTTAAAAGTTTATCCGTCATTCAATCCTGAACAACGCGTAAAAAAGTCAACGTCCAATCTCCAGACGAATCCATTCAAAAAATCAGATGACTCACGCAACGGAATATCTCGTAACGTGACTCGCGTGATGCCTGACCTACATTGCATTAGACACACCGAACGACACGTAATCAATCACGGTTCGATAGAAAAGAATCTCTTATTCAAAAAAACGCGCAACTCTCCTCCCGCGACATCGTTCTACTCTTCGCTTTCGCTTCTTCTTCCACGTAACCGAGAAAAGAAAGAAAAAAAAGAAAAGAAAAGTCGAGGAAAGAGATTTCGTGACGTTTTATTAATATCTTTCTTATTATCCAAAATCGACGCGGATATTTTTACAAGCACACGATACTTCCCCTCCTTCTTCGTCTCCTCTGAAATATCACGACGAGGGAGGAGTCCTTGGAGCGTAGGGAAAGAAATTGGCGCCCGCCATTTTCTACTCGAGCCACGTGCGCGTATACGGTCTGTGTATCGAATGCAAATCGATAGGGAGCGGAGAGAAAGCGGATCGGGACGGACAACGGAGCGGAGATCGTAATGGCGAAGGGAAATGGGCCAAGCAGATACGATGTTTGCCCGCCGCCCTTTACGCTCCATCCACGCCGCTCCCCTTCCACGCGTTTTGGATCGCGCTGGATCGCCGGCAGCGAGCAAAGCGCTCGGAAAATCTGTCGTTGATCGTTTTTCGGACCCGGCCACCGCTCGATTTCACACCGAGGAAACGAGCTTTCTCGCGGCCGATCCGTGACCCGCAACCATTTTCCTCTCGGCGAGCCGAGAAAATGGCGCGGAACACGCTCTCGATCCTTCCTCGAATGTGCCTCTTAAAATGAATTTTTATTTGTTCATTTATTTTTTTTTTTTAATTCGAGCCTCCGATATTCTTTGAATATCCTCGAATATCCTGTATTATTTTCGGCATTGTTTTAAAGAGAGGAACGATGGAAAACATATGATTTCGATTAATCGACAATATTTTTATCTCCTGCCGTATATTTTCTTATCGCGAAAATTCACAAAGTTTCGTCAGTCCGTTATTATATAAATAGAATCCGTTGAATCGATCGGTTTTTGGAGGTTTAGCAATCTGATCGGTTAATTATCGGTAAACATCTACAAGTAATTCGCGATAATCCACCGAGCGCAGATTTTAATCGATTATTATTCTCGCGTTACTTTTATACGGACAACGTTATTATAATCGTGAAAGCGGTATTAAAAGGTTTTGCAACGCGAGACGTGGAAACAGTGGAAGGGAAGCAGAAGGAGAAAGGATCGAATCGAATTGTGGCAATGTGCCAATACATCGATATTTCGATTACGGACGTTGATTGAACCCGAAGAGGACGTTATCGTACATTATGCGCGATTTCTGATTAATGTGCCGTTATTGTGCTCGCCGTTCAATCTATCCGTTACACTGTGTACAATTTTTTATTCGTCACGTTGTTTACAAACGTCTCGATGAATTGGAAAGAAAAAATCAAAATCGTGTTACTCGACTGTTTCGAACAAACATATGGATAATGTTTTTCTAAATGAGAAGAAATAAAGTGGGAAAATAGAGACGAGAATGAAAAATACGGAGAAGGAGGAACGAGGTTTCAGGATCGAAAAAGGGAAATATGTATTTTCAGGCGCAAAACAGGCGAAGGCTGGTTAAACAAATACGGACGAAAATAACGGGTTGAAATTTATGCTTGGAATAACCCACCCTTTACGATTTATTTGACGGCGAATTACAAATTTGTAATCAAAGATCGAGTGTATTTTCAAGCGCCAAAAATTCGGATCGAAATGTTCCTACTTTACAAACATTTGCATCGCACTCTTATCGATTATACAGGATCTCGTAATTCAATAAATTCGAGATCGTTTTTTTTTAGAAATATGTTGCTACTCTTTAAACCATCGCTAAAACCGTGTTGTTGTGTATCGATATTCTTTAATTTCATTTTTCATCGATTTCATTTCATCGGGTTAGCAACGATTTTTCAATTTACATTTCTTCTTTCAAATAATATGTATGGACTAATTAAAAAAAAATTTTTACTTTTGTAATCGAAACTTTAATTTTTGAATTTAATTTCTAAAATTATTATTCCGATAAAAAAAAAATAATAATCAAAAATTCTCTCGCCCTTTGTTTGTTTTTTCTTTGCCAATTTCAAATCCCATTTAAATACATATATATTCTACATACCAGGAATAATAAAAAATCCTTTCACCTTTGATCTCCTATTCCTTTGTCAATTAATTTCTACGTATCAAAAAATATTTAGAACTAAAAATTCTCTCTTATACTCGATTCCCTTTTTCTACGTTCTATTTATTTCATTTATCGGGAATAGATTAAACTAAATTCCTTTGCTCTCAATTTTCTTTCATCCTCGATACCTCGATCCCGAAACAAAATTATTCCAATTATTCCAGACGAACATTGAAAATAACAAAAAGTAATTTTCCCTTATCCTAATCTAAATCTAATTACTACGAAAAATGGACGGCAAGTGGTCGAAAATCCGATCGAAGCGAGCGAAAATCCACATAGTTTTTACTACGGATAACATTTAAAATCCACGCGTCTACGTACGTATGCGCAAAGCCCGCTCGAGGATGGCGTCATGAATTTAAATTTCCGCTAATTGGGGCCGCGGTTAAGGCAAATCGACTAATTGCCGCTCGATTCCCGGCGAGATCTCCGCGCGGTAGTATGTTTCCTCGAATAATCCGACAATTATTCTTCGATCGACCGCTTCGACGGGATTCGACGATATCGGGGCAGATATTAATTCACGTGCTACGATTCACCGGAGGATTGAGAGCGGTGTGTATAGAAATATCAAGTTACACCGAGGAGAAAGAGAGTGAGAGAGAGAGAGAGAGATTAACGAGCATCGTGCGTGCTCAGACGATCTCGTACTTCGTTCTTCAAATCGGTCGAAATAACACTTCGTTGCAAATATCCACGATTATTTTTCTCATTAAGGGGAAACGAGCCTCGCAAATTTTATACGTTATCAAAAAAAGTGACGAATGGAAATAATCATCTCCCTTTCGATTGATGAGAAATATTGATTATTTTGATATTAAAAAAAAAAAAGAAAGCGCTCCATTTTCATGCCCGTCGAATTCAATGAATTTTCTTCAATGATTTCGAACGCTATTCAAATTCCTCGTTGGAAGCATCTCGCGGAATATTCGTTAGATTGATCACAGGGTAGCATCAAAGCGTGTAATAAACGTTCAAATGAATCAGATGAGTTGGTGAGTCAAGCGTAAATCAGATGGGGAAATTAAAACGACGGTGGATCGAATTGAAAATAGGCCAGGCTCGCGTCAGCGGCGTCGGCGGCCGATATCCAGAAAGGGAATCCACCGAGAGAATTTCTTTCCACGTGTCATTTTCAGTTTTCGGTTCGCCGATTAACTACAGCTCGGCTAACTAGAATTCCCGCTCAAGTGGATCTAAATTGTTCGCCTCTCCCCCCCTCCTCTGCCCTCCCCTCGTTTTTTCTTCTTCTCTTAGCTTGGCTCCGGATTATCCGTCTAAAAAAGAGCTCCACCGTCGGATCGTTTTTTAAGAGCAATTATATCCTAGAAAATGGATCTCGCCGCGTCTAATTTAACCAATCAAAAGGGATTTCCACGATTTCTATATAATATTTCTTATATTCATAGATCGTTCGACTATATTATATCTTTCCTCTTCGTGATGATATTTTCAATAGAAATCTCGGCGCCAAGGTAATGATAAATATCTGTCGATGGATAAAATCGAGAAGGATTTTCTTTTTTTTTAAGGCTTACAAAAGATCGTGGCCGTCTTATGGCGGTCATTAGCTCGGTTTTTCCGCGACATCGTCGATATACAACAGCATCGGCCCTTACGGCCGTTGTTGTAAAATTATATAGCGGTCGTTCGCCGTACACGCGGCGCGTGTGCACGCATTATCGAAGAAGCATTATGCAAACTTTCTTCGAAAACAATTACCAATCGTATCGAGCCACGATATCACTCCCAGGGCGGGAAATTTTCCACCATCTACATCTACATATAAACGCGACATCTACGTGACCGTGTTTAATTTTATCCGTTCCATCGATCGATCTCGTTCCATATATCCGAGCTTCGATGATTCCTTCTCTTTACGTTACGAACGTGTTTATTGCTTGTTAAAGTTCATGATTTACGTTTTTATTATAAAATTGCAAATAGGAAAGTAGTAATTGCCATTTTTACGATTCACTTGCAAATCTTCTTGTAATCTTCGAGCTATTGCGAAAGTAACGATACACGTGACAATAGGGTACGATCGAAATATCAGTCGAGCATCGGCCGAGGAACGGATCGTGTCCTGGAAAATTCGTGACTCATGACGGGGCCGTACAAAAGGTGTCGTTCTTCCATTGAATAATCGCGCGTTCGATTTTACAACGTCGATGCCGTCCACCCAATTTCGATGGTAATAAAACGTGTCATAAATATTGATTCTCGTCGAGAGGCTCTGAACCAGCGATTCTTCCAAAAACGGCTATCCCGCAAGAATCGATACGAGGTAATCCGTTGCAAACTTTTATTTCCCTATTATTGAGTTGGCTCATCTCTGCCGGCCACGTCCAGAGATTTTTATTCCTCCCTTTTCTAACTTTAAAAAAAAAAAACGTTCGCAGCCTCTTTTTTCTTTTTTCCTCTTTTTTTTTCTTTGTCCCCTCCTGCCAACGTAGATTTACTGCCGGCCACCGGTGTCACGATCGATAAATCCTTCGAAACGATTCTGAACGACGCCGAAGGTTAATAACTGGCGGATTTTGATCGATACCCTCGAAAGGTGGCGCGAGTCCTTCCGCTCGGAACCCCGAGCGGATGACAATTGGTTCAATTAACGATCATGGCTTCGTTCGAGCGTGAAAACTCGCGACGAAGTAAATTCTTTTTAACCTTTTAGAAGAAACGAGATCTGTCCGCGGGAGGAGAAAACCGTCATCCCGTATGATTCCATTTCGTCCATCGAACATCTTACGACTGAAGTTTGAGAACGTAATCACGCGTGAGTCATTGACGAATCATCGTTAACGGAAAAACGAATAACTCGTGTATCGTCTGAAACGACGAAACCGCTAAAAGAATAAGAAGAAGAAGTGTACGAGGAAAGCACGTATCGAATTAGCGATAAAATAGTGATTCGTAACGCCAATGCTCGTTACAATTGGAATGGCTGGTGACATCGCTCGGCAGCGATCCAATATAATGACGCGCTTTCCTCCTTTTACGATTAGGGCCGATTTCACGCTTCCCGTGTTCCTCAAGTTTTAATCGTAAACCAAACACCGTTTAGACGTTTTGCTGCTTGAATTACACGATGGATACGGCTGCTAAACAACCGGCGTATCATTCGGATTCCTGGGATTACGATTGCATAATGCATCTCGCCGCGGAGTGTCGATCATCCGGCACCGGTTGAACGGGTTTAGATCGATCGTCCATCTGCCTCGTCCAAACCATCATCTCGTCGCTATATATTTAGAAGAAAAGAGATACGTGACATTTTCACCTTTAACTTTATCGTCGTCAAAGATGAAAATTTCCTTTCCATTGTACGAAAAAGAAAAAAAAAATGAAAGAGGAGAATAAAATTTCTATTCAAAGAGTATTCTCGAGCGAGAAACTCTCGAACAGTTCTCCGCGAATTAGAGAAACCCGTTTTACACCGCAAGACCAGGTAGTTTCTGGCTGCTGTAACGACCTGTGCGCTCCTCTCCTCCATCTGTATTTGTATGCGTCCGTACATGCAATCCGGACAGGGAAGGGGAGGGTGGCAAGAGCGGTAGCGGGCCAAAGAGCAGTTTCTGACGCCAGCTGAGAGGCTGTATCGTTAACGAGACGCGTTTCTGACCGCCGCGGAAATATACTATATGAAGATATATCTATAGGCACGACGACTCTTCCTTTCGACTCACGCCCTCGCGCCGCCTTGGCGAAACTGCGGACGTATGCATCGGGCGGACGACACGACTCCCGAGCGTGGAGCAACGCGAAGGATAAATGCAGTTTCGTGGAACGAGACTCGGATACCGGGGGAATCGTGGAGATTTATTATCCAATTTATGTCGCGATCGGGGCCGATGTCGCTTGGAAATAGAACGATCCGGTCGAAA
Source organism: Apis cerana (assembly GCF_029169275.1). Classification (NCBI taxonomy): domain Eukaryota; kingdom Metazoa; phylum Arthropoda; class Insecta; order Hymenoptera; family Apidae; genus Apis; species Apis cerana. Next base: position 9,304,667 of record NC_083863.1, read on the forward strand.
TTAACGCTCGGTTGTAAGGGAAGACGAACGGCCTTGAATATATCTGTACGCGATTTAAGGGATCGTTAAAAAGGCGGGGATCGTCGGTTTTTCGATCCATTTTGAAAAAGGCCTCGATATCGAGAAGGATGAATTTCGAACGAACGTGTGTTTGCAAATTTTTACCCTCGAAAATCAGCTTCTTCGGCACGCGAATAATCGGTGGAAAGAGTTCTTTTGCGTGGATCGAGGGGAAGCTATGCTAGGAAATAATTGATCCCAATCCATGGCGATTGGGGAAGGTCCGTAAGACGACTCGAAGACGCGCACACAGACACGGTCGACGAGTCTGTCTGCCGGCTAACTGGAACAGATATTCTATTACCACCGATTCCAGGGCTTCCCTCGACGCATTTGAAACCCAATCCAATTTCATATCCACTATATCCATCTGCGTTCCGCTCGTACCTCGAGTTCACCGAACTCTTTTACCCTCCGTGATCGCTTTATTCATTAACGATTTGCTATTGCTAATTTATTCGTAAACTGCTCTTTATTTTCTATTTTCTTCTTCTCTCTCCTTGATTGTACACGTTATAATCCAATGATAAAGACGAACGATGTAAAAATCAACGAGGAAAAACATTAGTTACTCGAATAAACAGTTTCACTGCGTATATTCGAAAGAATTCTCTCTCGGGGCGTTTAATTTTTGGAATTTCCTTTCTTTCCCTCCCTTCCAAGAATTGTCACGTGCCAAGATCATCTCTTCGATCCATCTCTTCTGATCCATCTCTTCTGACCCGATCGAGACGAAAAAAAAAATAAAGAAAAGAAAAAACAATCTGCCGAGTTTCCTCTCGTCGTTAACCCGACCGAGCGAAACAGGGCCTCGAATACCTTTATCGGGCAATTCATTCGATTGTCAAGAAAGTTTAAAACGACTTGTCACCGGGCCCTTGTTCGTCTTAACTGTTTCCCTGTTTCCCAGAACTTGGAAGTCCTTAGAGACAGTCCTCGACGACATAATAACGACAATTATCGTTATATAAGTTGGAGCTCCCTTCCAACCAACTCCTCTCGTTTAATCCGCCGGCGAGATTCTGGAAACGAATTTTATACGCGAGATGGTTACGCAAAAATTTTCCGCAGGAACTTTCCCGTCTCTCGGTCGGCGACCATATTTCTCTCTCTCTCTCCATCTTTTCCTCTCCTCCTTTTTGCACACCGCGCGAAATTCGTGTACAAATATCCTGGCGGAGGAAAGGAGAAAGGCGGGGTTCGGTCCGGGCAGCCGCGAGGGACGCAATTTTCACGTTGGAAAGTTTTTTCCGGAATCGACGCAATTAACGAAACTCGTTGGAGAGTCGCGGGAAAAGCGCGGCTGGCCGCCGAATTAAAATTAAAGTTTCCGGCTATTTCCCGGGATTTTCTTCTCGTTTCGTCATCGACGTCCTCCCCTTAATCTTTCCTTAAGAGAGACGCGATTACGATCCAGCACTGGACAGAGGACGATACCAAAGTTTCATTATTACCTTCTTCCTTACTTTTCGAATTTTTCCATCACCAGAAATTTTCACTCCCCCTCTCGATCGTTAAAATTTTAATCGTCCTTACCGATAACCAAGCTCTCTCTCGTCTCGCCGTATATTTGTGTATATAGAGAGTATCTATATACCTGTATCATTAACGAGCAAAAGTCTGCTCTTTTTCCGTTTCCTCTTGCTTTTCTCTTTTTCTTTTTCACTAGATTCCTAGACTGGAACTGGTCGCACAAATTTCTATTAAATTTCTACCATTAAGGGATTAGCTCCACCGCGCGGTCGTGCATGATAATTTCACATTAGCCGTTTATACGGCACACCAGGCTCTGTTTAAATAATTATATCGTCTCGCTCGATAATTAAGATCGCGTAAAAATGAAACAAGCAGAAGGAATGGATATTTTTTTCCTCTCCTCGAGAGAGAAAAAAAGAGAGAGAGAGAGAAGTTCACGGATTTTTCTTTAATCTTTCGAGTGTTTGTGCTCGACGACCGCTTTCACGGAATCTGATCCTCTTATGCGGGGAAAGCTTTCTTTCCCCCCTCCTCCCCTACCGTAATTAATAATTCAATTTCATTATCCGGCTCGTAGCAAAGAAAATCTCGCGGCGCGCTCGATAAATAAATCGTTTCGATAAATCGTTCAAGAATTGATGGCGTTGCTAGGACGTAATACGCTTTATAATATGTTAATACGTTCGATCATAACAGTTCGGATTATCTGAAAAAAAGAAGGATATCGAGTTTCTCTTTCGTGTGAAACTGAAGATCGAATAAGAAACGTATCTTTTCCTTCCTTTCTCCCTTCCTTTGTTTTCTTCCATCCGGGTAGAAGAGAAATTATTAAAATCGTTAATTAAGAATCCAAGAAGAAGCAGAGGGAAACGCGCGTAAAAGGAAGAATTAATTGCGGCGCGTTGTACACACATCGAAATACACACGTCGGATGGAAATACACGTCTACGGTTCTATCAATATTATACACGCGCGAATTCGCTTTATCGTCGTAAATCGCGAGGATTATTCACGAGGTATGCGTTCAAACGTTCAAAACAACCGCAATTACACGCCCTGAATCATCCATGATCAATGTCGTTCCCCGCGATTTAATCGAGATCCGATCAAGGAACACATCCGTCTAATCGTTCCTCTCCTCGCGATATCCTCGTAATTATTTTTACATTTTCGTGGATATTATGTGATAAATATCAGAAGAAAGAAAAAAATTGTAAATCGAACAAGAAGCACGTTCGCTTGGCGTAGAACGATTCTATCTTTTGCCGAATTTACGACGACGATGCACGCTGACAGGAGCAGATTGCCGAGGGGATAATCGAAATCCCGAAATCGGCATTGGCAGAGCATGAATTCTTGGTATAGGTCAGCCTGACATTATCCACGGCAATCAGTGGAACTGTGCGGGCATCACAATTTCGCAAGCGTTTACGAGCGGCACGAGCCACTGTAAAATTGATTTCGCAAATGGTCGCGTCTCTCCACGTACGATAATGCAGCTGTTAAAGGTCAGAGAGCTAGAATTTCAACGGCGCATCGTTTAACTCGGGGAAGAAAGAGACGAAGAAGTTGCCTGTCTGTTTAATTGCGCTAATGGCGCTGGGAAAAGGGGAGGGTGTGTAATTGTCAGGAATTAGTGGAAATAAATAGATTGTTCCAGAGTAATGGAATTCTCTCGCGGATTTAATCGCGAGCGTTGTTTTCTTTCGATCCATTACTTCAACTCCGCCACTTGGGGAAATTTCATAATTCCCTTTTGTTGCTTCTCGTGTCTGGCTGGCTCGAATTATTCCCGCTCGTCGTTATCGTATCTCCCCGAAACTAGATCCGGAAAGGAATCCGTGGCCCAATTAAACGCGTGGCCGCTATTAACTATCGGCCGTTTATTCGTTATTCGCGTTGGCCCTCTCCTTGATCGAGCGCAAACCCCGACCGCGTTAATAATTGGCCGCGTTGGTACGAACAAAACAATTACAGGACTCGAGCCACTCGATTTCCAAGCCGACCAACGTGAATCGTCGCTCGAGTATCATCGATGATTGGCTTCGAATCGAAAGCGAAATTGAATCGCGACGCGAAAGAAAAGAAAAGAAATTTCGACGAATTTGAAAATGGAAACGATCGGGAAAAGCTTGGTCTCGAAATTACGAGGCTGGCCCGCGGATAGATATCGATCGACGAAACAGGTCGGACAGTGATTTTCCAAACGTCGAACGAGGATCCCTCCTCGTTAATGGACGCTTTCAATGTACGCGTAAACATTTACAGGAAATGCATCCTGATTCCCTGGCCGTCGTTAAACACAGCGGTCATAAATCATAACGTGCTCTGTATTTACACTCACGGCACTGATGCACGAGGACCGATGCGCCCTGCTTTTCGTTAAATAATTGGCCGCGTGGAAAACCAAGAGGGTTGGCGACCGCGTTTTCACTGCGTGGAAATCGACGCCCCGCCTCGTTGTTAATGGATTCGTTTGCCTCGTTTCGTTCGTTCGTCTTGTCTTACCTGCTGCAAAACAAAAAGGAATAAAAATAAAAATTAAACGTAAATTAAACGTGACGTAAAATTTGGAAACGACTTTATTCTTCTCGCTCTGATCGATCACGAATTTTCGCACGAGTGAAGAGGCAACGATTCGGGTGAAAGTGTTTCCACGCGTCTCCAGCTGCGTTGGAAAACCGATCCAGCGTGTCAGCGTAAACGAGTTTGTGATGTTAGATCGTGTCCGGATGGGTACACGATCGCGAACTTGCACAGCCACGGATAAGACCTGGCAGGTGGCCAGCCTTCGAGGAGATATTGCACATGTTTCTTCGCCCGCATTTGCATACCAAAGCCCCGTAAAGTGTGAAACTATTGCCGGGCGAAGCCGATCCGTAGATCGCAGATTAAACGGCTGTTCGCGGCCCGCAAACCCCTTTCGCGCCCTATTCCACCACCTTCCTTGCCAATCTCGATCTTCCCTCCCTATTCGCTCCGGATAAGAGAAAACGTTGTTAGAATTACGGTACCCATCCAACGTGTTTTTCCTCTAGAAATACTTCCACCCGTAAATATTTATGCGATTCCCCGTAGGCCACCACCAGAAATCATAAATATTTTCCCGCTGGTTTATTGTATTGTCCGCTTCCGCGTCGGCAGAGCCTAGTACAACGGGATAAAGGGTAAAGAAGGGAAGACAAATGAATAAATTTTTACCCTATTCGCTATTTCTTTTTCGTATTCGTCGTATTATCCATTAAAGAGATTAAAAGGATTAATAACCGATAATAAAGATGGTAATTAAGTCATACCCAATATTCAAATAATCGTTTGAAACCTCGATTCTTTTCTCACGGATATCGAGATATTGGATGAATATCGTAATATTGCCAACAAGAATCGATGGAATTTATCGAACCCCGTCTAAATTCGCCATTGAGCGGCACGTTTCACGATCCATTTCGTCGGATTAATCCGTCACGGTGGCCACGGATCGCGATTAACCGCAATTAACCCTTACCTTATGCGAAAATCGCCTTAAAGGTGGGGCTCACGCGCCACACACCGTGGAAAACGCCGTGCCAGTTTCGAGGGGAAATTTCGTTGCCTCGCGTGGAAATAACACGCGTGGACAGGTTTCGTTCTCCGAGTTCTGTACGGTGTCTCGACGGGTATGATCGCAACGATAACGCGCGTTAACACGTATACGCATCCGAGGTCGATGCCTGGAGGTGGTGGAGGAATTATATCGAGCCACCGCTGCGGGACTCGAGGATCTTCGCGGTCGGGCACCGTTGCTGAGTTATTAGCCGTTTCCCTTCAGAATTACCAGTAAATTAGCATACCATTAACGCTGGCTGCACGCACTTGGGATACTCGATAATCCTCTAATCCCCCGAGTTTATCTTCGCGTGATCCTATTATCGTCGAGTGAAACGAGGCCTATATACGCGCGTATATACGTGTTGCTTCCTCCTCGAGAAGAAGGTCGAGCCGTTCGTTGCGAAATTGGAAGAAGCTTTGTAAGTAGTAGTTAATCGTTCGCCACGATTTATCACTCGTATAAATATTAATATAAATAAATACAAGATTGTTGCGTAAACTCGATCTTATATTATGGTTTGTCGTGCAAAGCGGACGCGTTTGTACGAAGGGCAGAGCAGCGAGCGAGTTAGCGGCCTTTTGTGGAGGTCGAGGAACGAGGGTGGGGGTTGCTATTTGACGACCTTATTGACTCGCGTAACCTGGCTTGGAATGCGCCCTTCGGCCTCGAGAACCGCAGAATGGGGGGTTTCCCAATTTGACGTCCCAAGTGATCGAGGGATCATGAAGTTTAACCGAGAGCGTAATCGCAATCGGATAAAATAGAAATATGATTCAAATTTGATTGAGGGCGAGAATCGTGTGAAATTTTGTCGTTGAAATATCGACATTTTTTAATATCGAGCGGAATAATATCGTAGAATGTAGATTTTTGAGGCGCACGAATGCGGAGAATATAGATGGGTTGGAAAGATACGCATATGCCGCGGACATAATCTTCTCCCCTCATCTATTCCAAGATTACGAGGGTTTTAATGTTCCTTTTTAATGGAAGTGAGTTTTTTTCCCCCCCTCTTTTCTTTTTTTAATACATCCTTTTCGCGACACAGATAACATCGAGATAAACGAGCGTGTCGTGCGGGAATCATCTTCGCGTAATTATAATTAAAAGAAGTTTTGAAATGTTACAAGAATTCGTTAAGATGCATCCATTTTCCGTACAATTAATTTCACATTGCGATAATCGAAAATAAAAAAAAAAAAAGGGAGAGAGAGAAAAGAAAAATAGGCAATTTCATTTTATTTAAAATGGCCAGCAACTATTTGCGCGAAATAGCCGCATTTCGACGAGTTTACGATTATTGTTTCGGCTCGATGACGCTCCACGAGGCACGTAAAGACTATCACAGTGGCGAGGAACACAGACAAGGTTTCCTGATTCTCTTCGAGAAAACCTATTAACGCGTTCCACTTTACACCGATGCTATTATCGATTCCCCACGACGGATATGGGAAAAAGAGAAACGACAGCGAAACATCACACGTGACAATCAATTTCCATAAAATATTATTCAAATGTCAATGCCCTTAAACGCCTTCTCCGATCAACGTCCACCAATCCGTCACAAACACACAATTTCTCCCCCTTGCAATTTTTCTCCCGTGCAAACTTTCCCTTAACTTCAAAAAAATTCAATCAGATTGACCAGAAATTCGAAAATATCTCCACTTCATGAAGCCGCTCTATTAATTCCGCGCGTAATAATTCCTCGTCGTCGAGAAACGCGGTTGATTCGTCGACATGTTTCGAAGGGAGGGAAGAAGATGAACGTTCACTTTCGTTTACCTCGCGAGCCTAGCATCGCGAGAACGACGCTCAAGATGCACGCTGGTTGCGTAACTCGCGACGAAATAAGGGGAAGCGCTAATTTCGGCAACGAGTCGAAGAGAGCCTCGTCCCAGCCGCGGGTGTGCTCAAAGTTTCAAAGTCTCCGCGGGGAGATGTTAAGTGATGTAAACGTTTGGCGCGTGCGACGAGAACGAGAACAACGATCTGTCCTCTCCTTCGATCGATTCTCGAAACGATCGATCGATGACATCGCACGTGCCTCTTAATCTTCTTCCTTATTAGACTCATATTCCATAAATGCAATAATACTACTCGATGAAAATCCTAATATCCCTCGAACGAAAAATTTCCACGCCCGGAACGGCGTTAATTTTATCTGGAGAGGAAGAATAGCTCTCTTTTCTCCCTGTACACCTCTCTTAGCTCTCGAGAGATAGAGCTCGATGATGATCATCGGAGATCACGTTCGCCGCTATTTCTCTGGGTCGTCGTTAATTAGGATTCAGCCCCCAGCATTCGACAGGCTTCGACGAATTTATCCCACTTGCACTATTCCAGCTTTCGACCGGAGGAAAGTTGTCTCCACTCCTGGTTCTTCGAATCTCAGCCCCCGAGTCTCGCCCTTCGTCTTCTACCTCGAGATTCGCTCTTTCTCTCGAGGGGGGAGGAGAGGAATACTTCTTCCCTGAGAACGGATCTGTGGGTACCATCTGGTAGGCGGAGGAGTGTCGGGACGTGTCTATTCGAGACGCACGTACCGGAAGGATTCACCGCATCTGGCTCCTTATCTCGCGAATAATCCTCGTGATTTAAGATCCTCCACTTAACGATAACGATTAACTCGCGACGATAGTATGTACATACCCGTACCGAATTAGCGAACTTTCCGCTTTTATGAACTATCTAAGGGAATTCTCCCTTCCTGGCAAACTTCCCTCCCTTTGATTGACGCGATAAAAGAACGAAGAGAGGGATGTAAGTAGTTGGTTGATGGAACGGGATGGAAAAGTTTTGAACAAGTTTCGAGTCGATTCGCTTGCCCGGATGGAATCGTTACAATCGTTTATAATACTTATTAATCATTTTCAGTTATAGTTTTCTTCCAGTCTCTGCTATCGAGAGAGAATGGAGAAAATTGTCTCTGTCTATTTTAAGCCGCGATTCTTGCCACGGGATTGAAAGAAAATTCGAAATGGTGTTATCGGGAAGAAGAAAAAGAAAGAAGAAAAAGTTAAAGAAGAAAAGGAAGAAGAAGCAGGCGCGTGGAGAAGGAGAAGAGACGGGCAAGAAATCAGCGTAATGCCGGCGAGGTTGGAATCCGGTTTATTTGGCGGGTGATTCGGTCCGTTTTGTTATTTCGAGGAAAACGCAGGGGGATTGCCGAGTGTGCACGGCACACAGATTCCACGGTATGCAAATCGGAAAAACACCGAGAGCAGAAAATAAACTTTCCTGCTTTGAGACCAAACAAACATGGACGTAGTTCTACGGATCCATTCTGGGAAATTTCCGTATTCCTGGATTCAATATCTGGCATCTAGATAACAAACGTTCCATCGAACGGATTTAACATCGGCGGAATAATCTTACTTAGTCGACGATTATAGAATATAATTCTTCCACGAATTACATGTCTATCTCTGTCCATTCGCGATAGGAATATCTCCATATTCAAGATGTATCTCTTTTAATAATTCTCCTTGTTGGAACGGAACTAGCTAAAATGGCAATTTATTTCCAAAAATTCGTTCGATAAATGCCATTAGCATTATCCAAGAAACCGACACTTAACTTTTCCAATTTAAACAGTCGGGCACGACTTGGAAATCAAACTCGTTATTTCTCTGATCGCGCTCTAAATAATAATCATCGAATTAAAACGCGCGATTCCAACCTCTAATAAATTCCATTAAATCCTCCATTAAGATCCCGTCACTCAGATATCCATGGAACAACACGCGACCTTTCTTCCAGGCTGAAACTAACCAACCAACTTTCGTTAGATACGATATTCAACTCTAAGTATGCATTAGAAACGAGCCAGATACACCTCTTTGTTTCCTCTTTGCGTCCCGTGGCAACAGTTTTAAACCGACTCCAACTTCCGGTTGGGTTCGGTTCGGAACGATCTTATCATCCTCCTGATAACACCATCGCCGACTCGCAAATCTCAGTCAACGTTTAACGCTTTTTCATTGTCGTCGGAACCAGCCAACCTGGAAATTCAAGTGGACGATTGCGTTTACGACGATTTACGACGGTTCGCGGACCTTCTCTCTGTCCCTCTCTCTCTCTCTCTCTCTCTGTTCTTCTCGAATCTGGTTCCTCGTTCTTTATAAAAGGCATTAGGGCGCCGCTTAGGCGCAACCCATAAAAGATAATATATATTCCCCGTGAAACAGAGAATTCTCCCGGGCCACTTCTCTATGCGTTATCATATTACGTACGTTTCCGGAGAAATGCCGTCGGAAGAATGCCGATGAGGATGATCGCCGGGAGAAAGTTTGAATTGTATCAGGAAATTTGTGTTATATAATATTTTGGAATATTTGCAATATTTATTAATATACGTATCACGTGAGTATTTTCGAGTGAAAGTATTATAAATAAATTTCGTATTGATTACAAGTAAACTTTCACCGGCTAAAAATTTATTCACGCGAAACAAACTTCCAAATATTCTCGCGTGCGCGTTAACAAAGTGATATCGAGTTGGGAATTACATCAACAGGTTTCGTAAACGATAACTGTTGCGATTTTTCGTATTTAAAAATTACGGTCCTTTCATTTGGAAGATTAAATTTTTCGTCTCGCTTGGTGTACAATTGTTCAAACAATCGTGGAAGGATAAAATTCAAATCATCCACGAACATCAGAAAATGTACACGAGTGCACGTATTATCGCATTGACTTTAATCACAATTAATATTTCCTGTATGTATATTAAAAATTGTTTCTTGCCGGTTATCACGATTATCCCCTTTAAAAACGCGTTATAATATTTAACGAAATTTCGTTTTCTCTCTTCGCTCTTTTTATTCAATCGTTTATATATCCTGCACGAGATTTACTTTGATTTAAAAACAATTTAAAAGTTTCATCGTTCCTCGTATATCTCTCAGACAACAAAATTCTCTCCATCAAGAGTCCCGAAATAGCAATTCTTGTCAAATATATCTTCCACTTTCAATATTTGATTACAATATTGTAATTTCCAGCCAATCAAAAGAAACTACCATCGCTTAACGTTCCTTTTAATCCGCTTCAACGGTCATCACATTTCCTGTGAATACCGCCACCAACAACAATATCAACTTCATCGCAAGCACGCAATCAACGCGACTAATTACTCAAGCAGAATATCGGGCGCAACATTTTATTAAACGATCGTTTCTTCCGAACGATCGCGCCGCCACTTATGGCTTCGATCGCAATTATAATCCGCGAGAATTACAATTCCCCTCGATTATCGTCGAGTATAACGCCGCGGAGAATTTCCCCTAGCATTATCCACCCTCCTAGTTGCTAGCAATTAAACCGCGATAGTATGGAAAACGCTGCGTTAAACAGAAATTACGTCGATTAATTTAATAGCGAACCTGCATCGTTCCGGCGAGTCTGTCTGCGCGCTGTCGGTATTGTCAACCTCGCTAATTATCCAGATTCCGAAACTGTGGTGTCACGTGCTCGCAGGCGCTCGAGGACGACAGTCCAAGTCGGTATTATGGCACACGTTACATTTCTAATACCGCGTACCGTGAAAGCATGTCGTGGAATTTAGTGTTTCAGAGTTATTTGAACAATTTTTTTAGAAAACTTTTGTAATATTTCTTTGAATTCGAACGTATACCTTTGAATTAATTCTCGTAATTTTGTACGTAATAACGTATATTCGAGCAGATGGCAACGATATCGTTAAGGGAGTTGAGAGTATTTTAGCAGTAGCAACATCATGAAGCATGTTTAAAGTCATCATTGCTGATAATGCTCAAGCACGCGTCAGCTTGGCTGTAGGATTACGCAAGTTGGATCGTCTACGCAGGCTATCGTTGCGTAACACGCGTTCCGCGTTAACGCAATGTGACAGTTCACTCGGACGGGCGTCCTTTTAACCTTCGGTTCCATGCAGCATTTCGAGGGAGAGAGCGAGGAGCGTACGCGCGATAACTCGGTTCCAGAGGGACGAGAGAAAACCCGACCTTTCATCGCTCCTCCCTTTTTACCTTCTTTTATCTTTTTCTTTCGCGGTCTGCGAATATACACGTGGTGATATCGGTGTATCGATGAATCGGGAGGAGGAGGAGGGTAAGATCATGCAGCTTTTTCACCGGGGATTTTCCAAGAGGCTTCATTTCGTTCGAGCGAGATGCAGCTTCTATTGACTTTAATTAATACACGTATCCGTGCACGCCATCTCGTACAGCGCCTCGTTACATTCAGTTGTTCGTGAAAAAGAGGTACTCGGCCATCGTTTTTTTCTTTCTTTCTTTCTTTTTTCCGATGATGAATTATAAATTTCAAGGTTTAATTAAAAATACGCTCGAGTTCCGTTTTTATTATTAATTTTCGAGATCGATCCTTGGAGCGCAAGAATCGTGCTCGTCGAATTACGAAACAGACCAACTATTAATTCCATTAGTAGTGGACGACAATCGTTATTCAGTTGATTGGCTCGGTTAGCAATTAATCGTTGGTCAGGTTGACGCCGAAGACGAATTGACCGTCTCTCGTTGCGAACGATCGGTGGATGAGATTAATCAACGATTTACGTGCATGCAAATACAATGGAGAAAGAGTTAGTTATTTTTAAAATATCGACGGGTTTCTCCCACTACAACTGTCGCCCCTTTCAATTAATCCCACAATCTGTACAACTCGGATCGAACGAAAGTGAAAATTCTCAAGTCGAGAAGAGACGAGTTTTTGCTCGTCGAAAAGCAAGAGTTCCACGGAGATTCTCTCTAATATATCTCTTCCCACCTCTTAATTAATAATTTCAAAGGAACTCGCGAGATGAAACGAAGAGAAAGCGCCCTATTGTTCGTTAAAAAGTAATAACACCTGTACGAGAGTGTGGAACAATGAGAACCAATTAGGTTAGGTCAAGTTTGAAACGAGTAATTTCCATCGATATCCTGTTACGAGCTACAAGAATAATTATATTCTTCTTAGAGAAAAATGGTGGAAACAACAGTTGGGACGATCTTTTGTTTCCACGCTCGAGTCGTTTTAAGACGGCAAGGGTGCAAAGATATCGAATTCAGATTAGGAAGAGTCAGTGGGTGTAAGTAACTCTTGGAATAGACAATGAACGATATTCACCGCGGTTACGCCCCACATAAAATCTGTTTACACAGCTGGAAAACACACCCCCGTGGTCGACAGAGGTGGCTTGAGCAGCCAAGCCACCCGTTGGCTGCGGGAGCCATCACCTCTGGAATTTTATTAGTCGGAAGAGGGCGTGGAATTTGCATCGGATCCTCTTCCCCTTTCTGTTGTTCCAGATACATTCAACCTCGTCTCGCGCCCCGTCTTCCCTACCGATAAATTCGAGCCAATTTATCAAGTGCGCGAGTACCACGACCTCCGCCAAAATTTCCCGATTTATGGCTAATTGTTGGCGCTTTTATTTATTGGGCCATTCGCGAAGGAAATTACCAGCTGAATATCAAATCCTCGTCGTTGATTAACTTTCACGACAAGGACAATCCTTAAAGAAAAAATTGATCGCGCGCCTCGCTAATTCCTCGTGTGTGTCGTCGACAGCGTGAAATTGATTTGGAAAGGAATCGAGGAATACCACTGCCTCTATACCATCCTCGTGATCCACCAATTTCGATACCACCACTACTACTACTACTATTACTACTAAAAAAATGGAAAAATATAAGGGAGGACGAAAGATTATATTCCTCAAAATTTCGTCTCGAAATTAAATCCTAGTCCACGAGAGGAGGAGAAGAAGAGGAAGAAGAGGAAGAGGAAAAAGAATCTCCGAATACCACGCGAATCGTAACTCTTTCCCTCTCTCTCTCTCTCTCTCCCTGTGCAAGATTTAACTTACCGGCCTGACTTATATATCTCGAGGCGTGAGAAAGAAGAGAGGAGCAATAAGAGGAATATTCGGTTTGAATTAACAGCACGATGGCGCGTAAGAAAAGAAACGATGAAAAAAAAAGACGTACACCGTAGGTTGAGAGTGAAAGAGTTGGACGAGGAACAGCCAACCGCAGATTCTGAGAAGCTTTACACCGACGGCGGTGTATTTTATTAGCCGAAGAAGATGAAATTTGCATGAGATCCCTGAACTTTTGCTCAACTCTCCCTTCCCCTCCCTCGCATGATTCCATCTTTGTGGACTCGCCATAACACCGCCAACTTACTTACGGCTAACTTACGGGCCGAACTTTCGGCCAGCTTTACAGATTTATCGCGCACGCACGTGTAATAAGTGTCGGATAAAGGGAGAGGCACGAGCTGGATTTAACGGATACAGGGTCGATATATTACAATCCGGATACAAGTCGAGTCGAACAGTGGATGGTGTACGCATCATGGTATAATTGAATCGTGAAAATAACGATTATAATTCGATATCGATATCGAGGATACGACGTGGAAAGAAAAAAAAAATTTCTCTTCCATTCCGATGGGAAAGATGAATCGTCTTGTTTTAATGTCCGTCACTTCTATCATTTAATCGATAAATTAATACAATAATGGAACGTAATTAAAGCGTATAAGGAATGATAAAGTTTGGTTATAATAATTGGTACAGTTTGCACGGTAAATATTAGATGGGGCAATTTCCTTAATTAAATGGAAATAGATGTATCGTTACATTATAGAGGTAAAGATTGATAAGAGTTTATTAACTGCCTCTTTCTTATTCGATGTGATCCGTATTATTACGTGTAATAACACGCACTGTTGATATAGTTTAGCTATAAAAATTCATTCAACGAGTTTTTAAAAGACGAGATAAACGTTGAATAAAAGTAACGGTAATTTATCGGGTAGGAGAACCAATTATGCTAATATAGTAGTAAAATTAATCTGAATGGATTAAAGTAAAAGTGATTGCATCTTGATAATTTATCATTCACCAATGCCTCTGTACTCTGGATATGGTTTATCCATTGGCGTTTGGATAACAATTTTATCCTCTTCCTTCTCTATTTCTTCTGACAAAAAAAGTCTCTATTTATTCGGTGATAAAACGTCGCATCATATTTCAAAATATTAAAAGACTTTCGATACTTCGTATCGAATTCGTAGGAATTCAAAGATGGATGATAAAAAGAATCGTGTATCGTATATTTCGAAAGTTATTTCCGTTCAGAAAACTGGAACGACGACAAAATAAAAGATCCATTCAGTACTTATGCAACGAAAGAACGTTTCAATAGTTTTTGGACTGGCTCGTAAATTTTTCCATACTGTTAAAAGAAAAAGGAAAAAAAAAAGTGAATAGAACGCATAAGAAAACAGCGATTTCGAAATGAAAAATCTGTTTTATTATCCGAGAGAACGCAAAGTTTTTTGCGAAATTCTCTTCGTATTAGTAGACGATTGTCCCGTCATAATTTCGTATCCTCATTGTACGTATTCACAGAATTTCTTGCCTGGCACGATGGAACTCGTGGCTCGTGCACAATTTATACGCGAATCACGAAATAAATTACGCTATCGCCCACTCGCCCATTTAAAATATGAATTTAAAATATGAATTCCGTTTAAAGAATGAATTAATTTATCTTATAACCGACCAAATATCAATTACCAATGAATCCTCCATGTTGTCCACGTTGTACATATTAATCTCTTCTTCTTTTTTTCTCTCTCTCTCTCTCTTTCTCTCTCTCTCTCTCTCTCTCTTTCTCTTCCTCTCTTCGAATAATCTCATCTTATTTAAAAGAATATGGGGCGAATTATTTGAGTTGGAAAATACGAAGAATACGAAAGTGATTAAACATCCTTCTACATAATTTACATAACACATTTTTTTTTCAAAAAAAAATTCGAAGCAAAGGAACGAAATAAAATTGAATTGCAGGCTAAGACTATCGGATTCGATCTCCTCCCCTCCTCCTTTTTCGCATTTCGAATGATGATTGGGGCAGCGTGGACGTTCGACGAGGCAATATCTAACCCCCGAAATTTCATTGAGGCCCGATAAATTTATCGCGTACGTACACACGCGGCCGGATAATTCGGGATGCATGGCCGGGCAGATTAACGAAATCCTGTTCGAAGGGGTGAGCGTTGGCGCGTGATTCTTTTGCATTTTCCGTCGAGTGGTTTAAGTGCCTCCAAGGGCTGCTTCAATCCGAATGGCTGTGTGTACGGAACAACACTCGACGAAACCACGGGGGATTTCCGCTCTAGGACTCTGTTTAAACTTTCACCCCACGTCAACACTCGATTTCGAGCCAAAAACCTCGCCTTCCCGATTCAAATTCCCCCGAAGAAAGACGGTGGAAAGCTATCGGGTTGACGGATAGTTAATAGGAAAAGTATAAAATGCATAAGGGATGAGATACATTTAAAAATCTCACGCGAAAGGAAAAAATCAAAGCGTAAAAAATGAATCGAAGTCGTTTTCCTTCGATTAAAGCTCGAACTCGAACATATCTTTTGAAATTAATAATAACCGTTGAAAAATGAACTAATTAATTAAATCTCTTTCAAACCTTATCCACCGTTTATCTAGACGGAGAAGAGAATATTCCTCTCAATGATACTTCCAATGAATGGGGGGAGGAAAAATATTCACGAAGAGAAAACGCTTTTTACACAGCTCCCTCCTGTCACGGAAAGAAGATGTTTTCGGCGGGGACAGTTCCTTCCAGGGAAGGAAGACGTGGAAAAAATTTTTCAGACCGACCTCCTGGCTTCATTTTTTAAGAAACGAGGGTGACCCCGAAACACCACCGTTTTTCCATCGAGGAAGGGTGAAAAAAAAAAGGAAAGGAAAGAAGAAGAAGAAGAAAAAAGATACATCCGCAACGTGAAAAGTTTTTTTTATACATTTTCCCTTGTCATTTGTCCGCATTGTTCGAAAAAGCAAAAGGGAGAGAAACGTCTCAAGGAGGAACGTCTCCGATCCATCTCGAGTTTCCATTATACACCGTCGGATCGAATTCTTAAAGAGACATATCCGATCGTTTACAGCCTCTTGTCTCGGGCATAAACGTCGGGGGAAGGCGGTAAAACACTTCGTAACTTTCCACCACCTTCAAAGTATCCCCTCGATTTTACGAACAACGTCGATTGACCCTCGATCGCCGATGAATCGTCGAGATAGATCCTAGGCCCCCGTTCCACGACTTTGGCACACATAATCGCGTATCTAAAGTAATTCCGTCCTTTTTTTTACGAGGCGAGACGGACGAGATTCGACTGCTTAAAATCGAGCCTCCACGATCGATTTTAGTCACCTCGTAAAAAAAGAAAAAAGGAAGGTAATTTTCGCGTTGGCAGTAATAATAAAAACTTGGAAACCATCTACTTAAGCCTTACTCGAACCGACGAAAACATGAGCTGTAAAAAAAAATACGAGGAAAAGGAAGGAGAACCTACGTTGACTGATCTTCTGACCGTAATTCTCACAAGAAATTCGAAGAAACTGTCTATTCCCGCTTCAGGGTACCCGACATCGAACTGCGGAACGATGATGCAACGACAACTGTGGACGAATACAACGGAAGAAGTCGGAGGTGAAACAAACTGAAGGGAAGAAAGGGAAGAGAGCGACAAACGATATAGATAATTCCGTTCGAAATTCCCTTGTGCCCCCGCGGGATTTCGAAGCGGGCCTCCTCTATTTACCGTGGCGACGTATCCGTCAATATTTTAGGACAAGCTACGTGATCCGAAACTAGTTACCTGCTAGTTGTGTTAGAGTGCAGGCGAGATGATGCTCGGCGAAGAGAAGAGGGGCGAAGAGAATGTGAGAATTTGTTGAGCGGATGACGAACGCGACGGGGTCAGTTTCGCCCTTGGCGCGTCATATAAATAAAGTCGTTTTACATTTTTATGGCGGCGAGGATATATTATATCGCGTTTATTCAAGAGCGGTCACCGACTTCTGACGGAGAGAGAGAGGGATAAATATTTGAGAGGACCACTCCGCCGATTCGTTTCCAAGGGGATGAAATATGGGAAGAGGAATGTGATCGTCGGTAACGATGATGGCCGAGCAATTTGGAAATGTGATTTCTTTTCTCTTGGCTTGTCGAGGAGCGCACTCGAGATTTTTCTGTGGATTGGGAATTATAGAATAATTCTCAGGAATAAAGTATCGAACGTCACGTTTTCGTATTACGTCTCAATAGAGAGCGCCGCTTTGATTGGTCGAGCAACGTCGGTGTCACGAGCCGGTGCGTGACACGTCGCCATTATAAATAACGTCGTTCGAAGTTGACAATCTCGTTTAATGGAGGGCCGTTTTCCACGGAATCGCAAGTTTCGCGATGATGGTGTGGAAAAGAGAGAGAGAGAGAGAGGGGAGAAAAAAAGGAATGTAATACTTTCGAGAGAAGGAAGGTTCATTCGTGTTTCATACGGCCGTGATAGGAAGGTATCAGTGGCGACAGCTGTTTCAGCCACGGGGCTCGTTCCTATGTAAATCGGGTTCGTTCGCGTTTTACGCCGTCTCCCGTTGCGAACCGGCTGATAAGAAAGCCGGGTAAATCCGTATCTGCCGTTACTTCGTTTTAATTAGATTCATGACTTGTCTTCACGGCGGGACGCGTTAACGTTAAAACCTTGCTAATTGACGGGCGCGTGGTTATCTCCGATTAATCCGAGACGCGAACTTTGAAATTTGAATTATTCGCAAAGATTATCATTGCCCTAATATTAATATTTGCGTTCAAATTTCCATTAATTCCATTGGTTCCCATTGTCACATCTTCGATCGATTATTCGCGAGCGAAACTAGAATAAAAATAATTCTCCTTGTCCGCCCATAAATATTTCTAATTATCCTCGGTACATTGAACGAAGCGATTCCTCCATAATTCTTCGCGACCCTCGAAAACGGAACGACGTTAATAAATAACTTCGGTTTACATAAAATCAGTGATCCAGAGGATCGAGAGGAGTTTGGAAAAGATCGATATAGCGTTGTTTGCGAAACAAAGGGTCGTCGAAATGGAAGGAAGGAAGGAAGGAAGGAAGAAAGGAAGAAAGAAAGGAAGGAAGGAAGGAAGGAGGTACACGCGTGCACGCGTGCGTTCTACATCAATGAAATAACGTGGATAAACTCCGTGGAAAGCGCGGAAGTATTATTTACAGATAAAACCCGGGCGCAGAAATGGGGCGCTGGGCGCGCATCCACGGTTTCTTTATGCCAACACAATGACTCCGGCGTCCTTTTCATGGGGGAGCCATTACTATCGTCGACGGCGAACCAACCTCTCACGACTTCCCCGGAAGAATCTTGTAAACGATCCGGAACGGATCCATGCTTTTCTATATATATAAGGGGGAAAATAGAATGAACGGGATAATCTCGTCATCTGGAATATATTCGTGTAATGTATGATAATTATTAATAAATATCTGGAGCGGCGCACTCGATGGTTTATACCTTGACTTTCGCGTCGAATATGAACTCGCGAGAGAGATAAATACGGGAAAGGAACATCTGATAAGTGAATTTTACTTAATTAATCGATTTTCTCCGAGGACGATTAAAAGGACGCCGGGAAACGATGCAATCTCGCGAAACTGGGAATTCAAAATTTGGCCTCGAGTAATCGAGAGAATGGAAGAAGGAGAAGAAGGAACGGAGGCAAAATGGTGAAATTGGCGAATACGCTTTCCAACATTTTGAATGCTCGAATGTAATTCTGACGCGCGGAGAATGGAGAAAATTTGAAACGTGCAAATTTCTTCTCTTTGTTGTAAATTTTACTTTCGGGTCGCCGATTTCGATCATCCTTTAATGGATCGTGCGGGAATTTTATAAGATGGTTATTTGGTGAAATATCGAAGTCGATATTTTTATAAAAAAAGAAACGATTGTCTCGGACGCGACATCAAACGTATCAGACGATGCAGACTGGTCGATGGATCGTAAAGATAGAATTTTATACTTGGTAAATCTGGGCAGGGGGTGGTTGCCTCGAAATAACCATTCGAGCGAAATAGACTTACGGCCCATGAAAATTACATACAGCGGGCGAGGATCGATTTCGATCTTTTCTTTGTCGTTTCATAAAACTCTTATCCCGCGAATCAAAATCTCATTATTTCCTAATATCCCAGACATTCGATATTCCAACATCGCTCTTCTTATTCAACGATCAAATAAAATCATATTTTCCAATCCACGCTTAAACTCGACCCGTTATTACTTAAAGACGCGCGCGGGGGAGAAAAAAAGAAGAAATAAAATGATTCGATGAAAACGTATTGCACGAAATTTTCTCAGTTATAAGAAAGAAAACAAGAAGAAAAAGAAAGAAAGAGAGATAGAGAAAAAAATCACGAGAATATATCAAAGGTGGTCACATTATGTGGTCCACCCTCTGTACATCGCTATACTTCCGACTGCTTTGCATAATCTATTCAATTTCCGGCTGCCACTGCTGTTAAATTGACTCGGTCCACTCGATCCCGCCAACGGTACTTCGTTAAAATACTAATTTTTTTTGCACTCCTGTATTCCCTCTTTTCATCGAGCGGCCGGGGAAATTCTTGAATTATTGATTCCCCGCTACTAAGTGAGGGGATGCTTCAAAGAGCTGCAACCAGCCAGTGTAACCACTACGCCGCTACCTTCACTTCCGGCAAAGATAAAAATTCTCAGAACTCCAGCTCCGTGTAAGCAATCCCGGATTACGCGAGCTTCGAGCCGCAATTCCAGCTATCCTGTAATCTCGTTATATATCCCCACCTGCATACAGAACCGAAGTCTTGTCTTTCCAAAAAAAAAAAAAAAAAAACAATTTACTTTCTTCGTAATCCCCTACGAATTCGAGTATATAGAAAATATAGAAAATATAGAAAATACTTCATCGTGACAAACTCTCTCTCTCTCTGGAAAAAAATTTCGAAGAACGAGGTCGGATACTTTCGTCTTCCCCACAGGGTGAGCAAGTTGCTCGAATTTTCCACACCTGTAAAAACATGGCCGACACGGTAAATGGAAATCTTGGCTCGTAATCGGCTCGTGCCGCGTGCCGTGACATTTGCATCGCGCGAGTTAACGCCGGAAGAAGCAGATTCTCACGCGTTAACACGGCTTAAATCCGTTGAATCGTGCGTGGTAAAGCGGACACTTGTCAAAGTGGGGAGAGAGAGAGAGAGAGAGAGAGAGAGATTTGGCGCGTACGAGCCGAGCTAAATTAATTTTCTCTCTCTCTCGTCCCGACTCATTTCACATTCAAACGGAGAGAAGAGGCCTGCCCTGGCCAAAGCTGCCAGCACCGCGCGACGCGTCGTCCTGTTCGCGCCGTTTAAAGTGAATTCCACCTCCCCTCCCCCACGACAAATTGCCTCGGATTTGACAAAACAAAGCTTTTCAAGTACTCGCGAAGTACTCGTTTCGTTCTCGAGTTTCTCTTTTTTTTTTTTCCCCTCCCCATTTCGAGTGATGGATGATCGAAAAAAAAAAGAGATTTAATTCACGAGTATTTAAATTTTCCTGGCTGATTGAAATAATTGCTGGCGAATGAATATTATATAAAGCTCGAACTCTGGGAAAAAATTAATAAAGTTTCGTATCTCGTATCGATCGATTCGATCTTTCGATCTTCTCTGCCTGCTGCAAGAGAGGAATTTATTCGAGAGATTCGTTTGGATATATATATATTTTTTTTTTAAACGGTGACTTTAAAAGAAGGAAAAAAAAAAGTTGTTAAGTTAAGAACGACGTATCTCGCAGTGCAGTGACCGCGTTCAAGACCGCGTTCGCGTTACGTATGTACGTATGCATGTGTACGTGCGCACTTATCGCCGCTCTTAACCATTGCGAAACGTGTACACGGTTTAAAATCCCTGTTTTCTAAACATGTTAGCCACACTTGACACTTCTCGGTTCGTTGACTTCTTGAAACGACTTTGTTCGCGTTCCCCTGCTCTTTTACAATACGCCATTTATCACCAGATGTATCTTTCGAGCCGAAACTTAACGAGAGAGAGGGGGGCAGATATTGCGAAATATATATTCAAACGTGTTAATTTGAATAATAATAATAAGAAGAAATAATAAACAAACGAATTGGAAAGAATTTGTGAAAATTGTCTGTTGGAAATTATATCTCGCACACCAGATTTAATTTCGAGACTGGTCGCGATCCCACAGGGATTTGCGAAGAAGCGATTCGCGGCGAGTGACGCGAGTAATCCAGTTCCATTAATTCGCTCATTAAAAATGAATATAACCTCGAAACGCGAGGTCGGTCGGGCACACGCGGATCGCTCTAATCTCGGCATTATGCGTGGAAAGGTTCCGACCCGCCACCACGGTTATATCGACCGTACCCTCGCGCGCCCTTTCTCCCCTCCTTCAGCGAAAATTATACGAGCCGGCCAGGTCGGGAACCAGATAAGATTTCTTCCTCGTCCCTCGTCAAGGGAAGAAGAAACGAAAGGTCGGTACCGCGAGAGTGGTAAGGTGACGAGCGGACAAAGGCTCGTGAAAGGGATGAAAAAGGGGGCGTGATAACGGCGGCGATTGCACAAAGGAATCGCGATGTAATCCTGTGGCAAGAGTGGCGCGGCGGCGGGAGGAAGGAGAGCGTGGAAACCGGATTCCACTCCGCGGGATGGAATGAACGACATCTCGACGTTTCTTCTTCGAACGAAGGGCGAGTCGAGAATAATTGTCCGCGACGTATTTGGGAAATTCATCGAGAGATGAACAATGGAACAAAGTACGCGTACTTTGATTCTTTTTCTTCTTTTTTTTTTCCTTCTTTTCAAAAAAAGAAAGAAAAAGGAAAACAAAAAAGGTCGAAGGAAAGATTTCAGAAGGGAGATTATTGTAACCAACAGACGTTTATAGCATTCCACGGAAAGTTAGAGATCTCTGACGAATGGAACTAATCTCGTTATATAAAGGGGAATCCTTGACTCTTCCCTATCTTCGAGTTTAAAGTATCCCAAAGGAGATATCTCGGGGAGACGAAGAGGCGATAAGTTGGAGATTCACGAGATTTTACGAGATTTTGAGTGCTCCCTATTAAAGGACGTTCCCGAACGACCTCGTCAACTCTTTATCTTTCGATGATTCAAACAAATATCACGCGAGTTTTCTCGAACGTATTCGGTCCGGTTATATATACAGTTTATTCCACGCAAGTTTAATTGTGAAACGCGAGCGGAACGTGGATCTATGATATTTTCCAATCTCTTCTTGCAACATCTTTGGAAAAACGTTCGAGAACGTTTCTTCAACTTCCTAAGTGGATATGATATTCGAAAATTATCGTCGAAGGTAAATTTTCGTGTAGAGTGAAAATCGATAGTTTTTTTCCCCTCTCTCGCGCCTCCGTTTATTTAAAATTCGGTAAAGCAATGCTCGTTCGAAAACTGTTGGAAACACTTTGCACTGGATCGTGATCGATTCTCATCGTGCGAAGAATCCGCGCTGTGAACCGGAAGCAAGGCAACGCGTGGCACGACCGTGTGATTGTGGATGAGAGAAGACCGAGGCCGATGAATTTCCCCCGACGAAAACGAGGCGCAATGCGAATCAATGGAATTAATAAAGCGTAAAAATGGGAGAGATTCTCGAGAGCCAGATTCTCGATTCGGTTAACGGCAATCCACGCCGTGTCAATTATCGACAGCCGCGATTATAAATTGCAACCATCGAGTTCCTGTGAAACGACAGACTGTAATTCGCCACGCGTAAAACACGCTTCCCTCCCCCTCGAATCATTAATTCAATCCTTTCTGACGTGGTCGAGAGACAAAAAAAAAAAAAGAGAGAGAAAAGGGGGAAAAAATTGGCGAGAATTCGTGATTTATCGATTCATAGTAAAAAGAAAAAAAAGAAAAAAAATTGAAATTCCAATTTATAATGCAAAATTCTTCCATCTTTCAACTTTATCTATCCTACTACTATTTTATCGATCCCTCGATTTCGACATCGTTCTCGATTCTTAAAGTTAAGAAAATAAATCAAAATTACCTGCTAAAAAAAGAGAGAAATTATCGTTACGCGAAGCGTTGTATCGAGAATAATCCGCTAATGATCGTTCGAGGAAAAAAAAAACGAAAGAAAAGAAAAGAGGGAAAGAGCGGTTCCATCGGATCGTGTCGATCGTGAGAATCGCAATAAATTAGAGAGGACCGGATGGTGGTAAGAAATTAGCTCGGATCGTTTCTCTCGTATCTTCGTTGACCCATCATTCGAGTCACTCGATTCACTCGAATGATCGTTTCGTCGTGGACAAAAAGAAAGAGAAAAAAGAGGAGAGAGAGAGAAAAGGAAGAAAAGAAACGGAACGAACCGCTAACGAGGATATCGAGGACCGATCGAGCAGCTCTATTAGCCAATCGGACCATCGAACCTTCTCTTAGAACTTGTTCCAGCTTTTTATCGTTTCGCAAAATTTCTGTCCAATACGGTTTGCCCGCCTCGTTCTCGGCTCTCCTCGATCGATCTTCTTCACTAATTCGTGGTTAATACGTTTTCCATGTCCGCGATTAAAACCATTTCGATTTTTATTCCAACGTAACGGGAATTAATCGAGACTTCATCCGGCGGAGATTTGATTTCCGTGGATCGAATCGGAAAAGGAGGAAGAAGAATTAATCGAGTTCCTTTGTGGATAAAAGATTGGCAAAATAAGAACGAGATCAACGAGCTCGTGTAACGTTAAATCTAAACTTCCCTCTGGTGTAATTAGAACGAAAACAATTGTTCAATTGCGCCCTCGATCGGCGTTGTGACATGACGAATCGTACATGGCGATAAACGAGGCACGAAGAGATTAGAAACGAGGCGAGCCTGCGCGAGAAATCCACGGATCGAAGAAACAAAATCCATTGAATCCGTCGTGGACGGTGATAGGCGTGAAAGGAAATAACCAGGGTTGTTCAATTTGATTCGATTTCTTTCCCGTTATTTGCAACGACCACTTAATCATCATCACGCCACGATCGCCTGTTTCTTCGTCTTCGATTCTTCGTCTACCGTCACGATATCCTTCGATGATGGATATGATAATTCGTTCGACATCCCTGGACTAGAATTTCAATCATCGAATTATAGATATTTCGAAAGGAAAAGATTATAAGATGAAAAAAATTAATCGTAAACCGTATCGAAACACCATATAAAACGTTCTTCGATCGAGAAGAAGGAGAAGGAAAGGCGAGTACGAGTGCTCGGCTCACGAGCAATTAAGTCGATGCTGGTAGAGATGCACACGCGTCGATCGTACGTAGGAGCAGGTAGCTCTTGCCACGTGATTACGTTTAATAAAATCCTTGGCGGAGCGGAGGATCGTGGTTGTGCATCATTCCGGCCAGTATGCGTTATCGAGGTTCACGAACGAATCGTTATTCCGCTCTTGCAACCTGTAATCCGAAGCGGATATCCACGCTCGTTTCTCTCGATCGAAGATTGGCGAGGATGGGGAATCGAAAGGTTTCGAGATCGTTGGTAATCGACGGTCGTGGTTGCATGCACGCGTCCACGGATCGATGTATGCAAAAGTTCGTCTTAAAATATCCGAAAGATCGGAAAATTGAAAATTCCGTGTAACCGTGAATACTACGACGGAAAATGTGCTTTCCTCAAGCTGTATATAGAAAATTTCATTCCCATTTATAATTCGAATTTTCTCGTTTCAACAACGTTTCCCATATTATTATTACGATTTAAAAAATTTACTTTGGCCGGGCTCTGCACAAAATTAAATATCGTACTCTCTGTCCCGTGAAATCTCTCTACGGATACGGCTTACAACGAAACGAAAATTTCATTTGTATAATTGCCGAATCTCGCTTTACGCAATTTTCTATATTATCGTCTATATTTCGAAAATTTCGCGAAGTCGCCGACATACGAAAAATATCATTTCCAATTTAATAAATTTTCCGTATTAAGCGTAACACGTTTTCAAGATTGCGTTTTCCGTCGTAAATCCGGGAATAATTTTGCCGGATGAAAAATCAAACGGGAGGGAAAAAAGATGAACGGTGTGGAAATAAACTGTCCGAGATGCGAGGGGACTACCATCTTGACTTTTCTCCAACAAATTAAACAACTTTCTCGTCTTTGGCGCAACCTTTTGGCTCGTCCCTTTGGAAAGATTCGCTCGATCGAATCGAACTCCGTCCCGCCGCGCAAACTTTAATCACGGAATCGGACGCAGGATTCGAACCGCGGATTCCCACTCGTCACGCGGACGAAGAGAAGAGAGCACCGTTCGTGAACGTTACGTCACCACCATCTCAGCTTGCTTGCAATTTCGCCAAGCGTAGAGGATACCGTAAATCTTCCTCCGAATCTCATTTCGCCGCGTGGCAACGCAATCGGCCGCTACGAGGGCTGTCTGTTGTTGAAGAAAGAGCGGCCTCGGTCATTTAATTGTAATAATACGATTTAGAGCTTTCTCCACGGATTTACTTACGCACTTACGAGCCTCGAGCCGATTTCACCTTTCCAACGTGAGTGATAGTCTCGTCGCCCAGCTTACCTGAAAACGTGAAGAAATTAGAAACGAAATGGAGGAGGTGCGAGAAATAATTTTAAAGGCATCGTTTCGTTTCGAGCGGAATTTTTATTAAGGTTTAGAAAATTCATTTTCGAGATTAATGGAACGGGTGTTCGAAACGCAACGAGGGATCAGCTTACGGTCTTAATTACACCCCGACACTTGGTGTAATTTTCGATCCGCCAGGACTCCCCCTTGAGACCTAGGTTTTTCCCACCTCGATCACACGAAACACGTAATTATACACGCGCCGAGTCTCCGCGGGGGTTGCAATTAACCGGAAACCTTGCGTTCCTACCGATTCAACGGTTAATCACTCAGGAAGTCGTGCTCGGGCGTTTGTGTATCGCTACTCCCTCCCCTTTCACACCGGTTCATTAGATTCGGAATTCACAAACAATCCCGTTTCGTCGCCTCGATCATCGATGATTATGGAATGCAAGGTAAAGAGACTGATTGAGCCCACTCGTTCGTTCGTTACATCTACCCAATATATCCCAAACTCTGTTTTCGGGGTAGAGATTGCACAGAGGGTGGAATCTAATTTTCCAATTTGCCACGAGTTGATTGCCCTCTTTCGCGAAAATTAACAAATATGAATCTCTCTCTTTCTCTTGATTAAATTATCATTGCGATATATTTTTGCGATATTACGAGAAAGGAAAATTATTAATTGAAAATCGTAGAAACTGTGCTGAATTTGAATCCTTGCGTGCTTTTAAACATCTCGATGAAATTTCAGGAGAAATTGTGAGAAATTTTTCTGACATTTCGAAAGACGAGAAAATTGGAAAGAGAGAGAGAGAAAGTAAAATTGATGATATGAAACGGGGGACGTTTTCGAAATATTTATTGGCGCGATAAACGTTAATAATGGAAGAGGGACGAATTTTAATAGAAACGTGGAAACGATGGGAACGGGGAAAGGCCAACTAATCGGCCAACTTGTCGATTTTCGGTACGTAGGTTACAAAATGCGGTTTCAATGCGGTTTCATACATTTCCATCCTCGGACAGGAATTCACGGTGTAATGAACATCGTTATAACGAAGGTTAACATTTTCCCCTCTGTGAAATGTGTGCATAAATTACTTCTACCGGCAAGCTAAAATTAATTGGAGAATCTGCGTTTAAACGAGATTAAACACTAGATACTACCTATCCTAGTAAATTCCTCTTCGAAAATGTGAATTAACTCGCAACCTGTTCGTTTCAATTTCCAAAATGACCAACAATTATTTATCGTTGAAATAAACGCGCCACTTTTTTCCTTCTTCCCTTCTCTCCATCCTCCACATATTTATATATATATATATAGTTCATATAACAATCGATATGGACGGGAAAAAATTTTTTTTTAAAATCTCGCCGAAAAACTTTGCATATTCGTTTCGCGGGGGAAAAGAGCATAAGTCTCGACCCGTTCGAGACGCATTCGAAGCGTGCATGCGCCGGTGCATAATGTTTTTATCCGCGGTGGGCAAAAGCAGTGTACGCGCCGCCACTGTAAAAATTTTACGGTAGCTAATTGTAAGCGATAACGTCCGGCCTGTAGCGTACGAGCTACACGAGATTTATTCCGGCGATTTGCCGCGAGTTATCGTCCCGTAACACGAAAGTAGATCACGCGGGGGAGGAGGGGGAAGATTCGAAAGAGAGAGAGAGAGACCCATTTGCACCGTTTAACCGTTTGATGATTCTTTCGATACGATTGGTTTCGAGAGAGAGAGAGAGAGACTCGCGATTGCTTTTCGTCGTAGCATCGTTTTTGCGGGGGTATAAAAAGCTTTTCTTAGGGGAGGGATGGTCGCAACGTGATCCGTACGAAATCAACCGGCGATAAAAACTCCGCACACAGGCAAAGTGTGCGCCTTTTTCATGCAAATGTATCGAACTCGCGCAGAAAAGGGATTTGGGCAAGAGGGGAGATCCGTTTACGCGGATAAGCCACCTGTAAATTACGGCCTTCTGTCGTCTTCTTGAAATTCTCGTTTCTCTATTTTTCTCTCCTATCTTTTTCTCTTTTTTTTTTTTTTCCTTTCAGAACTTTGAATTTGAAATCGTCACGTTCGACCGTGTGTCAACTTTCCATCCAATTGTTAATTTCGTAAATCAGGAGGAAGGGAAGAGACGAGAAGAGAGCGGTTTGAAATCGCGGTTGACGAAGATCGGGCGTGGACAATTGCTGTGAAGCGAGTGGCATCGTCGGCTCGCCCTCCCCTCCCAGGTATCGATGGGTTCGCGTGATCGAGCCTCGAAGCGGAGAAAACCGTTCCGTGAGCGCTAATGGATTAAGGCGGAAAACGCAGTTAAGCCGAAACCAATCCCTTATCTCTCATCTGGTAAGTGTATTGCGGCCTCCTTTGTGAAATATCTCCTTTTATTTTTTTATCCGCCCCTCCTCCCTTCCGGAACACGTATATTCGCTCACGAAAGAGAGAGAGAGAGAGAAAGGGTTCGATCGCGCCCTCGAAATTTCCTCGTATCGTCCGTCTCACCATTCCTTTGCTGCTCCTCGATATTGCATTAAGACACGTTGATACCAACCGTCGGGACGTCCATTCAATGGATGTTCCAATTTCCCGTTTCACTCGGCGATTACGAATTCGTTTCATATCAATTCGCTTTTCCATTTTATCGCCTATCTGGAACTGGTATTTTACGCTCTCGAGATGCGCGAATAAATTAGAGATGGTATTCCAATTATTGGGCAAAATTTAAGAGTTTATTTATATTTCCTTGAAATCAATGCAACGACGATTCTATTTAAAATTTTATTTAAAATAAGATATATATATTTCAAAAAGTTAAATTAAATTTTTATCGATTTTCGAACACGTTTCTTTCTCCGATCATTCCGTACCTGAAATTGAACTATTTGCGTGAAATCAGAAATGCGGTGAACCGAGTTTTACGAGGGACAAAATTGGCTTGAAACGAAGATTGGACGAGAAAATAACGCACGCGTTGACCTTAACTACCCGTTCGCGTCGAACGGGTCGGGATTTCTAATTTTTCCGCAAAAATCAAGGGAGGAGGGTTGGGGGAAGAAAGAAAGAAAATTGGACTCGAAAGAGTTTCAAACAAGACCGTGCCGTTTATGCTATTCTTTATTTCCCGAGAAATGGCGTGCGAGGAAACGAACGGGCTTATCGTTGTGACGCGGAAAAATATTGTTTCTGAACACACGCCGCGTTTCAACGCGGGAAAATACCATTTCTTCCATTTCTCAACAAGTGGTGATTAGCGGAGGGGGAGGGTTGAAAAAGGCGAGAACGTATCAGATGGTTAAACGACGAGGAAAGAAAAATTAGAGACAGATTCTCCCCTATTTCGTTCTCTCTCGATCGAAACTCGTTCAACTCGGTTTTCATTTCGCCGACGACAATATCGATCGATCGATGATATATCTTAATGATTCTCCGAGATAGAAGCAATTGTTTTTCTTTCCGGTTGATCTTCGAAACAAACATTATTTCCGTATATATCTATTTTGTCATTGATTATATCGTCAGAACGATAATCGAAGAACGGTTTTTCTATAAAAATTTCTCAAAGATGCAACAATGCGAACCTCTTCGATCTTTCTCTCTCGATATTGAATAAAGTTGGCAAACCAATCTGTTAAATAATCGATGCTCTCGCGATGGAATCTCTCTCTCTCTCAAATCGAGGTAAAAAGATAATCGTCCCTGGAACAAGATTGGAAACAAGTATCGAATTTCCATGGCCTCGCGTCGTATTAACATAAACCATCGATCACCGGGCATTTAGGTAGGAAAAACGAGACGATACGTAGGCGCACGTGCATCACAAGTTGGATCAACGGCGACAGCGCCGTGAGGGGTTAAATCGTCCGGTTTACAACAGGGTATCCAGGTGTCCAGATTCAACGTTTCCCTTCTGCGAGCAACGATCCATTCTCGTCGAGTCGTCCTCTCGCAACTCCGCCCAACTTCCAACGCAGATGGGGCAAGAAGGAATAAAGAGAGGAGAAGGAATTAATAAATTCCCGGTACGACGACGATGCGCAACCACCCGTGAACCCTCGTAACGGGTAATTTTTTCACCTTAACGTATCGTGTCCTCGACGCTGCGAGTAGTTCGTCGAGGGGAATACGTAAATCGAAACGGTGAAAGAATTCATTAAGAATTGATCGTTTTGTCGTTACTCGTTCGTGTTAGACGCTGGAAAAAAATTATCCCCAAAATTATCTATACTCTCCGTTTCAGCTTCAAAAATCCGCATTAAGAAACCGCGTTGACCGCGTCCCGAGAAAAAGGGTCGATCCGAAAGCGACATCAAAGAAAGAAAGAAAGAGAGAAGGGTAGCACATATTCATCAACACCGGACGATTCCTTGGAATCCTCGGCCATCTCTCCCCGAGGAAAATGAGTACACAGCCGTTGATACCGAGCCGTGGTATCCGTAACCGGGATTGAGTCACTTGGGTGGCGAATATATATGTATATACGTCATGAAAATTCAATAGACAACGTCCCCTTGCATATGTCCATATCCAGAGCGAGAAGGGAGGAGAAAGGAAAGGGAGAGAAGGGTGAGAAGGAAGGAGGGAAAAATCCGTGGGAGATGCAATAACGGCGCTATGGGGCGCTTATCCCGGGGATCTTTGTAGCTCGTGCGAGGCTTGCCCTTTGTGAGCCGGTGTGCCCCTTATCGTGATCGACGACCTCTTGGCCGCCGCGTCCGCTCCAAACCGACCCACTCCCCCTCCCCTCCGAAACCCATTTCTTCTCCTCGCCCTGTGGGACCTTCCGGAAAGGCGCGGCCGACCCAACGGTCATGCGTAATAGCCCTCGCCCCCGTCTTTGAAACCGGCCCGAGGGACTCGTCTTTCTTTCGTCCTCCTCTGTCGTACAAAATAGAATTCCGCAACGTATTCCGCCCCCGTTATTATTAATTAATAATCTTAAGGCTCGTATAGCTCGTATCATCGAACCGCTATTTTCCACGATAAAGTGGATAAAGCGCGCGTCCCTTTTGGGATTTATAGCAGATGGAGGAAGACAGGATTTGTATCCACGTTTCTATCCTCTCGGCAGTTTATCTTACGCGCGTAGGACGATACAGGTTTTTAATTCGGGGAGAGGAGTTTAAAGATAGAAAGTGAGGCGATTACAGTCGAGTCGTGATGATGAAAAGCGTGGAGCGACTTCTGCCTGCCCCGCTCCCGATCGACTTTGATTAAAATCCGAATACTCGGAAATGCCGTCTGTTTTCCACTCCCGTCCAGCCTCGAATCGCGTGCATCGCGCGAATACTTTGCGCGCGCCACGGTGCGCTTATCGTTACGCGAAATTACGCTGCATTTAAAGTCCCGCATTCAACGACGACGAATGTGAATATGGCCTCTCGTGACAGGGTTGCTCCGCGATATTTCCGCATTAACGTTATACATCCGCTTTTCGTTCAACGTTCTCCTCTCTCTTCTCTTCCCATCCCTTTCTCCGTCCGGTTAAATCGCGATCCTCTCCTCCCTTCCCTTTTTTTCCCCTTTTCTGCCTTTTTTCCTTTTTTTTTTTTTCACTGACCGTGTCACACACGGAACTTGTAAAAAAGGGGAGACAGGGGAGGAGAGAGGAGGGGAAGAGGGGAAAAAAAAATGCTTTTTCAATCAGAGAAATGCGCCGCCCGGCTGGTTGACGCGAGCGGCAAATTGACGTTTGGATAAACACTAACTGCAATTAGGGATTATTTCATTATCGTGCTCGCGATTCGAAAGCGTCGCCGGGCGGGATTTTTTTTCTTTTCTCTTTTTTTTTTTCTCTCTTTATTTCTTTCCAAAAACTGGGCGAGAAAACGGGAACAAAGATGAAAGAGGAACGCGCGTCCGGCCGGATCATTAAGATTATTACCACGCGGGGATATAACGGATGGACATTGGACGCGCCTCGTGTCCCCCTCCCTCTCCCTCGCTCATGTTCGAGGAACGTTTCATAAAATATTCAAGAGTGCGACTGGCCGCGGTTCTCTCTCGCTCGACGATGTGCAAATACCGAGGGTTCGTTGCCGCGGCTCGTCCCAGCCGAAAGAATGAAATTCTACGTTAGAATTTATACTTTCCTTTTTTTTCTAACGCATCTACTTGTTTATTTAAAAAAATAAGACGTACATCGTCCATGAGTAAACTCGGACGAATTAGAATAATTTGAAAATAATCTCGAGTGATAAAGCGATTGATTCGTGTCGAATGTCGAACGATCGACGGGAAACGCGAAAGGGAAGGAGATTTTATTCGAGAGGCGAGATGTACTCGTTCCGATTAAGCCGCGACGACGACAACAACGAACCCCTAGGTAAAGCCCGCGCGACGGTAAATCAAACTAATTGAAACAAATTCGGTACGAGGGTAGCGGCGCGACCTAACCAAGCAGAGAAAGCGCGATTAATACTCTTTGTATCGGGCCCTGATACGATACGCGCGCGGCTGCTTTCGCAGAAAAGACAAATAACCAGCTGTCCGTGGATCCGTACATATGGCGGATCCTAAATCAGCGCACAATATGCGTTACGCGTATCCGATGGATCGTCCAATGAGATATATACGTTACACGCACACAGACTGGCACCATCCACCGAGGGAATCCGGTTATCCGCCCGTGTCCTGATTGGGGCCTATCAGCCCTGTGCAGCGCCATCATTCGCCATTTCGTATGCGAGCCACCGAGTTCTTTGATCTTTCGCGATTGCAATCCTGTTACGTACAACGCTCGTGGTGCCTTCATCCGATCGCGTCCTTCGCCCCTCCTTTTTCGTTTCCCTTCGTTTCTCTAGTTTTCCTTTTCCTTTCTTTTTTATTTCAACGGAACGGCGTGAAAGAGAACTGAGAATTATTCTTTTCCTTCTTCTTTTTTCGTCTCTTTATTCGTCATCGTTCCTATTTATACATTCGATGTAACGGGGACAACTTTATTCGTTGGACGGATCGGACACGGATCGCGGATGGCTGAAGATCGGACGCAACCGATTCGCCACGCTGCTCGAACGAACACGACACGCGTGCGTGCATTCGTTTGTAGCGTGGCGAGGTTCTGAGGTGAGGGGAGGGGGAGAGGAGGGAGGAGTAGGTAGCGAGTGGGGATCGAGGATCTGTTGAAAACGGCCGTGACCGATACTTTGAATGCGGGATTGTTCGCGAGGCGAATGCAAAATGAAACGGCGCGCGCGGTGTGCGTGAAAAAAGAAAAAACAAAAGGGGAAAGGAAAGAGAAGAGAAGAAGGAAAGGAAACGACGATCGAAACTTGTTATTATTCGAAAAATTGTAGAAAATTCCACGCGATATGTTTGAAAGGAAGGACGAAAGCGTTGTTCCGATCCCCGGGGACTTAACAAGCGTGAAAGGGATACGACGATTAAATTCATCCCCGCGCAACAATGGCCGATGTCGATCTGGAATATAAATCGAAACGCAGATTCTCTTTCGCGGATTCTTCACGAGCGGCCATTCTCGCGCTCGAAAATTAAAAAGCGGAGAACCGTATCAATTCATCTTCGTTCGAATCTTCAACGAAAGACATGGACGACATGGAGAGCGGGACGCGCGACGAATGAACAAAAAAAAAAAAAAATAGGGGAACTTTCCAATAAATCCTCGCAACAATAGTCGCGAAGAAGACGAACAATCGGCAACAACATAAATCCTCGGAGGGATCGGAGGGAGCCGAAGCCCCGGTTCGAGAGCGATAAGATTCGAAGCGCGACGCGTCGAGCAGATTTGCCGATTCGCCCTCGTCGGATAATTGGCGTGACGACGCGTGCGTGTGCTTCGTCAGTTTTGGTACACAAGATCATGAGAGGGGAGGAAGGGGCAGGCAGACGGATTCGACACGACGTCGAGTTTTTTCGTCGAGTCCCTCTCTGTTTCATCCGGTTAAAAGGTTCGATATTTGGTTACTCGACGCGTTTCGACAACGGTTGCGCGCTTCGAAATTAGTTCGCTCCCCCGACGAGTTTTTCATTCATCCTCTCTTCTTCTTTCTCTCAGACGATCAATCGTTATCCCTTCTTTCTTTTTCAGGGAAACGCGCAACGTAGCGATGCATAATTTCTCGCGACACTCTTCTTCTTTCTCTCAGACGATCAATCGTTATCCCTTCTTTCTTTTTCAGGGAAACGCGCAACGTAGCGATGCATAATTTCTCGCGACACGAATATTCGAATGGAGAAAGACATCGTTCGAGAGAGAATTTCGTTTGGAACATGTTGGCCAGAACCGAGAGGAAAATCGGTGTTTCGGGGGGAGGGATATAATTTAAATTGTAAGCGACGAATCTGCGAGTTCAGCTGTACCAGGTTGGGAACACGAAATTGCCGGGATAAATTGAGACGGGCCACGCTCTTCCGCGGGGATAAACACGCTTGGAACTCGAGACATTCCCTCGGCAGTTTAATAAACTGTGCAACGATCCGTCGATGAATGCAGTTTCTTATATCTAGAAATTTAGGATATGCGAATTTATCTGCAGAGTATTCGCCAATTTTTCTTCAACTGTACCGAATTACTTCGGGAGGGGGAAGGATAAAAAAGGGGGAAAAAAGCAACGACAACAATGAAAGCAAAGAATCGAGTTGTCTCGTTTCCCATTCGAATCGTACGCCGCATCCAATCCTGGGAGCGCACAATAAAGCGAACGTAATTGAATTTCGCGGCGACGATCGACACACGTTACCGTTCAACCGATCCGTTTCGATTTATGAGCAGAGCCCTGCCAAAAAAAAATAATATTCGCGGGAGGGACACTCGTGTGCGCGCAACGTATGCGCGAAACGTGAAAATTCGAGCGGGGTATACCCTCGACTCTCGAGATTCTCGAGGGCCGGGAGGACTCGAGCCGCGGCGAATTTGGCAACGTTCCATAACCGATATGAGAGCGTGCAGATCGTTATCCGATCCCGTGGATGCGTGGCCCATCCCCGTGGGTAATAAAACACTCGTGTATTCGGGCCGGGACATTTCCCCGCGAAACGCGCCTTTTCATTTTTCCACCCCTCGAGATCCTACTTATCGAGGATCTACGATTCGAAACAGTCTATTTACGGTGAAAAGGGTGGCCAGATTTTCGCTCCCTTCCTACAGGATGATCGTCCTTAGGTGCGATAAATCATCACCCGCTTCCGTGAGAAGGTCCACGCGAGGAAGGAGTCTAACGCCGATTTTTTCCCTCTCGCGCAAATTCTTCTGATTAATAAAAATCAACTGTAGTACCCCTCTTAGTTACTTAGAAGGTAATCAGGTAAGGAAAGTCAGAGAAGCGCGCATCTGTCGGGATACAGGAAGTAGAAAGGGAAATAGGAAGGTATTTTCACGGCCGACTACCATCGAACAGCCTAATCCGTCCGAGGAAAGGGTGGAGGGAAATATACGGAATCCCTGGGCTCGACTCGGCGGATCGAGGGCCACTCGAACGTCGGAACCCGGGTCTTATTTGCCTTATTCTTTCGAGGGGCGAGAGAGCCGACACCCCTTGCAGCCGTCCCCCCCTTTCCGATTCATCCCCTAACCGAGCTAATAAGCAACCCTAAAGAGACGCGGACCGGCAACTGCGACACGTATAGACGGGAAGCGGGGAGGGGGGACGCCGGGGGCCAATTTGCATTCATATTCGGGATGGTAATTAGACCGAGGGCATAATAATCCCGATACTCGGACGGTGGTGCACGCGGCGGCACAGCCCCACCGAATGGATCCCGGAATAATCGGCCCCTGACTTTAATAATAACGCTGTGGCCCAACAGGGGCGAAATCCCTCACCCCTCGACCCCTTCCAGCGATTTATTATTTCCAACTTACGAAACCGCATCT
The DNA here is from genome assembly GCF_029169275.1 of Apis cerana. Lineage (NCBI taxonomy): Eukaryota > Metazoa > Arthropoda > Insecta > Hymenoptera > Apidae > Apis > Apis cerana. The sequence goes on from NC_083863.1 coordinate 9,340,091, forward strand.
CGAAACTCGTACAGTATCGACTTCGTTTCCCATTGTGCGCGACATCCAATTTGCATCGGGAATGTATAAGCGCGGATTCGCGGGGAAAGGAAGGGTTCGAGCGTCGTGGAGCGTGGTCGGGCGGAAGAGGAGCGAAGAAAGACGGCGAGATATGCAGGGGATATAGGCGATTATGGTTCGATCAGGTACGAGTATTCGCCCTCGATCACCACCCTTGCATTAACCTTTTCGTTCCAAAGTGGATGGAAGGGATTTTAAAACGGGGGAACGGATTTTTTTGAAGATAAATCGGTAAATCGGTGCGTGTATCGTGAAATATTTCACAAAGCTGTAGTTGGGCAGAAACGAAGCCTGAAAAATCGTGCGAGCGAAAAAAAGTGCGAATCGGAAAAACCGTTTGTATCTTTCGGTTCGCGAGGCGTGCCATCGAGGTGCGGAAACTGAATATTGTCCCGACTCGTTTGCGTCTAAATCGTGAATTCTCGCGAAAAAAAGAGGAAAAGAGAGAGAAAGAGAGATAGACTATACGAAAAATTCAAAAGAACGAACGTAGAGCACGATGTAGCGAGTGGTTCGCGACTGAATGTCATCGAAGCTTCGCCGAAAGGTATATACGTGCGTATTTATATATATATACGCGCGTCGTTTTGTAAACAGAGGAGTTTGGAAGAAAAACATGGATAAACCTCCGCTTTCTGCGCACTTATTTTCCGGAAGAATGCCCGATCTCGCTTACTCGTCCTTAATGGATTCATCGAACCATATTATTATACGTATTATATCTTCTCGAATTTAACCAAGCGTGAACGAAGATCTCGCTTCGTTTCTTCCACCCCCTCTTTCACTCCTCCTACCATGCACGTAGAAAAAGTTTTCGGAGATCCGTGTTTCCGTGAACGAGAGAGAGAATTTCAAAATATCCCCCGAAAAAAATCTGTCAACGCGAAAAAATACATATATATATATATATTCCCCGGTGGTGTATTTCTGATAAATTCGCGGCTGACCCGCGATTTTGACCGCGCGAAAAAGAAAAAAAGGATATTTTTTCCGGGACGAGGATAACCTCGAACGTCGAAACGCATCGAGGCCGCTAAAACGTAATCACGTCCAGTTTTCAAGAAAAATCGCACGATCCTTTTTTCATTTTTTTTTCTTTTCTACTCGTGGAAATGGAATTCGTGGTCCCGCGAAGCGACGCGTGATTACTTACACGGGGTTAATAACGAAAGGGGTGCGGATCGATGCACCGCGGGAGAAGAGGCGCAGGGGAGACGAGAAATGTCGTGGCGAGGACGGACAGGTCCACGCCCCGCGGCATACGGACGTCAGGAGCGATTTAGGGTGAAGCGAGTCGGGGTGAGAGTCAAATAGAGACCCCCGTCGCGTTGAAATACGACATTAGGACATCCCATGGTACGTTTAGGGTAGGAGGACGGGTCTCCGATGTGTATAGGGTGAGCTGGAACAATTTGGCATGTGTGTACCGAGAGGAAGCAAATATCTCATAAATTACGGTTACAAGTGTTCTTTATTCCGTTTGGGGGGATTCGCGTAGCGTCTCAATTTCGAATTGGGGGCAGGAGAGAGAGAGAGAAAACTTTTCGTGCAAAACTCGAGGATGGAAAACCTTCACCGACTCGATAGACGAAGATACGCCACGTATAATAATTCGCATCGATCTGCGAACGAGCGAACCATTCATATCCGGCAATCGAAAAGTCACCCGTGGTACACGTCCGTAAATTCCCCGAGTTCTATCACCCTCCCCCTCCCTCGTGCATGACAATGACGGGAGAAGGTTGGGTCGCGTCTTTGGGGGAAGCTTATGCATCGGACCCGACAAATAGCCTGACTCATGGGATTTTATTAGGCCACCGTGGGCACGTTCTATCGCGAAATAATAGCGTCTACGTCGAGCGTTGACGCTCGACCGTACAGGATATCGTGGTGCAATAAGTACCAACGCACGTACACACAGACACACCACGTGCATACATAATGCATACGTACACTCGTACGTTCCGGTCGGTGCATACGTACACCCGTATTTGCCCTGGCACTCGAGATCAGAAACGAGAGGCGAGATACTTCCTCGGGGATACGGCGAAGAACGGCCATTAAAAGAGAAGTTAAGAGGCAAATGAATTAGTTAAGACGTTCCTTCTTCTTCTTCTTCTTCTTCTTTTACTCTACTTTTTCCTTCTTCTTTTTCTTCTTCTTCTTCCGTCTTTCTTTTTTTTTTCATTTCTTTTTTTCTTTCTCTCGAGGACCGACCAACGAGTCGAATCGCGGCGCTGATTTACCGAGAACGAGCCAACTAACTCGAGCCAGCAATCGGACGGCTGAGAAAGAACAGCGGAAATGGCTGCTTTCGTACGCCACTAGCGGATACGAATTATGGGTCGCCCGGCAGAAATTGGAGAACGTTTGTCGTTTCCGTGCTTCATGTAAAGCTTCCCCTTGTTACGCTAACGGCAGTTAACATGCCCGGTTCAGCGCGCGTTATTCTCGTTGCCGGGAACCTATTTTTGGCTCGGGAAAGCGACGAAATTACTCGCTCGGGTAATTGAAAATAACGGGCCCGCGAATAATAAGGATTAGACGAGAACTCGCGAGAACGATTCGAAAGGTAGCGTTCGAACAGGCACGATGGACGCGATCCATTCGATCGACAATTTGGAAAAATGTTCCATGTAAAATTTTCCACGAGAATTCGCTCGGAATCTCTTCTAGATTCTGAATGAGAACAACGAACATATAAACATTCGAAAGGGGACAATTTCGTTGCTAACACGATTAGACACGTAAAAACGTTATCTAAACGTTGCACGGTATTGGAAGATCGCGTATGAATTAAAGATGATCCCACAAGGCATATACGGCGAATAATAAATAAAACTCGGCGCGAATTTAACCTTGTGGAATGAGAACGTGGGGGTATAACGGTTGAGCGGAGTTGCATTGACCTAGAACTAGACCGTTCAATCCGTTCCCTCTACTCTGTAAATAAATAAGTATCCATTCCAGATCGATCCGCGGAAATTGGATCTCTTCAAAGGCTGCGTAGCAACGGATACTTTGTGTCTCGCGAATATTCAGTTACGCAAATATAAAAGGCGGCCTCTCTCTCTCCCGCTCTCTCTCTCTTTCCTTCGATGCGTTTCGAATCCGAAAAAGAGGAATCGGCGGATAACCTGATGTCGTCGACGACAGCCACCACGTTTAAATCCCCTTTCGTTCGATTTCACGATTCCTATCTTCCTACGTGAGTGGCGAACCTCACAAAGGGTGGAGGGAGGACGTCGTTCCAAGATTTTTCCTTTCCACCGACCGTCAACGTGGAACAAGATCGTACGAGGTGCCCGTTACGGGCAACCAACAACCCCCCAACAACCCCCTTAACGTTTTCTACGATGACCATAAATTCCTATTAACGAGTTTCCACCCTTTCGCGGAGACAACAGCCTTCTGCCCGTTCAACTCTCCAAAGTTTACGCTCGTCGACAAAAAGTTTCTCGACCGTCATAAATATTACGAAGTAAAAAAAAAAAGAAGAAGAAGAAGAAGAAGATTAATAAGAATGAATGGCCGAATGACGAGGATCGCCATCTCTTTCGGGATAAAAGTCGGGGTGAAATTAAGAGAAATTTTATACATTTTCAATGCTCTTCCTTCCCCGTTTCAATATTCATAATGATCTTCTCCATAAACCGGAACGGATGCGTTCGTGAACCACACTACGCTAACCAAAAACAGGGTAACCAACAATAGACGAGCAACGGTATCGTCGAGTACAAAAGAGTCCAGTGAGAAACGGCAACGTACGATTTCCACGTAATAATTCAACAACCTTGATAGAGAGAGAGGTTTCCACGAGCGGAATGGGAACGTGGTTGAAATCCAAACACGAAAGTGTCCCCGTGTCTCGCGGTGTCGCAGGTGGTCGATCCGTCCCGGCGAAAGCGCAGGATTATTCAAAACTTCCGGCCAATTTTTTCCCTTCGCCCTCCAACCGAACCCTTTTTAAAACAACCTTGGCCCTTGATTAACCCGCGGTTCCTCGCTTTATGAATATTTATGGAAACTCGCCGCCGCTGTGTGAGTGGCGCAACGGCCATATTTTTTAGGGCGACCGACACGAGGTGGTACATACGATAGTATATATATATATATATATATATATATGAGAGCCTCAATTTCCGGGACGAGTTTGCAAAAACATCGGCCTTATCTTGGCTCGCGTCCACCGAACAAGCGAGTGGAACAAGGAGTCACTGGATCGGTCGAGATTGGGCTGGCTTGTGTTCTTTACCCCCACGTGGCGAGGGTGGCGCGGGTAACGAGGGTTGACCGAGATGGAAAAGAAATCGGGAGACGTGCGCAAACGCCTTTCAAAATATACCCGATTTTCCACCGACCGGTCGAATCTTGGAAATCTCGCGCCCAACCCCTCCCCCTCTTCTATTTTCCCAATTTTCGCGGAGAAAGAGTTGGGGCGTTTGAGCTTGCGCGCGGGCCAGTCCCGAGAGCGAAAATTCTTTCGCTCCTCTGTTCTCTCCGGATAACGCGGAGGGCAAATATTTTTCGAATAAAGTTCACGGTCGAAAAATAAACGTATAGAGGAACGTTCCATCTCGAGCAAGGTCCTTCGATAATATTTTTTCCCTCCCTACGAAAATTGTTTTTTCTTTTTATATCAGATCCTATATCTAACCCCTTTCTCTCAGTTTCGAGTCAGTCGATTATATTCGAAAACGTCGGTATATTTGAAAAACGGACGGGTCGAGGTATCCTTTCCTCGATATATCGATCGAGGAGCGCGCGAATGGCACAATGGCAGGGGGGCAGGAGGGAACACTTTCGCGGCGAAATTTCGCTCCCTGCGAAATTTCTTATCCGTGTTTGCCAGCCGCAAACCATCAGGCAAATTACACTGTCCCGGTGAATTAAGCTACTCCAAAAAGCACACATATTACAAAATGTCTCGATTAAATATTTACCTTGAAACGGACGGGTCCGGCTGGGTCCCCGAGGTACCCGGCACGAAGTTAGTAGTATTCACCTTGCGCTGAGAAATAACGAGAGACCCACCCTCCATCCTTTAATGAAAATTCGCGCGCATTTGCGTCGCCCCTTGAAACGCCAATTAACAGTTTTTTAATCATTCGTTCATTTCGACGCTGCTCGAATTTCTTCTTCCAAGGAGCAGTCTTACATATCCCTCCCTGTATATATGCGTTTTTTAAAAATCGTTTGCCAATTCGCTGCAAGTGACGCTCGATTCGATTCGATTCGATTTGTCCGACTTTCGGGATCATCTTTCTCCACGGGATGATTCCAACGCCTATATATTTGTACACAACGTTTCTTTTCCGTCGCGTGACACGCGCGGTAAAATGGCGGGTCGAGGGGGAGGATAGACACGAGGTGAAGAGATAGATAGTGGAGAGACGATGTGGAAGGGAGAAAGGGAGAGAGAGAGTGGGATTACATTTTCCATTAGCGGTCGAGCCGAGCTTTCTTCGGACTTGTCGCGTTGCCACTCGTGCTGATTATCAAACCTGTTCGGGACAGAAGCTTTTTCCCCGCGTTTTACCTCATTTCCCATTCCTTTATACGGTGAATCACGTGAGCGTAATAATAAAGCAGCGAGCCTGAGCGACATCGCGCTAATGCACGCTCTACCTGCTCTCTCTATCTTTCTCTCTCTATATATATACGTATATACTTTCTTCTTTTTTTAAATTTACCGGTTGAATCGTCGAAGATTACCTTTTCGAATACGTCCACCCACGGCTCGGGTATTATTTTTTGCTAATATCTCTGTTGGAATGTAAAGGGAGCGCAGTTTGTTTGCAATTGGAATATTTAAAGAGAGAGAGAAAAAAAATCTCTGTTTCTGAATAACGCGGAATTTTAGATCTTACCTTCGCTTCGCTCGGCCGTCTTGCGATAATTAGTCGGGAATTTTCCCTCTAAACTCCACTCGACTCGATCTCACCAACTAATTGCGAGAATCAAAGAACGTATCCGCGCTATCGCAACGATACCTCGAATGGACGGTTGTTCCATAAACGATTCGCATCCGTTGCTACTAATTTAATAAAGAGAAGGACGATGCACGCTGGCAAATTCATTTTCTCGCGTGATAGGGCCGTGTTTGCTTCCAGTCTCATCTCGCTTCCAATCTTTCACGGAATTCTCGGCTCGTCTCGCGCCAGGATGGGCGGAAATCGTTAACGAAATACCGAATGTTTATGAACGAATAAATTGAATTTTCTTGGTGATTCGCGCTCGAGCCAGACAATTAGAGATAGAGCCAAGTCGCGAGGGAAAGAGGGCGTTGATTTTAATCGGTAAAGTGCGCTCGTAGAAACATTTTCTTTTTTCTACTTGAGATAAAAACGCTAAATATTATCTTTACGAATAATAAAATTGTGGAAATTATTCCTGGAACGATATTAACGACAGAAATTAATGGCGAGACTAACTCGACGTCGCTATTTTTATTAGCGGAAAGTTATTTTACGACGATGCAAATCTTACCTCCGTACATCGCCAGTTAATGACCACTTAATAAATTAATCATGGAGAGATACCATCTCTTACGACAACGATGTCATCGAATCTACGTGAAAAATATCTCCAAGAAATCCGTACATCCTTGGCGATATAATATTCAACATCGAGAGAGAATCGAAAAAAATTTCAATAACAACTGCTTGAGAAAACTGCTTGCAAACTCCTCTTCAGGCCAATGATTAATTACGGACATGTTCGATTCCTCTTTTCGAAACTGTTCATTCCGGTTACCGGCCGTTTTCTGAAACGCTCTCCAATCCGGACAGCGGATTGTTCCTCCTGTCAAGTGCGTGCTCTCGCCGAGGCAATCGCGCGGGATTCCCCGGCCTCGAAATTCGCCAGCCTCGTGCACACCCTCCCCCGCGACGCTTCTCCGGCAACATCCACCCTCGGAACTTTGGTAATATTCGTTAAGGAGGCACCGAGCGCATCCCTTCGTCCGGAGAGAGAGAGAGAGAGAGCAGCAGAACACACATGTATTTACATAACACGGCGGAACCGGACGAGTGGCGAGAGAGAGAGAGAGAGAGACTCGTTTTCACTTGGCCCTCGGGGCTTTCAACCCCCTCTTCTATTCGGATCCTCGTCTGGCGGGAGTTTGCAGACGGAACCCCCGCGGCCACTCGCTGCATCCTTCAAGCTGCTTTCCGTATTAGAAGTTCCAGAAAGATTCCACGGTTCCGCGACGATCAAACGAGGCTAATTTCATTTCTCGCTGATCGCTCGACCGTGCGCAATAAAACCTTCGCTTCGCTTCTTCGACAGGGGAAGGGTGTATACACGGGATAAACAACTCGGTTCAGAGAGAAGGACGAATAAGAGCGATTCTACCAACCGTGTCTTTTCTCGCGATTCATATATCCGTGGTGAGTCATCGTCTTTCGTCTCTTCCAACGTTCGATTCGATTAAATTTTTCTATCTCGATAAAAGTATATATATATGAAATGATTTCGAAACGAATCCTTTCCTTATTGGAATTCCGAGTCTCAAAGTTTCGTTCTTTCTCTCTTTCCAAACGGTCAATCGCTTCTTTCACGCGCATCGTATATACGGAAACGCGGTAATGATGGAGGCAAACGAAGCGTTAAAACGATCACGCCTATTTACATCAAAGAGTCAATTATCAACAAGGTGCGAGTTATGCACGATACGTTAACTAACAAACCGGAATCGATAGTAACTTCTTATTATTAAATTAATCGATACGTACGGAAAAACGTAACGAGCGATCCGCTCGTATTCGTTCCCTAAAGATTCCCTCATAATACACTTGGACGGTGGACGTAATTGAAAATTAATCGTCGCTCTGGTCCAAAAACAGAGGGAGAAATACGAAATAAGCGCGCTTCGAGGGCGTATTATAAATAACTCTCTAAGCGCGGGCGTTTAAGCACGTAGAGGCACGAGGATATACGTCCAAGAGAATTGCTCGATTGATCGATCAACCGTGCTCGATAAAAGAACATTGGCGGCGTCTGCGGATAAAACTTTCATTACGGATCGTAATAGATAAAGCGAGCAGGGAGAAGTGGCAACTTAGCAACCCCCGTTTCCTCCGTTACGACCCTCGAAACGTTAGAAGGCATCGAATTCCTTCTCTCCTACCCGCCCGTGTCGCGAATACGAACACGCGAAACGAATCGAACTGCGGGATGCGGGACACGTGACGCATTTTCGATTGTCGATTCCTACATACTCCTATATACCTATCCCTTCCACGAAATTTCAACCATCTCGATCGCGCGTGTGTGTATATATGTGTATACATAGAGTTGGCTGTCGTTTCTATCCGGGAAAAAGGAAAGCGACGGCCCCCCTCCCTGTATTTTGAATTTTTGACGAGAGGGAACACGACGTCCCGCCGGAATTCCATTCCGGGCCGAGTCGTAACGCCTGTCGCTGATATTTTTCCGCGCGACAGATTCGCGTGTATATGGTTAAGTGCTCGATTCTGTCGGGAGAATCGAGCTACAAACGAGAATTCCTGCCTTTTAATGCTCGTCCATCGGCCCCCTCCTCGATTCAAGCGAAAACGCCAAATTCGTTCGAGCAACATTCGCGCGGATTTTTCCGCCAATTCCTATCCGGGATATCTTTGAGATGGTCGTGAGGTGAGAATTTTCTTTTTTTTCTTCTTCTTCTTCTTGGAGAATATCCTTCCTTTACGATTATATCTCCTGGTCGTTTACAGTTTTTAAAACGAGGGAGGCACGTCTCGAGAGACTGGAACAACGAGATGGTTAAAATTATAAAGAACCGACCGACGTTCTTTCGCGAATTTCATTAAAATTATCTTACAGCGGAGTAAATATAGTCTTAGTAACTGTATATGTATATATGTATATATATATAAATACCGTGAGGAATTGCAATTAGGATGCGACGGGAGAATCCCACCGCTTCTCTTCCCGACGTTTAATAACGCGAGAATTTTTCGAAACGATACCCACTCGTGACACGAATGCAAAGGAACGTCGATGAAATTCCCAGACAATATAAACAAGCGGAAAATAATAATTTCCCCGAAGTGCCATTAAAAGGAGGGAACTCAAATAACGGCTTAAGAACCGGCTCGCGTTTTCCTCCCGGTTTATTCACCATCCGTCCTAATAGGGAACTCCGTTACCTACCGAGCGTGCCGGCGATAACATCGGCCAGATCAGACTTCGAAACGCACGCAAATATTCCAACGCCAACCCCTTTTCTTCTCCCCGAGAACCGAGAGGAGACGTAAATAGGCAAATTAGTTTCTCGTACGCGCATTCCTGTTCCTCGAACGGGAGGGGAAAAATTCGCGATACGGAAATGCATAACGGGAACGAAGATGGAAAGAAGGTGGGAAAATATTCGAGTCGTTTCGAGGAAAAAAACTGAGGAAGAAAAATCGAGTTGATCGAAAAATATGATACGCTGAGCAAGGATGACGGAATAGAAAATTATACAGTGGATACGATTTTCCACGATGTGATCATCTCTGTCTTTGCAAGAAAAATATTATCCTGGGAAAAAATATCGCGGATAACGAATATCCGAAAAACGTCACCCAAAAACCTATCAAGGGTGCAACGAGCAATTAGCTTTTCGGAAGCTTTCCGTATCGAGCAGGCGCGCTATTTCGTCCCCCTTTTTTTTTTTTTAATCCTCAGTTTTTTAATCACGAAAACAGAAATTCCCCCAACGTGAAAATATATTCCACGTAGAGGGAAACGTTGATTCCATATTGTTACACGTAACGCGAGATGCCTCGTGAATAGTAGCCGAATCGGTGTATAGTCGGTGACAGAATAAAACGACAAGATATATATATATATATATATACACACGCCGATGCGAAAGTGCGCATTGTACACAATGCGCCACTTGAATCTTTGAGTGCGTTCGCGCACAACCGTGTGCCGTCCCCGATGCCGTCAAAGCGATGCTTGATCTTTTGATTTTTGCCTACCATCACCAAGTGGATGCTGCTGATTATATTGTCGAATAAAACGCGCCGCCACGTAAACAGAAATAGAACCTTTTGTTTCGTTTCATTCTCGTTTCGATCGAGATCGGATTAATTTAGATTTCTATTTCGTTTTTTCCGACCTAATTCCACTACTGACTTATCTCAATTTTTTTGTAATACAAATTCCATCTTTAACGATTTCTCCAACGGTTGCGTTAATCGACTCGATGGTCGACCAAGCGTTTCTCGAAAAAAAAAAAGTGAAAATGTTGGTTCAGCGAAGATCGTATTCCGCGCACTTTAGATAATTAAAGAAAAGAAGGGGGGAAGGAAATTTTGGAGGAAATTTCAACGTCGGTCGTATTTTTAAACCTACCCCTGCGTACGCTTCATCCCCTGAGATCTCCAACTTCGTCATAACCTAGCTCCCGAGGAAAAAAAAACCTGATTTACGAGGGACCAACACGCACGTTTCTCCCTTATCTCGCGTACGCACAAACCCCAGTCACGCGCCTTACGTTAGCCGTGCGTTATCAGCGCTATCGTGCCGGTCACGTGGCGGTCCGCCGCCATTGTCACCGTTTACGTGCCTCGAGACGATTGCCACCAGCTCCGATCCTCAATCAAAATTCCTTACAGTTTTTACTCTCGGCTCTTTCGCACTTTTCTGCGCATTCAACAAATTTTCGAGCAATAATCTTTTCGTTAAACTTTACTCTTAATCTTGATGCTTTCAACTTCACCCTTCATTTCAGCTAATTGTAATAGTACAATAAAATTAATAATAAATCTGGAAGAGCTGTGTAATTTTAGGTTTTCGTAAAGAGCGAGTTTCACGAGCTTGCTACATATATTTGGATGGTCTATACGTGACTTTGGATCGCTGGCCATTGTCGGGTATCGGTAAATCCTCGCTCGCTCTTTCGTAGGCCACACGTAGTTCAAGTGTCTGCTATAAATTGTTCTTAAGCTGAATAACGTCGGGCTATCTACCCCTACGACCCTTAAAAAATAGATATGGTTCGGAACGGCTGACCACAATGGTGAGAAGGAAGGGGCGGGAATGTTATCAACTTTCAAATACGCACGAAAGAAATTTTAAAATTATCCCATTAGAAATCTCGATTACTTTTCTCGCTCGAGATGAGAGTAATACAAATATTACTCCGATTTATCGCAGAAATGCACGAAAGCGAGAAATTCGACATTGGAATTGCTATTTTTGAAATATATAACATTCAATCGATACGATTTTCACTTTCACCCGCCAATTATCTTGATCGATCATTAACTTCTAGTCGACACAGATCGGATCAAACGAAATCCATAACGATCCGTTCGAGGCTAAAATATAAATCCGCTTTGATAAAAACTTACGGAGCAAACAGAGAGATAGAGATAAAGATGGAGAAAGCGACTTTCGATGATTCCATCTTTTCTTGTTTCTTTCCCAATCGTGTTTTAAAAGTTAAAACTCTTACCACTCAATTTCCATTCAGTGGATAATGCGCCAAGAAAGGATGTGCTTATATAAACATTAATTCAGAGCAACTGGAAGATGAGCTATCCTATTGGGAAAATTCAGAGCCATGTCTACGAAAATTCGATTTCTCTTTCTCTCTCTCTCGTTCTTTCCATATTTTTACGATTTTGCGATACAAGAGAAAACGTGGAAACGTTCGAATAAGACGAAAAGAAATCTTTTGAACGATAACACCGATCCTTCTTCTTCTTTTTGAACGACACCATTTTTAAAATGAAACATCGATTACCCAATTAGAAGAGGCGCCACCCCAATTCCTTCCAATTCCAGCCCTCGCGCGTTGTTCGCCTCGAGTGTTAGCGCGAAGAAAACGGTGTGCATTAAAGGGAGGAGGACGAAAAGTACGAAAGAGGGGAAAGGGAGACAAACGGCCCCCTTCGAAAACACCCTTCGATAAAAATAATCTCCACGGAGAGCGGTTACCAAATAAGAGTGTCATTTTTCCTAATCGCCCCTAAGGACGAAACCTCCGCATCAAACAAAAAGAGGCCTTGTTGCGAGAGCAGAGGACGAGAAATGCATCATCGCGAACAACCGTTTCGACGGAACGGAAAGAGATCAAAGAGCCGCCAGAAACAGTTCCTTAATCAAACGCTGGACGATGTATAGACGATCTGAAATGAAACGTCGTCGTGAGCCTTTACGAAAGAATACGCCGAGAACAATCTCGATCGCTCTACTCACCCTCTACTCGATTAACCAGTCTCAAGAGATAGCTCATCGGATGCAAACTCTGGATAAACCCTCCTTTTCTCCTCTCCTGTTCCAAACTAGCCTTTACGCGAGAATCAATCGGATCGAGAGAAATACCGATTCCCCGCTCGTAGAATCAACTTAGCGAAATATGGAAATAAATTCACGCGCAGCGACGAATGCATGGCTGAACAAGTTCTACGCAAATCTAATACAAAGCCGAGATTAAGCCGAGCTGAAGCGGTATCGGTGTCGAAATACTCGATTTCGACCTCTCGTTTCGTGTTTCCGCAAACAGGAGGAGGAGCAGGGACCCTTACGCGAGGGAAGCGTGTACGGCCGAGCACAAGCACGGGCGAGCATAAACGTTCTCGGTGTCGGTCGCGTGTGTACAGTGGCGAGCCTATACGAGGAACAATGGGGAGGCAAGTTTGTCCGGTTACAACGCAAGGAAGGCTTCGCACGGCGCTGCGATACAGCTCGCCGGCGTTAATTCATGCAAACACATCACGGACAGAGAGAGCCGTGTTTGTGTTTGTTTCGTGGCTATGACGTTTGCGCGACCCTAAACTATTCGAGACACGAGAAATTTCCTAGATCCCGACTAACGTTACCACCGCCTCGTGTCGATACCGAGAGGGAGGGAAAAATTTACACTCCCTCTCAAGTATATTTTACAGCAAGAGCTCCTTCGATTCGGCTTTTTCCATTCTCTTTTCTTTTTTTTCGCTTTTGTATCGCGATGTCGAGTGCGAAACTTCAATATTAACCCTTGCCTGTCAAAGGTCAGCTACCCCCTCGTTTATTATTTTGCCGACACGTAAAAGCGCGATAGCCTTTCACTGTTGTCGAGAAAAATATCGGTCACGTACATATATATATATATATTGGACGAGCATTAATCCCTGGCTCCTTTTATTTTCACTTCGGTTGTCACGCGAAAGCATAAGTTCGTAGCTATCACCGAGACGAGGCGGCCGTATTTGTTCTCGTACGATAGAAATTGAATATCGATCAACATCGGGGTGTACGCGAGCCAATACGTTGAACGTACACGCACGGTCGAGGAGGGGCAACGATAAATCGTTGCAATTTCACGGTAAATCGATGCGGCCCGTACTTTTATTAAAGTCGGACTCGCGACGCCGCGTCCACGGCGTTTCCTCGCGCGGATTCGATCCGGCCGGTTGTGATTAAACCGATGCCGCGCACAACCCGATGTGTCCGCTAATTAAATAACTCTGCCCCATATAATTAACTGGATATACCAACAACGGAGGTAGCATCGTGTCAATAACCCGCTTTGCACAATGCCGAATTCCGTTTTCATTGTTCGCGTCGGCCTAATTGCGGCCAAACTCCGCCACGCCAATTCTGAGTTACCGCCGATCATTCGAAATTCCCCGTTTCCGCCTCGTCAAACGGTGGCCGGCAAACACCCCTCCCCGTTTTCGATACTTTAAAATCGAGGGCGAGCAATCGATAATCGCGTAACAACGTTTCAATTTCCCTCCCAATTTTCCATTTTCGTTTTATCGTTTCCCTCCTCGCGCGATTCTACTTCCCCCTCGACTTTTATTTCTCTCTCGTCAATTATTCGGATCGACGCGTAATACCACGCTTGCGCCTCCTTCCTTTCGTGTACGATTTAAAAAACACGATATTGGCTCAAATTCGCCACTCGAGACTTCGTTAAAAATGAAACGAATCGTTTCCATCGTGTCGATCACGCGGCGAGTTTCCCAAGGCCGGATACGGCGCGCTCGAGTATCTCGTCACGAAGCACCTTCGAGACAAGGAGAGAGACAGAAAGAAGAGGGAAATAAGGGCTTTTCCGCGCTCGTTACCCGGCCAATTCCCGGAAATACTTGCGCGTAAAAATCAGCGAATTCCACGGCGCGGTATTTTCCGATAACGTAAGCAGCTCGCACGAGTTCTCGGTCGTACGTCGTCCCTCCCGATCCGATCCGATCCACGCACACACGCCGCATTCTTTCGCTTTGGAATTCTGCCGCTTTGTCCCGCTTTAGCACTTTAGCCGCATCGCTGGTGGATGGGCTGACATTCGACTCCGTCGCACGTCCCCGAGAATCCCCCGAGATATTCGTGGAAAGGGGTGGAAAATATTAGACAGGCTATATCGGGATTCCGCTCCGTGTTTTTCTTCCCTTATTCCCGATAACGTACTCGCAGTAGAGTTTCGTAATGCCGAATATAAACCGGAAAATGTACGTGTGTGAGATACGTGTGTATATCGGCTAACTTCGACGTTGCGCGACCGTCTTCCCGTTCGTTCGAAGGGAAAGGGTGGCAAGGATCGAATCAGGACGAAACAAGGGAAGGAGGAACGAAGGGATTATGGGAAATACTTCGACGAGAAATTGATCGAGAGAAAAATCTTCCTCGTTCGAACCGGTAGATTTAAATGGGGGAGGAGGAAAGGGAAGGAAAAAGCCGGGGGAGAAGGAAATTTGGCCGTAGATGCGGCGAGAGATCCTTTGGTAACGGTATTACAGCAATTTCACCGGTGGCCGAACCTTTTCTTCTCTACCCTCTCGATATTATTTCCCCGCCCCGAGGCAAGAAGTCAGATTGCCCTTCCCCTTTCCCCCGCGAGGGTATAAAGATGTTCGACGGTGGCCGGCCAATTGTATCCTCGAGGACGGTGGTAGATATTTCGTCCGGCCTCCAAGAATTTCGAAACGCTCTGGAGTGGCGTTTAACCGGATGGAAATTACGAAAAAGGGAAGAAGCAGAGAGCCATCCGGATGACGGTGGAGGAGAGGGGTTCTCGTTTCACCGCGTCGACGACAACGACGACGATGCTTGGGTCGAAATTTCGGCAAAGTTGAAATTCGAGTAAGATGGAGCTCGGCCACTTGTTTCGTCAAAACTTCATTCTCGTCCCGCTCTCTGCAAGCGAAGATTGTCATTGCACCCATGCTCGTTTGCTCGGTTATATGCAAATAGAAAATATCGTGAATGGAAGCTGGTAGCTGGGCTTCGTCAACTAGAAAACTCTCCGAGCAAAATTCTCCTACCGGGTTGTTCGTTTTACATACCACGTCTGTGGTATATATAATTGTCGTCGAATTTCCCAACGGTCAGGGGAATATTTGGGAAATTTCACCGTCCCCCAAGATCCCGTTCGTTCGTTGTTTCCGTAGAGAGAGAGAGAAGGAGAGAGGAAAAGGTTAAGTTTGAGCTGAAGCTGAACAGACAGACGACAAGGGATCTTGTCCGTTTGGCAGACACGCGTTGTTTTCGCACGTTTCTCGCGCGAAACATTCGAGATAGTAACGTATAAACGAATGCATTAGCAGAAACGTCGATATCGTAGATTCGAAGAGGGTCGGACAAATTTCACGTTACCGGTTATATCATAGCTTCTATCTCCATGAAGATTGCACGTCCGCCCACCCGCGTGCACAGAGTTTTCAATTTTCGATAGAGATCAAATTTCTGCGCGGGCCGATCCGTAGAAACATACGGGGGGGAGGAGAGAGAGAAGGGACGAGTGTCAAAAATGGACAAGAAATCATTCGACGTCGATTCGTTGACAACGATATTTCATGGATCGTGTTTTCCCGATGTTTCGCGAGATACGAAGATGGATAAAACGTTGAAAAATACGCGGAATAGAAATTTTGCGTCCAAAATTTCCGCCCGTCGTTCCTCGTCCAAAGTTTTATCCAGTTTTATCACACGTCCCCGGGCGACCAAGTATATATTCTTAAATGTAAATACGAATTTTTCTCTTCCTTAGATACGATAGATATTCCTTTAACACAGATGTATCTTCTATAACTAAATTCCTCAATTCCTCTTCGAAAATAAGATAGAATGTTAGGAGGGGGGCGGATAAAACGAAGCGATGAATCGTTTATTTTCCCTTGCCGCGTAAAATCGCCCCGTATTTACGAGCCTCCGATCGGTACGCACAGATTGTTATCGTCAGACTAGTCATAGATATCGAGGCCGCAACGAAGGGGCGATTTCGAATCCGTTCTCAAACGCTGCCATCGACCAAGAACGGAATTGCGATCCTTATCGACTGCTTCTCCAGATTGAAAAACCCTCGTCTCCGTTCGTTCCCCATCGCGTCGATACGCACGCACGGCTCGTAGTACAGCGATCGACCGACTGGTCGGGACGTAAATATCGCCGTTCGAAACATCGGCCGCCACGCGGCGGAGAAACAAATACCGACTTTGCCTCGACCTCGTTTCGCACGAATCGCGAATTTCTATCGGTGAACGGATTATTTTTCCTTCCTTTGTCCATCCGAGAAAAGAAAAACGTATTTCACATCGTTCTTCGCGACCCATTTTTTCCTCGCGACGACCATGGAGAACGAACGAAATAAAGTCGTCTATTCTATCCTCTCATCTCGTGGACTCAGCGGTAAAGTATCATTATATCGCAGATCCATCGGAAAGCTTCCAAGGTTTCTTCTTCTCCGGTCCGTTCGAATGAAATGGACTTCGCCAAGTCGAATTCGGTTTCTTTCTGCTCGCATTTCGCCATTCCACGAGTTCAAGAACCGTTCCATCCACGAATCATCGCTCCCTTTCGAACGTCGCTCGTCAATGACTCGATCGAAACGAAGATATTGAACGAGAAGCTGGAAAAGATCCGCGAATCAACGATTACGTTTAATCGTAACACGGGGTTGAAATTTACACATCGTATGCCCCGTGGGCGAGGCGATTCTCGTAATTTTCGTCCGGAAACGGACACGTGCGCCGAACGAAAGCTCGAGCAACTCGCAGGGGCGGGCGGGTCACGTGCCGTCCGGAGCGCAACCGTCCTTAATGAAAAATGTGGGATGGTTGCCGCGGCGTTCCTTAAACGGCGCGGTCGTAACGGAAATATGCAAACATCGAACGGCGTTGCGGTGGTTCGAGATGGATATTGGACCAGGGCTCCTGATTCCACGCTCCGGGCTGAATTTTGAAACGATGTTGAATTTTTGGTTCGATTAATACGGGAGAATCTATACGCGAGCGGAGAGGCGAGAGAGAGTATTTTAGAGTGTGTTTAGTCTGCGGCTCGGGATAGCTCGAAAGGGATGGATATTCGTGTAATTTCATCCTATCCTTTTCTTCGTTCCCCTTTTTCGCGTCGATCCCTATACCACGTACCACCGCGATGATATCATCACGAGGAATCGCTTTAATTTATTATAATATCGGCGAATTTTTCAGTTTTTAAATATAAGTTCGACAGAGCAACGAATCGTCTCGAAGGAAGGGACAGCGAACGGAATAATGGACGAGGATTATAATAAGTGGATTATAATATTTATCCGAGATTCGGGGGTTGATTCGGGGAGCTGCAATATCGAAATTTTCCCGTACACGGGGTTACGTCCAACTAAATATCCAACGTTAATTTGCATCAAGGGATTACCCGTTACGTAAAGGCACGCCTACCGATAATTTGCGATGAAAAATTACGATAAGTGCACGGCCGTATACGCGGTGCGCTTCCAGACCAGTTTTTGGATTTAACGGGCTCCGCCAACCGTAAAATTGTTTCGAGCGGGGCGATTAAAGTTGCTACCGGTTACCTTCCAAGGGCTAAATGTTAATTTAGACCACGGATTTCTCCATTACACCAAGGATAATTAACTTTTACACAGGTCGATCGTCGCCCCTTACACTCGCGCGCGGCCGCCAACTTTTACGATTATACGCCGCGAGCTGGGTATTTTCACCTTTCGAAAATTTCTCTGATACGAGGCAAAAGAAAAATGTTTCGAGGGAGGAGAAGCGAGCGAAGAAAATATAATTTAACAGTAACTCGATTTGAACGGTGAGATATACATCGGGGAGGGGAGGTCGATATTACGATCACAACAAAATTGAAGAAGAAACAACATCGAACAAGAAATATCGATCCCGGATAATCCCGGATAAACCGCGTTTAGATTTAAGTCAGGCTTGCAAATTCACTTCACGTTAGAATTTACCTCGTGGTACGGAAAAATCGAGGCGACCGGTTCTCTCTCCTCTCTCGATAAGATCGAATAATATTCGAGTCGGTCATAAATTCCTCGAGTAATTTGCTCGTGAAAAATTTAAAGCGAGATAAACTACTATTTATAATTACCATTATACCGACGTACTAATTGCCACGTCGAGCAGTTTGCAGACGCGACCGAATACGTGTACAAAGTTTCGTTACCACGTCAGAGGCAAAATGTTCGAGACAAGGCAAGAGCTCGAGACGCAAATTCCAAAATTTCCCGACAACCGGTTCCCAGCAACGTCTTGCAACCACCTCCGAGAGACAGAGAGAGATCCGCGCTTCGACCTTGCTATACTCTCGACACGAGAAAGAATAGCAATTTACGAAGCAACGTTAAGCAGCTTTAAGCTCGATACGGATGGCAAGGGTTAAAGAGGGTCGTTCCCGGAATCGTACGAGATGCTGCGAGCAAAAAGGCGTGCCAGCAGTTGCCTCCTCTGTGATTTACCAGCCAACCCCCTGCCATCGCCCCCGGAGTTGTCCAACTGTTGTTCAAACTGTTGCGAGCACGGGTTACGCGATATCTGAGCCTGAGAATTATGACTCCTCGTGACGAATAGCTGTTTTTTCGAGAGAGAGAGAGCGAGAAAAAAAAACAATATCGATAGAATTCGTGCTCTTTTTTCGAAACACGTATCGTTTTTCGAGTCATTAAATAATTGCCTTAATTGTTAATCGAGAAACAAAAAGATCGAGCAAGGGATTTATCATTCTTAAACGCGCTTCCCCCTCGAAACGTACGAGAGAGGGGGAAAAAAAAAGAAATAAAAGAGACATCGTCGAACATCGATCGAGCGTAAAGCCAAATTTGACACGGGGTACGTGAACAGAGGGGAGGGGTGACCTCCCTTCCTCCACTTGTCTCGTTCGAAACAAACTAGGAAACAACTATTTAATGCGGATAACAACGTGTAGTGTTCCCATTGTCGAGAGGGGAGAAAGAAAAAAAGAAAGAAGGGGGAGAGAGAAGAGGAAAAAAGAAGAGGAAGGAGAATATTCACCCCCGAGGAATATCGAGGAGGGAGGGGAGAATAGTCGAACAATTTCCGTTCGATTTCACGCCTCCTCTGTCAACATTAGCGAAAATATCGTTGCGGCAGATGCGAGAGAGGAGGATCTCGCAATGTGTACTTACACAAATTGAAGGAGGGGGGAGGGTCGCGGCGACATATGTCGCCGATGCATCTCGCGCGCCTCGACAAAAGGAGGAAAATATCGGCGGCGTGAAATTAGGGCGGCGTGAATCGGGAGTGCGAGATCGAGCGTGAAACGACGTAATATAAGGGGAGCGACACGCCGATAGAGATGGGGAGAAGATATGGACAACGCGTGCCCACCGCGGCCCCGTGGGACGAGCTCGCCTCATTTCCGCACCCGCTATATTAACCGATTAATTAGAAATCGTTGGCTCGTTGACGCCATCTTAATCTAAGGGGAGCCCCTCGAGCGGGGGATGCTCGTCAGTCTGGAAATTACGCCCGTGGAGAATACGGAGAAATTGCGCCATCGCTCACCGCTCCAACTTCCTAATTTCCTACTTTTTCGAAACAAATTTCCGAGACTCGATTGGAATCGATTAATCCTGCCGCTCGAAAATATATATATATATATCTTTTCCAATTTACAAGAAACGCGTTGTAGACAGATGTATATGTTGCACTTTCACCGAGTACGCTTTTAAATTCTGCAAATTGGCACGAATAATCGCCGCCGTTGCGGTAAAAGAAAACGCCGTGTTTCCCCGTCGAGCCGAGGAAAGTAAAAAAAGCGTTCGTTCACGCTCGATCGATCGTTGGAGAGGAAAGACGGCGGATGGTTCTTTCGTTGGCCGATAATGCGGCCTAAAGGGGGCGGAGGGGCGGAGATATTGCGCCGGTGAAAAAAAACGTGATAATTGGATCTCCGCACGGAACAGGTGGTCGGCGACGATTTTTCTCTCTATTTGCGCCAGGTCGTAGATTTTTAATGAGATTAATAAAAAAGAAGGTCGACGAGCGTGTTCTCCGCGTCTAATTCTATAAGTTATTTAATAAATTTGTTCAAGATCAACAGGTATTCCATCGTTCGAATAATCGATTTGCTCGTTGTGAAACGATTGAACGTCAAAGTTGACACGGTTGTTTCGATCGTCGTATAATTCGTTGATCGTTAATATTTATCTCTTCGATATTCGCGATAATCGTACACTTTAATCCGAGAACTTCTCTTCGAATCGTTTCCAAATACATTCCTTCTCTTCGGTCGAAACACGAAACAAGAGAATCAACGAGACGGAGATTTGGCGATCGCGATGACGAGGGCTCGATAAGATAAGGAAAATTCGTCGGGACGCCGCGTCGATTGAACCGCTAAATACCCGCATCTTCGCTTCTAGAGCCGCGCCATTGCACAGCATTCGTCGATGGCCGATGCAGCACGCCGCTCCATTGCACCCACGCAACCGAAGGAGTGGAAAAGAGGTTGTAAATGTGGACCAAGGCTACGGATCGCGCGTGTAATGCGATACCCGACTGCTTTTGCGCGTACGTTGCAAATCCTTGGTTCACGCCCCGTTTTTCTTACGTTAACTTATTCCACCGCGGCTATCAATTGGCCCCATTTCACGAATGCCGCATCGCCGCGCGCATTTCTCCGCGAATTCGAGTGAAAATAAATCCCCCTCCCCCTTTGTCTTCTCTCCCTCTTTCATCGGGATAGAAGGGACGAGCGATGAACGCGCATCTGCTCGAAACTTTTCCAATTTTATCCGGCAACGCGTTACCTTTTGTTTCGCATCTCCAGAGAAATGGATTTTCTTGCGGATATACGTACACGTTAAACATTTTACGCGGCGTACTTCGAATACGATGGGAGAATATCTCGGCTTTGCCAACTTTGCAAACGAACGATCTCGCGCGTATTCTTCCTTTCCTCGAGCTTCCGTTTTCTGCTTCACGCCGCACCAGCGTGAATCGACTTAGACGATCGATTTCTCCATTTCTTTTTTTTTTCTTAACGTTTAATCGTAGGATTCGATTAACAGCAGGATCGAAGAATGGACCGTGGCGAAACTAGGCAGGAAGAGAGGGAGGGAGGGAGAGAGGTAAAGGTTTGTCGATAGGAATGCTCCTTTCAGGGGCTCGATTTCACAGGTAACCGGGCGGGCAAAGAAACGACAAAAGGATACTGACAGAAGGAATTCGGTGAATATCAGGCACGGCACGCCACCTATCAAAGCGTACAATAAAAGCCAAACGAACCGTGAATTTTCCGCCGTCACGCGTCCAATACTTTTCCCCTCCCTCCCCAATGGCGAAAAATATCCATAGACGAGGGAAAAGTATCTGGCAGCAGAGCGTATGCGACGCGGATCGGTGTGTGCATAAACCCCTCCATCGAATCGTCCTCCTCCTCCTCCTCCTGCTCGCGCTCAGACATGCAAATAACTCGTCGGCTTACGACGAGCTCCCCCGCTCGATTTGCGAGCCAATCCATGCCCAATAACGCTAATTCGATCGATTACGAGGGACCGTTCATTAGTTCCCTCTCGATGCGAGAACGTACCACATTTTTCGTTATCTACCAATTTCGATTCCGAATCGAGACCGTCTCGCGCCGATCGTCCCTTTCTCCGCTACTTTATTATGGCGTGAGGTTATTCCGGAAGCCTCGTCAAACCCCTGCGTATATCCAGACGGCGCTAAATAATCACAGAGAGAGAGAGAGAGAGATCGAAGGGAGAGAAGGTTGGCCGAGACGACGTATATCGGAATCGATATAACGGATCGTGGCAAGTCAAAGCCTCTCCCTCTCTCTCTCTCTCTCTGGACAAGGAACCACTTCGGACGGATTTCGCTTCATATTGCCGCTGCAGGGGCTTCGAACCGGTTAAAGGCGGTTGCGTACGTGGCGTTACCGTTTCAACACGACCGTTTTACGAACCGTGTTCTCGTGTAAAAGTGGCGAACACACACAGTGTGCTCCATATACGTACCTACGAAGGAGTATCCGGAAGGAAGGAAGACGGGGGAGGAGCGGGGAAAGGCCTTTGAACGGCGTTACCCCGAGACAAAGCCATCATCTCAGCATTGTCTGGGCCAAACCAAGCAAATCAACCGCCAACCGCTTCTGCCTCCCCTCCCTCCTCCGTCACCCACCTCCTCGCGCTCTCCTGCTCTCTCGAGTCCAAGCTCATCCTTTGCCCCTTGTGCTCTCGCGCCAACACCGTGCATGCAGGCCAACCCCCTCCCCTTCGGCTACCAAAGGAGGAGCACTGCCTCCGTTCATCTCCAACTTCCAACTCTCTATCTTTGCCCCGCATCTTTCGGCAAGGAACCGAAATCGAAACTTTCCTCTCCCTCGAATACCTCGTTACAGGTTCGCCACACAGGTTGCTCGAAACCTGGACGAGCGGGACGGTTGCTTCGTAGAAGTTTGGCAAACGTCGGATCGAGAAGTATAATTGTCGTGTTTTATCGATGGAACGTTGGAGAAGATGGAGTTTTAGGGAAGAAGTTCGTCGAAACTGTATCGTACGAAAGTATATACGTGTGTATTTTTCGGCACGAGTGGCGAATCGATAACGTGGGAGTGTGAGTCACGCCGCTCACGTAGGAGGAAGAAAAAAAATCGAATGGATGTAATTTCATCGCGAGGCATCGGGTTCTTCGAGACATATATATATATATAATATTATTCGCCGCCAACTCTTGGGAATCGCAACGAGCGAATGGAAACACGTTAGAGGACACGTTGGCTCGTTCTACGATTATTAACAAGCCTTTCGAGTCTCTTTCGAGTGGAAAATGAACATTCGAGCGAATGTTTGTTAATTCCGGAATATCAATCGACGATAAGAGATTAAACGTCGTTTCATTTTGATTCTATTTCGAAAAACGATACAACGTACCGTCGTGTCGCTTGTTTTCCAACGTTCCCGGTTTTCTCACAAGAATTATCGCACGGTGGAAGAGCGGTTGAATTATTTTCACAAAGATTTCGAATCTCCGTACGAAAACGGTTTCAGACCTTTCGTCGAAGCGGGAGTACAGTTTTCGGTATCGGGATCACGTTTGGAACAGTTGCCGTCGAGTCATCGTGGCACACGGTTGTAAAACTTTGTTTCTTACTTTTTCCTGACATTCCCCCGCGGAGAAACCTCCCTCCTGGAAATACTCTCCGAGAATATATTCTCTCAGATTTCTACGTGAAATGGAAAAATATGAATATTTAACTGCGCTAGTTTTTCAACGTAAAAAGAAAAGGAAAAAAAAAAGGAACAGTGGATCGAGCGCAGTGTTCATGACGTGTTGGTGGCCGGTAAAACGGTAAAAGCGTGAGTAAAACGACGAGCGGCATATTAACCGGAAACGCCGGCCTCCAAGCACAGGTGGTTGCGTGAAACCCGTCTCCACCCAAGCCGCCATTGGGTTCACGCTACGTTACGCACATTCCACCTTGCTGCTCGAATAGCGTACATTCTTCGCGTACACGCAACCTGCACGTGTTTCAATCCCCCATAAAACGATAGCTTATCGATGAATTTTTATCCTCAACTTCTCCATTATTATTATTGTTATTATTATTATTACCAATATCGCAAATTATATATAAAGGATACATACAAAATATGCTTTGAAATTGACCGAAACCGGTAAAACAAATGGACACATCGATGATATAAATGAAAAGAAAAGAAAGATATATCTTCGATTTTTTTCATCGTTACGCAGTTTCTTACGCTTCATCAAAGTTTACGAAACATCGTATCTATCTTTATCCACTGTTCCGGAAGGATTAAGATAATAATCCGAGACCTTGTAACGCGGCACACGAGGCGTGTAATTAATTCAGTAACGATCATTCGAAGGGACGAGTTTAAGAATCGACGACTTCCGAAACAAACATCTAGGAAAGAAAGATGGTAAGAAAAATTATCGAGCGAATCGTGAAAGAAGAAGAAGAAGAAGACGTTAGTTCAATATCCGAGAGCGTAATTCACGCTGGCAATATCCGTGCACCTGTGCGCGCTTATGGATCAGGATGGATCCGGGTATGGAAGCGAGCGAGGAGGGCGAAGACAAGCTCTGGTCGTCGACAGTTACGACGATGACTATGACGAGGTCTGCGGGTTTGCGGTTAACCCTATGCACCAGCCGGAGAGAGAGAAATAGGGTCAGTGCGTTGCATGCGAATAACAGCTAATCGCTGTCTAATAAGTTTGCCCGCATAATCGATAACAGACGTCGCCTCGAGCGCCGCTTTAACACAGCAGCAGCACGAGAAGGAGGAGGAAACCGCGGAGGATTTCACGATAACGTTCGATAAATGACATTCGATCGATTGCCTCGTTGATGGCACGCGGCGACAATCGATTTCCAAGAGTCGACAGATCGCTCGCCATCGTTTCCCTATTACCGATTTACGGCCGAGGCCAAATTTCTCAACACGCCGTCCTACATTTCGTCGAAAGGAAAGGTTTCGGGCAGGAAAAGGAAAGCTCTCCTACGCGCGCCAATATTTCGAGAGAGAAAGAGAGAGTGCCTCGAGAACAAAAATGGTACGATACGAATCTACTGTTATGCGGGACGGTTAATAACGGAGGCAGATACAACAGCGATCGACAGCAATATCGACGGGGTATTATACGCGTGCCATCCATCGATGCCATTTGCAATCGTGCCGTTCGTAGCTGACGGCCAGATCTCGTTTCAGTTTCGACGATTATACGAGGTGAGTCTGCAATAACGCCGCGCCGACTGCTTTCTCCGACTGTTTCCCCATCCTCCCCAATAATCGACAACCTGTTACGGGGTTTCCATTTAAATAAAGCTCGCTTCGATCCCGCCCGATTCCGATTTTATCCCCCAGTTTAAACCTAACCTCGCTCGCTTCGATAACGAGGGACCGCGATTCGCGATCGTCTTGAGATCGGCTAATGAATCGTTTTTGATCGAAGGAAAGCGTGGAAATTAACGAATACGTCTCTATATCGGGCGGATAATCCGATTAACGGCATCAAAGGGAGGGAAAAGGGAAAGCTACGAAATTACTTGGGCTCGGATTGGCGGTTTAACGAAGGGAAGGGGAGGGGATGGGTTTTTCCTTTCTATATAAATTCAACGAGAATTATGATTTCATTAAGGAACGGAAAATCGTTCCGATAGCGCGGAATCGTTTCCTTATAAAGAAAATTGCGGTATATTTATAAAAGTACGGGCAGACAGCGGAGGAAAAATTGAACGAAGTTAATTATCCGAGGAACGTTTATTTCCAGTTACGGGGAAATTAAAAGAACGAAGGGGAAAGGGTAGAGGGGGAAGGGATAAAGTAGGATAGAGTTGGAAAGACAACGGATATCTGAAGAATTTCACCCGTCCTCGATAAGTTTCAACCACTTTCCCTTGCTATTTTTTTTTTTTCATTCATATTCACCAAGCTTTGGATTATTCTTTATCTTTTGTTCCATCGAAAAACTTTGGTCGCCACGTTTTTAAATTCCGATTTTCCAATTATTCCCAGTTTTCTTTTTTTCTATCTTTCTTTCTTTTCCATCCGAAAAATCACAAAATTATTCGCCTTCCCGGAATATCTCTTTCCTCGGCCATCGCCGAGATCCCTGAAGGGAACCAGGCTCTCTCGCGATTCTGTGGGCTCGTCGTGTGGGCGTCGAACGGTTAGATGCGCGGCCCCTCGCTTCCCTCCGTCTCCCTCCCTGTCCCCAGCTGCAGGGCAATCCCCCTGCAACTCCTGTGCATTACGGTGTCGGTTGGGTATCGTAGACAGACCGCGTCCGCCGTTCATCATGTCGTTAATGTACGTCGTTTTCTCTCCTATCTCTCCTCTCTGTCCCTTCCTTTTCTCTCTTCTCTCTATTTCCTCTCTCTTTCCTCTATCCTCTCTCGTAAACGCGCCTATTCGTCTCGCGTGCATCTCTTCCATTCCAGTTTCTTCTCCGGTCATCTCCACTCTCTTGTTCTCTCCTCGTCGTCGTTGTTTTACGATTTTCCGCGTTTTTCCCCCTCCTACGAATGACGTCATCGAATAAAATTAAACTTAAAATTTAAACTTTTGCTTTCCCGCCGTAACGTTGCGCTTGCGAGCAACTGCGTATCGACGAGGAATGATTTTAATCAATTTTAATTAATCGTAGTTCATCGAATATTCGAATTTTAAAAGTTTCGATTTCTTTTCCGTGCAATTTCTGTTCTCTCTCTCTCTCTCTCTTTCTCTCTCTTGAAAGAAAAATGAATAGGCCTATCTCGCGAAGTTTCACGGAGGAATTGCGAATTCCACGGCCGAAAGTGGAATATATCTTCCTTCTTGCAACCGGTATGGAAATGTCTTAATTAACTGCAACTCGTAACTAACTCTGCCCACCTGCTTTTTTTTCCCTGGGACGCCGAGTCGCTGCCTCGTCTACCAATTTATTATTTCAACGTGCCACTTCATAAATTATTCATATATATATAAAATATATAAAATATATACTATATAGCAGAACGTACTCCTTCACTTATTCTCACTCATTTCCCCATCCCTCAATTTTCTCGATATATCATATAATATTCCGCGACTGGAAACCATTATCCCGACAAGCCAGAGGCTATTTTCTCCAATTTTCCCTCTTTTATTCCACGCTTCCATTCCTTATTTTCCTAACCCTTCTCCCTCGCCCCCGATCGATTTACGATGTTCGATACACTCGTTACATCGATCGATCGAGCAATTTTCTCGCCAAGAGAACGACACCGAATCAAGAACGAACAAAGTATTGAAGTCGAGAAACTTCTCGCTTTATCCAAAGATGCGATCAAACATTCGATCTTTCTCCTTCCTTTTTCCTTTTTCTTCTTTCCCCTTTTTGACGAAATCGGGATCGAAACGGGTCGTGCGTGGTTCGAGGAAGCTTATCAACGTTCCACGATGACGGCGATCAAGGAAGAGAGCTCGAATCACGTCGATTGTTAAGGTCATTACGCGCCCCTCCCGCGCCCCTTCTTCCGGGACTTGGCTCACAACCGACCTCACAGCGCTTTCGCCGCTCTGCCTCATATTAATTCCGGAGTTTACGATCGCAAACCCTCCGCTTTACAATCGCGATGTTGAAACCAACACCGTCGCGCCAATTGTACTCTTACTTTTTTGTAAAGAAACGGAATCCTCTTGCAAAGGAGGGAAACGATTTAACGAATCCAAATGTAAAATGTACGAGGCGACGATAAATTACTGTCCAAAGTTTCGAGGCATTTTCGAATCATCCACTTTCCGCGTCATCCACTTTCACGTTTCGCGAATGGAAACTCCAACTTAATCCGCGCCACTTTTGTCGAGCAGAATGCAATTCTACGCGTGTTGCTTTCAATTAAAACTTTCACGCGGCTTTCCAAGTGTCACGCCGCTCGTGTCAACTCTTAATTCCCAAACTCGCGGACGGGACTTTTAACCGGCTCGGGATCAGCGTCGACGTTGTCGTCGTCGTCTTTGTGGCGCGGAAAGGATTCGCGTGTCCTCCTTCACGTTTTCAACCAGATATTATAACCGCGTGTTTAGACACGCTCCTGATTATTACACACACAAAAAAAAAGGAAAAAGATGAAAATGGTGGTGATTTTCGACGCGAAGCATAATAAAATTCGTAATAGCCACGACGACGTATCGAAGTCGTAAATTAAGGCAAGTGTTGCGAAATCACTCTGTGCATTCCGCGCAAATTGAAACCCTTCCCCTCGGTATTTACGACTGTAGCGGTATTATATTTTAAAGTAATATATCGGTTTAATGATCCAATAATTATGTACGATTCCGTTATTGTGCCGTGAAAAAAAGATGTTTTAAAAGCGGCAATAAGATTGGAGGAGAGATGACAGGATCCGAGGTCATAGACCTTTTGTGCCACGGAAGAATTGTCGGACAATTGTCGCGGGCTATTTACTCCTTTGTCGAGCACACTTTTTTCCCTTCTCTCCCCCTCTTTTTTCGAGAAACCCCGACTACAAACGCGGCCCCTGCTCCAGGTAATCCACAGAAATCCGCTATGCAATCAACGACTAATTCCTTCCCCTCTGTCCACCCTTCCGTTTACGAATACACAGGCGTCGTACTTAGCGATTTCACGATCGTTTAATTTCTCTCCAGTCCCTTTGTTGCCTGTATTCAACGATTTTTCGGTTTATAAGTTCTAATCTCGCGGCACTTTATGCTTTATTTCATTTTAGACGTACGAAGTGAACGGTTACGGTTTAAATTCCGATAAAAAAGAAAAGAAAGGAAGAAAATTTGCATTCACAACGGATGGGAGTCGCGTTTCGCGAATTAAAAATTGTGTATACTCGATGTTTGCGTGATCAAAGAAACTGTTGTTTACAACTGGATAAAAAAAAGTTTTGTTTCGTTAATTAAAGTTTCTACGACTCGTGGAATCCGACAAAGGATTAATTGGTTTTCATTATGATGTTTTATGAATATATATATATATATTATTTATCAGCGCGCCATTTCCAACGAATGAACTCGACAATCTCCCTCTCTTCGAAATATTCCCATCCGCAGAAACGGAAATTCATCGATATCACGACAATGAGCTAAGTGAAACTCGCGAGTGAACATTCGCAGTTGTCCACTTTCGAAGCGGTGTTATAAACTCGATTTATGAAATGTTTTGCTCGTGATGCGAGGCAAAAACACGTCATAATCGCTCAACTATTCTCGACGTGGCTGCCTTTTCCCACTCTCCTTCGTCCTCGTATTTCTCATATTTTGTTACTTCTTTTCTCGAGAAGAAATAAAAAATTCGCGGAATTAATTAAAAAAGAGCGCCATTTCGAAACAGAGAGATAAAACTCGTAGAAATTACAAGAACCGCTTCTTCGATTTTCGCGTATTTTTCCATCACGTGGCACGCCGGTGATACGCCATTTTTTTTCCTTTTTCACGTCTCACAGCATTTACCTTGATTAAACCGCATCGACATTTTTCCTGCTCCTGAACGAGTGCATCTCGAGCTCTCCTAACCTACTTCGTCTTACTTCCTTGCTTAAAATTTTCCATCTACAGTTCTTTGTTTCTCAATATATGTATATATAGAGGAATTTTTCAAATTCCTCAACGTTTAATTAAAATTCCATTCGTACGTTCTACTTCCAATTGTGATTATACACGGCGTTATACAACGCGTTGCGTGAAAATGTTTGATAAAGGAAACCTGTCGCGTCACGATTTACATGCACCGTTTCAACGAAATCATGCGTTGAATCGCATGGAAGAAAGCACGCGGCGATCTCGCGATAAATAAAAAAAAAAAAAGAAATATCCACGAATCCGCGTTGCGTCGCGTGCGTTTCCCTCAACTTGACTGATCGTTAGAAAGGCAAGAGACTTCGCGCGTCCCACAATTTCACTCCTCGGACAACGAGGACTGAGACTCGAACGAGAGATCTTCGAACGAACGCGATTACGAGCACGCACCGTCTACGATCAAATAGTGGCACGCCGTGGCATAGATCTCCGTGACGCGAAGGAAGAAAGGAAGGAAGGGAGAGGAGGAGAGGCGACGATTGGACACGTTTTTCCCCGGAATTTCCCTCTCCAGCCCGGGAATCAATTTCATAGAACGCCTCGTTATCGTTCTGTTTCGCGCGGCGGTAAAATCAAGCGTGGCCAGTATTGGGCAACGCGTCTCTTTACGAATCTCTACGAATCTCTGCGCCCGTTTCCAATACCGTTACACGGCCGACGCGCTGCCTTTTTCAGCCCCCTCCGGCCCGGCGAGAACGTTGACATCTCTCGTCGAGTTAATTAGCAACTCGAGGCTTAGGGAACCTCCTTAATGAACCGTTAATCATAGTCGTTGCGCTCGAGACGGGCTGCGTCGCGTGGAATCGCGCGAGTTTGGGTGAGGCACGTCTGGTGAAAAGGCCGTTCCATCCGTCCATGTTGAACGTGTTGTCGGACTCGTGGCAAGACCGATTTAATTAACGAGAGTCGTGCAGGGGCAAATTGTCGGCAGTGTTTGATAAACGATTCTTTTTCTTTTTTTTCTTTTTTTAACGATACGCGTATCGTTTCGCGCTATATATATACGAGAGGATGCATATGTAGTCCATTTCGTATTATATTAATTTCTCTCTTGGAATCGATCATACAACTTCGCGTAATAATTAACTCGATTTATCCTGCATTCCATCGTCGTGTAACCCTTTCGCGCAAACTCCATTACAGTTATTTACGAACAAAAGTGTACCACCGACGCGTGACCATTGTACCTGGTCTCTGGAACTCGAAAAAGTAAGAGAGAGAAAGAGAGAGAGAAGAGGAAAGGGGGAAAAAAGAAGAAATAATAATAATCCTACATCGCGTCACTTCCATTGTGCGATCCACCGTTCCCGAAGGCCGAGATAATGGAGGGGCCCGGGCACAAAAGAAACGTACACCGCATTGTTTAAAATTATGAAATCTACAAAATTCGCCCCCCTTCCCCTCCTTTTAGCGGAAAGTCACGCGGTAAATGGGGAGCGGACGGGAGGCCGCGGCCGCGGAATCCTTGCTTGCGCGGCAGATGATTAATTTAACCTGGCCTCTTCCTTCTCGACGTACGACGAGAGGGGAAAAAGAGAGAGAAAAAGAGAGAGAGAGAGAGGGAAGCTCTGCCGCGCAATTATCTCTTCTTGCGTGGACTATTGTCTGGCCGGAGACGAAGTTGAAAAATGCACCGTTTGCACCGCGACAGCCACATCGCAGCTCGTGCTCGGTTTCGTCCACTGAATGAAACTCATTACCAACTAAGGAAGACAAATCCTATTTTTTTCATTCGTTCATCGAGCCTTCGAAAAGCGCGAACGAGAGCCGACGAAATTCGCTCGCCCTTCCCCCTCCTCCTTTTCCTCTTTCTCTTTCCCTTTTCTTTCCTTTTTTTTTCTTTCACCCCTCGCGTGTCCTTCGGCAAGGATGTCGAAGCCGCGAACAATACACGTCTCAAGCACCTTCTGTCGCCGGGTTCGGCTGCATTCTTCCTCGAGTGCGCCCCTCTCCCTTCTCGATACGTTTCTCGCGATCCACAAAAGACAAGCACCCCACGCACCCACAATCTTATCTCGTTTTCGCGACTCGTAACGGCGACAACGCCTCGGGCCGGAATACTTAGACGCCTAGCCTGCCAACCTTTTGTTCCTCTCGAGAAAGAAGGAGGAAAGGAAGCGTTCAACGCGAGTTACTTTCCCAGAAACCACCCTCCCCCGGGCGATAACATGTTACCCGATCATTCTTCCCTTTCGCTCCCGAATTTCCCCTTATTTTCGCCCCTCTATTTCTCGAAACGAGCGCAAACGAATTTATATATCCCTTGCAGAAACTGACAGAAAGAGAAAAGAGAAAAGGCATTGTGGAAACCGAGTTTCGCCGCCATTTCCATTCCAACGATTAAAAATATCGCAAAGTTTCGTTCGTGTATAATTGAGCGCTGGTAACTGAATGATTTGATGCAACAACCGATATCGAACAAACTTGACCCGATCGCGTATTTTCGAGGAGGAAACGTTGACGCGTGGCTAACTCGACTAGAGGGGAGGGGGGAGTTAACTTGGTGGGCGAAACTGTGACGGGGCATGCACGGGACCCGGCATGGCCGCGGCATGTTTGCCAATCGCAAACGACTTTAAAAGTTAAATATTGCGCGCGTGGTGGCCGCGCCAGGATTTCGCTACCCCGGATTCATCCCCGCTAACTCGGCGTAATCTCGTTTCGGTTCGAGTTTCCCTTCCAAATGTGGAATTCCAAGCGCTCGTGAAACGCGTTTATCGCGTTTCGAGGGCCAACTTGGGGACCGCAAGTCGAGTTGCCGAGCTTCATCGATGCGTTTCGTCGAGTTAGAACTGTCGAGGAGAACGGGGGAGGATGAATTTTAACGACTTTTTTCTTTTCTCTCTCCCCCTTTCCTTGTTTCGAGGATGTCGAATCGAGGAGGAATGCGTTCACGAGACCGTGAACCTTTCTTTTTCTTTTCCTGAAATAGGAACGAATTCGGGGTGAACTAGGTGGAAAATAAACAGAGCTGCTTCTCTCTCTCTCCTCGAAATTTGGAAAAGTGACGTTCGAGGATTGTGAATTAACTTCGATATGGAAAATTGAACTATACTCGGTAGAATTAGGAGATACGAGAGATGAACTAGATGGAAAATAAATCTCTTTCTCTCCTTGAAATTTGTAAAAATAATATTCAAAGGTTTTGAATTAACTTCGATATGGAAAATTGAACTATACTCGGTAGAATTACGAGATACGAGATAAGTAGAGGAAATCTCGTACGCGGAGAGATGAACTAAGTGGAAAATAAACAGAGCTCCTTCTCTCTCTCTTCTCGAAATTTATAAAAATGATGTTCAAGGATTGTGAATTAACTTCGATATGGAAAATTAAAGTATATTCGGTAGAATTACGAGATACGAGATGAGTGGAGGAAGTCTCGTACGCGAAGAGATGAGCTAGGTGGAAAATAAATCGAGCTTTAGTTCTTCCATCTCCTCGAAATTTGTAAAAATTTGATATTCAAGGATTGTGAATTAACTTCGATATAGAAAATTGAACTATACTCGATAGAATTAGGAGATACGAAAGATGAACTAGATGGAAAATAAACAGAGTTCCTTCTCTCTTTCTCCTCGAAATTTTGATGTTCAAAGGTTTTGAATTAATTTCCATATGGAAAATTGAACAATAGAATTACGAGATACGAGGTGAAGGAAATCCAGTACGCGGGAAGATTGGGGAAACGGTGTAAGTGTAACGGAGAGACGTGGGCCTCCTCGAAGAGGACAAAGTCGGACAAAGTTCAAGCAAGTTCGTCCACCTTAGCCTGGGTGTTGCCAGCAAAGAAACGTCTCCTCCGGCCTGCGGCTCGCAGCCATTCCGGATGAAATATTCACGTACAAGGTTAGGCGGGACAATTTTCGCGGAAAATAGCCGTGCGCTATCCTTATTTTCCCAGGTAGGAAGGTTTACCTGTCGGGGATATGAAAGAAGATGCGCCACGACTTCCGATCCTCGGTTTTCGCGCGCTAACTAGAAAAATCTTTTCACTCCCTTTTTTGACTCCATCCGAGCGATCGGAACGAAAACAATCTTTTCTTCCTGCGCAATTGTTCTTTTTTCCATTCCATTCGAATGATACAGAAGCTAATTTCGAATGTATGTACGCATACATTTTACCCGAGATGAATAAATTGAATCGATGGTGCACAATCGTAAAACAAAACGATACGAAATTTTATATTTTCAATGGGCCGCGTAACTTTCAAATCGCAGTACGGCATTACGGAAGTTTTCATTATTTTGTAAGCTTATCGCGTTGAATTCAACATTGTTTCATCGGCGGAATATCGGGATGAAAATTTGATTATTATTACATATCGTAAAAAAAAAAAACACGGTCGGTTTGGATTCTGAGTGAACGTACGTATTCGATGTGTTTGGTTAAATAGGAAATGGTTGGGTATTCCGTGCAGAGGAGATTCCATTGAATTATTACTCGGATGCGGCGAGTAAGAGTAACATTTTGAACGGAACGATTCGGACTCGCGCGTCGGCCGAGTTATTTCTTGCCAATCAAACGTAGTACCCAGGTGGCCCCCGCGTATGTAAATAACCTTGGCGGCATACAAAATTCAAGCAAGAGGGAGGGGAGGTGTAGAGGTCGTAAAGAAAACCGGGCGCGGGCACAGGTAAATATAAAGTGCGGCGTGTGCCGGATGTGTCGATATTTCACCCATTTCCACATCTCTCCGAGCTTTCCCTCGGAGCGTGGCTGTCAAGTCGTCGTCGTCTCTCTTCCTCCTCGCCCGCATTTCAATTTCGTTCATCCGGTTGTTGCCGAAAAGGAACATTCTTATTCCTTTCGACGCCAGCCAACCCTAGCTTCGAGGACCCCGGATTCTCCATGACAATTTCTGATGGTGGAAACACGGCTAAACGCCCGCCAACCCAATTCGACTTCCAGTCAAATGGATCGGCTCGAATATCCTTTCCGAATTCTCTCTCTCTCTCTCTCTCTCTCTTCGTTGAGCAACGTGGAGAGCGTCGAAAGGAACTTTTCCCTGCGAAAAATTGCGATAAGGAAAATATCGTTTCGTATTATCTCCACTATTTCCCTCGGTAAGTCGATTTCGAGTTTTCGTCTACTCGCCGTTTTCGAGAAGGGGTCCGTTAACGACGTTGTCGAACGACTTTCTACAATTAAAAACTTGGCGGGATTGAGCGGCGATTGCCGGGTAAGAACGCCGTTAATGAACGAGGATCCGATTAATTCCGTCATTGCGTCGTAGCCAAGTTTTAAAACGAAAGTTTCTAAATTGTCCCGGCGTGCGCCGCTCAAGTCTTTCTTCTTTTCTTCTTTTTTTTTTTTTCGCAACCCGTCCCTCCATCGTCTATCCCATCCCTTTAATTAATCGCGCGAATTAATAAACGGATCGGGAATAAATTTTGGGAATAGCGCGCATCATCGTCAACAATGTCGGCGTGGAAAAAGGAAGGAAGGTTGGCTGAGTCGGGCGCGCGAAATTATGCGAGGGTACGCGATTTTCCAGAGGGAGAATTCACGAGGTAATCGAGACGTAATGGAGAAATGGATACGAGCCGAGTGAAAATGAAGGCTCGATAAAAATTATTCGCTCCGGGCGTTAATAAATAAAATGCCCTCTTTCCTTCTTCTTTTTTCTTTTTTATTCTGTTTTTAACAGTGAGCGACGCGTGCGAGGAGTCATAATGAATCTCATTTGTCCAGAGAATAAAGAACGGACGGGTTGGACGTTCTGATCGATAGTACCTAGCGCTTCAAGCAGCCGCAGTTTCCCATAATTTAAATACGCTATTTATGTTTCTTCTTTTTTTCCCCCCCGCTGAAGATGGCGACCAGAAAAATGTGTAAACCGCGAGTTATTCTCGCAACGACGATACTTAAATATGGTCGATCGAGCGTCGATCGTTCCATTCGTTCGGCCGACCGAAGGAAATTTGTTACGTCACGAAACAGACGATGACTTTTGCCAGATACGGTTGACTTGAATTCGGTTCCTTTTCGGGTTGAAGCGCATTGTGCCGGGTTCGGTTCGGTATTCGGCAGGGATGAAAAACTTTCGCGTCATTTCGTCGCTCAGTCGGGCGAAAAATGAGATCGGGCTCGTTTCTGTGGGGTCGCGATTTATACCTGATTAATCCTTCCTTGTTTACCGATCGTTCGCCCGATAATTTTTTCCTTTTTCTCTTTTCCCCTAAATTTTACGACGCGATCGAGTAGCGCCGATATTTTTTTCCTTTTTCGAGCTCGTCGTCTCGAGCGCAAAAGGAAATCGTCTCGGCGCGCGGCGAAGGCGATCCGTTATGCCGTTTACGTGACCGAAATACAAAAATGGTCGGGCGAAAGAAAGGCAGCGACGTTTCGCAGGATTCTCCCCTCCGGATTCCCCTCCGGATGAGGAGACAGATTAGGCGAAGATAGGGTGGGGCCGAGGTTCGGGGGAATGGAAGCGAACGGGGCATACGTAACGGAGCGCGATTCATCGAGGTTGCGTCAGACTGATCCTCGCCGACCTTAGCCACGTGAATGCGCTTCTAATCAGTTAAAGGGTCCGTGTGTCCCTCCAGTCATCCGAGAGTACTTGGCACAAATCGTCGTTAGCCTTATTGACAAAGTACAAGTTTCGAAATTTTGCCCAACTTCCCCACGCGCGTCCCAACTAATCCTAAACTCCGATAACTACGCTAATACCCGTCATACTCGTTCGTGCTACTGGACACTGGTTATTAAACGCGTTATCGCGTCTCGAATTTCCGCGCTCCGCAGGAACAACGGTAACGAGGGACACCGTCCCAAATTCGCCGTCCAATTCTCGCCAAAATTTAAATAAGAGTTGGACGAGAAGAAAATTAAAATTTCGTAAAAATAACTCTGATAACTTTCCATTGATCGATTGCAAGGAAGAGAAAAGAAAGAAAGATCTGGAACGATTGAAAAAAGAATTCTCTCGCGAAAGAATTGGGGAATCGGCGAGCGTTTCGAGTCCAAGGTGGATCGCCTCGCACGAGCCTCGCATTCGTATGCAACTGGTTTGTCGCGTGTGCGCGCGGGAAAGGTAGGAGGAAGGGCAAACTCGAATTGGCCGAATCGAGCATGCGGCACGAGTGTGGCTGCCTTAACGACGGTTGAATGCATTTTCGGGGAATGCATGGGTGCATCGAGCGCGGTGGAACACAACGCGGCTGGCCAACTCCAATCTAATCGACTACTCGTCAAACAATCTCCGTGCGTTGTCAATCTGCTCCGTTTCACTCTGACCACGATACGGTGTGAACCGACCGATTTAACGATTCCACGCTTCATCCACTTCTCCCCCTTCCTCCATCCTTCCACGCCCACCACCATTTCGACGCTAACGTGTTTTCCCTGAAAAGACAATGCCAGCGCTAACGAACATCGCGTTTCCTCCACCATAGATTCGCCGCGACGACAAATCGCGCTTCAACTTTTAGTAATTGTACGCGTGTGTCTCTGTGTGTGTGTTGCGACTTAATTGTTTGCTTGGGGAGGGGAAACAATGAGTCCCCTGATGGCTCGAGGAATAGTTCGATTTTCACTTGCCTGTTTCAGCTGGCAGGATACCGAAGGAATGAAGTTTCGTTTCGCGAAATATTCTTCAAATCATGGATTGCTATTGTTCGATCGTGGAATCCTTGCATCGATCGTCGACTCCGAATCTCGTCTAGCAGAGCGTACTCGAAAATGATCTTATTCCCAACAATCTCGTTGGAGTTAAATCGAACTTTATCGATTTAACCAATCCCGTCCACGCTATCTTGTAAATTAGCCCCAGGTCCAACCATTGATCGACCGACGAACGACACTTGACGCGACCCACGCGCAAATATACAAATATACACTCGCTCGTCGCGCGTTACGCTCGGTTAATTAATGGGTGTTTCGTAACCTAGAGAGCGTAGATTCGAACATCGGTTAATAATACGTATCAATCCACGGAAAACGAACGAAAGGAGCGAAACGGGGGAAGAGGGGATCCCTAATTGAATCGGTGTTTAAGACTCGCCCTATCGATACGGGTTTTCGTTAATATTCGTGCCATGGCTCAAAGTTTTCGGAAACGACACCGCTCCAACGGAAATTGAGTACCCGCCCCGTAATCCCCTATTAATATCGAGCTTTAAAGTTGTCCCCTCGTCGGTGGAAAGACGGCGGGCTTCCCTTCCCTTCTCCTAGATTATACAGACTCGACGTAGCCACGATTAATGTACGTTAATGTCGCGTCCGGAGAAGAAATTTCGTGTGTACGCACCTGCCAGTCCACGTTGGAAATTCACGTACAACCGCGTTCTATCTAACTCATCTTTCCTCGGCGGGATGTTGCCCGATCTCTCCTCTACTCGCTCGAAACGAACGATTGTTTGGATGCGTTATTCGCGGATTTCGAGGGGAATATACAGAGCAGAATTGCGAACGAAAGTTTCAAGGCGTGATAAATATTTTTACTTTCTCTCTTCCTCTCTCTCTCTCTCTTTGTAAGTCTCTGAGAGGGATTAATCGAGCGTTGTCGTAATTGAAGTGGAATATCGTTCGAAAGGGAAGATGGATTTAGATATCGTTTAATTGAGACAATTCTTTTTTTGTTGCATTTCCTGGTGGGTTCGAATTGGCGAGGAATGCACTCGATGGGACAAAGAGATCCACTGTCCCGAAAGTGGGCGTTGGAGAATGCAAAAAGGGAAAATGATTTATGACGATCGAATCGGTGGCGGTGCTCCGCTCCAGACGCAAAAAAGAATCGGTAATTTATCGTAATCCGGCCCGATGGCTTGAAATATCCCAGAGCATTTGGCCGCAACGTGCGCGATCCCTTGCGCGACGTAAGAAAAGTCAAACCAGTCGAAATCAAGTTATGAGAAGACTTACCCCACGCTTCGATTCCCACCAACAGCGGGTCTAATTCGTTAATAAAATTCTCCAGGATCAATTTACGAATGCTTCTTCGTGAGCAACAGGGATAATTATCGAAAATGAAATCGAGGCTTGTCGGAGAAAACGAAATGGAAGAGAGGAAGGGGAGAAGATGATAAGAAAAAGTGGAGCGAATGGACGTACCGTTCGAGTTTTCAAGCGTCGTCGTATGAATTATGAAGAGAAGACAGAGAAGGGAAGAAAGAACTTACGAAGTGTTTAAACTTTAAACGGCCGGAAAACCGTTTTAAGAGTTGAAGCTGCACGACATGCCTCCTTCCGTAAATGTATATAGACTTTTCGCATATATCACGAGGAGATTGCGCTCTTCGACGTCTTACGAGAGGAAACGCACTTTCCTCTCCGTGTCGCTCGATGCGCCGTTTCTTCGTTTCGGATCTTCCAACGTTTAAACGTACCTGGAACGAAGTGAAAAAGAGATCGTCAGCTTGTTTTTCGTGTTCACTTATTAAGGAAAAAAAAAAAATAAGGAGAAGGGGAAACGTTCGACGAAATGAGATTTCGAAAAAAGAGAGGATCGTTTCGCGTTCGTTTAACGTGCGTTTTCGTTGGTGCGATTTACTATGCGGATCGATACGATTCTTTGGGGGGGAAAAAAATAGAAAAAAAGAACGAGAGAACGGGAAATGCGAAAATAAATTTGTTTGTTCAAGACAGTGTTATTGTAGAGAAAATTATTCCGATAAAGCTATATGGTTTGTTTGATTTAAAATCCGTTCTGTATTCGTAACAGAAATTAAAAATAAAACGTGAAACAATTCATTCATTCGTTCAAGAGAAGAATTTCTGCCTCGATTTTAATTTAATTTCAGTTACATCTCAATACTCGCTTCGACGTTTCATAAATCTTGAATTATTATTATTATTATTATTTTTCGAAGAGATTTGATTCTAATAGTCTCGAATTCTAATAGTATTCTAATACGACATTCGATGAAACGGAATGTAATGATCTTGAATTTGTTTTGAAAAAGAATTGATACTTTAAATTCCCCATTTATTTCGCGCGACGAATCTTTCAATATCAATATTTATCAAACGAGTGATATCGCGCGGGTATCTTCGATGAACCGAATTATAAAAATTGCATGATCGAATGGAGGCTAATAATGACGTTTTTTTTTTCCAAACCAAGAACGAAGAGATCGAAAAGCCTTATGTATCGAATAGATGGAGGAGGGCGGGAAATAGATTGGAAAAATTTTTGCACGATTCCGTTCAATTGTTCGGGTTTTTATCATTGTTTCTACCGATACACAAATATACGATCGGTCGAGATTCGAACGAGATAGAGAAACGAATTAACGCGAACTCTCCGATAATCTCGACAAGCGTATAGATTAGGGTTCTAGCTCGGCAGGTATAAAAGGGGAAAGTAAGAAGGTGGGACGAACGCAAAAACTTTTCCCTCGAAAGTCGAAGTCGGGAAGAAGCTTTCAGGATATCGAGAAACTTGGGTTACTGGTTGGAGGGGGGAGGAGGGGTCTGCGTTTCCGCGGAAAATGATTAATTGCACTCCAAATCGAGGCGAGAATGCCTTCATTCTCTCCAAAAAGATATCCCCCTCTCTCTTCGACTTTCAGCCTCTTTCGCCATTTTCTTTTCCCTTCCATTTTTTCCTCTCTTTCTTTCCTCTCTTCCGTCTTCTTCTTTTCGCTATCCCGTTTTCCTTTTCAACCGGCATCTTCTTCGAGACCAGTCTCTTTAAAAACTGGCCGGCAATTATCCATTCACCATTTTCCGTCTATCAAAGACGATCATCTTTCATGATAATCCCGGCGGATAATCGAGTATAAATAGATTTAGATCCACGGCTAACGGTTGGCGCATAATTTATCAATCGAATGAATCGTGTGCGTTGGATAGAAGGGGAAAGAAAAAATTTCTTTCCACCGATCTCCAATTAAATCGAATAATCCGCGGAGGAACCTGTCCGCGAACGAGCAACGGTTTTGGAGCGCGGTCAAGGCTCGAAATTAGAGCGATGAAGAAAGAAAGAGGTGGTCCGAGACGAAGGAAGAAAGGTGCGTACTTCCCTCGACTTTCGTCCGAGCGGTTACGCGAAACGGAACACCGCGCGAGTGGAGGACGTGTAAACGAGCAACCGGGCGTAATAGCCGGCTGCTGGAAGAAGAAACGGAAGCTGGAAAGCCGAGACGAGCCGATAAAATCTACCGACCGGGACACGGCCTCTTGTGAGCGCTTATTAATATTCACCGTGTCTCTCGGTCTTCCAGGTACCACGAACGACCTCCCTCCTCTTCCCTTCGCTGGCCGAAGGTAGGGTAAGTATGCATACGCGAGCTGCACCGTTGCTCTCTTCGTACCCGCTCGGGATAAGATCGGTAAACGAACGGTTGACCGAGGAAGCGGGCATTCAGGTTCCAAGTTGCGAGAGAGCCATTTCTCGGCCAAGCGGAGAGGGGGAAGAAGAGAGGGGGGAGAGGGAGGGAGAAAGGGAGGCAGGGAACGATCCCTTTTCTCCGTCGAAGGCTCATTGGATTGCGTCGACTAATTAAAGACGCGATTCCATCTAGATGTTAATGGCGCCGCAGGGGATTCGTTTCTTTCTCGCAATCGAATCCCGGTAAACTGAATCATCGTTTGACGCCGCGCTGGTCAAATAGCAGCAAAGAAATTGCGGATATCGCGAATAAATTGGCCGTGCTTTCGTAATACGCTTCGTTTTTCGTTCCCTCCCTCGGGATCCTCGGTTAATTGGTTCCACGTTACTCGAAACCTTGTTACTCGAGATTTCCTACATTCAGAATTCGAACAAACGATTGTAGGTATGTACATCCGCTTTATTGAAATTCGGCCTATTACGAATCTATTTTAATTCGAACGAAGTTATTTGGAGAAAAGTTCGATCGCAAGTTCGATGAAAATAAATGATTTCGAACGAAAGAAGATTTCTAAAAAAAAAGTCGCGCGATCGAAACACTCTATTATAGGAGAATCATTGCAATTAAGTTAAACGAGAGAGAGAGAGAGTCTTCGAAGGTTTACCTTCATCGATGATCGCGATGATCAAACTTTGTGACTATTGGCGACGTCACGATGAAGAACGAACGCTCAAAGAATGAACACTGCGTCTCGAAACGAGGATTGCGATAATTGTTTCGCAAAAGTCGCAGTTTTCTTTCTATCTTTCTTCCTTTCTTTTTTAAACAAGTTTCGCTCGTTAACAAGTTTCAGGGAAACGAGAGGCGGAGAGAGAGCGCGGAGAAAATGGAGAGCCCGGGGATCCTCGATAATAAATAAAGAAAATTAATCGTAGGGAAGTTCCGCCATCTCGCGGCAAGACCATCCTATAGAAATACGTCTGAATAACAGGTGGCGCACCTGCCAGGTGCATGGATGTTATCAGCTGGCAACGCGTGCCACGGCGACATTCGCTAGCAACCACGCTGACCCGGTTACAAATGCACTTTGCGACCTAATTCCCGCCAATGAATCATATTACACCGCCTGCCCGTTGAATAAAATCATGCACATTGTGTGCATTGCGAAATAGAACGATTTGCATTCCACGACACGTTCCACATTCCTTCCAAGAATTGTTATTTTTCTCTACGATGGATACACTCCACCGACGCGCAACCTTCCGATAAAACAAATTTATCCCAAGTTTTTTGAAAAAACTATCGCGACAAATATAACCCGATCCAAATTTTTTTAACTCGATAATCCACAATAACGAACCGTTTCTTCCACGGTTTCACCGCGAATGAAACCGCGGATAGCCACGCGCGTTCTCCCCCATTCGTATTTGTCCGGCGTGCGAAATCGCGTTATCTCGCTTTCCATTTCAACAAACCACTTCTCAGAGAACAATTCCTATTCCTAACGCACGTCGAGCCTTTGTGCCTAATCTGGTCTCTGCCGTGAAATATGGCGCGGCTTGCTCACGAATGGATCTTTACTGCATTCTCGCTCGAACGCTTCGGAGTGAATCATCGCGCTTCCGCTCCCGGTTATCGATAACATTATTTTTCTTAACGAGTGCTTCCATTATAAATCCAATCTTCTTCCATTTCCCCCTCCTCCCTTTTTCCATTCGATCCATATAAAATCATAAATTTTCGCATTTTTTCTTTCTTCTTCTTTTTTTAAACTGACTCGTTTACCCTCCGTTTAATTATGCCGCGCAAAGAGATCTCTTCTCCGCTTGATTTCAGAAGCTTTTTGAAAAAAAAAAAAAAAAGAGAAAAGAAACCTTTCTCCTCTGTACTTTAACTCGCCATGTTACGCAACCAACCCGGAGGGAAGATGCACTCTTTCGTGCGTATAAACGGTATCTGTGTTGGCGTGGCGCGGACGGTGTTGATGTACAGTTGCTTTAATTATACATACACGGGCGCGGAACAACTTTCCTCTAACGAATCGTAATTTAGCCGGAACGCTTGCTTCCAGTGAAAACAGTTAGCTAGCCGGCGAGAAACGTTCGAAATATATAGCGCATGGTCGAGAAGGACGCCAATGCCGATACGTGAAAATGGAATACTTTCGTTGTCTTCGATCGACGTCGCTAACGATATACCCGCGATGTATAGGAGGGCAGAAGCAGGGGATAAAAACGGGAAATTCCAGGGCCGAGCAACGATGTTTGCACGATGTCTCATCGAAAATGCAAAAGGTTTGCCATACGCAGGAATGAAACGTGGTTTCGGGCCGGCAAAGTCACGCACGCCACTGCTCATCCGCGGAATGCGAAAGAGTCGCACGCGTCGTTATAAATATTAATGCCCGACGTGTGCACGCGTGTGTATATACGGACCAGCGTGTTTGACGCGACCACTGAACCGTCATTATTGAACCGTCTAGTGGACCACCGCCGAATGGAACCTAAAATTCCCTACCCTCCTCGTCGACAGCCCGCTTGTTACGCGATAAAACGATAACATCGTAACTCGCGTGCAACGGTAAAAAAAAAAAAAGGAAAAGAGAAAAAAATTCTACGACCACGGAATTTTTATTTTCACGTGTAACGAGCGAATGACTCGTCTCAACGTTCGAATTAGAGAGACGTAAAAAGCCACACTGACACGATTTTACGCCGTCTCGATTGCGCCGATTGTTGCCGCGCGTTGCACGCCATCCTTCTTTTCGAAGAAAGAGAGCAAGGGGGAGAAAAAAAGAGAGAGAAAGCGAATCGATTTTACGCGAATTTTACGAAATACGACCGGTATTCGACCACTGAAACAAGCTCTCGTAACGCAAGAACGAGCAAATCGATGGCGAACGAGCGATCCGTTATCACCGCGATACCCTCGAAGATTCTTCTTCTTTCGTGGGCGAAACTCTAACGGCTTCTGTCTTACGATACACCGTTACACGTCGAGCGGAGCTCGAAAAACAGTCGGATATGCACGATGACTGTAAATCTCGGAGATTGATGGCCGTGTAAATGCATTTCGTAATTTGATGAAATGCAATTCCTGGTAACTAATGGGGAAACAGCTTTCTCCCTCTCTCTCTCCTC
Source organism: Apis cerana (assembly GCF_029169275.1). Lineage (NCBI taxonomy): Eukaryota > Metazoa > Arthropoda > Insecta > Hymenoptera > Apidae > Apis > Apis cerana. Next base: position 9,383,869 of record NC_083863.1, read on the forward strand.
CCATTTACGCGTTCCTTTCAAACTTTACTTTGAAACGATTGTAAGAGTAATGGAACCATCTGGTGGTTATAATTAATTCAAATAGTCGAAGAAAGTATCAGTCGGGGATTTTATTTCCCCGATAATAGATGGCATGATTATTTAACGAGTATCCGTGGAAAATTTGCGAGAATAATATCCTCCTCCTCCATTTTAAAGTTAGAGTTCTTTGGCTGTTCGATACGAATTGGAAATAATTCGATCGTCTTTTTTTTTTTTTTCGTCAAATTAAACGTTTTAATACGTTTACGTTGCAAGTTCCGGGAAGTGGACGTGAGTAGACGCGCTTTTCGAAAGGGCTACGCGTTTATCCCATGGTGGAGAAAGATCTGTCGACAGGAAGTGCGTTGAACCGCAGTGTAACCTTGATGCCGTCACGGTTGTTGCATCCCCGTTGTCAGGTGTAACGACTGAACAAAGAAGGGCCCTGCACCAACGTTCCACCTCTACCTTCCACTCTCGCTCGTCCTCGTCGAATCGAATCCAATATCCCTTTCGTGTTCAACACCTTTCTTTCTCGTTCCCCGTTATAATTAAAAATCCTCGTTTATAAAAAAGAATATAGATACATATACATATATATATATATCAAACTCGCGTTTGAAACGACGATTGATTTCGCCTCTTCGAAATTCCGCCAATTACGAACGAACGGAGTACGGGTTCCGCATTTTCGTTTTCTGTTTCGAAATTCATCGAATTCCATCCACGAAAACACGAGATGAAAGTTTTATGAAACAACGAGAAGGAAGGAAAGAGGCGCGAAGTGAATAGCATCGCGCGTTAACAAAACGGTGAAACGAATGGAAGCGATAAAAACGATAGAGAGAGAAAAAAGGGAGAGGAGGGGGAAAGTTGGAAACAAGGAGCGATTCGTGTCGGTAAACGCGTGGAGAAATTACAATTAAGATTGCGGGGATCGGCGAAAGGCTGTTTGCGGAGAAAAAGCGGGGAAATCGGAGGAAATCGATCGCGGATGGTCGGGCAGAAAGAGCGATACAAAGAGCGAAATATTCCATCGAACGATTCCTCTCAATTTTCATCGGATTCGAGCGATCGGCGGGATTCCTTTTTATCCGTGAAAAGAAGGAACGTATATCGGTCCGTGTCGTATCAATCCACGACCCGGGGCTTCGCCGATACGCGATAAAAACAAAACCAACGACGCAGGAAGAAAGCAATACACGCTCCTTTCTTACATCAACGTCGGATCTCTCCCTCTCTCTCCCTCTCTCTCTCTCTCTCCTGTGTAGGCGCACCCTCCGTTTGCCACTCGTTCCCTCTCACTCACCCCTGCGCAACCGCTAGTCTGCAGAGAGGTGTCTGCAGCGGCTCGCTGACCTGTTGCATGCTCTTTTGTCCGGGACCTAGCGCGATTCTGGTTTTCTGAACCGCTCTATACCGGCCGCTTATTCTTTCTGCCACTCCTGAGCGACACCCGCGAAACAAGAAACCGTATTGTTCCACGCTGCGAAATACTGTAATTTCAGTAGATCGGCAGTCGAGCAAGCCTCTCCTTCTCGGTACGCCCGGTTTCTCCGCACGTACATACATACATACATGTATACGTACGTACAATTCGTCGTTGAATTAAATTGTACCACGTCCAGAGAAGGAGGAGGAAGAGGAGGAAGAAGAAGAGGAGGAGGAGGAGAGGAGAGAGAGAGAAAGAGGGAGATAGAGGTAGAGGAGGAGACGAATGATGGTTGGGATGGAGGACGACGGCTCCTCCTCGAGAGAGATAGCTCGAGGAGGAACGAACAAAGGTTAAACGACGGACTCGAGTGATTTGCTGGGAATTAAAACGATCGCGAAACGAATCTCGTTAGGAGAGGAGAGGGGAGGGGGCGAGAGCTAGGTGGCTAGGTGCCTCGAATTACGCGCACTTGACGTAGGGATATAAGTACGCGAGTGAAATGTTATCCGTTCCGGGTCTCTAATTACGATCCGCGAGCTGCACGAGCATTAGGCTTCTTTCCTCCTCCTCTTCCTCCTCCTCTTCCGCTCTCCTTTAGGAAAGGAAGGGGCGGGGGAAGGAACGAGGCGATAGGTGTAAGAATTAGAAAGTAGATTAAAGAGCCGCGTTCGAAGCTGCGAGTATTCATCATCGATGAAAGTAGAGAAAGAGACGACGAAATCGTGCAGTTCCACGGCTACATTTCGTTCCACGCGTAATCCACTTTCATGCTCCACATCTACACACGAAGAATCGCTATGGTTTATCGCGAAAAAAAGTTGGCAGCCGCGATTGCCGCGAGTTTTAAATTGCGAAAGAAAGAAAGAAAGAAAGAAAGGAAGAAAGAAATAATAATAATCGGCGAACAATGGTAACGGAAATACGGATGATGATGTGCCGCGTCTGCGCTAGGAACGTGACTAATTTTCAGATAAACAGATTTACTTGCGAGGAGCCAACTCTGTCAATCGATCGATCGATCGCGCGAGACGACTCGTAACTCGAACTCGGTCCGCGAATATAACGAATAATTGTCACGTAGATGGAACGTACAAGATTAAAAGGTTAACGTTTATTATTCGCTTAAGTAGCCGATGAGTCATCCGGTATCGGAAAGGGGACACGAAAGGATTCTAGCTTCGAAGAAGCGGTGACTCAATGAGATCTTGTACGAATGGTAAATGCGTAAAACCATACGTTTCGAGGCGAGAAGATTCGATTTCAAAATTCTCTCTCTCTCTCTCTCTCTCTCCCTATATTCGCAAAACGGTGAAATGAGCGCAACGGAGCAGAAACATCGGCTCCGTTAATCGAACAGGTTGGACGAACCGGTTGATTTCAATTTCGAAACACCTTATCGTGTCTAACTTCCGTGGCGGACGTGCTGGCACGAAAAGCATTCTTGCACGATATTCCTCCTCCACCACAACTGTATATCGTTGTTTATAACGAGACCTAATTTAAATTCGATCAAATTTCCGCGTACGTTGGCAAGTTTTACGAGTGCGGCGGCTGGCTCGTCGGCTTCGCCAACAAGACGCGTGCAACGATCCCGAAACCCTCTTTGCCGAGGAAAAATATCCGAGAGAGAACGGATAAACGTGCGCGGAGCCGATCCCGTTTCCGCGCGAAGCGTTTCCTCAGAAAATGGGCACGCGAGCGAGGGATGGTGGATGTGTGCAACGTCACTCGTTCGAGGCGAAGCGATATTTTCTCGTCACGTCCAGAAGAACGCCGTTTGCCGCGCCGCCAGTCAAGAATTATTCGGGCAGGAAAATACGCTCGGTGTTCATCGACACGCGGTTACGATTCGAGTTTCCTTCTCCGTTTCGGAAATACGTTCCCCGACTCTAACGACCGTTGGCTTCGGAAAACGTAATCCACTTGGCGTTGCGTTCGCGCATTCCGCGCTCCTGGAATTCGAGAACCCATTAAACCGCCGCCTTTGCCCGATGTTTTCTCCATTTACGAGTTTCCACGAATTAACACGGCTCGAGGGAACCGATAAACGATAATCGTTTCGCCGCTAATAATCCGTACGAATTATCGAACCGCTCTACGTTTATTATTAGGACGGTATATTAATTTCGGATTTTTCTTTTCCACGAATCTGTCCTTTTCCTCGTCCCACCCGTTATATTCGAGTTTCGTATATATAGACGCGGCACCACGGCGGATTATCCTCGAAGCGTGGAAAACAACTTAACGAAAGGAAACACTTTCTCGCAGTTCCCGCTACAACGATCGCGGACGCGTCGAAACGCGAGGAAGGAAACGGTACAATGGCACACATGTACGTACGTAATATGCACGTAGCCAGCCAAGAAACCCGGCTACATTAGATTCGAGGAAACGCGGCTCTCTTGGCAGACGTACGCGGCGCGAGTTCGTCGTTTCGGAGTCGTCTCTCCGCCCGATCGTCAGAGTTTGTCGCGTTTATAAATGGTGCCGAGTCTACACCATTGAAACGTGACGCTCGTTTATTCTTTCGAACCTAGTTGGCACGTAGCGGAAAACGTTCCTTAACAGGAATAACAGTTCCTCCTCCTACTGCGAGCCGGCTTTTTACATCGACCAAGGAGAAAATTGTCTCGCTGAAAATCGATTCTTTCGTGCGCGATCAAACGTTTGAAATAATAACCGTGAATGAATCATTCCTTTGACCGTTAACCGGCTATTCGATTCCACCTCTTCCTCGAATTCTTCCAAGGTTAACAGTGATTTCCATGCCGGCCAAATTTCCAGGACGTTCCCTCGATCGTCGGATGGGTATTAATACGATATTCGCGTTGAATCGTGACAGCACGTATTTGGAAACCGATATTTCGTTACGGCCAATTTCATTAGGATCAGGACTGACGTTGACAACGATCCATTCAAACTATAAGAGAGCAAATTATCTTATCGATATTTTCCGATCTACTATTCCGTCACGACTCCAATTCTTAATAATTCAAACGAAATTTCGAAATAACTGTGTTACAATTCGGATAAAAATAGCCCAATAGTACGTGTTTTATCGTTCGAGGCGGCACAGAGTGGAGGGGAAGGGGAGTTGAAAAAGGTGATTCAACCGTTGCTCTATTCTTTCGAGCACACGTTCGACAGGTGTGGAAACACTCTCCGCAGGTGTCTGTTGCCTAAGTCATCGTTAGCCAATCGTCAACGACACGGGTGATCGAAACGATCGAGCGAGCAGCCGTCCAATCGTCCGTGCGGCGTCGAGATCCACGCGCTATCCCCGTGATTCATTTGCATGCGGACCAACTCGTCCCAAGGAGCGACGCCATCGCGACGACTCGTATCCCCCTAACGACCCTTCCACCCCGCTTGGCGTCTTCGGCTTCCGAGCCGACTCGGAAACGGGCGATCCCGGCCGAAACTGGAAAATTTGTCAGGTAGAAATTGGTGGAAATCGGGCGGGGGGAATACAAATGCTGACGACACGGGGGCAAGGCACAGGCTATCGATAATCTTCTGGCTAAGCGTCAGCGTAACCGTGACTCACGTTTAGAGACGACCGAAATCTGCGGAGCAAGCCACGCTCCTGTCCAACGGGAAATGCATTTCCCCGAAGATACAGGGGGATAATTTATAGCCGAGCGATATTTCACAACCAGGAAATATGATATGAGATACGAAAAATGGTAAATTTGGGGTGGAGGGGGAAGTTGGAATGAGCGAAACCTTTCTTCCTTCCTGTTTTTTCATTTTTTTTTAGAAACTGCTAAAGTCGCGTCGCTTTGATCCTTCTCTTTTTTTTTGGAATCGTTTTCGAGCCGGTGAATAAGAGAAGAGATGGGACGAGACGAGGAAACGCCGGAAATCGGCTCGTCGTGGCAGATTTCCCGTTTACTTTTGCGCGTGTACGCGTGCGTTGGATGAAATTTCAGTTTGGCACGGTCGCTATCGCCCACGATTCCGCGAATTCCGTTATAATATTTCTCGACTATCAGCCCGTTCGTCCTCGTCACAAAGTTAGCGGAACTCGTTGCTCAACCGGAGAAACTACGTACGTCCGATACGGGTTAATCGGGAGAGCTCGTGAATTTTCCGTAACCTCGTGACGTTTTTTCACCTCCTGCCTTTTTACCCTTCCATCCAGATATTTCACTTTTCGCGCGTAATACGCGTTATATGTGTATACAGTCGGGCGAGTGGATATTTTTTTAAAATATCTCTCTTCTTTTGTGGTATTCGACGATACTATTTACATATTTAACGTTATACCATCACGAATTAAATATTCATCGATCTTCTGTTTTTCCGCGCTTAAACGTTTCTTTCACTCTCTCTCGACAAAATTTCCATTAAATTCCCGGCAACTACTTGGAAATTTAAATCGTTCTTCCACGCGTATTTTGTTTACGCCGGTATCGTGTATCGACAAGAAGGCAAAACTCGAAAATATATATATATATATATATATATATATGAACGGGTGAAGGAACGATTATGGAGGCAATTATATCTATTAAGAAGTAATCAAGGTTGAAACTTTCTCAAGTTTCATATCAGAATTGAACGAATTCGCGTTGGAATCAACAGTCGCCGCGTGTACCGCTCTAAATACGTCAAATTAAAGGCTCCGGTGGACTGGTTGCACCGCGTGCAACCGTAAAAGTCTTCGCGTGTGAATTCATAGGGAGCGTACAACAATGAGCAGTCCCATGAGAACGATCGTCATAACTCGATTAGAAAGTTCGGAAAAAAACGTTGCCGATTAATTCCAGAGGAACGGTTCTCTTCGCTTCGTTTCGAATTCCATTCAACGCTAAGAGACACGCAGAGAAAATTTACAAAAAGGTTTCTTTAAACCTTGCGTCATCCAATTCATCGTTACCTTGATTCGAGTTTGTTCGAGGAAGGGCTCCTTTAACGTGTATAAACGTACGAAAACTTTAATAACCGGTTTAGATCAATTTGATTGAAATTAGTATAAGTATCGTTCACGCGACCGGATACCGGAGTCGTCGTCTCGAAGGAAAAAGTTTTCTTCCGGAATTCTGACCAGACGAGTTTCCAAACGAGAGAAATCGACGATTAGATGGAAAGGAAGGAGTGAAAAAAAAAATAACGGAGAATGACAATAAAAAGGAAAGGTCCCTTTTCCAAAGGGACGACTCCTTTCTGTCATTTTTCGCTCTTGTAAACAGAAATCCTGGCAACCGTCCCAAAACTAAGAATCCCCGAGTTTCCTAGTCTCTCTCTCTCTCTCTCTCTCCAAAACTTCGTCCAAGGATGTTTTTTGCACGAAACGTGCCACGTCCACGAGAAATCCACGGCCACAAGTATACGCGTCTCTTTCCAAGATATCTAGACGAGAGAACACGTAACTTCTTATCTTATTCGTAAACTACATCCACACAACGCGTTGAAAAGTTTCAACTACCGTCCAAGAGTTAAACGTGTCGCTATTATCGGTTTTAAACTAACCAGCAGCGAGAAAAATTGATAATCCTCCACAATCAGTGACAAAAGTAAATTGTGTCGTCGAAAATTTTATTTTTAACGGGGAAACTTTGTAAATACCGATAAAACATCGACGTTTCTTTTTTCTCTCTTCCTCTCTCTCTTTCTCTCGATAACGAAGAACTTTAAATACGTAGATAAAAAATACGTTCAGATTTTATTGCCTTATTATCGCGTTGTAAAAGAATTACTTATTTATCTAAATAATGGCTCATTGAAAAATTGCCGATTTCGCGTGACATTATCGATCATTGTTTTCACGCCGGATATACGCTTCGCAAAAATAGGGGAGAGAGAGAGAGAGAGAAGGACGAGCAGACAACAAAAGCAGGCGAGCCGAGAGAGAGAGAAAGAGAAAGAGAAATCGGACCACCGTGGTTCAAGTGGTTCGAAATCGGGGCTAAGCTGAAAGCTCAGGTTTGGGACGAGTTTGCGCATACCGGTAAATTCAACGTTTCTCGATACCGGCAGCCATTCTCGATCGGATATCGTATCGTTCCACGATATTCTTCGTTCCTGATCAATGGTGCAGAACAGGAAAGAGAGGAGAGAGAGAGAGAGAGAGGCGGGGGTCTTTATAGAAACACCGACCAACATCCGGATCCTCCCCTTTTATTCTCCACTTTTTCTTTTCTTTTTTTTTTTTTTTTTTACCGTTCCGTAAACGAAATCCCAGTCGGTACCCGATAAAACACGGGTTATCGTTCGTCGTCGTCGAGATAAGTAAAATCACGGTTGGCGACCAGCTTTCATTCGACTCAAGATCTATGTTAAACAGACCTCTTTCCTCCTCTAATCTTTTCTCTTCTCAAACTACTTGTTCCAGCCAACTCCAATTTGGATGGAGAGAAGGAAAGGAAAAGAAACCGGTATCTTTACTTTCTCGATATAAGTCTCGAAATTTCGCGCGATCGATCGATCAGATTGCTCGAGGAACGATCAAGAGGAACGTGGAGAAGTGTCATAAGTTAAGTCGCGAAAGGGACGAAAGAAGCGAAAAAAGAAAAATAGGAGAAAGATATCGTCTAACCTTCGCGATATACACCGACAGAGGAACACGACACGACCAGTCCGATATACCGTTCACGTTCCCTGTGAATCGGCCACGGAGAAAAATGTAAGCGCGTTGGCCGACATAGCGTCTCAAACGACTCGCCAACGTCCGTCAAAAAAGGAAGATATCCCTCCCTTCCTTCCTTCCTTCCTGCCTCCCTCCCCGACTCCATTGTTCCGAACACGTTTATAAACAGTGATCTTGGCAGGTCTCCCGAAAAAGATGGGGCCACCACAAGCCCGAGGAGGAAAAGTTGGAGTAAGGTATAGAGATATTATATCGAGGATACTGCGGTAAACGTCGTACGTACAAACGTCTTCGGTCGCGAAAAAACAGGGACAAGAGAAGGAGGAGGAGGAGAAGAAGAGACAAGGAGTTCGTAAAAACGGAGAAAAAAAAAAAGAGACTCTGGACGAGACGTGGAAACGTTACCACGTTCGCGTCGAACGAACAATAAAATTGCTATGCGCGTTACAGCCATGATTGCGTTATTATTTTCACGATCGATATTTCGACTCGTATCTCTGGAGGAAAAATACTCCTCCTTCGTTTATGTGTTTTATTTTATTTTAGGGCTAGGACTCGTTAACGTCCCGTTGTAAACATCGCGGTCACGTTGGTATATTTTCAAAGATTGGCAACCGGGGTATTCGTGGATACAGAGAGCGGAGGTGTTCGCTCGAAAGTCCAGCCAACTCCGAGCGAAGAAAGAGGCTAACGGAGTAGAGGCTTTCGCCTACTCGACCCAAGAAACCTGTTCGACCGGTCTTACCTGGCCAACCGCTTCTCCCTTCCTCTCTCTCTCTTTCTCTCCTCGCCCCTCTCTTTCCCCCTTTACGCTCGATTCACGTAAACCCACACGGGCCTGCGAGACACGGCTGCAAGAACACAATGTTACGCTCGATGCTGCTACATCGCTTCGAATCCTTTCGTATCTCTAGAGAATCTCCCTCTCTCTCGATCATTTTCCTCGCAGTGTCCAACCAATTATATTACGTACCATCGAAACGACCGCCATGGTAAAAACCACGCTTTACACGATTCCTCTATATATTCCCCCCTGCTCCGACGATTAAATTCCAATTTGAAAATTTAATTTTGCGACATCGACCGTTCAAAGCTATCCGGCATTGTATATATATAAATAAATAAACATAGAATATAAATCGAAGACTCGATTCAAGAATCGAGGTACGCGATTAACAATTCTGCGAAAAACTTTCCGCACAAGCGTCATTAAGAGACTTATGAAAGAATAATGGCGAACGATCGGTAGGTAATTCTGAAAGGTAGGGCGGACGTAGGATTCGTGGTGAGGAACGAAAGAAAGCGTTCAACTTAATAACCCCTGCACGCATCGCGATATTTCCCCAGACAGCTAGCCAGCTCTCTCGTAAATAGTTAATGCTTCTCAAAGTGTCCGATTCCTCGCAAACGGTGGAGGATCATTCGCTTCGAGGATCATTGAACTCTATGGGCAGCCTTGAACTCGTCGACCGGCTTTCCTTGCTTCGTACCTTCGCGAAGGTTCCAGGAAGTATAACGATCACTGGTAAAAGTTCGCCTCTTCCCCTCCCCACCACCTACTCCTTCCTCCTTTCTTTCCTTCTTTTCCCCGAGGTTGAAGCCTCCGTTTCTCGTTAGGGTCAAGTTGGGGCAAATATGATCGGTCGGGTGGGGCCGATAAAAGGAAAAATGGTGGCCGTGCAAAGATTCTTTTCGTGGAAAGATCGAGGACAAGGTTTAAAATCTCTCTCTCTCTCGGTGCAAGCACCGATGAAACGCGAGCCAAGGACGGAATCGACTCGACGTACGCGATAATTTAACGTGGTGATACCTCGATCTCGCGACAATCGCTGTCTCGCATATATCAGAGAAATTTCACGGATTGGATGGACTCTCAGGATCAGCGTCGAACCTCGAGGCGCTTAAACTTCATCCTTCGTCTTATATACACGCATCGACATCGATCCACCACTCCAATCCGCTCGTCGGATCGGACGGTTCGGAATAGGGCAGGTAATTGACCGGGATTCTCTCGTGGATCACCGTTAGGAGATGGCCCGCATTATACGTGTAACAGAGACGTCGGCTTTGCCCCGTTTCTCTGTGTGAAAGTGTCGTGGTGCGGTAGACTGCAGTTGCCTCTCGAGTGCGCTCGCGATGGGGTAATTACGAGCGGCGCATCGTCTCCGCGATGCAGATCTATGGATCGCGATGGGGCGAAAAAGGAGGGAGGGAAAGAAAGGAAGTGGAAGGAGAGGAAGGAAGGGGTGGAAAGGGAAGATCGTTGGAGGAAGAATGGAAATTCAGCGGCTTTAGGGGTAAAGGCGGAGGACTTTATTAACGTCCGTGGGGCGATTCGTCAACCGAATCTCGGCGTATAAAGCGCGCACTTTTACACTTCGGCATCCTCGGCCAACCCTTTCGATTCGTTTCCACGAGAATCCCTTCTCGAGAGGTTCGAGAGATTAAATAAGGAGACGAGAGAAGGGGACGCGCCTTTTTATTATCCGACGATGGCAATTTTCGAAAAGTTGCGCGCATCGACGATTCGACGAACCTTGAGAGAACGAGTGACGGAACTCGTGATGGAACGCGCGAGCCGTCGGTAATTTTGCTCACGGAACGCACATCCGGTTAGATAGCTCCGCGCTGTTCGTGCGCCAACCGAACGACACGGAAATTTATCCGTGCATCGAGAAAACGATTTTTATTCCTTCAGGAGGAGCCGTTGAAATTGTGAAATTCGCTCCAAAGTGCGAAGAGGGATCGTACGAGAGGGTAGCGGCACGTAATTCTGGCCACGCGAAGCGTAGATTAACGGAGAATAATGCGATCCGTTGGTATCGAACGAGAGATTGTAAAACGACGACGAATCGAGAGAGAGAGAGAGAGAGGAAGAAACCTCGCGAAGAAATTCATCGATCCGCTGCGCTTCGCACGAAGCGGAGAAGGAGTAAGAAGCATCATCGAGAATAATGGAACTGGGCGATCAATTTTCGTTTCAATTTTCCCGCCGTCTCTCTCTCTCTTCCCCCGTATAGAAAAGTGTACAAAGATGTTGCTTAGACGCGCTTATCTTCCGCAACGACACGAAATCAACGGCGCGGAAAATTCTAGCTGGGAATTACGCAATCGATACGATACTCGCAGAGTATTCGCATTCGTCGATTCATCGCTTTGTTGTTCCCCGCTTCTAATTGCATAATAAAGCGGTCGGATAATTATAAAATTTAATATTCATGGAGATTGATTCGAGGTTGCCGCGCACGATTTTTCCTAATTACCGCTACGTGTCTTTTCGGTGTTATGGAGAGCATATTACAACGCAATCGTACGTTGCACATACACGCCATGATTCGTTCGCCGATAATTAACATAATTGCGATTTATAAACGGCTCGAAACGCGATCCACGGGTAATTGTCGAAAATAGGAATTCTCAAGTGCAAAATACAGCTCGGGCCACGAACAGTCCGCTGTTTTAACAGCGTTCGAATCGATTGCACAAATGTTTTATCAGCTCCTTTCGCGCAGATATACATTATCGTTAAAAAATATATCCTATACTCGTTGGATAAACGAGAGATAATAATGAGACGCGAATAAAAATTCATTGGGAATGCGTTTTTTTTTTCCTGTCTCGAAGTAAGTATAAAAGTAAAAATAGTAGGCTCGGGAAAAGGAGAGGGAAAAAAAGACGAAACGAGAAAAGGCAATTATCGTCCGTTCGAAAAGAAAGGAAAGCAAGTTGTAAAACCTGGAGACCTATCGAGCAGCTCTGTCGCAGCGCCAAACGAGGAAGTATCAGAGTGGAAGAAAGAGTCGAGTCACGACTTTCATCGTGGCGTGGCACAGAGAGATCCACCTTGCTCGGTCTCGACAGACTCGACAACAAGTTCGTTGTTCTTTCCAACTTGTCTCTTTCCTTTCGGCCCTCTCTTCGCCCCTCCCATCGTCAGCTACTTTCTTTCGTCCCCGAGTTAACGACATAACGGTGCTAATTTATCAGATGCAACTAGGGTGTATGACTCATCCTCCACGATCGTCCAAAGCGGCGATCGGTGAACCTGAACGTCGGCCCTGATCTTCTCGCGACGACGAAACTTCTCGTTGACCGAGGAGGAAGGAAAAGCTTCGGCTCGACTTTCGACCGGGGTCAATTTCCGTTAAATTTCTAATTCGAAAGGAGTTACGGATGTGACAACTATACTTCGTTAAAATTTAAACAACTTCCCCGTATCTTAATCTTAACTTGGACAGTTTCTTAATTAATCTTGCGTCGTCGAAGACAATGACGAAATTCCAATTTTCTCGAATCTCTCTCTGGATGGAACTTTTCTTTTTCTTTTTTTACCGCAGAGGAGCGGATTACTCGAATAAAGCTGCTACGTGTTCCCATACGTCCCCATCGATCCATTATTATTAAGAAATAATATGCAAAGCGCGTGAATTCATAAACTTCCGCGTACACAATCCCTCCGATCAAAATAAATAGTAGGGGTTTGGTATCGGAGGAACATCAGTATCAGGCCACGAAGGCAATCCTTCCCCCTGTACGTTTGCTTTTAAATTATGCCAGGCATATTTTGCCATTTCCCGTGGAACACGGCAACCATCTGATCGATTTTCTGTCGGAAAAATGATACTGATATACGAGGCACAGCCGATTCCAATTCCCGTCAAGTCTGGTCGCGAAGAATATAACAGTGCACTGATCTGTAAGTTTTGCAGCCACGCTGTGTCGGTGTATTTATATGTATATATATATATATACATATCGTCCACGTATCGGGTACGTAGTTAAAAAAATACGGTTGTCTTGGAGAAGTGAGCGCAGATCGTCTCGAGACGACTTCTTATACAACGTCGAAACACGAGAGCGAATTGTTCACGCAAACTCTCCGGCCATTCTACGTCGAATTAAACGCGATTAACGACCATTTTGCTCGGTCTTACTAATTAACAGTCAGTGGCTCTCCTCCACGAGTGCTCTCGCGTAATTGTTTCTTCCTCTCCGCTTCTTCTTTTCTTTTCTTTTCTCCTCTTTCTTCTTCCTCCTTTCTCCCTCTCCACCACTTTCCTTTACCGGTCCACTCTCTTTGATGAACGACAATTGGCCACACGAGAGGCGTTCAACGATGCCTCTCGTTTCGCCGGTTGATAAAATGGAAATTGGGCCCGATCTTGCTTGCTCGTCGTTACACAGATTTCATACGGAAATACGGATACGTATCGGTGAATAGATTCGATCGAAAAAACTATGGGCAGAAACTATATGGGGCTGGATTCATCAAGAGATGGCAAGTTTTTCCAGGGAACAATGGGTCCCGACCTCGTTCCGAAGAAAAATAAATTCCACGGTGATAAACCACCGCGGAAGGCACAGATTCCCCATACAGATTTACAATTACAACGTCCCTAGGAAATCGTATTTTCCAACATTATCCAGGCGCGCAACATCTTGCTCGTTTCTCTCTCCAGGCTTACACGAGATCTCGTGGCCGGGTACTACGTACGCGGGTTTAAATCCATCGCCACCCATAACAGTTACACGGCTCGCGCCGACACGCAACACGCGCGCACTTTCACGTTGCACGTTTCGTTCTAGAAGTGAGGCGTGCAGAAGGGCCCGTGTGCAAAACGTGTCAGATAATAATTACACGCACGAGCAAGTTGATTCCAAAAGTTGATTTTTCGAAACGCCACGCTAATTCTCCTACGTATCTACACGTGTAAATCATTTTCGCTTTTCCTCGAAAAACGATGGCGTTCCTTCGTTTCTCTCTCCTTCGTGCCGATATGCCCGAGGATTACGTCCATTTAATTGCGCATCGAACACGCGATGTTATCGTGGAAAATGCGAAGTCGAATACGAATCTGACCTCTCTCTCTCTTCGATTCGATGGAAAAAACAAACGCGATTTTTGCTGCGCGTGCAGCACATGTAAAAAGAAAGAGTCGAAATTCGAATTGCATTTGCAATTCGGATAGCATGAGCGATATTTATCTGGTTAGATAAATATATGTATATATTTTCGACACGGATACAAAACGAATACCGTTAAATCCAAGCCAACATCTGCTATCGCGTCTCGAATACGTTATTACTTATGTAATTTATCTTTTACTCATAATTTCGAGCATTGCGATTTATACGCGGCGTATCGTTTCACATGTTAAAGTCCGCGTCTCGTCTTGGCGCGTGAAAATTCGAGGAAATATCGATAAAAATGAATGGAAGGCTCGAAATCCGTTGCTACTGTTATCGGGATGGCGATAATAATTGGGAGGATTTCCGGCGTGGCAATCGAGAACGAGTATGCGGCAAAGTGAAAAGATTTGCGAGGCGTCCATAAAATCAAGACGGTATATCGCGCGGATCCCTGATCAAAGGGAAACTTGGCAAGCTGCCTGTGTACGTGTACGCCAGGTTCAACGATTGCATTCGCTGCAAAAGAAAACTGGCTAGGGAACGCTTGCGAAAACCCGTGGTGCGGTTATAATCGACTCGGAATTTCTTTCTTGGAATTTGTAATGGACACGGTAATTGGATCGTTCAACGAAAAGTTAATAAATGTTGCGTTAATTTCACGAAAAGCGGACGCTCGTCGAGAAATTACGCATTGTCGCACATTGTGCACACACGTGACATAAGATAGAAAAGAAGGAAAGAAAAAGATCACCACATCTGATGACTCATATCTCGCGTTTTTTTTTTGCATTGAAATTCTGTTTCGTAACTACGATAGTAAACGTAAGGCTGAATAAATCGACGCCTCACGATCTCTCGTTGGAAACTTATAAAAGTTGGAAAGGTTTCTTTGCTCCAGCAACAACGGACGGTTCGACCATGCCGCGTACAATGAATTCTGTTGCGTAACTACGATAGGAGGGAAAGTTGCGAGAGACTGCGAGCGCGTACGGTTCGCGTGCACTCTACGAGGTCCCTTTCCGTGACCATGTGCTCTTTAGGGATCCACGGGTCAATATCCTCCTTTCATCTGTTTAGCCACGTACAATTAAGCCCAGCGCGAATGTCCATCGATCGACCGATATCCCGCGTAACGTTTGACGCTGTTGAGTCCACTGTTCTTTGATTCACCTCCATCGCTACAAACTTGGATAGATCGAGCAGCCAATTTGCTTCCGTTAGTTGGAATCATTTGCGAGCGATGTGTATCACGATCGGAGGATCACAACCTGTATCATCAGCGTCAATTTGAAAATTTAATTCTCGAAAATTAGCTCGATACTCGTTGTCTGTTTCAATACGCTTTAAAACCGAATGAACGCGCTAGAGTAATTTGTTGATCGTGTGTTAAAACGGCCTTCAAAAATTACATTTATGATAATTATAACTCTCGCTTTTTTTCGACATTCTCCTCTCTCGAGACGTAGCAACGCGTCGCTGAACATGTCTCCAACAGTGAACAGCACTTTTCCTTCTTTTTTTTTTTCATTTGTTTTCTCTTGTCACCGTGTGACAATCTCTCTCTTCCTTTCGAATCGAAAGGGATATCAAGGGATAAAATCGTCAACCGCGAACGTTGACCCAACAACAACACAGTAGAGAAGTAACGCGTAATCACGAATCTCGATTTTCATTAATTATGCGTGGCTGCACACCGCCCGACACGGTGCTACGTATTTTCGTGGCAGCTTAACGGTCTGCCCGCTTTAGAAAACGCTCAACCATGGATCTCACCGTATGAAATACGCGGTATAAGGCTCGCACACGAGCACGGCTCCTGTGCATATGCGTGCATAGGCGTACGTATAGACGAGTGGGATCGCGCATATGCGATCGAGTACACGCCGTTTAAACAATACACTCGTACAAACTATAAATACCTTTATTATTATGATGCTATCGCGGCCGACCATCGTTCGGATAATGTATTTTAATACAAACCGTATTCAGAGACGCGAGCGCAGTTGTACGGTATCGAGCCATTTCAATTGATGACGAAATTATCGCGTCAAAATATCGCGGAAACTTAATTAATTCGATTGCTGATCGAAACGAATTAGAGGGATTGGAACAGCCGACGATATTTAGCGACGATCCTGTTGCGATTAAATTTCTGTCCCAACTTTGACACGGATATACTTCGAAATCTATACACGTATCCATTCGTTATGAATAATCCGAGAGGAAAAATTCTAAATATTGCGCGAGGAGCTCGAAAGCGAAAAGAAAAAAAAGAAAAGAAAGAACAAAGAGGAACCACCATAAGAAAAACCATAATCCCCGCGTTTTAATTACCCACGTCCAATATGACCTGCGCTCCCTGTCGAGGTGGGGGTTAAGGGAAAGCAAGAGCGATCGGAAGGTAAGAGACTGGCTTGGTCGTAATTTGAGGACTTTAGACAGCGAAGGAGGGCCGAAAATAGGCACCGAAACCTGTTCCGGAGAGAACCTGTTGGTCGTCATAGGCGTGTACACACACACACACACACACAGTTGTACTCGCAGCCACGTCGCTCGTGCGTGTGTTGGATCGCACGGACGTGTGTGCGTGCGAATGGGGAACGCACCTGCCACGTAACTTTTCTTCACGGGACGTTTCACCTTCTTTCCACTCCGCATCCAAATGACTCTCGGCTCTCCGTACAATTTTGACCGTTGGCCTTTACGACCGCTTTGACCCTTCGACGTTGGATCCCCTCCAACACCGCTGCCTTTGGCCCACGAGTCCTTTGTTTAATTCGGCCGAGGGAGAGAGGAGATCTCCGTCCAAGGAGAGAGTCAACCGTGTCAACGACCGTAGGTAGTTAGAGTAGGTCGTATTTGCGTGACGAAAACGTTACGCGCTTTTACGCAAGCATCGCGATTGATTCGCGATACTCTCGATACTCGAGTAGCGCCGATGCTTGATTGTGCAAAATCAATCTATATACGCGCAACGTGATCGTGAAACGATCTGTGATCCATTATTATTACGCGTACTCGAAACGAGTTATATAACTCCAGTAGTGTATTCAAATATCGGTAAATAGGGATAATTAAGCGTTCAAGAAACGAGGATTTTCGGTTAAGCCGTGGAAATAACTAACTCGTGATTGTAATAACGCGTGATAATTAAGCGAGGTGAGTGTTTAATGACTTGCTCTTACGACGAATGCAATACGTAATACGCCCGGATTCCGAGAGATGAATCATTTTATCCCGAAGCATGGAAAACTCGCCAGCCAGATCTTTCTTTATTTGCTATTCTTTATTGATACGAATTACGAAAATTCTACAAGTGTCTGCTGCTTATCGCTCCATCTTATAGATTTGTTCATTCAAATTTTCTTGTAGATACGTGTGTGTGTATGTATGTGTGTGTGTGAGAGAGAGAGAGAGTGTGTCGTTTCGAGATAAAGAATTATACCTTCAGAGATAAAAATATTCGTAGAAATCTACTACGAGAATCAAAGAATAAACGAATATCTCTCGTAAAGATAGTTTATCGCTTCCCGTTTAGAATTCCATTTGAAAATAAAGGAGAGGAAGACGGCGTGAAGGGAATGAAATATCTGTGGAAAATAAAAAATCAAATAACACGAGGATCTGTCTATATGTCAGAAATTGTATACGTCATAAGCGTAAAAGAATGTACGGTACGTGGAGTCTCTCTAGTTTCATCAGGAGCGTAGCAATTAGGTCGACATTTATTCTACTACGAACGCGACATACCCTACGTTCTTCTGCAATAAATTTTGCCACGTAATAACATACCACATCGTTATACACGTATAATATTAAATTAAACCGGCAAATTCTCCGTTATCGTGAAATAGATTAGAACACTTTGATCTCAAATTTTTCTGTCACCGTGTACCGAAATTATCAATTATCGATGCATTGATAAATAATCGTATTTTCCGCGAGATAAAATTTTTTTAAAATTTATCAGTATAATCATTTTTACGATCTATCCATTATCTTATAACTACGAATCTTTATACCCATAATTATTATTATTATTATAACGTATACGAATTAAATTTTAACGAATAACAATCTGCATTTTCCGTTCAAGTTTGAAGATCGATTGCCTGGATAAAATCTTCTTCCCTGCACTCGTAGTAATTTCATCCGAATTGTCCGGAGGATTGATAGGGGTCTTTGACCGTAGGCTGTAACATTAACTATTTCCACTATTGGTATGCGTGGGCTACGAAACTGGATTATCTAAACCCTCTTCTGCACAGAGTATAGTCCGAGTATTCCGTGCGAACGTGTCTCAGTGCCGTATTTAAAAGACAAATGCTGAAGACCTTATCCTTGGACCGATGACTCGCCGTCCATCGATCAACGTTGACTCACCGAATCAGGATTCATTTTTCTCGCGAGATATGATCGTTAAACAATCGCGATATATCAATGGATGAAACAATTTGCAATGTATTATTACGTATTATTAACGCGATTAAGTATTATTAACGCGGAATCAATACGGGATACGAGGAACACAAAGAATTTAATTTTCGAATAATAAAAGAAACTATATTCTATAAAAAGATTTCAATCCTAATAAAATTAGTAGGCATGCTTGTGCAGGATTGTATTTACGAACACCACCGTTAGAGCGAGGAAACTATCTTTAGCATTTTCAATTACGTCATTTGCATCGACCTTTCTTTACAGCTCAAGGTAAGCACGAGTTAAGTTCGAGAGTCGTACAGAGGGAAAGGTATTTCGTGTAAATGTGACCTTAAACTTTCCATGTATACGAGGCGTATCCCTCGACGTGTACCACGATACCATGCACGTGGCCAAGATTGTAATTCAACGATCATAATTTCCATCCTGACTTATCACGCAACAGGCATGGTTAATTTTCCATCATTTTCGTTCTACGAGAGTGTGATAAGTTAGAACACCTTTTCCCCTGGTGAAGACACGTCCCCGTCATCGTCGCGATGACCGGGATTTATTAAACAAAATAGTTTGCCACGCGAAACTTTCATACCATGTTTCCTCGTCTTGCCGGTAATAAACTTTATAGAGAGTAATTATGATATAACAGTGCATTAATTAGTATAAGAGTTTCACTACGCTCCGCCCCTTTCTTCCCGGTTTTATTACCTTTATTGACTAACTGATTTAATTTCAAGCTTCAAATCTATACAAAAGTTCGTAACAAAGAAAAAAAAATAGAAAAGAAAGGAAAGTAACGCGGAGATAATAATAAATGTTATTCAATGAAATTATTCATGAGCGTTAAGTGCATTGCAAGTAATCACAACGATATCCTTGAATTATATAAGCAAGAACTATTGAGAGAACTCGAGCAATAAGCAGCCACTCTACTCTCTATTCGAGTCGTTCTGTTACGATGAACAACAAAAGCTGGTGTTGCTTGATACCGAGCGTTATTCATAACCCTAGATCGATAAATACCAAACGCTAGGTCGCGTTTTATATCCACTTCGATGGAAAGTATCCGTTTCGTTTTACTTTATATCGACATCGAGAAAAATAATATAGGTAACCGCGGAAAAAAATAGGCGGGGACAGTCTGCTTTGCATGGTAATCGAATTCAAACAAGATACCATCCGACCATTATAAAATTTATAAACCATCGAGGGAAAATATCCTGATCCTGGAATGTCTAACTGGGGTAACGAACTTCTTTGTTGCAACAAAAATTTCGATTGAAAAACTTATCTAAATCCCTTTTATTAATAATATCTCGCGATAAATGTCTCGAAATCAATTTCCGTAGTTTCGACGATATTTCATGTTACAATGTTCCAGAAGTATATTAAAAAAAATATGTATATCTTTGATGAAAACGCTAAAAAAAAAATATCGACGATATTTGCAATACGAATATTTTATTTCTAGTAATTGTCCATCGATCGGAGTTGAGTAACGAACGAATGTGTAAAGTAAATAGCAACGAACGTCAAGGTTACGAAATTGAGAAAAAGCATCGAAGCGATTCGCGAATCACAATGGAGAAAAATACAAAAACGCAAAAAAAAAAGAATATCTATTATGTAAAACACCGTACCATTGTTCCTGATTATACGGATAAAAATAATGCAAAATGTATTTTACAATTAATAATAGAAATATTGAAATAGATTAGGAAGTCGATATATTATTATTATAAAGATGACGAATGTGTAAAGTAGAACATTATCGATGATAAACATATCATTATCGCGATATAATAATTCACACGTTACTTCGTTAGATATGTATACAATAATTTCTTGGAATCTTCTGTTTCCTAATCTTTCTCCTTTATTCCTAAATAAAGCATTTACGTCGTATCTATTTTAGAAAATAATTTGAAGATATGTTATCAGTTATAAATGCCGAAATTACGACAGCGTTGTTTCTTTTTAATCCTTTTAGAAAGAAATCACGATAATTTTCGACCTTCCAAACTATATATCTCGATAGTCAATAATTCGATAATGTTTTCATTCACATTTACTTTAGTATTAATACGACTGTGATCCCGGTGACCATCGTTTAACCTTAACAATGATTGTACGAATTACCATGCCGGTCAACTAGATCGACCGAAGCTAACGAGTACGCTTAGAGGTTGCTTTTGCAATTTTCTCAGTAATAATTCACCAGTAGGGATCGTTTATAATTTGTTTAATCACATTTGCACTGCATCGCGACGAAACCAAATCATCTACCTTGGTAACTGAATCAAATATGATTTCAACAAGGATCGATTACGCTGATCAATAGAAGCTTCGTGAACAATATCGAACTATATTGATTCGTCGTAATATTTAACCATCAATTATAGCCGTTTTCCTTACGTTAAATTTCGAAAATCGAATAGATTTCTTACGTTTTACCGTGGCATCGACGTAGAAATTACTCCGTTTCATCGTATTTTCCGGTACTTTTCACGTAAACACGATAATTTTTACGAGAATTATTTCCATCTTTTGCACGCCATTTTAATAACGCGAGAATTCGAACCGTTCGATAGATCGATTATTGTAAAGTATGGTCGCAAGAATCGCGCGATGTTGCCACGAAAAAAAAAACCGTTACACGTACGTCACTGATTTCGTTACGATAGCCGAGAGACGATAATTACGATCAAATTACGCCGAACGATAATAATATAAAAATAAAGTACATATTTATTGTTCTGTCGCACCTTTAACTGCCGTCGAACACAACAGGCCGATGAGGCAGACCCAGGCAAGCGTCATCTTGAAGTTGCTCGTTGATTCCATGCACATCACAAAAAAAAGCACTGTCTAACTTCCTTATTGAAAAACGAACTGCCCGATAATTCAAACAGCGCGTTCTAACCGGACGGAGCACAAAACTTAGCAACGAAACTGATGCAAGCGTGATTAATATGAACCACGAGGATAAAATGAGGTAAGAACGAGAGACGTGCGACGTCAATTCGAATATAAGTGCCCGACTCGACGTGAGTGCCAACCAGATAGCTCGACGCGCGAAGACCGTCTGCCGCGCGCTTTGCTTTCGGCCCACTTCGTGAGACATCGGCAGAAGCCGAGATCGCCCGAACGCCCCGATCCCCCGATAGCGCCGTTTGATATCGTCCACCGTTGTACCTACTTTCGTACTTTCGTGCCTAACCTACGTATACACGCACTTTACCGTATGTCTGTTATTATGTGTTTATTTTGTATACACGTTCGCATCGACGATTCTCTATCTGGAGAATGGATTTACAGCAACGTACGTCATCCTCTTTTTTCTTTTATTTCAATTTTTTCAACGATTTCGATCTTGACGTTGATTCATGTAGTTCAAGAATGAGATCTGTCATTTTATTGCAATTAGTGAATATTAATGTACATTTATACTTTTTTCGACAACAGTTTTTTGTTGGTGAGACAATTTTATTGCTGAGTGTAAAAATCGTTTTTAGATGAAAAAATTAGAAATTATTTTTCAATTATATAAATACAGGTTATGTGTTTCTGTATCTTCCAATTAAATATTTCTTTGAATTGAAAATTGAATGAATTAATATAACGAAACATTCTATCGAATGTAAAAGTATAACCTAAAAGTGATTGTTTAAATGATTCGTGGAAAGTGAAGTGTCTTAAAATTTCTTATCTCCAAGAAGATTCTTTCAAAATTAATTTTTGTGAATCTCTTGCCTAATTTTCGTTTTATTTTTATCTTATTATATTATATATTTAATATAATGAAACATGCTGAATTTATCGCCATATTAATGTCTATCTTCGAGATGACAAGTATATAGCGATATGACCGATATATCGAAAGTTGATTTTTGACAAGAGAGAGAGAGAGTAAATATTTGAATATTCGAATAGCAAGTAGAAATAAGTCTTTCGTAGATGTATATCTACTATGGCACGCTTATAGTTGTATCTCGATACATCATGTCACACTTTCATTGACCTTTTCTATGCATTGTGTATTTGGTATTAAAGCTGCAAGGAAAAAATTGAACACATGTTTTTACGATACTGTAAGAAATATAGACGTGAGTATATTAATTCGATCTTAACCTCATTCGGTTTGATTGCATGATAGGTTACTATGAAAGTTTTATTAATAAACTAGATAACCATAATATTATATCGTAAAACATGATCCGTAGATCCGATAAAAAATCGCAAAAAGAAATTTGAAATATTTATTTCAACTTATAAACAGGTTTCTGTTTCAGTAAAAATTTTATGTTCAAGAATTATTAACCCTGATTAAAACAAAAACCTAAGAAATCGTTTCACGGTCTAGAGGTTACACGTCGAGGAAGGAATTACCAGTAAAGACCCGAAGGAAAGGAGTGAAAGATATATCAGAATAGGTGCGGCCATGTACACACTATACGTATATTACAATATCGATTTAAGGAATATTCTAATTATTAACATTTTCTATTCGAATATAAATTATATGTTTGAAAAAACATGAATCTATAAAGTATGTTAAAAAAATCAACTATAGAAACTGGTTTATGGTTTACAGGATTCACGTTTACAAAAAAATTATCACTAAATGAAAGTAAAGAAAAGAAACTAAGCCTATGTCAAGATAGGAAGAATCATTCACAGGTATAATGATATTGTGAAACAACCGACATAGTTAGACCAGATGCAACTACAAATGTATCACCATGTGCATTATGACAATGCTTTCCTATCGATGTTTACTCGACGATAACGTTGCTGGGTCTTACAAATGCGATTCTACACCATGGCGTACGTGACCGATATGTCGAAGGCGTGCCGTCTGGGACCACAGAAGCTGCAACGGCATATACTAAGAAGACGTACACTGAGAACCACAGTTCCGGAATTTATCAGGTAAGATAGTACCCACTTCCAGAAGACTCGATGCATGTTATGTGGATGAGAATACAAACTCTAGGGAGTATACGCGTATGCTCCTAACTGGTGCGCTTAAAAGTTTTACGTTCTTTTTACAATGAGTTTTAGCACGAAATGTAAATTCATTTACTTTTTTCTTAAAGTTCCACTCGAGATAGATAGCAATTTTAAAGTTTCGTAGTATGTACATCGAGAAATTTTCGGTCGAGATCTTATTTCGAATTCCATTAATTTTTTTTTTTTTTTTCCATCTTGAAATCTAATTCTTGTCTCGAGAAATCGTTCGATGTTCAACTATTAAACGATCAATAGAAATTATCGAACATAATTCGGTCAGACAAACCGGTAAACCGTTACAAACCGTTATGTACAAACTTTTTATGTTTTTGTTTCTTTGTCGGGACAGAAAATTAGGTTTATCGTACAGATGAATTATAACAAACGGTGATCATGCTAACGTTAACATTATCGTTAAAGTAGTTATGGATAGTAAGATCTTTAAAGCGAAGTTCTAGTTTGCGGTCAAGCAATCGCCATACCAGACCACCGTTTCTGTATCACGATAGAGGAACACTTCTATGGATTCAGCTAATCGAGTTGGCAACTATTGTGTAAGCACACACGTACACATAATCATGTTACCGGCAGGCAGTCGAACCCGTTGTCGTTGTCCAAAACGACTATATGACTAGTAAAATGCTATAGCACTTTTATTACACGTACATGCTATGACGTAAGTATGATGTATACGAGATTCGTGTAAGTATAATATGATAAACACTCTGCAACAAATATTTGCCTCGAGCCTATAATTTTAAAACAATATACGATACAAAAATTTTTTTTATCGTTACATTATTTTTAGGTTAAAATTGAATCATGCAGTGAAAATGCTAATGGGAAAAACGCTTGATTAGAGACCTAAATTACATCACTATAATAATCACTATACCGATATTCATTCGTCATGATGAATACGATGAATCAAGATTTGGACTCACTAATTTTCTCTTTGATTAATCACCGCTAGCTACCGGTCGCAAAAATATGGACTAAGAAACGAGCATGGAATATCTCGGTATAAATACTTTATCATAAATATTGACTAATGAAATATGTATCAAAAAATTCTAGATTATTACTTGCGAATATATATCTAACGTCTTAAATTTACGTATACGTTTTGTAAAATATTTTTTTCTTTTAGCATCGAACTCGTTATTACGGTAATAACTCTTTCACGTACAATCAATAGAGATTCACGTCATACAAATGCTTAGCCATTGCTTTGATTGGTAACGGAATCCTTTCAATTTAACCAAACGTGTAGATCGACATATATTTGATAGGAAAGCTGCTTTTGATGTAAATACATTTGATGTACGTTTACAGGAATCTGATGGGCTTATTATATTCGTGTGTATGTGGAATAATTTTCACTTAATTGCATAGTTAGTTGGCAGTTTGATTAGAATTAGTTACGATCTTAATGGCCAACGTTATAAAATGTACGACTTAGAAAATGAATCAACACTGGTTATTATTGTATTATTGATCGATCAAATTTAGTTATTGGCCCATAACTTTTTTAATCGTAAATATTTTTCGGTATATCGACTTTTGGTAGATTATCGTGAAGTTTTCGCGATGGGAAGCGTAAAAGCTTAAAAATTATGTGTTTCGGGGCGCTGACAATTTTACTGGCGCGTTTTAAAAGTTGCGTGCACACATAAATACCTGTATATACCTGTATATACCTGTATATCGGTCTTAAAAAGTTATTGGGGCGAGGATTACGGGTGTAAAAAAGTTGAGGGCAAATACTTTACTCTTCGATATAGGCATTCTCTCATACAGGCGTACGTAACTTGCAAAATACTCGGTCTTTCAGCAACGAAGTTATTTTTTTTTTCTTTCTTTTACTGTATCTTCTTCATGAAAAACGTCTTACGCCTCTTAAGTTAGTTCAATGAACATTGAAGAGCATAAAGCCAGACTCTTACCATCTAATAGGTATATTACCCGAGAACTTAGTTCTAATGAGAATATGTATGGGATGCTATTAAGAATATTAGCATTTATCACCGCGCTACAAGCGGGAGCAAAAATAGGTTAACTGTTTCCAGGTTGTTTTGTTAACTGGATTATTATTATGCTCTTTATGCGGCAAGGAATTTCGAAATCGTGGTTAATATTGTTTCTGCGACTTCAGTTCTTATTTGCAAATGAGAGAAATTTACAAGCAGAATTAAAATTTTGTTGAAATAGATCGTACTTGTAGATCGAGAAGTTAAAGCTGAACATTTTTTTTCTATTCTTTTCTTTTTTTTTTAATCCTTTATAGAGAAAAGGATTGGTAAAAAAATTTGGTAAAAATTCACGTTTCAAAAAACTCTTCTAACCATAAAGTTTAACGCGTATCAGCTACATCAGTAACGACCAAATAATGGTGAAACGTGGATCGATAAAAATCGGGCTATTCCGCTGTTAAATGCACAGGTATCACTGGCTTAAATTCGTATTACAACACTTCTATCACGATTTAATTTAAACCAAATTAAATATCGGATACACATGAATTACAAACGTACATTAATGCGTATTCGCTTTAAATATTCGTTTGGACATTTTAATCTCCCTTTCACGTTCTTAATTTAATTTTCTGTTCGTTGAATTGATATCTTGGTAATGACAATGTTTTTCGAGTTAGTCCACCAGAATATTTATCGGTTGACGCGCGTGTCAATGCATCATTGATCACCGATTATTGAAACGATTCTTATTGAAACATTAGTTATTCAGATCATTCCTTTGTGCTTGAGCGGCGCTAAATTAACCAGGGACTAATAAGTTCCGTTTTTTCAATCATATTTCAGATATATATACATGAAAAAGCGTTTAATATCGTAACAGATATTTCCTTGGCGTATATATAAATCGTGGATTGTTACTCTCTGAGTCAGTGCCGTCGGATATAGATATTAAAATATCCTGCATACCTATCGTACAGATATATATATATGCACGTATTCCTTCGAACTCGGAGCCTCAGTTTTCTACAGATTGAACGTTCCGATATTCGTCAAAAATTGGATACATAGAGGGAAAATAAGCAATATAATTCAAGAACTTCGTAACTAACATCTTACAATAACATCCTTTTTTTTTTTTTTAATCATTCTACCTTATTGAACCTTTAATTTTCCTCTCTGTTTTTTTTCCATTCATCGAATATTTAAATTTTAATAGATTTTACACGAAATCGGCCGTTCTCGTCCATCGAAATTGGAAAACCTAATTAGATTACACGTCGGTATTAAATTAAACCTATAAATCATGGAAGAATCGATCCAATCATTCGTGTATAATCTCCAATGATTAAGAACCGGCTGTATACAGCTATTATTAGGGGATTTCCGCGTTCGCTGTGCATAATGTTGACCCGTTTATTGTCTTTAAACCAACGATCAAATAAACCATAACAAATCTTTCGATATTACGGCTCGTCGATGTTTCTGACCTCGCGATACCTGTTATACGGAGAATTTCACCGGGAATCTGTTTAATATAATAAATAACGATTCTCGATAAATCAGAATTTAACCGAGGGGATAAGTTAAGAAAATAACCGGGCCATGGAAATTGGGTCGATCGAGTGACGATGTTTCATCGGATGAATACGATTTATGCGTATATATATATATATATACGGTAGCTCGCAAAACCGTTAATTATTTCTAACTAGTTAGCCCGGGGGATGGCATGGTTGATTGACGCGACCACAGACACTGAATTAGAGTTCTCGGTGAACGTCGACCACTGGGCGGAAATTGAATTTCGATGACAAGCGCAAAATATTAATAGGCAACACGCCGATGTGTCGTTACGTAATATCCGAGTACTTGGACGTGGTCGCCTGTAGTGATAGAAATTGGGCGCAATTGTGGAATAATTGTGCATAATGGCGTCGCGAAAATATTAACGATTCAGTGAATACGGCCGCGCGTTTGCACGTTGTCCTCGCGAAACTGGCCCGAAAATCATGAATGCCAGCAACAGGGTACGCGTTTTGCAATTCATAATCGAATACTTATAGGGGAAATTGCGCCTGTATCCGATCGACCATCTCTAAACGTTAATTTTAAACAACCGATCTCAATTTTACTCATTATTCACTCGTTATTGATATTTCAGATTCATCTGGTAGGTAGTCGCTGATTCTCGATATTCGAGCACTGTTCCTTTCATCGAGTATATCAATTCTTGGTCTTGGCTAGTTCGATTCGACGAACGACCAACGAGCTCACGCGTGAAAAATTGTGGCATTAGTCGTGGAAACGTTAACTGTTGCGCTCATTTCGAAAGTGATACCGGTCGAACGATCGATCCATTTCTGTATCGCACGGGGCGATAATCAGATTTCCACCCTTTGATACACCACGCCCCGTAAAATCCTCTTCTGCATGTTCAATCAATGATCGCGTTCCACGAGAGCCCCGTTCTCGTTATTCCTCGTCAGTTTTCGAATCCGCGCGGGTTAATTTTAAGGACGACCGAGGATCGAGATATCAAATTTCAATTTTCGTTCGAAATTCGTTGAAACATATAAAATTTAAGCGATCGATGAATATATATATATATATATATATATATATGCAAATCTAAATTAGATAAAATAGAACGAATCTCGTCAAATGTCTTATATTCGATTCACTCGATACAATTTTCGAAATATGTAGTTTCGATTCCATGACAAATCGAAAGTCTTGGAAGGTCAATCAAGGAAAAGGAACGAAGGAGTCGAAGAGGTCGTATCGAGGATAAGTTCGTAACAAGTTTTGGATCGGGCTCGTGTCGGATAATATGACGAATGTTGCTCCAACTCGAGATCTTGCATCAAGGGGATTACGCGTCGAAGAATGTCAGAAGGTTATACACCGGCTATTTCGTTGCGAATCGAACATCCATCGAGGGTGGGGATTCAATTTCAGACAGTGGAGGCGAATTTTGGTTCAACAGTCGCGCGAATCGTTAGCAGCTTCGAGGAGTTTCGATCCTAAAAAGAAAGACTCGTTCTGATTTCGAGGAGAAGATTGGCGAGCAGCGGATAATCAGATTAGTTTTAAAACCGTGCTTACCCCCTTTGTTTCCTCTCTTCTTATCTTTGCTAGGATGGACCAATTGCCGGCCGACAGCCGTCGAATAGCAGTCGTTCTTCTTAGAGTTATAACACGATGGAAATTCATCTGTATCGGATATTTTAAATAGAAACGCTTTCGAAATTTTCGACACGAAATGAACTTGGAAATATTAGCCAATTCAACATTTCGCGATTCGCGTACGCAAATAGGTGCGGTCGAGGGAATTCGAAATTTGGAATTTCGTTGAAAATCGGGTATAAAATCGATTGATTTTGCATTAATGTGGCGCGAATAATAAGTTTAAATCTATTTGGTCGATTTCAAATTATTTTAAAAGGATCGAGGCGCGTTAAATATTTGCCTTTTTTTTCAATTTAAATTTACTCGGTTGATTTCAAATTATCTTTAAAAGGTATCGAACAGATGGATTAAATTTTTTTATGGAAAAAGCTGATGATCTGTGAACCGTGCAAGTGTCAACAACAAGGTTATATATTTTGATCGATTACACCGACCGAGTAGATACGTAAATCGATAGATTAACGTAACGAATAAAAACCTTAACGATTCTTAAGCGACTTCTTAAGTGATAGAGAAAAAAAAAAAAAAGGAAGAAGAAATTAAATTATCGTAAGCGACGTATTATATTTTTCGATGGCCCATTGTTAAACGAAGCGTGAGCTTTCTAGCCACTCGTCGATACAATGTATAATTCATAGAATGTGATCTTATAAGGAAGCCGATAATTGGATGTACGAAGGCCCCTATTGAATCCACCCCATGCGCGGTGCGTCTGGCTTCGATTTTCAGTGTTTGGTTTTGACAGGAACTTGCCTCTCGCTACATGATACTTTTCATACATGTGCGCGCATAATACGGGATCGAACGGGATTAAATCGAATTGTTTCGCGTACACGCGTTATTTTCTCTCGACAATTTCAACCCTTTCGCTTTCACGAGTATTTTATTAATGATTTCCTCTTTGTTTTTCAACGATTCGTAGTTATCGGTGCTTTTTCTTTTGTCTTCTTTTTTTTTTATTTCGATTTATTCGAAACCGTAAATCGAGCAGATACGATCCGAATCAGAAATCGGATTAATTCGGAACAAGAGGAAAATATTGATCGTATAATTGAATATTTCATTGTTCCTATCTATTTTTTTTTCTTTTCTTCTTTTTCTTTTTATGTCTTTGTATGTGCATATGGAAAAGCACGAAACGCAAAAGCATAGTTTCGTAAAATCGGCATTCGAGATAACGTAATAGTGGAACGATGAAATTATAACCGACTGTTGCGGTTTCTTTCGGGCGATAAGAATAAGGAGCTAATATACGAAAAAATTCAGCGGAAATGGTGGTGATGTTGAAAGGGAGGAGTCGAGACGGAGAAAGAACAGCCCAGAAAGCACGGCAGCTTTTCCTTATGGCCTAATTATACGACGTGGTAACTACGGAAAGAACCGAGGTTCAACGTAAATTACGGTGCCGCGGTCAAATTATTAAAAACTCTTCCTTTAATTCCGCGCTAAGAAAATTATATCGTTAGAATTTTCGGTTAAAATCGAGTTTAACCGAAATCGGATTCGTTTGTATTTTATCTTATTTTATTTATTTATTTTCTATTCGAATTATCTTTATTCTTTATTCTTTGGCAACGTTTGTTAAAATCGACGAACACGGGCCGATAGGTTAATTTAAAAATGAATAGACGTACGAGATGCACGTCAAAGCGAAGACATCGGTGATCATTAGTCGTGACGTTTCCTTCTTTCTCATCGGTCTGTGAACAACTAATAAACGGTTCCGGAGGCGAATCCATCCCGATTTCTATCAATATAGCAGAAACTCAGGTGCATTATTACTTTTCGGAGCGCCATTGAATAAATCCGTGGCCTACTTTTATTGTCCGCGTTCTACTTGGATGAATTCCACGAATCGAAGGGTGGATAACGATTGTAAAAATTGATCGATTGGTTCGAATGTTGATTGGAAATTATTTATGCGGCTCTAGCTTTGATTCGTGCGCTCGGTACGTGTAACCGGTAAATTTATTGAAATCCTGGATATTGATCGCGCTCGTACGATAATTCGATCCCGGTATAATAGAGATATTGCCGGGATGTTTTCAATTTACGATGAATAAACGAAATAGAGCGAAACGAAATCGGTCGTAGAACGAACTTTTATACGACAAAATTTAAAAAAAAAAAGAGGGAAAAAAAAGAAACTGAAAATCTTTGAGCGTCAAACAGAATTGAGATATTGATTACGAAATTCAATAATGTCGAAATCATAATTAGCGAATGAATAAAAATTGAACGTTTCGTGACACGAGTTATACCGAATAAAAATAAACGAATCTGAAAGAAATACGCAAAGTAAATTTCTGCAGTGGGTGCAACAACACTGTGGTGGGTGGTTATACGACACCAAAAATACGACCAACAGACGGTACCTCTAAAATTTAATATTATTTTCATTTCGCGAAATGAAACTTTTGGCTTCCTAGCTAATTTTTTTTTTTTCCCCTCCCCCGTCTTTTCTTTTCGTTGCGAATACTGTCGTGCTATTGTTGTACAATTCACGTTTCGATAGGACTGCGTTCGCAACGAAAACCTTTTTTCGTATTTAAAACCGGGAAACGTTTTTCTGTGCTTTCGTTTACTATCCAACGTTTCGTTTACGTCGTTATTATATTTAAGTAGAACTCTAGAGAAAGCGATCCGTGATATTTTACCACCGATATCTCTCTTCCATGTCAAATACGCCTTAATATGTTATAAAAAAACAAAAGAAATTAAAAAATTTAATTGAGATCTATAAATCTTGCTCTCCGATCTAACCTCTTTTAAATGATTTCAATGGCACGAGCTCGATTCATCATTTTCGCAAAGGATAATACCTTAATAGCAACGCATGTAATTTTATTGTACGTGTAAAAAAAGATGGGGCAGACCAGAAAGAAGGAATTTAAAACGAAAGACGGAACGTTGAAAAGGAAAAAACGCACAAGTTGGGTAAACTAAAGGGCAGCGGAAAGGAGGTGGCAAGAAGTATCATCGATTCCCTGCCAGTACATCCGTGTAATCCGAGCTATCCGCGAGTCGACTTTTTATTGCCAACTCGACTAATTTATCTCCCTAAGCCCTGGTGGCGTCTCATACATAAATCCTACTGACCGTCTCTGTACCTATTCCTACCCTGGTCATCGCCAACTGAATCGCGCCGGCATTCACTTGCCCCCATCTCCCTCTCCCCTTCCTTTTCATCCTCCTGCAAATTAGAGCAACTCTTCCAAGTGAACTCGGGGACGGTGGCAAAAAAAAAAAAAAAAGACAGGATGATCCGCCATCCATACTGTCCAACGTTACGCCCCATCGGGGGACGCTTAATTTTCTTGCGACGTTCCTTAGGGATATTCGTGAGATCGAGTTGAAAAATCGCGATTAGAACCTGCACGGTCTAATTTTTTTCGCGTTTCGAATGTTGGAAGAATATTTTAAATTTATGAGAAGGTAACAGGTAACGTTCTGCTCCCTTATGCGATGCGTTAAAATATTCGTATCATCGAAACGAAAAAGTAATTGTAATTTTTTAAACCTCTTCGAACGAGGTTTCTCTTCTTTCATATCCTTCGATATCCTCGAACAACGTGTAACTTTTTTTAAGATCGCTTGAGTTTGTTTTAAGGGGTAATTTTGAAAGAGTATCCTATCAAGTTCGAGTATTACGTTCGTTTCAGCAGTGGTTGAAAGTGAATCGAAAATCGAAACGGAGATGGGCGACGTGTAATGAGAAGATTATAGCGCGCTTGATAGGCTTTTAAATACCACCATCCCCTCAATATCCCCAGCGATGCTTAACTTTACCTACAAGCCCTCTTTACGTCGAGGAGCGATGTCCTCTCTACACGGGTGTCCCGGATTCTGTCAGTTAGGAGCAACTATAATTCTGTTATACGATGTAATCGACCATGTGTAACAACAGTGGGCTACATGCAGAATTTTGTTCCAACGACTCGTAAGTTTCCCCCGGTTATTATGGATAGATTCAGCCTTATCTCACATACGAAAATTCGAAATTTCGAAGTTGAATTTTCTTCGATTAAAACAAATTGAATTTTAAAATTATAGAATTACCAAGGCGAAGATGACGAATAGTAAATTCCACTCGTAATTTGTAATTTTTATCGAGGCGGCGGATTCTCATCGTCGTTTTATTTTTAGAACTTAAATGATAAATACAGTTCAGATCGGTGATATAATTTAAGGATGAATTCCGTGTTCTACTACGTTTCACAATATATCGCCATAACTTGTTATTTTAACAACCAAATGTTTTAATTGGTTCATCGTTAAATAAATATTTTTCCGTGTATAAAATTTTACGCATATTTTGTTCTTTTGCGAATGATATTATTTTTCATATTAAATAAACTTTCAAAATGATATTTAGCATTAAATAAACCGGGGAAAATTGTTATTAAAACAGAGTGAAAATTTAATAGGCTTCTCGAGTTAATTTATATTATATCCGATCTAAATGTCTTTTCGATGTCATTTATAGATGGTGTTCCTTTTTTTTTTTTTTTTTTATGTACATAGAATGTCGTTAGATAATCGGTGTCCCTGCCAGACCCTCATCAATCATCAATATCAGCTGCCCAAAACTAATACTATACAGAGTTGTGCGGGAAAACATATTGCAAAAGCGTTCTGGTTCTTTTACAACCATTTTTCTATTACTACTATTTTTACAATTATCGATGGAAAATTTTCAGAGACAATGGCAGTATTTCATTAAATTATATATATATATAAAACGTTTAATAAGCGATCAACCGTTTTCTTCCAAGCAATTTTTCAGAGGAAGCAGGATACGTTATAAACATAAGCGCTGATAACCCACCTTATTGGTGCTTGAAGAGAATGGAACGACTATCTCGCTTAGATACCTCTACTGGCTGGCCTTCTGTCTTAATTCCGTATAAGAGCTTATCATAGTCCACCTTTTACTCTCTTCCCTCCTACTCCCATTTTTTTTCTCGAATTATATAAAATGTAAGAGTCGCCATGGCGGCGTTCGAGACCCCCTCTTTTAAGTGACTCTCGCCACTTATCTCGAGCGAGGTACACCTTTGCATAATGATTATTACTTTCTTCCGAACGAGACTTTGGCCGGGTGCATAGAGTTCGTATCTCCTCCCCTCTCTCTCTGTGTCTCTCTTTCTGTACTCGTTACTCCAGTCAATTTTCAATTTCGAGAAAATTAATCGACAATTATACAGTTTCGAATGACTATCGAGTTATTAGATCCACGGAAGAAGCACGAAGTAGACGGGAGTCTGGTTTCACCTCTATTACTTATACCTCCCCTGATTAATATTTCTACATTCTTTGATTATTAATGCTCACGTATGAGCGCGGAACGGGATAATAATCCCCTTCGCTGGGGATGAAGAGAGGGTATCATTCCGAATCTCCGGGAATATACACGGGTAAATGTGTTAACAACCGACCGACCGTTGTTTTGCGCCCTATTACCGCGTATCTAACCGTTTCCACCTAACAAAAACGTTGAACCATCGGTTCAACGCTATATTTCTCTCGTGTGTTTTTCTCGGAGGGGTGGGGGAAGGTAACGGTACCACCAAGGCCCCTGCCACGTTCGCAAACATCAAGCCGAAACACACACCGCGGTGTGCACACCGCGCAAACTGCGAACTAGTCAAGTATATCGGATAGGTGGTAGTTAAATATCGCGATTTGGGGTAAAGCGCGTTCACGCGATCGTTTCCCCACGGCTCGAGTTTTCGAATAGAAACTTTACGGCGAAATTGCAAATTGAAATCCTTGCCGACCGTACGATTCTCTAATTTCACGCTTACGTTTCCACGCTTTACACGTTTCGCTCTCGTATTATATTCGTATCGATATCGCGAGCAACGTTAATTTCAAGATTTCGAGATTAATAATATCGGTTACGAGGGGACGATCTTATTTCTAGAAAAGAAAAAAAAAACAAAACATTCGTGCAAAACGATCATCCAACGAAAATTGGAAATCCAAACTTGGCCGCTAGATGTACGGGGGGAGGGGGGCAGGTATTTATTTGCCGATTTATCAGCTCTTTTCCTGATCGTTTTATAAACATTTGTCACGAGCAATCCACCCGTATCCAACCGACGATCGATCAACGTTTCAGACTCACCAATTTTCCCTGCCTCTTGAATCATTTCGATGCAAAACAGCGAGGTTCCGATTTAAAATTAAAATTCAACATTCCGAAACCGGATAATATTGTTTTTTAATGATTCCACATCGCGCGACGAATTACCGATCTTTCGCTCGCTTCCAGGTGTCCACTAATAAATATAACATTTCTTTTCCCATTTCCCCCTCTCCTCCAATTACTCGAGATCACTTAACGTGTTTAGAAACCGTGAAAATCGCGCCGTCGAAAATAACAGGCTATGTGCCTCTTTCGGGCTTGTACCTTTTAAAACAATTCGCGGAGCAGCTCCGGTTCGGCGAGCACCAAACCCTGCCGCTGCCTCGGAATCGATAGTCAATTCTGCGATGGGCCACAAAGTCGAACACCACCCGCTAAAACAGATCTCCAAACTTTCCATTAGCCTTGTCGTTTCGAATTACTCGTCCCCCAATTCGGATAATAAAAATTTCCTCCCTGCCTCTTTCCCCGCTAATTGGCCTACCTCTCTATCCTCAAAATTTCGAAGAGAGATAAGAATTCGCGATCGATTTCGATGATTATTCTTCGGATAAAATGCGAGAGGGTGGCTATCTCCGTCAGGTTCGAGGTATCGATTCGAGTAACCTCCATTGCTTACCGTTATTTATTTTCCGTTCGTGTTCTCTCCTTGGACATTCGTCAACCCTTTTTCGCCATTTATATATATATATGTGTGTGTTTCTCGTTTTTCCCCTCTTTTTCAACATTTATTTATTCAACGCTAATGAACGGAACCGGGGGTTAAAAGCGATAAAAGCGACACGTACTTCGATTTCGCGCACGACTGCTGCCGCCTATAAATCAAACGCTTGACGCCCTTTCGTTCGGTAGGAGAGGCGGGGGAGGGACTTTTTCTCGATCTCCTTTTCCCGTTGCGCTCGCCAACTTTCATTCACTTTCACGGTATACATGAACCGGGACGCGCATGTGAGCGTTTATCAAGAAAGACTTATCCCCTTCCTCCTCCCTTTTCACTTTGCCTCCGCAAAAGCGGGCAAAACTTGGTGCCAGAAAAACATTGACTCCCGTTCAAAGTAACGCGACGACCTGTAAGATACCAGGAATCGTCGGAATTTAAGTATAGGAAGTGGACGCTTTCGATGAAACATTTTGCGTCAACCTATAATTTCTCTGTCCCTCCGACTTTAATTTCCTCGATTCGTTTCTTCTTCCTCTTCTTTTTTTTCAAGAAAATATTCTTTTGTCTTGCACGGACTTTTTCGTCTTAATTCTTCGTTTCTTAATTCGAACGCGATGTTGAAAATCACGACGTTGGGGAAAAAAGTAGAAGATCGGGATTGAAAGGAAAGGAAAGGAGAGGCACTCCGGTGTCCTGGTTTTTCGGCTTGAGGTACACCTCGCGTTGAGATTAAACTTTAAAGTATCACGTGAAACCATACCTTCCCCGCGAGAGTCGGGTCGTAACTCTCCCGTATCGGATCGGTGTCTCCGCAGGGGCCGTGAAACCAGGGTAATATCCATTTCGAGGTGCGGCACGTCGAAGATTGATCTCTTTCTCTCTCACCCGGTTGCCCACTGATCCGGAAGAGACTAAGGGATCTTGAGCAGTAACAGGGATTGACTTTTACAATTGTACATTTCACCAAATCACGTTTACCTTCTAAAACTCTATCAGCCGTCCAATTAGAAACGCGTCCTCCTCTCGCGAGGATTTCTCTCTCGAACATTTTGTATCGAAACTTTTTTTTTTTTTCAAATTGCCAAAGAATACAGTTCATGTTAATTATCCCGTTCGTTGAAATTCACTTTTTCTTTTGTTTCCTTGCTTTCTTTTTTTTTTTTTTTTTCTCCCTAAAGATCGAGCACGATACTTCGTGCGTAGTTTCACACGCGACGAAGTCATGGCAATTTGCGAAAATAATGCGGCGATGTAAGTGAATACGGTAAATAGGATGGGGGTAATAATTTATTGAAGCTTAAGTGCAGGAGAGAAGAGCGACAGAAACGAAGGATTTCTGGCGGATCAAGATTGCGGTTTCTCCCTTCGTCTCGCTGCGATCTGCATCGCTTAACCGTAGTGGCGCGGCTACGATGCCATTCCCACCAGGCGTGAAATTTTAAAAAGGGTAGGAGAACGTAGAATATACAGGGAATGTAGAATACCGTGGTAAAAAAGACCCGTCACTGGCTGAAATCCCATTTAAAGACATATTTTTAATGTTTAAGGAAGTATATATATATATATGTTCGATCTCATTCGAGTCATGCGTTAGATGCAGCTCGGCCAGATCTATTTTTCATGAATCGTGAATCGGTACTTTTAATTGGTAATACGTGAAACGTTCTCGAATCGAAATTGCGAAATTGCAAATATTCTGAATAATTTTTAATTTTTCTCATTTTTAGATTGACACGGGAGTAGTATAAGTCGCGCATTGGTCGGGCAGCAAAGATCGGATCGCAAAGGAAAATCAACTAAGTTCATTTGCAATGTTCCGCTAATTTCTCTTTTTTCTTTTTCCATGTAACAGTTTTAACAATTTACTAAATTTACTTTTTACTCGCTCCCTTTTTACCAAGTTTTTCCAGAATTTTTTAAAATATTTTCCTTTCAATTTTGTTCATTAGCGTAATTAGAAAAAGAGAGCAATTTCTTATTAAAAAAAAAAAAAAAAAAGGAAACGTTAAAGTTGGGGCAATAATTTCAATCGCGTCCCTTTACAAAGAACTTCGAATCGGATTTTGTGCAATTAACAATTGTTTTCGTTTCATTGGTATCGATAATTTCGATACAAATCAATACAAGTTTCGTAAGTCAACGGATAATTCTCATCTTGCTCGATCCTCCCTTTTAATTTATTCGAATTACCTCGTTGCTTCGTTCGTTGTATTATCCCACACGAGACGAGTCGAACAATTCGAATCTTCATAAAGTTATTTTCCAATCGTTCCTTATCCCTTATCCCCGCGTAATTAAAATTTCCCCGAATCCCGTTAACTACGCATACTTTATCCTCGAAAGTTATAATGATATATCGGCGGATGTGTGCGTTCGTCCGTGTGCGAATTTTAATCGATGAACGAAAACTGTGGGCCGCGTATCCGAAATAACGCGATAACTATCAGGAGGAGGGCGCATTACTCGGCCGGTTAATGAAATTTTTCCTCGGAACGTTGACACTGTTTCGCTTTGAGACAAATCTAAATTAAAACGTTGTTTCGCATTATGGGGAATGGCCAGCAATTATGACAATAACGCGGCCGATAACGATGCGATCTCGACCCTATTTATTCGATATCTTCTTGTTAAACATTCTCTGATACGTATTTATTCCAATATCGCGTCTCCACGTTACACGCTCTTCGTTATTCCGCTTCGTGCGCCCTTAAATTAATTTAATTTTCCCTCCAAATTGATGCAATTTTCTTTCAACGACAAAAAATTCCAAACTATCCACTTACTTCACGTTTGTTCGTGAAACACTATGACCGATCCGTTTATCGTTGATAAACAACAGAGTGGATCGATCGGCGATGGCCGACGCTGCGAGATACACATTTCGACGAGAAGACGAATATTCGTGGACGTTATTCCCATAGGCGAACGCTCGATCTCCACGTCGAAGAGGAAAGCGCTGATAATACGGAAACGGATGACATATTTTGCATTTTATGTGGGCGCCGTAGTACCATGACGCACTTACCTTAGCCATCCCCGTCATTGCAGACGTTCGTACACGCCACCACCCATTTCCTTCGCAATATTTCTGAAAGCGTACTCCGATGGATTGCGGCTAACGCATTTACATTTCCATAAACCGGTTTTGTTTTACGCATCGTTCATTCGCGTCGTAAATAATTCTTCCAACGTTTAATCGTTGCGCTGCGAATCGCTCGTCGAACTAGAATTGAAAATTTATTTGTTATTTTCAAATTTCTTATCTCCAGCGAATCGATATCGATCTCTCTCCATTCGAACGAATTACGATTATTCCACTCAAGATTCTCTATGAAAACGTACGAGCCCCAGATTCGAATTAGAAGTAACTGCTTTTCTTCCACCATGTATCGCGTTATCCTCGAAAATTTAGCGACTCCCTGCTCGGATAGATGGCTGTTCGTTTCATTCATCCTTCGAAACAGCGAGCGAGAAAGATGGGCGTCGAATAACGCGTCTCTTATCGTTTCGATAGCGATCGCTCGAATCTTCTCCATGATTTTTTATTCTTTTTTTTTTCAACGCGAAGCGTTGATACCATCTTTATACGATATATATATAATATATCTCGCGAATTTGCGGACGCTTAAGACCATAGAACGAAGTTACTTCGGGGGATGTTTTGGCTTAACGTTCACGTGGAAAAACCTCGAGAACAATAAACTCCCGTGCTTCCCTCGAAAGCTTACGGTTTGACTTTCGCGCCACGGAGTGTATAAAGCTCCGCGGCGGACTAAGTGTTTTACTCTGTTATCCTCTTACTTCTCGCGCCATCCCACCATTTCCACCCCGCTGCCCGTCACGAGAACGTCATCGTTCCATCCCCGACATTTTCCACCCGCTATATTTATATCCACGTGCTCGCGTTATTCGGGCCAAATTACCGACGTTGACCGGAATCCCCGTTTCGATATAACGAGTTTTCAACCCCGGGAACAGTTCCGTTTCGGGGTGAAAATCTTGGGTATAATTCCTTGGAGAAACTTAGCCGAAGTTTACGAATATATTCTTCTTTCTTTCGATCGCTCCTTTCCTTCGTTTCCAAACGGACCTACTTTTCGTCCTTCGCTTTCTTCGAAGGGGAAGATGGGGAATCGGGACAGTTGGCCGCCGAAGCTTTCGCCGTTTTGCTCGGCCGGGGAGGAGAGACACGCGTGGGTCGGAGGGGACGCATTTGCATCTTGAAATCCCGTTGTGATCCCGGGATGGCGAGGACGCGCGTTGACACGATGTAGACTGAATTTACTCGAGATAAGTAGACAAATACCGGGGCTGTATCCCGGCTTCCGTGCAGACTACGTGCGTCACTGCGGAAGATCGGGACTACGTCCGTATCGATTGCCGTGTTTCAGAACCCCGGTAATGCTGTTCCCACGAATTAGTACGCTGACGCTTGCCTGCCTTCGCAAATACCTTAGACACTGATTACAGAAACGCAGCTGCGCACGGTTAAATATACGCGCGGCCGTTTCATCCTAATTATATCTCGCTCCCAAAATTCAATTCCCTTTTGTCTTCGTACTTTTCCCCCTTTCTTTCGCGTTTTTTCTTTTTCTTTCCTTCAGATGTTCTTCCTCGGTTAATTCAACACAATTCTTCCAGGCCAGTATTTTTAATATCTCTCTCGAACGCGCGAACGAACCAAGTGTCACAAGCGTCGACCGATCGATACGATTTAAGTTGTAAGGTTAGGGAAAACGGAGCAAAGTCCCCCCGTATTTAGAGAGCGCAACAGAGAACTCGTTTCGATCGATTCGAATAATATTATCGGGCGAGGCAAAGCGGAAGATAATATTGCGAGGTGTTGCGTCACGCTACATTTAACGATTACACCGTTGATTCGCGAGTAACCGGAAACGAGAACAAACCTTCTTCCCCGACTCGCCTGTTGTTCTCGAATATTATCTATCGAAAAAAAAAAAGGGAAGAGAAAAATAACAATTTCGCCAAACGCAACTTCTTGATACATCGAAACGCGCTCATCATCGTCCGCGCGCCCCAAATTGCCCCGTCGATCGATCAACGTGGGGGAAGAGGGCGCGAATTATTTCACGATCCATCACTGACCCGAGGGGAAATCACGCGTAGAATTCTATCGTTGTAAATTTTAAATGCAATTTATCCGCGTTTACTTTGATCGCTCCAGTTTATTCACCGTTTTCCAATTACCATTCACCAACGCGCGATGCGCCGCCCCTCTTTCAAATCGCGATCGTAATCACGATCATTTAGCCGTACAACAGATTGTCCGTTTCCGTTACCAGCCAGTTTAGAACATCTAGTTTCGCCTCGCTTTCGAGGAAAATCGATTTCTTTTTTCTCCGCTCTGACCAAACAGTCGAAGAACCCCAATTCGGATATATATTCGTATGTGTGTGTGTATATATATCGGTATACGGTATTATCGACACAAGTGCACGCGCGAGGACTTGACGAAATTTCGGTGTTCCACGATACCGGAGTTTTAAGGGAATTTAAAATTCCGCTGACGACGCTACCCTATTCACGTGCGCGCGTTATATGTAGGTACACGTGCAGACGGCAGAAAGGGAGGAGGAGGAGGAGAAGACGATACACGGAGGGGGGATATACGGTCAGGTTTCCGTGTATTTGAACACAGGGGAGGGGGAGTTGTTCGATGCCGGCCACCGTGAAGGTTATTCCTTCGTCGCCGCCAGCTCTCGCTCGTATCTGGTCAATCAACGAGGGTTGGCAGACTGTTACGGGGTTATGAAATACCGGCCGTGGGACGTGGCAGTTTTCCTAGAACTGGAAGAAAAGCACGAGAGAGAGGGAGAAGGGACCCCGGGAGAAAATCTTAACCGGGGGATATCGTGATTCGAAACGTACCGATTCCTCGAAACGCGCCGTTGGCTATCCATCTCGACGATTCGACTCTTTTTTCCATCCCCGATATCGTCCATGAATCGCCGGTAAAGCGATCAACCCTACGAGACCACCCCTCCATCGTTCGCTTTCCCTTTGCTTTACGAATGCAAATGAATTCTCGAAAATTTCATTGTCCTTTTCTTTTTTTTATTTTTGAGTCTCGAATCCATCATCCCGTCGAGTTGGAAATTTACCAACCCGTGATGCATAGGGACGAGCTCGGCGTCTCGAATATCCGGTCGAGCGTTCTCGAGTACGCGATTGCTTGCGTTCTAACCGTGAGCGTAAACGAGAGAGCATCTTGCAAGAGGATTCTTTGTAATATCACCGAATTACATCGTCCCGGCTGAGTGAAAAGAAGAAACGGGGAGGGGAGGCTGGAGCTACGGTCGGTATAAGTCGACCGGATTACGTTTTCCTCGCGTTCCGCTTTCAAATTATTCGAATCGGCCTTGCACCTTTCTCAAACTTTCTTACCGCATCCTCTTACCATCCGCCCACTGTAAATTCAAGCATTTTATTCTCGAGTGCGCGACCCTCGGAAACTTGGCCGAGCAAAGGGGATCGATCGTGGCTTCTTCCGGAATGCTCGTTAGTAAAACGAAACGTTGCCGCTGCGAGGGAGGAAAAGGAGAGGAGGATCGTGCGTACGCGAACGTGTCCTCGTTTCTGTATCGACGCGAAGGGACAGTTAATTTATGAAACCTGTATCGATTGTCACGCTCGTATTCAACGAGAGTATAGAAGGAATTGAAAGAGAGCTTCGTGAAAAAAGGAGGGGAAAAAAAAAAGAAAGAAACGAAAAAATTGGAAACGAAAAATTGATCTTGCTTCGGTTCGAAAGAATTCGAAAAATCAACGATAATACGATCGAACGCCGTCTGGATCGTTACTTTTTCCGTAATCTGTCGAAAAATTCGATTTACCTCGTAATTTCATCGGGTTGACAGCGTTTTAGCACGGTGACAGGACGGTGTTTAAACAGGGAGGGGGGAGTGGGCGTCAAAATAGTCCAGGGCTGACATTAAACCGGGCTCGCGCGGCCGACTCGCGAGCTGAAAATCAAGCAAACGTGCCTCTGACAGTCATTTAACATCGGGTTCGAATAAACGCGACGTACGACGCGCGCTAGGTGAAATAATTAAAAGGCCGATAAAGTAAATGGATCGCGCTACTTTTTCAACGGTAACCTCTTCTCCCCCAAAAATACCGATATACGGGACCCAACCGACGAGTCTCCACATTCGAATCGTGCAGATTCGTGTAAGCGGAAACTTGGCCCACTCGCAATAATATTCCGAGTTTTCAACTCGATAAGCGCTTGATTAAAATGTGCTCTTATTCCTCCCCCTCCCCCATTTCCTTTCCTCTCCACAGATCTCGGCGCCCAGTAATTTGAAAATGAGACGCGCCCCCGCGAAACTTTTCAATACGATCCTCGTGTTCCTCACCACGTTGTTCTTCTTTTTCTTCTTCTTGTTCTTCTTCTTCTTCTCCTTTCGGGCTGATACCGCTCCCGGCTAGTCGCTGCTTCTGCCGCTGTTTGTTGTTGCCGCTGTTCTACGTTTTCCACCCACTTCCCTCCGCCCACTTCTCGTTTCTTCTTCCGCTTCCCCTTGTTTTCGTCCGTTCCGCCACGGATGAAAAGTGGAAAGGTAACCCGTCCACCAACCTTCTCCCCCACCCCCAGTTTCTCCGCGCACGAATCGTGTACCGGTTATATACCATTTCACGCGGTCAGACCCTTTTAATGAATATTTTCCAGGCTTTGTAATCTTGGCGGTAGAGAGATTGCGCGCTCATTGTTTCCCGCTTCTGTCCGTTCTATCGCGAAATTTCTTTTTTTTTAATACCTTTGCTTTCCCCCTGCTTCGAATCGGATACTTTTCCCTCCAAGAAGTGTCGCGAGAAAAGTCAAAGGATCGATCGAGGGACGATCTTTATTTTTCGTACAAGAAGTTTTCCGTACAATTATTCCGGCAAGTATATTATTATCGGTGTAATCACTGTATGACACTGTTTCAATGTCGCTCGATAACCGACAATATCAATTAACAACGCCACATCCCTGCCAAATCCGTATCTCCCGTTTAAAACATCATTATCGGACGGTGTGCGATTGCTTAATGGACTGTTGTCGAACTGTTGGTAATTACGATTAGCTGTCAAAATCAGATGGAAAATATCGGCTCGGCCGCTTTCTACACCACACTTTTTGCCCGATAAAATTTCACGCTCCTCCTCCCCTTGGAGGGGGAGGGTTAAATCGACTTTTTCTCCCCTCCCCGGATGCAATTTACAAAATTCTCCCGTTTAATTTCACGACTTGACGCGGGGCAAATCGGCAAAAAATTTTCACACTTTTCACGACTCGCTCGCCAACATCCAGGATCATGAACGCAACATTCGCCACGTAATCGACGCATCGCGTAAACATTTCGCTCCCCGTGTGCGAATCGTAACGATGCAATTGTCCTGTAACGAACCCCTCCATTGACGAAACAATTTTTACAATTTTTCTGTATGATGATTCGTCACAGGTATCCCTTATCGTCCCGTGACAGGGGAAAAAAATGTGCGCGTCATTTCATTTTACTGACACTGCCAAGTTGAAAATACGACGGGAGGAAAATTCAAGTAACGCGAGTTATTAGAAGAGTACGAGAGAGAAAGGGGAGAGGAGGGAGAGGGAAAAAGAGGCGCGAAATTAAAATAACGCATTACCTATTGTCGTGGTATATTCTTTTTCCAGTCGCTTCTTCCTCCCGGCCGCATACCTTGCATTTATTACGCGCATTGTTGCGTGGCCTCCGTGCACCGTGCCGAGGTTGCCGCGCGTGCAGGGGCGGACCTTTCCGCGGTAAATAAAATTCCTCTTCACGGGGAATTATTATGCAAATTTTCTTCAAGGTATACTTGCCCGCCACTCGTCCGTGCTACTCGAAGGGAGTCGAAAAGTTGTTGTCTCGAAGAGGACCAAGATTCTCCACTTCGCGCGGGATCGAAATCGTCGTCGAAGCACGAGATTCTTTCTTTCTCTGTAAGAGGAGTTGTCTCTCAGCTTCGGAAAGAGTCGGAGAGTTGTTCGAGCATCTCCGAGCGATCACCGGCGAGAAAGGCAGAAAGGTGGGATTAGATCGGCACGTAATGGAGTAGTCGCGGTTTAACAGCGGGATCCTGACAGGATTCGGTATGCAACAGGTATGCATTTGACAGATTCCGCCAATTAATCGTGTTTAATGCCCGTCTAGCGTGATCCATTCGGATAAAAAGCGAAAACGATTGACGGGGCGATTGAATAATTTCGAAGACGATGGGGACGATCGTTCGAAAAAAAAAAAAAAAGAGAAATAATAGCGCGATCGACCGAGTATCGTAGCTAATTATACATCGTACGCCAGAAAAAAACGATTAATCACTGGACGA
The DNA here is from genome assembly GCF_029169275.1 of Apis cerana. Classification (NCBI taxonomy): domain Eukaryota; kingdom Metazoa; phylum Arthropoda; class Insecta; order Hymenoptera; family Apidae; genus Apis; species Apis cerana. The sequence goes on from NC_083863.1 coordinate 9,428,608, forward strand.
CGAAGCGAGGTATCGCGTGCAACCCTCCTCCAGACACGATGGGCCCTGTGTTTTTATTTGTCCCGCTCCCTCTGAACCCCCTCCCCCAGTTTGAATGGCGGCCGATACGGATGACTGACTTTCAAAAATGTTCATCATGGACTTAACTTAACAACCCGTGGATAGCTCATCGTGCCCAAAAACGATCCATCATGCAGCTCTCTCTCTCTCTCTCTTTCTCTCTCCTTCTTTCTCCTCCAGACCGACTCGAGTAGTTCGCGAATGTAATAAAATTCGAGTCAATTAACGATGCCATTAATAATTCCCCGAGCTATGCCGTGCTTCTTGGAATCCAGTTGGGAAGAGGTGGTAATCTGAGGAAGAGCGAGAGAGAGGAAAAGAAGGGTTGAAGCGAGAAAATTGTTCCTTCGCGTTGATAGAGATCGAAATTTCCACGATAGACGATTCGACCCTTCTTTCTTTTTTCAATCAAAGTTGAATGCGTGTTTCCTCGTGCAACGGGGAGGGGAGGAGGGAGGAAGAAAAAAGGAAACGGGAAGAAAGAATGCGAGCGAACGTATTAAAACTCGCGGACGGTTGAAAGAGCTGGTTGGCTCGCCAGTGGAACATGACCATCATCGATCCGACAGCGTCGGGGCAGACGATGGAAAGAAGGGGTTAGAAATGTAAGCAAATACGACGTACGTCTTTCGAAAGGATAGCTGTATAAAGCTCTTCTCGTGGGCCCTGCAGCTTTTGCTTCGTCCCCAGCTACTCTCCCCACCTTCGCCTTCGCCCATTCCCTATGCAAAAAGTAGTCACGAGTCGTTACTCTCCGCGGACTTGCCCGAACTTTTCTTATGCCGATACGTATGGCTGGATCCGCCCCGTTCGTTTCTCGTCGCAGAAAGATCCGGTTTAACGGAGAACATCCAGGGAATTCTCCTTTACTGAATACTTACTCCTCGACGAGAGGGATTTCGAAATTAGATTTCGAGTCGATCCAAAATTACCGTTATTTATATTTTGAGAATAGAGAATCGTGCTTTTCATTTTTCTTTCTTTCCTTTTTAAAAACAGTCTTGGCAGGACGAGCGTCGTTTACGAGGAACATCGAAATTTTATTCTCGACTGTGTAGGGAAAATTTCCACCTTTTATATCGCGTCTCGAGGCATCGGAGGACTCGTTCGGTTTCACGACGGCGGTTTAATCGCGTGCTCCGCTATCCAACAACGCCATCGCGCGAAGAGTCCATCACCGTGGAAGAAACGGCCATTGGGACATCGGTGAATTATCGAGAATACAGTTCGCTCGAATTCCGTTTTACACTCGGCCACGTTCTTCGCCTCGACACGTTTTCCACGGTGTGGTCGGCACGAATCTAGAAGCATCCAGATAGCTGCCATCGGCACCGCAGCCACCACGACATCCCGTACACCGATTAAACTACAAAACCGAGCCATTCTCCCCGATGAGTGTGCTTTTTATCTCTCGGTTAAACGGTTCTCCTCTCGTTCGAAAGAAATCTCAATCCCCCTCGTGTCTTTTCCGATTACCGATTCTTCGAGAAAAATCCAGATTTAAAGATCCAAATTTTCCTCCTTTTGGATCGATCATATAAATATGTTCGCGATCTCGTGATTTTGATTCAGAGACGATAAAAAGAGGAATCGAAGGCAAGCGTTTATCGGCGTTTATCTATCGGCGGAACGTCTTCGAAATAGGGCGAGGGCGGCGCAAAACAACGTCAATTAGAGCAGCGGCGCGATGTTGATTGCTCTGACTCGGCGAGGCCGCCTAGGCGCAAAAACCCTTTAATTAATTCCGCTCACGGCACGCAAGAAATAACGCCGCCGGGTTACACCGATATTACTAACTTTACGCTTTACGTAGCAGCCGGGTCCGTTTCGTTTTATATAGCGCGCCATAAAGAGCGGTCGCAACGAAGCATCACCTCATCCAACATTCGGACACCGAATGTTATTAGGCTTGCGAAATTCTCGAACTTTACGATCGTGTCCAGCCAGAGAGAGAAATTTTTCATCGGATCGTGTCCAATGGAATATTCAAGTTTGATAGCTTTCGAGCGAGATGTTCAAGTTTCGTTCAGGATTCCACCCACGAATTAGCGGCGTAAAACTTGATAAATCAGTTTCGTTAAATGCACCCCTTTACTCGACCAATTGGATCTCGAGATCGCACGAAAAAATTTCCCTTTGCGTTTCTCTCTTTAGCTGCAAAGAAACCTCCTGACGCCGAGAATCGCTTTTCTCCAACAAAAGGACTTGCGATTTCTTACTAAACGGAAATGTTTTCGAAAAATGTTCTTTATAAAGCCACCCATTGTTAATAAGCTTAACGATCTTATTGCCGATAATTAAACGTTTCCGACGAGGAGAAAGCAGGAATCGGTTTCGCGAGGAGATCGCGAAGAAAGAGATTTTCTATTCGTGTTTCGCCTTTCCTATGATAACGTGGACGCTTTTTTAAGGGGAATCTGAAAGGGCAGCGTGGCGGGCGATGCTTATGCCTCGATTCCCAGCGAGCTTTTATGGAAAAATCCGTGCGATCGTTCTTTAGGAAGAATTTCCATCGTGAATTTCCATCGTGAAATTTCGGAATATCGTTCCTCCACGCCGATTCGATGGATATTTTTCGAAAATATAATGAATTTTTATTCGGCCGATAATTTGGGAGGACATTGAATCTCTTTACGAATTATCTCATTAGGTGGTGGATTCATAGGATCGAACCTTCCCGGAAAATTTTTGCCATTCTCTTTCGTAATATCTCTTCTATCTGCGATCGAGAAGTGGAGTATCGATCTTTCTGCATTTAATACATGGATTAGACTCGATACGAAATTACGGTGAATTGGACGCGGGAAATCCTGAAATTCACGGTTAATAAAATCGTTTCGAGCACGAGGGAAAATCGGGAGAGAAAATGGACGGGCGAGAGGACTCTTCGAAGCGTATCGCGGGTGTGTTGAAGCCGAGGTAACACCGAAAGCCGGCAAGCACATAATGACCTCGATTGCCGGATGACGTTACATTTTACGCCGGTTACAGGCTGCCCCTGAAAGCTCTGTCCGTCCTGTGATCGCCGTTTCTCAAAAGGTTCACGGTAAAAGACTCCTTTTACGTCACGCTTCGTTGCCACGTGTCGAGACACTTAATTAAAAAAAAAAAAAAGAAAAAAAGAAAAAAAAAGGAAAAAATGAAAAAAAAAGAAAAAAGAGGGGGGGAGAAAAAGTGCCTTTCACTACGGGACCAGGTATCGCTACACGCTAAATTGGACACAGTACCCTCGTTACTTATCATCCCTTTTAATCCACGAAATTACTCGTCAATTTCGAACGAGTCTTTGTTTCATTATCCCCGGTGATAACGATAACGCGATATTTCTTTCGCGACACGCACGACGCGTAAAATTAAACATTCGTTCGAACGATCGGCGAAATTACGGTGGATTACCTTTTTTTTTTTTTTCTTTAACGACTTTGCCGTTTTTATCCATGGATACAGGAATCGAGGAAACGGCCACTTAAACTTCATTGCGAGCCACCCTCAGGATCGAAACGATATCGTTGAACGCCCACCATTACCACGATACACACGCGGAATAGTCTTGACAACGCTCGTCGAATCGTGTTTCGATCGTGTTCCAAATCCTCGAAATTCCTCGACGAAGATTTCTCTTCTTGACGAACAGCGACGCTCCAACGTACGTTTTCGTATTTAATCGCGTCGATTTTATATCCGTAGAAGGATAGGCAGACGTTCCAAGAAGAAAAAAAAATCGATCGATTTTCCGCCTCTTACGAAGAAAACTAATTGGACAGTTTGATCACGATGAAGTCACGTTACACATCCACGTGTCTTCGCTACGATATGATAATTCCGATTTTTTCCAACGACATTAAATTCTGACCACGATATCGTATTCCATTCCACGCGCATTTAACCAATTCAAATTCAATGAGTTATATTTAAAACGACACGGAAACTCTCTTGAAAACTTTTAGACGATTGGCAAGATGTAAATTCAGAGAATCCAATATTCGTCTCCCATGACCGTCACGCCGGTTAAACGCGTTAAATTCATCAAGTTTAGTTTCGAATAGAAAAGTTTAGTTTCGAGGCCATCCAGTCGAGCGGGACGTCGCGATATTTTTCAGCCGTTAAATTATTCAGCCGTCGAACGCGATTAAACAACGACGCAACGATTACGAATAACAAATGGCCGAGAATAAAACGTAGAAAAAGAAAAAGAGAACACGTTTCTTCTTGCTCTCTAAATTTGCGATTTCGCATATTATCTTTAATAATTCATAAACGATTCGTTCGTTAAATTCGGTGAAAAGAAAACGCCTCGACGTAAATCCCCTCCGCTCGATCTGCGGATTCGAGAGTGGCCCGTATTATTCGCGCGTATATACGGATGATCGAGACGAGAAGAAGAAACCGACCTGGATTTCGAGACATTTTTTTTCTTTTTCTTATCTTGAAAACCGTCTGAAACAGTCGGCCACCGTGCGAATGCCAACTTCCGCGTTGGTGGAAAGCGGGGACAGAGGCAGACCGAGGAGAGAGAAAGAGAGAGAGGGTCAGCGTGACCGCGCGACGACATAAATCCTCGGCTTTTAAACGGATTTATGAGCCAGAAAAGGGGAATGGAGGCGGGAGAAAAAGAAAATAAAGAAGAAAGGAGAGTAAAGGAAAAAGAGAAGGAAAAGTCGAAGAAGCGTGAATTCTTGCTCGTTGTCTTCCTCCGACAGACTCTGGTCGAGCGTGACGACGCCACCGTCGCGAATCGTATTAAACCTTTGGAGATGTTTCGTTTCCTCGTAAATTCCCAGCCAACTCGAACCGTCGATATTAGATAGCAGATCGATAAACAGGTGCACGCACGCACGCACGAAGGATGCGCGGATGTACGAGGCACGGCTGGAGGCTCGGAGGCGCAGCTTCCAACAGCTGGATTACACTGGGCTGAGCCAATGATTAATCAAACACTCCACGATGTGCAACGTGGAGTAGTAACGATGCACGGCTCGCCGGCCAGGTGCCATTAGACGTGGGGGGTTGCGGCCTCACGGGTTAACCTATGATTAACCATGTATCCGTATAAACAGGGATCCTCCGCTGGCCGTCGACCAAGTTCAAGACGATTCTCCGCTCCAATCTTCCCCTTAAAGGGGACCGTTCTTTCCGATTTAACTCTCGCGGTATCCCAGAGCAGGAAAACTATTTTCGAATCGGGGAGAAAGATGTTGATTCGATTTACGCGATAGATTCGCCATAGATAGTTATTCGGTATTCCCTCGAGGGTGGATGGGAATCGGGTTGGTGGAAGCGCGAATGGAAGGGCGGAGATCGAAGTTTGAGCAAACTTTCTGTGCGTTTAAGAGATTCACGGATGAAGGATGCGCGTCGAGTTCGGCCGCGAACTGTGACTGCGCGATGAATCGTGGACGCGTATGAAAGCGTTATAAAGCATCTGGAGGAATGCTTTCTCAAGTTTCCAGCAGAGTATAAAGTTGGGGGGTGGTTAGTTACTCCGTTTAATTTTATGGGTATGGATATAAAGGAGCAGATGCGTCTCGAGCGAGGCATCGATTGTGTTCGCGATATCGAATTTATCGGTAGGAAAAAAAAAAAGAAAGAAATGTTAACTGGAGAATAATGATAATAATATTAATTCGAAATAGCGGGTAATTTGTAGCCGAATTAAACGATAATTGTCGCGAAAAGAAACTGGTAATTTGAATTATTCGCGCGAAGCTTCTTGTATTTCGTTCTTGCGATATCAGAATTCAGGATCGGTTGAATTGACGGGGAAGATCGCCGTTAATAACGTTATAATATAATATCGTTACCGCTTGTTATTCACTCGTTCATTGTCTTTTGTCCGTGCTTTGTAAGCGAAAAGCTTCGATTCCATTATAATATTATAACAACGCTTTAATTATTCACGTGATTCATTAACAGTGTACCCGTTAATGATCATTATGGAATAATGCATTAATCTATGAAACCTGCATTTTATTAAGAACGGAAAATTACACTCTTAAATTAATAAAATATAAATTCATTTGCCGCTCAGTATCCGTGAATTAATATTCGTTATTATAATATTTTTCATTGAACTTTTAAATTTCGCTTCTCTTCCTTTCCCTCTTTTTAAAATGTATTACGAAATACATATTTCGTGATACACGTTCCTTTGATTTTTGTTTCTCTTCTCGCTCGAAAGATCGTCCCTTAAATTTCCTCGACAATCGTATTTACGAATTAAGAGTAGTTTGATTGTTTTAGCTTCGAAGATGCTTAAAAAAAAAAATCTTCAGTCGAGTCAGCCCGGAAAATCGCTAACGCAATATAATCTAATAAGAGAATTTGTTCCCTCGCGAAGGATAATTTATTAATCGTTGAAAAAAAGCTAGGATCGATCAGAATTTCATAAAATCTCGTTAAAGAGATTCGAGGATGGACGGAGAAGAAGGTGGCATTAACTCGCCATGGCAAACAAGTTGTTATCGCCAAGGGAATATTTACCGAGATACGCCAGTGGAGCGTTTTTCGGGGAAAAGAGGGGGCAGTTCGGTCGGAAGTAATTCATTCAGGCTTTATGAATTCCGTGAAAAATTGAACGAGAAGACGGCCTAAGAAGTCGAAGAGCAACGAGGACGTCCCAATTTCCCATGCGTTAATCTCGATTCCCATTCTTTCTTCCTCTAAACGTCGATCCATTATGAAACTTTGTATCGTAAGAACACGTAAGAATGATTTCACCTAATTTTCTTTTTTTTTTTTTCTTACGATCGTCACGAATCGAACGAAATTACACCGGTGAATCTAGAACGCGGCGTTTCGTTTTCGAATCAGTTGACCGAATTTGCGAGTCAGTGAAGATTGTTTGTGGGAAAGTCGTAAAGACAAAGGGACAGACCGATCCTTCTCATCGAGGCGGGAGGAAAGGACCGCCGTAAATGTTCCCACCAACGAACTTTTCCAGCCCGGCGAACGAAAGCGAAAGTCGAGGAGACGTGACGCTCGCCTCTATATTCTTCACCACGGCGATTTGTCTTCGGCTTCTTATCCCGCGAGACCGGGAGAAAAATCTATGTAAATACGTCGCGAAACGTACGAAGTGGTTCTTCGACCATGTTAAAGTAATTTTTCGCGTGATTTACGCCGATGGTAATACCTTAAACATGTACCAGTGATAATCTCGCGACCGTGGCAATATTCCTATCCCTCGTTACCTCGAAAACGAGGATTCGAAAGTTTCTCAGAAAGCTGGGAAGATTATTTCACCGAAGCAATCAAGGTTTTTCCACGGAACAACTTCGATCGATTGGAATTTAAAAATTGTCATCGAACGTCAGCTCTATTTTCTTATTTCCCTTACTATCTTTAAATCGAGGATTCGTCTATCGAAAATTTCTCGCATAGCTAGAAAGATTATTTCATCGAAGGAATCGAGGTTTTTCGATTTTTCAGAGGCTGCGAACAACATCGATACATTATTCTCGAACTTTCGATGGCGATTTTTAAATTCCAATCGATCGAGTTATCGTAAAATCGGTCGGCTCTACTTTCCTATTCCTTACTATCTCGAAAACGAGGATTCCGTCGAAAATTTCTCGCAACTAAGAGGATTATATTATATCAAGGGATATCAGATTTTTCGATGATAGGATGTAGCGGATGGTGCGTAGAATTCGATCGATGCGAATTTAAAAATCATCAGCTACGTTCGAGGGTATCGCGCTTTATGGCCCGATTAATCCCGACAATCTGCAAGTGACTCGCGGCCAGCGCGGTAACAATGGTCTCGTGTTCCATTCACGATTGTAACATCGGCTCTATTTTCAGGACAAAAACAAGACGAATAGGCCAACTATCTAGAGCAGATAGAAACTGAACCGCTTTCTCGAATCCTCGGGCACGAGTGGTTTCACCGTAAAAAGTATCCGCCTACTGGATGAACGCGGCCTGATTTTTCGTCCCTTTTGAATTTTATCCGATTGATCGAGAGGGCCGATCGATCGAACCAATCTCTCCTCCCAACTTTTTCCCCCCTCCAACAGCGTAGAACGATCTCTTTTTCGAAACTTTTTACGCGCCCGCCATTCGTCTTTCCTCCAACGCCTCGATTGGAAAAAAATTTCAAATCGATGATATTCTCTTGTCTCGAATTATTCGAATTATCGTTTCGCTCGAATGTTCGACATCGTTTCATCGAATCTAAACGGCCCGTATAAAAAGAATTCCCGCAATTCCAAAGCTTGATGAAACGAGTTTCGCGTATCGCGCGAATTAACTCTTGAAAACAACATATCAGATTGATTTATTTCGTCGGTTGCAAATTTCCAACGCCTAATTAATTACGCAACTTTGGAGCAAAACTCTCGGAGAGTTTAACTCGTTGTTTCACTCGAATGACCGAACTGCGATCCAATGGATCTTCCTGCCCTTTTCTTTAACGTTTCGCTTGCTTTGATACTTTGATTTTCAAGGGGATAAGGCTCGAACGAACAACAACGGTGGTAAAGTTTGGGAGAGGCGGCGGTGCGTTCGTTGGCAGGGTAAGTTGGTTTGATGGTCAAAGCTTGTATTAATTACAACTGTCAAGATTTTGTGTGTACCGACTGGGATGGAAGCTTGTACCGACACTGTTCCTTCCGTGTTTCGTTATGCCCGGTGATCCTCTTTGCTTCCAGTTTCGAACAATAAACATCGTATTCCGGATTGTTCGTAATTTTCGATGGATAATCTCCAGTGAACAAATCTCCTCGTTTAACTGGATTCTCTTTTCGAATTTTGATTATGAGAAATTAATTTTCGATATTAAACGTCGCGTTGAGGGTAAAAGTTATCGTCGATCAATTACGCTCGCGAAAAATAACGTGTTAGATCAATCTTATTCTTTGAAATATATTCAGCGAAGCGGAAGATAATTATTCGAATTAATTAGTATTTTAAATAGATAGATAATAAACGAGATGATAAATTTTTGATCGGTTTCTGTTAAGTAGCCGGGATTCTCAATTGTATCGAAAACTGGATATCTCCCGTGTAATTAAAGTTTTAGTTTATCGTTCTAGTTATCCGTCGATTTTTCCCGCAAACTTTCCCAGTTCCTCGATCCAACCGACGGGATATTCGAATGAAAGTTCAAATAAAGGAGAACAACCTCGGAACCGGATCGTGATTTTAAATTTTGCCAGCGTAAAAAAAAAAAAAAGAAAAGAAAAAGACTCTAATTACAACGTTATTGATCGTGGAACGAAAGATATAAATAACGTTAATTCGAATATTTTTACTTGACAATACCCAATTTTTAACAACGAAATCTTTATACGAAGCAATTATTTTTCTGCACAATTTAATTCTTAATTATTATAATAAATCTCGTGACTATTTATGAAATCATAATTAATATTTCTTCCCACTTAAACTCGTTTCAATACCACGTATTTCCCATTAATGTATTATCTTATAATTTAAAATATATAATATATAATACAACGTATATATATATATAAACGTACCGATTATTAATGATTAACCGATTAAAATGATTATGCGATAAAAAATATTAACAGACATAATTACGCCGTAATTATGGATTAAAGCCTGGATATATACATAGGTCGTATCCCATACTTTGTCGTCGATGCACGTCGCGCAACGAGACTAATGACTCGTTGGGGACTTTGAACATAATCAGAAACAGCCATTATTCGACGTCAGGCATCCATAATTTTATCGCGTTAATCGTCTCATCTTAATGAGAAATCGGGTGGAAAAGTAGGGAAACTTGGCTGCGAATTATCTCCCGAACGTGTCGGCGATAAAAATATATTTTATTATTAGAAGAAAAAAAGAGGAGACGCAAGGTTGAACATGGCGCGTGTACAGCCACTCCTCGGCGTAATCTGGAATGGTTCACGCAACGGTTAACCCCCGAGAACAATAAATATTTTCTTATACAAGGTTGCGCTGCTGTACCACCCCCGCAGCAGCACGAGGCGCATCAATCACGGAAAGCTCTCCAATATTAAGCAACCCGGGATAATCCATTACCCCGTCTGTCCCACACAATAAAGACTTCATCGCGCCAACTTCTCCAAAACTACCATCCTTCTCCGTCCCGATCAAACGATACCCAATCCCGTTCTCCTCGCGAGGACAATTATATCGAATCTGTTATCTCTTATTTTCGAATCGCCGCAAGATCAAATCACCGACCCTCGATAATCCTCTCGTTCGAACTCGAGAAAAGGGTCGAGAGATTATTCCATCGCTCTTCCTTCGTCCCATCCTTCCGCGTAATACACCCCGAGCGGTTGTGCGTGTCAGCCACCCTCGGCGCATAAACGCCGCTTATCAACCACCTCGATAAGAAAGCGTCGCGTCTCGCGATTTAATATGACGTCGCGTTATATGACCCTGTTATTGCTATCGTCTCGCCTCCCTTTTCTTCCTTCGCCCGTACACATCTCCTCACGCGTACACGCGTGTGCTACGCTCCAATTTCATGCCCCGCGTCCTTCGCGCCTTTCTTCGCCCCTTGCAGGGGAGAGGGAGGGAGGGGAAGCGGAATCCCTCGCTGGGGATTCCAATATCCCCTCCCCTCCTGAGCACGCTTCGAGACATTTTAATAACACCGTGTTTCCGCCCATTTTTGCATCTCTCGCGAGGATTCGCCGCGAGAGGGCAATTTGTAAAAATCTCTCGAGCGTCGACGAACGGGGATAATCTTGGCGCGCGAGAGAAAGTTTTATTTATCGACGTGGGAACGAACAAGTATAAGCGATAGAATTTTGTTGGACGCGGTGTATTTCGCGATCGTTTCTTTTCTCCTTTCCCCTTTGTTTCTCGAGTTATCGTATATCGCAGGATAATAGGAAGAACAAAAGGCAGGAGCGCAGGGGAGGGGGGAAAAAGCATCGGACCAAAGGTTTAATATCGGCATAACGCCACGAGTAATTTACGTAGTATGCGGTAGATCAGTTCGTCAAAGTCATCATAAATTATGAGACCGAATTCATGAGCGCGCGTCGGGGTGGAGAGCGACGTTATTAAACCCGACGAGCACGATTCGGCAAAAAGAGCAACGCGAATTCCATATAATTTCACGGTATGCCGGGTTAGGCTGGCTCGCATTGTTGTTCGCCGTTCGACCGTTTTACACATTTTGATTACGGCTGTAGACGGTTAAAGGGTGGAATAGTGGCCCATAGAACACCGCGCCAAATATGCATTATCATCGTCCATCCTGCATTCGCATCGGTCGACCGCGCGAGCTCGTATCTCCACGATGATCGCGTTTCGTTCGTCCTCCGTTCCTTCTTCTTTTTCTTTTCAAATTTAAGACAATCTTCTCTTTCGACGAGACGCGAGCGAATTAAATTAGCAATTAGCGAATAATAATAATAATAATAAGGGTCGGAAGGTGGCGTGATTGGATATTTCGTTGCTACGATACCCCGAATTTGTGATTCGCGCGAATTAGTATCCAATTAATGCGACCGTTAATAGAGATATACGTTTCGCTCTAATTACTCACAGTGATCTATACTTCGATTGCCTAATTGACCGAGACATGACTGATTATAATTGGCTGTCTGGCGCAGCATTCCAGATTCCATTGCTGACACGCTTCCGATTATTAACGATTCAACGTTCGGTTCGCCGATATTTTATTCGCCATTCCTTCACGCGAATTATGCGAATACCGTAAGATATTCGAGGTCTAATCTCGAGGTGGAATTAATAGAAGCGGAACGGAACGGCGATTTTTTTCTTAATCTAATATAAATTTCCCAATTTACGTTTCTCCCTCGATCCTTTAAAGCGGTTGAAATTCGATGGCAATTTGTCCCCCATTGTTAACCCCCGCGACTTCACTCGCGATTTTACTTCACTCTCGTAAAAATAAGGCGCGAAAGTAAGTTGTCGCTCGAAAATAAGATTTCGAGAGAAAACTTGGCGAAGCGATCCAAGTTGGGGGGAAATACAAGAGGCGCGAGATGAGGGTCGCGCGTGGATTCCGTGGTGTAACCGCGCTACCTTTCCACGGCTTTTCTCTCGTTCGGCTCACTCCACGATTTATGTGTCGCGCATAAACCATTTACAATGTCGTATCTTACAAATAAATCAGTGCCAGCTGTTGCGGACCGGGTTAAACGAGAAGCGATAAATATGAGATTTAACGCGCTATCGTTCGTGGGACAAAACGCTTCCACGCGCGTTCATTCTACCTTCGTTTCTTCGCACCTTTCTCCCCTCTTTCTAATTCTTCCCCCCCCCCCAAATTGTTTCGTCCATTCGTTCGATCGATTTTCTTCCACCAATTATTTGCTCGACGCCGCATATTTCAAATCGCGCCGAATTCCGAATCACGGATACAGAGACGCGCGCGATACGAGAGAATGGATAATAATAGGGAATCTGACGAGTACAGATTTCGTGGAATATCGTTTTGTTCCAGATTTTAGAATCGTAAATTCCACGAGCCGCGTTAAACGTGTAACGGAATTCGGCGCGAGATTCAATACGATTAAGTCAGTTACGACTCGCGCAATTTGCTGGAATATCCTCCAATTCGCGAAATTTCAAGGAAATTAAGTGGAATTCGTTCGATCATCTCGATTCCGTCTAAAATTTCCATTTGTTGGAGCAGGTTCGTTAAAAATTCTCTTTATTTATACGCATAAGTAATCGATAAGCAATTCCAGTATATCCATCGCGTGACAAATTACACGTATATATAAATCAGATAATAGAACAGAAAGGGAACGGAACGATGACAAATTGAACCAGAGTCGGCCTCGTGTTTTCTTTCTTTTTTTTTTCTTTTTTACTTTATCGCCGTTGTACAACATGCAACTTGTGCGTGCTATTCGCTGATCCGATAGACGGATCGTAAGTAGAGGTTTTAGAGAGTTTAATTGAGTAATAAAAATACACGTATTAATCGGAATATTGCAATTAGTGGAACGTTTAACGAATTTTGCGCAACCGTGGCGAATTAGAATCGGAATTCGCGATATATCTCGATTTTGATTCGTAATAAAATTTCGAAAATAAATGCGAATCGTAAAAGCTCGATCCATCGAATTTTCCAACTTCTTAATTAAATAACGATAAAATCGAAAAGAGAAAATTTATTTTCTTCTTATTATATCTATTTCCCAATCGCGTCCAATAATGAGACGAACAGATATGATAATACAAAATCGTCGTCTCAAGGCCGTGTAAATTCGTCCACCCGCGCGTGCAATTCGGCGAGGGGGATTTATCCAAATTAAAATAGCTAGATATCGAGTTATTTAAAGTAATCCACCGATGAGAAGATCCCGCTTTGGGAGGACGAAGCCACTATTTTTCCCTGGAAACGAGCGGATCTCAGTTTCGGGATGCCCCCGAAGGGGCTAATTTCGTATTAGACTAAGCGCGAGGATAATATGGATAGCGAGATAAGAGGGGGAGGGGGCAACGCTTTCTTCTACCGGTTGAATTCAATTATTCTTTTATACTTTGCCCGAGAGCGTGTGTAAAAGGCTGGTCGAGGAACCGCAGTAAAATGAAAACGTTCCCTCGGCTAATTTTCCCGCGATCGTTCCTCGAATTTAAATTATCGTTCTTCCACCCCCGAAGGAGGTGAACGTTTTACTCGAAACGCGTAAGTAAACCCGTGACCCGCCTTGGAATATCATCGCCGGGAAAAAAAGGTGGAAATTTTACCTCGAAGGGAGACTACTACTACTACCACTACTACTATTACTGCAACTACTACCACCTACTACTAGCCAGAGTAGAATTACCGATAACGCCCGTAAATTCATGGCGATGCAAATCGTCAGATGGCCGTGACGTCCGGCTTTAAAATATGTTTCCCGATCTCGAACCCGAAAAGGATGTGCTAAATCATCGGAGGGGAAAAATGTCCGATTTTTTCCCACCTGGCCGATATCCCTCCTCCATCTGTACAAACAGACGTGGTCAACGCTCCCATTTTTCACGCGTCAAATTAAAGTGAAATAGTTTCTACTTCCCTCTCTTCGTCACGCGATCATCTCTTTAATTATAATCCGAGAGATCTTAAAGACGACGAGGGGGTAGAGGGTCTCTCATCGATTTTTAAAGTTTTTTAAAGCGCTCATCCGCAAAATTGAAAACTGGACTCAAAATCAATATCGAACAATTTACAAGGGAGAAGTTAGGTACTGCGAAATATTCAATTAGAGGGGGATTCCTAAGTGACCCTGTTTAGAACTTCTTTTAAGAGGAGAAAATTTCTTTTTTCTTCTTCTTCTTCTTCTTCTTTTCTTCGTTTCTTTGCTATTCTTCATTGGCAAAGTTTCGAGGGATGATAAGAACGACAGCGACAGCGGAACGGAACGTCGTATCTCTCTCCGTGGCCGACGTAGAAATGCATCTTACTTTCCAAGACGCCAAAACGTGGGCGCGCTTAAATCAAAGGAACGATTGGAAGCAGCTTGGCTCAGGTGGGAGTCGATGAAATATACCGGCAAATGGAAACAAAAGGAGAAGGCGTTCGACGCTCCTCGGCCCTCGATGCATCGCCGGGAAACGCACGATCCCTCCACTATATTTTCACCACCGGTTGCACCCGCGTTGCATCACTGCCCCGCGATATATACACGCCTATATATATACAGCATAGAGGACGTTTCAGCAACGGGGCCAACCATCGCCTCGGAATTAAACGACTCGCGCAAAAATAACAACTCGATACGGATCGAATTTATATTCCCTAAGTGTGTCAAGAAAATGATTCTTTTTCTCGATCGGTTGATAAATATTCCTGAATTTTATAATTTGATTGACAAGAAAAATTCTATTTTGCACGAGACAGAACGAATGTTTATTCGTAACTCGTCTTTTATATCAAATTCTGAAAATAAGTTTCGTCATTTTAAGCAAATTCTCGTTCGTGGTTTATCTAAATCTTATAATACCTGTATATTATTTATATATATATGTAATAAAAAATTCAAATGTAGGTGAATACAAATCTTTCTTACGAATTAAAAAGCATCTGTAAAAATTCGACTACCTTTCACCATTATTCTTTTAAAAGCTGTCTAATTTTAGAAATTACTCAATTATCCAAGAACTCGTTATTACTAGGATGGACTCCCTCCTCCTCGCATGTCCTCAAAACGCCATAAATCCAAAGCCTCCCCCTCCCCCTACCCCGAGCAAACACGAAATACGTTTAGCACGCGACGAGACCGTTCGATTATTTTTCACGCGAGCCTCCTCCACTCGTTCCGTCCGACGGAAACGGGTAGCGCGAACTTTTGAATCGATCTGTATCGCGTTTAGGCCCGCGTTTCGTGCCGATGCGCCAACAGACGCGATAATTTAAAGCGGGCAGGCGAAGGTGTCTGGATAGATGCGCCGTGGAAATCGACAGGTATGATGAATGCTCAACAGGCGCCACCGTACACCGTTCCGGCAGAGATTATTGCGTATTCCTGTCAAACGCGGCGGCACGACGACGAGAAGGCGAACATCTGCATTTTCAAGGGCCACCCGAGAGAGGCCGTTGCGTTCTTTCTCCCCCCTTCTCTTTCTCCATTTCTTTTTCGTCATCATCCAACCCTCTTCTCCATTCTTCCATCCCCCTCCCCTTTCTTTTGCATTTTCCACGACGCTCGACGACGCCTCTATCGAAATCCTTTTACCTCCTCCCCCTCCGTTCGAGTGATTCCAGGTTTTAAGCTCGCCGTTCAATCATCCGACACTTCACGATGGCGCGCAAGGAGGCGACGACAACCACCCACGAATATCCCCCGCCTTGAATGACTCTTCCGCGGAGTTACGAGGAGGCAGCAACGAGGTTGGATAGTCGCTAAGGCTCCGGCGAATTGTCGGTTTTCGGACGAGTTTTGATGGATTATCCGAGCCTGATACGAATTTATCGCAGCGGCTTCGCTCTACTACCAGTCGTCGCCAAGTTGGACCGTTACGGCGATCTCGGCCGAGATAAAAGTTTTCCATTTACGCCCAATATCGATCACGTTACGCGGAATTCCAATTCGAGAGCCTCGCTCTCTTCGTCAACTTTCCTAAGTTTCTTAATCGGTCTTTTATTTTTTCTTTTAGAGGCGGGATACGTTGTTGAATCCTTGGATGACGGACTCGATTCATAATAATCGAAGGATAACGCGCGGTCTCGATGAATCATTGGGAGCGGCGCATCAGCCAAGATGGCCGGCTCCGTGCGGATAATATATCCGTCAGGGTTAGGATAGTTGCTCGCGCGAGGATAGGCCTAGCTGCGCCGGAAGGAAATCATCAGTACCTGACTCGCAGACTCGCGGAGCAATGGACAATGAGTTATTACCTGGTGGCCTTGCGATAGTAGCACACGCTAGGCGACCCATTATGTCGGCCGCATTGAAACATTTCCACGAGGGCCGCGTTTACCCACGAAATAACCAACATCGTCGCGCTTTGTTTCCGCGGCGTTGCGTGTCGCGCCCCGTCCAACCGCTTCCGCCACCCTCTTGGGATCTCATTGTCAACGGTAATGCCCGACTTCGTATCGAGCTTCAACCTCCCCTATATTTCCTACGGATCGCTTCAATTCGAAACGTTCGATTTCTCGCGTTAAGTGGTCTGAGTTGTCCCAGATTCGACGTGAATTCGTCTAAAAAGGAAAAAGGAAAAATCGAATTCGAATTAAATTGGATCGACTCGAGTTCTCGATCGAGTTCCGCGGCAGCGAATCTATTCTCGTTGTATCGCGCGTCGTCCATCTTTGAGAAACGATCGTCGGCCGGTGCAGTGTGCGGTCACCTCCTCGCCCACCCTCGTATTATTCACTGCCTGCGACACCTGTTTTCCATAAACACGTTTCAATTCCGCATAATAGAAGGAAAAGATTTCGTAAACCGCGATACGTTACTGTCGTGGAAGGCGGCGGATTCGATGAAATCGATGCGCGACACGGAATATATATATGAAACGGGTTATATGATACATACATTTACGAGCTTGGATATCTTTATTGCTAAAAGATTCACTGCCTATTTTCTAGATACGTCTTCTGATAACGCGTTCTAAATATTTCACGGAGGGGAGAGGGGGTTTAAATCTTTACGATTCAAAGCCGATCCGTCGATTCTAGCCGTCGAGTTTGCGCAAACTCGCGTAAATAATAGAGGGAACAGACAGGTACTCCCGTACCTGGGAAGCTTATATTTTATATATGGGATCGGTTTATCTGCCGATATACCTTCTCTAAAACTACGATGTTGTACTTTTTTTTATTTTCCAACACCGATAAAGACACGGACAAATAAGATATAGATTCGATTCGCAATGACAAGCTCGTGATTACTCAGCGCGACTGATGATAAAAATCGAGGATCGTTCGTTCGTCTGTTCGTTCGTCCGTTCGTTATACGAGGCAAACATTAACAAGGATCTGTATCTGAAAAATCCTCTCCTCTGTTTGTATTGCGCTTAGCGCGGACGAAAACTGGGTAACAGAAAAGAAAAATTCGCTCGCGTGTTTCGAATAGCGCATCTCTTTTTTTTTCTTTCCATTATATCTCGACAAACGAATATTCTTAAATTCTATCGATGAGCGCGAGTTACGAGAACGGGACTATATAAATTATATATGTTGATGAATTTTTTTGCCCCCCCCCCTGTCTCCTTGGTTTGGTTGATAAACGTTTATTCGATACGGTGTGTCGAGCGAAATAGCGGAGAACGCATTTTATTTCGTTTGTTCGCGATTTTTTACGACTCGAAACGGCCGGAGAGCATTTATTTTTCGACGAGCGGGGGCCAGCCACGTTAGACCTAACGCGAACTGGCAACGGGCGAAGGTAATTTCCGGCAGCCGAATGGAGTAGATTGGTTTCCTGTTACTGATATTTAAATGGACCGGGTTGCGCCGGAACGATCTGAAAAATTTATGGTTCCTCCCAGATTGGAATACTGGATGGTAATATTGAATCTTAAATCCGTGGCTAGCGTTAAACGGACGCGTCTAGCGCCCAACCTTTTCGTCGATGTAATCACTGACAGAGTTTTACAGTGATATCGAAATATCTTCCTCGAATTTCATTCGAACTTGGAACTCGATTATTATTATTTTTTTTTTACGAAATACCTCGCGAAATTTCGAAACGATTTTTCTATTTTCGAGGAGAAACGCTAAATTTCGAAAAAATTTGCCCGAAGGTAAATGGCAAGTCTTCTTTGCCCACGCACCGTTTCGAATTCCTGCATTTTAGCGACGCAACAAGCTACGTTTCCACGCTCGCTCATTCGCCGTCCATGCGTTAATTGTCGGCGAAGCATCAACACCGAAACGTTAATCGAATCCTGGCTTCCGCTCCGCTGCTTCATAACGCGTTAATGAATTTAACCATGCCATTTCGCGCCCCGTTTCTGCGATTCTCTTCCGTTCTCTTCGACTCCCCGATCGGACGCCCCGCTGGAATATAAATCAGCTACGCGCAATAAGATCTCGCGATAAGAAAGTTCGCTAAATTAGAACGACCGAGAAAGGGAGAGGAAAAGAAGAAAGGAAGAGGAAAGAATTTATCGAATTTATTTTAAAAGACGGATCACGCGCATACATACATACGTACGTGCATACGTGCACGCACACTCCACCTCGTCTGTTTTTTCCACCTCGTTTCCCGCCGCGGCCACCGTTGCCACACTTGGAACCGACACACTCGCCCCATTAATAGACGTTCCAGCCTACATTTTCGTGAGGGGGTGGGGGTTGTTGGCCAGCAACCGGTGTGAATTCGCGTAAATTTGTTAGGGGGGCGGGAAAAATGGTGGCCGGCACGGAACCGTTGGCGAAGGGGAGAGACGGTGAATCGTGAATAATCGCCGCCGGTTTAAACGGCGATCGGTGGAGGAGGGAATCCCTCCCCTCCGTCCCTTTATGCCGCATCAGAGTTCGCCAAATTTATTCCATTGCTCGGTAGTTCACGTGACTTGCACGATGCCCTGCGAATACCGTGCCCTCCCTCGTGATGAATACGCGCGTTAAAATTGTCATTGGCGCGCGAGCGAAACTGCACGCCTCGCTGTCCAACCCTCTCCCTCTTTCTCCCTCTTGCGCAATGGATAATGCGCTCGCCGCTAAATCGTCCGCCGGCCGTTAAATAGATAATAACGGTTACTGTTATTTCGCGGACGGGACGAGACCTGACACTTTCGCCTCTCGATCCATACATCTCGTCCACGGGATGTTTCTGCTCTAGGGGGCAGGGAAAAGGATTGCCTTTTTCGATTCTGTATGTATTTAACGTAGCGTCAGTGGACAGGGTTACATACTTATTGGAGAATATTTGAAGTTTAAGGATTTGTCGTAAGAAAAGTTAACGGAGAAATTATAGGAGGGGTCGAGTTGATGCTACCCCGATGTTACCTTCTCTCTGTCTCTCTCTCTCTCTCTTTATCGGCTATTATTTCCCCACGTCGGCAATCAACCACTCGAAACTGTAAACTAGTCTCGAGTTGAGTTACGGGCGGTGATTCAATTTCAGGATGTTCAGGAGTAAGGTTTTTAAAAATGTTAGATAAAAATATGTATATCTCTTGTTTGCAAAGTTTAAAGAGGGAATCCTCGGGGAATGGAATCGGTTTTGATTAACGCGAGAAAAAATCTCGTTCATTCGTTTAATTAACTTTTCTTCCCCACCTGATATAAATGTGGGATGTGCTAATGCAAGTGTTTTATTCTCAAATTATACCCACGCATCAAATCGAGTATGAGAGCAATTACAACTTGGATAAGCCTCGGTTTTAACTTTCCGCGATTAAAATTACACGATTAATCGATCACCTGCTTCGTCGCGTCTCGAATAAATCTCACCGATCAAATCTACGAATGCGACGAGGGGAAAAAAAAAAAAAAGAAAGAAAAAGAGAGTTTCGATCCACGTCGAATTATCCACCGATGTTCCCGATGTCGGATAAAATAGCCGTCGAATATCTCGATCTTTCCGTCGGAAAATACAGGGACGATGAACACGATTCCGCCATTCTCTCGTCGGATAACAAAGTTCCTCCGTGCTCCTCCGAAACGCGAGCAGCGCATTGTCCTCGAGCAACCGCGATCAATTTCCATTGGGCCGCGACTGCATCCGTCCAATATATATATATATATATATACTCCAAACGTCCAAGATTCAATCCGGTAACCAAGGAAATATCGTTCCAAGGTAGGAAGAAATCGCGGTGTAAATCATGATCGGTGTGACGACGTGCCGCCATCCTCGCCTAAAATCAAATCGGGAATAAGAAATGGACTCGCCAACTTTTCGCGGCATGCAGATTATCGCTGGAGTGTATTCGAGTAATAATTCAACAGCGGTCGAGAGAGAGAGAGAGAGAGAGGAGGGGGTGAAAGTTATTGGGCCACGATCGGTTAGAAAATCAGATATAGCGGCGAGGAGAGTTTCGCTCGTGGGAGGAAGTGGCCCGGCCGGATGTTTACTTGAAACTCCAACCGCATCCACGGCGGGGCTAAGTGAAGTGAAGGTGTGCCCCCTCCCCCGGAAGCTTCTTAAGTAAAACCATCCCCTATCGTTCCACTCCTCCCCTCCCCTCCCTCGTTTCTTCCCTCGAATCAAACCGGCCCAACTCCGACGGCGCATAAATCCCACGGATGGCGTCCCGGAGATTTGTTTTCTCGTCGCCGCTTCACGCCCGGACGAGAATAACGAGGATTAATCCCGATATTCCCCTCGTGGGCGGACTACGTGAAAGTGTAGTCCGTTATCCGTTCCGTCGAATACTCTCCCTGCGTATATAGATTTTCTAATTTCATCAGCCGCGAAACGATAGAGATTCTCCCCCTCTTCTTCATCTCCTTCTTCACCTCCTTCTTCTTTATCTTCTTCCTCGAATCTCGAGCGAGATTCGTCGTGTCCTGCGCCGTGGAAACGGTGGATATTAAATTCAAACGAGGAGGAGGAACTATTTAGAGAAAGATTATTGATCGATCTTGCTGGGAAGGATTAATCGAAGGATCGTAAGATTAATATTCGTATCAAATTTCTCGATCGTTTTTCATTGTTTTACGTAATCGTCCCATGGCTACAGACGACGAACATTCAACACGATGACGCGCGTCTTACAACCTCTCCGGTATTCAATTTTACAAGCTACTTGTTATCGTGCGGTCGGGGGGGCAGGAGGGGAAAAAAGGTAAGGCTAGGGGATCCATTGGTCGGGTTCCAACTCGACGGTTTTTGCTGTTTGCACGAAATCCGAGACTGCCGATTACCTTCGCATTGGACCACATCCAACTCCCCATTTTCGCCAGTTTAAGGTCCCTCCGCGTTCATCTGCCCTCTGTTTTTCTCCCCGCCTCATGAACCCACCGAGTATCGCGGCCGAGTTTCGTAACCGCATTTGCATCCATCGCGATCAACCAACCCCCGCGTCTTAACCATCGATCCTCCCCCGATTCTCAGTGCTCGCTGTAATTAACGATAGCTCCAAGGATATCGAATCGCCGATATCGAGTGAATTTTAGTAGAATTTTATCACTTCTCCCAACGAGATAAGATAAGAAAAAAGATCGAAGCAAGGAGAAGAGAAGGGGGTTGAATTTATATTTTTACCGCTCGAGCTTCGAAACTTGCGTCGAAATTCCGTTAATTATCTCGAAACGTTAATTACTTCCCCTTGTTGGGTGGAAAAACTCCGATGAATCTGTGACAACGCGGTTTCCGCCTCCTCCCTTCTTAACCAACGCACACAATCGTTCGCCGCGTAATTATCGCGCCATTGCAACCCGTTCGCGATACACGCCTAGGCAGATAGGTATCTTCTTCGCGGTGATTTAACCCCATTTCAACCCGCGAGACATCATTTCCCGCGGAAAACGAGTCACGACGTATCGCTGGTTGATGTGGCGCTCGCGTAACACGCGACGTCCTTATTAATTTCCCTTTGAACCCGTGGTCGTTTATCCGGGTCGCCGTGCCTTTCGTTCCTCCTCGCCGTGAGTAATAACGTGACGAGGCGTGACTGGAATTTCGTGGCTGTACACGAAAGCGAACGAATTGTGCGAACACGTGAAAGATAGGAAAAATGGTTAAAACGTTATTTTACATATATATATATATTTATATAGGTTGCGACCATAAGCACGGCTGTCGATATATCCGGAGCTGTATGACTCCGAGCACGAACGGGAACGATGAGAAAAAAAAAAGAACGAGAAGGAGGATGGTGGTCAGTCCTCGTATGGTAAATTTTTCATTACTCGCTTTCTCTACGTGGGAGAAAATGACGGGGGCGCTGGGGTATGAAATTGAAATACGTCTGCCGATCGAAAATCGACCGATCCATTTTCTCCGAGTAGGGTAGGGAGTCGTTTTCGATCGGAAATGTTTTTCGAAACTTTTGAAAATATTGAAAAATTGACTCGCGTCGTTGTTATTATTTAATCGCGTTGAAGTTGCAAAATGTTTCTCTTTCCTTCTCTTATCCTGTTGCGCGGTCATTTCGAGAGCGAACGGACCGAGATATCTCTCATAGATTGCGTAATGCCGCCGATATTTTTCCAAGGATCGACCCGATCCCGCAACCTCGATCCCTCTCTGGAGTTTATCGGAAACGAATTTATCGGGAGGGGGATGCAAGAGAGAGGTTGGCTACTCTGACGGTCCGCTGGAATACGGTTTACGGACCGCGCGCGAGATTAACTTCGAAGGGGGAATAGGGTTCTTTCGTGGGAAGGATTTCTCATTAAAGATCGATATTGCGGTTGGAAACTTGTTTCGAGGTTAAACATATTTCATAGTTTTATCCTCCATACAGATTTTTTACGATAGAAACGTCATTTGAATAATAAAACGTATATACTCGAGAGAATTACGATCGATTTTCGAATCGATAAGCATCTTAAACGAAGAACGAGTAGTAGTTGATTCCTCGCGTTCGAAATCCTTCCCTTTCATTTTTCGGTTTAAAAAGCCTCCACGCGAGAAAACCAACAAATTCTTCGCGAGGCCGTTTCCTCGTTTATTTTTTTCTCTCTTCTTTACTCCTTCTCGTTCCCCTTTATTTGCTTTCTTGAAAACGTTCTCGAGGAAAAGTCGGGTGTCCGCTTACGAGAAGATTTCCACGGAGGTAGTTGTCGTCCTCCTCCTCCTCTTTCCCCCCTTTTTTTCTTTCGCTCAATTTCTTCTTCTCCGACCACGAGCCACCGTATTCCTCGAAATCTTGGAAAACGATGATCCCCTTGGAATGATATCCCTGTCCGGAAGTCTCGCCTCGATGGAAGAAAAAACAGGTAAGGACTTGCGTTCTTACGTTCGTGTCAGAGAATTTCGAGAAAGTTGGTTGACCGTGAGATATCTCCTTCGTTGCGAAATCACGGGCAAAACGAACGAGCGTAAACGTACGAGAGAGGGAGCGAACAATTGACAGCCTCGTCGTTGCTCTTCCGTTTTGCCCTGTTTCGCATCGGACGGAAACTCGCGGGCCCTTTTCCCTCGGCCTCTCGTGTTCCTCGTTAATTATTCATATTCAATTAAAACTTTTTGCCCGGTTTCGAGGGCGGCCGCGGTAAACGTTTCGATTAGCTCGGCTACCGACTAAATAAAACTCCCTCCCCCTCCCTTCTTCTATAGCTGGAGCGTATTAAGGCTATTGTGCCGGTGCTTCGAGCGAATTGAACGAGAGAGAAGGGAGGGAAGAGAAGAAGGAGAAGGGAAAAATATGATTATTGCGTAAATACGGATGGGGGAGCTTCGATCGGTTCAAACCCCATTGTTAATGTCGGGGAAAGGAAATGCCCGGTTTGTTTGAACGTTCAATCTTATTTGTGCGTCGGAAACAACCCGCCCTCCCCGCGTTTATTGATGTTTCTTGGTCAACTTGGAGGTGTTTACTCGATTCGGTTAATTATTCGAATGAAGCAATTTCTCCTTCAAATCGCGTTTCAACCCCGTGTAATTGTGCATCGAGTTTTTCTTTCTCTTTTTTAATCCAATTTAAAAAATTCACCGTTCGTCGTCGATTGTAATTACTTGTAATTCGATGAAAGGGGAACGAGAGATAAACGCGAGTACCGAAAAGGACGAATCGTCGGGATCGCTTTGTCGGTGTCGATCAAAAAAAAAAAAAAATCGAATATCCCTGCGAATCGAGGCACGAATCGGAGCCGAGTCGGATTTCTTCGTATCGTTCGATCATCAGAAATTTCCGATCCTCCTCATCCCCTTTCCTTCGTCCTTTGCTTTAGCCCGTGATATGGCGTGTATATGAACGAACGCTGTTTGAGAAAACGACGATTGGGAAAGGGAAGAAGGGGGGGGGACACGTTTCCATTTTATCTTCTGCCATATCGTTCCAAGTCTCGACTGGAAAAGAAGAACGATGGCGACGAGGCAAGAGGGAGCGAGGAGGGGTTGGGCGAAACGAAGGGGTTAACTCGATGCTTCGAAACTTAATTGAATACTGGATAAACAAGGCTAACAGTGACGTCGGCAATTCGTTAAACGCATCCGATCCTTTAATTAAAATGTCGCTTCGAAACGCTTGCTTTGTTCTTCGAATTCGAATCGACTCGTTTGCTCTTTTTCTTTTTTTTTTTTTTTATGAAGAGACGTACGATAGCAATAAATCGAAATAATTTCTCTTTGTAGAATATCAAGACGTTTGAATTAAAGTTCTAGAATTTGTTTCTTTTTTTTTTTTTTAATAAATAGCGAACGAAATTATCGTCAAGTTGGAGAACATAGAACAATTGACGTCTCTCAGTTGGTATCTTTGTAACAATCGAAGGGTTAACTGTCCGTGAAACTACCAAAGTTGTCGATAGTGGATAGCGCATAAACTGTGCGTCCAAGTTGAACGTAGTTACACCCGAATAAAATGTTTACGCGGCTAACCGTTGAAGAGGGGCTCAAGAAAACATTACCCGGAACCCGTCCAAGATTCCTCGACCCGACGACGACGATTAACTGGACGATTCCAAGCCACAAGGGGATCGTCCACAGCCAAAACGGAAGGAAAATTTGACGTTATCACGAACGATTCGTATCGATCAGGGGGTTGGTTCAAATTGGTCGGAACCAACTCGTATTTCTCCGAACTTCTTGGCTCGTTTCGAACGCGGCTCTCTTTCAAATTAGAAAGTTTCGACCGTCGGATCGAAAGAAACGCTCGATTCGTCTCCTCTCGTCGTGGAAATAAACCGAAGATAATAATTCGATCCTTGGACGCGACGATCGTCGTTAATCTTAATCGATCGAGCAAACGATTTCTTCAAGGTTTCTCCACAGCGATTATTCGTTTATTGGAAATACCGGTGGTTTTGTTGCACCTTTTCCCCGTCTCGAAATTTCCAAGTTTTCCTTTGAGGGAAACGCTCGTTGGTGTATTGATACGCGAGCGTATAAAGCGTATCGAGAATATATTCCGAGCAAACTCTTTTCGTCACGTTTCCCCGACGTCATGTTCCTTTAAATTCACGTGACGCGATGCATCAGCCATTCGGCGAGTCTTTATTTCGTTGAGCTTTCGATTTACGAGCGGGGAGGGCGTGTTTGCTACCCAAGAAACAAGGAACGAAATTAGAGCCCTCGAGGTAGGAAGCTCGCGTGATGGCGAGAGACACGGAAATGGAGTCGCGGTGTCGAGCAGAAAGCGCGAAAGAAAGGATTCTCGGTTACGCGAGCACGTTGCTCTTTATGCCGAAAGCAGGCGCGTGATGCCTGGTTCAAAGAAGATTAGCCGTTTCACAACATTCCCCTCGTTTCTTCCACCGTTTCGCGCCGCTGTTTTCGCTGTTTACCGCTCGCTTTAAAACTCCCCCTCCCCTCTCACTCCGCTCCCTATCGCGTTAAAGAGATAAAAAGATATCCGAGAAAAGAATCGTAATGAAATTCGATCTCGCCACCATCTCGTTTCTCCTCCGCGCGACATTTATTTATTTTTTTCTTTCTCCTCTTGTAACTGTAAGATAAATAAAATAGAAACGCAGAAAAAAAAGAACCGCGAATACGCCGGTTAACACCGCAAGCTTTCTTATTACATATTCTGATACAAATCCGTATACCGCGAGACTCGCAACTTTAACGAAAGCCTTTTTGTTCGTACGAGGGAGACTTGCATTAGCATTCACCCTGATAATGACCACGAGCTCGCGCAATTATATCCTTGTATCTGTCTCTCTCTCTCTCTCTCTTCTTTGTTCCCCCTCGAAGAATCGAAGAATCCGTGCTCACCGGAAAGCGAAAGCTGTTTTTTTTCATCAAAGAAGGATCTAGAAACGGAGAAACGGGAGGAACTTCTCCCCATATTCGCGGGTACCGAGCGAAGGGAAGGTAGAATCGGTAGAAATCGGTAGCGAATCGTTTTTCCTCCGCCGAAGAATTCCTCCCCCAGGAAATTTCCATAATACACGGAGGGGGGAGGATCCGCGTTACGGCGTGGGAGAGCCCCCGTGGTTTCCGTACGGGAAATGGGAGGCCTCGTGTGCGTCATTGTCTTGTAACGTTTCTCCTTCGCGTTTCCAGCCACCCTCCCCTCCCCTTTTATTCCTTTTCCCAATTTAATTCTTTATTCTTTCTCGCGGCAAACCCGGCTCTTTGTCGCTTTTCACCTTTCTCCCGCGCGCCCACACTCTCTCCGCGCCCTCCTCTCCGCCCACTCCATCCTCCATCCTCGCGCTTTTGTGCTATGAGTAATTAAAACATTTTGGCCAGACTATGAGGGCGAGAGTTCTTCTTTGAGCTTTAAACGCGCCAGAAAATTCATCCTTCGCTCCACTCTCGCTCCTTTCCTCCAACTACCATCCCCTGCGTGTGTCGCGCAGGAGCGACGGGGCGGGGAGTGGATAACTACTCCCTTTCCACTTTATATACGGGGCAGAAGGGGGGAGGGTTCGTGAAAGGAAGCACGCACGGTTATGCGGAAACAAAACCCCCGTTGAAAATGATAAAGGCAAAGAGTGTCCGGCAGAGTGGCGCGTTTTTTTCTTTTCCTTCCACCACCGAGTCGCGTGTTTAAATGTCGCTGTTCTCGTTCCGTGCAAATGCATGCATGCATGCATGCATTCATGCATGCATGCCCGGCTACGCCTTTCCCGCAATTGTCCCGAGTGTTGTTTTCGTACGTACGTGTACACCCTTTCCCGTGCCAATTCCCTATTTATCGTTCCATTCTCGTCACTGGAAAATTCCTCCACGAGTTAATTCTCGCCAATCCTTTATTTTCTAATTGATTTTTTTATGAGAATATATGCGCAATAGTTCTCCGTCGAATTTTACTACTTACTCTCTCGTTCTCTTTCTCTCTGTCGAAAAGTATATAATTGGCGAAACGATGAAAGATGAAAGTCAAACGTTGTACAGAGATATATTAATCGAATTCCTGAACGCATAAAAGGGACGTTATATCCCCGAAACTGCATTATTCTCCCGGATAACAATAATAAATTCGTCGATCCACAAGTTCGATTCGCAATAAAATTAGAGCCGTTTCGTCCACGTGGGTGGGACG
Source organism: Apis cerana (assembly GCF_029169275.1). Lineage (NCBI taxonomy): Eukaryota > Metazoa > Arthropoda > Insecta > Hymenoptera > Apidae > Apis > Apis cerana. Next base: position 9,456,145 of record NC_083863.1, read on the forward strand.
AGCCTTTTTTCCCTCCTCCCCCTCCCTCTCGTTTTGAAACCTTTTGTTTCGCGATGACGAAACAACGGGGGCAATCGTTGCACTGGTACGTTGCGAACAACCAACCTGCGGGCGTAATTTTTCCCCGCAGGCTGGCAAACAAAAAAAGAAGATTACTCGCATAATCAACGAGAACGATCTTTTCGAGGATAAAAGAAAGAAAAAAGTAGAAAACGTATAATAAATAACGCGCAATAACTATGAGAGAGCCGACTCCACTCATCACTCGTAAACGCGACGAAATACACGCCGGAAACGGGTAATTTTCGCGCGGATAAAAACGTTCTATTGGAGAACAGGTCGTGAAGTGACCCGATCGAAAGTAACAGCAAGAAAGAATATATTCAAAGGATAAAATAGGAATAAACTATTGCGTATGGATAGGTGTGCCAATATCTTTTGCTGCGTGTTCAATTCGGTTCGAAAACGGGCGAATTTGGCCGAGATTAAATATTCTCCCCGATAATTGTTTCCTTTGTTCTTGATCATTTCTTCGAATCGAGGGATGGTCAACGCGACGGTTGCATCTTCTTGCTCGCGAGGAAGAAGGGAGGAACGAAACACCCTGTTTGATTAATAGCGGCATCCTGTAAACCCAGCCACCGTGTCTCTTCCCCCCTCGTCGATTTCCTGTTTTCGTTCCACGCTCTATCCCTTTCTGCTACTTCTTCACCTTTACTCCACCACCTCGCTGGGAGAAACTATTTATCATTCGCTGCTTTCCGTGCGTTATCAATTTCGCCGACTCCAAGACATCTCCTCCTCCTCCTCCTCCTCCTCCTTCTTCTTCTTAATTTTTTAACCGCCTACCATACGCGAGCAACAAATGGCCCGTGTCCGACGAGGGTGGAATACGCTAGTTCTTCCTCTCCTCGCCAGCCGGAAATCTCACGTGCCGGAAATCTACGAGCGCCGTTAAAGATCCGTTCAAGCGGAGGAAGAGGAGTTTCGAGTCTGACGAAGTAATTAGGAAACTCGGCGGTTCGCTAAGGTAAAGTGGAGGGCGTGGAGTGAAAGATTAATATGCGTAAAGAAGTCGGTGTTGGTAAATCGCTCGTTAAAGTGTATTTTTCATTTCTAGAACAAATATCCGCGCGTAGGTGGTAACGAAAAAAAAGTTCGTGCCTGACTCGTTTGTTACTACTACACTGAGCACACCGCTTGCTGCTATCTCCTAATCCGTGTTTTTTCCCCCGTATGTATGTTACATGTAAATTCGAGCAAGATTTTACACAGGAAATAACATTTTTACACAGGATTTTACACGCGAAATAACTGATTAACTGTAAGTATATATACAACGTAAAACACTTTTATAATTCTTCACGATATTTGTATTTTTAGGAGATCTACTCTCGGCCCGATTAAAGTACTATCGTGATTTTCTTGATTCTCTTGATTTAAACTAAACTCAAGAATAGATTTACAGAGGCGAAGCGTCACGTTGTATAAAATTAGAATAAAGAGAAACAACGGGGGTGTCCCAGTTTCGAGAGAATTTTATTTTTTTTATTTTTTTCTTTCAAGATTCGTATTCTCTCGAACTTCCATAAATAACGCGGGATAAAGAAAGTTGGTTGAACGCGAAGGTATAAATAAAATTATCGCACCTGAGGGGCGACGATCCAACTTTTAAATTCTCCCTGCCTCTTCACGCAACAACTTTACCCGCGAAACTCAAACTCAACGGAAACTTCAACGTTCAACGTATGATGTAATCTCTAATAATTCAACCACGCGTTTTCTTAACTTACACGCGCGAAATTCAATTCAAAGTTTTGGCTAAATGTCCGATTTTTGGTCTTACTTACCAGTTTCAGGTACGGCGGATGGAGGGAAAACGAGGAAAAAAGGATCGGCCGTCGAATCATCTTCTCCAGGAGGAATGACGCGCTCCTATCGCGAAGATTACATCTCTGTCGGTGCATCTGTCACGTGCACGTTGCTCGCATTTGTTCGATCGAGGAAGGCCGTTCAATCGAACAGCGTGTCGAAGGAATCGACAAATCCGTCTTCGAGGCTCTTGGAGGATAATCGTAAAGTAAACGAAATACATGGTTATTCGACGAACGTTTCTTCGACGGTGAGTGGAAAGAGGACGGGATACGCAGTTTTTCACCGCGAGAGATTAATACGTATTCTTCGATTTTTCCTTCTCTTTTCGAAAAGATAAATTTCCCAGAAAATTGCACCGCTTCCATCGGTCGAGAATTAGAGAAGAAATGGCGCGACGCTTTCAGAAATTGAGTTTTCTCCCGCCGAAAAAAATCGGAACTAATGAAACGCGGTGGGATCGATGCGTCTTGGGTGGAAACTGGAATCGAACAGGGGCGTTGCTTGAGCTGGAAGAGGTCGGATATGCTTGCAAACACGCGCAACCCTGTGTACAGGGTAGGTGCATGTGCATTAGGGTGATCGATGATACTCGACGTCGAGCGACTGGCCCGTTGGTCAAGTAGATGCATCAGCTGCAATTGCGCCCGCGATTTCAATGAACGTTCGACTCGAAAATCGCGTATATACATATACATATATATATATAGATATAGATATGAAACTAGATCGGCGGATGGTCAGAGCGTCGCTCGTTTGCGTTTTATTTCTATTTTCTATACTCTCCCTCTTTTTTCCACCGTCATTGTTCACGAGTCGCTCGCTATGACGGATTAAACGGCACGAAATGCCCCCGGCATTTTCGCGAATAGGAATTTGCCAAATCCTTTCGTCAGAGGCGCGCGTTGAAATTTATAACTCTCGTAACGCTATCCCTATAGAACTTGGAACGTCGTAATGGGGGATACGTCTGGTTTCATTCCCGCATTCATCCCGAGTTCCTCTGGCCTCTCTGCGAATTTGCAATGGCCGGCGAAAAATATATATTTGAACGTGGCAAACGTTACGTGACGAAACTTACTTGCCACGTTTCTACGTGGCCGACGCGTGCAAATAGGAGGTTCGGCCCACGATGCCTCTCGTTGAATTACGTTTATCGTTTAATTGTCGCGCGGAACGACGATTCGCCACGCGGTTTATCGCGCGCGTGATAACATTTGCTTTTGTGCCGTGTTAAGTAATTTAATCGGTACTGGCGAGGACAGTCGTTCCATTTCGGGAACGATAATGCCTCGTTATTAACGAGACGCGTTACGCGCGAGGATTGTCGAAAGAAATTCGCCGACATTTGTCCGATCGTTGAGATTTGTCACGAGATAAACGTCATTTCTTCTCAACCAACCGCTTCCTCCAAGATCGTCGAGTATTGGAGTATCATTTTTTGTGAAAACTTTCACGATCTTGCAGCGATTTCTTCTTGGACAAACGTGATGGATGCACGGATCGACACGTTCTGTCCGTCGGGATAAGCTCTATGGCGAGTACTATCGCGTAAATATTGCCAGGACAAATGGATATGTAGGTCACGAGCCCGTCATCAGTCAGGGGTTGGGCCGCGTCATTAATACAACGGAATGCGCAAACTGGACAAACCGGGTAATTAATATTAACGGGACGAGTGTAATTACTATTAAATAACGTATAATTGACATGGTATTGTAACGTATCCCCTGTTGGCTCCTTGCGAAAATGTTTCTTTAGTTCGTCAAAGTACCGTTCAATTTTTTCGAAATTCTTGAATAGCGAAATAAAAAGAAAAATTATTTCCTTCTCTGGTTTAATATATTACATATTTATACACATTTTGCGGAGGATAATAATAACAACCGTTAGAATTATTAACGGGTAAAATTAGGATGGATCGAGAAATGTATGAATTTTAATTTTATCTGGTCGTATTCGAAATTTCCGCTTAGAATCGTTTATGCGTGCCGTAAGGTGAAACGATAAAAGTTCGAAATGGCGCGACAGGAGGATGAAATCGTGTGAAAAAATTGTATCCAAGTTTTTACGAGACTCGAATTCCTCGACTACATTAAGAACGCTCGTTGCAATTTGGAAAAATGCAAAAGTTCGTGGTAATGGGCTATTCGAAATATCTGTAAAACAGTTGTACGAGTGTGTAAAAACGCTTGATTCGCTTTATTCGATTCATCAGTGTCAAATTCTTGTCAACGGTTTCTTTTTCTTTTTTTTTTTTTTTTGCAATTAAAACAAGTTGTCCTTGCGTTTCACGTTTAATGTTCGAGTTTAACGGAGGGGAAGTGAGATCTGTCAACATTGTCCGGAGAATAGATCCTGAGAATAAATCGTGGAAAAGAATAATTCGTGGCACGATCATTTTTTTAGAAGTAAGTTTCTTTCGAAATCTTTCCGTTCAATTTTAGTCGACATATTTTCGCGATGGAGACTTGTGAAGGCCAACGCAAATCTATTTATCGCGTTACGAACGAGGAGGATAAACTTGAAAACGAAAAGAAAGAACCGTGAAAACTGGTATACGGATGATTAAATCCGTACTTAAATTACCTTTTCAAAACGATCGTTAATTCAGGCGTTAATTTATCTTTCCCGCTCTTGTCCTTCTCTTCCACCAAAGAGTCCCAAAAGTCTCGACCCATATTCGCTCGCGCACCGTTTCAAAGAAGATGTGAAAGATGTGGTAAAGATTCCGTGTGACGTGAGAAGAAAAAAAAAAAGAAAGAAGAAATGTCGCGCATTGTGCAACAAAGATAAAAACAGATATGGAAACGTTTCATTAGCGCGTGCCTCGAGTAGAAAGTAGAAATTTCAGCGTACTTTTAAATTGAATCGAAAGTTCTGTAAAAAAGAATTAAATTTTTTCAACGCGACACGACACGCTCTCAAAAACGAAACATTTTTAAACATTGAATTTCTTTAAAAATAAAGAAGTTTTATCATCGATACACGAATATATCACGGTTACAAACCACCATTATTATGTAATCAGATCTACACGTTGTATTCCGAAAATTTCACCAATATTTCAACGGCGGTTCATTCAAACTTGAGAGAATTAGCGGTGAAATTCGCGGGCTATTCTCATCGGTAATACGATGAAACGGAAAATAATTCGTACTTCCATTTTAATCCTCCAACGCTCCGGCTAATTAACGATTAATCCGTAAGATAAAGTCCCGATAAAATCAAAATTATCCTCCTGTATTACAACGCGATACAAACGCGGAAAATCTGCTCGAATTCGAAACAATGTTATCTAGTCAGGCCGATAAGCCGAATCCGATTGCTCGAATTAACTTTGCTCGTGATCTACCCTTATTACTCGTCATCGTGATAAATCACACGATCATATCACCGTTCACCATTTCCTTCCTCTCGCTTATCCATACATCCCATCATCGTCATACATCGTCTCTTCTCCTCGATCTCCGTTTCGTCAAACTAGCGCGTCCTTCGCCAAGGATAACGCGCGAATAATAATATGATGAATGAATGGATGGAATGGTTTCATCGCGTCGATAATGCATATCAAAGCGGGTTGGAGTAGCGCATCGATAACGAGATTGGAAAGAAGAAAAGGGAAAGGCGAATATCGTGGTTGAAAAATATACACGCCCCCCAATCGTATTCTTGTTTAAAGCATCTTTTCCTGGCTTGCGGAGGGTAAACGGAGACGCATCGTTAGAAGGGTTGTTGGCTCGAGGAGGAGGAGGAGGAGGATCGAATCCGCAATCGTCTTAGAAAACACCATTATCACCGGGAGACGGGTATAGCGAAGATAGCTATTGTGAGGATAACGATGTCGGTCCCGGATGACGAGTGCTATTGAATCGGATCTCTCGATAAACCTTCTAATATAGTCGCAGGAGACGTTTATTATTACTTCCTATCCTCTTCTAGCGTATTTTTATAATTCCACTTGAAGAGAGAAAATGTATACTGGGCAAGAGAAGACAGGGGCCATCGGTTAATTGCGGATTAATCGAGATAATTTCAACAATATTTTCCTTTGCTTTCGTTTCTTAACAAACTATTAACGAAAGTTATTGAGTTATTGAGTTGACCAAGCTGCAATTGATAGCGTTGGATATGTGCCGCGTACGAACATCAACAAGTCCAAGTATGTTAAAGAAAATTGATCTCTTTCTCGACGCATTTCGTAATCGATGATTTTTTCGTAATAATCCATCAATCGAAAGTTTTTGAAAAGGAAAGTGTAGATTCGATTTTTCATCATAAGAATGATTTCATTGTTTAATTTATAATTGGTTCCATTTACGATTTTCGGTATCATTTTCATAGATACCGAGAAATTTTAGAAAAGTGCAAGGACTTTGAACATCCATTTTGTCTTCTTCCTTCGTCGCCGATAAAAATCATTTGCACGAGAGCACGGTTATCGATTTATTCGGTGAAGAAGATAGGCAGGAAGATATTCCTTAAGAAGTAAAGTGACTCTTTTTTACTTTTTCATCGATTTGCCGAAGGAATTACTCTTACGCGATATCTCAAGATAGTTCGCTCCCGCCAAAGTGAGAGAATTATGCGTTTGCATTCTATGAAAGGCCAACTACCAGTTTCAGGAGCTCCTTTCGGTTCTTGTCATTTGTCTTGCTCCAGAGATAGAACCAAAGTTTCAAAGAGCTCTCCAAGTTGCATCCCAGGCGGTTACCAGAGAACGCCTCCCTAAATTTTCTCGTTGTATGAATTAATGGTGAAGGTAGTTTGTAAAATCTTCGTGCGAAGTCACCTAGAATCTATGTTTCGATAGTTCGCCGCGGGCGAATGAAATCGATTTGGACGAGAATCTCGTGAAATAAAATTACAATCCCGTTGGTTATCCTGGACAATCCCTTTAAACTTTTAAACTAGTTGAAATTTCCTGATAATCCAAACTAACCGATGGATGCATAAAATTGAAAATTGCGAAGATTTTAATAACTTAATAAACTTTCGTATTGTGAATATTCACACCATGCATTTTGATCAATGGAAATACCAGTAATAACGGGCTTGTGTGTTTGCAATTGCACGTGACATTCGTAGGTTTGCTAACTAAATCAAAGGTTACATAGATCCTTTGTATTTAAATGCTAATTTCAAAGACTATTGTCGCCATTCTCTATACTCATGACAGATTCGCAATTAATTTCTCTGGTAATATAATTAATTTTATACAGATTTGACAAATCTCGGAATTTTCCCTCAACATACGATACGGGGGCTTGTATAATAATAAATCGGATATCTTTTTATTTATTACATGTTCTATATTATACATATGTATGGAAAATTGAACGGATATTTTGCATCGTTTCATCTTCTCTCGTACTTCCAATTTCTATAACGTAATCGTAAGTTAAAACTATGAACTTGATGGTGAGTACATTAATCAATGTAGAAACGAGGCAACAAGCTGCGCCGAACTATTGTACTTTGTGCCACGCATATGGCTCGTTAAGAAGCCGTTAGCATAATAGGGTAGCGTATAAAAGCAAATATGTTACACATTCTGGCAACACGTGATGCGGAAAATTGCATTCAAATAATTTTAATTAAACTACAACGGATTGAGAACGTATCATTCGAATAATTTATACCTTCACTTAATGATTCCATTGATTATAACGTGGTAATAAAGACCACGCGTTGCATAGTATTGCAAAACCTGTTCCAAATATGTAACAATTCTTACGAATCATTTTAATATTTCTCGCCATTGCGCATATTTATTTGCACGGAAATGAAATTGGATAAAGGGAAAAATATTTTTCTGGAAAATAACCAGAAGTTTTACAATAGAAAAATAAGATTCTAAAGGAGTTAAAAATCAAGTGATACTTTTGTATGAATCTTTCTGCAAAATCCCGTTTAGAATACGAAATGGTGAAGCATTAGACATTTAAATAGCGAGCCGACGTGTTATTGAATCGATGCGGAAACACCTGGATCCATAGGTTCAGGTGTTTCCGCAGCTGTGAAAATCTCTGCGAGTCGAATTCATTTGTTTTGCATGAAATTACTTCCGCATTAGAAGGATAGGATTCATCCTGTGTGTAAAGAAATGATACATTAGTTAATACATATTTACGTAAATCTCATAAAATTAATTTTCTTTACTTTTTCTTTTTAATCTAATCTAAATTTATTAATAATATTGTTGCTTCTTTAATGAAAAATTCTTGATTTTTCATGAAAGAATTGAGAATTGTTATATAAGATTATATAGACTATATAAAATATGCTTGATAATAGCAATGCCTTTGTATAAAATATTCAATTATCCAGAAGGAATGTCGCTTGTTTAACTAATTTGAGAAGTGTACAAATGCTATCTTTGCTATATCTTTGCTTGGATAAATGAATGTAGAACTATGCCACAATTACGCACTAAATGTACAAGGATTTATAATAATAGAGATTCCTCCAAATTCTACAGTTTCTATTCTAGTATTTATAACGGTACAAATTGCGAAGAAATTATTTATTTAACTGGTGATACTAATTGTTATATTAAATTGAATAATTTCTTTTAACATTTTTTGAATGAAATCGTTTAAATTGGATTATATTTTAATATAAATGGAATTTAGTCATATGAAATAAAAATTATAATTATATATGCAAATTTCAAATGTTTCTAAAATTTTCAAAACAATTATAGCTTGTATAGTCTATCTGTATATTGTTCCCCGGGAGGAATATAAGCTATTCGAACTAATTACATAGTAATCAAAGTTTAATCGCATCGTTATTGACTATCTAATTACATCTGCTAACTAAAACTCTATTGATACACTATAATATTTGTTTTGCTAATATACGGAGTGGTGGGATTTTTTGGGAAGGAAAAAATAAAAATTCTTATTTAAAAGAAAAATTACGATGGCATATCGACAATTTATTGGTCCTGTACATTAAATTATACAGTCTAATGGTATGAAATAGAGCAAATGTATCGAATGTACATATAAATGTATGTATCGGAACAGTTTCCCACGAATATTTTCTATTCATATATACATATAAGTATGTATTTAAAAATGAATAATAAGTGAAACGCATTCTCTTAGTAATTATTTAGAAAAATATAGAAAATTTATAAAAATGAATACTGAAATAAAATATAAAGTGGGAAAACTATTTATTTGATTACATTTGCTTTGATATTTATTACACGATGAAAATAAATCTTTCCGTAAACGAAAAGAATAAATTGTCTTTTTTTTTTCTCCATTCGTATACATCTTTACATATAGATTTTTCATAAAATAATCATTTTAAATGATACCATTCCTTTATATATAATATAATTTCATTAGAACTATAACAAATTACTTCATTTCAATAAGATCTTAAATCTTGCGCCGATTATTTTCATTCTTAAATAGTTGTATCAACTATTTCTTATAGCCTGAAAAATATTTTTGCTATATCTGATGTAAATTATCGTAAACGCTTGTGTAAAAATTAAATCTTGATTTCAATCTTGATATTTTATACTAAATTCATACTATGGTGACATAGATAATGATAGAATCAAATTCAATCCATTGGACGTTTCCAATTTTGTCCTCTTCTTATATTAGATACTCCATATGTAAATGAACACATTTGAACAAAGACGAAATCAACGGTGTAAATATAGGATTTCTGAGTACACAGTACTCAAAATATCGTGCACAGTGTCACATAAGGAATTTAGTAGTTGTCATACGTAACGTACGCTTTTCAATAATAATAGGTTTGTTCTTGTAGGAAATGTCTCCTTTTAGAACAAACAGAAAATGTAAAAATATATGATAACATGTATCAAATTTCTCCAAAATGATGGAGATGATACGCAACTCTGCCGAATATCTTATTATTTTATTCACTTGACTCGTTTTTGTTGTCTTTGGCGATATATGTCATTTGCAGGAGGCGGTGGTAGATCTTCTTCTTCGCTATCATCACCTCCTAAACGCGTTCTTCTACGTTTAGATCCAACACTAACTCCATCGTTACTTTCGTCGACGATCCAATGTACAGATTTCGCTAAGTCAAATAGCTTTGTGTCGCATCCATTATCTGCTACCGGCAATGGAGCTACATAAAAGATAAAAAAATTTAATTTTACGAGAGAAATCTCATATATTATTATTATTATTATTATATCTTGTTAATTTTATTAAAAATGTAAATAATTATTATACGATAATATTCATAAGAAACTTTACCATGATCTGGTAATTGAATTCTATTAAAAACATCCATAAGTAAATCAACAGCCACAAAAGGTCCTCTGAAACATCCAGGTGGTGGAAGCATGGTACAAAGTTGTGCTGCAGCTGGTGGTAATGGAAAAGAACCACCTACAAAAAATGTTGTCACATGTATCATTCATGTAAATAATGAATATGTATAATTAGAATTTTAATAAAGAAATTTACCAGGTACTGGATGCTCTCCAGGTAAAGGATTTACTTTTGGTTTATAAGGTATCATTTGAGATATATCAGGTCTTGGTAACGATGCTATAGCTTCCTCTGGATCTGGTATTCGTGGTAATGCACCGGTTGTACTTCTTCCAACACTAGATACTTCCATATATCCAATAGACCGTAATTCCATAGGAGTACATGGATATAAATCTAAGAATTTATACCTATCTACTAATTGTGCTGTCTCTTTTCCTTCGAATTCTTTAATCTAAAAAAAAAAAAAAAAAGAAAGAAAAAAAAAGGGAAAAAAAAAGAAACAAAAATTGAGGAAATTATATAGAATATAAGAAAAAATATTGAATAAAAAGTTATACGATTTATAAGCATATCAATTTACCTTTTCTAACACAGCACTACGACGTTTTTCAACCTTAACAATACTTGCTAAATCTCCAATATTAGATTCAAATTCTAAAAAGCGGTTCCATATATCACTAAAAATAAATACATAATCAATATGAAGTCATTTTTTATACAAAATAAATCGTATACTTATTAATACATTAAACAAATAAATATATTTTACTTACACTGATTTTTCAGGTTCTAAACTACCAGAAGATAAAACTCTCTCAAACAAAACTCTTGTATTATTATCCTCTAAAATAATTAAATACGATTAAATTTGAAATATGTATAAAAGATAAATAAATTTATTTTTTAAAAAATTCTTACCATTTAAATGAGATAAATAATCAATGTAACAAAGTATATAATCCGGATTATCTCCGAATTTTTTTAAACCTAATTCGAAAATTCGAAAAGCAATATTTTTGTCCTTGGTACAGTAATATTCCATTAATGCAGCAGCAACGTATACGTGATGCTTACATCTTGGATCTTCGCGAGCTCGTTTAAAAACTGTTCTAGCAGATTTTATACCTTCAGCACGTCTTGCAAATTTCATATATTGTACAAATGCCTATGAAAAAAATAATTCAACTGTATTTATTTTAAATAATTAAGTAAAATATTTAATTATTTAATACTATCGAATAAATACTAACTAATGTAGGATCAATATCGGGTATATCAAGGAACTTTTGATATATTTGATGCACTTTTTCATATTTTACTCTTCCTTCTTCAAAATCTGCATGTGCAAAATACAATAACATATTTTTAGACAATAATGTACTTGTTGCTCTTTCGAACATTGTTGCTGCTTCATCACTTAAATTTTTCGCAGCATTTACATCTCCTTTTTCTGTTAATATTTTTGAACTAAGTTCTAAAAAATGTGCAGCTTGATGCCATACAGCTGGATGATGTCCCAAACATAATAAACATTGTTCTATAGCAAACATTACTCTACGCGCAACCAAAGAAGTATCTTCGGTTCTTAAAGGATTACTACGTTCCCATGCAATATATTTTTTCCATAATTCCACCTATGACAATAATATTAATTGATGATTATAATTAATTAAACATTTACATTATAATATATTTATAAACTTATATATGTATATATAATAAATACTTGTTTAACTTCTTCTGGATGACCAGTTGGAGGTACACTAGGAGCACTTCGATTTAATCCTCTTGTTACAGCTTCTAATTCTTTGGCAACTCTTCTTGCATTCATGTAATCCCTAGAACGTTCAATAGCCATTTTCTCTGCAATTATTGGATTAATATTTTGTTCGAATGCCATATAATCTTTCCATAATTGTTCCATATTAATCATTGGATTAACAACACCTCGTTGATATACCTGATTAATAATATCAATATATTAAAATATATATATATATATATATATAAAATAAATCAAAATGTTATATATATACTATATATAACTATTTATAACTTAATAATATATGGATCTTTACCTTTCTAACTGCACTAATTTTTTGATTTTCAGCATAAGAACCAACAGCTTCAACACTTTTAAGAAATGTCACATAATCATTCCATATGCTATAAGAATGTATATCCATACCAATTTTGTCTAATGCAAAATCATATGCTTGTGCCATTTTTTCTCTAAAAATACATTATGTATTAAACTTTTGATTCAATTACCTATATAACTACATAAATACTTACTTATATGTTGTAAGACTGGCTTTTGTTTCTTTGACATAAGAAAGGTAAAGTTTCCACAACTCAATATTTAAGATTTTCATGAGGCACCTTTGGAAAAGCTGTCAGAGAAAACAAGTACTTTAGAAGCAATATAAAGAAATAATATAACGTTCGTGTGAAATTCATTTAAGTGTGGTTACACAATACATTACATATTATCTACCACCTTACTTACCCTTACAGGCAAGTTTTTTTAAAGCACATATTATTGATTAAGACCAATAAGAATCACATCAAAATATCAGGAAATAACAATTCAATAATTTATTTAACAAGTTTTTAATACAATCACTACTACAATATTGTTTATTTGTAATGGGAGAAATAATAATGCACCAATGCATCAATTGAGAATACTTTATTATATAAACATATGTTTTCATTGGGAAATAATTAGGGAAAAAGTTTCCAGATATGAGATTATAAAGGTAACACAAAATAAACCCCATTGAATAAAAACTTTATTTATTTTTTGTAAATGGGGTTAATAATATAATTGACCTATGTAGGATCTAGAAATGAATGATCCCAAAACATGATAAAAAAATTTAGACAATTTGAAGCAACATAAGGTGATCAAAATAGTAGAAACTTAATATGAAAAATATTCAATTTTATTATACATTATAATTATAAAGTAAATAAATATTTCAGTGTATTTATTATTTCATCACCTTATGCTACCTCTTTAAAAATTTCACAATACTTGAAAATGTTAATCAAGTACTGTACTAGGGAAAGGAAAATGATGTAATTCCCAAAGCATATTTATAAAAATATCTATTAAAGTACTATTAAAATATTTATATCGTCTCAATCATAATATCGAGACAAATATTATTAAAATCTTTCTTATATGCAAAGAGGTAAATATACTTTGCATTATAAATCATTTCAATGCTGAATATTTGTTCATAACAATTTTATTTCATGTTGTATTCAATAAAATATCTACACTTTATGTAATATGAATATTATTTTATTTCAAATAACATAATTTAAACACACTAAAAAATGTATTGCAGGAAGGAATACAAGGCTGTTACATTCAGGAAGCTGCCTTCGTAAGTTGATTTATTTTAATAATATCTATTTTTATGTTTATTATTAATTCTATATATATTTATATTATAATATATTTCAAAATACATATTATTCAACAAAGAAAACAACCTCCCAAATATACCAACAGATCAATCATAATCAATGAGATATTTGTGTATGGTGAAATATTGTTTTTATTCACCTCATATAATATGCAAAATGCCTAAAATCACATAATATGATAATATTTGATCACAATTGATTAATAATATCTTGCCAGTATTAAATGTAATCTTAATACACTAAAAGACTAAAATAGAATTTTTTAAATACCAATGTTCAATTAAGAATTATATTCATTCGTGATTAATAAATAAACATGCATATCATTATAAGTTTATATTAAAAAAAGTTCACTCAATAATTTTATTTTAAAATCAGTAATGAAAATTATATATCTTCTCAAACAAACAACTTCAACGATATATATATAACGATAAATTTAGCAATATATATATATATATAAAAAGTGCTTTCGTTAAATTTTGAAACTCATACAATTAATATTAACATACCTTTTCCACCTTCTCAAAGTTGCGCATTTTCATCTGAAAAAATTATAAAGAATATAAAATAAACTATCTGTTGTAACAATGATAATTATATTATTTAACCGATAATGAAAACGGCATATTTATATTTATAACTTTTAATAATTATTCTTTTTCAAAGATATAATAATATTACCTCTTGTTCTATATATATTTTCCAATAACGACCAGCAGAAGGAAACACAGACACAAGTTTTTCAAAAACTGGCCTTACTTCTGTAATAGGTCTGTTTTGTGCTTCTCTGATAAGGATGCTCCATGCTTCCAAATCATAAGGAGATTCGTCTACTGTTTTTTGAGCACGTTGCAATTTCTCATTTCCCCAATCCTATAAATGAGAAAAAATATGAAATTATATAGAATATAATTAACATAATTTAAATATAAATTATGTATTGTAGAAAGTGAGGTTATGTAGATTCGATCTACATTATAACAGTAAGTAATATACAATACTTACAAATTCTGTTTTATCTTCAGCCATTTTTTAATTATAAAAATGATGTTAATAGATAAAAATAAAAACTTTCACGTATTGGAAAGATATATGATTAAATAAAAACTCAACAACACCCAACTCGTTATGGCTTGTAATTTTAGGTAATCTTAGGTAAGCAATATTAGGTAAGAATTTCGATTGTATTCGATATATCGATATATCGAATACATAACAAGCTATTCGATATTCAGTCTGTATCGATTGTAACGGCCATTTTCCTTTATCTGTACTTTTCGAATTGTGCATAAAAAAGAATAAATTTTTATTAATTTATTAATTTATACATTTTTAAATCTAATAAACTACATTTTAGTGTATAAAATGCAGTTTATTATTATTATAGCGAATAAAAGTGTATTAACTGAAGTAAAAATATTGTAATTAAATTATCAATTAACTATTCTAAATTCTATAAAATATTTAACAGTTTGTTTAAATAATTTCGTTTGATATTTCATTAATAATTGAATTTATATTTTATTGTGTTACGTTGTTTAATATAATATAATTATTATTATGATCTAACATAGATTGTTAATATTTAATTATTTATGGAATTATTTATTATAACTGCATTATTATAATTTATTACAATATTACATGTAGAAAATAATAAATTTTGTTTTATTAACAAGTATATTTTCTATTTTTTATTCTATTATTTAAAAAAATTGAATATTATTAAACAATATTAATAAAATATTGCTTTTCCCGCGCGATTTAGAGTGGAAGAAAAGTTATTTTCTTCGTCATTATTATTATTTTCGACGTCAACCAATCAGAAAATTACTTGACATACTATTACGCGGGAAGTCATTCTACTGTCGAAAATCATGGCGATAGAATGTGTCATCCCGCTGAGGTATATGACTTCGATTATCAGCATCGTATTTTCATTCCTAACTTTTCCAGTTTATAGGTATTATCTTCTTTAATTAATATATATTTATTTAATAATTTTATTACAACATTATAATATACGAAGCAATTTTCTGAATTTATTTTATATATGTAATTATAGTTTATAGCAAGAATTTTTGAATTCAATTATTCTTCATTTTAATATAATTAATTTCTGCAATATAATTTATTTTAAATTTAATTTGTTTTTGTGTAGATTATTGTATTGTATAATTGATCGTGAAGATGAGAAAAAGAAACTGAGAAAGGATAAAGGTGTTTCGAACGATATTCAATGACGAATTCGATAATTTTTCGTGCAGAGCTGCCAACGTTTAACTTATTCTAATAAAGGTAGACGTATGTACACGTTGGTATTATTTTTTAATTAAATTAGTAAGAAATATTATGTACAATCGACGTACATACATATATTGCACGAATGATTCAATTTTAGAAATAACTTTTATATTTCGTAAATATTTTGTAAGATTATAATATCGTCATTCGAGTTTCATTGTTGATTGTTATTTTCATGAAATTGTAAACACAGGTGCGTTTAGTTTTCGAAGAAAAGTTGATATATGTATGTATTGATGTATTCATGATAGAATATTTAGAAAAAGAAATGAATATTAGAAGAAAAAGAAAAAAAATACGAAACAAAATGTTTTACTTTTCTTTTAATTTTTTTCTTCTTTTACTAATACAATTTTATTTCCACAGCATTGTTGTGATCGCGTGCAATGCGATCATTAAAATCAGTGTTTGTTGCGTAATAGTATTTTTAATTTTTTTTTAAATATAACTCTTCTATCAATTATATGTTCATTATAATAGTAAAAATTAAAAGCACGCGAAATTAGAATCAGTGATTGTTCGTTAAAAATAATTCGAACGCGTTAATAGTCTTTTATTTATTCATTTCTTTTTTTTTTTAAATATTCGTTTTCGGTAATAAAATCAGTGTTTCCCTCAAGAGAATCCAGAAATCATGACTTCAGATCAATCAAAAAGTAAGTATTTTTTTATATAATTATAGTTTAATTTTTTAATTTTTTTCAAATAAAATTTTTTAAACTAATAGAACACAGATATCTATAAAAATATTTATATCTATAATATTTATTTTATAAATCATTATATTTCTAATTTTTTTTTTCATTTTTACAGTTTTTCTATAACATTTGATGGTTACTAGTAACATTGATGATAGGAGTATCTATAATAATATTCTTCGCATCTAATGGTGAGTCGCATGCATTTTTATTTCTTCAATTACTTTTAGTCATAAAAATCCGAAAGATAAAAATCTGAATTTATGAATAACTGATATATATTTATTATATAATATATTCGACGAATATAATGATTGCGTGTATTTGTTATATCCGTAAGCCATAAGTTAATTAGATTTAAGGTTAGGAATATCATAGAACGTTATTTTATATTCGATGTCACAAATATCGATTTGAACAGTTTCTCATATAATCGTAATTAGTTCTCAATCAACATTAACCTTCGTCTATATTTGATGCAACGATTTCGAAATAATTTCGATCACATCTAGTAAATAATTATAGTCTGATTCGTTTCATTCATCATCCGTATATTGCATTCCGTAGTTCAAATTCGATCCGAGCAATCAAAAGAAGATGTTTCGACTTTTGTTCGTAAATAGATATGAGAATTGAAAGTTACTACTGCTAGAATATCAGTCACGATCGAGTCAAATGTACTGTGACGAGTTCGTCGATCAGCCCGGGGCGCGAATTCAGAATCGATCTCAGATGAACACATACTTCTGATACTATTATGCCATACAATCATGAATAGATGCTCAGGGGGTTCTCATCATTTCGCATACAATATAGTAGTCTAAATGGTACGAGAAGAACGATCGAACATTAATCGTGGCGTACTTGACACGATCCAATCGTGAGAAATTTATACGAAAAAATAAAGATTAATAGAACTCGATTTTTAAAAAATCATTATGATATTATAATATTTTAATAGAGTTGATACTGCAATATTATAATAAATAATAGATGATATATAAATAAATAATAATTATATTATTTCATTTTTCTTTTTTTTTTTTAAACATTTGATAGTTGAGATATGCTAAGGAAACAGCAGAGAGATAATATAATTTTTTGGCGGACTCGATCTCGTGCGGAGATTCATTATACACAGAGTTCCGAAGTCAGAACAGATCGATTAACGCGTCAATTTGCATTTAAGCGTAACTAACTTAATGCGGTCTGCAGATGCATACATACAAAGTAAGTTGTGTCCTTACAAATGATGGCTTGAACCGAGGACCATTTGTTACTCGTGCCCGGAACAAATTTCTATTTTGCATAATGGTGTAGATAGTATATGCTCTGGAGACTGATTCACATTTTCTAACATTTTCTGTCCCCGAAATAGCCATTTTTCTGACTTCCTTTCGATCTTGAACGAATTTCCAAACGAAATAATTGGAGATATCGTAGCTAAAACGCAAAGAGAGATCGTTTTTTCGAAATTTTATTTTATCCTAATCATCGCCTAATAAAGAAATAAACGTGGAAGTGACAGGAAACGTTGAACTTAACTTAAATTAAGACGGTGGTCGGCGGAACAACGAGGTGTCGATAATGAATCTCGGCGTTAATTAGAGCCCGAAGGTGAGACGATAGATAGGTTGGTCGTGGCATACCGATATCTTCTTCTCAGTCTTGCGCACACATCGCGAAGTAAAGCCTAACTGAAACGTCACGCCACTTGTTACTCGTTAGTGTGCACGATGCCATCTTTACTGTTGGCCACTCGGTCGGGTTACTCCTACGGTAGCCACATCGATACGAGAACGGGCGTGTAATTAACAATGTTCCCCGCCTTTGTCCGACCTTGGTCAAGCTTCTTGCCTAGATTTTCGTCAGAGATCGTATTGAATCGAGACACGCACACCTTGTCGCTCTATTATCTATTAAATCTTCCCCAAACGTTTGATCAAAATTAAATTTATCTTGGCATTTTAAGGGATAACTTTTTAAAGGAGGAATTAGACGGAGGAATGACTTTCCCAAATTTTATTAGATAGATCGAGAAAAGTGTGTGCGATTTTTTCGAAGAGAAGGTTTATGATTTTCGTGTCGAATTAGACGGAATTAGAGAAGTTGGTCGGTAGAGGGAACTCTTCTAGATCCCATCAGATGGAGTTGGTTCGTCCACCAAGGGGACAAGAAGGAGGCTTGGTCCAATCTCGAAGGTATCTTTGGAGCGTCGACAGAGAGTGCTTCCATTACGCTGGGCGGTGGTCCCTCGTTATATCCGGGACAGGCAAGTCCGTGGCTGCTCATCTGATAGTCCGAGGATTTATGGCGGCCCTGATGGTTCATTTAGCGCTGACATGACTGGACAGGGGCGGGTCGAGACGCTTTTACGTACGTTGTGTGCGTGCGCTAACGCGACAATACGGAAATATCTTGTTAAAAACAGGTTGAGTAACGCTATAGATTGGCCGATTTAACTGCATACGCATCATCCGTCAAGTGCATCAATTGGGAAATAAGCCTAAACTGCGCCTCGAAAAACCTTTATTAAATAGTTGGCTGTTGGTTAATCGCGGAGAGGCAGGGTGCGCGCTCGTTTCCAGCCACCAGAGATATTAACCGAAATTTGTCAACGTTTATTCACCCACGAATTATGACGAGCGACGACACGAGACAGGGTAGGAAATAAAATTAGCCTCGAAGACAATCCAAGAGGTGAATTCGAGACGTCTACTGATACGTTTAAATTTCAGAATTCCTTCGATAATCGAATTATCCTGCGCTTCGCCCCTCCTTAGGCATCTTTTTACACTTCTTATCATCACGATTCATCGCAGCAGAGAGGCTCGCTCAAGCAATCGTTTTGCAATCGTGTCTCGGACATACCATAAAAGTTACACATCGTTGATTTTCCATCTTTCCTTTAGTCTCCTCCGCGCGCCGCATCAATGTCGAAACTCTCGTCTGGACGGGTGCGCGCGTAAATTACCCGCGGCTAGCAGTAAAACTCGTATGTTCGCGATTCGATCCCTTCGATATTCCACTGTTACTTTCCAACATTCATCCGTGAAATTGGCGGCGAAACCGTACTTAATCCATCAATAGCACCGCGACCGAATAATTTTAATTGCTTTTCTTCCCAACTCTTCCCGTGTACAATTTTGAAACGTCGATAAATATTCGTTACGATTTGTTCGTTCGGAATATCTAAATATTTTTTTCGATACCGATATTCGTCTCAACCATCGACGAGGAAACTGATCCGTTAAACGGCCTTGTCGGTCAACACGTTCAGAGCCGCATTCTTTTGAAAGAAACGAGGAAATCCGTCAAATTCCGTCCCTGTTTTGCGAAACGCGTGGAAGCTGCGCGAATTCCCTACGACCTTGATAGTATATCTCGTGTCGTGCTCCGTCGAATGACTGGTTAAGGCTAAAGCTAATAATCACGAACGCCCGTGTACATGCACACCTTTCCTTCTACCAGTGGCGGTGAACCGATTTCCGAGACATCAATTGCGCAATCGAATTCGTCGATCGCAACCTTGGCTACCGTAAAAACTCGCCTCGTGTTACTTATCATTCTCGATACTCTTCGAATCGAACTTGGAATCGATTGCGCCATCGTCCAAGCCAAGAATATTTTTTCTTCTAGCCTCTCTTTCATTTGCATAAATAGATGTTGCCTCTTCTCGAGTCGAAAAGAAGAAGAAGAAGAAGAAGAAGAAGCAGGAAAAAAAACAAGTATTTATAGATACATGTCGAGGAAAACGTTATATAATTATTTCAAAACAGAGAAAGAGGCGACGGTTCGCGAGGAAAGGCTGGAAAGTTCAGCTTGATCGTTAAAATCTTTTAGACAAGAATGTTTCGTCTTGGCCCAGACGAAATGAATATAAATCTGGTCATGAGCGATGGCGGTCCAATAGAAAAATACGAACGTTCGCGCGTAGCTCCCTTTCGTCGCTCGTTCGTCTGAGAGGCGAACTGCGAAATGCGTAAAGAACGTTTTATAGCGTTGGGTTTCTTGCGTATGTATGCAACTCGTGGTACAACGCCGCCGTGGGAAACGTGACACGAGCTCGCTCCTAAACCTGAAAAGTTGTTTCGAGATAGAGGTCTCTTGGTATTCGTAGGAACAGCTAGAAGTGGTTGACGCGGAAGAAGAAGAGAGAGAAAAAAAAGGAAAGAAAAAGTGAAAAAAATGAACAAAAGAACGAGCTTGGATGATCGAGGGCAATAAATTACTCATTTGCCTGTCGTCAGACACGATCGAGCGTCATCGAAACGTCACGCAACTCTTGGCGAAGAAACGGAGATCTTGATCGAGAAATTCATCGATCGAAGAATATCGATTGCCTCGGTATTCTTTTAAACGGATGCTTCTCGTAGATAGAACGTCTCGACACTTTTACCAGGGAAACGATGATGGATGGTCGTTGCTGATTAAAGGTCGTAGATAGGTTAAATCAGTTGATGTAATTACAAATAGCAAGACTTTTTATTCATCGATGATAGATATCGATGATGTGGAGTAATGATCCCGTGATTAATTTACGGTTATATTAAGTTTTCGTTATCATTTTCGTATTCGATTCGTTCCCACAACCCGTTTCCTTTCGAGCGAGTTGCTTGGAATACTTTCTTCATTTCCGAATTCGTGCTACGACTGCTCAATCGAATCTGCGCGATCGATCGACTTCCTTTTCTCGATGCAGAGATCTCGCCAAACGATACGCGCAATATGATGACCAGACGATGATCTCAACAAACGTGGCGACCAACGTTTTATCCGCGGCTTAATTAATCGAAACGAGCCCTTCAACGCGTCGTTTCGCTTTACGGAGTGTTGCGACGATTACCGTAACAGACTTGTCGGCCCGCATCGGCCGAGCAACGTCGCTCGAAACGTTCCTTTTCATTGGTATATCCAACTTTGTCGCCCGTTTCTTGCTGCGCTCCCGTCCAATGATCAGCTCCCTCGTAAAGATCGTCAGATATGACATGCGTTATGGCCCTAGCTCCGTCCTTCTCCCCTCCAGCCGTACTTTCGTAGAAATACAGCCGCGTAATTCTCCTTATGCCCGGTTGGCGTACTTCACGATCTTTTGTTTCGTAAAGTTGCCTCGTTACCGGCTGAGTTGCGAGTCCGGTGCCATTTTATCGATGTTACAAATACGGCGACGAAGTTTCCGACGACGATCATCTTCTCGAGAAAGAAATATCAACTTCTTTCTCCCCCTTGGTTAGGGAAGGATCCGTCGTCCGAGATCTTATAAAAAGATGGAATTGTTCTCGCTTCGTTCGGTTAAGTTAAAGGCGATTTTCAACCGTGAAAATGTTGCTTCTCTGTAATTGACTTTGGCTATGCAAGATGGAATCACGGTGACGCCATAAAGGGTATTAGTATGCTATTGAGTAGAGGAGACGGTTTATACCGATCGTTTTAGAAACGGTCGATAGGCCGCGTGCGGTTTGAAATGGCGAAATAAAAGGCGCGATTACGATAAAATTGTCACTCGTTCTAGTTACATTCGTTTCGCAACGCTATGAAACGCGAGCCGTTTCCTTTTTTTTTCTCTCTCTCTCTCTTTCTCATATCTTCTCGTCGGTTATCCACAATACGAGAGTAATCGAACTGTAAGCACCCCGTAGGAAATCACGATTTTATCGTTTCTCACGAAGTTTAACTCCGTTTAGAGTTCGATACTGTCTCGCGCGAGCGCGCGCGTGTGTTATTGTATCCGTGTACGAGCGAATCTCGAAAAAAAATAAAAATACACACGAGACTCGTAGTTTTCATAGTAATAAAGGTAGTAATAGCTGTAATCGTGCGTCGTCATCGTTTCGCCATTTTTTACTTATCGATTTAAGGATCGTTTAAAACGCTTAAAATTAAATCTACTAATTGTTGTGGCAAGCGCCACTCTCTTCTACGAGTTACAGACGTTTTCGTAATTCACTTTCTAATGGCCGGCTAAAATTATATCGTCACTCTTACCATTCGGTAACGGCATCGCGACCGTGTAGTATCCAATCCCTTATACGTACGCAATCAAATAGGCTCGCCACGAATGTGCACGTGAGGCATGATTTATAACCGCGCGCAATGCCGCAAAAAGATGTCTCGGTTTCGTTCACACATCGCTGAAACGATGGTAGCTCGAGCTGAAACTGTAGCTAATATTGGAATTATTCTCCTCGCTCTTTTTGCCTCTTAAACGATTTGTAAACCACTCGGTGAGATTCATTCGAGCAAAGGTCTTGCTCGATCGATCGTTAAACTTTCTTCTCCGGAGAAAATTGTTTTCCGGATATATATATATGTATGTATGTTCCTCTATCTGAATATATTTGATATTCCTATCATTTTTTCGTTTCGTCGAAAAAAAAATGAAGACACACGTTTGTCGTAACGATACGAAACGATCGAAGATCGATAAACGGTGTGGACGTTTCTGAACGAAACGACTCTATAAGACCACGAATTGTACCGCTCGCGTATAAATATATTCGCACTCGCTAATGATGACAAATATATATCCACGCGAGCTAGTCTTCTGGCCGATTAATAACGAGCGCGGACACACCGGCCTATTCGTTACGTTCAACTATATACGCAAACGTATATTTCAGTGTAACGGTGTAATCACGTTTATGCCCTACTCTAGACCCTTATTCGCGACCGGTGATTTTTACGCGTTATCCTACCAAACGATCGTGGAAAAAATTCCGATAATACCGATGATAAACGACGCGTGCGTGGAATAACTGAACCCATTTATCCGAATGATCCGCGATCGGCTAAACGTGCATCTTTATTCTCTTTATTATCCCCCGAAAAAGGATTAAAATTAAAAACAATGCGTTCGAATCGTCTCGTATTAAGAAAGGAATCACAAAATTCTTTAATGGACCACGATCGATCGATCCGATTACAAGTTTCGTTACAAAGAGATACGTGGATTTTACGTTATAAAAATCGCCGATAGATCGATCGATCGTTAATTTATCGGTTATCACGCTCGTGCACGCAAAGAGTATCGTGGAATCGGGTGTTGCTAATTGCGAACGATCGAACGATCCGATCCCCGATCCGATAACTCCTCCTCTGTTTCTCTTCTTTCTCCGATCGCCGGCCCAATTACCCGCCGCACAACGGTAATATCGACCGTGCATCCGTTACCTATCGATACCCTATAATTTCCATTAGTAAATTTAATTACCGATACGTCCGATCCCGACCGACGAACCGCTTACATTTCACTCGCGCGACGTCCGCGCCCCATCCCTCTCTCTCTCTCCATCTCTCGGCTATTGCGCCGCCGGTTACGCCAATTTGTAACCGTTTTGTTGATAGTTAACGGACGGTTAATAGAATTACGGGTATAAGGTTAGTAAGTTATACCGTCATTAGCGTCGGCGAAATATACTCGGAGGAGTGGAAGTGGGAATCGAGTGGAGGCATTGGCGGCATTAGCCACGTTCGTGCCTTCGGTTAGGGGCCCAGATGCGATGCGAATGTCACGTGGACGTCAACCGGGGAGGCCTCGCGGAAAATGGACGACGTGGGTATACGGGGTCCGTTCGTAAATTCAATTATGGAGACTCGATCCCATTAGAAGCGGAGCGAGCGGTAAAAACGGTCGGTCGTCGTGAATGCGCGCCGTGGATTCAGGGCGGCTCGATTCGACAGCAGGGAGGGATGCGTGCGCACGCGATCGCTTCTCTTCTGCTTCGGGCTTTCGAGGGACGGACCGCATGCAGGTGGACGGATCGCGTTCATCAGTTTTCCATGCGCGCTATGCGAATCGTTTCCGATCGCGACTCGATCTCTCGGATCGAGATGGAAATGCGAATTGCGTTGGCGAAACGCATTCGTCGGTAGAAGGTTAGCGCAAGTTCGGTTACGAAGAAACGGTTGATTGGCTCGCTTAATTTTCTTGCCCCTTCGTCAAATCGCTCGCCGCTTCTTCTAGCGTTTTTAAATTACCATCAATCGGAAGACACGTGGCCGGTATGCGAATTCCATCGCGACAAATACGAGTTTTTTATACCTGCTACCATAAGCGATTTTATTTCTCCTGCTCTTTTTTCCTTCTCCCTCGGCCGAGAACTTGGTTGCGCTTGGTTCTAGACTTTGGTTTGCGCATTTGACGACTGCTCGTTTGCTTAAACTTAGAATTTTTTCAAAACGGACGAATGTTGGGGAAGGGGAAAACTCCAAGGTCCAAGGTGGAAAAAAAGAAGAAGCGTAGGGATCCGTTTGATCGATCTCGTTCACAAAGGGAAACGGGTCGTTTTCTAGACGGTTGAGCGTCAACGCGAAAGGACTGTCGCGTCGTCGTTGATATCCACAATTGCGCCGACTCGAGAGGGAATTCCGGCGAGGACTGGTATTCCGGTTAAGTTATGGCCTCGGTTATAGCCGCCGTTCGGACTACAAATTCTCCCGGAGGTATACGGTAGGATTTGTACTTACCTAGTACGGAGACTACCTACAACTTAGTGGAATACCAGTGTGCAGAAATCTTGTTGCCAGACGGGACAAATACGCGGCCTCGGCAGAGATATTGCGTCTTGGGGCGCTATACTCTGGAAAATAGCCTAATGATCGTATTGTGACTGGCCGGTTGTCACAAAACATCCACCAGACTTAGCCAGGTTTGCGGCTTTATTTATCGTGCCACGAACTATACGTGTAACGGGGTAGAACGTTAACGAGGATGCAGATGCATTTATACGGGTTACGTCCCCGGTAGATGTTGCAAGGATCTCGTGTCGATTGCTAATTTTTTAATCGTTCGCTGGTTCTTCTCATTTTCCTTTTCTCTTTTGCTCGCCTATTCTAAAGGATAGATCTTGGGATGAGGTAGTGAACAGAAAATTTTCTTTTTTTTTTACGATTTTAATGTCGTAACCCTGCCAAATACAATAATAATAGTAATAGTAGCAATTATAATAAGAATCGTAATAATGATAATGATAATAGGATTATCTAAAATATGTAACCATCATTTCGATAATAAAATTATCGACAGGCGCGATATTGTACCGCAGAGGACGCACGTGACACCTTCTGTGCGTGCTCGCGAGTCGACGATATATAATTTATTAAACCGACACGTACGAGGGCCACTGTTCGCCCTTTTACGATACAACAATCTCTATTTTTTTTTTTACCTTTTATTCATTTTTTTCCCCTTTTTTTTCTTTTTTTTTTCCTTTTTTTTTTTACTTCCACAGTAGGAATCGCAAAGTACGATAGTTATTTAAATAACCGCTCAACCGTATCGTTCGTATTTCGAACGTGATTTCGCATTTTTTTTTTTATTTTATTTTTTTAGGACTTTCACGCGAGCGGACCCGCGTCTTTGATACGCGCGCCCTCGCGTCGATAACGTTATATATAAATATATAATTTCGTGCGTATTATTAATAATATTTCCCTATTTTAATTCAATAATCATGTATCCTCATTTTTCATTTTCTCTTCTCCGCGGTATACAATAATTACACGCTCTTCGTTTCGATTCACATCGCAATAAATAAATTATCCAAATCAAGGACATCGATATATCGATATAACAGTAATAAGATTACAACCACATTTACAATATATATCTATATTCATCTATATATGTATATATATATAGATTTTTTTATTTATATATATATATAATATATATATATATATTTTTTTTTCTTTTAATGCACTAACGAACCTCCCCTGCCGACGTGCGCGGTACGAATAGCGAACCGCGTCCCCCAAGCGACGCGGTTAATGTATAATTAGAAAGTACAAAGTTATAGTAATGCCTTCGTTTATACAGTGTGATTCGTAGTATAATATATATATTATATATTATCGATCCTACGCAACCCTACGCGACATAGGTATACACTTAACAATCCTTACAAAATAATAGTTGGTGGCGCGCGACTGTTAAAGAAGAGAGAGGAAAAAAAAAAACAACCGTCCCTTAAACCTTCTGAACTTCGACGACAGTCGATCGTTTCGCTTGCGTACGGCGCCGATCGTCCAAACGGAACCACGTCCATCAACGTCCCAATTTCGACGTATTTCGATGTTCCCATTCGATACGATCGTGCGTATAGTACACCTGTCCTAGGAACCTGAATGCGTGTGTTTCCGCGCCAAGCTCGATCGTTCTTCCCCGTGAACGGAGAAACGTTTTCGAACGTTTGTTTTTACAGCGTTTTTTCTTTCTTTTTTTTTTTTTTTTTTTATGTGTGTGTCGTATTCGAACATATACGCGACTGCGCCAAAAATTCGACGAGATAAAGGGCACGCCACGCGCCTCGCAGTGTGTAACACCGTGCGAGATCCGAGAGAGAGAGAATTACTGGCCCCCATTGATTACATTATTGCGAGAGAAATTATGCTACGATGATCCGTTGCTTCTTTCTTCTTCTTCTTCTTCTTCTTTTTCTTCTTTTCTGTCGGTGATGATCAACGGATAATTTTACGTGCTATGTACAATGTAGTATTATGTAGTTATTCGGCTAGTATCTAATATCTCTTACGACCTAGTAGTTCCGTTTTTTTTTCTTTTCTCTTGCTCTTCATCTTCAACGCGTACGCGAGAATTTTCGTATTCCGAGTCGATAATCACCGGCCTGTTTTTTCTTTCTTTCTTTCTTTTTTTCTTTCTTTTTTTTCTTTCGATTCTTTCAGTAATTCTTTGATCGCTGGAGATCAAACCGCTGGATCACATAATTTTTTTCGTAAGTGGAAATAAAAGAATCGGCCAATCAGGCTGTGTTCCTCAAGACAGCAGCCATTCTTCCTGAGTTCGAAAGTGAGTTCGCGTTCGGAGAGAGAAGAAAAAGAAAAAAAAAAAGAAAAGAAAAGAAAAAAGAAAAAGTAATGGAATATAATCTTAACTCTACGCGTAGTAAATATATTACTCGGTATTGCTTTTCGTTTCTGATGTGGCTCGACATCTCCTAGACGCAAACACGTGCGCACACCTACCTCTTGCCTACCTTTTACGCTCTCGCGTAATGGATCTTTAAGAATCGACCTCGTATTGTCCACGTTGATGTATAATATACGCACGTCAAATTCAACGTACGAAAGCACCAAGAAAGATTGAGCACCGCGCATGATCGCAGATTAAGAATGCAATTTATACGTGTTGGTTGGTTGATAAGGTACGCGTGTTAGTGATCGTATGATGATGTATGTATGCGTGTGTGCGTAGTATCGTTTTACTGGCCCTTGAAGAAGCGAAGAATGGAAAATCATCGCTAGTTTGACGGACTGACCTGTCAGCTATGTCGTTTCGAAAACCTCGATACATCGTGATTTTATATTTCTTTCTTTTCTTTCTCTTCTATTTCCCCCTTTCCCTCCCCTTTTTCACCAGACACGTTTTCGAATATATGGCTCGCACAGTCGGATCTCTCCGTTGCGCAGCCATTACGAACATCACCCGAACACGCTCGTTAAGAGCACCTCTTAAATTAATAATATATACATGCCTCGTTGGAATTTCTTTTTTACACGACAGCCGTGTAAGCGCACGAGAGAACATGACGAAATCAAGAAATCTAACCAACGAATTCAGGTACGTCGACACCCGTCAAACGATCGACGTTGGAGGGGTTGAAATTTTGTTTGAAAGACATTTGTCGAAAGACGAATAATATACATCGAACAATCGTATCCTCGAGAGAAAATTTAACGAATTTTTTCTCATCTTGAAATTCATTCGTTGGTTAAACGACACAAATAATATCGAATTTTTCATCGACCTTCATCCTTTCCTCTTCAACACCGCCATTTTTCATCAAGCGTGTCAACGAAGAACGCGAAAACTCACTTCGATTCGAGCTCGTAGCCTGTCACGTTGACGTCTCTTAAGGCACTTGAAATGCTAATCTCTCTAGGCGGAGCCTTTCTAGAAAATCGATCGCGTCCAACTTCTTTTTACCCGGTTTTCCGGATGGCGTTTTCCTCGCTTCGAAAAATTGTATAGGTTTCTTTATTAATACGAAAAAAAAGAAAAAAACAATTGCTCTATCTATTCTTCGCGCCTTTGGGAATGTGTGTGCGCTCATTTTTTGTTTTCTTTTTTGGAATAATCGTCGTCAGCCTCGAGAAAAATCTCTCACTCGAGGCGTTCGAAACGTATTGGAATGTGATTGAGCTTCTTGAAAAAGAAAGAAAAATGAAGAAACCTACGCGAATTTGCCCGAGACGAAATTCCGACTCGTAACGGCGACGAGGTGCCCTCTTGTACGATGGATGAAACGAGAGAGAGAGAGAGAGAGAAACGCCTCTCGGCCAAAATGTTAACCGGGAACAATATCGTTTTATCATCCAGTGTCGACAATTAGCCGAAATGAATCGTTCTCGAGGCGGAGATGGTATGCCGTAACGGGACGAAGTTGAAGCGTAGAACGTATCTCGTTGAGAAGCGTACGATCCGGCACGAGCTCGCGGTGAAAAAAAATGATAATGATCAAAGAGGGTGTCGGCATGACGTCAGTATGCATTTCTCATCGGGCGCGCTCTCCGCTCAGATTACTGACGGCTGCACACCGCTGAAGAAATCCCTTACAGGAAAGGTACAACGGTATCAGTCATCAAGATACGTGGAGTGGCATCCTGGGTGGCACCTCGTTCATTTTCGGATTGAATTTCGCAATGACGATCGCGCGAAAATTATTCATACGGTGATACCTGGGGAGGGGGTAGGGGGCGTGGTCGGTCCTGCGGGGCCTACTGTGTACTATATTTAGATATTAGTAGAGACGGGCCACGATACACCAACGAGATTGTAAAAAAATTTTCTCTGATAAAAATGGCGATAAAATGGTGATGATCGGTGACGAGCGTTTTGACGAGCAATCATGGGCGATATATAGGTTGATTTTTCAGATTTTTTGAGAAGAGGTTAAAAGAGAACGCGAGAGGTGCATGGTCGCGTAACCGCAAACGGCTGTATCGTGGCCCCCCTTTTTTTATCGCGTATTCTATAGCGATGCCTTCAAAATCCGGAATTTTGAATACGAAAATGTCGCGGAAAATGTCGAAAAGTAAAAGTGACGAAGACGAGGCGTAGACGAGCGTAAAGAGTAAGGGGATGAAAGCAAGGATCTGTGGATGAAATAATTGGCAATAATTTTTCGTATTCGTTTCGAACGGGAGAAACTCTCGATCGAATATAATAGAAACGCTTGATATATTATAATATGTATGTGTATCTCTCACTGGTCCTCCGCAAGAGGATTCGAAATGGTCGCGTTATGAAATGTGTACAAGCACGAAGATTCGCGTGACTTAAGGCACTAACAGTATACTTAAGGCCTAACGCAATATTCTCTTCCTTAACGTTAAAAGGCACTATTCCCTATCAAAATACAACACGTAACAAGTATTAATTTATCAATCTTCGCACTAATCTTAACACTTAGAGGTTCCTTTCTTCATCTTTTAACGATTATAAACTGGCTCTAGCATATACTGGCATCTTGTTCCATAATTTTTTTTTTTTCTTTTTCTTTTAACTAGCTTCGAAATAGTTATATGTATGTCTACCTTTAACCGCGTTGTTGCCGCAGTGGCAAAGAGAGAGAGAGAGAAAGAGAGATAGAGAGATAGATAAATAGATAAATAGATAGATAGAGAGAAAGAAAAAGACAGAGAAAAAGAGAGGAGAGAGAAAGAGAGGAGAAAGAGAGAGAGAGTGGAAATATATTAAACGAAAAGAAAAAGAGATAGAAGTTCGAAGAAAACTGGGGAATGCTACACATTGTGTGCTTATACGTAGGGAGACGTCGCGTTACTCAAGGTTTCTAAATTATTTACAAGCTCTTCGAGTTATCCGATTCTCGCGCGATACGTCTGGCGAAGGCCACGGGAAACTTTCTCTAAACGTAGCTCTTCGTAGGAAAAAAAAGAAAAAAGAAAAAAGGTAGCCATTCTCCTACGATATTTTTATCATAATCAACAAAGCGTCTCTGTAAAAATCACGTTTTCCATTTGCGTATTTTTTCCCACAAGTAGCTTCGTTTGAGAATATATCACGTGACCGGTTTTACTTACGACGCACAGAGTCGATGCCTTCGTACGATATGTTTCGATATAATATATATATATATGTGTGTGTGTGTGTATGCAAAATTTTTCATCAATAATTTTCGTTTATATATTTACTTGACGCATTTAGACTCGGTGCATCATCAATTGTACGATCCTCTCGTTTCTACTTATTTACTTATTTTTTTCCAAATTCATGAGGAACGTGCGTTTTTTTCCATTTTTTAAAGAGAAATTCTTCTCTCCTCGATTTTTATTCTCTTCGAGCACAGAGTTTGCGTTCTTCTTTTTTTTTTTGGTTGGTCTCCGAAATATATCCCTTGAGTTATCTCGTTTCGTTTAACAGATGCCAAAATAAAATGTGCAGAAACGAAGCATTTTCGTTTTTTTTTTTCCATTTTCGCCACGACACGTGGTGTATATTTGACAAGGATGCAAAAGCGTTTAAAAAATAATTCTTCGACCTGCTCTTTCCTCTTCTTCCTCTTTCTTCGTTTAATAATTGAGCATATAATAGTTTGGGCGTCTCGATTCGCGCTTATAAATTTGCACCTTCTACTTTGGCACCTTGTACGTGTGTGTATATAGACGTGTATATATATGTGTGTGTGTGTGTGTGTTTATACGCCGGTGGCCGAAATGATGTACCGTTTTCGCTTAAATCGGTACGATCGAAGAATCATTAACACGATTGAAACGAAAGAAAGACACGTGGAAAAAGCATCGCAATGCGGTCGGATAAGCATACACAATCGTATTGCTTGATGCACACGATAATACTGGCTTTCAGAGCGTTCGAATTCCCTCGTTTTCTCTGAGAATTGAAAACGTCGATGATTGTCCGTCCCTAAACGCGAAATTCTTTGTGCATAAATCTGATAAATCGCTATCTCAATGCATTAAAAAATGTTTAACGATCACGATTTGTAGTTTATTTAACTGAGCATGCTAAGTCCCAAGCTCCGTCACCGGAGTTCGATATTCTCTTTTACTTATTTTTAACCGTTTAATTACCTTAACACGATATTTACTTCATTTTCCCCCTTTACTGGCTCTATATTTTCGCAATATACGATACATATATGGTGCTCTAGACTAGTTGAGCTGGCCTTATTTAACCGTACGAAAAAAAAAAAAAAAGAAAAAAATGAAAACAAACTGGAAAATACGAACAAGAAGTAAAAATTTGCTAAAAAATAAAAAAAAAAAAAGAACAAAAATGACGCGTTACCGCGTGCTACTTGCGGAAAACCCATAGCAATCGATCTTCTGCGAAATTCTTTTTCTTTTTCATCGTCGAAGCTACGCTTCCTACGATGCCTCGTATATATATATATATATATATATATATTCCTTAAAACACCACCGCACCACATAGAATAAATAAATTTTAATCAAATATCTTTAAATATCAACAATTCTTACACGCTACGCACATCCTCGCTCTTAAATAATGAAAATTGAAAACAGAAATTCGTTCCCTCGTGGAGGAGGCGAATATTCAACAAGAACAAAATAAAGGAAATAAATTCACAACAGATTCACGTTTCACGATTGCTAGCAGGCTTGCGCGATTATATACGCCGATAATTGCAATTATACCTCCATTAGATTAAACTCGTAAATCTAATGAACGATTCGTTTGCTTCTTCATTTTTTTTTCTCCTAGTTTCCGCCTCCGACTCTTCACGTTCGATGGAAACGATTCGAGTGCACAACGTGGAGGCTGTTTCAGGTCCCGAATGTAAAAAGAAAAAAAAAAGAAAAAAAAAAAGAAAAAAAAAATCGAAAGAATCATCGTCGTCGTCGTCGTCGTCGTCGTCGTCATCGTCCATGATCACACTAATAATAAACGAGGTCCCCGATTCCCGAGGGACGGGCGTCTCTTTCTTCTTCCTTCCTTCCTCCCTCGTTCCAGTTCTTTTTTTTTTTTTTTTCCTTCCATGGGCTAAGACGGTCCTCTTTATCAGTGCCTTTTCATGTGAAGCGATAAGTGGTCGCTCCGCGAGAACGATCGTTGGCAAAGATGGCACTTGAACGGCTTCTGGCCCGTGTGCTTGCGATAGTGCCGCGTTAATTCGTCGGAACGTGCGAATTTCCACGTGCAACCCTCCCATGTGCACTGATACGGTTTCTCGCCTGCAACAGATCAGTGAAACTTAGTAGAGGGGAAATTATCGCACGGCTCGTTGAATTGAGAAACTAAGAAGCTAAGAAGGAGTCGTGAGATCGAATTTAAAGATATGACGCAACACTCTGATGTGTCTTAAGATTTTTTGATAAGATGAGTATGACATAACTTTGTACGAGGTTAATCTCTTGTTGTTCTTACGTAACAAGTAAGCAGTAACAAGTATTGTGTCGTATATAGACGGGCAGACTACGAATTTTCAAGCAAATGTTTATTAATTGATTATGCAATGTGTTTTAAAATTTGATCGAATATTTAAATTTAAATTAGAAAAGTGAACTTTTATAACTTCGAACGTAATTCTAATCGATGAGCGATCATTAGAAGTGCAAAGGAAAGAGTAATTTTTTACTTTACTGTCCACTATTTTGTGATTCTGAATGCAATAAACTGTTGTAATACACATATTTTTTCTATCAATCGAATATTTCAGTTTGCTATACGAAAATTCATAAGCCACAGTCTGACAGCTTTATTGACACGCGCGGTCAAATTGAAACGAATCGACAAGAGAACAAGGCCTCTATACAGAGAATTAGAGTAAACGCGTGGAAAAAAGAAAAAAAGGAACTAGAATTGTTCCGCATTATTGTGTAATTGGCAACGGAGAAGCGTAAACGCGGTGAAACATAAAACCTCGTGCTGGATTCCCTTTAGATTTACTGCCTGATGCGTGTGCACACGTACGCCCGATCACTTTCATAATCTCCGTAGCGGTTGCCCGCTCATTTTCTTACGCGGGAACGAAAGTCCCGCGTCCTTGGTCAGTTTATAGGGATAACCGTTTTATGCCTTTTCAAAATTTACGATCCAACGAATATAATAATTGAAAAGTGACACCACTGGCCATTTGCCAGTCTTTACGCACCTGACTGGCTTCTATGACCCTTCTTCCCGGGCTTCGTTTCGAAACAAAGTATCGCCTATATTCGACGATATCGAATCGCCCCGGTAAATAAATAATTTATCTCCCGGTTAAAAGATCAAAATTGGGTCCGATCGGATTGAAGGGAAGGTAAGAGAGGCTTCAAACTCTCGGTCAACACGGTCTCGTGGATAAGAAGAGGAGGAATACATAGCAGGAGGATGAATCGTACGGTACATCCATTGTGAAATCGGACGATTGTTTCTAAAAGCAGCGTCGTTTTCATCCGAAGTAAAATACTCGCTCGACGGTAAACATGTTTACCATACGAGACGATATCGTCCAATGTATTCGATACAAAGTACATTTCCTACGATTTAGCCAAGGTGACTCGCGTCATTCGTGGGTTCGTTCTCTTATCGAGCCGCGCCCCTCCTCTCCCTCTCCCTCCCTCTCTCTCGTAAGAATCGTCGTGACAGCTGTCGCGCGTTGCAACGACTCTGGATCGCTCAGAAAACTGCCCATCACTCTCTTCTATTGTATGCAAGTCACCGAGCAGTATTTCTCGGTCCGGTGTTGTGCACGATTTGCCGAAGAAAAGGAGCGAGGAGAAGGAGACAAGCGTGTTCCTCGGAAGGTGGGAACGGCCTGGAGGAGAAAGGAGAAAGAAAACGAGAGTAAGAGGGCTTAGGGGGGCTGAAAACGTAGCCAGACGTCTGGATGTGGAAACAGCCTGGTCACAACTCGATTGCGCAATCAAGTTCAGTTTTCAAGAGAGGAGACGAGTCGATAGGAAATCGAACAGTCGGATCGGGTACGATTAAGGCGATCCTATTAAGCCGCGCGAGTAAGTCGACGATGGGCGACGGAACGATTTCGTCAGGCTTCTTCGAAGCTTCCATCAGAGCTCTCATCGATGTATGAGTCTTGGATCTATCACCGATAGATGGACGGCCATCCTTCTCTCCGATTACGTTTTTTCGATGGGTTTATTCGGGTTCTCGAATAAGAGACATAAGTTGCACAAATCTGGGACGGAACATCGGTTCGAAGATCGTTGGTGACGGGCCCAGGTTAGGTTAGGATAGGATAGGATACGAGGCATTGCACAAAGTAGATAATTCTTTTCGAGTATCGATGTATAGTTGTATAAAAGTGGATTTCGATTAACACGCGTGGACGTTAAGACAGGCTGCACTTTCCCGAGAGTTATTGCCCCACGTGGATAATCTAAAATCGTGGCGTGGAACGCGATTCTTAACAACGCGACAACCGGCTCCATCGTTTCAAACTGCTATCCTACGATGCTAGATATCTAAATCGGTCGTTTTAACGTTTCAACGCCCATCGCTTGAATATTATTATGTAATTCGGTGGGAATACGAGGAACTAATGGCTGGTTAAAAAAGAAAAAAGGGAAAAAACACCGACGTTGCTCGGCCGTTGCGTAATTGCGAGTAATTAGTCCATTTACGAGCGGTTCGAACACGTACACGCGACGGGACGTGAATATGCACGCGATATCGGGCCGGTGTGCAAGCCACCGCCGCCGAGAAGGCATTAATTCTCCTGTTATTAATGCATTTTGATTGGATTTTTACGTTGGCCAGCGTTACGTTTATTGCACCATAGATTAACGCCGCGTTATACCGTCCGGGTCCATTAATTAACCGCAACAGCAAACTTAGCCACTCATTTGTAACGTCACTCTGATGTCGCGCCGCGTATAAATCCTCTCGTTATATTAAGCCAACGCGATGCGTGTCGATGCTTTTTTTCTTTTTTTCTTTTATCGTTATTTTCGTCGCTGCTTTGGGCAACTAAATAGGAGAAGATCTCTCCCTCTTTCTCTCTCTCTCTCTCTCTCTGGATCGAACATCTCTGGCTTTTCTTCAAGTTTACTAGCCAAGCTTTTTAACGTCAATTGCACGGTTTACGTAAAACATCGGAAGAATGAACATCTGTGAATCGAAATCTTTGAATTGCGAAACTCGATCTAATCTGTGGTGGCGAAGAGAGAGAGAGAGAGAGAGAAAGAGAGAGAAGGTCGTGATCTCGTGAGAAATGGTAGGTTTAAATTAATGTCGTATATTAAAGTGAAAATTATCGATTGCGGGGGAAAGAAGAATTATATTCGGATACGGTTTGTTGAACCGGCAAATGGGTCAACGATAAACGTTAATTAAAAAGGACACGGGGCAATTAAACGTGGTTTTTGATGTGATTTCGCGATAGTCTTAACCATATAATGCCCTCTTTCCAGCAACACTTTAAGAGTTATAGCTTAATATTTGAACGTGAAAGAGGGAATATACTTTTAACGAGGAATTATTCTTAACGAGTTTACGAGAAAATCGTCGTGACATTTACGATTCTCTCTCCCGTTGGTGTACCGTTTCAGTAATGGAAGAAATTAGACGCTTTAATTCGTGAAACGTTTCGAGTCCATCAACTAAATGTGTCCCCATTGTTCCTGCCTTTTATTCGGAAGATGTAACAACATTTTTACGACGCACAGCATCTTTTCATCAAAGTCCCCTCTTTAATCGACGATTTTACCTGGAACTTATTTTTTTCTTTTTTTTTTTTTAAGGTTTAATCGTTCAAAACGACAAACCATTTATTACCAAACGTCCGAATCCAAACAAACGATGACGCGAGGTAAGTTTTCGACGAATATTTGAAATAAGAGAAACACAAAGCAAGCTGTGGAATCTTCGTTTGTCGAAATGTTTACCTTCGATGTTTCACACGCGAGTCTATTATTTACAAAGCTACGAGGAACTATCTTCTCACGAAGTGGTGGCGAAATAAATAAACGACGTTTAAATCGATATTTCACGAGTATTCTTCGAATGGCTTCGTATCGAGACGAAGCATCGATGACACTGTGGACAGCGATATTTCGCCCCGAGTTGGAACGCGAAGCGAGAGGCTCTTCATTATCGTCCGAGGATCTCCTAGAATGGGTGATTAAGAAACTCGGTCGGATGTATCTTTGGCAATTATCAGAGACTCGAGACAGTGTGTTCGAGACAGTTCCTTGATACGCAATTACACGGGCGACAAGTGCTGCAAAGATGAATGAACCTTCCTCCCCCTGCCCCCGTGCTCGAGATGAATAAACTTTCCACGCGTCACCTGCGAATGATGAATGTTTTAGAGGAGACCCTGAGAGAGATCGCGCGATTGTTCCGACCGTATGTCTCGATTTTTACTCGCTCACAGTATAATCTCCCTCCCTCCCTCTCTTCCTCTCTCTCTCCCTCTCCCTATATACCATATCTCGTTACCGCGAAGAATCGAAATTTACCATTCGACAACCAACCTCGTTTCACAGATCTTAAATTTCCAAGATCCTTCATATTATATTCCGTTATATATCTCGAACTAATTCTATATATAATTTTTATCGAGCGTACGTCGAGAAAGATGATATATACATGTATACACGCGATATATATATATATAACGAGCATCGGTGTTGGTTAAGGAAGAAAAGGAGGAGGGGAGGGAATACCGAGTGGTGGGACTCTGCTGTCAACTCTGCATGGTGTCCGCCTAATGCTCCCTCGGAGCTACTCCCGCGGTGTGGTACCGCTTCTTGCAAATAACAACACTCGTTAGCGGTGCAAGAAATACAGCGGCGATGTTAATAACTCGGTGCCGCGCGATTCAATTTAATCGCGGTCATTACGAGCCATTCATTATTTAACGCCGTTATCGCGGTTTAATAAAATATAACACGGGGTGGGAGAGGGGAGACGACGTGCTCGCGCGCGTCGTTACTCGAATAAGGTTCGATTAACCGCGGCGAGGGCCGATCCATCAACGGGCCACCATTAAACCGAGTTACTCCGGGATTATTCTCGAGGAGGAGCCGGTTTCACAGGGGGATTAAATAATCGCAGCCGAGTAGCGACATTTGTGAGCGCGCCTCCGTCGGGAACGATTTTAATTTTGTCTCTCGACGATTCGAGAAATCGGAATTAAACACGTTGCTACCGTTCGAAACTCCTGTATCGTTGAATCTCTCTGAGGAAAGCATGGTTTTCGAGTTTGTAAAATAATGGTGTTAGACAAAACTAAAGGAAAAAACTAAACGTAATAATTATGCGTTTATCTCGAAGAAGGGAAAAAGGAAAAAGATAAAGATCCTCGATAATCACCGCGATTCCGATAATTGTGGCGAATTGCTCGTAGAGGAAGAATGGCCCGAGATCTCGTCTCACGGCGAACCGAAGTAAAAGAACAAATTTAATTAAAAAAATCTCGAAATTACGGAAGAATATTACGGATCATACTCGAAAAAAAGATCGTATCTCTGAATGCATCGTTAATCACAGGTACTCCTCGAAGGATTTCTCGTTCATTAATGAATACTCTCCCTGCTGAAACTCCTATTGTCTATCTAACAGTTACGCCACGGTCTAATAAAATATTCATTTCACGGAAAGAGGCGAAATTTTGTTCACACACACACACACAACCCGTAGGTAAACACTATTACACTTTCGGATAATAATCGAAGGATTAAGTATTTATTAGCAACGATTGGGAAGGGGAGGTGTGTAGCCAGAATGTTCGGCGTCAATCATTGGATCGTGAAAGCGTTATTACGAAGGGATGCAGCCGGCATTTACCGCATCCTCGCAATACATATTTCGTCTTCTCTTGCCGCGCAACGTAAATGTTGGTGGCATATGGTGTGTGTATGCGTGTGCGTGAAGATACACGATATCGAAAGCGGTAGCCGCGGACCGCTATTACTCCATTATACAGTTTGCGAGCGGCACGATATAAATTCGATGCAAATTCGTACCGTGCGAGCCGTGAGAATCATCAATCACGGCAAGCTGGCATCGTTTCCGTCCTTTTTTTCGAGTATTCGTCGTCGATTTCGGCATCGATCGCACGCCCACGGTCGCAACGATTTTCCAAATTCGAGTCGTCTCCCGATCGATCGAGCGTCGACGATCACGCGGCGAGTGTTTAGAGAGTTCGGTACAAGGTTCGAGATTATGGAGGAAAAGTATGACGGCGCCTCTGATAACCCCATTTCGCGCCGACCTTTCGGATACAATGGGTTATTCATACGAGACAAATTCCAACACTCGGAGGAGCAGACGTGGCTCTCGATCGTGGTTGCACGATCCACGAGGTAGGAACGATTTATGCTTTGGAATGGTAGAAATTACAGTAATCAATGAATTGGCATTTCCCACATCCAGTATCCGCCGCCGTAAAGATATCTCGATGGCTGCGCGCATAATGCCGTGGTGTTAGAATGATGGATAGACCGTGCCGGTCCACGTCTCTACGACCGTGGCGCGCACTCGTTGAAACAATTATTATTACCAAGCGCCGCTCCACCGTATATATGTAAATATGTATATATATATATTTATATATATATATATATATATATATATATATATATATATATATGTATATATATATATATATGTAAATATGTATATATATATATTTATATATATATATGTAGTGCGATCGTTTCTATCGCATACCATAGCCATTTCTGCCCTTTTGTATCGTGGTGGATCGCGCGGCCGGGATTTCGTAAAACGGACAATGGAACCGCGTAATGCGCGAAACGTGTTCGAATATACAGCACCACGCTCTTCCTTCGCTTCGAGAAACGTTTGGAAAAGTTTTATCAGTTGGAGAGTCGCGTGGAAATTTTCGCTTCAATAAGAGAAAAATTAAGAAATTTTTTTTCGCCCGAGGAAGCGTATTAATGGATTGTTGGATGTGTTTAATGAATTCGATGTTTGACCTTTGATCACGAAAACAAGGCGGTAAAAAACACGTTATTTATAAACATTATTTATAGACTTGTAAAAAGTATGTAGAAATGCGTTACAACAAAATGGATTGGAAGGGAATTCTATGTAAATTGTGAACGATCGATAAACAAGTTTGATGAAAGTGGGGAAAGGTCGATGTGGTAACGTCGACGACACGAGAGTACATAAAGGCCGAGGATCGGTCGAGGAGACAGTGGAAAAAGGTGGCTAGTTAAACAGAGATGTCCTTCAAATTGTTCTTGTTTCTGTGTGCCATTGCGATCGATCTTGGTAAGTTTCCCGCGAAATATTTAAGACACATTTTTCTTTTTGCCCTCTTGTTACAACCCTATATATAATTTGTATAATTTCGGACCAAGCGATCCAGAAACCGATGTGCGTACCGGGTAAAAATTTCTTCGATGGTTGCAATACGTGCACCTGTACCGATAACGGAAGTTTCATCTGCACCCTGGCTGCTTGCGAGGACTACGACCCCGAAACTGACACGTTCGTACCAGTGAAGATTTTAGAACCTCCGTCCGATTTTTGGCAAAATTCATAATGTAACTATATATATATTTCTGTTTGATGTACTTTAAGACCGTCTATTACATACGTCGATCGTACATACAACGACTTGTTCCAGGACGGAAATTGCGAAAAATGGCAGCGTGTCATTTTATATTTCAACGAAAGAAAGATACGAATGAGAAAAGAGAATAAAAGTTGAAAATAAACATCCAAAGCGTTCTATCATGTCACATTCCTCTCGTCATCGTCGAGCGATCCGACTCAATTGCGATATTTTTCCTTCGGGGCCAGGTTGAGCACCGCGATTACACCGCCGTCTTGGTTCAACCATGGACCAGACAAAAGATCCTGGTTCTCACGACCACGCCCTCTCCCCGCCGCCTCTGCGCTCCGTAGACGGCGGCAATGCCTTCACGAAGCTACCTCTATCCACCGGAAATTCCTCGAGCCGCGGCTCCTTCCACTCCGTGTGTACACACACGTGTGGCCGGCCGCGGCGCGTACACGAAGCGTTGCATAGCCACGACCTCTTCCACCTCTCTCCCTCTCTCTCTCTCTCTCGCGAGGCGATAATAAATGGCCGGCTACGTGCGCACCAACGAAACGCGGGGGACGTCTTCTAAAAATGCATACTCGATGGATAGTATTCACGGTCACTTTGCCCGTACTATCGAATTTCTAAGCGGCTCCAGGCCATACACGTTGCGAATGTCCAAGACCCCTGACCCCTCCCTTCTCGCTACTCTTTCTCCCGATCCCCCTTGAAAAACCCGCCGCTCTATGGGACGACGAATATGCTTGGCATTCGACCCACCCAGACTTCTTCCTTCCTCTCGAGGTGCGCACCGAGTGTCGATAAAAAAATTCCACGAATCGTCGTTCCTCGAGATCGACTCTACTTCTGCACCGATTTTCCTTTCTCTCTCTCTCTCTCTCTACCAGATGGAATCAAAGGCGGTCGATGAGTAATGGCTCGTGGTCGTGAACCCGTCCACGGCGACAACCGGCCATACGGTTATATATTATCTAACTCCGTTGAGGACGCATTTTCGTTATCGAGACGGATCTAGAGAATCTATTTGTTAATAACGATGTACACACTGGTCGAGATAACTCGTGGGAAGAGCGGTCTAACGACTGGGGAGGGAGAGACGCGTTAATGTCGAGGGACCGAAAAGAGAGAATCCCTTTTACCACCTCACGAGGTATCACGAGGAGCATAGTATCCTATCCTTGCTGCGACGTAGCACGGCGTTCAACCGGGGAATATCGTCCCAGCAATTAAGCCTCTCTGCTCTCGGCCTTTCTTCCTCGGGGCCGTTACGCGTTACTGTTCCTCTCGCGGTTTAATTGTTTTGCGCACAACACCTCGCTCCGACACCTTGGAACGCTGCAACCTGTGAACCGACTCGCGATGACGAAACTGCGGGGGCAGTGTTCCACGTATCCACGAGCGTGCGTGAATCGGCAGCGGGACGAAACGCGGTGAAACGTCGAGGAAAGTGGGAAGATTTATGGAAATTGGTAAGACACGGTACACGATCCATCTTATTGGAGTAATCGATTCGATCGTAATCGCATTCAATCACGAAAATTTCGCCTCGTGTGGCAGTCCTCTCTTTAATTAGTCAGTAATTTTTCTCTCCCGCTTAGTTTCGCATTCAATCGTGTTAACGACTCGTTAAAAGCGTGGAAAGAAGGAGGAGGATGATGGATGATGGAAACGGATACGCGATCAAATTAATCGGTAATTTGACAAACTTAATCGCGAAAATTTCTCCTTGACTCCTCTCTTCAATTAGTTAATAATTTTTCTCCCTTGGTTTGGGGTCCAACTACTCGTTTCCAACCATTCGTTAAAAGCGTGGAAAGAAGATGGAGAGTGACGTGTACGCGATTCAAATTAACTTGACGAACTTACCGGTGTGGGTCCTCTTGTGAGCCTTGAGGTGGGAGCTCTTGGTGTACACCTTGTCGCAGCCGGCTACGTCGCATCTGTGAACTTTGCGCCTCTTCAACGCGTCGCCGCATTCGTTGTCCATCGCGAGGCTGCCGCCGTTCCCTCCGACACCGGCGTTCACCCTTCCGCCGATCCCTATTCCGCTCGCCAGCGCCGGACGCTTGTGGAACACCCTGAAATTTCGAACCAGCGATCCCATCGAGAACACGGAATAAAACGGTAGAGCTCTCGTCGTCTCGAGGGGAGCGGGCGACGAGCGAAACGTGATCCGAGGGGGAGGAGGAAGAAGGGAAGGTGGTCCCCTCGCTTCTTTTGCGAGGCGATCCCCGCAGCGATCTGCTTCGATCGCAAAGGGGTGGCAAGAAATTTGAAGGAACCAGGATCGCCGATTTCAATTCGGATATGGATGGAAGAAGACGTCTTCATCGTTATTATATATATCTTTCCTTCCGAGTTTACGATCGAGAGGCGAACGGATGGATCCGAGACAAATCCGTTCACGATGGATTTATACGGGAAGTTTTTGGTATGCATTATTCATCGATCGATGTTTCTCCGATGCGTTATGACCGGTTCGAAAGGAAAAAGGAGAAAAAAAATGTACGAATCGAATATTGCGACCTAACCGAGACCGAGGAAAAAAGTGGCGGTGGTAATCCTCGCCAATTTCTTTCTTCTCTCTTCCCCCTCCCCCTTAATACGTATCATCGAGCAAGCGGAAAGAATAGTCGTGCAAAATTTAAAAGTTGGAAGGAAACGGGTCGGAGAGGTTTTAATTTCGAATTCGCGGTCATTTAAGCGTTAATTACGTAATTGTATTTTCTTTTTAGAAGCGCTAGTGCGTGCGACTGTATAGTAGCGAAGTGTACTTTAAACGCGTTCATAAATCACGAGCCCCTTCAG
The DNA here is from genome assembly GCF_029169275.1 of Apis cerana. NCBI lineage: Eukaryota > Metazoa > Arthropoda > Insecta > Hymenoptera > Apidae > Apis > Apis cerana. The sequence continues at coordinate 9,499,060 of NC_083863.1, forward strand.
CGAAACGCGCTCCATTTTGCACTCCATTCCCATGCATATTCATGAATTATTTGTCCATTATACCGCGGCCAACGGGGGTAAACGTTGATACTCCATTATCGTTCGCGATTTACGCGCCGATTCATTACAATTTTAAACCGCTTAAACCTCGTCGATGGAGTGACTAATCGCGAAAAAGAAAGGGAGAGAGAGAAAATACATGTGAGAGACTGGAATTTCGAGCACGGAGCGGCGATAATAAACAAAATTTCTCCTTTTTAACGGTCGGAGAGTCACCGATCGCCAACGATCATCGGCCAAATCGTCGCTCGCAACGACATGCACAGGTTATTCAACTTGAGGAGCCCCGCTCAAAAAGAAGGCGCGTCGAACCGATCAATCTTGGCCCGGCTCGACACCCGGTGAAACTCGTTTCGCCGCCGAATTCGGTCGATTGTCTCTCTGCCCGACCGATCTTCCCGAGTAACCGTTCAACGATAATTTAAGGCATCATCGGGGAATTCGATGCACACCCGACGCGCCAATTTGCCCGGCCCATCGAACAACGAAACGACGTCGATTCCACGAATCCTCGGTGTGTTTTAATCACACGGAGATTCGAGGCTCCGTAACGGAGGCGAAATTTAAGGGCGTCCTTAAATAAATCTTTGTCGCGCGTAAACCCCGGCTCCCTCGAATAAACAAAGTTGCGGACCCTACTTTCTATATGAACACGTCCCGAATAAATAAACTTTATAACCGAGAGGAGAAATTTTTACACGCCTCGAGAATATATTCGCGTCCAGAAAACCGGGATTCGCAGTTTCAGGCTTAAAACCTCACCGATCGGTATCACTCACGCGTCCACCATCGGGGGAGAGGCCGTATTTCATAGGGGAACGAAGGCTGGCCTCGCACGCCCGCAGCTCGCCCGTTTAAACTGGCATAAATCTGCTTCCACTCGCGATACGATCCCCCTTCGAGTATATATATTTATACGAGAGGAAGGAAACCCTCTCGCGCGATTTTCCACGAGATCGATTTGTAATTTCGTCGAGAATTGAACATTTCAGGCATTGCGCGATAATCGATATTCCGGATGGAAGAATGCAGGCGCTTATTCGCGCGATAATTCCATCGAAATGATCCGCGGCGTGTACGTGCGCGCGGAGGAGAAGAGAGGAGGGCCATCGAATGGATCATTGTTTCGAAGCCGTAACCGGGCGCGATCCGGTGGAAAGGGCGAAGGAGGAAACTGGAAAGTACATTTGTCGTGAAGTATTGCCGCTGCGAGCTCGCGGCGGTTCCTCCGCAGGAGGGCGCCCGACATGCGGGTACCGATGTACAAACGGTGCGTGTACACGTGCGTAGCCGGCCCTCTCGCGTGTGGAAGTCGCGGAACGATGTGCACGGCAACATCGAGACGGAAACGGACAACCGAGCCGGCCGAGATTTACGAGGAACGCCAAGTATAACTATCGGTTAACGGCATTGGGACACGAGAAGACAGGCCTCGATCCTCGATCGGATACTGGTGACGATTTCACGGTACGCGTGATCTACGGACACGATCCACGGGGGCCTCATACCATTATTAGGAATCGATTCCTCCAAAAAAGGGGGAATAACAACAACTCGAGTTTATAGTTTACGTCGAATTTGGATTTATTAACGTCGTTAACGGAAGCCTGAATCGTTTCTAGATGGTAAACAGTTTCCATAATCGAAACGATCGGACAGGGAACGAGCGACACGAGCGACATCGATTTAACCGTCGTTCCAGGACCGTTGAGAATTGTCGAGAAAATCTTTGATAAAGTCATTGGCACCGAAACGAGGATCCAGAGGAGGAGGAGGAGGAGGAGGAGGAGGATGGATCCAAAGATGGAAGGATGAAACCGTTATGTCATCGTCTGTCATCGTCTGCCATCGGCGAGACGAGGCAAGGAATTATTCAAAAGACTCGATCTCGTCGGTCTTCGATGATGCGCGATGTAACACACACACACACACACAAACACATACACGTTGGAAAGAAATCGTGACGCGTGGTATGAAATGAGGTTTGTTAGCGTGCACCCGGGTGTCACGAGATTACAATGTTTTCTAACGTCGGCCGCCTTTCCGCCGAGATCGGGCCCGCTCCACGATGGAAAACACTCGCGGACCGCACGAGAGCAAATTAAACGAGATTTACAACGGGTGCACGATCTCGTCCTATTAACCCTGGACCGTGGTGGTTGTACATTCGATGAAATATGACGCCATCCCGCGATATCCCGCTGTTTTTCGACTTTCGATTTCGCAAACCGATAATAAAGTCACTCCTCGCGCGACGTGTCCAGGATGATGTAAATCCTTCGTCGACGATGATGCGATTATTAAAAAAGCAAGAGAAAAGAAAGTAAAATTTCGACTCGAACGAATATTTACTCGCCAATTTTTACTTCTACCCTTCTAACCGAACGGAGTAATGGAGCTCATTCCGTTTGCTCCTCCTCCTCCTCCTCCGAGCACAGAGGAATCCGTATAGGATGTACACGTGGAAGGAAGGTGTGTTGCTACACATCTGTCAAGAGCGTGAAAAAAAAAAAAAAGAAATGGGGCGATACGATCGGTAAGAGGAGTACTTACAGGGACGTTTCCTTTATCCTCTGCAACGCGAGGAGGGCCGCCGAGGGGGAGACGAAGACGGGATCGAGCGGTTCCATCATGCGGACCGACACGTCCCGCTCTCTATCCCTGTCCCTTTGCCTCTCCCTGTCGCGATCCCGCTCCTTCTCCCGATCCCTCGTCTCCCTCTCCCTTATCCCCGATTCTCTGTCTAGCTGCCTGTGCTCGTTCTCCGTGCTCCTCTCTCGCACCCTCTCGCGCTCACGTTCCCGGTTTCTGTCCCACGCTGTTTCGACCACAGGCGGCAAAGGCGGCGACACTGGAAACAAAAAATCGACTATTAATTAAACCGAGCGATTGTACTCTCCCTCCTTCGATTCATGCGCGCAGAAATTTCGATAATTCGATCGATATCGTACGGAGAATTCGGCGGAGATCAGATCGTGTGCCGAACGAATCGAAAACGAATCGATGTATATTATTTAAACCCGCCGACCCACGTCGTAAATTTCTCGTTAATAGCAGCTCCGTTAATAGTAGCAAGATGTATCGTACGTTTCTTGGTTTTCGAGAAAGAAATCGAGCCCTGAAAATTCTCTGTAAAAAACTGCCTTAGTAAGTTACGCGCAATTATCTTTGGATCGATTAAATCTTTTTCACAATGATGTATTCACAATGATTCACAATATATATATTTGTTAAATTAATCGTGTCGGATTTTGTGATTACGAAAGAAAATAATATCTACATGTTGGATTGCTCGAACGTTGTTAAAAATCGTGTCGATATGCGATATCGCGATTCCTATTCCTATATTTTTCTACGATCTCCGACCCCGTGACAGTACGATTGCTACATTGCGCATCATTGCAACGACCCATAGCCGACAAGCATGTCCGTGGCCATTACTAATTAATACGCGGTGGTAATGGTCAATAGATTGGCGATCGACCGTGGTCCTATAAGCGGACGTAGACCGCGGAGTGTAACGTCAACGGTTGTTTAACTTTTGTCTCGCCGCTATCTTTTCGTTCGATTATCGAACGTCGCCTTTCCGATAATTCCGCTCCGTAACCGATGTAAAATTATAATTTCCAACCTTGTTGCGTGGTAATGAATCGTTTTACGATAAACGATCGTAATTAACGCAACGCGCGTAATTTCGAGTATCGTTACTCGCAATTTGTTCCGGGGAGGAAAAGGATTTTCTTCCACGAAACACCAGATGATCGCCAGGTGAACGCGATCCGTGTATTCCTGCGCGTTTTATAATTCAATCAAACTTCCTCTTCTTCTTTGGAATTCTCTTTCTTAATTACGATTTCTCGCGTTTTCCCCTCTCTTCCCCCTCGTGTCGCACCGATGTCCGCATTTTATCCACGTCCATCGATGGATTTAGGGTTTACGTCCTCGAAACGTCGTTCCTCCCCTACCTCCGTGAAAACTTGCCTCGGCGAATTCGATAAATTCGCATCGGTCACGAGACTCGTGTACGCAATTCGAGGGAGACACGAATGTATTATTCGGGAAACCGGTTTCACGGCGATTGATTGAAGAAAAAACGGGAGGGGGACATTCGCGGAGGCAAGAATCTCCTCCGCTCAACTCCTGTGTAAACGCGATCCTAAGATTTTAAAGATTGGAGATATAATTAAACGACCTAACAGGCGAGAAAGAGAACAAATTCTTACGATTTTCGGAATGAAAATGAGAATCGATCTTCCCCGAATATGAAGAAAATCCGCATAGATATTCGAGAGATGATCGATCGATTTCCGGTGGAATGGACGACGCCGACGCGGCTGAATAAGGCGGAATATTGCGTAACGCACGCACGCACGAACGCGAGTATCCCTCGAGTTGTTGGTCGTGAATCAACGAGCGGGAGATTTATGCAAACGGCCGTTTATGCTCCACCAGGCGCGCGCCATCCGACAGAAACGCGCTCGAACCCGAAGATGCACGACTGGAAAACGAGCACCGTGCTGCCCCCTCCTCCTCGCGATTCGTGGATTTGATGGATCGTCGGTGAGATTGATTTTTAATTGAATCGAACCCTCGTATTTCACCGAGCCGACCTTTTCGAATTCGTGGCGTCGTAAATACCCACGATTGACACGCCACGCACGCTCCCCAGCCTCGTTCCTCGCTTCTTTCTCTTTTCTTTTTTTCCCGGTGCAGCGAACGACCAAATTCCCGTAATAACAAGGGGGATTAATCATCGTAATCGCGACACGCTCCTTTCCGTTCGGGGAGTATACACGTATAACGATCGTCTCGTTTCCAGGAACCGCGTTACCCCCTCTACTGCCGTGGAAAATTTCAATATAAAACACGGATAGAGATCTCGTGGCTCTCGTCACCGAGCGAGTTATCCGAGAGAGAGATCTCGCGGGGATTCGGCGAGGCGATCGTCCAATCATATCGGAGGAATCGTTACTCGAGCACACGATCGATCTTGGGACACGTAGCACTCGCGCGCGAGTAACGGAGCGCGCTATTATTAACCGTGCAATTTCTCTACCCGTTTCGCTTAATTAGCCTTTGCTTTCCTGGCACATCTTTCTTTCCCCTTTCTTTTCCCCGTTTCGTTCTCCGCCCAGCTCACTCGAGCAGGCCATTAACATTTCCCTAATACGATCACAAAGTTTACGTTTTATTTTCTTTCTACGTACTGTTATATTCTACCCGTTATCTATCACGAGCTTCGTTCCTTAATTTAATTTGTTTCCTCCTCTCGCTCCATCGTCGCCTCGCCCACGCGGGGTCAACCCCGAGTACATGGAGTGTATTCATAATCCGCTGTTTCAACCGCGTTTCACCTTCCTCCTTCCCTCTCTCTCTCTCTCTCTTCCTCTCTCCCCCTCCCGTCCCCTCTTCTCGCCAACTCCTTTCTCTGGCGCGTACACGCGCAAAAGCACGCCTCGATGACCCGGCCCCCGGGTGTACATTCGAGGGGGATAATTGATAATGTTAAACGCGGGGTTAATCCGCCGATTTATGAGCAGAGTTTCTACCGTGGATTTTTTCGAATCTGGCAAATTGAGGGATAATAGGCGGACATTAATAGGCCCGGCTGCCAGCCGGGATATCGAACGGCGAAACGGGAGAGATAAGTGGGAATCGGCGGGTTGCGGAGTCGCACACGATTAATTCACTCGGATCCAGGTGAATTAATGCGCTCGGCTCGACTCTGCAACGGACGCCACCGAGTTTTGACAAGTTTCCAAGGAAACTTTGCGAAGAAAGCGTACGCGTATTCGTATATATATATACATATATTTCAATGCCAAGGGATTCGTCGTTTTACGAATTGCGCGAGATTATGTTTATACAGGGATAAATGTTTATACAGGGATAAAGATTATTCGTCGGATCCTTGCTTGGTCGAGAAAGTGGTTCGGTTATCAGGGAAACGAATTATCAGCAGTTGGCGAGGATTCAAAGCGGATTCGAATGGCCGATCGATAATGTTAATTAAGGAGAGGGAAAAAGTGGTGGAAGTCGATAACGTTTGGGTGATGAATCGTGGTTCTCCGGTCCGCGGTAACCCGACGTGCAGCATCATCGATTATTGCGTATATTGTACGATCAGCCGGTTGGATGGAGAAATATATACGCTCGAACACACGCGTGCGAGTCAGGTGGGTGGACATGCCACCCGCATCGCGGAACTCGTTAGACGCGAGTTTTCAATTAAATTTCCGCTTTCGCGCGGCGAAACAGAGATTAGAGGTACTCTCGTGCCTCGATTAATCGCGGATTAAGATTTCTCCCTCCTTCCTCACATTTATCAATCGACGTGGCGTCCGCGACGAAATTTAATTTTCCATAGAAAAAGTGTTTGCACTATGTATGATATTTGTAACGCGTAGATGAAAGTTGGAAAGATAAGATATCACGGGGTTTCCAAGTTCTCATTAAGGAAAGGAACAACGACAATTTGTTACAGATCAATGCGCTCGAGAACGTGTAATTATTTCTTTACTCTCTCGCATCTTCGCTATCCCATGGTGGCTGGCAAATTGGAAGCTGTGGCCTTTTATAATTGGACCTCGTGGTGGCGAGCAGGAACGTAAGGGAATGCGTAATAAAATCGTGCACGCCCATAACGAGCGATCATCTCCTCTCAAAGAGAGGTGTCTTTGTCATAATTAACCGCCCCCTTGCGCGCGCTAATCGGCGAAGATGTGATTATAGGCAGTGAAAGTAACGCGGAAACGTGTTCATTCGTGCACACGAATCTCGAAAAATAAACGCACACGAAATATTCCCTGTACGCTTTATTCTTTGTTACATCCACGATCACAGTCATCGGTAAATAGCACCTGTCGCGAGGTAAGATGGAATTATTCCGTCTCCCCTTTATTTAAATATACCTTTCGTAGCCCGATTTATCGTCTCAAGTGTTTATCTTTCGCGAAAATTCTCGATCCGCCCGTAACGATATAATCCAATCACGCGATATTATAATCCCGCCAATCGGAAATTTTGTTGGCAAAAGCGAGGAAAGATCGAAATGTTCTCTCTCGAAAGAGAGAAAGATATCGCGGACGAATCGTGGTGCTCGCGGCTAGCCTCCTCCGATTGTTCCGCCCACGCGTTGCTCTCCACCTCCGCCTCCGCCAGCAGAAAAAGCGCGTTGCGATCCGGTCGAAGAAAGTACGGTTGGGAGCGCGGAAGTAAGGCAGGGAGGGCCAAGTTCGTAATTACAGAGGAGCGAAAAAGTTTCGAATCGAGCGCACTCGCGGCCGTTCTGTTCCGATACCTACCTTCCGGCCGGAGAAAATGAATTATGCGCTTTCGATCGACGAAAGTTAACTCGAGGTTAACGTCTTACTCGAATCCACATCGTTGTTCCCCTGTGATTACCAGCCAGAACCACGCCGGTGAGAGTTTCGAGGTTCGAGTGTGTCGGCACCGATTTTATGGATGCTCGAACGCGAAAGAGACGGGTCGCAACGTCGAATTTCATCATTATCACGCTTTTTCTTTATTATTTCTACGTAACGGGGAATGATTTAAGTAATGCGGGGTTTCGGATCGATGGTACGCAGTTCGAGACGCGTTTGCATGTTATTATTAAGGAGGTTCGAGAGGAATGGGACAGAGATGGAATTTATTTTAATCATCGCCCTCTTTATCGATAGTTTGGAATCGTATCGGCCGTGTACACTTTGTATAAGCCTGAATTGCGAAACGCGCGACACACTTTTTAATACATCTTGGCGTGTGAGTTATCGTTTTGTCTCGAGCGTTTCATCTTCGATGCGATCGAAAGCAACGATTGAAAGATGGAAAGATCAAGCTTCCTTTGTCCGACGACTGTGAATCATCCGTCCCCAGAAATCATCGATCCTAGAAGTTCACTCTACCCCGATCCGAGCTCGAAGACAGCCACGTTAAGGAAAAGAGCAGCGAAGACAGGTTGGATCTCTGTGGCGATCTTCGCTGCATTATCGGCGGATCCATCCGGTCCTCGATCGTTAGGTGAAAATGATGGTTAAACGGCTCGGCGTCGAGAGCGCTCCCCACGACGATGAATCTTCCTCGTCATCCGGGACGTTGGTCGCGGATCTGTCCGCTTCAACTCGGCCGGAGGAAGGTGTATAAATTGTCGAAGCGAGCGCTGAACGCGAAGGTGGCGATACTCGATAAATCTATCCGGATCCGTGATAGACGAGTGGAGGCGCAGGTTGGCTTGCCGATGCACCTTCACCTGCGGATGAGCGTCTAGCGAGCGACAGCCTCGTCGTGCCTCCCCTTTCAATCGTTTCCTTTTATTTAATTGCCTCCACCATTCTCCGTTTCTCATTTCATTCCAATTCCATCCGTCCTTTCGATCCGTCCTTTCCTCGTCTTTTTCCCAAGGATCGAGCTTCTTCGTCGAAAGTTCCATCGTCGAAAATATGTCGAGAGAGAGAGAGAGAGAGAAAAGTTAGAAGGGAGAGGACGCGTAACGTTGGCTCGAGAATGGAACCTCGCCTTCTATCGCGCAAATTACCATTGATCAACTCGACACAATGGCGTTCAATGGTTGACACGCGACAACCGGTCGATGCACGGGTAACGCCGCATCGGAAAAGGTCAGCCGCGTTGAGCGTCGCTGTCGAGAGCATTGTCGCAGGTGTTTAACCTTCGCGAGAACGGGCTCAGGTGTGTTTCACCTGCGCTCAACCGAGAGTTCTCGGCTGCAATCTTCCCCCAGCCCAGGCCGATAAATTTCGCATTTTTCCATTTCCTATATATACTTTCCTCCTCGCTTCCATGTCGAATCATCGCTAGAGAATCATCATCCCACGGGATTCAATCTTCTCTTCCTCCTTCCTTCTCTCTCTCTCTCTCTTTCTTTTTTTAATCCCTCGATTTTCCCCTTCCGTCTCGTGATTTTATGACGCGAGGACGAGGTCCGTGGCTCGAAAAGGACGGCGATTACAGGGATAATAAATTAACGCACACGACCTTATCGAGCCGTATAATTCATCACGGGCTTACGTGCCCGCTCGCTGGCCTAGGAGGCTACGTGCACGCCTGGCCTGTGCGATCATCCTTGCTTTTGCACATTAACCTCGTAAAACTCCGACCTCTACACCTGCGCAACGATCGCGCGAGAGACGTGAAAGTTTGGAGTGGACGAAAAAGTGCGCTCGTTATCTTTGAAACCTCGTTAACGTTACGAGCCTGAACCTTCCTCGAATTAGAGGAATCGCATCCGTTTAATCCTCGACCGAGTTCAACGCTCGGATTTCCCGAAATTAAAATTCACCACGCGCGCCTGAGAATCTGCTAAAAATCTCAAAAGTTGAAAGAAGTGGATGTAGAACTTGTCCGCGAAGCGAGTGAAAAAAAAGTTTCGAAAATTATTTTGGAGCAGCGATCGATAGTCGACAAGTCCAAGTAGACACGGCCCATGTTGATCAGACGGAACCGCCACTGCAACTGTTCTCCACTGCACTTCCAAAAACAGAAGTGGCTTGTGAAATCCTTCTTGCGATTCTCTGTATAGATAGATCGAAAAAAATGTTATCTACGTTCCACGAATTTGTTATCGATCGAGCTCAATGCCTCGCTTAACGTTTCCAGCTCGTAATAATAGCTTCGTTAGAATTAATTAGACAGGTGTTTCCGGTGATCGATCGCGGGTTAAGTAGCGTCACCGACCCTTGAACCAACCTCGTCCGCCATGGATCGATCTTGGAACGCGTCTAAGAACGCTCGACACGCTCGAGTTCGCGATAATCGAGCTTCGCTTTCCACCGTTCGGCCCTGGAAAACGATGAACGAATCGCATCATTTTTACGGGCAAATATACACCGACAAACGCGTTAACCATGTATAATGGTGTAATTAATTAAGAGTGCTCGCTTCTTCTTCTTCCTCCCCTTTTTCTTCTTCTTCTTAATGAAATCTATTCGAGACGAGAGCACGTCGCGGATTAAACTTTCGTCACGGCTCGATCGATTTTCCAGTCCTCGGTTGGAACACGATCTAATTTTACGGGTGTTCTCGCGGCGAGGAGAGGCCGATCTTTACGGAATATAATCGGCGTCGGATCGCGGGCTCTGGCTCGGCACGTAATTTATGCGGGGGATTCATGCGTTTACTCGTTACTTTGTAATCCGCGTGGATGGGTGTTGCGAGGCTCGAGGGTTGCTCGTCTACATCGTCTAAATAGAAATTCTGAATGTCGGGGTTACTCGTAATGGGCGCTCGTAATGGCCGGCCAGAAAACGGCCTCTCGGGCAAACGTGGGATGCAGAGGCGAGGAATCCTTTAACGTAAGTAATTTTCTTAAATCCCCTCGCGGGCGCGGACTTTGGTGGACAAGGCTCGAGATTCCGTCGTTTTCAGAACGTTTTCTGGAACGCGTGGGAAAATGGATCGCGTTTCGAAGTGCCGCCGATGGCTCGATTCCGCTTGAATTTCCCTCGAAATCAGAGGGGAAAGGATTTTCAATTTTCTCTCGTCCCACTTTCCCCTCATCTGTAAACGTCGACGGAAATTGAATTTGGCGAGAGGAGAGGACGGAAGAAAGGAGGAAGGATGGTCGGTCGGTGGCCGTTGGTTAGATGCGCGCTGGTTTCCTGGTTAAATCGCGGCACGAATAAGAGATCCCATTACACGTGGTGCATTAACAAATCACGGCAACCGATAATCCGTTTCGACCTTCGTCCGCAACCTGCAAGATTGTTGTTGCAGGCCGGCGCGAGCGGCCGTGCGCTGGAGCCGTATCTTCGAGCCGCGGAATACATTATCCCGAAGATTAGTGTGCGAACGATACGAGAAAAGGCATCCAACAACACCGACGGGGGTCCGAGTGAACGCGCCGCGAACATCCTTGCCGCTGCTATCGCTTCGTTCGATTTACGATTGGACGTGACGAGGGGCAGGGGGAGAAAGTTTGCAGACGATTTTTTCCAAACGAAATTTTTCTACCAAAAATCGATTCGTATTCGACTCGTTATTATCCACGACTTTAACACGAGACATTTTTCTTTTTTTTTCGTATAAACGTTTTATTACCTCGCGAAGAGGAGATATTGAAACGCGATTACAATTCACAGCGCGCGAATCGGGTTATTTAATTGGAGGAAATTCTGGAAGAGAAGTTGAAGAGAGAAGTTGGAATTTCGAGGTAACGGGGAATCGATTTAATCGAGGTAACACGATAACACCATTCGGGGCGAGGATCGGGCCGGTGAAAATTCGGCTGCGAGTTTCTCTTACACTTTGTAATTGGGAATTACGAATTTCATTCGTGAAAGTATAAAATTTCGCACACACGGAATTGCCGTTTTCCATAATCGGGCGTTTAATAAACCTTTTTATAAAGGAAGGCGCGCCAACGCTCGTCGCCTCCTTCGTCCCGAAATATCGTAAAATCGGCCGTTAAAGGGTGGGTAAGCGCGAGTTAAACAAGGTATTGGCGAGTACAGTAATGGTTTTGCGCGCAACGTTACGAGCTGCCACCAGAGGATTGTACGGATTGTAAATTTACAATAGCGAAATAACTAATCGTCGATGTCGATGATCCAAGCCAACGTGTCTGTCAACGTCGAAGACATTGTCGAACGAAACGATTATCTCGCCACGAATGTTAAGAATTTTCCCTCTTGCTGATTCTTTTTTCTTTAAATAATTTCGCGAGTGACTCGTTTGTTTCATGTTACGGTGCGGTGAAATTTTTGCATAGAATAGAATATTTCGAATCGATCAAATGAATAACGAGGGGATCGATGTCCGGAGAATAAAAACACTTGGAGAAATATTCTCAAAGATTGTCACGGTGTTATTATTTAAACATCGCGTCGAGACGTGAAACACGAGGAGGATTTAGAAATGGTGGATTGGATCTCGACGCGGAGAAACGAAGGCATAAGTTCGCCCGCGACTTTTATGCCTGGGGGACCTTGAAACCCGGGAACGGGCAAACATCTCCTTCGCCACTCGTCGATCGATCACAATTGCACAATCGATAACCGGTAAACGCCTGGGACCTTTTCAATTATTCCATCTACCCTGTGCTCGCTATACCGGCCATTTAGTAATTTTATATCGACTTATTCCGATCCAAGCAACGTGATCGACGAAACTCTCTCTCTCTCTCTCTAACTTTCCATATAAGAAAAAAAAGGAAGAAAAAAGTAGGAACGAAACGAAACGAAGCCGGATCCATCTTCCTCGAGATACGATACACACACGATGCGAGGAGATCTCGTGGCGTGAAAGCGTTAAATGAACTTATCCTTCTCTTCGCCGAGAGTAAATTAAATCGGCCTCTAAATTAGCCTAGGAGGACTGTAGCCGTGTATACATATATATATATATATATAAATCCGAAAGGCAGCAAGAAGCGGCGGAGGGGTTGCAGGTTGCAGGCGTTCATCGCGTACCCATTTCCTTCTCCAATGCTCACGGCATTGGGTACAACGGTATCCCTTTCATTGCATCCTCTCCATTATACGCTGCTTATAGCACGTAATCTCGGTCGCATCTCTGATTTCAATCTGCCCGGTTACAACGCACCGCGCGCGACCGATCTACAAATCAGCCTCGTTTCTTCTTTTCTTCTCTCCCTTCGCCAGTGGGATCTGCGTGAACCTGAAGCGGACACGTGTGTACATTATCTACCGACGTGTGCTATGCCCGTACGTACATAGGTTGCATAGGTGTAGCAAGCTTACAGGGGTTGCGCAATCCTCCTTCTCCTCCGCTGTGTATACGAGCGGCGGGGTATATCCGAAGGCATGGCCCCTTCTTGCGTTTATCCCGCTATGCCGCGTATAAACAACGGGCTTGAAATTGCCTTCGCCGCGGACAGATATTGTCCCTCCGTCCCGGAAACCACGAAAACGTTCTCACGAGATACGTATTGGCTCGTCCGTGAAGGGGGACGACGACACTCGGCTCGTATCGTATTTTTGCCGATCGTGCAAAGATGGACGGCTATCGAGCGGATCCTATCCAGATTCCGTGCAACGGAAGAATGATCCAGCGGGTGATTCGATTTAACGAGTCCCGATTTAATTCTTTCTTTCTTTTCTCTTTTTCCTTCTCTCTTTTCGAGAAGGAACACGAGTATGATGCGGAAATTTTGATCCGGCGCCGACGTCGACGTCGTCCTATCCTAACGATATTCGTTTTCGTAAGAAGTCGTTAAAAGGGTAAATGCAACGATCGACATTTGAGATTCGAAGAGCCTTTCGGTCGGCCTTTCGGTCGGGGATTTTTACGCGGCGGCGTCTCTACGACACGTTCGAATTTTGCAATTCCGTCTGGGAAACCGTAACCGTTGCCCGGATCGGCAACTCCCACGGGACCCGCGCCATGTATACGATTATCCATAGATGGTTAAATATCGCAACTCCCCGTGTAACTAATCCCACGGAATTAGAAACTGTAAAAGCGCCAACGCGCTCGTTAGTTGCACTCCCATGCATCCGGACCGGAGAACTCTGCCCCGGATACGATGCATATTCCTATATTTTCGCGGCAAGTTATTTTTTTCAATTGGATATTTTCAAAAACGAGAAAAGAAAAATCTCCACCGCGATCAGAAGCGTTGGACGGCGAACGTTAGAACGATACTCGCTCGAGTGTTTTCCGACCATCGAGCAATCTCGATTGTGGCTACGTGTATGTGTATATATGCGTGTGTGTATACACGTGTGTAATGGGTTAAACGTATGGGTATAATTACGGAACGGCGGCGGAGAGACAGCGTTTAACCAGGCGTGAAGAAAGAATTTTTCCAAGGGAATCGTACGGTGATTCCTCGAACTGTGCCGACGAACGTCCTTCTCTCAAGACAAAGAAAGACCCTCCCCTCCCTGCTCTAAGTACGGACGGAGAGTTTGAGAACGTCGTAGAGGCGCGAGATGTCCTTCGAACGATTTTTCAACGTTTCGCGTCGATCGACACAATGCGAGGCGGTACGATAATACACATTGCGCAACGGACGTGTAACGCCGTTGTCGAAGGCCTTCTCGGTCTTACTTTATTTCCAAGCTTATATTTTTCCCGTAAAAGGGAATAGTCCTGGTACGACGTTGTCTGCACCTTCCCACGTTCCCGGATTCCATCCCGATGATCGAACGCAAAATTTTACGATTTACGTCAAGTTTCGCATACCTTTATCTATATATGTAATCCTCCTCGAATCGGGTCGAGTCTCGGACGATTGGTCAGGCTTTGGAAAAAAATTGAATTTCGAATACCGTCCATCCGATCGTGGACAATTTTCAGCTCGGTCGAATTTTCTTCCCGCTGGAAAAACATTTTACCGCGATAAAGAACCCTCGTTAAAGGACAAAAATATGCAAAGATAGAAAAGCGTCGAGGTTGAAACGAACGTCGATCGTCCGTTAAATTTCTTCGACAATGGTCTCGAACGAGTAATGCTCCCGTTTGATCCGTCATTATCGCGATTTTCACTCGAATCGATCCCTCTTGAAAACGAGCCGTCTTCGTCTCGATTCGTTCCCCTCCCTCTCTCTTTTTTTTGTACCTTCGATACCTTGATTTCGCTCGATCGATTCCCAATGAATTTCGCGGCGACGACGGTTCAACGGCCCGAAGTGAAATTAAGGGGATGGAGAAACGGAAGGAGGATAGCGATTCGAGATATTAAGTTATTCTTAATTGGGATCGATTTACCCGTGGATGGGAAGAAGGGATCGTTGAAATATTAATTTGTTCGGTTGGAATCTGGTTAGCTAGGGGATACGCGTACGGAACGGTGCGATTCCCTAGACACGATTTGTCAATCCACGTCCATTACATCAGTCAGGGGAGGAGGGGAGACAGTTGGCGATCGTGACGGATCGCGAGCCGAGGAAAAGCGGAGACTGGGATTATCGGAGGAGCTTGCGCAGCCTTCTCTGGAAAGGAAGTCCACGAATAAACGGATGCGCATTTGGTCGAATTTAATTTAAATTATTCAACGATACGAAAAACGAAGGATTACGGATTGGGAGATTCAACACATCGGATGTCGTAAATTGTCCCACTATTTTATCGCGCTGTTCGTCTCGATTTCGATTTGGTCACAGTCGTGGACTTTAGACAATGGGGGGACTATTATATCTAAATGTTGGTTTTCTCGTGAACTCGAGCGATGGACGAGTTCTCACGATCCGTCGCTCTCGTTATTCCTATCCTTCTCGATCCCAACTTCTCTTTTTTTCTCTTTTCTTTCTTTCTTTTTTCTTTAATAACAGAGGAAGAACCGTTCGAAATTTTTAAGAATGGAAGAATCGTACCTAGAGCCTTATTTCCATCCCTCTTACGATGTATGCGTGGCCGTACGTAATCTACTCGAGGACTGGTCCACGCGAAGCCATCCACGCGGGTGAACAGAGACGGAAAGTGGAGCGGTCTCAGTGATCCTCAACCTTTTCTTCTCTTTCTTCCTTTCGATCGAAAAAAGAAACGATTCAACTCCTGGACTCGTCTTACGTTAATCTAATCTGCGGTTGTTGTATCTCCTTCCTCCTGCCTCCCCTCGCCCCTAACTGGAAACGTAGATCGAAACGTACGCCCGTGTTTTGGACATCTCGTGAAAGGTGAGGATAAAACAAGGAAGAGAGAGAGAGAGAGGTTGGATCGTCGGATTTTTCGGGCGAAATGCGCGATTGGCCGTCTCCTCCGGAATCGGGAGCCGCGCTCCCACTCCTCCTTGGCCGTGTTCCCGGCCCGATTTGCCAATAGCTCGTTGATATGCAGAAAGGAGGCCCATCGGGGGGAGCAGCGAGGCTTAAAGGCTCGCGGGAGAGGAAGGTTTCAAAACAGGGGAGAACGCAAGAAGTCGGTGCAAGAGGCCGACGTCGGCCAATGATATATGGGAATGGGGCCCGGGATGAAAATGGGGAGATGTATCCGCTCGATTTTCTCGGTGGCGGCCTAAGCGCGAGAGGGAAGGGAACGGTCGACACGCTCGCGGTGAGTCCTTGAAGACGAACAGAAGGATTTTATATCGTGGAAGAGCTCTCTGACGCTCTCCTAGGAAGAGCGGGCGCCGTTTAAGCATACGTTTAAATGTTATCGGGCCTGTCCATCGGATCCTTCGCGGTTCGTATACGGTAGCCGCGATCCCTGTAATAACTCATTCCTATTGTTCACGCAACCAGCGACGAGTAACGGCTGTAATGCGGATGTTTCCATAGAAAAACTGGGAAAATCTCGTAATGGGTAACGAGAGGTATATATATATTTTTTCGATCGAGCCGCGGGATAAGAGCGATCGTGCTCCGTCGAATCTCTTTCACGGATAAATCCTTGTTGTTGTTGTGTCGTTATTAGGAATCGGGGATTTTTCGAGCGATCGAAAACCGTGCTCCGGTATTCGAGGTGGAAGCGATTCGAGTGGTGGCTGGGTGTCCGGCGCGGGGCATTCTATGAATTCTCACGAATGAGACTCTCGATTTGAAAGTAGCAATCTGTGGAGCAGAGTGTAGTGGCGAGCCGCGAATGAAATCAATGGAGCAAAAGTGTTCTTCGGGCTTGCGAAACCGTTTCGACCGGCCGGCCGGCCGCGAGCGGATGCAAATGCAAGCAGCGCGCCTCGCTCGCCCGTCCCCTTCTTCTTCCAACCCTCTCGAATCTTCTCCAACTCCTCACTCCTCTCGCTGGCACTCAGAGAAAAATTCTCATTTTCCATCCCAATTTTCATTTCCCGATTTCTTAATTTCTTATCGTCGAACGATTCGTTCTACGGCGAGTAGAAACGTTTCGACCATTGCCGAGCCAGAAAACGTTGCCCGATCGACGAGGTGTGACGCAACGGCGAAGAGACTCGGCCTAGCTCCGCGTGGCTAACCTCCTCGGCTATTATGCAAATGAATGTTAATTAAAATCGAACGGAGAGATCCTCCGCCGGGGCCTCGACGAAAACACTCCGTGCCGGCGGAGAATCGGAACAAGAATCGACGACGAGAGATTAAAGGAAACGAAAAAAGAAAAAGAAAAGGAAAAAGATCCGTCTCATCGATACGAACTTCCAGATACGACCAACTTCCAGCTCTGGAAATGTACGCGAAAGCTCGTATAGTACAGGGGAGGAGAAAGAAGGAGAGGTAAAGGCGAGTAACTCGGAGAAATTTCTAGTAAATTACAAGTTGCAACAGTGATTATAATTTCTGTCCGCTGTTACGACCGCTCGTAAAGTCCATTTACACGGGACATTAGTAGAAAACCGTCGAAGCTTGCGAACATCTGTCTTCGATTATCCCCCCTCGTCGTTAGCCGATCCACGTATTCTCTTAATTACCATTTAACAAACTCGCGCCGCAAAAACCTACCTATCTGTTTCTGCCTCGTAACAATTTCCTCTTCCCTCCTCCTTATTCCTAGAAAATCACGGTAACGACAGGCCACGGGACCTGTGCCTAATGAAATTCCGCTTATTCATCGATCATGATGCGGGCCCCGATCATCGTCGAACGGAGAGTGGACGAGCTGATCCGTGCCGCTTTCGTCGGGCTTTCGAGAGGAAGAGAGCTTTAAGGGAGGGGGGGAGGAAAAAATCGACGTGGCAATCTACATACACGTCGCGGGGTCGCATTAGAAGTAACGAGAAAGCGGGTCGGGAGCCACGCGCAATTTACGAGCAATAAGCGAGGGGCCCCCCTAGATCCGCCGTTGGAGCGGAGAGACGTCGTTAGGATTGGAATATGCACGGCCACGACCTCGGCGAGCCCGCCTTAGCTTCAACCTTTCCTCGACAACTTCTCATCCGTGCCTCGACCCACTCTCTTCAAGTGCACCTTCACCGATCCACACGTGCAACCGCTCCACTTCTTCTTCTTCTTCGCGTATCGTGATCTCGACTCTCTCGCGTAGGAGACAAAACAGGGCCCCCTGTCTATCGTCTCTTCCCATCTACTCCTGGATTCAGAGATTCCAGCTCCAGATTTATCGATTTGTCCATTTGTCCGCCAATGACTTTTTCCGAATCCCGAATTATTGGAAAGGCTGTCTGCTTCTTTGTTTAAAAACGTGATGGATTTCTTTTTTCTTCTTTTTCTTTTTCGGTATCTTTTTCACAGGAAGGATGCGAAAATCAAGGATGGAAAATGTTGAAACCATTTGTCGAGAATCCATTCGATATTTTTCGTGCAAAGCGAGGACTACTAGCGGACTCGAGGAAGCGAGGAATCTCTCTGCGAAGAGAGGCGGAGGAAGGAATCGGATCTCGGCGACCTCATTGATACACGATGCACCATAGCCGCTCGTTCCCTCCCTCTCTCTCCCCCCTGTGAAAGATGCATCGCGGAGCGGAGAAGCGCAGCGTTGACCGCGGACGAAGCGGTATCCGTGGAACGGCGACATGGAAATAGTCGCGATAAATCGCTCGCCACGAACTATTCCATTATAAAGGAGCATGCCCCTCCGTAACATTGGCTTTGTGCACACGGCGCACCTACCTGCGCTTACGTGCATCGGCTGCCGACAGAGCCTTCTTGCCCACGGCTACTAACGACAATCGAGCCTTAAGGATTTCCCTGAAACCCCTACGCGAATCTTGACGTGTATATCTCTCTCTCTCTCTCTCTCCCTCCGACGATTCCGCTTCCTCCAACCGATTTTTTCCCCCGAGCCTATGGAACAACACCGTTCCCCCAATTCCGCGAGAGTTTTATATCCTGGTGGAAACCTTTTCACCGAGGAACGAGAAGGTTAAATATGCGTTGAATTCGCTTGGGAACGATGGAGGCTAAGCCTTCCAACGGTCACGAGTTTATAATTCTCTCTACGAAATTTTCCTTCTACCTTCGATCCTTTATTCTCTCTCTCTCTCTCCCCCTCTGGTAAAATTAAGAAAATCCGCGATTTAGAGATCCACGGATCTCCGGTGGTTCACCGGCTCCTCCGCTTCGACCCAGCCGGACGGAGGAACGAACGAACGAGGCACGCCTGTTATTACTCCCGCAGATTGATGGAATCGAGCAACCAGTCATTTCGCGGTGGAATCAGTGAGAATTAATACCGGGCTATTAATTTCTCCCTGCTCGCGGCCGATTCGCGCTTGTTGGAGAAGCGGCGCGAAAGGATCGTGGATGGAAAAGGCACGCATCGGTGTACCGGTTCCCTCTCTACGTGATTTAGACAACGTTTCATTTTTTTCCCCCTCCCCCGTTCTCTTCCGTCCCTCGTCGAGACCCCGTCCCGTATCGATCGCGATGAGGATCGGCCAGATTCATGGCCGCTTAGCGCGAATTGATGCACGAGCATTAATTACGCGATCGGGTTCTTGCTGCGCGGATCGACGCCCGAGGTCGAGCCTTACCCTGCAACCCCCCTCCGATTTATCAATCCGACGATCCACGAGATACGATCCGGAATGACGAATCGCGGTGGGTCGATCGGTTTCTCTTTTTCGTAATTTTAGCGATCGATCCGTCGCCGATGTTTTCGAATTCGATATTTGGACGAGCGTAGAATTTACGATTACCGAGCACGAGTATCAATTGGAACGGTGGTTCGGAGGAGGTGGCTCGTTGCCTAACCCGTCCCGCCTAATCGAGCCGCTAATAACGGCATGATTCCAACCGTTTAATATTGTTGCTCGTTTGCCGACAATAAATATTAGTTTCGAACAAGCCTACGTGGCACTACGCAGCTCGGTTTTCACTGTAAATGCAAAATCGCGAGTAATTTATGCTGGCAAGTAACACGGCTTGCTAGCCGGACCCCCGCGGCGAACTTGCAACGGCTTCATAAAGTCCTTGCCGCAACCGCGGATCTGCCACTCGTTTACACACGCACCCGATAGTGCTAACACGCCTTTGAACTCTCGGGGAATGGAGCCTCTTCACCCTTCCAACTATATATCTCTTTCCTTCGAACAGTCTTCTTTTATTAGTAGTAAGAAAAATTATCCTAGAATCCGAAACGCGGAGATACGATCAGAATTTTCATCAACGCGAGAAGAATATATTTTTCTATATTTTTCGTGGTATTTTCGTGAGGTTGTCGCGATAAGGGTTTATTTATGCTCGCATCGAACGATTTCAACTTTTGAAATCCTTTCGCTTTCGGAATATATCACGATCATTTGCGGTGAAAAATACACGATTTACGAGAGAGAGAGAGAGAGAGAGAATAAATCACATTCGCGAGCGGGATAATACAAATGTTCGTTTACCACCATGCGTAAGCACTTGTCACTTCCTTGACTTTATTCAACCTAATCCCTCGACAATTTTCCGTTCGAATGGGAACGGGGGAATAAACGCGATAGAATTTATTCCAGCCGATTCCGGCCGAGAGAGACCGAAATTTAACGCGGGAAGATCGAACGGGACGATGAATAATCAATGGGACGTGGTGTATTAACGCGGGCATAAAAGAGTTTGTTTAATGGGCGCGCGTGCGCATGCAGCCAATGGCCGCATTGCTCTAATTGATTCCCAATTTCCTCTATTCCGTGGAATGATAAATTGGGCATAACGGCCATTGCGTTTTCCTTGAATATACGCAATCGTATATTAGCGGCTGGTAATGGTCAATTACCTGGGAACAGTTGGAAAGGTAGCTGTGCACCAAATTGAGTGCCTATTGATCAAGAGCCTTTCCATCGTTCCTCGATGCTCGCCCGTCCAATGAAATGCTCACCGGCGTGTCTAAGTGGAAGACTAATTGCGCGTGTTGTCGATAGGTGGAACCGTCGTCCAATCGTCGTCGTAACGCGGGCGAACCTCCAAAGAAAATTTCACACAGTCTTACGTTCGATCAATTATTAACTTATCTCCGTTATTTTTTCCCCACCGTGACGTTTTCCATAAAAAATGTGAGCCGTGTCGCTCGATCGTTTCGATTCGTTTATTTATAAAATCCTGTTCGGATCTTCTTCCCGACGAACGAATCGGTGTCGTGAAAATCATTCTCTCTCTCCGCCGTTCAAACGTCCGATTCTACTTTATTATACGCGAGGGTACAGCTGGAACGAGAGATAAATAGACTCGAGTGAAAACGGATCTTCTATGTCGGACGTATCTTGCGTCACATTTACGCGATCATGTTATTTATATTCTTGTCGATCTATATATATAAAAAAAAAAGTCACGTGCCTTTTTCCACGCGATATATAAAAACTTCCAACGTAATAATAATTATTTTATAATTACGCGTATCGCGTAATCGCTTAAAAAAAAAAAAAAAAAAGAAGGAAGAAAAACTCGACGCTAATATTCTATTTTTAATCGTTTTTAATCCAATTAGAAACCAGAGACGGATCCAGACGGATTTATCCTCGGCGAAAATCATGTTCGATCGTCTTTAATAAATTCGTCGACCATTATATTACCGGTCCCCTCCTCGAAGGAGGCATTGTGTTCCCTCGTTAACCGTTCGTTCGGCGAAGAATTTGCGCGCTCCTGCGCTATGTTCTCACGTCGTCGCCTGAATAAACGGACGAAACAATCGTACTCGTGTAACGGGGACGAGGAATCGAGGATCGAGGATCGCGGTTACGTTGAAAACGTACGCGGGAACCTCCGGTCGCCAGCCAATAACGCCTCCACGTGGCGGATCGCTAAATAAGGCAGCCGGACCGGCCCGTACGTACGTACGTACGTGGGTCGTTCGGGTGGTTTTGCCGATTTTTCATCGAGCCGGGAGATAAAAGATTGAAAATTGCCCGTTCCTATCCCCGCATTGTTCGCGTTATTGTGGGAAATCGTTGTCGATCGAATCAATACGAGGTTATTAGGCTTCCCGACGTTCAACGTTTTCTCCCCCCTCCCCGTTACTTCTTCGGTGGCGTGTGCGGTATAAACGTATTGGCACGGACTAACGGAAACTTTCCTCTTTCGCCGATTTTTATCCGATCCGTGGAAAGATCTTGCTTCGTATTGTTGTACTCTATCTACGATTCGCTCACGATGGGTATAACGATTTATATATATATATATATATACACGATAACTTTTAAATTGGAGATTCACCGTTCAGTTTCCATGTCCCACTTTCCATCCGAATTTTTAGCAGTTGCACTTACCTGCAACAGATAAGGGAACGGCTTATATATAAATTCCACGTTGGGGATTAAAAACTTAATCATTCGTAATTCTATCCTACTATAATAACGATAGCAATAACAATAGTAATTATAATAATAATCAGAAGCTTTTCAGAAGCTCCTCATTATTCGATTCACGCGTCGATTTCGCGTGGGGAATCGGTTGTCACCGATTAGATAACGGGTGAAAGAAGGAACTGCACCGCTGTGCAGTTCGTGGATTCAAGGAAGAAAGTTGGTATCGGATTGGCGATATCGTTCACCGGTTTATATCTATATCGCCGATTATAATCGGGACCTCGCATCGCGCGCGCTCTCCTCGCCTCGTTAGCACCGGGAATATCGTCTTAACCAACGAGGTGTTTCCTTACTGTCCTATCCCCCTCTCCCTCCTTCCCCCCATTCCAGATAGAGAATCTTCTTGTTCAGTCACTTGTTCCTCGCCGATTACATCGCTATGTAAATTTATCGTCGCTACGTGTGCGCGACTGCCCTTCCCCCTCCCCTCTCCTCCCCTCGTCCCGCGCATACTCCCCTGTCGTCCCACCGATGCGACGTCCCCCCGATGGCCAAACGCGCGACACGTGAAATTTAATTAATTTTGCAATTTAGTCGAATTCCTTCCAAGTAAAATTTAAATTCGAAAATTTTTACAATGAACAACGAGGCCTCTTCGTTCTCGAGAGAGAATAAGAACAATCGACGAATCGATTCGCCCGGCAATTTCGCTGCCCAATCGAAAGATGATGGACGGGAGGAGGATGATTCGCAAGCATCGACCACGGCGGCATTGTTTATCAATCAACGGGAATAATCGCGAAACGTTATTATTCTTTCTCTGCCCTCCTCGCGCGGACGATAACAAATGCCTGGCCATAAACCGACGTCGAGCACGGAATCGAGCCTCGGAATAGTTTTTCTCAGCGGGGGCGATCGACTCTCCCCGAAGAGGAATGACCAATTACACGTCCGTTCGACTCGATTCGCGGCCAACGTAATTGCGCCGGCCAACATAATCGTCTCGATTAATAGCCGATCGATTAATTAACCCTGCAGCCACCACCGACGAATGGAAGATTTGTTAACGATGGCTTGTGATACGCGCGTGTAAAAGCGCCAGTTCGAACTCATCAATTACGATAATTGATACGCGCAAAATCGAAACATCGATCCGACGTCGTTATTTGAATTTTAATCTGGGCTCCCTCGATTCGATCATGACACGTCGATTCGATCAATCGGATGCGCAAGTTGGTCGCCGAAATGAAATTTAGAAAAGAGAGGTTGGTTGGAAGAAATTCTCGGTATTCGAGCACGCGGAAGAGAACGAGGAGAGCGCGTCGACTAATCGATGCGGGTCGAGAGGAGAGGTAAAAACGTCGCAAAGCGCGGCTCACGGCCGATTTGCTCGATCGACGAGGTGAATCAACGCTTTAATAAATGATCCTTCCTATTATGAGGATGGATCGAGCCGAGCTCGATAGCCTCGATCTTCCGGAAAAGGGAAAGTCGGCCTAGGCCGGCGGATCGACGACGAGGGATTCTTGGTGGCGACCTCGAGGGACGAATCGATCGAATCGTACCGGAACACGCCGTGTCATTTTTATTCTTCAGATTCACCGCCGCCTATTCTCACGAACCATTCGAAAACATTCGTGTTGTTCCATTCTCTTTCCATCCTCCGTCTCCATCTCCGTTCCATTAAAATTGAAACACGTGGTTAGACGATAAGCGTCCGAATTTTCATGGAAAAAACATTTTGAAAACCGGTATCCATCGTAAACACAATTGCCGACGATTACTCGACGATTCTCAGTGTAAACACGAACGATAAAACGATAACCTAAGGGAGGGGAGGGGAAAAATCGATCGAATCACGAAGAAGGGTACTGTTAATCGCGAGAATCGTTGAAAAGAAGATCGATCTCTGGCATGCATCATCCATATCCTCCGCGTTGAGGGAGGAGGAAAAATTCGAGAATTCTAAAGAAAAGTTTTTCTACACTTCGGGGAAAGCGACCGCGAGAGCAATTAACTTAATTACTCTGCTCGATACGGGAACGAGGCGCAACGTTTATGCCTCTCGGCGTCAAACGGCTATGCAAATGGATTTCGCAAGTTGTTTCGAGGCACTTAAACATCCTTCCGTAAATTGTTCAGTCGTAGGGGGAGACGATTTTCTAAATCTAAAACGCGAAGCAATGCAATTGTGGAATCGCGACGATTACTCGGTCGTTATTGTTGTTATTGTTGTTGTTGTTGGAAAAGTTAATTAGTTTCGGTAAAATTGTTGCATTAACTGTGAAGAGGTGACTTTTAGTGGATTATAGTATTATTGGCTAATATAAACTATCAAATAGATCTTTTTCTTTTTCTTTTTCTTTTCGCGCAAAAATATACTACGTCAAATCGACTCCGTTGAAAAATGTTTTAAATTTTCAGCCGATTCTTTCAGTCGTAACTCGATTAAACGTACGAACAAACAACGCGTATCTTATCTTTTATCCTAAAATTTGGAAAGGGAGCCGATCGATCGATCAGGATCGACGCAGGTGCACGCGTGAAAGGTGGTGGATCGTAACGTTGGATTATTAGCGATTATTATTCATCAGCGTGAAAGTTGTGGCGAGCGTTTGCCGTGGGGCGTGGCGTGGGAGTCACGCGCGCCAGCCAGATATGCAAAGCAGCTTCTCGTTCGAAATTTCACGGTTGCCAGGACAGGATAAGATGTAAGGATGGGTCCCTCGGGTGTCGATTCCGGGATGGAATAGGTGTTATCCTTTGACATTTCTCGCGTGCAACTTGATACGGAACACGAGAGTTTTGTGAAAACGTACGGATTTTGCATATTAAGCGTAATCTTCGTGTTGCGTGTTTAAAATGATTTGTTCGAAATAACGAAAGCATCGTCTTTACCCGAAAGACGAAACTATAATTTATTTCCATTAGAGAAAACTAGCATCCTCGAGAGATCTCGAGATTATATTATATATATATATGTTTCGAGTCATATTTCTTTCTCTTTTTTTTAACAATAATAATAACAATGTTTCGCGCGTTAAATTTTTAATTACCGGCTCGATACGAACGGCCAATTCTATACAACTTTTCGCTTAACGATCGATTAATCACATCGACGAAAATCTATTACTTCGTACGTAGCTCGTCTGGTAGCTCGTAAATAAATCGATGCCGCAGCTCGCATGCGAAATCATTTATTTACGACCGTTAATTCATGGTTAATTATAATGTTGGACGAAACTTGGTTTCCATCCAGGGATTTTCAATCGTGCAAAAAGATGGACGGGGGCGTTGACACCCACACCGGATGGACAATGAAGCGCATGCAACGAGGATTATCGCTTTCTCCAATCGAACGTTTTATTCGTAACTATTCCCATCTACAGAGGATATATTAAAACACGATATATTCGAATAATAATCGTCCGTTTTAGATTGATCGCGAATGAGAAACGAGGCGCAAAAAGGAAGAAAGAGGAGAGGAGAATTGGACAATCGACGCGTTCACCCGATCGGATAAGTTCTCGTAACGCGAACAGTGACGGAATGGGTGTTACTTTTGCACCGACGTATATCACCGACGCGACGTTAATTGCGAGGCCCGCGATTGTTTCGTTTAATGAGCGCATCCTTTCGCGCTCAGAAATGTGCACCAATTACGATTGTCTTCGGCAACCGCGGTTAAACTGGATTCAGAAAGATTTATCTTTAATTAATTCGATTCAAAGCGGAAACGGTGAAATCTAATAGAAGATAGAAAGCTCTTTGCCGCAGACATAAATTCGCGACGTTACAAATATCATCGACGATACTTCTCGAATTATCTTTCCTTCTTACCGTGGCTTATTTACCGTGTCTCGTATATTCTTCTCTTCCACCAAAGATCATATCGCGATCCATATCTCATCGTTCGATTTTTCATCATTAACAACACGATTTGATAAAAATTGTTATTTTAAAAACGAAGCGATTGCGATGAAAAATACCCGTATAGGCGAAAATCGAACTGCTAAATTTCACCTCGATCCCGAAATAACACCGTTCCAAGCATTTTCACAAGTCTTCCTTTATACTTTAGAAGCGGATCCCCAAATTTCACGGATACTTTACGCTTTCGAACAGGGATCCTAGCCTCTCCCTCTCTCGTGGGCGTCACGCTGTCTCGGTAATTTAGCCTTTAATAGCGGATTAGTGCGCGATATATATATATATATATATATATTTATTCGAACTTGGCGTGCCTCGAATGATTTACGCTCGCCTCGAACGATTCGCGCCAGGAGTTATACGTAGCTGGATACGTATATGTGTTTGTCACGTCTTCCGTGGCTTTCGTTCCACGGAACGTAATAATCATCATCCCGGAAACGGATACCCGTTCGAATTCTCGATCATCGTCAACTCCAAAGATCGTTTCACGATCTCTCTCTCTCTCTCTCTCTCTTTCGAAAACTTAACCGCAAATTTCACCTCCAACTCGAACTAGGTACCTCGACTGGAGGTACTGTCATTTACCATAACTTATTCTCACGCGCGCGTGCAAAAAGTGGAGGAAGAGAAGAGCAGAAGTTGGCCCCGAGGGAGCGAGGAAGGAGCATTGGGCAAATTACGGCAACGCAAAAGGGGAAACGAAATGAAAACGGACTCCCAGGGGCGAAACTCTCCGCCATCCGCAGCCCATCACCGGCCTCGCGATTTTCACGCCGATGATCACATTTCTGCCTCGCCGAATCGTCTCCTCCTTTATTCTCTCCCCCATCCGATATCGATTTCCATTCCATTTCGTTACTTTCGAAAGAAAAAAAAGAAGAAGAAGAAGAAAATATTAATCTTTCCTCCCAGCAAGGTTACGCGAAAATACGTATAATACGAAAGGCTCGTGAGAATCGGCCGTACGTTAAACGCGGACGATAAATCCGTGGATAGAGGGAGATAGAGGGGACGTACCGTTGGAGAGTTTTCGCCGGCCGGAACACGTGTTCGCGCGAGCGCAATAACGCCGATCACGTATACGTGGCGCATATTAATCGCCTTGGTACGTGCGAGTTGCTCATCGGCCACGCTCGCGATGCTACGTACGTAATAGAGAAGAGAAGAGAAGCTTATTACGAGTTAACGCCGTAGCGGCGTTACGTAAGAGAGCAAAGTACGATCGTTGAGATTTCGTTGCACGAAAGAGGAACGAACGGGGGTGTATTTAGATTTTTCTTTTTCTCAAACGTTAAATTGGAATTAAATCGGAGAGCTTTCAAGAAGGTATGTCTTTTCGCAGATTCTCGACGAAAGAGAGGAAATGGATATCATAAGGAGAAGAATGAGCATAAGAATTTGCATAAAAAAATTACGAAGCGTGCGACGTTAAGAGAGCAAAGCGTATGATCGAGATTTCGTTGCACAAAAGAGGAACGCGCGTGTAAAAATTCTTAATCGAAGAGGGAGAGTTCAGTTTTCCATGAGCGATTCCAAGATCCATCTTTCTTCAGAGGTCTTCGCGAAACTCTCGGCGATTAAAGGGATTAAAGGGAGGAAATGAATGGGCAATTCTATACGAAGAAAAATATCGAAGGGAAGGTAAAATTTCTATTTTTCTTTTTCCACGATCCACCTTTCTGCAGGTTCTCGCGAAACCCGTCGAAGGATTAAGGAAAGAAATGGATAGGCAACTCTATGTGGGGGAAAAGTATCTAAGGGAAGGCAAAATTTCTTTTTTCAAACGTTAAATTGGAATTCTACGATCTCGAAAGCTTCCCATGATCGATTCCAAGATCCATCTTCCTGCAGGTTTCTCGCGAAACTCTCGGCGAGGGATCAAAGGTAGAAAAGGGGTGGGCAACGATTTAGAGAGGAGCGATAGCTACAGCGCATAAACTCTATATACAGGGAAGAAAATATCCGCGCGAGGAGAGGAACGAGCATGAGACGTTGATGAACGTGCGCAATCGGAATTTGCATACCTGTAAAAAATTGCACAAGGTAATTGCAAAATATACGGCGGCGCGCAAAGTGTATATATCGTGGCTGCATATTTTCGCGAGGAGCGCGATTATTTCTTAATTAGCCGGGGAATTAAAGAACGTCGGTTGAAGAAATGGAGACAGGTGAATGAAAGCTAAAGGATTTGATCGAAGTTGGAAATTGAATTATTAATGAAAAGAAGAAACGAGAGATGAATAATAAATAATCATCTACCGTTAATACTTTCATATATATATAACCCAAACAGCTGATATTTTAAGACTTCTTCTCCAAGACGTAAAGTAGTAAATCGCGCGTCTTTTCTTACCGCCTTTTTATAGAATAGAATCGAGGTATAATCCTCGTAATGACAAAATCTAAGAATCGAGCGGAAACCACACCCTGGCCATCTCTCGAAGCAAAAAAAAAAATCCAACATCTCTTTCCTGTTTCCCCATTACCGGAACAATTTACGTCCGCCCATAGGCTCGGGTTTATAGGCGGCTGTGCCGGTTTCAACAGATCCTATTCCACGTTTGGACGGCTATTCCGACGGAATAATGGATATCCAGACGGAAGGGAGGGGGTGGCGGGGAAAAGCGGAGGCAAAAGACGATGGCCACGGATGCGAGGCTAGATGCGAGATAGGAAATAAAAAAGACGAATAGCGGTGGAAGAGCGAAGGAGACGACGACGACGCGAAAGTTTCGAGCAACGTGGTTGGTTGCAACGAGGGGGGGGGGGGATCGTAAGCCGGGGTCAAAGGGTTAACCTAGTCTGCATACACGCATCCGACATCGAGAGTCGTGGATGAGGTTAGACCGGACCGGACTATCATCGCTTTTGCCTTTTACAGTCGCCTCGGCGAGCGTGCATAAAACCTACGGCATCATTTTCACGGACGAGCGCCACCAATTTTCAAGTAGCTTTATCGTTCCCTCTTCCCTATTCCGTCTTTAGCGGCTTGGACGCGCGATATCCGATACTTCTCGTCGTATTTCCTTCTCGCGACGAAGAAGAAGAAGAAGAAGAAGAAGAAGTAATTTTCCCGTAATTAGAAATCCTTTATTTTATATAGCGATGCAAAGATTATTATCATCCAACTTTTGTTCGAGAGGATAATTTGAAAAAATTTGAAAAACGTTTAAACCGATCGTAAAATTAAAATGGAAGAATTAAGACGTAAGGATAGTTGAAATCGAAACGCGAGCAGGAGTGGTTTTTTACAGGCTTTAAAATAAACGAGGGAAATAGGAAGATCCGTCGAGAGTTAGACAAAAGCCACTTATCGCGCGTTTTAGTGTCGACTGTTTGCCGTTTACGCGCAATTTGACATCGCAATTACCAAGGGCCGCTCATCATCTTACGTCTTCATCTCTCAGCCGCTATCCTGTAGGATTTTCAATGATAATATTATGACTGGCCACAGAAAAGGACGAACGCGCTCAGTTAACCGGCCAGTCAGACTTTCTGCGACGCTTTTACTATCAACGTCAAAACGTTTCCCACTTTCATATAAATTTTCAATGCGAATCTTGTTAGTATCAAAGCATTTTACATTTTATAAAAGCACAGTTTTTTCAGCTTTTCTTTATTTTTATCGATACTTCTTTCTTATTTTTATCATTTTCATCTCTTTGCTTATTTCACCAATTGCCTTTCTTTTTTATTATCAAAATCTTCTCATTTTCCTCATCATTCTTACTTTCGTTTTTCTTTCTCATATTTTTCTTCACCTTTCTAAATTCCTCTTCCTTATTTTTATCAATTCCTCCTCCTACTTATTTTTATCAATTCCTCCTCCTCCTTATTTTTATCAATTCCCCCTCCTCCTTATTTTTATCAATTCCCCCTCCTCCTTATTTTTATCAATTCCTCCTCCTCCTTATTTTTATCAATTCCTCCTCTTCCTTATTTTTATCAATTCCTCCTCTTCCTTATTTTTATCAATTCCTCCTCTTCTTTATTTTTATCAATTCCTCCTCCTCCTTATTTTTATCAATTCCTCCTCCTCCTTATTTTTATCAATTCCTCCTCCTCCTTATTTTTATCAATTACCCCTCTTCCTTATTTTTATCAATTCCTCCTTTTCCTTATTTTTATCAATTCCTTCTCCTCTTTACTTTTATCAATTCCCCCTCTTCCTTATTTTTATCAATTCCCCCTCTTCCTTATTTTTATCAATTCCCCCTCTTCCTTATTTTTATCAATTCCTCCTCCTCCTTATTTTTATCAATTCCTCCTCTTCCTTATTTTTATCAATTCCTCCTCTTCCTTATTTTTATCAATTCCTCCTCCTCCTTATTTTTATCAATTCCTCCTCCTCCTTATTTTTATCAATTCCTCCTCCTCCTTATTTTTATCAATTACCCCTCTTCCTTATTTTTATCAATTCCTCCTCCTCCTTATTTTTATCAATTCCTCCTCCTCCTTATTTTTATCAATTCCTCCTCCTCCTTATTTTTATCAATTCCTTTTTTGCCTTCCTTTTTAAACTTTTAAACTTGATCTACCAGTCGTTATTAGAATTTCTCTTCCTCTCCTTTTATTCGAGGACCATAAAATTAGATAATTGGTTATTCCAGACAGAGAATTTCTCCGAGCCTGGTATTTTTTTTTCTTTCTTTCTTCCTTTTTTTTGAAAGTTTTCGAATAAAATTGACATCGATTCGTGCAATTTTTCAAAACTAAAGGAATTTATGAAATTGATTAAAAAGAAGTATGGAATATATCAAAACGTAACATAATTTTGCAATAAAAATTTAAAGATGGTGAAAAAATTCACTTATCGATCACGGAAAAACGCTAAATATCTAATGCTAATTGTGATGCTAATAGCATTACATCGCCATTATTCACCATTAATCCGGTATTTTCACTTTCGTATTTTTCCTTCTTCTTATTAGCCGACTCAACTTTCATTTTTTTTCTTTTTTTAAATAAAATTAAAATAAGTAAATTTTTTTCCTTAAAAAAAAAAAAAGAATTTCTGTTGTATGATATACAATTATATAATTAACTTTTCGCCGATTCACCAATTTATTTTCCTTATCTCATGAAAAATTTCCTCTCCCTCCGTCTCTTTTTTTCTTTCTCCCCCTCCTCTCTTCCTTCTCTCTCTCTCTCTCTCTCTCTCTCTCTCTCTCTCTCTCTCTCTCTCCCTCTATCTCTTCCTTTTCTCTCTCTTCCTTTTCTCTCTCTCTCTCTCTTCCTTTTCTCTCTCTCTCTCGCTTCCTTTCTCTTTCTCTTTCTCTCTCTCTCCCTCCCACCCTCCTCCCTTCCACCCTCCCCCTCCCCCTCTCCTCCTCCTTCTCTTCATCCCCTTCCTCCGTTTCTCTCTCTCTCTCTCTCTCTCTCTCTCTCTCTCTCTCTCTCTCTCTCTCTCTCTCTCTCTCTCTCTCTCTCTCTCCCCTTTCTCTCTCTCTCTCTCTCTCTCTCTCTCTCTCTCTCTTACTTCACCTCCTCCTCTCCCTTCCTCCCTTTCTCTTTCTCTCCTCCTCTTTCTCCCTCTCTCCCTCTTTTCTCCCCCTCTTCTCCCCCTTCCTCCGTCTCTCTTTCTCCTCTTTCTCTCTCGCTTCTCTCTCTCCTTCTCCTTTTCCTCTTTCCCTTCCCTTCTCTCTCTCTCTCTTCCCTTTCTCTTTCTCTCGCTCGCTTCCTTCTTTCCTCTTTCTCTCTCTTTCTCCCTCTCTCTCTGTCTCTCTCTCTCCTACTCTTCCACCTCTTGCTCTCCCTTCCTCCTTCCTCTCTCTCTCTCTCTCTTATTCTCTCTCTCTCCCCTTTCTCTCTCCCTCCCTTTCTCTCACTCTTACCCCCTCTCTATCTCTCTCTCTTCCTCTCTCTCTTTCTCTCTCTCTTCCCTTTCTCTGTCTCTCTTTCTCCTCTTCCTCTCTCTCTCTCCCTCTCTCTCTCTTACTTCACCTCCTCCTCTCCCTTCCTCCCTTTCTCTTTCTCTCTCCCTTCCTTCCTTTCTTTCTCTCTTTCTCTTTCTCCTTTTCCTCTTTCCCTTCCTTCCTTCCTTTCTCTCTCTCTCTCTTTCCCTTCCTTCCTCTTTCTCCCTCTCTCTCTCTCTCTGTCTCTCTCTCTCTTTTACTCTTCCACCTCCTCCTCTCCCTTTTTCCCTTTCTCTCTCTCTCTCTCTCTCTTTCTGGTACATATAGTATATATATATATATATATATATATACACACGCAACTTACTACTTACTTTTCTCACTAGAACATAGATTCCTCTCCTTATTTTTATCAATTCCTCCTCTTTGCTTATTTTATCAATTGCTTTGCTTATTTTATCACTTTTTTTCTCTTATTAATATCTTCTTCTCATTTTCTTCATCATTTTTCTTCGTCTTTCTAAATTTCTCTTCATATCCAAATTTATCCTCTTTATTTTTATCAATTCTTCCTCCTCTTTATTTCTATCAATTCTTCCTCCTCCTTATTTCTATCAATTCTTCCTCCTCCTTATTTTCTTCAATTTCTCCTCTTCCTTATTTTTATCAATTCCTCTGCTGAACGCGCGTAGATATTCGATTCTTCCCTCTGCGCGGACAAACGTATACGCTTCTCTTTTAAATCGACATAAAGATGGAATTGGTCTTTCTAATTTCACCGAATTGACCGCGTGTGAATTGGTCAAAACGAAAATTATCCAACCAATACTGACCTCGATACGATACGATACGATAGAGGATCGTGTAAAATTTTTGACGCGGGTTGAGAGTGTTGGTTGATGGAACGGCTTCCTGAAAAGGAGGCGCATAGCGTTTCGCGCGGCTATTCCTTGAATTTCCACGCCGATTCCTTCTCGCCTCCCTTTCTCGTTTCCGCGAGGCTAAAAAGATTGGTGCGCCGATCAAGTGCTCGGGAAGAGAGGCCGATGGCAAAAAGAAAGGACGCGGCGGCGCGGCGCGCAGAGGCCGCCGCTCGTTAGCACACCGTGCCGGCAATAAACCGGCCCCACCGCGCGTATTATTGTTAAGCGCCTGGTGGAAAACAGCCGGCCAGAACTGAGAGAAGAGGCGGCGGCGGCGGCGGCGGTGGTGCTGGTGGTGGTGGTGTACCGTGCTAAAAGTGGATATTAGAAGTCTTGTCGGTACGTGCGCGGCGGTAATCTCTCCATTCGAAGTCAACAGCCTTTCCTTCTAAAGCTTCTTCTCCCCCGGCTTAACGATTCTTCCCGATTCTTCATCCAACCGTGTGTCGTTCGCGTTAACCGAATCGGAATCACAAATTCCTTTTCGTCTCCCTACTTTGAAAAATCCCATTACCACGAACGCTTTCCTCGCCATTCCCGGAAATCCTTCGAATTTGATTTCACCCACTCGAAAAGAAAGAGAAATAATAATAACCTTCAAAACCTGCATTCCTCCTTAAAAACTCTCCCCCTTCCCTCTCGTTTCGTTGAAACTGCACCGTAAACCGAGGTCGGGAAATAGATTGTTCAACCACTTGCATAGACTCGTACGTTGAAATGCTATTTTATCGAACTCGCCGTCCTGTATAAATGGTTGTACACGTCCGTGGCGGTACCCAGGTCGAAATTCTTCCGTTCTCGACAGAGAACAGCGCGAGAACGGAAGAATTACCGCGAATTACATCTGGCTGTCCCTTCGGAACGAGCGCGGCCCGCGAGATCGAATAGCCCCGCGACACGCGAGCCCAACCGGAAGTCGTCCGTTGCGCCACGATACAAGCGGACAAATAAGCCGTTTAACTTGTCCTAGCCTGATTTCTGATCCCTCCCCCTCTTCTTCTCTTTTTTCCCCTGCCCTTCGTAGCGAAGGAAAACGAACGGGTATGGAAAAAAGGGAAAAAGAGATTGGAAAGAATCGGTGGTGGTCCGCACGCTCGTGCTCGAGAGGCGGAGCAGCGAGTTCGTGACGACGGTTAATTATCGTACATCATTATGATAAAAGCGCGGAATAATCGGCGACACGCGAGGCGAGGCGAGGTTTTGCATCGTCTTCGAACCGGAAGCGCGTTGACGCGACAACGTCACAGTCGATAAATATCGGCCCGTGTGCACCACTTTCTCGCCTCTCTCTCTTTCTCTTTCTCTCCTCTCTTCCCCGAGGAGAAACTCGAGATCACGGGTGAATAATTATTTTCGACCGTCTCGGGGATTGAGTTTCAACGGTGTTTCCTCAACCACGGTGCACGTTTCTTTTCGCGTAGAAAGGATTTTTCTACGGAAAGGGGGAGAGGCAGAGGATTGGGGACGATGACATTTGTTTACGATTTCCGAAATTTGTGTTTTCTAAGAAGTAAGGGCGTAAAATTCACTTCACAATCGTATTTCTTTGGAACGGGATGGCAAGGTTGGGAGAATTTAAAAGGATTCCGTTATCCACGGTATTATTACGGCACGGCAAATTTACAGTGAGCCAGATTTATCTCGCGTCGGTAGAGTTCCGAATTTCTACGCGACGAAAAGAAAGCTCCGGCGCAAGATAAAAGAAAAAGATCGTAGCCGACGAGTTTGGAGAAAGAGGTCGATCGCGCTTGCAAAATTTAAATTCGAGATCCTCGATAATCCTTATCGAAGCGACTGCTTCTCGTCTCCAATTGCTTCGACTTGCGGAACAAACGTGTTCAAAGAAATATTGCGATTTCGAATAATTTTTTTCCCAATCTCACGATCGATTTCGTTCGTCCACGGAAATCGTTTTCCATCGTTGTACAAAAGCATCCCGCGATTACATCACTCGTAATTACGGGTGTATAATTATAATTCGAGGCAACGGTGGACAAGCCGGCAAATTAATGGCCGGTCCTGGCCGAGCTCGATTGTCGTTTACAAGATTCAACGATCGTGTTCCGAAACTCAATAATTCCCGATAAGATCTCGCGGCGACCGAGTGGCAGAATGCACCGAGAGGAGCCGGTGGGCGATGGGCGTAGCTGCCGAAATCGTCGTAATTTGCAGCCTTTGGCGTACACGCATGCGAATACGCGCCGAAGGGGAGGGGAAAAAGAAATTAAAAAAAAAGAAAAAAGAAGGGAAAAAGGAACGAGTAAAAAATAAAAGAGGAGCCGAGCAGTCGCCTCTTGTCTCTCGATTACACCTTTTCCGCTATCCACATACAGGGGTGTTTCAAAAATTAATCCTAAATAAATAAAAATTAACAAACAAATGTAAAATTAAATTATTACCCACGATTCGTTTCGATATATTTCTACGATACACACGATACACGGAAATATAAACACCGCGCGTTGACAACACCGCTCGCTCGAATTCGATCTTATTATTAAATCGAAAGGACGGAGGAGAGGAAATATAAACAAATTCGACGCGTATACATATCGTATACATTAGGAAGCGGCGCAGTTGCGTGTACGTAAGGCTGGCGTGAACGTCGGTGCGCGTAATAAGGGGAGATATTTCTTTTTTCCCTCTCCTCCGCTTCTTTTCTTTTTCTCCGTTTTTTCGAAACGCCTCGCGGCGACCGATCGGGACGCGGCTCGCGGATCTTTCCGTAACGCGCGCGAACCGGTTCGCTTAACTGCGCCCGTAACACGTATGCTCGCTGGCAAACGTCTTATTTATCTGACATTGCCGGTTAATTGCGGAGGTAACCGATGATAATATTAATATTTGCTCTGGTAAGATTCTACCCTCGAGCTACCTTGTACGAACGAGGGGAACGAGGTGATATCTCTATCGCCTCGGTTAACTTGGATTATATACACTTGGCATGAACTTGAAAATTAATGGTCGCCGGCTCCTCATAGA
Organism: Apis cerana; assembly: GCF_029169275.1. Classification (NCBI taxonomy): domain Eukaryota; kingdom Metazoa; phylum Arthropoda; class Insecta; order Hymenoptera; family Apidae; genus Apis; species Apis cerana. The sequence continues at coordinate 9,534,882 of NC_083863.1, forward strand.
ATTATAATACGCGTGTAGCGCGTAGTTATACTCGCTTCGGATTCTTATATATATAAACGTAACGTGAAGTGGTTCGGGACGATACGATATCTCGATTCGTAACCGTTTATTAAAAAGCGATAAAGACGAGGATAATTCGCGGATATGATTAACTTCTCGTCAATGATACGGGAGAGGGGAGGGGAGGAGGCAATATTTCGATACGTTTCGGGGGGGAGTTGATTTCTTTTTTTTTTTTTTAATACACTACGCGTATTAAGTGTATAAGCAAGGAAGGAGGGAAAGAACAACGCAAACAACAATTTCCGAGCCTAATTTAACGTAAATTTCTTTACAAAACCAACATTTTTGCGCTCGAAAAAGGCTCCTTTTGCGCTTTCACAGAGAGAAAGAGAGGGAGAGAGAAAGGAGGGGAAAAAGGACAAGAGACACGACGATCGATCGTAGATGGAAGGACAGATAAACCTATAATTATTACTCGCGTTGGAAAAAAGAAGGACGGTTAATTGACTTATCGGGTCCACCTTGCGACTTCCTTTTTTTTTTTCCCCCTTTTTTCTCCTGTCCTTCTCACGTCAATATCAAGGAATATAACGCGGAATGGCAAAGCTGACTCTTTTTCCTCTCCACTCCCGGTGAAGGTTGATCGATCGTTATTCCGTGCGAAACGCGATCTCCGATGGGGACGATGCGTGAAATTAGCCCCCGTGTAATGCAAAGATACCACGTTGGTTATTTCGTTACTTAAATTATGCCCTCTCTCTCTCTCTCTCTATCCTTCTCAAATAATAATCGATACGCGCATTATTTTAAGAGGGGCACGGCTCTTAATAATCGGTCACCGGGCCCCGGATAAATGCTTAATTCGCGACATAATGTGGTGAAATTAGCCCCGCATTAACGAGCATCGCGAATCGAGCCGTGAACACGGTTTCGAAGAGAAACCGAGCGTGGAATCGAAGAAAGAAGGCGACGATAGAAAGTTTTAGGGAAAAAACCGTGCTCCGTTTCGCCAACGGTCGCGAGAATAAAAATTTCCGAAATTGGTCGCGCGAAGATTTCGAGAGAAACGATTCGAGAGAGTTTCGCGAGAGTAATTTTTAATCGTTTCTTTTTTAATAACAAACCGCGCAATTCCCTTTCGCTTGGACGGGTTCGTTCGGACCGGTCCCGATTATACAATCGAAGAAATCAATTAACGTCGAGGAACGAGCGCGCGCCTTGGCCGGATCCCGAGCCGCTGATTCATTGCGGAGGCGCTAATTGATAGTAAAACTACTACTAGAAATGAATAACCGAACCTAATCGATCAATCGTTACCACCGGCTAATACTCGATCCGCGGGGGCACGATATTTCACGAAAGCGTTCTCGGTTCGAGAATATTATACATATATATACGTATACACACGATGCGACTCGAGCGACTTTGTACGACTCGAAGCAAATGGCTCGCTAGCGTGATGAAAACGGATACCCGTCCCGTCTAAAAATGAAATTCTCCCGTTCGGATGAAGGATGATCTCGCTCGGTTATTAATGGGTTGACACCTTTAGAAAGCGCCTCGATTTTGAAACGTGTGAAACGTGGCAGGGAACGGGGTACGAGAGCTCGAAACGCGAGCAAGAGAAAAACGTGTTGACACCTTTTGACTTGGAATAATTACTCGAAGGAACGAAAGGATCGTATCCGAGCGATTTATTAATTAAACACGCGTATATAAAATATTATAGTCGGTTATTTGTAATTTTAATTCGCTTCTCCCGTGAACGAGAGTGTAATGAAAATATATATATATATATTTATTTCATCCGAAATGGAGAGATAAAAATCTTGAGAATCCGTGTGTACAAATTACGTGTGCGTATCGGTTACGCTCGTTGCTTTTCCGCTAGTAAAAGTTTCGAAACGCGAGGTCACACGGGAGGAGGAGGAGGAGGAGGAGGAACGAGTGGCGCGCGAGTCTATGGGGACGCATGCATGTAAAGATCCCGTTTCGCGATAAAACGAAATAACAAGTCGACAGAGAGTGGTAATCCGGTTAATCGATCGCTCGCAGATAATAGATAATGTCGGTGATCCGTTCTAGGTGGTCCCGGGAACCGCGCTGCGATCCGAGGTAAATGATGCGTGTAATGGCTGTCAACGGACCTAAACGGGTTAAGATCTTGCACATCTTCATTCGTTATTGATGCTCCGGCCAGCCGGTTTCAACGGGTTTGCTAATTAGAACAATTACGCGATAACTTTCCTCTTATCCCCGATCGATCTTTATTACAACGATTCCATTTATTTATTATTCCTTCCGCAAAAAAATGAACAAATAAAAAAGAAAGAATCTCGATGGCGCGATAATTGCTCTCACTCGATTAAATTCGCCGTTATCGTAGAAGAACGACACATTTCCTCCACGGAATTTGGTTCGTAACCAAATCTATCCAAACCCGTCTATCGAAAAGGAAGGATGATTGGAAGCGATCGAGGACACCGCCTAGGCCGAGGAACGAAGCGGCGCGCGACGAAGGTGAAAAGAGCCCGGAGGAGAAGAACTCGAGGAATCCAAGCGCGAGATATCTAGTGTACGGTGGAAGTAACCCTGCAAAAAGAAAAAGAAGAAAGAAAAACAGAGAGAGAGAATCCGTGCGTCCGGATCGGGTTTAACCGAGAATCTCTCCTCTCTCGTTGTTCCGATCGATCGTTAGAGGTATTGGCGCTCTCCGTTTCCCACAAGTGGCGCGGTCGTCACGCCGCCTCTCCTCCTGACAACAACGCGCAACGACGACGCAACCTCCTTATGGGGTTGCACGGCCACGGTCAATTTGCGTCTAGCACAAGTCACGGGGTGCCTTCGTGCGTCCGGAGCCGACGTCATAGCTGGCGCATAGAAATGTCAGGGACGGCGAAGCGCGCGTAAAATAAGATGTAGCGTCGCTGATAACAAGCGGCCTACCCTCCCTCCTTTTCCCTCTTCGCAGGCTTCCGCCGCCGCCGCGAAACGACGACGAGGAGGAGGAGGAGGAAAGGCAGAGGGATAAAAGGCGCGGTGGACGGGGAGGAGTCGAACGATCTGATAGCGCGGCCTGAAGCCGGGAGAGGAACCGCCACAGGTCCTTCTACAGACTCCTTCTACGAGGAGTCGTTGGCTTTCCTCTCGTGCCGCTCCTCGTGCTACCGTCTTCTGCTTCGCTCGTGTGTCCCTTCTCTCGCTCGCCGCGTCGTCCCCCTTCCACCCCCTCGTCGAACAGGGTCGAGCTTGTAAATTTGTGCTCGCCTCCCCTGATAAAGGCACAAAAGGGCCGCCGTTTCGCCGCCGCCATTTGCATAATGCGTGGCGGCAGCGGAACGTGGACGCGGCCTCGGCGCCGATGTGATGACTGATTTAAGGGAGGGCCGCTCGCCTAATGATTATCCAGCCGGTTAAATGAAGAAGAAGAATCGGGTGAAAGCGCGGCAAGATATCGGATACGAATTCGGATTACGGCCAAATTTGCTTCTTACTTCCTTGCCTCCTTCTTTCGTACTTTCGTTTCGTGCTCGCTCTCTCACCTTCTTACCAACACTCGGGAACAGTCGGTTCTCCGATGGAAATCGGAACTCGATCGTGTACCCTCGCTTTATGAAAAAAAAAACTTCCCGCCAGACTTTCGACTATTTCACCTGAAAACCCGAAATATATTACGTACTTCGTCGTCCTCGACTTTCCATCTGTCGCGCTTCGAGCGCACTTCTCCCCTCCCCTCCCCTCCTCTCCCGAAACTTCGATATCCGCGGGCGATCCTCTACTCGGCCGAGTTTTTCGAAGCTCGAAGGCGAGATCATCGGGAGATCGGTAATTCAGGCCGACGACGAGTAAAGAAGGAAGGAAGCGAAAGAGGAGCGAAAAGTTACGTCTGTCGGGGGGAGGGGGACGTTCGTCGCCGAGTGGAAACGTGTGGAGAGAGGGGAGACTGCTCTGTTCCACTCGCAAGAGTGGAAGACTTTCTTCCTTCCCCTCCCTCCGATCCGATCGATGATATTCGCGAGTCGGCGCACGTTTCTTCCATTACAGCCACGTCGTAAATAAGATGCGACGACGCTGAGAAAAATTATCGCCGGTTTCTTTTCTTTTGCCCATGGAAAGCGGTCGTGCATCGCGGGCCAAGGTTTTGATAACGCGACGTGCTCCCTCTTTCGCCGGTGGTCCGGAACAAATTGGGAACATCGCGACACTTTGAAAGCGGGGAGCGAAATGGAAGTTTCATGACGCCCCCCTCTACCTTATTATTGCTCCCTGCTGGGATTAATCGTTGGTATTTTTGTCCTCTGGAGAAAGGGGGACCGCCTTTTCCCCCAAGGGGGATCGTTCGATGTGTAGGACGCATCGAAGAATTTGTAAGGTGAAAGTGGGCTAAGCAAAAAGCTTGTTTCCCGTCAAATTACGATCTTACGAAAAAAAGTGTCTCGTTAAAACGGTCGGCATCGTCGCTTCGCGATTGATTCGCTTCCGATCTCAGAACTGTACGGAGGGAGGGAAACGTAGACGAGGAGTTTGTTGCCCCATCGGGAGTTTAATTGAACCAACAATTTTTCTCTTAGCCGCTGCTCAATCGCGTTGTCAAGAATCTCCTCGGACGCAGGCATTCGAATGCAACGTTCCTCCTACCTAGAATACGATATAAACCCTCTAATAATCATAAAGTACGAGAATGCGTAACCGCACGATCTTCCCGCGTAAAAATTAGCCCTCCCCCTCCCTCTCGACTACGGCTGGCCATTCATAACCAGTTGCGCGCGGCATTCATTATCGAAGCCGGGATAGAAAGTGGCTGAGATTCGCATGCAATTCTCGCTTCTGCTTTACGTGCGAGTTAGAGCCCTTTTCAGTTTTCGAGGCAACCCCGCGACCTCAGACGCGTTCGAAGCCACGACCAATCGATATTCCACGGACGATTCCGAGCTTGGGAGTTTTCTCTCACTCTTATACGCGTTCAACGCACGTTCATCCGCGCGATTCGAGAGAGAAAATTCTTTTCTTCGCTTCGAAACGCGACCTCTCAACCCTGGTTCCGTTCAAACGAAGATTAGCCAATTGATATTCCGAGATGAACTCGCCTCTGGATCTTGCATTTACGCACACGTGTTCTCTCTTCCGAGGTGAAAAAACCCTTCAACCCCTGGCTCCGTTGGAAAACTAATGGAAAGCAGATTCAAGATGTTCATCTCGAAGGAGTTCTCGATACCGAATCAGTTCAGAATTTCATACTTTTTTTCTTCTGATCATCGGTGACGAGAAAAGTCACTTCTCCCGCGTCGCGAGAAGCAGTAGCGCTGGAATAATTAATTGGAAGAGGATGAAGGGATTTGTATCGGAATATGGCTCTCTCTTTATGCTGTGAGGACGTTTGAATGGGCATGTAAGACAGTCGTAACTTCGGAATCGGAACCGAGTCGGCATTGGAAAAGAGAAGGCGAGGGTGTTTTACGAGCAAAAGGGAACCTACGAGCGTCCTCCTCCTCCTTCGCGCTTCCTCTCTCCTCTCTCTCTCTCTCTCTCTCTTTCTCATTTCCACACCCGCGTCCCTGAACGTAGGCCCGTTCCACCGAGGCAACTCTCGTTAGCCGGCTTCTCCTCGCACGCATTGTTAGATTAATTAATAGGATATAATGGGCGTTCTCGCAGCGATCGTTGTCTTCCCTTTGGAAACTCGGCATCTCGTGCCCCCTCTCTTCCAACGTTGGAACTGTTTGTTTTGCAAACCGCTCTTCTGCCGTATATTTATAAACCTTGATTCGTTGCTTCTTCTCGTTTCCGCTCTTTTTCCCCCTTTCCTCTTTTTCTCTCCCTCTCTTTCTTCGCTCGAGAGAATTCGAGGGTGCGAGAAGAACAACGTCGAGTCGAACCGGGCAAGGAAAAGAGAAATGGAAAAACAAAATTGAATATTCCCAAAGGAATAGGAGGAGTGGATCGAAGGACAGGAGGGAGAGGTTTGAGAATGGAGGAGGACGAAAAGCGATGAAATCGGCCGGCTCAACCTTCATCAACGGCGCATCGCGGCAGTGCCGGCACGCGCGACGTACAGTGCCCCGGGTGTATAAATACGATCTCGCATGCAACGTGGTTCATTATGCCGGCTGCCTGCAGCAAATCGCTCTGGTTCACGGTTTCAAAACTCGCGTGGATACGACCAATCCGCTGGTCTAACGAGCGGCGAAATCCTTACCCATTATCGAATAGAGGGCGGTCGTTAAAAGCGACTCTCTCCCCCCTCCTTTTTCGAATTGCAAAGTCAATCGTCGCCTCGTTGAGGAACCCTCTAATCGTAATCGGTTTCACCCCCGTGAAATGGATCTTTCTATCGATGAACTCTTTTACCCCTTGCATTAAATTTTCGTTTGTAAATAGAATTTTTGAAACGAAAGTATCTGGAATAATTCTCTCTTCCGAGGGGGATTCGTTAAAGGAGATTTAACGAAAAGGTTCAGCATAGTGGCCCAGAGGTGAGGTTTAAATTAATATCGAGAAACGGGTCGTTGAAACTGGATTTAAGAGCGGCGGTCAAACGGCGGTTTATGTACAACGTGAACGTTTATCGAGCGTAATACGTCATAATTAAATGAAGAACGGGTTGAGGGAAGCGCGTGGACAGAGAACGCGATCCTTCCGCTCGTTCCGCTGGAGAATCACGCCCGAGGGAAACTCGCGGCTCGTTGCGTATATACATGTATATTGGGCTCGTGGTAAACGGGCGTGAAGCCACGATCGAAGGAACGAGATTGCCTTACCTCGATCGAAAACGATACCTACCACGGATTACGTACGGATCGAGATCGTAACTTCACCCCGAGGACTTTACTCCCGCGGAGGGGATCGTTGTTTCACCGATTCCGATATACACTGTGTATTCCACGCGGATGGATTGAATTACCAACCGTTTCGCGCTGCGTGAGTTGTTCCAGGATGGAGGAAGGGGAGGGAAATTGTTGGATCATTTTTTCCTCCTTTTTTCTTTCTCTCTTTTTCTCTCTCGGTTCGATGGTATTTACGCGGACGTATTTATGCGGATCGTTACGACGGAGTGGGTATATAACAAGCGGAAGAAATAGGATTTCGAGGGAATTGTATCATTAGGCGTGCTCCAAGATAAATAACGAGAAGATTATTATAGGGAAGAGAAGGGGGTAAGGAGGAATATTAGCGGCTATCCAGCGTTTGAGGATGATCGACGATATTATTGTGGATTATTATATCGGAATGAAGGTGAAACGGGAGAAAATAGATTTCGACGAGGGAATTTTATATATATATATATACAAGTTGTGGCTGAAATAAATTTCAGAATTTCATCCGTCCAAGTAAAGTTGCGTTCGTTGGGAATCGATTCTTCTTCTCTCTCCATTACGTATTTCGTAAACGTATGTCGACAGAGATCGCTCGATTAACGATTTAAGCTTCGAATCGTTATCTCGAGCGAATTTCTCAAAATCGGTCGTGGGCGTAAACATTATCGTCGATAATGAAGACGTTCACGTTTGATAATTATATCGGGATGGAAGTATCAATGGCGTCGAAGTTAAAGAACCGAGCAATTATCCAGTTCCAGTGATCCTAGGCTAGATAGAATTGTCCTGGGGGCGATGTGACTTTTCCTAGGTATTTCGCACATCCGCTGAAAATCCTCGCGATCCCTTTATGCCTGAATTGTGACAAGCAATAAAAGAATCGATAGTCGATTAACGGATCTTTGCGTGACAAAGGGCGGGACGAATTGCAATCGCGACGCAGCTGCGCCAGGGCCGTTAATCATAATAGGAGAGAAGCGAGCTGCGGACGGATAACAGTACCTCGTATCGAGCGGAGAAGGAAGAAAGAAAGGCGAGGAAAGGGGAGACGTTGGCGATCGGATTGTGTGACGCGTACCTGTCGAGCACCTGTTTCCGTAATTACGATCTCCTTGAGATGCGTATCAGAGGCCGCGTCAGCGGCGAGTATTATATCGCGGCGAGGCACGTTAAGCGCGGATCGATTAGGAAAGCGATAGAGCCGGGTGCGTGTTTCCCCGACGCTTCCAATTACAATTTTCAAGTCCGATCGCGCGGTGAAAATTCGGTCGGCGAGGAAATAACTCGTAAGAAATATATATCTGGCGAATTAAAACTGTCGATCTGCTCAATTTTATTCGATCGTTTAAAAGAAGGAGGGAAATAATTAAGAAAATTGCCTCTTCCAGTTTGACGCACGCCGCTCTATCTCACTTACCACAATTCCGCCTCCTGTCTCTTTTCTTTCCCCCTTTTCGCGAATCACGATTATCCATAGAGGCAGGCATTTCCCAGGGACGATAAGGATCGCGTGAGTTACGTTGCGAAGCCGCGTTAACGAACGGCCGCGGCGAGGACGTTGGCGCATGACAGTGGGGGCCCGAATCGCATCGGGTCTCGATGCGTTGGATTTCAGAAGAGCGCGCGGAAAAGGGCGGCTTGTGACGGCCTGTGTTGGCGAACGATGGAAAATGACGACGGCGCGGTGCGTGCGTGTGTGTGTGTGTGTCTCGTTAGCCCGAAGGGCTCGAGATGCGGTATCTGCCGTTACTTATTGCCCATTGTCCGGGAACCGCGAGTGTCTCTCCCCCTTGCGCTCGGTGAAAAAGCTATTAGCCGCGGCGAGAGTCTCTCCTCGCGATTAGGGGGAAGAGCCTCGCCAATTTTCCTTCTGACAGCTCGGACACGTTTTCGAGATTCTCGATAGCGATTCTCCCCGGCGTTAATTGAACCCGGGGATACCTTTTCTCCATAGGGAAGGGATCTTTCCTTTTTTCCTTTCCCTCCTTCCAAACGCGTTCCCCGTTCGTAGATCCATTCCGCTCGGAGATGAATCGTTTCGAACGAGGCTACCTGGCACGGATCGAACGACACGGGTAGATAGATAGATAGATAGGTAGATGGGTAGGGGAGCCATCTTTGGAAAATCTTGAACCAATGTAAGAAACCGCTCCTCATTCGTACTCGATCGCCGAGACATCTTCTTTGAAACGTGAAGAGGCTAATAATCGGCCCTCTCCTCCTTCCCCTCCTCCCTTCGCCGTCCCCTGGATCAAGTGGAAGGCAACAAGAACGCCCTGTTTAACCCGCTCCGATTTTTTCCGGGTAGCTAAATGGAAGAACGGTGTTAGCGGTGGAAGCGGGCCGCGCACGGTGGTTATAGGCCTATATGTGTATATATATATATATATATACACGCGCGTGGAACGACAAAAGGGACGACGAGACGCGGGCTTCCGCCCGTGCCTCTTATCGTTCTCTCCGACCGATCCAACCGTTAGATCTCTTTCACCGAGATACCCGCGCTTCCCTCTTTGGCCTTTGCCTTCTTCCACCTCGACCTTTCCCCTCCCCTCTTACTTACGAATAGCTTCGTCCCACCCACACGAGACACCCACCTCGGAACAACTTTTCAACCTTCCGGCAGTCCCCCTTCCGGCTTATTGTTCGTTTCAAACCATTCGTTTCGAAAAAACGTGTTGCCCCGCAGTCGTGTGGCGCGTAAGTCGATCGCGGTTCTGATGCGTCCCTCCCCTCCCCCAAAGTTTCATTCCGAGTCAAAGATTCGCGAGATTCTGATCGCTTCGTGGGTGTTTGGCACCGTGAGAATAGAAATTGTGCGCAAGAGTTGGGTATCTCTTTGGCGGACGAGATAAGAAGTAAGACGTGCTGGTATTCGTAATTGTCTCCTCGAGAGTAAGTTCCTCGGCCGTGTTAGTTAGAGGTGCAAATTGAGATAGACATCGATGCGCTGTCTGAACATTAGCAAACCAAATATATTCAATACCAGGCATACGTAACTGATACTTGGCTAAATGACCACCTGGGACTGCGTACGGTGTCTCATCGGTTAACGATCTCGACGATCGATCCTACTCGAGAGAGAGTTTTACACATTCGAAGAGACGAGGCATCGACCTTTCGACGTTAATTGAAAAACTTGACGCTCTCCTCCCTCCCTCCACCGAATCGTGGACAATACCAGCTCATAACCTTTACTCGCGATTACGATCCGACGGCGGTTGCGATATTATCCGAAGGGGGATCCGGTTTTTAATTTTCCCGACTATTCGGTATTGGCGTCGTTTTAATTAAAGATCATCGGGTCGACCCATCGGTCGAGAAGAGCAGCCCTTCCCTCGAGCGCGGAGGGAAGGGAATAATTAGCGTGTACGGTGGGAAACCGGTGACGTGAGTCGACACATTCCACCGTGGAACGATGGAAGAGGATTATCCGTCCGGTTTTTAACTGATAATGCATTGTCGGGGGAACAATGAGCTGCGAAGGAGTGATTTAAAAGCGTGTACATATATATACACCTCTCCCTCGTGTTCGTGAGTCACGTGTCGATAGCCGAGATACACCTGCGCAAGATCGAGGATCTTTCCTTATGCGTTTTATAGCGGATTATTTGCCGCATTGTGTAGGTCGACTCTCATTAATTCCGCGCGGACGCGGCCTCGTCGATGCTGCTCGTTCGTCGGTTAATGACGAAGTCGAGGCAGGAGACAGGAGGCTCCATCGATTCTCTCGATGGAAGATCAAAGAGCAAAGCGTGTCCCAAGGTGGCAGCAAGGTTAATTGCCTCCAATTACTCCCCTCGAATTTCTCTCGATCCATCCATCCTCCCCTTTCGAAATTTTTCACGCTCCCTTTCGCGATGCAAATTCTCTTCGAGCGAGGATAATCGAACGCGTTGCCAGCTCGAGCGAGTATCTCCCGGCTGGATCTAGATATGTATTTAAAATTACATTTCTCCGGGTGCCACCGACTTGCTATTACCGCCAGGTATCGTCCGCAGCATCGGCTCCCACACGAGGCCCGATCACTCCGCAATCGGCTTTGCGACGACGACGACGAGGACGACGACGACGACGCCTCTCTACACCTGCGAGCTTATCTCCCGCGGTTGCTCTCTATTTCTTCGATCTTCCTTCTCCGCAACGGAGGAAACGAGGGGAACGAGGATGGAGAAGCAGGAATGGAGGAAGGAAAAGAGAGAGAAAGGATGCCGTGGAAGCGGTGTCGTTTATTCCCATTTAAGTAGAGTCAAGGTGACGGGACGTTGCGCACACAAATCAGTCAACCCTCGTGGCGAAGGCTCCGCCGAGGCGTCCAATCCATCTCGATGAAATCACCCTCTCTTCGGGCCCTTCTCGATCGTGTGCGCGCCTCCTCTGTATCCGAGGCGAAACACACCGTGAGAAAACCACGATCGCCAACTAGGTATGCATAAATACCTGGATTTTCTTTCTTTTTCTTTTCCTTCTTTCTTTCTTTTTTTTTTCTTTTTCGTTAAGAACGATCTCCTCGATCGCCACTGGACAATGATCTCGCGTCAGTCGCTATTTTTGACTCGAACCGATTCCGAGCACCGAGGTCGAGATCGAGATCGATACGAACGAGTGGCCGATTTCTTTCGTGCGTCGAAACGGATCCTTTGTACTTCGTCAACGAAAAATAATTCGCGTCGAGTTCCAGCTTCTGAATATTGCGGTCGTCGAAAGCCAAAAACCCCTTCCTTCGTATCGAAGAAATTCTCCGTGACGCGAAGCGTTTATTTGCCGTTTCTCGGTTCCAATAAACGTAATTCAGGGGACACCGCTCTTCGAGGACGCGTCTTCGTTTACGCGACGAGAAGAGCAAGAGAGGGGAAAAAAAGGAAAAGAAAAAAAGAGATGGAGTCGCGTTAACGGCGGCGAGCGTTTATCTCCGACTCCCCATAAAACGAGATATCTCTCCCTGAGTGGCCGTTTTTGTTCCTCGCCTCCTTTCCCCACCTCCTATCAATTCTCCGCCAATTCCACCTGCCCAAACGTTAATGGATCGACGTAATTCAACCCGTCACCGGATGTCGCTCGTTACACGCATGGGGCGTCGTGCCGATTATCGTGTCGCGTTAATTAAAAATGCAGGTTGGTGCAAATGGCGCGACGCGAGAAAGCTGATATCGAGGCGATTATACGGTGGGAGGTGGTCGATCCTGGTCCGGTTTTTCGGCTCCGGTTTATGTAAATATTCCGGCCCGGATTTGTCGCGAGAAAAAAATTATTCGAAGAAGGGGAAATAGGAGACGGAGGAGGAAGGGGAGAGGGAAAAGGTATAAAAAAATATTCCTCAAGCTCGTCGAGTTCTCCGTGAGAAGTTTTCCTTTTTTATTTCTGCAATTATCGAGAACACTTTTAATATACAATAACGGAAAATTTTACAACCGTAAACAACCGTGAACAAGGAGCGTATATCGGAAGCGAGGAGGTATAAAGGTGGCGGAATACACCGAAAAGTATCTCCTGTGGATGGGCGAACAGCCTCGAAATGGGATACCCGTGTACTCGCTACTCGTGAAGATAAAAGAAGCATCGGTTGACCGAGTAACGTAACGCGCGCACAAACACACGCGCGCTGCCTTTACGTGGAATCTCCTTCCTCCTGGAAGAAGGAGGAAGGCAGTTAACGGGCTAATTACACTCGTAAAGATTAATTAGATTAACGGTAACCTATCGGAGAGGGGTGTTCTATCGTTCCGTGAGTATTATTCGTCGCGTCGAAAGCAAAAAGAAAGCGGCATGCTTTCTCGTATCTTAAGTATCTTTTATCTTTCCAACACTTTTCGCGCGACGAAGATGCGAAATAATCATAATGGATCGAGGTAACGGCGAATGTGTAATTGCGAGGTGAGGGAGAAGGGGAGGCACGAAATTTTCTGTCCTCTCTGTCCCCGCCCCCCTCCCGGTAATGGCTTTTTAATATCCCGATTAAATCGGTACGTCGATTCGTTTAAACGAGGTTTAACGCGAGACTTTCTTTCTTTCTTCCTTCCTTTTACTTGCAGACGACTGCGAAATTCGACTATTCGAAGCCAAGTCGAAGAGAATCGATTGCGATAGCTGCGAGTAATTTCGCAACAAATTTTTCAACCGCGAAAACCTACCTACTTTTTACTTTAAATTTTTATCATTGAGAAAAGAATCCTGTGACGCATCGCCGACGAAACAACACCGTCGATCCTACTTTAATTCTCGATGCGCGTTCGCGGGAAGCGTGTCGAGGAACGGCTTTCTCCTGGAATCGGTCGATATCAATTAAAGAGGCCGCGACGAGCGACGGGCGTTAAACGAGTGCAGCGAAGCGACAAGCGAACGGCTGATTACAAGCCGCGCTGCTACACCTAATGATAGCCAGGCTAATACGCCTAATGCAACGTAACGCGCGGAATTACAGGCTGCGCCGGACGCAGTATAGGTGTCGCGTGTAATACGGTTGCACCGCCCGGAGGAGCGAGGAGGAGTGGAAAAAAAGGAAGGAAGGAAGGAAGGAAGAAAAGAAGCGGAGAGGAGTGGTGAAAGGAGGAGCAGGAAGGTGTAGAATTCGAGCGATTTAAACGCTCTCGGGCGCCCCCTGTGGAATGCCTCGATCGGATCTTTACCTCGAGTCGAATCACTCCGCCCATTCGTGTCGTCGAGAGAAGATAATAATTCAGAGGCCTCGGTGCGGGCAACGTTAAATACGGTGATTACGACGGTATTTAGATGAAGGAGCGAGGAATTCTCGTGCAAATCGAATCGAAGGTGAGGTTAATCGGCGCGCTTCCGATTGGTGGGTTGGAGATGTCCGATCCGAGGGAATAATTGGAAATGGCTGGGTGCGTTCGTCCACGCGTGTGTTGTCAACGTGCGTGTCATGCGATCGTGTAATGCTGCGAGATGGGAAGCGGCGAGGCGCGATATATTTTGCGAAATAACGGAGGAAATAAATGCTGGGTTTCGCAACAATGTTGTTATTATTTAATGCGCGCGATAACGTTGTTATCGCGGCCGATGAAAATTGCAATGTCAACGTGTCGGTTTCTCGATAACGATTGAACGAGGGGAAGAGGGGGAGGAGGAGTGGAGGGAGTTGTCAATCACGAGGCGTAATAAACACCAGTCGTAGATCTCCGGAACGTTAATTATACAGAACGTCGCCCCTGTTTTCGCTTTATTACTTGGATATCGGGCGGCACGAAATTATTCCGTGTCAATTAGCGTGATTTAGAAGGCAGCCACCGCGTACGAGATAGACGACGCGAGCCGATACGAAATTTACGACAGGTGTCGACGAGAATGATAGCCTTGATACGGCATTTGCATTTCCACCGATACGGGGGAATTTGCATAGAAATACCGGCCACGGCCTCGGGGCTTAATCCCGATCGATTATCGATCTATCATCCTTTTGCTATTGTCTCTTCGCCCACGTGAATTGGGCAACGACGAAACGATTAAATACGTAATATTGCTTCTATCGTCGACGACAATTACGTCGAATCGTTGACTCGCATTTACGAACGACGACGGTCACACATTTTCGTCTTGTCTTTGGCACGGAGGGTATTCGAAGGGTCTTCGATCAGAGATCATCCTAGGATCCATCGTAATTCATCGCGAGAGAAAGCGGCCGATCGCGAGAGACACCCGCTCCGTGATAAATCGCGAAAATTTCTCTTGGATTATGTATCTCGTAAACGCCATCTACGTTTAAACGATCGCGACGCGACACGATCCCAAAACAAGTTTAATATTCTTCCTTACCTTACCTTATATAAGAGTTATAAATTATTCGAACGATGACGATAAATTGAATTAGTTTTTGCCATATCGCCCCGACGAATCTCCTTCTCCTTCGTTCGAAAAGGAGGAATTCTTTCTCTCGATTCTCTCGATCAAAACGAGTAAAGCATTTTGCGATTGTCGAGCGTGTTCCGGTTCGAATTCGCGAAACACCGAAATGTCGATTTTCGAGTTTTTTCTTGCAACGCAGAAACGAGTATCGTGTATCGTCTCTGCCTCTCCTCTCCTAACCGAGCACACAGCTTCCGCTCGGAACGATGATCGCGCCGCGTGATCGGAATGGTAATGAAAAGCGTACGCTCGATACTTTTACCATGACCGAGAGCAAAACGCACGGCGGCACAGCCTTGTGCCAATTGCGATCGGCGTCGCGCCGCACGATCACTTTTTATCGCGACGCGATTCCATTTCGTGAAAATCTCGCGAAAATATATCGGCTATCGATCATCTTCGTCGCATCGACAAAAGTAAGCAGAGATTGTTACGTTGTATGCGATCGTGCCACGTACTTTTTTAAGAAACACGGATGGAATATATATTTATTTTGAGATATATATATGGCTGGCCCGTGCAGGATACCTCTACTTGCGTCCACTCGAGCCTTTTAACTCGCTCTCTCTCTCTCTATAACCGACCATCCTAAATCGAACCAGTCGTAGCAATGGATTCACGGTGTGACTAAATACAGAGATACATAGTAGCAGGGAGCAGTTAAAAAGAAAAATCTTAATCGAAACGTCGATGGTTCGATTTTAAAAGTGCGAAATTAATAAGAAAGGGGGCCCCGAGGAGGTAGACAGGCATAAAGATAAGGAAAGTAGGTAAGGAAGGTCGAGGCTTCGATCAATAAGCTAATATAGTTGGGCCCTCGTCTCCGAGCTACCGTGCGCTGCAACTCTTCTTGACCCCCCCGAGGCGATCGGTCGGACGTTTCACAGAAAAAGAAACGAAAAGAAAAGGCGGCGGATGGGCGGGGAGGGAGAGAGGAAGGAAAAAACGCCCGTACCGGTGGGCAATAACCGTAAAACCGGCTTTTAATGTTCGGTACGCGTTGGGCTATCGTGCATCGTGATCAGACATTTTCAGAACCTCTTACCCGCGCTCTCGAGGACGTTCCGCGTATGAGGAGGTTCCTTCGCTTCTCTTCGCCGCGTGAGAGTTTTCTCTCTCTCTTTCTCCACATCGTAACTTCTTCTGCGCGTTCCCTTCGAACAGGAGACCGTTCGTTTTCCGGAACCGTTTCATCGAAGATTCGAACGTCGGAAGTCGTTCGAGAGAGAGAGAGAGAGAGAGAGGACGATGCGAAAGTTGGGAAAAATTGGTTGGAAGAAGCGAATCGTAGAGTTTCTGAATCGTAGAGATAAAGGAATCGAGTATCGGCGGAGGAAAATTCTCGTTTCTCCGTTCCCTTCACCGCGTGTGTACTCGACGCGCACCGTCCCCCCTACTTCCCCCCTCCTCCACCGATCGTTACCATTTCGAAACGGTCGGTGAACAAAGGCTCGAATTAGAAGCCGACTCAGTCCCCCCGGCATTGAGATTCAACGCATGTGGCCCGATTTCCTTGATTAATAAAGTTAACTCGACTCTCGGTTCGCTGTAAAAGGGGGGCAAGGATCTATTCCATTCCGTTCCTTGCTCGCTTTCGAGCTTCTTTCTTTTTTTCTTTTTCTTTTTTCGTTAAACTTAGCAAGGCAGATCGATGACGATGGTGGTGGTGATGGCGGTGGTGGTGGCATGGGAGGGCAAGTAATCCCTTTAGAGGGTTTGGAGAGGAAGGAAGTAAAAAAGGGGTAAAAAAGGAAGCTCGAGCATGCGAAGGGGGGAGGAGGGAAGGGACGAAAGGAGAAGGGAGGCGAAATGAGCAGTCTCGATGACAGGCACGTGGCCTTACAGGGCGGTGGCCACCTCCATTTACATTTACAACACCCGCCACCGCCTTATACGGTGGCTCTTATCCTCTCGTTCGATGACATTTCTCTTTTATTCCTTTATTTTCGGTATCGTATCGAAAGCACGCTTGCTCCTCGTCGCCCGTCCCTCTCTTCTTCCGCCACGGTGTTTCGAAGCTGGCGCGGAAATCGATTAAGCCGGCTTTGCAATTCGATCACGTATCGATCGAGCGACTCTCTTCTCGATCTTTCGATGATGTATCGATATATATATATATATACATCCGTTGTCGCGTGGATCTTTGCGCGCCGGAGAAAGGCGGTTCGAAAAAAAGATTTGTTACGGCGAAAGGAGAACGGTTCGCGGTGTCCATTTGTCGAGCGGAGATCGAATAAAAATCGCACGAGGATCGATAATTGGAATTAAATCGAAAGAGACCTCCGAGGAATACGAGTTTCCGCCAGAGGAAGAAGAAAAAGAAAAAGAAGAAGAAGAGGAAGAAGAAGAAGAAGAAGAAGAAGAAAAGAACGAACGCAACGTTGCAGCATCGTAGAAAGCATGTTTTTCGCGTTTACGAGCATCCTTAGATACCGGTATATGCACAACGAAAAGCAGATGGTAGACGCGTCCGGTCTGCAATTATCGAAGAAAAGAGATAATAGCTAGCATGACGTAAATTTCTCTCGACGTGTTCGTAAAAAAAAAAGGGTATGCTGTGATCGAAGAATAATTAGCCATTAACGAAACACGAATGCGAATAATTCTATAGATTTCTCGTGTCTGTAGATCGATAATTAATCTTTCTCTCTCTCTCGTGATACTCGTTAACCGACGCGACGACAGATTCCGTCAGGTACAATTCCAATAACTCGGACAAGTAATACTCGATTCGAGGAAAAGAAAAAAAGAGAACACCCACGACCATCAACTGCCATTCCGCTCGATCCCACTTCCGATCGATATCCCTCCGAGTTTCCATTCGCGACAACCTTTCCAACGATCTCCAATACAATTGCGAACGAAACGACGTTCTCTTCACCGTTCTCTCTCTCTCTCTCTCTCTCTCTCCCTCTCTCGGCATCATCGTCGCCGTGTGGTGGAAGAGAAGGCGCTGCTCGCTGCGTGCACCGTAATTGCGGTTTACCGGGACATTACACATTTTACGATGTATTAACGGTAGCATGAAATCGGTAATTGCGAGCATTTACCATGTCCAACCGCTCCTAACGAGTTACGTATCTTACGAATATTAGACAAGCCCGAGAACCCGCGTCTTTGATACATCAATCGCATAACGGAGGGGGAGAAAAATGATAACGACGGTAAGGGAAAAGGGACTCCGAATGGAAGTCCCGATGCATCTCACGCTGACTCGCGCCGCTGGAGTCCCTTCTTCCCCCCGCCATCGCGGATGCAGCGCGCTTCGGGCCATTTGTTTCGTTTGACGACCTCCTCTCCCTCCGCGATACCGACTTTCCACGCCGTTTAGTACCGATCGACGTGCCGCGACCATTAATCCACGCGCTCCGGGTTTCGTCGAGGAATCGTTTCACGGCTCGTTGCTGCAACTCGTCGACGCTAGGCCTCCTCCTAGTGTGTTTATACGTCATCCTCGAACGACGGAAAAATGCGTGGGAGAAAATAAAGAAGGGAGAGGAAAAGTTTGTAATCGGGGCTGGAAGGGGAATCTTGGATAAGGATCTCGGAATCGTTGGATTCGGGGATCGGAGTGGTTAATTAAATAGAATTAGTTACGTAGATCGTAATGAAGGCCGAGCAATAAACGAACACGTTCCGTTTCGTACGTGTATATAACTATGAATTATTGATAATAGGTATAGAAAATATTCCTTTCGCGGGTTCGTTTAATTACACGTATATATTGGTGTATACGTAATAATATGCAAAGAAACATGTGAAAGGTTTTTCTTCTTCTTCTTTTTTCTAATCCCGCGTCGGATGGTAATAATAAACGGTGGTATTATAACGAGCAATTAGGTATTCGAATTTTTCGCGGTAGTTGAGTGTAATTGCTCATTACACCGGTGGAATTGATCCGTGATTAAACCGAGGTTTAATTAACACCGCCGCGTACACTCGAGGCTTGATTGGTAAAGTATTAAAAAGGACATTTAACAGCCGCGAGAGTACTTATCGACCAACTCTTAACTTATTTAATTAACTTGGAAACTGGTATTATATGGATATTAAGTGGATGTATAAATTCCATTTATATAACGATCCATCGAAAAATATTTCCAAGTCTCGAGAAAACTCGAACGCGTAGAATCTTCTTCTCCCCTTCCGGATGGTTGCACGCCACCCATCCAGCCGCGCCCCCTCCTATATAATTACGAGCCTAATAAAATTCTCGAATTCGATTATCCCGTAACACGATATTTCACGCCCGAAATCATCGAGTTCGGCAGAAAGTGGATACTCGACGATCCCATATCCTCGACAAAGTGAAACGCGAGCGAGATCGCTATAAGGAGTCTCCCTCTGTCCCTCCCAGGAGAGTCTCTGTCCGTCGAAAAAGCGAAACGACCACCGCGCACCTCTTCACTCACCGATCGGCCGCAATTCGTTTTTACAGTTACGGCGCCCATCGTCGCCCATTTTTCTCGCCCGTTCTTTTTAATTACGGCGAGATGTCCCTCTCTTTCTCCCTCCCCCCCTTCCCCGCGCTAAGTTGTACCGTTACTACGAAAGTCGCGCGTTAAAACGGCGTAAAAACGGGCGCGATAAATAATACGTAATTATCGGTGTCGGTGGTTGGCAATGGGCCAACCTTTCCGGAATACGAATTACTCATCGAGCGCGGCATTAATTCCCGCGCGACTTTACGCATCCCACGATAGCCGATAATGATGGTGATCGTGCGTGTGGCCAACGTTCTCTCCGTCTCGCGACCCCACCTCCCTGCCGTCGTATATCTCGCGTTAAAGTGTCGCGACGTTTTCCACGACTTCGCGTACCTTTTTTTCCCTTTCTTTTTCTTCTTTTTTATGAGAGAGATGGCGCGAGAGAAACGATCGTCGTGTTATTTTACACGCTTACCCAAACACACGAGAAACGTTTCTCACGCGTACGTTGACGTATCCATCACCGATCTAATCCGTGGAAACCGTTAACAACCTCGTCCAAATATTCATTCGTTTATCGCGAGGATAACTATTATCGCGTTCACCGTTTCACTCGCTTATATACCCGACAATTCGTGAGCATCGCGTCCCTTATCTCTACGAAGCGGCGCGTATCCAGGAGTGGGAGCAGGGGGGAGGAAAGGAGAGGAAATTCCAAAATTGTTAGGGCCGTGAACGAAATTTATCGAACGACAAGCACGGATGTATTTACGTCGAAGGGGCGAAATTAGGGCCCCTTTCGTCGAAACGTCGGATTATCGTCCCATTATTAATCAAGCCTGGGACTTAAGCCGAAGGAAATAAGTCGTGTGATTTATTCGCGATCGCGTCCCCCTCTCCCCTACCCCTCCTCCCCCGTAACGGGAAAGGATGGGACGGGATGAAAAATTCCGCAAGATGGCTGCGGTTTCCAGTAAAAGCTTCCAAGAACGGTTAGACCACGGTGGTCCCAGCTGCAACGAGCGATCGCGACCCTGAAACCGATACCGCTCGTTGCGGTAACTTCGTTTCGCGTCCTGCGGTCGCATAAATTCGTGTGTCGCAAACACACGGGAATGGATCGTTTCGCCGATAATAACACGACTCTTCGTCTCTTCGTTTAGCTTTTGCGCGGGAATTTAAGGGGAGGACACGGCCGATTTATCTCGCCGCGCGTTGTTTATTCTCGTTAGCGGATGAAACGGATTCGCTCGAATTCTTCCACCGCGAGGTTAACGTGAGCCTCGCGGAGTAAGGGATTCGCCAATGATTTTGACGAACGTGTTTTTTCCATCTCGATAAATCGAATTTTTTTTTCTTTCGTGCCGCGAGAAAGTCGGGTGGAGAGGAAATGTTGGGAAATTTTTCGACTCTATATTATAAGTTTCAATATACATATATATATATATGAACGAGGGACGCGGTTGTTAAACGCCGCGTTAGATCGCCTATAATTTACCTTGTTTATGTTATGGATTCTATACCCGTGGAGGCATCGAACGATCATAAATAACGCGCGCGTCAGCAAGCGGAGGATCGGGTTGGCTATCTAATTAAATTAGATGCGAGCGAACGTATTTATGAAATTCCACGTCCACCGATTATTCAAAAATCTATACTCGCGTTACGTAACGGGATGTAATTATCCACACGCCTCGTGAGAAAGGCGTTCCATTTACGCAACAGCCCGTATAATTTTCCGTATAATTTTATCGAAAATCGTTGGAAACCCCGAAACTCGAGAAATCTGAATGTTTCGTGAACGAAAGCGTTGCGACCAGGCAGAAGGTAATTGAGATAACGAAATAGCCGAGCCGTCCAACAAAAACCGCATTCCAAAAATCGTTGCCCACTTTTTTTCCACTGTAAATTACGGAGATAAGCGAGGACGAAAATCATCGGTGGAACGCAAGGAACTACTACTATTAGGAACTACCGCTGCTACCACTACTACTTCGCGCCAAGAGGCGAGATATCTCTCCTCGGGGTACACCTGCGTCTCGAACGATCAATTTTTCCCCGGCACAATCGCGACGTTTGATCAGCGTTAGATCCAGTTTTCGAGATTACGTTTTTCGACGCTTCTCGACTGCACGGCGTAGCACGCAGCTTAGCTGGTCTCAAAGCAACCAGCCTCTCTGCGGCAACCACGCGTCCAGCGGGTAGACCATTTTCGAGATTGATGATCGAGCCTCGGAGAAACACGTGGAAAATAATTACGGTTAATGAGACAAATGGCCGGTTGCCTCGCCTCTGCTACGGGATCACCGTTAAAACGTAACTTCACGAGCCGCGACGACCGCTCCACGACAGATTTCACGCCCATAAAGTTTCCTCGCCGTGGGAGACTTTAATTGGTCGGGGAGGGCAGATTGATCGTTCAATAAAAGCGGTAGAAACTGAGCAGCTTAACTCGACTCGCTCGCTTTTACATTTTTTCTCCGCTCGATTGAGAGAGAGAGAGAGAAATATCGAACGTATTTATTCCAAATATGCGATTACGATCGAAATTTTCCAGACGCAATTATCGATCCTCCGCAACGAACGACGCGGCATTCATCAACATCCCATTGCTGGCTTAGCAACGAGAATGCAAGAGGAATCGGTGTCCATCGATAATAACCGTCCCACGATCGGCACCGACGTGAAAAGATCTCTTTTAACCGGCTAATAACGTCTTATTAGCACGGCCAGGATGACGTATAATGGATGACAGTAATAAAAGCGTTTTACGTTTTCGCATGATAAATTGCGATCGCCGCCCGTTGTCCGTTCCTGTCCCGTCCCGTCTCGTCCGTGTTTCGTTTCCACGGGCTTCCACTGGTGGCGAAATCACTGCGCGACACAACGTTCCGTGGCCCTCGTCGTTAACCCATATTCCACCTACGTTCCATACGATGCCGAACCCCGATAGGGATTAGCAACTCTACGGTGACATTGTTATCGGCGTTTTAATGGTACCATTGTGTCCGATCGTGCGGTGTCTGGTAGAGAAATATCGAAGGAAGACCGAGTATCTCGTCCTACGATGGACTACGTATAATATTTTTCCAATATATTTCGCGTTAATTTGCTACGAGCTCTTGTCATCGAGTGACAAATAGCCAGCCCAGTCTACTGCCGTTAACACTATTCAACTTACGTACGTCAACTCATCCGAGTCTCTTATTTAAAATATATAATCGCGAGAACAAGTGACAAGGGAACAACAAGGGATAATCATCGTTCCTATAATCGTTCGATCACGCTCGGACTGTGAATTCCGAAGCATCTCAGATCTGCACCGTATTTCCAATCCTCATAGAGCTAAATCATCACCTGGCCGAGGGAAAGAGAGAGAAGGAACAACGTCCTAACGAGTTATACGATTTCTAACGATTTCCCCCCGTTCTCGACGGATTCGTATAACCAATAAGTTTCCCCCTTTGCTGTCCGTTCGTGGAATTACGAGGACACACTAATGCCCATGGCGTGATGAGGCCACGACGGATCTCACGGCGGTAACCGTAACGAACGACTCCAGGCCAGGCCAGGGAATCAAGTGGTGTGTATAAGTACATCGAGCAGGAGGGCATCGTTCGCTGGAAAAGGTTCACCTTTCGACCCATCGAAACGGCCGCGATCCACGAGAGATTACCCTCGAAACACCTGTCATCTAACGACCGAACTTTCCGAGTACCCCTCCTCCCTCCTACCCGTTTATTCCCCTACGAAACGCGGAATGACTTTCTAGCAATTACGTGCCAGCTGAACCGACGTGCCTCTCTTGCCGTGTCGCGGCCGCGTCGTTGAAAACGTCTTCTTTGCCTGGGTAATCGGCCGGTTGAAATTTCTTTTATCTCCGGGTTACGGGGAGAGAGAGAGAGAGAGAGATACGGGTTAACGGAAGGATAATTTGGAATAATGGATACGTGGAGAATGGAAGGAGAAGGGAAGAAAGAGAGGTATATACTTTATATAAATACAACGTTCTCCCCAACGAATGATGGACACGAAATGCGGTATCCAAACTCGTCGTAACTTTCCTGTTATCGCGAAAAAGATTTGCGTTTCGATGTACTTTTCTAATCCAAGATCGGTGTAAGCAGGGACGTTTTTTCCCCCCTCCCCTCTTCCGACGAGTTTGCCTTTCATTCTCCGCGCGGAGACCGAGTTGGAGGATCGGGCGAGCAAACGAATCAGTAGTGGAGTAACGTGTATATCCTTGGCGAGACACGGAACGAATGGATCGGCCAGCGGCCGTACCAACCGAGATATACCTCGGTTACACAGTGTACGGTGACTAATGAACCTTTACAGTCACCTTTACGTCCTGCTGCCGGCCGCACCGCGAGTTGGCTGAGTTTATTGCCGATGCTAATTCACGAGTCCGAGCAATTAGAGGGTTCGACGGAAGCGGATCCTTTGAGAATCGTCCCCTTGTCGCCGACCGTTGATCGCCACGCCGTTCTATCGATTGCTCTAACGAAACATTTCTGCCGAGGTGAAGAGATCTTGAACGAAGATATTTGAGATCGTTGCTTCGCGATACTAAGTGTACTTCTATCTCTTCTTCTTCTCTCTCTCTCTCTCTCATTCCATCGAGAGAAATTATATCATCGAGCTGTTTGGCGAATTAATTTTCCATCAATCGTAATAGTCGAACGAAGGACAAAGAAAAGAGCGATGTCCTATTTAGGCTCCTATCGACGGAAAGTCGGGGAGAAAAAGCTGCGCACACTGGTAAGCGCCGCCTGCTTGAACGAAGGAAGGACGCGCGTATCGGGATACACCGTGACGCTCGGTCTTCGAGATCGGTGACGAAGACGAACGGTGGTGATGCAGCGAGTTGAGCGAGGCTCGAGCGAAGGGGAAGAAAGAAGTTACGACCGGCTTCGAGGATCCTTTAACCGTCTCTCGAACCGTGGATCGAAGAGAAAAATCTCGGAACCGAATATCTACACAGTCTGCGCGGAGACAAATAACCCGCCCTATCGACCCGCCACAAATATTCCAAGTCGATCGAAACGCGTTTCCACGTCGCTTAACCAAGAGACCGACATCTCTAAACCCTGAACGATCTAAATAGAACGATCGGAACCAACGACGAATTGGTGATTACCGCCGGTGCAATAATTGCTCGTCGCATCGTATAACGTATCGTTACTAGGTATAACGCGACGTATACGTTGGTTTCTCGAATATTTATACGGCCACCGGTTAATTAAGGAAAACGATCGACGTAAACGGGGAGGGGGAGTGGAGAAAAAGCGAAGGGGAGGGGCGAGAGAAGCGAAAAGAAGGCGGATGGACGGGGAAAAAGTTGGGTACGATCGATCTTGCCTCTCGAAATGACCATAGCGGAAGGCTATAGGTAAATCCCGATGGCGGAGTAACAGCGATAATGCCTCGGCGGAGGACCTGGAGATCTCGAGAACGTACGTAAAAGTACGTGCGCTCGCCTCTCCCCCTCCCTTCCTAGGATAGGTAAGGTGCGCGCAAACAACCGGCCTCCGAGGACTTGCGTAGCGAAGAGAGAGAGAGAGACGCATGCGAGTGCGCACGCAGAGTCGATACACCGGATAGTGATTGATGATGATTAGCCGGCGATTTGCCGATAAGGGAATGTACCGCGCCAAGGTAACCTCTTGCGGCCCGTTTGCCGCGCTATGATACAGGCCACGATATTGGGACTCCACGCCGCCCCCTGCACTCGTGTAAATTGCTGTACAATGAGCAATTACAATGATTTTGCGCAATCACCGATTGTTCTCGTCGTCGTTTCGTCTCTCGTCGTTTCCTCTCTTCTCTTTCTTTCGAACACGCCCGCCTGAAATAATTCCAATTTTCTTTTTTTCTTTTCTTTTCACTACTGTCTACTGCTGAACTAAATGCGGCTTATTAAATCGAGGCTAAGTAAGTCTTACTCAACGACGTGGTATCCCATCTGGCGTCCAATTTCTCTCCGACTTTATTCCTTCCTCCCCTCCCTAAGCTAAGTGAGAAACGGGGAACGTTCGATGGCACGATTTAACGCGAGTTTCCTCCCGGGTAGTCGTCGGGCTGTGAACTACGACGCCGATACGGATCTACCGGCGTGACAATCTTTCGATAACAAGGTGAAAACGTGGTGAAGCTTGGAATAGGTGGAGCGAGATGTACCACTCGATACGTGTTACCGTGATACGCGATCCATTTTGATAAGGCATATATCGTCGCCGCACTTCTTCCGGATCGGATATCGATCGTCGAATATCGTATGTTTCGTCGGATGGTTGCCACGATCGATGGAGAGCCAATTCCTATGTAAATTGCCTGTCTCGGCCCCCTTTTGCATAATATCTTCATACCCGGGATCCCGTATTATTGCATCGAATCCCTACCTACTCGCTCGCTCGAATTTTTCCCAATCTAATCTCGTAATCTGCGACTACGCGGTTCGATCCGAATTACCCGGCTCTCGATAAGTACGAGTTACCCTGCCCCCGTTGAACAGCTGCCAATTACACAGGCTGACTAATTTGAACCGGTGTAATAACACTCGCAACACTGGCTGCCCGCTAGTTAATTATTCGCGAGGAATCAGGGGAGAGAAACATCTGGCCGCGTGAACGCGCCACCTTGTTTCTCGTTGGCAAATCACGGAGTGTGTTAGAGAGAGAGAGAAAGAGTAAACGTTGAAAGAAGCTGGATGGACACTCGAGGAGGGGGGGACACGTGAATCGTGAGTCCGGACGGAAGGAAAGGCCGAGCGGTTACTCGTGAATCACCACGCCAACACGCCGAGCGGATCGTTACGCCGGGAGGTGAATAAAGCTCGGGCCTCCTTGGTCGTCGTGGATGGACGATAAGCGACGGGAGCGAAGAATGCGAGCACGGGCCAATACGGAGGGTGATCCAGTTATCCTCTTCCTTTCGGATGAGATATCTGGCATATACGTTTTAACGCGATTAAAAATCATCTCTTGGAAGGAGAAGAAGCCTCCTCCTCCCCAAGTCAGTCTCAATTAAATCAGAATCGGGAAGCCTGATTGATCGAAAGTTGGAATCGTAAAAATCGAACGAAAGAAATTTTCTCGCTACGATTTAATCGAGCGCGCGTTTTAGATCCTCCTCCCAATTATCCCTTCCCATCGAAAATCCATCCCTCGGAGATGCACGCGAGGCAAAGAAAGAAAGAAGAGAGGAGAAGAGTGGATGGTTTCACGCGAGTGAAATCCCCGCGACCACACAGAGATCCAGAGTGGAGCCTAGTTAGCGTGATTCAACCTCTCCGCGCACGCTCACACGCTCGGTCGCGATGGGTTCGAGGGACCGCCTTGGTAGTCGATCGGTGATTAGACGGCAGCTTGTTGTTGTTTCCGATCGCCGCTAAATATCTCGAGCGGACCACGGCTGGTGGATCGTCGCGGATCCTGCTGACACGGCCGGCTCTCCTCTCCTTCCTTTCCCTTCTCCTCGGAGAGCCTTGAGAGAGCCGCGCTCTCGGTGAGAAAGTTTTACGACTCACTCGTGCGAACGCCTCGAACGGCGAGGTCGAATCGCGAGGAGGAATCTCGAACGCTCATCGCCGACCCCCTGTGTGCGTGCACGTGTCTGTGTGTCGATCCAAAACCCTTTTTTCCGTTCGACGCTCTCCGAATTCCGTATAGGATATTGGAAATGAAATTGGAACGCGATGATTTTATTAAAGATCGATAGTTTTCAAATCGGTAGATGGAAATTGAGCTTTTGTTAAGCTTGATGCGTCGATTTGTAATATTTGGCACGTCTGATCGATACCTGATTCGATTCGAGTATCGTTAAATATACGAAAAGTACAAGCGCTTATGGCGTTATTAAATAGACGTTTAATATCTGGTTTTTCGTGGACGTAAACGAGAGATAGATCTATTTTCGAATCTGGGGGATTTATTAAAAAATTTATTACTCGTGATTTTAATGATGTAAAAAAAAAAAAAGAGATTGAATCTGGAGGTTTCACGAATAAATTTCAATTTCACGAAGAATTTCTCTTTCTCTTTCGACATCACTTTCCAGTTGTAAGCAACGACTTTTATCCCGATTAATTGCTCGTAAACGTATAATCGTATAAACGACACACGCGAGCCCGGTTGTCGAAGTTGGAGGATTATTTTTCAAAAGGAGGACTCGATGCTCGAAAATACTGCTATTTCCCAAAGATCTCTCTCTCTCTCTCTCCGCGCGGGTACGGATTATTTTCTACCTCTGATGAATCGTGGCGTTTAATACCAGCACGTGTGCAAGCAGTAAACGAGCCTGACGCATTCGCCTTGACCTCGACGACTAAGATATTATGCCTATCTATGGCCGTGCAGCCACGAAACGAACCTTTGATTTATACCGGAGATACTCGTGCACAACTTATGGAAGATTGGAAAGAAAAAGGAAGGAAAAAGCGGGAATCTTTAAACCACGAACGGAAAGGAAGGAAACTTGCCAACTTCCATTGTCACCTCTCCTCCCCATAATTACTCTCGTAACTTTCGAAGCAAACGAATTATACATATCGAGACAAGTGACTTCGTACAATCCCGCGTGCTCTCCTGCTTTTCGAGGGCAGCCGATTAAAAATTTATTTATGAATGCCTGGCAAGGGCTCGGCACCACGACGTCCCTTGTCGGCGCGTATTATCGCCGCGCGGCCAAGTTCTATCGAGGTGTGTCATTGTGCGTTTCTCGCCGCGCAATTTGCTCCACTTTTTTTCCCCTCTCTTCTTTCTAATTCGCACACTGTGCGCGCGTCTAATACATCCCGGCGAGGAGATAGGATAGGAGACGCGCCGAAACACGTTCTCCCGTGGCAAGATGACAGGCGAGCCGAGATGACAGGCACGAGAGCCGATCGAACGAGAGGCGGTTCTTCCTTCGTTCACCACGATGATAGCGGCGTCGATGCGCTCGCGTGTCGATAATTGCGGGCCAAAAACGTTTCGAAAACGTTTATCTCGAACGTATGATAATATTGCACCGCGCGCTCGTGTAGGAGAACAGTCGTATAATAGAAATTGTCGGGAGAGACGCGTGAAAGGAAGAGGGTTAAGAGGCGTGGCCGGCAAACGCTCTTTAACACTCGGGTGATCGCCTCTGGTGAGTCTCGAGCGAATTTCCAATTTTGTTTCCATACGTTCGGAATTTTTTAATTCGAGAGGAGGGAAAGGGTTATTATAAATTCGTACTCCTTGTAGCACCGATCGAGATAAAATTACAACCAAAATTCCTGCTTAAGTTGCATCGAGGGGAACCGAATCCTGTACGATAATCGACGCTTACCAGACAAACGAATTCCTTGTTTCTTTTATTTTTTCGGTGGCGAGTTTCTAAGAGCAATTAAATCGGGGCAACGAGCGATATATAGGGTTTGATAGGCGGCCGATTGCGTAACTCGCACGAGAGCGAGCCGATCTAATGGCGATATCGGGAGAAACGGGATTAGCAGCGGAGCGGGTCGGTGACGGTAATTTGTCACGCGTGTACATGACGTATAAGCGCCGCTTGCCTTTCAACGAGGAGCCCTCGTATTATTGGTAACAGGACAATCTGAATACCCGGTGACACAGAGCCGTGTCCTGGTTCGCACGTACGTCACCCACACGTCACGTCCCACTCGCCTTCGCATCGCCGCTCTTTCGAGCTTCGACGCCTTCCTCTTAGCGCGATCACCTACGCCATTTCGACGAGAAAATTATGCGGATAATCTGGCAAAACTACTTCCTCCAACGGAACGTGTATAAGATAAATCCTCGCAACGTTGTATCTTGATACACTGCGTACACAGATTGTGCGATTTAAGTCTTCGATTATTCTCGAGTGGAAAGTTTGAGGAGGAAAAGAAAAAGAGGATAGTTTCGAAATTAAGGAAGAGAGGAGAAAGAAAGAGGAAGAAAGAAATTCTTTCGCGATTACGCAGAAGGAATAAAGTAAAATAAAATAAAATAATCCGAATCCGTGCAAAGCTCTCTCGATGCGCATAATCTCCACTTTCGTTTCGACCGAGTATTTTCCCTACATTCCGTTCCGTTGTCGCATCGGCATATAAATCAGGCGTGGTTCGACGTAGATCTATCAACCGATCGCGGCACGAGCTAGGAAGAGAACGGGCCCCGTGACAGATTAATCTCGAAGTGCAGCGCGTGCAACCTATCGTACGCGTACGCTTCGCCGCATAATTCATTATTTTTCCGCTGTCACTCTCCCTCGTATTCTCTTGTCCGGCCAGTTCTCCAACAATAAAGGATCTCTTGCCGCTCTAGAAATCGAAAGGGGACGACGGTCGATCGATTTCTTCGTGTCATTCTCTCTCTCTCTCTCTCTCTCTCCCTCTCCTTCCTTTTTATCTCTTTATTTTCCCTTCTTTTCGCCATTCTTCATTTTTCCGTTCAAACGCAATTTTTTTATCGATGGGTGGGTCCAGCATCGATACTCGATACCGATCGTGCCGATCTACCTCCACTTTCCACTCGCGCCGACTCGATTCGATTCGATTCGTTTCGTTTCGTTTCGAATGGTTTCGTTATACAAGCAGCATGGGTGAAACGGATTTCGTCAATGCTTAGCAACCGGTTAAGAGTCATATACCGATCCGATATGGTTAATCGTATAGGAGGATGAAGCAATCGCGCCTGCAATGGGCATAATTAGCATTAAATGTGTTATTACTCGCGTTTCGGACAGCCGTGCACCTGGTCCGCTCGAGAAACGCGCGCCTCTCCTCCCCGCAGAAGCCAGAAGCCGGGGGTCTTATCGATGCCGGTTAATGCGCCGTTTAATGCAACGATACTTCTTCTTAAAAGCCGACCCACGGAAATTTGAGATGGCGCCGTTGGAACAATTTCTTCCTTTCATTTTTCCCTTTTATTTCTCGATGAATCCGACTTTTTCCAACGTTCCAAAGCTCGTATTAATTGTCAAGAAGCAGAGAAAGAAGCTCTCGACGAGAGCTATTCTACCCTTTTTCTCGTCTCTCGAAAGGAACAGTTGAAAGGATTAAATTCCTTTTCCTTGCTATCGCAAGGATCCAAAACCAATCAGATCCTCGTGGCTGATATAAACGCACGTGGGTGAGATCCGTCCCATGGGAAAGTGTCGGCCCGCGATGATTCCATTGTATAAACGTTTGACGAGAGTCGTGACGTGATTTATTCTCCGTCCGTTTCGTGGACATGCCTTTTTTTGGAGGGGGATGGGAGGGGGCGTAGCTACAATTCATCATCCAGCGATGGTTTGTCCGGAGAATTTGTCTTTTTTTTTTTTTCTTTTCCTCGACTTCATTGCCCGACTTTTATTGCCACACCCTGTGTATATACATATATATATACACGAAAACCATTATAACACGAGCTAGCTGATAAACGATTCGTCAAGTTGGAAACGGGTCGCCGTTGGAACGGTTGCGATTGTTTTTCTTCTCGTTGATTTTTCACCGACTAATTACGAGCAACAATGTGCTCGCCGCGAGATCACGTCCGGATAACTTTGTCGGTGAATTCTGAACAAGTTGCTCAATGATCCCGTGGCTCCTTCGCCGTTTCCCAAGAGTCTCCGTGCATTGGTTTGCCCGGCTGTGCTAACTAAAACGACTGAACAGGTATATCTTTGTCTTTTTTTTTTTTTTTCGATTGGAAGTTGAATTCAGAGAATCGTTTTGTGGTATCTCTTTTCGAGTAGAAATTTCTACTTTTTATTTCTACTCCCTTTTAGGATTTACTTTCTTTTCCAAACACACGTGGGAAATTGCGAGAAGTTGTGCTTTTTTTTCTCTCTCTCTCTTTTGCCTTCCTTTTACGTAAGATATTTCTACGTTCACCATTAGTAATAACCGTTTAATCTTCGCTATTGAAAGGCTGTGAATACCTTCGCAACACTCCCGTGCAACAGATTATTCCACGCAGCGTACGCATGTTTGTTTATCTAGAACAAAATTATTTTTACGCCCATTGTGAGAGAAATTTCGTTGAATGGATCTGAAATAGAACGTGAAAGTTTAGACGAGAGGCTTGGATATCCTAATATAATCGATTTCGCTTGGTCATCGATGGTAAGGATTATCGCGGGACGATTGGAGCACGGAATAACAACTTGGTTTCATAATTACCACGAATTCCTCTCCAAAAAGATAGGAAATAAGGAGAAAGAAAGAAGAAAAAACGGTAAACGATGATTTACGATTCTCTTTCACCGGTTGAAAGAATTAAACAGTTCTCTGTTCTCTTTTAATCCAAAAGTGGGACACTTTTTCCGTATATACGTGACATTCTGCGCGCACGTTCCTAGATCCGAGGCGAAGTGGTAAGATTCTTTTATGCACGGACACGCATTCCTATAATAAAACGTACGTGCATTCGACGCACGTTCGAGATCTCGCGAATGCAGCTTTTATGTAAACGCCCGTCTGGCCTGTGCTAATCGTGTGCTAATTCCGTTGTCTGAGGTCATGCGTAATAAAAAAAGGAAAAAGAAAGGAAAAGAAAATTGGCACCTACAGCGCCCTTCCTCCATCCAAGCTGGAACGTGGTTGAAAATAATCGGTAGATTATTTCAAATTTTCCAAACCAAATATTTCCGCTACCGATTCCATCACTCCTTCCTCGATTTTCTCAATTTTCTCTCGAAGCGGCGAAATAGGCTCGTCGAGATTCGAAAAACAGCGAGAGAGACAGAGAGAAAGAGAAAGAGAGAGAGAGAGAGAGTTATCGTCACGCGTACGGCAGCAACGCGAAATTAATAATCCGTCGTTTCTTATGCCTCGTTATCGCGCATCGTCACGTCTTTATAACGCGGCCGGGGCCCCGTACGTCAGATGGTATCGTCGTATCTCGTACGGGCTAGCAGCTAGTAAAGTAAGTGCGAGTAAGTATAAACTATCGCGGTGAGCCACCACCCTCGATGTTCCGCCCCAGCGGAGAGATAACATCTTCGTGCACATTGCTCGTCCCCCCCTTCTCCCTCCCCCTCTCCGTTCCACAACCCTTTTGCCCTGGCTCCCGTCCCCGTCGATCGGCCGGAGGCTTCCCCGCGATCGGCTACCTCAGTAGCCGCCACCATCTGCCCTCCATAAATCCTCGCGGCCGTCGATATCCCACCGCTCCTCCTCTCTCGCTCCTCTCCATTTTTCTCCCCTCCAGTCCCAACCCGAGTTCACGACGGATCGAATTCGCCTTGCCTTTACCCAAACTCCATTATTCCATTTTCATTCCGATAATCGCGGTAATTGGAATAAACGTAAACGGAGGGAAATATTTAATTATCCCATTGGTGTATACAACTCGTCACCTCGCGATCCGCAAGCATTAATTCTCTTGGAACGAACGCGTTGATCCGCCAGAGAAGAAGCTCCCATAGCGGAACGGGGATTACGAGCCACCGGCGTGGGAGAGTGGAGGCCGGTTCATCGTTTGCCTGTGTCTCTTCCCCCCCTCCATTTCTTCTTCTTCTTCTTCTTCTTCTTCTGCTTCTCCTCTTCCTTCTCCCATGTCCTATGGGAACGAACCTACCGAAGGGATCCCTGTGCTCGCGCGAACCATGCAATATATTGCCATTTGTTCCGGCCGCTATAAGGCAATATGTTTGTCAGTATCGCGGAATCGAACGCGAGCCCTCGAACCTCTCGACGAGAGAGGAGAGTCTGGTAGAGGAGAGTTGATCTTGACCGTTATTTCTCGGGTGCATATGGCCTCTTCGGCTCCCGATACCACCTCCCGATATCTTGCCGAACGGCGATCCGCAAGCCTCTCTCGATCGCTCCTCTCTCGCAATCGATAAGTCTTACACGGGGAACCTTCCACTCCTTCTTCCTCCCCTTAGACTTAGACTTGTTATTCATTTGTTGCCCGTACATCTTCCGCCAATCGCCGCGCCGAGCTACACCGAGTTAAGGCTAACGATCCGATCCCTTCCTCTCTCTCTCTCTTCTCGGTCTATCTATGCATCGGAAACGGGGGATAGCTGATCGTTATTCGATCGTCTCGAAACTCTTCCACTCCGAATTCGCGAGGAAAAAGAAGCGAGCGTGAAAATATATATATATAGTGATAATTTCACTGAATGATCGAGGTTAATAAGGCGAATGAACGTTATTTATAATATATTCGAGCGTTTGAAACGGGTTAATCCCAATGGATGAAATTAAACAGTAAAGGATCGTCGATTGCGAGACGATTGATTGGAACAATTACCCGTCGAGGGCTCGGCCATTGGTTTTCAGCCAGGCTGCTTTTCATCATCCGGCCAATTTGTATTTCAAGATGATTTTATCCTCGCCCGGAGAAAAAGTCGACGGAGAATATTTGTTTCGGGACGGTTTCAGAAAAAGGGAGATGTTTATCGAGGCATTTTTCCGATTCAACCATCCTCCTCCTCCGTTTTAAAATGTATAGGACGAAACTTTTCTCCGTATATAAATGTATACCGTGACACACGTCGACGAGATAGATACGTGTTCCCCATGAGGAACGCATTTTCCGATCCGGAGCCCACGGTCGGGAACCGGCAAAGAAGGATAGAGATATTAATCGTGGCGGCACGCTGTCCACTATAAATAGCGAAATTATATCGCGAACAGGTTGTGACCATCCTTCGAGATAGATGAGAGATAGCCCCCCGCCTCCTCCCCGGATCGGCGACAGCGGAAATCTCGCGTCGATCGACCCGAGGAATTCCTCGGGTTTCTTACGTCCATCGGCAAAAATCGATCCTCCTCTCGATCGCGATTGAATTATTATGACGTTAAAACGGGAAACGGGGGCCGTTTCTTCTCCAAGCCGCGCTTCTCCCCTCGACGTCGCGTTGTCGATTCTCGATTGATAATCATCGACACGATTGTCGCTGGGATCGAGCTGCTTTCCATCGAAAGTTGTCCTCCTCCTCCTCCACCTCCTCGTATCGCGTCATCTGCATTCGAGTTCTTTGATTTCGCGGAAGAAAAATAAATAATGTTCGCGGGGGGTATTGGGGGAACGCGTTTCACTAGATCGGTAAAAAGCGATCGATCGAGGGGGAGGAGGGACACGATCTTACATACGTTAGGCTGGGTTCCAGTTGTATATGCCTGGCGCGTATGGTGAATGGAATTTTCTGTTTGCGTTGAATCGATGGAAACGGGAACTCTGGATTCTATTACGTTGTTGCGAGAGAGGTTAATGGAAATTGCGTGGTGATTATCATTTGTAATTGTGTGTGTGTGTGTGTGGAGAGTGGGGCACACGGACGAGGGGGGAGGGCAATGGTGGTAATCTCGGTTCGAAGGATCGACGGTAAAGACTAGCACGGGAAATTATCTTTCTGTGCTTTCTTATATAAATATTCTATCGGAGGAAAGTTTGATGCATTATTTATTACAATTTTTTCTTTTTTACGACCGTGTGAAATATTACATTGTATTTTCCACCATCTCTGCTTAATTAATTAACGCGAAAACTTTCCTCGTCGAGGTACAATAAAATTAGGGGCAATTGTAACGAGATAAAAATTGACAGATCGACCCATTTACCGGTAGGCAAAAGGTACTTGACGCTGTTGTTCGTTTCAGATCGACGTCTCGTCCAAATTGTCAAGAAGAATTCCACATGGAACGACATTGAAAATACCGTTGATTACGAACGATTGCGTTTGATCGACACGCGGAACACGCGAGTTTGGAGTAATTCCAACATACGAAATCATGGGAAATGGCGCATTATCTCTCGAAGGAAGAGAAAAATTTTTTCCCATTTTCACCCGATAATGTTAAAAATAATATATAGGCATCGATGAATAAAATTTACCCAGTAGCTCACCATCGTTCCAGGTTCGTACAACGAAGCGGTATTCACGTAGTCCACGAATCAATCGTTTCCGGTGCATCGAAATCGCGAGAATAAGCGAGGAGTCGCCATCAGATTGGAGCCCTCGTGAGAGTGGTATACAGCGTACGTATAGCGGGACGAGGGATCGGTTCGCTAATCCGCGGGGGCGAGCAGAGATGCGAAGATTGGCGCATAGCGAGACGCCTGCAGGTGAAGCCGATCCGACCAGGTGGAAAGAAGAAGGAGATGGAGAGGCGATAGGGGCGACGAGGTCGCGCGGCAAACCTTAACAAGGACTCAAATGTCACTCGTAGCAGGTCCGACCCTGGAAAACTGCTCTAACGATCGGATTTTTTACGGTATTTCGATCGAAACCGAAAGGGGGAATATCACGTTTTCTCAGCCAATCTCGCGTTTTACAATCCTCGACCGTTTTACAAGCCTGCCTCTATAATTTTCAACACTCTTTCAACGCTTCGTTTCTTTCTCCGTTCTCCGTTACATTTCTTTTTCCCCTCTTCTTTTTCTTTTCTCTTTCTTCGAAGGAGAATGAGGTTAAAGCGCGAACAGAGACACTTTCTGGATATTTTGTTGTATTTTTTCTCTATATTTCTCTCTTTCTCTCTCTCTTTACAAGGAGATAAACTTGTCTCGCCGCGAAGATAGTAAAGAGACGAGACAAATTGAGATACCTGTTCCCGCCAGGTTCCGTAGGCAGAAAATGCAAGCGATGCACCTGCAAATCCTTACAGCATTTATACACGCGTCGGCTCGCGAGACGCGTTATCACGATCTAAGGAAGGGACGTAGCCTTAAATTTTTCGGGGACATTGCTCGTTTACGTACGTGTACGTGACCAACATCGGATTTTTTTCTGATATCAGAGAGATCGAGCCGCAACTTTCTTACGATTTTAATCGAATATACGTACGCACGTATATTTATCTTTAAAATTTTATCTTCTCGTTCTGATTTCCCTTTTTTTAAATATCATTTTCGTAAAACATTTATTCCTTAACGGGTATGAATATAAACTTTCATCCGAAAGTTACATTCGAAACACTTACCACTTCCTGCGAGATTAAATTCGAGAATTAAAGCGTTGCTGAGAGACTCACCTGGAACAGAGAGGAGAAACATTTTCGTTAAAACAAATGTCATACGTATATATATATATATATGTATATATAAAAATTTAAGGTAAAAATCATACGGACGAATATCATATTTTCTTAAACATTTCACTTCGAGTTCCCTTAACCTATAACTCACAGAAAATTGATACTTGGTTCGAAAATACAATTCCTCTGTATTCGAGAACTTTATGCTTAAATTACCGGCTAGAACCTACAGTTCCCACGTTTACGCTCCATGCATGCATGATAACTGCACTTTAGGATTCATGCAAATAGTCGCGCATAAGAGCGTACTTACTATAAGAGATATGGTAACGAATTTATCAGAGATCATGGGAAACCGACTGCCACGGATAAAAGCCTTAAATATTCCACGTCAACCACCTAACCCTATCCGTACCTAACCCGTCTACAAAATCATCCGCCCAAACTCACTTATCTTAAAAATAAGAAAAAAAGAAAGAGAAACGATTAAGCCTCTCAGCGAAGCTTCGTCGATCGCAGGAAACGATTCCGCGAGAAACAGATGATGGAAGAAGCCGAGGTAAGCGCGTCGAGGGGGTTGAACCGCAACGTGTCATCCCATCCGATCGTTATACGAGCAAGAAGCGGCGAGCGACCATCTCTCGTCGCCTCTCGTCCTTTCTCACCCGGAGGATGCGCCGTAGTCTCGACGCCAGGTCGTCCCTGGCCTCACCAATTCCGGTTCCCACGTTTACATTTCGTGCATGCGCAATGGGTATACCGTGCGGCCGGTGTAGCACGGCGTAGCGGTGGTAGCTCGTTAACCGGATAACGGTTAGGTCGGGCAGGCAGCACGTTGCAGGCGCGCAACCACCGCGGGGCCGAGCGGGAGGGGAGGGCGCCTTTACAGGGCAACTACACAAGGCAACCGGGAACGTCAGCCGCATATAGCGATCCCCGTGGAAGCCCTTAGGCTCGTACCACGGCCTACGTTAACGTGTCTATTTGAGATATCAGCGATCGGCGCACAACGGTCGCTCTGCACGACCAGCAGCGCCTCCTTCGCGACGCTCCTGGACGCGAGTCTTCTTTTTTCGCGCGAGGAGGGTGCAGGATTTACGAGAGTTCCGATGCGTGGGGATAAACGTGGGGAAGGGAGAGGAGGATAATTTTTATCTTTCTCTCCGTCCAACTGGCGAATTACACTGGCGTGGCGCGATTAATCCGGCGCAAGGACTCTCTCGTTTAACGGATGTCATAATAAAGTTAAATGGACGGGTCGGCCGTTTCGAGGGAGGGAGGGAATTATATGGCTGTAGGTGCAATTTGATCAGATACGAGGCCGCGCTCGCCTAGAACAATTTACCACCGTGCACAAGCGGACAGCCTCGAATTAAACGTATTATAAATCGAAACGGAGAATTACGACCCCCGAGTATTTTCTTAAGGATACTAATTAACGCCACTGTATTACACGCGGCAAGCCACGTAATAATTAAGAGACTTGGACTCGCCTCGTTCCAATTTTTTTTTTTTATTTCCCTTTGAGCACGTTGAAACGTGTAATCGTTCGAAATAAAGGTAGCAACGAGTCGACTTATAAATAATTCCATCCGTTCTCCTTTTCTTCGCTCGAGAGGAAAAGGAGGAGGGGGAGAAACGTTTATCTCGTTCTCCATTTTCAGAGGTAGGATCAGTTCGGATAGATTCTGATAACTTTTCAATTAATAGACGCGATTAATAGCATCCCGAAACGCGTTCAGAAATTATCGCGTTTATATATACGCCAAGCCGCGTTTCGAACGCAATCTTTTCCACCGTTAATCCGATGTACTTACGTCGATAGTCGACGACGATAATCCTATTCACTCGCGCGACTCCATTTGCGCGATTGTGCGCGCATGGAGTTAAGATCTGCTGGTTGTTAGCTCGTGGCCATTGTCCGAGGAATTTTTTTACTCGGTCGGGTAAGCGGTATCGCAATTACCGGTTCACGCCCCGCAAAACTCGCTTCTGTAATCGGTGGCTTTAATTACCGGGTAATTGCCAGAGGAGTCTCTGGATGGAACCCGTTGCGTTTTCCGCCCTATTATTATTACGACCACTCGTTTCCCCCTTGCGCAGGTACAAGTTTCTTGCGACTCCGCACAGAACCGTTTCAACTCGTTTTTTCTCTCTTTCTCTCTCTTTCTTTTTTACGCGCGAATCATTGAAAAATTAATTTTCACTGCGTGTATCTTCATCGCGCGAAGAGCTGACAGATCTCGAACGAAGCGAAATACTTTGTTGCGGCCAGGATAAATCGCGGAACGCTTATTTCCCTAAAGCTACGCCCGGAGAGAACGGAACGCTGTCGTAACGCTCCTCGATCCGGGAATCGTTGCGCAAAACTCGACGCAGTTCTCGATGAAACCACATCAATATTCGTCATCCCTCGCCTTCTCGCTTGACGTGTAATCGCGCGTGTTCATCGGGAATGAAGTTATCGGAGCCATCGATTGCAATCTCCGCGCTCTTCGTACCTCTCTCCCTCCCTTTCATTCGTTGGCGTGACGAGCATGCAAAGAAAATTTTAATTAACCGCGGCTAATTCCTTTTTTCCCCTCCCTCCTCGAATAAATCAATAACGCGAACGCGCAACGAAACGGCGATGACTTCAACCGAGGGAGGAGAGGAATCAGGATTTATGAATAGCGTCAATTGAAATGTTCCAGCGCGTTAGCGACGAGTATTCTCCAACGATCGAATAATATATTGCGACAGTCGTAATTAAAACCGCGCTTGCGTTATTGCGTAATTGCGCCTCTTACTCGACCCTTTCTCCCTCCTTCTGCCCATCAATCGACGGTTCGAAAAGAAAGCGAGAGGATGGATAAAGAAAAAAAAGAAGAAAGAAAAAAGAACGGAACAAAGGAAGAATACGCATTGAAATACGTACAAAAAAAGAAGAATGGATATCGTAACGAAGCTAAGTGTCACTCGCACCACTTTTATTAATAATCTGATCCACGACTACGCGCGTATATATATATATATATATATGTAATACGGGTCGTATATCACGTCAATTAAGATAGAAAATACATATTGTCATAAGCAAACCTTCGGGTTTAATTATCGAGCAGCGTTGCGCTCCAACAATTATCCGCTACGCACGGAAGCGGATATTCCTCCTCGGTAATAACCAGACTCGCGTTTACAATAATAACCGTTATAAATAATTATTCGCCGGGGAGCCTCGTCGTAAATCTAATGGCCAATTGCACTCGTCGTCGCTACCAGGATGCCGAGGAGGTATCCTTCGGTCCCGCGGGCCAACACGCTTCCTCGCTTCATTGTAATTGACCGTGGGAGTGAAACGTTAACCCTTGGACGATGTCGAATTAAAGCGGCCGATTTATTTTCCTTCGTATCGATGGAAATCGTCTTCCTGGGACTCTTTCGGGCCAAACACGCTTTTCCTGCCTTCCCTCCGTAATTGGTCGGTAAAGCTTTAAACTATTCATTCAGCCTTCGACGAGAGAATTAAAACGGCCGATTTATTCTCGTCGATATCGTTTCTTTTTTTCGTATCGATGACGACGGAATCAAAACGACCGGTTTATCTTCGTTGTTCGTATCATTCGATCGATGGAGAAAGCGGTAGTATTTTTTGGTTTTCGCGGGCCAACGCGCTTTTCCCTTGCTCCGTAATTGATCGTGGAAGCGAAGCTTCAGAGATTAACCGTTGTTCGATTCGAGAATCAAGGGAGAGATTTAAAACGGGCGATTTATTTTCCACGATATCGTTTGACCGATCGATGGAGAGACCGTGGACGGTTGATGTCCGTTTAACGCTGTTGACATTAATTAAGCGCGGCGTGAACGCAGCGTGGATTACCATTTTAAT
This sequence comes from Apis cerana, assembly GCF_029169275.1. Classification (NCBI taxonomy): domain Eukaryota; kingdom Metazoa; phylum Arthropoda; class Insecta; order Hymenoptera; family Apidae; genus Apis; species Apis cerana. The sequence goes on from NC_083863.1 coordinate 9,574,797, forward strand.
GGATAGTCTCAATTAACGGAGCAGCGCAGCGATTCAACGCCGGACGATTAAGCGAGCCACTGGTGTTCAGCCTCGCGATACGCCGGCACGCGATCCTTCGATCGTCCACGAAGCCTCTGGTCACGCCTCTGTCCGGATCGATTTCCGACCCAGCGTGTCGAGCTGGGGCCAGATCGTTAGTGGGGATCGTCGAAAGTGATTTACGTATCAAGAGGAAGAACTAAGAAATTTCCACGCAAAAAACCAGGTGGAAAAGGCCGAAAATAAATATACGGCGACCCGACTTTCTTTCGTTCGAGGAAACCGGACCCTCCTACGACGGATTAAGAGTAATTTACGGTCCCGTATTGGAAATAACTGCGTAACGTTAACGACTGAGGTGAAATACCGATGCCTGTACAGCGAATCGTATATCAACGCAATTAAGACCGATTTCTCGTGCACGAACGGGCGAAATAAAACCGAGTGTACGTATATTCTCACCGCTTTCGTCCAATAAATACGTTCGAATCGTAAACCACGATTGCCCTTTCGATCGCTCGAAATTCGGCGCGTGAAATTTAAACGACGTCTCAACTCTCCTCCTTCCTTTTCCCTCCACACTTTATCCCTAACCTCTCTCTCTCTCTCTCTCCTTCAACTTGGTTCGGTTTCAACGTGGACGACTCAATCGGCCCATTATCTTCTTCGACCCGTCCATTTATCCGCCTTCCACCCCTTTTCCATCCCTAACGATCGTCACTCGTTACGTGTGCACGTCTGTACCATCTGTACGCGACGTGTATACAACACGCGGTGGTGGCGATAAAAGGTGGACACGCACGTGCTTCGCTTGCCAGCCTGCCTACCATCGGTAATCACCTGCCACTCCGCTCTTCCTAAGCCGGCCGGCCAGCCGGAAAAATTCCCCCCAATCGCCATCAATCATGGAGAATTAGAGAAAACGGTCGGGTCTACCGCGGGCCAGCACGTAACGTTCCACGTTCTTTCTTCTTCGCTTCTCCCCCCTTTTTCCACGCGCCGTTACAAGTTAATGTACGCTTTCGTCGTCGTCGCCGTTCGCTCGTTCCCTCTTCGATTCGCCGTCGTTAGTTATTTTTATCCTTTTTCTTTCCTTTCCTTTCCTCTTCTTTTCTTCTTTTCCTCTTCTTTTCCGCGCGAGGGATCGTTTCGTGACTGGTTTCAACGCCGCGATATTTCCTCCTTATTGCCGTTAAACGCGATACCCTGCGACCGGGTACAGGCATCGGAATCTCATTTGATAAATCGTTACGCGAGAGAGGCTAGGCGTTGCACAGTTGTCGAGCCGCGAGACGAGGCGACGACGTCGTCGCGGAGACGAAAGTGACGAGGCTTCTTTCTTCGTTTCTTTCTTAAAAAAGGAGGGGGGATTATTATAGATAAAACGGTCTAATTATAGAACACTTAGATATCCCTGGAAAGATGGGTGAAGTACAAATACGTTCTATAATTATTCGTAGCGTGTATAATATTCTTCGTTCCTTTTTTTTCTTCTTCTTTTCTTCTCAAATTACCCCCTCGAAGGGTAATTCGAATTCAATTACGATGATAAATTCATTTGTTAATCCAGCTGCGAGCGTATCAAAAGAATAATTTATATCGACGAGTTATTAAGTCCATTAGCGCGAAGAGAGGCAGCGTTAGGCCATTTCTACGTTACAACTAACTAATCGACTAATTTCGAAGAAACGGAACATCCAGGGGGATATTTCTACTTGCTCCTTGCCCGCGAGAATAAAGGATGCGAGTTCTATTTTCCCCCCGCCCCCTCCCTCCCTTCTTTTCCAGACTTAATATTCACCCGTCAGATTTCCAAAGCGACGCGGCCATGTTAACGTCAACCGGTTTGAGAGACACTTTTAACTCGGCTCTTGAATGATATATGCATTTCCTGGTGTCAACCCACCCTAAAGATGTCTCTATTGGAAAGACGCAGTCAGTCGTCGAACACGAGCAAAAAAAAGAAACTTCGCCTCAGATCTCATCTTCTCGTGTAAGTAAATTTATTTATTCGCGCGTGCATGACGTGTCCTTGTAATCGCGAAAACGATACCGCGTGGTTAATTGAGTTTCGTCAAACGCCATCCAGTTACCGACCGAGATATCTATCGAATCGTAAGCGGAACGCTTGGAGGAAGATAGTCACAGTTAATCTCCACGCAGGTGACGTGTTATTAAACCGGTCATCTTTACGATCAGAGAGCACGATGATCGACCTTTTCCCTTCGATTCCACTGCGGTGAAGAAGCAACAGGATTTTACTGGATTTTTCAACGATTTTGCATCGATCGAAGCTTTGAAAAAGCTTTGTTCTCGTCTAAGTCCAAGTTTGAAACGACGGAATCTCGCAACAACTTAAAGCGAACTTAAGGCTGTCGAGGTCGGATCGACGAGAGAGGCTGAACAACAATTGGATTTCTCTCCTATTCGTTTACGGTAACGAATTAAGGACGATAAATTATTAATTGTAGGAAAGGAATCGGTTCACCTGCAGAACGTGGGAAAACGTTCCGCCAGCCTTGAAAAACGTTCTCGAGTTGCGGCCAGTAAGAAAAAAAACGCTAATGATATCTGATTGCTCCGTCCTATTCACGATGATACCTGATCGTGCGCGCTCCTCTTATCTTCGTGTTATCATCTTGCCACCTCTCCAAGGTGGTAATAATACCAGCCTCGTTAGAATCGTGGCGGAGGAACATCACAGGGCACCGCTGACAGTGATCAAAGCAAGATTACGGTTTGCTAATTTTCCGTACGACAGTAATTCTCGAGAGTGATCGAGGCGATTCTCTTTTTCTTCGAACAATCATCGCCACAGTGAGCTTTTTCCTTCTCCGTAGATTAACGAAGTCGGTAGCCGTAGAACGCTCGTTTTCCAAATAATCCAATCTTCTCGACTCTCTTCTGATTAATCAGTAGAAAGAAGAAGAAGGAGAAAAAGAGGAGGAAAAAGTTTACTAAATAATTATCGTCGCGGTATCAAAAACTTCAACTCATTGTACCTCGGTCTCGATCTCCACGCCCAAATCGTGTCACGATTCACCGTTCACCGAGAAAGATCAAACGCATTGGCGAATTTCTCTTATCGAGTCGACACCTACGCGCGCTCCAACGAACTCGGAAATCATATCCGAGCATCGATTATCTGAACGCCGTAGAAAAACCTTTGTTATTATCGTTGATTGGAGAAATATGGAGCATCCCGTGGGAGGAAAACTGCCGTTCGGCTCAGAGTGGTGCGATCAATCGAAGTGGAAACGCGTAAGATCGGCGCGCAATTACGGAGAGGCGACGATGCTTCTCAGCTTCGATCGTGTTACAAAGTCTCCGTCTGGTTGATTGCGTAGTCGCGGCGAGTAAACGCAATAATAATTTAACTGACAACTGCTCGCGCAATCGTTGGTCGGTGTATCATTTGTCGAACCGCGCGGGAAGGAAGGATGGAGGGAGGGAGAGAATAAAGGAAACGAGGGCGGGACGAGGATGCGAGATACTCGACAAAGAGATGGAGAGAGGGAGGGACAGACTCGCGAGGCATTAATCTTCCCTCTCTTTCTCGCGATCGAAACGTTTCGGACGAATAGACAGGGGTACACCATGACGGGAAATGTCGAGGTCCTCGACGGCTGGGAATGAGTTTGCCGGTTTCCTCCCACAACCGGTCGGCCAGTCTGTGCTCCCCTTCCTCCTTCACCTTCGTCCTCCTCCTCCCTCTTCCCTTTGGCCGGACTGACAGGAGCTTACAACTATTGTTTTATCCGCGACGGACCACGTTGCCGCAATTCTCCGTTTTCTCTCTCTCTTTCCCTCTCTTTGACGATGCGTCTTCTCCTCCTCGTCTCGCCTTCCCGGCATCGCGATCCTCCGAACAGAATTCCGAAGAGGACGAGAGAGAGGAAAAGGTGGAAGCTTCTTGCTTCCTGGCCTTTTTGGCAGGATTCTGACTACGTGGTTTATCGGTCTGTTCTATGGACGGAAGAAATATTCTACGGGGAATCAAGAAATCCAAGATACAAGTTTGATTGCTGTTGTTGATCCAAGCGGCGGGGAGGAAGAATGCGAGTGACTCGATCGTCGGATGAGGAAGAGTCGAGTCGCCCTCCTCGTTCGTTTGACAGGAACGACAACGGACGGACGTCGCTCGATCCGACCCCGATGGAATGCTCCAACCTTCGTAATCCGTCAAACTTGATTATCTTCGTGACGAATCATTTCTTTACCTCGAAATCTCTCTCTTTCCTTCCCGTCTCTCGCGTAATAACACGTTCGCTCCTCGAGCTAAATAGGAAACTAGATAGAAGAGGAAGAGAGAGGGAGAGAAAAAAGTATCGAGTCGGATCCTAAATATCCGTGTTCTCGAAGAGGTGGCAAACGGCACGGGTCGGTCCCGCCGTTAATTCGTTATTTGCTTGAAATATATGGATTCACCGCACGGCCGCTTGGGGCGCAACGGTGCAAACGATGGACATTGGCCGGCCGCCTGTTCTCCAGAGCGTTTAACCTTAATGACGCGTCTTTAACGACGTACAACGGTTCGAGCACCGCTTGCACCGTTTCCCACGAGCCTATCTAGGAGATCTAGCCGGACCAGACGATCTCTTAATTGTTACCCCGGCGTACATGCTTCTCGAGTCCTCGGGAAGAAAGAATGGAATCACGGACACGGTTAATTCATTGCGATTGAATCGTCCGGCGCTTTTATCGTATTTATCTCGTCTTTTTTACTCCGCGTGTTAGGAGGAGAAAAAAGAGAAAAGAACAGGAGAAAACAAGTTCTTGAAATTAAACGTGAGCAAAGTAATGGAGCAATAATAATAATCCACGAGCAATCACGAATTATTACACCGGGAGCAACCGGATCGAGGTTCTTTCTCTCGAAGAGAGAAGGCCGGTCGTGTTCGATAAATAATCGAATCTCGCCAGGGGTAATTAGATTTCAATTACGCTCTCGTACGAGCGTAAACGAACCGGATATATCCTCCGATCGAATCCATTCCGCGCGAAACCGAATTTCGAGCGGACCAAGGATAAAAGAAGAAGAAAAAGAAACGAAGCGACCCGACACGACTCCTCACAAATCCTCGAATGGACGATCGAGGACGATCGAGGCTGGTGTCGTTGGACGTTCTGCAAGGCGGATAAGAGGCGCGGGCGCGTATGCAAATGCCGCGGAAGCGGGCATCGGGCGAAACCATCGTATCCCATCCCATTGGTCGGCGATCCTTTTTTTTCCCGCGGACACCGCCGATGCAAGAGGAGCGCGGGCCCGCGCGGATTGGCCGGCCGTCCGCCGCGGTTCGCCGCGACTTTTCCGATTAGAAATCAACGGTGCACTGGATGCCCCCCTACTTAGGAGGAGCCTGGCGAAGTAGGTCATCCTATCTTGCCTTGGACTAGCGGTAAAATAGCCTCTCTCTCGTCTCGAGTGGGGGTGGCGTGGAGGGGTCTCCTCCTCGACTTCCAAGGAATCCTACTCTCTCTCTCTCTCTCCCTCGCCCTCTCTCCTTATCCGCATCGCTTCTTTCCTCTCTGTCTCGCCTCGCCTCGCCTCGTATTTTTCCTTGCGGTGATTTCGGCGGGGCGGAGGGGAGAGGGAAGAGGCTACTCGAAAGAGGCGATGGTTATACGGGTGGGTGAGTAAGTGGAGGGGTCGCGCCGCTCCACCACCTGCCAGGTAAATCCAAGGATCGGAAAGACCTCTCCACGTGCCACCATTCGCCGATTGGATCCCCGCCAATCCCGTATCGCCCGATACCGGCGTGCCAAGTAATCAAGCGGTGGCTACATGGAAATAATCCCGAGGCTAAGCTCCTCGCCGCGCTCGTTAACGTTTCCACTTCTTGCCAACGTTTTCTATACGAGGATCACGCGGTTTTGCCGTGGATGCGCGCAGACCACCGGCAGCCTCTCTCTCTCTCTCTCTCTCCCTCTTCTCTCTTTTCTCTCTCTCTCGGTGGTTTTAGGTGGTTGTTCCACGACGCGGCGGATAACGACGACTCCTCTCTCGCGGGGAGTCAGCTCACGATCCGAGTTTTTAGCAGGGGGAGGCGTATAAGTAAGGCGAGCGAGACGGGATTTTTAATTCGAAGCACCGTCGTTCACTTAGCTCGTGGATAAAACGGATTTGGTAAAACGCTTCTTTCCGTTAAAACGAAGAGATGACGCGCTGCGAAAGAAACATGTACGATGATAATGAGTTACACTGTTTTACCGTGGATCACCGTGGCGACCGCAAGAAGAACGTCTAATAATGGGGATGCTCGATGCTCGTGGCTTCGTTAGGAATATATCGTAGAGAGAAAGAGAGAGAGATACACGGCGTGGCATTTCTCTTATTTCTTCCTCTTCTTTTTCCACCGAATCAATCTTCTAAAAAAACAATTACACTCGGTAGAGATTATTTATCTTAGATTCTTAAATAAATTTCCCATACGCGAGATGAAATTCTTTCGGGTCGGATATCTCGATGCGACCGCGCTTTCGAAATAATATCGCGTCGATTAATAACGCGGGTAAACCGAATCGTACTCGCGATCCGTCAAATTCGCGAACTCTCTCGCACTCTTCCACACATCCTACTTCTAAATAATAACCCTTGCCGGGTAGAGGATATATTTTATCGGGGGTCGGCAAGCTGAAAGTCGGTCGGTTATCGCTTTTAAAGAGGGCCCCGAGTTAATCACGAGTTCCAATATTTCTCAATCTCTTAATGAGAAGAGGCATTATCCTGAAATCGCCGCGTGAAATCGGGCGTATACAGATCGCGTGCTCGCGTGTTATGCCGCGGCAACAGTTGTCTAAATACCAATACCGAAGGGATGACACGGATACTTCGTCCACGATCCCCTTGACCTCTCTCTCTCTTTCTTTCTCTTTCTCTCTTTCTCGTGTAACGATAACGCGAGATGCCCACGTCGTCCTTTGATTTACGACCCTTCTGTATCTCTCCGCGATGCTAACGACCGATTAATCGACAACTCGGTAAACGTGCGCCGACAGACGTGCTCGGTAATCTCTCTTTGTCTCTGATTGATTTCACGTTGACTCGATCATTTTTTTTTTTTTCACATAGATTCTAAATTTCCCAACTCGTCGGTTCATCGATCTAACAAGTGTCGACAGATGCTCGTAAATCCTTTCGTCTCGTTCGATTCGAGATAAATTCTGAAATTTTAATCGGCGCTAATTCCACGATTTTTCCAATACGTCGTTTCATCGATCTAACAAGTGGCGACAGATAATCCTTCCCTCCCATCGATTCGAGATAATTTTTACACCGATTACATCAAATTTTAATTGGCGTTAATTTTTCCAACTCGTCGTACGTTCATCGATCCATGAGAAACATTATATACTCGCTCTCCAAAAGAAGAAGAAGAAGAAGGAGAAAAAAATACATCTCATCCCCTCGTCACGGCAGTCAATTACACGGCATATCGCATCGAACGTCGGACAGACAGACCACCGAGCGCTTCCATTTCCCAACGTCGATGTAAATTTTCCATCCCCTTCGTCGACTCGTTAATTAATGAACGGCAACGAACAGCTCTCTCCCAAGCCCAGCCGCGCGCAATCTCTCTTCGTCCATGCGAACGTTCCATGGGCTCGAAAGAGAAATTGGAAAGAAACGGAAGAAAGGAAGGAAGGAAGAAGAAAAAAGTTTCTCGCGCGCTTAATAACTTTCATAGTGACAAGACGCACGCCCACCTAGGATACGAGTTGGCCAACGATCCAACGAGACGATTATAAAGTCTGCGCCGAGGATAAGGGCACACCACCACCACCACCACGATGCACGTGAGCGAGCGCGATTGATGATTATAATTAAGAAGCAATTAAACGTGCTTATTTGCGCGTCCGGCGTACCGTTATGCAGAACGGAAAGTCCATCGTTGTAATTAAGGGTTAACGTTTCAATCGGGGAATAATCGCGCGATCGGTTTGTTCCACGATCTCTCTTTTCGTCCCCTCTCCTCCTTTGCTTTCGAGCAAATTTCTGAGAATAGAAGAAGACAGTTCCCAGGATTTTCAGTACATCCAGCTGGACAAATAGGTTCGAAGAAAGGAGGAGCATCGTAGGATAAATTCCAATATGATAACAAGAATCCTCCTCTCGTTCGTATTTAACGCGATGCTGAAGAAGAAGAAAAAAAAACTGAAGAAAGGAACGGGAGGAAAAATGTAAAAAAATCCCAGGTGTGTGCGATCCCTCTCCGCCGAGTTACACGCATTGGTGCGCGAGGCGAACCGGTTTTAATTGCGATAACGATCGAGGGGGATGACTATTGTAACCCCAAGGAGGAGGCGGAGGGGGGCACGCGCGTTACGCGCCGAGTTACAGCACCGTTTCTGTGACGTCCCGTACGGTTCCAGTTTCCAGGATCAGATACCAAATGCGGTGTAACCGATCCACCGGCCGAGCCTCTTCTTCGATTTAGTCCCTCGCGGCTCATTTGAATTTCGCCGTCTAGGCGTATCTCTACGCGTAATCTCTACCCGTTCTCCCCTTTCACCGTCTCTCTCTCTCTCCCCCATCCTCCTCCTCCCCCTCCTCCCGCCGTTTCCAGCTATAGGCTTAACCTCGACGACCGACGATCCTCGCCCGGATAAGGATTCACCTCGGCCGCGACATAATCGTAGGGACAGAACGCTGACATTCCACCTGGGCAACTTCCTGATCCAAGACCTCGTCGTTTCCCGATAAATGTCGGGAACCGCGCAGCCAGTCACACTCCCCCGCGCGCGAGTAGTGTACGTCGTCCCGTTAACCCAACCTTGTGCTTCTTCTTCTTCTTCTTTCTGTGAGAGAGGGAGGGAGGGGCTCCTTTCTTTTATTCCTTCCTTCCTTCACGACCTTCGCGTGGATTTCGATGCCTGCTGCAGCGCGAGGATACCGGTGTTCGATAAACCGGCCGCCATCTTCCTTTCGGTATAATATCCGCTGATGTCGCGGCCGATACCATCGCTCGCGGATTTACATATGTATGGCTGGAGTCTGTGTTCTGGAAGCTCGACACGCGGGTGGAGGGGGAAGGGAGGGGTCGATGGGTGTTGGAGTTGCGTGGATATTTAGAATTCCGGGGGAAGAAGGGATTTTTTTTTTGAGAAAAGGAGTGGGTTTATTCTATAATTTTCTATCTATTTTCTGGAACACGGTTGAGCGGTAAAGTAGTAGTGGTAAAGGGATATCGTTGAGTGTGGGTGTTTGGAAGGTGTGTTTGGGATGGGGGAAAAATGTGAGTGCGTTTCAATTTTCTCTCGGTGTTGTAGGAAATATTGATAGAGTGAAAAGGGTGGATCTTTGAGTTTAGAATTCTGTGTGAATTTGAAATGGAATAAGAATAAAATACTGATTTACTCGTCTGCGTGTTCCAATATTCTTTCCTTCCAATTTTGAAATATTTAGAGGAAGGATCGAGTGTACGATCACTCCAATTTTCTTGCTGCTTTCTCGTGAAACTTTCATCTTTCGTGTATCGTAATCTTTGGACCACAATGACGGCTAAAACGGAGAAGAACGATCGGTGATTATTAGGGGAGGGGCAAGAGGGGAGAGGGGAACGTTTAGCATAACCATTTAGCGTGTATCCGGAGAGAAATACTCGGAGACAAGAACAAACGCTCGTACAAACTGCCGTCTGTGTTTGCCAATTATTGTAACAGCGAAGAAAACGCGGAGGATATATCCACCTGCCTGATATCCAGGCCTCGTCCGCGAGAAGAAATTGTACACGCAATTGTCCCTGCAACTTGATAACGTCTCTCTTCTCCGACTTGTATTTCCGTCGAATCCTTGATTCGATGCTTTATGATGCTTCATCGTGTTTACATAGAAGTAAAAAAAGAACAGAAGAAAGAGAGAGAGAGAGAGAGAGAGAGAAACTCTCATCTTGTTCGGTGGTGAAAAAAAGTAAAAGGGATCGTTGGAGAAAATATAATTCATTGGAACGTCCGACGCAAGGAAATTATCCATCCGGAAATATTCCAAGTAAAGTCGAAGAAAATCGATTTATACGTTCAATCACCATCAACTCTACTATTTTCTCGAAGGAACGACTCGCTGTATTGGCAATAAAATAATTCCCACTTAACCCCGGCCGACCCTGGTTAAAATAATAGTGCACACCGTCCATTGAAACCGGAGGTGTTTCATCGAATAAAAATCTCAGCTGGCGCACACACCTGGTGAGAACCGGGCAAAGGAGGGATCAAACGCGCCATAGACTGGAACTCGAGGTATTTCGACGATTTTACGATCGTACTCGAATTAAATGCATCGCTAATGAGCAAACCGAGCTCGTGAAATTGCGTTGCGGCACGGTGCTCGGCTCGAATGCGTCACGGATTTGCCATCTTTAACGAGCATGCTTAATACGGACACGGTTAGGGAATCGTTCCTCGAGGGAAAAACGCCGATAAATCAGTGGCGAGGGGACCAACATGCCGGTATGGTATATACAGAGAGAAAACTCTTGTTACCCGACCATTGTTTCTCGCCATTTAATTTCGCGTCCGGTATTTATGCGTCTTTGGTGGTAATTGCTTTTCTCTCTCTCTCTCTCTCTGCCACTTCCTGGGGATGATAGTAAATTCTCCGGATTTTTCTTTTTTCTTCTCTTTTCTCGGATTTAACAAGAAACGACGCGAACTTTATTCGTTTAACTTATCTCGGCGAGTATAAAAATCGAACCAATTTGTTAAAGATTTCCCCGAAAATGTATCTTTCTTTTCTTTTTTTTCGACGCAGAAGAACATCGATCGATCCTCGAGAAAGAGAGGCTCGATTGATTTCGATTGGAAAGGGTGAAGAACAATTAGACACCGGCAAGATCGTTTTATGAAACGAATTAGAGGTAGGAAAGAAGAGTGGGGTGTTATTATTCCGTTATTAATCAAGTTTTCTTGCAGGGTAGGACGCCGGTAGCGAAATGCTCTTCTTGCGTGGCACCGCGGCGCAAACGCCGTGGCGAGTTATCGACGCAAGAATATGATGCATGGGGCGCCACGCGGCGTCAACCGTTTCTTCTTTCCAACACCGTGGCTAATGCGGTGGAAACCCTTGCGTTGCGCGTGCACCGCGTGAACGTCACGCGTTCCGATTCCCGTTTTCTCGAACAAAACTTTGCTTCGCTCTGGGAGTAATGCTTTGGAATAATCGGTCGGATCCGAGGGTAGGGGAGGTTACGTTAAAGGGGACGATGTTATTACAGTCACAGAAATACGGAAATGGATTACCACGTTGTTATTACGCGTGGACTCGAAGAAGCGTAATCTTATTTAATTCTTATTCTTCTTCAACCGAGGCTCCCTTCGTAAAACGCTGCGTCGTTAAACGTACTTATACGTAACGCAATTATTTGTAACATCGAGACCAAGAATTACGGATATATTTTAATAAAACGTTAAATTACATATCTCGCGCGCTACTACTTTTTCCAGGTTAATCAAACGAAAAGTACGAAAGAAAATACCACCATCGAGCACGAAAAGGGAATAATTCGTCGGTGATTCGTGACAAACGTCCATTCGTTCTCCTTGAACTCCACGAATACTTCACCAACTCGTGCGTGCGTTAACGGTGCTCGTCGTAATTAATTGTCTATACGTTTATAGGGAAAGAAAGTAATCTCGACAAGCGAAAAAGCAGCGGAAAAGAAAATGTTGGATACGAAGGAGGCGAGAAGGTGGTAGAAGTAGGACGAAGAGGGGAGCACACTGCGCTATATCAATTGTAATTGACGTTAAACCCGTTGGAGTCGTCGACGACCTTTCACCGGCGATGCGCCATATCTGCGGTTATCGTCTTCCGTGTTTCTTCCCGCATTCGAGCTGCTTTTCCTCAAACCTACCATCGTCCAAAGGGGAGAGGAACGACGACGACGACGACGTCCGCGTCTTGGACGCCCGAGGACGATGGATATCGATCCTTTCGTCGCTTACTTCTCGACACCTTGATCGCAGATTGGATCTCATTACGGGGAGGATTCGATAAAAATCGCCCCGACTCTCGAGATCTCTATCTCGCGAGCCTCGCTCTCACGTCGTTCGGAGAGAAACGAAGGGGAAACGATGGATTAAATCGCGAGGGAGTTCGCGAACTGGGTTCGAAAATTGAGAAGATTAAATGTGGAAACTGTTGATTGGACAGGTGAAGAGTGAAATTATTTAAATTTACGTTTTTATTTTCGATCGATTAAAAAATATATATATATGTTGTACGTCACGTCCTGTTAACTTTATTGTTCGTTACATTTACAGGTATTTCGAAAACGCCTTTCAAGCGAAGCCGATCTATTATCGGGCAATTCGCATTAAAATTACGGGCCAACTAAGAAAATTTCATCAAACGCAAACCATAAAAGATCCCGCATGCTCCATATAAGCTACGCTCGTTATCGGTATAAGCCACGTAAGCAGCGCGTTTGAAAACCGACGCGGTCGAATTTTACGACCCTGCACGTCCAACATATTTGACAGCCGGTTGTCGTTAGAGAGTTTCATTGCCGCGATTGTGAAATCAATCGGCTCGTATGCATAATTGGAGCCTGGCGAGGAAACGAAACGAAATTTCATACCGAACCCGAGCTCTACCGAGGGGGAACGGTTTCGCGTCGCCGTCTATGGGCAAGAGCGCGTTTTCCTCCGTCTGATTCGCGCCAGGCCCTCCCCCCGTTGGATCCAGAACGCGATCCAACTTCTCGATAATCTATCAAATGGCATTTCAGCCACGTGTGCGTCTCTCTCCAACGATCGTCAATTCCGAATACGCAGTTCCGAGCGAAATCCGATAAATTATTTATCAGCGCATTAATCTACGTATTTCATATCGTTGTACGATTTTTATTTATCCATCGTAAATTGGAAGGGAACGAATTGGTTTTGGTAACTCTCTCGAGAATTTTTCAACAGGATCGATGAAAGCAAGCGAATAGTGAGAAATACTGTAGAAAATTGTATACGTTTAAATTTCGAGTCGAGCTAATTTTCGTCCGATAAAGTTGGAAAGTTGGAGAATTTTTCTCGATACGGGACAAAGCCGGAAGGCGAATCCCATCGCGACGCAAAGGCGACGCGGCGCAGCGTTTACTTTGTCGGCGCGATAACCATTGGCCATTGAATTTATTCCAGGAAGGATAACTCGAACTTAGAACGGAAGGAGCCCGCCGATAAGATCTGGCCGGCATCGGGCCAAAGTAGCCCTATCCGCGGCACCGCGATAACAGATACGAGCCGCAGATAGGCAACGCCGGGTGACAAATAGCGCGTGCTGTTACGTGCAACCCGAGTTGCTGCCGCGCTTTTTTTCCCCTATCTAGATAGCGATTCTCCACTGTCCTGTCTCGATGATAAACGTCGCACAACTCCGGCCGCGATCCCCCCCTCCGTTTCTGCCGCGGTTTCGCGCGTTGGGAGGTTTCTGCTCGGGGATATGAGACGATAATTAGAAGAAGGGGAAACGCTCCTAATTCTTTCCCGCCATTACTTAATCTTGGAACGATTGCAGGATACATATATGTCGTAAGAGTATTTTGATAATTTGATGTTACGCAGTTTTAGTTTTATTTGTAATTTTTTGGTTATAACGTTAAATTGATGTGCGTTTAATCTTTAAGGATATGTAATTAACGTTTGTGAATTTGAAAGTTTTGTACTTCTTTCAACGAATTCTTCTCTTATACTTTTATGTCAGAATATTTGTATATAGGTTCTTTTATTTTTCAAACAAAAATTCGTCAAATTCGTTATACAAATCCTACTGTGTTCCCTCTTTTCGATTTTATAAATTTTATAAATTTTTAAATAAGCAAATTTAAAGAGAGCCGATAAATTAGGTAACGATTTTAGAAAATTTTAATCAGCGCCATCTCGCGTTTGGATCGCCGAAGCTCCGACTTGTTACTAGCGTAGCAGAATATGCAAGGAGGTATGCGAACTCAAAGACAAGGAAAGCAATATTGTGCGAGAAGGATAGAGAGTTTTTCCGCCATTTTATGGAAAATTATACGCTTTCTATGGAAAATATTGACACTTTCAAGATCACAATTTAAAGTTAGAATTTCCAACAAGTTTCTAGTATCAATTTTAACACGAAATTCTTAATTAATTGGTTAATTATTAACGATTAATGCGTGATTCTGATAAATTAAGGACGCCATATTGAAAATTTATTATTTATTTATTTCTTACGCAAAATTTCGATACTTTCAAGATCGCATTTTATAGTTAGGGTTTCAGGCAAGTTTCTCGTATCAATTTTAACGTGAAATTCGTCTTAATTAATTAATTATTAATGATTAATACTTATATTTAATATTTTAAAAACATCGTATTGAAAATTCATTAATTATTCGTTTTCTACGCAAAATTTCAGCATTTTCAAGATAATGATAATTTAAAAGTGCTAAAGTTTTGCATAGAAATAATTAATAAATGCATACGAATAATTAATAATTTTTCAATATGGCGTCCTCGATGTAGTCAGAGATGCTTTCTGTTCTTCTCGCACAATGTTGCTTTCTTTATCTTTGAGTTCGCATACCTCCTCGCATATTCTGTTATGCTAGTAACAAATCGAAGCTTCGGTGATCCAAACGCGAGATGGCAGTGATCAAAATTTTATGATAGTCACCTAACTTATCAACAAAATTTATTCATTTAAAAATCAATAACACGAGAAAGAGTATAAAATGTATAGATTAAACTACAATATAAGAATTATTTGAATGGAAATCGTATCACAGTGTAAAGAGGAATAATAAAAAAAAGAATGAAGATTTATATATGTGTCTTGTATGTATTTTTATGTTATAAATTAGCTTCATTACATATTCTACATACTTTTTTATATAATTTATTTTTGTATTTTTTTCAGTACATTGAAAATATATAGCCTTAAAGGATTGAGTTATACCAAACAGTAAGTATAAAACAAGGTACGTATGTCACGTTCTATAATTAGTATTAAGTAAAATGTTTAAAAAATGTTATTCTGAACGTGAGATGTCTAAAAAAGGTAAGTATTAAAGAGGTAAGTATAAAAGGTAAGTATAGAAGGTAAGTATATCATTCCAAAAAAATTTTGTATAGAATTTCATATAAAATTAATATTTTATCAAAGGATTTCGACAATTCTTAGAAAAGATGTTAAATTCTTGGAATTCCTAAAATTCTAGGAAATGACGTCAAATTCCTGGAATTATCGAAATTCTCGAAGGAAAAAAATTTTTGGCCAATTTTTCGACTTTGTATTAGGAGAACATGAGTCGATAGGAGGTCGCTCGAGAAATTTTTCCTGGAATTTTGCCAATTCTTGGAAATGACGTCAAATTCTTGGAATTTCTAAAATTCTAGGAAATGACGTCAAATTCCTGGAATTATCGAAATTCTCGAAGGAAAAAAATTTTTGGCCAATTTTTCGACTTTGTATTAGGAGAACATGAGTCGATAGGAGGTCGCTCGAGAAATTTTTCCAGGAATTTTGCCAATTCTTGGAAATGACGTCAAATTCTTGGAATTTCTAAAATTCTAGGAAATGACGTCAAATTCCTGGAATTGTCGAAATTCTCGAAGGAAAAAAATTTTTGGCCAATTTTTCGACTTTGTATTAGGAGAACATGAGTCGATAGGAGGTCGCTCGAGAAATTTTTCCAGGAATTTTGCCAATTCTTGGAAATGACGTCAAATTCCTGGAATTATAACATACTTACCTGATATACTTACCTTTTCCGTACTTACCTCGTGAGGCAGCAATTTTTTTTTTATATATAACATTTTTTTAACAGTTTACTTATTTCTAATGAGAAATATACAGTGTGGAACATCTAACTTTATTATAATACAAATATCCCATTCTTTTTAGCAACATTAAAAAATATTTTAGATAAAAGTTGAATGATCTCGAGGGGAGCATGTTCTGATGCTATTAAGTGTATCTTATATGGACGCGTAAAGGATTTATGAATATCGATTTAATTTTTTTATATGAAATTATATGTTTTTTAATGCATTATTCGATGTAGTTTTGCATTCTCTTTAAGAACGTATTAATCACTTGAATCGAAAAATAATTAAATGGAAAGATATTTAATCATTTTTTAAAGTAATGGTTATTTTTTATAAGTGATGTAATAGTTTTTATAGAGAGTAATACTCTGCATCTAATGATATAACAGAAAATATATAATATCATTAAAAAACAAAAATTGCACCTCTCTCTTTTAAGAAAGAAATAATAACACCCCATATTACGCCCTACTCAGAATCATTCAACTTTTCTGTAAAACATTTTTTAATATCACCAAAAACAAGCGTGATATTTCAAGCAACAAAGTTATGAACCAACTCGTATACATATATATATATATATATATATAATTCTTTCAAAATGTAAAAAATTTCAAAAATATATATATATATACATAAAATACATACATCGAATACATAACATAAATAACATAGCATATACCCATTTCTGCTGTGTCTGGCTACTACTATGCCTGGCTGTTCGTTACTACTTTCTCCAACCGACAAGCAGCAGGAGTATTCGGTAAGTAGTAGAGGACCGTACGAATCAGCCATCCTCCCGCCCCCTTTCTTTCCTTTCACCTCCCAAATTCACCGAAACGAGGAAAAAGATAAAGGGAGAAACCGCGAAGAATAATCCCAACGATTCCATAAAACTCTGAAACGCCCAACTGCGCAAAAGAGACAAAACCGACTGGAATAACAAAGAGAAGAGGAACGTAACGCGCGAAAAGCGCGACGACTCCGATTATTATTACTCACCACGAGGCGAAACGAAGTTGGCGTTCCGCGACGCGTGTCTAAAAAGCGAGCAGAGCGGCCGTCTCGTCACCGCCGCTCGTGGACGCGCGACCGACAGGTGACACTTGTTACACGACGTTAATACAAAGCGGCCGCCCCTTTGAATTTCATAGCAGCCGCCTCGCTCCATCCTTCCCCCTCGTCCGAGTCTCTCGCTCGTGCACGCTCATGTAAATCCCTGAACGGGGCGAGTTCGAGTTCGAGGATATCGCATCCCCCTCCACTCTCCCATCTAACGATACTCGAGCCAACGATTCACGTACTCACGATACGGTCCGTCCCTCGATTTCCATGATATCGGGACGGAAAAGCTATGGAAATGGAGGAGGAGGAGAGGCAGCACGAGGCAGCGAATAAGAGAGTTCGCATAGTTAGCGGCACGAGTTAACATTTGACGCAGGAGGAATACTAAGCTTGTGCATATAAGCGTGCTCTCCACTCGCGCATCCTTCTTCTCCTCCTTTCTCCTTCTGCCTCCTCGGCCGTTTGCAGTTTACGTTTGGCATTTCGCGTGGAATGGCAACGCGAGGAGGGAGAGAGAGAGAAGGACGGGCTCGTACTCCGTCCGGGGCTCGGTCCGTTGCTTGATTTACTTCGTTATGCGACCGATGTCGCAGGACGGAACGCGTGTCCCGACGTTGGGGCCCCAACTACGGGGGACCCGCGAGATTGCGGATAACGAATAGGTAACGATCGGATTGTGTTTCCAGAGATGAGGGCCAATTACGGGTATAACGTCTACGGCCGCACGAGCTGATCTTTGCCCGTTAGCGGTACACCCACGCGTGCCGAGCGAAACCGTACGTATCTGGCAATCGTCGTTGATCGATCGATCAACGATCGACTGGGAATTAGCGCTGATCGCTAATCCATGCGCCGCTGCACGGATTTCGGCTTTCGAGATAGAACGGAAAAAAAATCAAATTTCTTCGCGACTCTTTTCCCCTTTTTCTCTTCAACCGCATCGAACGAGCGTAAAAATTACACGGTTCTCCTTTCTCGAACAATGGAACGCGTTGAAGAAAAAGCGTATATCTTTTCTGGAACAACCGATGCTCGAAAATCTCCCATTCAACTTCGTTTTTTTTCCTGGCAACTCTCCATTCCCCCCGGAATATAACCTACTCCGGCTAAAAGCTCGGCTCGACGATATGAAAACGAAAAAGGGGGGGAGGGGATCGAAAAGGCTTCTTCGTCCTCGAAGAAGAAACGCGTATTGTGCCGGCAAATGGAATGGAGCATCTGGGTGCAGCCTCTCTCTCTCTCTCCCTCCTCCTCTCCTCGCGCGCGAGAAACGTTGCGCAAGCGTAGAGAGACAGAGAGAGAAAGAGATGCGCGGAGCCGAGAGGAGCGGCCTGAACCGTGGCTGGATCCGTGGCAACGGCGTGCTCGCGTGCCGTAAATTTCGAGCTCGTGCGCGATGCTACGGCGTACGTGTGCCCCGAGTGTGGCACGAAGTGTGCCAGATCGCGTATAAGAGAGCCGATCCTCTTCTTCGCCCGCGCGCGTACCGTATCGGGCATTCGAGAGTATATACCGCCAACACGAGATAGGCAACCGCTCTCCTCTAGCTGTGCGGAGAAACAGAGAGAGAGAGAGAGAGAGAGAGCGAGGAACGATCGGCCACGCTTGTCCCGCGCTCGACATTTAATCCTCGGCAAAGGCGAGACGCGTCTAAGGGCGAACGCGAGACCGACTCCTATATACTTGCGTCGACATGTGTGGGTGAACGGTTTCTGCCGGTAACGGGAGCTACGACATCGAGATTGTCACGCCACGGGTAGAGATCTCGTCACGATCGACCCGAGCGCATCCTCTTCCTAGATTATTTTCTTTTTTTCTTTCTTTCTTTCTTTCTTTCTTTTTTCCACTTTCATGTCGCCCCTACTTCAACTGCGCATGTGCACACACGTAAGAATCTTCTTCCTTTCGGTTCCCCTCGATCCGATGGTTCGAAATTTCGCGTGAATGTTCGTACACGTGAGAGATGTTCCTCGATATTTTTTCGATTGGCGCGCGAAATGGAAAATGGCAGTTTTATATTTTTTAGAGAGAAGGAGGGAGGGGGGAGAAAAAAACGGTACATCGCACGCGCGAGTGTTTCGCCGTGACAAATGGGCTTGGTTGCCGCGCGTGTACCGTTTCTATGGGACGATTCGAAGCGTTTATGGAGGCAAATAGCGGCGAGGGTCTCGTTCGTAGGCAGTCGATTATTTTCTCGTGTGTACGGGGCATTGAAATCCTAGTATGCAGATGTTCCGCGGGCTCTGTCTTCGGACGGCACGCGTTCGATTCGCTCCATTGTGAAACGGCCGACAAGCCTCGCTTCCAATCCGCCTCTCGCCGTCGACCCCTCGGCCGACACGGTCGTTCGACGAATCGATTTCTCCCGACATCCGGTACACACCACCGACTCGGATGCGCAGCTTGCGCGCCAATACCTGTCGGGGCGTAATCGTCCCCCTTCCGGATACGAGAACACGTGCAGGACGTTGAATTTTACGTTCCTCTTTTCTAATTACGAGAACTTTCCAATTGCAACGTTTTTACGAAAATTTCCTCCGACGAATTTGCGTTAAATTGCAAGTAATCGACCGATTAAAATTCCTTCCACCCCCCTCTCCTTCGCAGAAGAAGAAGAGGAGAAAGAAGAAGACTTGGATTCTTTTCTCGGCGATTTTCTTCCGCGAGGCGGAGGAGAGTGGGAACCTCCTCCTACGAAAGGCAGCCGGAGGGCAACGCCGACACGAGGCATCCGAGATATCGACGACGCGCGTCGTCCTATCTCGAGTCGGAGGCGGCGAGCAACGCGGAGGAGGTGTGCTCCGAGTTCCTGGTTCACCTGTAATGCCTCGTCCAAGACGAGGCTCACCTGGCCGTGTTGCCACTCCCGCGGCTGCGCCACCACCTCCGCGACATGCCGCCTTTTCACTCGCGGCGGCGTTATTATCAAAGGTCAGCCGGGAGGTCGTCTCGACCCGAATTACCATAGTATAGGTCACGGAAGATGCGCCTAAGGACCACGAACGGGAACACGACCTGCTAAATGCCTGTGCGTGTAATGGAAAGGTGCGTAATTTATCCGTCGTTTAATCGAGTAGGAAGATGCAATACAATCGAGATCTTGCTTTAAAAAAAACGCGCGGGAGAAAGAAGAGACGTGTACCTTCGTCTCGATGGAATTTTATTTGGATTGGTGGAAATGGTATCTCGATAGGACGATAGATGGATTATTCCAAATACGATATCCGGTTGTCGCCGCATTTAATACGACGCAACGCTTCCCCCTTTCCACCTAAATAGTTACCGCAATGCGGGCACGAGTTTCCGCCTGTGCGAGGGCACATCAACCCTTGAGTCGCCGGCTTGCCACGCCAAATATATACGACCGTTCCGCATTGCAGTCGCCACTCGTGGCGAATCATCCGGATGGAACCCGACCCGATAATTCTATCGAGCGATTCGCGAGATAGAGAGGACGATCGAGAAGCACGGAAACACGGGGTTAACGGACGAAACGTCACCATCTTAACGGGAATAATAACGGGAATATCGAGTTTTCCGAATAGCCGAAAAATCATTGGTTGAAGCGGCGTCGCGAAGCGGAGAAGATGCACGGGTCGGTCGATCGAGGCGGACGAGCGATCTTACGTGTGCGTGGCGGATCTTACGGGCAGCAATTACGGTTCAGAATCCGGCAACCGCGGGTCTAGAAGTTCAGAGTTCACCCGCGGCACAATGAACCGTTCATCGATGCCCCGAGGCGGCTCGCGTTCCCCTCTCGAGGAACGGCTTCGAAATAACGGCGCGTCAATGGAACTGTTGTAACCTCGTGGGACCCTTTCGATGGATGGATTCCTCCATCGAGGGAAGGGAAGGAAAGGAAAGAGGAGGAGGAGGAGAAGAAGAAGAAGAAGAAGAAGGAGATGGAAAAAGATTTTCTCGGGACTCTTGGCACGCGGCCTCTCGTTTCGTCGACGGACGTTCGATGGAAACACGCCATTTCCCCATCCCACCCCGTCGAAACCGCGCGTTACGCGCCGCTGTCATCGCGTCGCATGACGAAGCACGCCCCTCGAACTGAATTACTTCTAAGCTCGCTCTATTCGGACCGAGAATGTGGATAATCGCGAATCGACGTGGATGATCGTCATTGGATCACCTTTGATCGTTCACTCGCGGCGTTAGAAGATTACGCGCGAACGATCCTCGACGATGAATCACGAGTTATTTTTTTTCTTTCTTTCTTTTTTTCCCTTACACGCCGTAAATATTCAGGATAGGATCGAGGATGCTCACTCGATCGGCGAACAATTATCTCTTTCCCTCTCCCGGGGAAGAATGAAACGAGAGGGAGGGAGAGAGAAAGAGAGAGAGGAAAAATGGCGATGCGTGTTCGCGAGGACGACAAGGCGGAGAGATTGCGGAATCGGCTAGAATGCAGATCCACACCGCCGTCACCGCCGCGGCGTTTTCTTCTATCTTGCCGGCAACCTGCAACGCTCAGCCCGAGCCTCGCATTTCTGGTTTTACCTGCCTGCCTTTACACCCATGCATCGTCCTGCATTATGCGCTACAGTCATCGTTCCAACTCTCCCCGACTCCCTCGCCCCTTCGTCCTCCCTTTCTCCGCCATACGTTACCTTCCCTCCTCCTCCGCCGCCTACTTTTACCCCCTTTAGCTTCTCCTCCCGTCCCATTCTCTCTCTCTCTCTCTCTCCCCCCTCGGCCTCTCCCTTCTTCCACGAGACGGCCTGTCGTTTCGCAAGGATGCACGTATCGCTTTATCTCGAGCTGCATTTAATTCACGTAGGTAGGGACTAGGAAGAAGAGCACGTGCATAACCCAGTCACTTTCAAAGGTTGGACGTTCGAACGCGCGGTTTGCGAAACGCAGGAGCATGCCTTTTTTTCTCTCCCCTGTTTTCCCTCTTTCCTCTTTACACCCCCTCTCCCTCGTCCCCTTTGTCCTCGCTCTCGATTACGTTCATTACGCGTCGAGGACGGATCGAGACGAGCAATTCTCCAACGTACCGTGTGGAAACCAACTCTGTATTTCGACGCGTACGTTGATAATTGGGGATTCGATCAATCGGAAGATCTAGGGAGGAAATTCTACTATTTGACCTTCGAGCGACACCTCGGAAATTCCTTGACCCGCCTCCCATGTTATCCACGCGCTCTCGATGACGCCGAGTCGAACTCGAGCGAGTTACGAAGGAGGATGGGGACGAGATAGCATTGTGGCGCGGAAGATGCCGTAGGAGGTGTAGGAGGATGAGTTGTGCCTCATTGTCGGGGCGGCATACGATTAGAATACATTAGATCTTCCCTCCCCCGTGTAGTCCCGCTTCCCCAAGAGGAATCGCCGAACGGGGACGACGTGCACGTACTCGTCGACTTTTATCGAAGGGAGGAAGACAAAGGGAGGGGTGTAATGGATCGTTCGCGATGATTAAACGTTGATCGCTGAATTATGTTGTGAACTCTGGTTGCGGTGAGAGGGGCGTGGATGCCAATCGGACCCGTGGTTGGTGCTTTATTGAATAACACAGGCGAGCAAGATGTCGTTTCCGCGTACCGATTCAACCACCTTTTGCATGGTCGTTGTGTGTGTGTGTGTTTTCGGTTTACATCGCGGCGATGATCGCGGCCGATAGATACGAGGAAATGGTCGGGACGGTGATTAAGAAGAATCGGCGAAGAACAATAGGAAGAGGTGGATTTCTACGAGGAATTCGAGTTTGTTGTGGGAAACGATGGGTATTCGATTGCGTTGCGGACTCCTCCTCGATCGGAGGAGAGGAGTGCGAAGATCCACGCTTTGTGGGAAAGTCGTACGCGTTTCGTACGACGTCGGCTCTCCAACGTTTCATCCGCCGTTGCGAAATCCCTTATCGCGCGTAAACCGTGTTCTGCATCGAGCAATTACTCCAATTATTCCAATTATTTCGACCCGAAACAGTATGCAAGGACGGATAATTACTCGTCTCTTGAAAGTAGCTCACCCTGCGCTTCGCATTCCTCTCGATTATCGATTAACCGGATTAATCGATCACCGATCCACGAGAGTAGAAAGTACGAGAGCAAAGTCCTGCTCGAAGCTTACCTTCCAAGAAATACCGCCACGATCCGCGTATGATCCGCCACGATCATGCGCCGGATCTCTCCAACGATCCTCCTTCATCTCTCGCCCCGTTATGTTGCCACTATTTAATTCGATTTAATTAAATCGAACGAGAGACGAGGCTCCCCCGATCGATCGCGATCGATCGACCTCGCCTTTTATTCCTGCCCCTTCCCCTCCCCCAAGCCCTCCACTGAATATCTTAATTAACGCCTCCACTTGGTCAACCGTGAAAGATCGGGGAACAGATGTGATCTCGGTGTGTTCGCTCGTGAGAGAAATCGGCGGTACATTGACGCGGCGGCGCAATTTGTACCCGTGCAAGAAAGCGAGGCGAGAGAAGAGCAACCACACGCCAGTGAGAGTACTCTTCTTCCCCTCTCCGCCTTCGCGTGAAATATCGTTCTGCTCTCGAACCGATCGAAACCGATTGCTCCCCCCACCCGCAAAAGTGAAATTACGAATTCCTCGATTTTTCTCCCCCTCCCCGAGATATCGGGGAATATCTTGCAAGATTTTTGGATTCGTAATGCTCGACGATTTCCTCGAGGATCGTCCGTTTTGATTCGATTGGACTCTATCCCGAGGAGGAGATAAAATTTTGCCATAGGCGTTCCTTCCGTTACGAAAGGAGAATACGGGGAAACGATCGAGCGCGTAGGACGGTGAATTTACGCCGACCGCTTTCTTACCTTCTCCACACCGGCTCGATTTACGATTATAGTGCAACGAATTAATGGGAATTAAGAGTCGCTGGACGTGCACCTCTGCTGGATTCTACCGCTTTTCGAGAAACCGGAGTCGCTTCGCGGAGGATGGAAATGGTTCGAATTCCTTCACCGAGGATCACTTTATAACGATGCATTCAACGAATGATCTCGAAACTGCTCTTCGAAAAAAGAGAAAAAAAAGTTCGAAAAAGTGAGAAAGGGAGCCGATTTCGACCGTGTCATCGCCCGGACATCTCCATCCAAAGTGGAGGGGCGGTGCAAAACCGATAAAGATTATCCAATTTCGATCCCTCCCTCGACCGACATCACGGTTGAATTGAATCGGTGGCCGCCGCTGCAGGACGCCGTTCAGGAACGGGCATCGATTAAATAATTCATACCCGTGGCCAAACAATAACCGACGCGAGACCGTTGCCCCCTCTCTCCCCTCCTCTCCCCCTTTGTTCGAGCATCGGTAGTTGTGGAAGTTGGCGAGAGGGATTCGAATTAACTCGACAAAGTATCGGCAGGTAGTCTTTAATTAGCACAACTAATTGCGCCCCGACTCGGTTGCCGGGCCCGCATGCAGAAAAGGTTACGCGTCGTGATTTATTGACCCCTCCCTCGCCCCTGTCCTAATTAAGTGCAAGAAAGCGCTATTGTACTGCCGCCAGAAACAATTACCGACCCGCCGAAAAGAACACGAGGAAGGAAACGCCGACGACAGGAATCCAACCAAACTGTTCCAAGAGGTTCCCTGGGATTCGTTAAGCCTTTCCGCGCGTTTCAGGGACGAGCCCGTTCGATTCCAATCACGAATCTTAATCTTTTCGAGGTAACGCCAGGGATCCAATGTCTCTTCGCTTAATAAGTCGAGAAGGGAACGCCTCTCTTTCGATTCGATTAATTGAACACCAAGAGAGTACGGGGTACATCCGTGGTACCATCGTTTCAAGTAATAATGAGAAAACTCCGTGTCTTTTCGAGAAGGATTGATTTTTCATTAGAACGATTTTCCCTTCCAATGATTCGGAACAACCACGACTTTCTTAAAATCACGATCGCGAATCGATTATCGATCGATCGAATTTCTTTTTTCCACGGGAATATGATTGGCTCGATGTGCACACAATTAAACGCGCGGCAACCGGGGCGGATCTCAACGCGGTCGAAAGTACCGCGGCGAGGTTTATTACGATTCTACATCAGCGGTGCCTGGTAACCCATTATGTAACGGGCCGGCGATCGATCTTAACAGCAGAGATAATGGATCCGCGTATTTCACAGAGCCGATTCTCCTCGAATCGCAAGATAGGAGAGGTTTCAATCCCTTTCCACGTATTCGAGTCCTACGAGTTTGGAACGAACGATGATACGTTTCTATACGGTGCAATTCGTTCGGTTAATTAATTAATTTCTTCCGACTCGAAGAGAGTTAATTCGTTATCGAATACATATCGAGGCTTTCGCTGATGAAACGAGGTCTAGTCTACACAGTGCAAGATTTATAACTGGAATATTCAAAATCGTCGAAATTATTTTCATTTATACGAGCTTATGATAATCATCCTACTGGCTTAATTACTTACAATTTATAAGTCATCGTTACGAGTCGTAATTAGAGAGACAAAAGAATTTTTACGTGGCATACGTTAGAATTCCGTGCCTTCTAATGCCTTCCTCTTTCCACGCGCATCGATCACCGTAAATTTCCCCGCGATCTTCGATCCGCGAAACGTTGTCGCTCCGTGTTAGACCGTGATAATTCGAAATCTCTGTGGCCCATTATTAATAATTACGGATGGAGTACCGCGTATTTGCCGTGGCGAGGGTCGGGGGATTTATAAGGTAAATTGCTCGAGAATTATCGCCGGCTCCGGACCATTCCGGCGCGAAATGTTAACGTTACCGTTCCTTCGCCTTGAAATGCTAATGCGGCTGTTCTCATGTCCCGAGTATCGAACCGAGTGATCTTTATTGCCGTCACGGTTCAATATTGAAATATCCGCAGCGTGGCGGTGTATCTCGCGCATCACGTGTCCACGCGAGAATAATGCCATCCGTGCGTGCAATTAAATACCGATTAAGTAATTAAGATAGGATCGCTTAATTGGATACGGTTGATCAAACCGTGGAGACCTATTTGCGAGCGGACAAAGGGAAACGTTTCCGATAAGCGGAACCCGTGCGGATAACACGAGCTCAACTTCGTTCGAACGAGAATCGTTTCGAAATATCAAAATAAAGAACATCGTAATTAATCATCATCGCTTAGCTGATGCGATTATGGGAGGAGAACCGGCAACAAAAAGAAGCACACCTAGGTGTAAATCGATTGACGATTAAATTCAACAAGACATTTTTCCTTAACGAAGCCTCGAATCGAGCAACCCTCTGCCAAAAATTTCCCATTTCCGCCACTTGCGACTAATGCGACTGCGGAGATTCAACACGTCGCGTTCGACGATTCCTCGGCTTTTCTCGTTGGCAAGGAATGAAGGGAGGGGGAGGAAAATTTACCGGCGCTCGTAATGGCTCCCCTGTCGGTCGTGACTGTGCAAACAATACGAATCCTAGAGCGTTGGCAAACGTTGGTTGTTGCGTTGCCCAACCGGCGCCGGGTCCCCCATGAGACTCGTCCTCCTCGTTCCATCCGCGTCCCATAAAGCGGCGCGCGATTTCGCAAGCTTTCGAGAAGCCCTCCTCCTCCACTCCCCCTCTCGCCGGCCTCGTAAAAGCGGCGACGAGATAGGATCGCGTCAGGTGCAGCCCACGAGAGCGTATCCCGCGATACACATATAGACGCGCACGATCCGCTGGATCCGATTTATATTTGCATGAAATTTATCGTAGCCGCGGCGGACATGTGTTCGCCGAGGATTATCGCGTTTTCATCGATCCCAGAGGGGAACGAACGCTGGAGATGTATCGTTCTCGCGATACCGTCCACAGTTTTTCATCCTAGATCCTCTCGACGGAGGATGCAAATAGTCGGCGTCACTCAGGGTCGAGCGAGAGATCCGACGAGAGACAGGTGTTAAACCTTCCCAGTTGGGGGCAGGGAGGTTTCGATGGATCGAAACGATCGACTCGAAGCATCGGAAGTTGGCTCGGATATCGGTTAGGTAGGAAGGAGGGTTGTACGCGTGTTTCGTCGAGTAATTAAGTCGGCCATTTTCGAGCGATTGTGATAACCGGTTCGGGGATTCGGGCACGTTTTCGCGATTACGCGGTTGCAATTATCGAAAACGAGGTTACGAAACCCCCCGCTCGTTACCTTCTAACAGCAACATTACATAAAGACACGTCTATTAACCTCGCGTTACACACTCGATATATCCCCGTGTTCGCGAATGCACACGGTGTAGAACGTACGGTCTACCTGGTCGAGCCGATCTCGTTCAGATCCGATTACACGATCCATCAATTTCGATCCCAGTATCACCGCTCCGAATCGACGATTATTCGCGAACCGTCTCGCTATCTCCGCGGAAACGCAGCCTCACCCAGACCCGGTAATTGACTTTTACTTCTGGCTACGGCCGCGCTTCTATTCACCGGAAACACCTGTGTCCATTCCAGTCTCGATTGCGCAATCGCTTCGTCGTCGATCGCGATTTCTTTACTTCTTCGCTTCTTTTTCTCCTTTTTTTCCTCCTCTCCCTCTCTCCTTCCTTTTATTTTTTTTCTCCCTCTCGAGCAGATATGCAGATCGACCGGTTAACGAGGAGTCGAATTTGGCAACAAGCGACGAAAAAAGCGAAACTAGAAAAACCGCGGTTGCGCAACGCGCCTGTCCTTCGGATTTAGGCTGGCCGAGGTCGAAACGCGAGCACAACGTGGCGGTGAACGTGGACGCAGGTGCGCTCGACGGAGCCGCTGCCAGTGGCCGAGAGGGGAACGGTTGGCGCATACTAACGATCATTTTCCACCCAGATCCAGATCCGATCCCTTTGATTTTTCCCGTCGCGCGGCCGAGAGGCGGCGGTCGAAACGATTACGCCCGTATCGGGCGTGTACCCTTGCGATTGCCGCGAATGGCACCGACCGAGACCGTCTCGACAGTTATGACGCTTATTTCGTGTACGGATCTAACGTAATTTCCCTGGAATTACGCTCGGCTAATAGGGCAGGTTTGCTCAGAATTGGTCGTTCGTGAGAACGATTATCGCGTGCCGTGACTCGCATCTTTCCCGATCGAATGCGTTTTATTTTCAGCGCAACTCGCCGTATTGACACGAGCGCGTAACGTGGACTCGAGCGTGGAAGCAGAAGTGGACGTTCGTAAGCGTGCAAAACGTAGTAGAACTAATAATTTCAATTTTTTCCCCCTCGTGACCGTCTCGCGCGAAGAAGACGAAACCCTCGTATTCCATTCCGACGGGTAAAGAAGCACCGACCGAGCAAGAACGAGTGGAGAAGATACCGCGGGGGAATTGGAAGCCACGCCGAGCGACGATTCCCCGACAACTCGGCGGGAGTTGATTTATAAAGAGCACACCCAGAGCGTTGGAAGGCTCCGGCTGGTACACCTCGGCTGATGCAGCGTTAATTTCAAAGACATCGCAGGTAGCGGGCAAAGGCATTAGAAGGATCATCCAGTAGCGCGGCCGATGTGGACGTACCTTCCTTCTCGGCGTCGCTAATAATATTTACCGGCAAGCCAGGCGACCAGCGAAATGGTAGGCAGACACACACACCTCGGCTGGTAATGACGCGGCTACCGACCGCTAACCTTATAATTACGTTTCTATTCTATTATGCGTCCGCGATTGCGCGCCAGACTCCTCCTTTTTCGTTTCGTTTTATCCTCGTTCGTCTCCCTCCCCTCCCCTTTTTTGCTTCAACCGTCCCCACTCTGTTCCAACCGCGGCGCGGCGGTCAGGTTTGTCTCCTGTGGAAGCCGTTTTTCTCTCCTCCGCGCGAGCGAGAGACGCGATCGAAAGTTGATTACGGCCAACATCGATTACCGTCGGAGAGCGTACGCCGGGAGAAACAAGCTTCGCGCGCGATTTCTCGGTAGGGGATCGACGAAATACGTTTATTAGGATCCAAGATCCGCGTCGTCTCACGGGATGTGCTCTCGCGTCTCGTTCAAATTTTTAATGAATTTATTCACAAGCGTTGAAACAGGTTGAAACGGTATTCGTATTCGTTCTAAATATTGATAATATGATACATTCGTGTTACCAACTATTCTCGGCCCGTACGTTCGCTCTATACGCGCTCTCCCGTACGTAACCCGGGCTTCGTGTACTCCGTGTTTAATACAACACTGTTACGCGTGTAACTCCACGTATACAAAACCGCGCGATACACGCGTTGCGCTGTGCGCTGCTCGCATCTTGCATAATACGCCGCGCAATTTTTCCCAAACGCACCTACCCAGTGTATTCTTCAAATTGCGATATTCGCCTTACACCTGCGCAATCTGCAATTTACCTCGTGCCTTACCGTGGACCAAACACCTCGCCACCATGCATAATGCACTATCTCCGCGTGCGCTATCTCTGAAACGATTACCATCTACACGCGTTGCATCTGTCGCTGGCTCGCTGCGAAACGGCCATCTAAATCACGAGTCGCGTACGCGTCAACGGCGCACGTATCCCGAAAGAGAGGCGAGCGACCACCTAGCGCCAGGTATGGCTGCGTGAACGCGGCTTCGTTAAGCGGGAGAGAGTGCCTCGACCCCGCGCCTCTAATCAGCGAGAGGCGCGGGCGAAGTCGCCGCGTTCGAATGCGCGGCCTCGGCCGCTCATTAACATGCATTCACGCCGCAATATTTATCGTTGCCTGCCTCCGTTGCGCGTCCACAGGGACGCGGCCACGGCATTCAGATCCTAGATAAAAGCAACGATCTGCCTGCGTTCGGACACGCACCGTGGAAACCGGTGTGCCAACAAAAAAGTGCCAACTTTTTCCTTATTCTTTCTCATTTCCATCGCGCGATTCGACTGTTATCAGCGGACGATCCTCGCCTCGAGGGATCGAGAGGAAGAGGGAAAGCGGGCGATCGCGGGTCCCTTTCACACGCGTCGAAAACGAGGTTTCAGGTAAACGCGCGCATTAATCAAAGGGATATTAAGGTCATCGCCTAAGCCAGATAACCGGTCCACGAGGCTTGGCGCCAACTACGGTTACACGAGAAGGAGGAGGAATACGATGCCTGCGTCCTGAAAGTGGGCACGTTGGCGGGATCACGACCTCTATATTGAGACGAAAGATCGACTTAAAGGTTTCGAAATCCCGCGTGCATATCTGCCACGCACGATCCGCCTCTGACACGCTTTCGGTTAACGAGTTATAGGATACAGGGTGTGCCTCGAACAGAAGCGGTTGACCAGATCTCGTGTTTCTCAACTTCCCGATTACCGTTCGTCAACCATTCGTTGGAGAGGAATCATTGCTCTCCATTGATTCTCGAAAGAGATTTATAGATTCGCGAATCCGTGGTTTTAATATTATTGATAACTTCGATTACCAAATTTATTTATTATTCGGATCGGTCTCGAAGATTGGATTATATCGTAATATCAATATCAACACAAGGATGAACGATAGCGATCTCTCGTCGTCGCCATCAGGAGAGATTGAATTGTAGCGCCTTATGTGGATAGGGACGACTGTGATTCCCGAGGGAGGGCAAGCGCAAGAACATCTCGACGAGGGGAGACGTACGTGTATGCTAATCCCGCAGAGCGCGTCGACACTCTTTCCGGTACGGTGAACCAGTCTACCCCGCTTTGGGGTGAACGACAGCGCACAACAGGGAAACGCGCATGGCGCGTCCCTTTATAAGGCACCACGTACGTTTCCTGTTTTCCTATCTTTTCTTTTCCTTTTTCTTTTTTTTTCTTTTTTTTTCTTTTCTTTATGGATTCACGCATCTCAGGGGGGCGAACTTTGACGCCGAATATACACCGAGCATCGTCTACAAATTAACCGTGTGAGAAACAGATCCTTAAATGGATCCTCGAGATCCATTTATCGATCTATTCATCGACGACGCGCCCTTCAACTTTTCCCTCCCAATTTTTCTAACTCGGATTTCGTCGACGTT
This sequence comes from Apis cerana, assembly GCF_029169275.1. Taxonomy (NCBI): domain Eukaryota; kingdom Metazoa; phylum Arthropoda; class Insecta; order Hymenoptera; family Apidae; genus Apis; species Apis cerana. The sequence continues at coordinate 9,605,541 of NC_083863.1, forward strand.
AACGACGTTTTACGCAATACGAATAAATTAACGCGATTAACCGGGGCGACGGATTAAAGATCGGGTGGAAATAAACATACGTTATCAAATACGAAATCGGATCCTTTCCACGGTGATTACCAAGAAATTATGGGTAATCACGGAGGGAATGAGGGTTCGCCTATCTCCCATGAATACATTAATAACATCATTCCTTGTCCCCACCCCACCCCAGCTTAGATCCCGCATCTAAGATTTCTGTCGATTATCGTACGTGTCAAAATGCGGTTTTACGCTTCTCCTGTGAAACGAGAATAATAATCCTTCCTCGATTTCCCCCTTCATTATCCGCCGATTGGCCACTTCGTGGTTCCTTCTTCTCGAAATAGACGAATATCATCGTTATATTCTTCGATCGCGTTTTAAAAATACACACGACACGCCTCGAAACGTGTCAAAGGAAAGGAAGGAACAGAACCCGTTGAAAATTCGAGACGAGTAAAGGATTCGGATATCGTTGTTGCGCAACGGAAACGTCGCGCCCGTAATAATAAAGAGTCGACGACGCGTCGAACGGATGGATCTGGCGTTTCAACGAGCGTTCCATGCAAATCGCAGCCGAGCTCGACGGGGCTCGTGAAAGGAAAAGTTCGCAACCTCTAAACGGGAGCAACCTCTTAACACGCTCTCAACGTCTGTTGCGTATATATCCACGCGATAGTATTTCCGATCGGGCCAGATTATCCTGGAAATTTATGTTACGTTGCGGCGAATTACCAAGACGTCGGGACGTTGGGGAAACGTCTTCATGCGCGCACAGGTCGCGTATGTGGGTAATTATTAGCAAGCCAAGCCGGGTAGCCGAGCGGAGATGGGACGGTACGTCGTGCGGATGCAAATAAAGGTGATCTACAACGGTGTAATCTCGGTGCAGCTCACGATCGGGACCTCGCGACGCCACGGAACAACGGGGGGAGAAGAGGAGATGCTATCTATCGTGCGGCCCAAGATCGCGGGCCCTCGAGAGTATCCTGTTTTCATACGTTCTCTGTGTCGGGTATCGGCCGGCGCAGAGATCCCTGGAACCTGTAAGAATCGATCGAGGCGCGTCCTTCGACCTAAGGATCGAAACTCGTAAACATCGACGTCGACACCGCGTCGATGAATTTGCGGTACATTATCCCCCTTAAATTGGAAAATTCCGCGACGATCGAGGATCGAGAAAGGCCTCTCTCTCTCTGCTCGATGGGATAAAGCGATCCGCGACGGCGCACGGAGCCGCAGCATCCCATCCAATAATTCGATAAGCCCGTTGAAAAATGGCCAGTGACACCGGTACTTCGTTACACGATCGACCAGTCATACCAGTCTTGACCTCTGGAGGAACCGCTTCGGAACCTTTCCCAGCACACCTGGGGAAACGTTACCTTCCTCAACCGTCCGTGCATCGACGAAACGATTTACAGTCCTCCCATCGCCGTTGCCTTTCCTCCTCCTCCCCCTCGATTCTTCCCCTCGTTATCGATCTCGTACGCGTCCCACCGACAGTTCCGAGCACCGTACAAACCGTACAACAGACCTCTCACCGCTTCGTGCCACCAACACACCACGCACGCGCCGTAAGTGTTCCCCGTGCTGCACACAGCAGCGGGGACACGCTTTCGTCAATTCGACACCGGAACGCATCCAGTGTACCTTGTTCCAGCACGGAAAACACGCGTCTCGACGCGCTCCTCGATTATTTGGACGGAATTAAATCCCGTCGTTTCTTCCCTCTTTTTCTTCCTTTCTTCTTTTTCTTCTTCTTTCTTTTCTCTCTTTTTCTTTTTTGCATACGATTAGGTCACAGGCCGTTGTAGCAGGCTCGGCGGACCACGTGATTTTACGAACGTAAAGCGACGCGGTCGAGGAGGACGTGTAGCTGAAAACGGGTACGTAATCAGGCGTAATTAGCCTGTTGTGCCGTGGTAAAAGGCCGCGTCGGAAGGAAAGAGGGGAGAAAGAGAGAGAGAGAGAGAGAGGAATAGGTGAGTGACCCTTCGCCTCGGGCGGGGTTCACCGTGGGGTCTTGGGCAGGGGTCGAAAGGGGTCTCCGTCTTTTTCCGTCCGCCTTCTTCTTCCTCAGGTGCGTGTAAAGCAAGCCTTTCTAGCTTCGGGATTCTATCCCCCTTTTACCGCCGCGTGTGTCTCTTTGTCCCCCTCCCCCTCTATCCTTCCTCTATCGCTATCGCCGCCCGATACATACATCTTTTTGCGTTTTCTCCCGCCGGGGGCAACGGCCTCGGCCTCAAAGCAGCACCGCCCGATCTTCCTTCTCCCCTCCCCTCGCATCGCGTCCCAATCGTTTTCCAATTTTCCACCATCTCCCTCCTCTCTTCCGTTCTTTCCTTCTTTCTTCTTTCCTCCACCGATCGATCCGAATCGCGTGATGGAAAAATCGAAGGAGAGCGATGAAACGAATGAGGGGAGGGGGAAAGGAGAAATTTTCCTTTCGAGGGACATCAACTTGTCACCATCGTCGGTCGTAAATCGAAGCGGAAGCGGAATACTCAGAGGCGATTGCTCGAAGAAACAAAAGGGACAAAAATCATTCGCTTTCCGCGCGGATATTTTCCCCCCCTTTGAACGCGCGTCTCTACCGCGCGTGTGACCTTTCCTCCTTTTCATCGACTGGAGGGCAACGGCCCTACCAGCGACCGCAAGGAAAGGCCACCCCGTCAGCGCTGCAAAATTTTTCGACGATCGATCCTCTGCGAACTTCTTCTTCACAGGTGGTCGATGGGAATTATCACGCGACCGATGACCGGATCTCGTCCACTGCCGCACGCGATCCTCCACGATTAATCCCACCACGGACGCATCCCAACAACACGCTCGTTCGCGTTCACGCGTCGTAAAATTCGCCCTCCCTCCAATTCGAACGATATTGTTCCGTCCATAAATCTATAAGCGGAGATATCAACGTTAGATAAGTGGATTATTCGTAGTAACGTAACTTCGGGTTACGTTCGCGAAATAAGGGAGGGAGGAGGGGGAAAGGTCTGGTTTAACTCAACGGTAGACGAGAGCGTAAAGGTGGGAAGAAAAGGAAAACGAAAACATGGACGTTTTGCCAGTGGCCAAGCCGCGACAAGTGTAAATTAATTTTACAACATTCTAGAATGGCGAATACGTCGGTTGAATTATCCTCTCCAAGAAGGGAACTCTTCGGGTTATATTATATCTTAAAAGTGTGTAATTTATAATAGAAGCTTTCTGTCTCTCTCGATAAATCTTTCTCCATTAAACAGGATGTTAATCCTAGCAACGCATTAACATTATCGATAAAATATCAAGAATTATCATATTGAATTCGAATTATTTCTTAATCCCCTTAATATCCCCGTAATTTAAAAGTTACATACCTGCATACCTGCAGCTTAAATTTTATTTTATCTACTCATTATCGCGTTACTGCATTCTAGGCAGCGCAGAGAACGTACCGTTCCTCCGCGTGTAACCGATTCTTTTATAGCACCTAATAATTTTCGCTAGAAATCCAACAAACTCTCTCTCTCTCTCTCAATCTAAATAAAATTCTCACTTATATAAATAGCTGTCGAAGCACATTTTCGACGGATCGAACCACCACGCTTACTTCGTCCCACGCGTTAAATCACCTGCAACTTTAAATACCTTTCAGATATTTTACGTAGGCACGTAGCAACGCGACGACACCGCCACCTTTTCCGTCTTCTTTCTCCTGCTGCCATAAATGATTCTCCACGTTTCAACTTTTACGCTCCTTACAATAAATTATCCTGTGCCCGAAGAACACAGTTCGGCCCGCGACCACGCGACTTTTTTCTTTCCACAATCATCCTCATTTCCATGATTTTTCCTCCGTTGGAGGAAATTAGAGTCGGCCCCGACGTGTGCCGGCCGGTAAATCTGTCTGTTCTTATCACCATCTCGCAACGGCGTAGAAAACCATTCGTTCGCTACCAACTGATTTTCTCCCGTCCACCTGTAGATACGCGCGAATGAGCAGAGAATATTTTTCTCTTTTCTTTCTTCTTTTTTTCTTTTTTTTAATAATAATCCAAAAAAGAACACACGGAGCAAGTTTGATCGCGGTAATAAAATTGCGTTTGCGCGGTGTTAAGATTACCATCCGTGGGATACCATCGCATACCATCGCGTGAAATGAATATTGATTAATTTTATTAAAACGAAGAAGAAGGAAAAAAAAAAAAGAGAGAAAAATTTCGCCCATAACTCGGGAAATTACCATTATTGATATTCCCTATCTACGCGGCGAAATTAGTCGTCAATCCGAATGCTGCGCATACGCGTAGAAGAAACCTAATCTTCCTCACCAACTTTGATTACTACCGTGCATAATATTCTCGTAAAACTGATCGATCCGAGAGAATCTGGGAAATAAATCTATCTACGGGTAAACAGCAAAAGCGGAAAAATCGGATAATCAAATAGGACGTCGTACGAGAAATCTCGTCACGACGAATTCTTGCAAAAGTACGTACAGCGTACGAATCAACCGTCGATTAACCGTCAGCGCGGATAAGTCGAGGAGAATCGCGAGATATCTTTTTTTTCCTTCTTCTTCTTCTTCTTCCACGTTTCGACGAAGGCGCGCTTCAATACTTAACGGACGGTCGCATCCGCGCTACTACTTTGATCGTCGCATCCTGACCGGTTCATTAGTCACGATTGCTCAATAACAACGGGAGCGGAATTGTTACACACCGGCTGTGAACTTATAAATCACATGATCCACGACGTGATAAAGCGTAATGATCCCTGAGAGAGGGGGATAGCTCGCGCTAATTCCGAGGGACTCGCCTCGCGGGTCAGAGCAATCGCCTCTGTAACCGTGAGCTCGGCAAACGGGGATGCGTATCGCGTGTGTTTCCTCCTCCGCTGCGTTATAATATCGAACATTCCCCGTGTTTTTGCGCATGCGTTTCGTCGGCGCCTGCGCGATACGCTTGCGCGTCGTACGTGCGGAGAAGAGTCGAGAAAGTTGAAAGTTCGTAAATTTCGTTCGGAAGGAATACGGAAAAATGCTTCTCTCGAAATAAAGGATTAGAATTCGCACGCGTGCAGAGGCTCGTGGGAAACATACTGTTCCTGTAATCAGAGTAACGTCGGTAATAATAAACTATCCGCGTGAGATTCGTCACGTGGACGATAAAGGTTAATCGCGAGTCATTATTATTCCGATCTGCCATTACCGAAGTGGCAAGTATCGACGCGTTTCCAACGCGCTTTGTGTCGCGAGAGGAGCCCCGCAGCTGCGCGCCTGACGGAAGAGGAAACGATTAATTTGCAAGAATTAGTCGGCCGTTTCGTGCCTACCTCGACGACACTGATCGCGCTTGGTTCGAACATACATCTCGACACGCCGACTTATCGATTTCGCCTCGCCTTCTCTACCCTTCTTCACGCCTATCCGCGGCGTCTTCGATCTCGATCGTCCTAGCGCGGTTTAAAATTCCATCGAAACCTGAATTATCCAAACTTATTCCTTTAATGACAGACACGTGTATACGATGCAATGTATTTCGAGATACGAATAAAACGTGAAAGGATTTCGAATTCCGAGTTTTCCTCGCGGCGTTGCTTTTTCTTTTCTCCTCTTCTTTCTTTCTTCCCCCCTCCCTCGAGGAACATAATGTCGGCTCGTTGTTCGACACGGGGGAGCGGCGCACGCCCGGTAAGGTACTACTAAAACGAAACGCTTGTATTCGGGTGAGAATGGGACACGGACTTCCTGTTACGTCTCGTATCTTATCGGCGGGTGATCGCAGATATGGTGCGCCTCCTCGGGACTGGCCGAGAAGGTTACAGAACTAATAGACCACCTTCTTCGTGCGCGACCCTCGTGGCGTGGCCACGTAACCACGGCCTCTTAACGCCTCCTGTGCCCATCTACATACGGCCACGATCCTCCGTTTCCCATAGATGTTCCCTCCTACCACCTCTTCGCCCAGGATCACGGACCCCTCGTTACCAGCCGGTTGTGTATCCTTCCTATTCCGCCTTATCGCCTCTCGCCTGCCCGACGATTAACACTACACACCGTGCTCTCTCTCTTATGGGAACACTGTTCCACCCTCGACGCACACCTACGTACGAACGATGAATCGACGAATCACCGACGCGAACAATCTTTTGCGCCAATTTCGGATCGAGTCGAATATGGATTTCGATCGACCAATTAATCGAAACGAGATGATACGAGTAATATTTCTACCATCCTATCCAACTTGGCTTAGGATAAGATCGGATAAGGCTGATTTTATAAGATGTTCGATTTGTAAACACGGGATAAAGGGGGATTGCAAGAGAGAGGGAGAGGGAGCGGAGAAGACGTGGCATTAACTTTGATGCGATTGAATGGAACGGCGATTCGCGAGGCGAGTTCCGGTTCGAGAGCTCCGGCTTTATGCCAGAGATTCAACGATATATATATATATATATATATATATATATATATATATATATATATATACTCTCTCTCCACGACGTGATGCGGGAATCGTCGAGTCTGAATAATGCCAATATCATGGAAGATGTCCGAGACTTTTTGAGGAAACTCGTCGAGATAAAAGGGAGGAATGAAACGTTTCTCTTCGTTACCACGTTACCAATATCGATTCCTTCTTCATTTTCCAGGAACCGCTCGATTCGATTCGCCATAATCCACCCTTACTTTTCATCTTACCAAAAAAAAATTATATCTTCTCCCTTGCGGAGAAAAGCTCGAATGTAACAAAGATTCGACGGAGAGACCAAATATTTAATTTCTCCCTCCCCCTTATGGAGAATAGGATCGTGTCCACCAACCGATCGCTACCTGGATATACCGACCCCCTCACGCTCCTCGTAAGTCTCGTATACGATTCGTACGTCGATTCCACGTTGGAAAAGGGGGTTGGCACGAGCTAGGTTGAGGGGGAGAGAGGCGCACGGCCCACGCCACGGATTCCACGGATGCAAATTCGCTCGAGCTATCTCGCCGGATCGTGAGCGTGTTTCGGTGGAAAAGGCAAGGAGAAACGGTGTATACATATATATATATATAAGAAACGAGGGTCCTATCCTGCGCATACGTGCACCACCAGCCACCCACACGACCCAGCAGCAGCCACCGGATCGGCCGTGAGTCCCTCGCCAAGGGGGATATATTCCCGTTGCACTTGCGCCACGACCCATCGCCGAGCATCGGATGCATGATGTATATCCGCCACCGGGTTAGGCGCAGTGGCGAATATGCAAAACCGGTGGCGCGGGGGAGACTTGACCCCGAGAGGCTGGGCCTCTCCTCCTCCTCCTCTTCCGCCGCCCTGTCCTCGCGTGGCGATCGTGTTCCAGGGCCCACCGAGCAACGATTTACGCGGCCGTAAATCATATCTCGCTACCAACCCCTTTTCCCCCTCCCTCTCTCGTTAAACGAAGAGATCGAATTCGACGATTAAAACGTCGATGCGGCGGTTTACGATTTACGTTTGAACGAATTTTCGAGGGATTGGAAGAGGGAAAAGAGGGAAAATGCGAGTCGAGTGTAATCGGAGCGGAGCGATATCGATTGTTTTAAAGGGAATTCGTAATCGTAAGAGCGGGTCCATTAGGCGAGATCGATCTACCGTTGCACGGTGCTGGTGTTAAATGATGCATGGGAAAATGATTAGGCCGTCGACATCGATTGGGAATAATGGCCTCCCCGGGGAGAAAAGTGGCTGGAAACGCGCCAGAAAGTGCGGTCGCGTCCAACTATAGATGGAAAGGAAGCGGGATGGCGAAATTGCGCGAAACGGGAGTATTTCGTGAATTTTTTAATTTTTTTCCTTACACATCCATTCTATTTCCCTCGCGATATTCCAATTTATTACTTGTATTTATACACATTCGCTAAAATATAAATTCGTAAAATATAAATATAATCGTAAAATATATTTCACAATTGTGCAACAACAACAATAACATTTTTATCGAACGAAGGGACCGAGAAGGAACGCGTATCGTTTATCTTCCCCTTTCCTTCTATCGGGAAAGAGGCGATCCAACGAAAATTCATCACTTCCCCCTTCCATCTCCAACCGAATCGAGTTTCTTAATCTTCCGGACCATCGCGAAAAATATAGCGATATTGCAAAACGTTTATAAAAACGTCACTCTATATGCAAATAAAATCGCGGAGGACACGCGGAGCTGCTAATAATTATGAACGATCGTCGGTCGAAAATAAAGTGCAGGGAAGGTGGTCCGCAAAAAGTTCGAGCCCCTCCTCGCCTTTCGGTCATATTTCATCCCGATCTTTCACCCGTTTAATCGACATTTTTTTTCACACGCATCTTTCATTAAATTCCTCATCGGTTGATTTACGGCCGATACCCCTTTCACGCTCCCCATCCTCCCTCTTCCTCCTTTCTCTACTCCCTCTCCCATCCGCTCCGCTCTCCTTCCCTCCCTTTCGTTTCGTTTTACAAAGGCAAGTGGTAGGTCGGTTGCCACATTTCTATATATTTATTCCCGCATAATAACGCGCCGACTGCCACCGGTAGAATTATAGACGCGCGCCCGCGGGGACGCGGGATAAGATCTTCGCGGAGAAAGAAACCGCTGTTTCTTACTTTCTCTCTCTGTCTTTCTCTTTTTCTCTCTCTCTCTCTCGAAGTATCGAGGCTGCACGCGCAATATAAATTAACGATCGAGCGACGATTAACATTTCGCGACGCGACCGGCATACGATCCAGCGATGCTGGACCTCTCTCCATGCTGGATCGACCCTCCTCGCTCGCTTTATCGCAAATCATCAAGAGGCAAGCGTCAAAGTGTCCCGTGCAAGTGTCGAAATGAGTCAAATGAAATGAAGCCACGAAAGAAGGATACGATGGAGAGATATTGGTCGCGAAATCCGATAAGGCGATTAATAAAGGAAGGAACGAAAGATTGCTCTCTCTCTCTCTCTCTCTTCCCCATCGTATCGTCGAGGGAAGGTATATATAAAGAAATAGAACGAGAAAGAGAAAAGGAAAGGTTGGATTTCGTATCGCCGGGAGCGTTTTGCAGAATTCAACTCGGGATGGGATGAATTTGCGCTCGATCGAGCCGGAATCGACGACTAATCTCGTCCGCGGCACAGGTGCAACGCGTCGATACATCGAGGCATTCCTACACGAGGCCGATGCTTGCCGACCTCGTAATCGTACCGATGTGGAAGAGGTCGAAACGAAGAGGTCGAGCACCGTTCCACTCTCCTGGACACGCAGGGGGTAGAGGAAGAGGAGGGCTCGAGCATCCAAGGGTTCCAAGGAACAACGAACGATCTTCGTGGCGAGATCCACTCCGCTTCCAGCGTCGGCCAGCTACTGGGTCAAGCGTCGCTGCCTCCGGGGCCACGGGAATCTCGGTGGTGCATCGAGAGGAGGATGCGCCAGTTTCGCGGCGGGGAAAATAATCGATGCGTGCGCTCGATCCGTGAACGCTCGGGCAACAAACAACACGATCGAGTTGATTTCACGGTGATCAGGAGGAAAAAGAGAAAGATGAAGGAGCAGGAGAGAGAAAAAAAGAAGTGATTAATGCTCGATCGGAAAGAAGTTTGCTCGGGTGCGGTGTGACAAATGGCCGAAGTTCGATACGGATCGGGTTTACGAGAAGTATGCGAGCAGAGATCTGGAATGCCGTTCGATCGAGGTTGCAGAATGCAACTTCGATCCTTTCTTTTTTTTTTCTCTTTCTTTTCATTTGAATTCGCGTCTCATCGGAGATGTATAGCGTACGTATGTATATATACACGCAATCTTAAATATCGATAAATATAATTTTTCCCGTATCTCCGCCCATTCTGACGCGCAACCACGAAAAAGAAGAAAAGAAAGCTTGTTTTCGACGCAGGTGCAGGAAAGAGAGTTCCTATAAGCGAGACGCTTATATCACGCTTTAACGAGCACCGTTAACGTCAAAAATGCAAAGGAGCTTATTATCTTACAAATGAATAACCAAAATTGAAAGCTGACGTATATGTATATATATATATCTGAACGTGTGCATATATATAATTCGTCACCACTGAAACATCGCACACCGACACCGTAATTATCCCCTCTAGCTGCCACCGCCCCCTAGGCCGTGCGCTCTTTAGCCGCAATTACCGCAAAAAACTCGAAACTTACCGTCGCTCTCCTTATTATTACGCGGCGCATTCTTCCACCCCGAGTGAAACGTAAACGCGTTCAAATAACCACCGCGACGCGACGTACGCGCCAACGTGACAGGGGAGCATCATTACCATCCCCGGCTAAATTACACTTTCGGAAAAACGGATATTTCTCGCGTGCACTTTTCAACAGTTCGAGCACGCGTCGTCCTCGCCGCCGTCAATTTTCCGCGGATTTGCCCCGCTCGAGGTAGCCAGGACAGAAGACGGACGATAATACGTTCATCGCGATAGGCAATTTACGAAGAAGATACGCGAATCCTATCGGGGAATACACCTCCTCGGTGTTGATCATCCTCGGGGCAGCGAGGTGGCGGCGATCCCCTTCTTCCTCGACACGATCGACGCAGCACACGCGGCATCATTACACGCCGGTTTAACGGGTGGTACGTCGTCGTCACGCCGCGCTACGATTACGCCATCTTTAAACGCTTCTTCAACCCGGATCGCCCGGCTAACGGAAACCATCCACCGAACCGATTGAATTAGAATACCGCCGTTTCATCAGCGACGCTTCACGCCCGTTAACCCGCGACAGTTGGAGAACTTATCAAGGAGGGAACGCGTGGAGGAATCCTTTCTACAGGGATCTAAAATAAAAGGGAGAAAAATCGGAATTACGAGCGCACAATTCGTAGCGGCGGAAAAAATTCGATCGATTCTCGAATCTTCTGCTCCTCGTCTCCGTGACCCACCCGCCGCAACTACCAGACCTACCAATCGAGCGTAAACTCACGGAAATTCCTGACCTCTCCTCAGGTCGAAGACGAAGCACAGAGAGAGAGAGAGAGAGAATAACTGAAAGTAAGGCGGCCGCTCGCGATACAAATTGACAAGGATCTGGCGCGGCTAACCTTGAGCCGGGAGCATTACTTATCGAATTAAGCGGCGGCAACGGAGCGAGCGAGTAGGTAGACGGCCGGGACGTGGAGCGTCCAGACGAGAAAACGGTCCGAGGCCGAGGCTGGAAGGTGGATGCTGGTGCTAGTGGGGGCGTGCGATAGTTCAAGTCGTGAGCGGACAGCCCCGCCCGACACGACCGCGGAGCATCTCCGTTCTGACCCCCGCTGACTTAGTCGGGGGGTGGGGAGGGAGAGATCCTCCACCAACCCCCCACGCCACCCTACGTCCGCGGTCCCACGACCACCGCGGATCGCTCTCTCTCTCCTCCCTGCCCTTCCTCCCGAGCAGTTCCGTCTCCGTCGAGCCTCCTCGCTCCCTCCTCCTCCGCCCGGGGAGCCACCCCACCCTCGGGCCTAGCGCAACGCCAAGGGCACCGTCCCTGGGCCCTGCTCGCCAGGTCCAGGGTGGGGGATTCATCGCCGACACCACGCTACTTTCCACCTACCTCTCTCTCCCTCTTTCTTCCTCTCCTTCTAGCCTGTCTAGCCAGCCTCGCCTCGAGAAGAAACGCTCGAGGGTATGGGAGAAGGAAGAGAGGAAGGTCGAAGAGGAAGGAGTGATAAGTGTGGGAAGGGCAGGTTGCATAAGATCTAATATTATGCAAGCGCACACAGGCCTGGATGCGTTAGATCCCTTCGATCCTCTCCCTCCATTTCTTCTACACGACGCACACGCACGACGCGACACGAGCGTATATGTGTGTGTGTATATATATATACGGAATGGAGCGTGTTGAGAGCCGTTTCTTTATCCCTCTCCCTCTCTCTTTCTCCCCGTGTATTTGCCATTCGTGTGTATACACCTTTACCCTAGCTGCATAGAAATCGCACGAGCGTTGAACCCAGGAAGTGGCCATGAAATAGTCATTCCTGAAAGGTTAACTCTCCTACCGCATCTCGCGGGGGCCCCGAGGTCGAGCCTCAAAGTCCGGAAAGTCCGCGGCCGGACCGAACGGCAGAGACGGATGAAAGATGCGGATCCAGGCCCCGGATCGGATAGGAAAGGTCCCCGTTTCGACTTCCTCCGCGACCCCCTCGCGAGGGAAACGTTCTATCGCAAGGCCGAGCGCAATTAACGAGTGGTGCGCTTCCACGATCTGCCGCCCTCCGCTTCCTTTTCCTCGAATGGAACCGTAAAATTTCTCCCCTTCCCCTCCGTTTCGTCTTTCGCCGAGCTCGAATCGAGCGCGACCCGTTCCCACGAATCGACCATTTACCGGTCGAGCAAGCGAGGTCGAGGATCGAAGCGAAACGTCGAACGTGTCAAAATTTGATCGGGCCCGTGCGAAGTAGTGGTAATGGTAATAGCAATAGCAGCGATAGTGGTGGTAGTAGGCCGGGAGGATGGATAGAGGCGCGTAGAGTTTGACCGGTCGCCTCTCCCGCTCCACCACCGCCCCCCTCTCCCGGTTCACGACGTGGCTACGCCGTGAGGAGCAGTACCTACGGGAGGAGTAGTACCATCGGGGCCACAAGGGTCACAGGGCTAAGGCACTTCTCACGCCCCCGCCATGTCGGAGAGGAACACCCCCACTTGGACGGATCTTACGTACGTAGCACGTCTCAAAGCGGCCGATTAGTATACGTGCTTAATTACCGCCCATCACGCCTATCGATCATCATCCACGAGTCTGATGGAGAGGAAAAAAGAACGTCCACTTCCTGGGTAAAGTAAGAACGTTTTTCGAGCGTTCTGAAAATTCGATTCAAAAGAGAGAGAGATTGAAGACGACGGTCGTGGGTATAATGATAAATTCCGACGAGAAAGATGAGCGATGAAGATGCAGGGCCGACTGTTCGACGATCGTCGAGATTAAACAAAAGCGCAAGACGCAGTCGTCGGAGATCGACGATCTCGGTGTTCGATCTTGGAAACGTCAGCGGATATCTTCGGTGGAGGCGAGTGAACTCGATTCGGGTACAACAACGGGAGACGTAACGCGAACCTGTCGTTGTATCGAGAACTGAAGCGAGAAAAAAAGGGAGGAGGATGGCGAGGATGGTTCCGGGTTTGATGGCCATCATCTCTCCTCCTTTTCGGCTCATCGCGTCAACCTTTCGATTCGATTCGCCTTTCTAGACCCGGAGGCGCGTCAAGGATTTCCTCGTCCCTCGTCGCATCCTCGACCGACCGTTAACCTCTCTATTCGACTGACCAATTTAACCCACCAACTTCCGACTGTTTGCTCGATTATCACCGGTCGATTCGTTTCCAAGTGTGCCCCGCTACCGTTTCCTCCTCTTAACGTTGCTTCCACGGCATCGAGAGAGAGAGAGAGAGAGAGAGGCTGATGGAACGATTCATCGTCGAAAGCCATTCAATTCGTACTCTTCCTTGTAAATTCTCGTCCGATGGATTTTTTTTCCTTTTTTTCTTTTTCTTTTTGATGAACGTCGGTAAATCTCTTCACGCTCCGTAATTACCCGTATAATATAATTGCTTTTTTTTTCTTAGGCGAGAAAGTCGTATTTTTAAAAAGACCTAGAAAATTATGAAAATTATGTTCGACGCTTTCCCTTTCGGATTTTCATTTCATTCGTGGAGAGTTTCGCGAATATAAATCAACTACCGACGACTGTCCGTCACGCGGGAAAATACGGGAGAATTCTAGGTGTGTACCGGTGTGTATGTGTGTGTGTGTGTGTGCATTGCTCTTCTCCACCTTTCAACCGGCCAGGATAATAACTCAGCGAGGAATAAAAAGGTGAAGGGAAGGAACAAGTACGAACGAAGGAGAAATGGACTTCACGAAGTAGAAAGTCGTGAAGGAGGCGACGCGTTTCCATCGGCATAGCTTACACAAGCCGGCTGGTTTAGGCTCTCGAAAAGAGTTGGAGAAGGAAGGGAGGAGGAGAAGGAGAAGGAGGAGGAGGTCGGACACGAAGGAGGAACGGTACCGACCGTTTACACCGTGACGAGGACGAAAACGTGGCGCAACGGAACGTTGGCGTTATGTAAAAGCGTAAAACGACTTAAAGATTCGCCTCACGCTTTGCCCTCGCCAAGAAGCTTCTCCTTTTTTTCCACGAAAATCCATCTTCCCCGGCTCGCTCTTGCGATTCTCTCTCTATTCTCCACGCCTCTCTCTCTCTCTCTCTGCCTCCCCCTCCCTCCCCTATCCCTCCTCGATCCAATCTATCCATCCATCCATCCATCTATCCGGAGAAAATATATACAATTTCGATCAATTGAGAATTCTCCCGACGATTTGATAAATCGCGAGGGGGTATATACTCGCAGGCTTGTATATATTATATCGCCTCATAAAATATTTATCGCGCGCCGTTATTGAATAGGAAGGGGCATAAATGTAATTAATTGTCCCGGTATCTTGCGCTCGATCGCGGGGCTGGAAAAAAAAGTGCAGGCTTCGTTCGTGCGTACGTAAGGTAAGTCAAGGCGAACTTGATGTTATCGGCAGAAAGGAAAAAAAAAAAAAAAAAGAAGACAACAGGTGTCTCGTTCGGCCATTACACGCTGAATAATTTTCGATAACCGATATTATAAATAACGACCGACAGGTTCTCATAAAAAAAGAAAAAAACAGAGATAAAAAAAAAAAAACATTCGTTTCCATCTGAAACGCGTAAATCACGTTCGCTCGGTTCGTTCCGTTTAATCCTCCAAAGGGATAGACGCGAGTGGACTTATCAGAGGAGGGTCTCTTATTGATTAAAAAAAAAAAAAAATTCCAACGATCCGGCATTACGTAGCTAATTAACAGGGAATCGGAGAGGAGTTGATCGAAGAAGGCACGACTCCAACATCCCTTCCCATCCCATGTGAACAAGAGGCGAGTCGACGACGAAGAAGGTGGAGGAGGAGGAGGAGGAGGAAGGCTTTATCCGACTTTATCTGCTGACAGTGTCGAAGCGCGAGGGGCTCCGATCGATTCTGTACACGGCACAATCGCTTACGGATCCGATTCTAACTATCGGTTAAAGATGGAAAAAGAAAGGGAGAAGAAGGAGGAAAGGAGAGAGAGAGAGAGAGAGAGAAAGAGAATACGCGTCTCTACCCCCATGAAGAATCTAAGATCGTATCGTGAAATGGTCGGAGCGCGATATGACCACCGTCTATTGCTACTCGTCTTACCTGAGAGCTGTTCTCTCTCTCTCTCTCCTTCTTTTACTCTCTTCCTCGTTCGATGATCGCCTCGCCATTCAGCACGAGGACTTATCTCGATCGACGGAACATGGCCACGGTGTGCTCCGTCCCTCTGATAAGGACCCATAAACGTTCCCTTAATTGCGGCCTAATAAAATCGCCACACCATCGAAACTTGCCCTTTTATCCGAAAAATGATATTTCGAAGATAGGGATAATATCGATGATGAATGTTTAGGAGAAGGAGAAAAGAAAATTTTGAAATTTATCGAATCGATCGAGCTTAAAAGTCCGACAGAGGTACACAGTTGGAACGGAACTGATTACCCAACAACGGTGTCTACAAATCCGAGCGAGCAACACGCTTTTTATCATCGAATCGGTTATACCCGGTCACCGATTATCAGTCTCGCCATTCGCCAAGGATTTATCTCGATGCTCGAAACATGCCACCGGCGGGCGCAACCGTTCGAGATAAGGAAGAGCTATGATAACAAGCCGCTATTTGCCGGCTTGCAACACACCGTGTCACGCCGCTACTGTGCACCCTGCACGTGCTCTCTATCTCTCTTTTCGTTTAACTTCCGATCGACGTTGCAAACGTTGTCGCGATTCCGTTATCAGCTTTTAAACCGCTCTGTGGGCGAACACGTGGGACGAGGTGGCACGGCCACGATTCCGTTCGAATAGGCAGACGTGTAAGGTGGAGTTTAACAGGTGTCGTTCACGAGTAAAATAAAGAAACCTCGACTCTTCAATTTTCTCCAAGGGAAATTATAATAAACGATACGTAACGTAATTATACATATCGCCCTAAATTTCTTTCGACCACGCGAAAGAAATTTCGAGCTGCTGTTTCTTTAAACATATAAGAAGATCCCGGTGAAACCGTTAATACAGTTACGCATTATCTAGATTGCTACCCGTCGGCTTCCGCCGGCCGAGAAACAGCATGAGTAATTAATCAAAGACAATCAAACTCTGGGAGCGTGGACTCGAACCGACTCCCAACAAAACGGTACGTCTATCCGTCATCCTCCTCTCCGTTTCTGAAACCGCGGGGTGGGGAAAAAATGGCAACAGGATTTGCCGGGAGAAGGAAAGATTGTTCCCGAGCTAATCGAAAACAGCGAAAAAGCTCGCGCCGCTTTCTCCCGGATGGATATTGTATATATTTTGCGCTTTCGTCGAGGAAATGTATCGAATCGAACGAAAAGTCGACGCGAACTTCGGACAACTTTCTTTAATTATAGACGTGGACAACAAAGGTGTCTGTCTCGTGCGGTTAGCAATTACGCTAATAATAATATTAATTTGCCACGGAATAGCAATGAGACTCCTCCACCAATTTTGTACGTGGAGTTAATTCAACGCGTGACTCCGGGGTTTACAAATGCAAACGTAAGTGGGGGGAGAAACAAATTTCGTGAGATAAAATCGAAAACGAGTAATTAAATAATAAGGTGTTATATATTTAAATAAGAAACCTTTGTCTCGCGTTTCACATCGAGATTTTGTTTTACGGTATTATTTTTGTATAATTAATTTGCCTTTTTCCTTTTTCTTTTTTTATTCATTAATTTCGCCAAGAGGATAACGGAGGTTCGCAAGAGGATCTCACGGCATTGTCTGATTCCGCGCGGCTTCGAGACGAATTTTCATCTTGGTTAATTGTTCGATTTGACGAACTTGATCGATACTCGTTCGAACTTTTTTTTTTTTTTTTTTTTTGAGTTCCAATTCCGCGAAGAATATTTATATAAATATATACGTATACGTAGCGAAATTTAATTTAATTCCAAGTTGCGTCGAATTATTAACGCAAGGTATAATAATATTATCTCGATAAACCGCGATTACATAACGCGAATTATAGCGAGTAATTAACATTCACTTAAGCGGTCGAAGAAAATTTTAACACGAGTTTCTAACTCGATACTTTCCGATTATTAATAGAAGTGATACATAATTCAATTAAATATCTACAAATTATACATTTTCTGTATTACCTAACACGGTTACAACAACCACCATTCACTTAAGCAGCTATTAAAGGCTTACTTTTTAGCTTCGCTTTCAAACCAACACTTCTCATCATTAATACAAATTACGCGTATCTTCCACGAACATAAATCGCATATTTCCCTCCCTTCCCTTTATCATAATATACAACCATCGAGGAAGTCAGTGTTTGTTTAATTAGAATTACACGAATTAAAATTTCCCTGGGATAAAATAAGCCAACTTGGTAAATTTCCATCGAGAAGCGTAGACGCGTATCGCGATCGTCCGCCCTTTTACCGAATCGTTCCACGTGTCACGCGTGATGTCGCTTCTGTACACCCCGCTTTCTTTACTTCTTTGGAACGTTTTTCGAAGGGGGGAAAAGAAAAAAGGCGAAAGCAGGCAAGAGCATTCTTGCGAGATAAACTCGTAACGGCGGAACCGTAAACGATAGCGAAACACGTAGAGAAAAGAAACCTTAATTACCCGTTTCTTCGCGATTTAGGCGGTAAGGCAGGTAAGGTTTCTAGATATCCAAGGTTTCGCGCCGAGCGTAGCAAATTTGGAGGTCTCGATTGTCGCAAGCGTGATTTATCATGGTGCATAGCTGGCCGGGGAGAGTGGAAGGACTTTAATTGCTATTTTGAGACGATGATGGAGTTAGGTTAGCTCGAAGCGCGCGTGGCGTAACGCAACTTCTCGATAGGATTCGTTCCGGCGTTGCGAGATTCGCGATGATCGCTGCTACGAAACGTCGTTATACGCCAAGCACTGGTGATTTAACAGGAAGGATTTTTCCTTCAAAAATCATTTCATCCATCCAGCGAGAAACCTTTCTTTCGATCGACGCATAAAACGAGGTGTTTCATTTTGCCGCGTGGACATCGCTAGAACGCAGAAATCGAGCGGTTGAATGTGCATCGAGTGGCACACAACAGGTCGGCCGGCTCTTGCACGCGTATATGGTATATCCACGCACGATCGGAATTTTCCGATAGCCACCAACCGGCGATTTATGGACGCGCGAGGAAACGGACGCGAGCCGTTATACGCAAGGCCTCCTATAGGCCTGGGACCTCGGTGGAGGAGTCCAACCTCGATATCATTATCATAGCTACAACCGAACCTCGGAGGAAGCTTTCAATCTTCCGTCTGTTACGAAATCGAGCCAAAGAGATTCGCAAGAGATTCTTGTCGCGGCGGTGTTCGATAATCCAAACAAAAAAAAATAAAGAAACGATCGAGCGGATTGGATCGAACCAAGGGTTAAACGCTAGCCTCCCCATCGTATATCGCAGGAGAGTCACACCTCGTTCGAGCTTATTACATATATATATATATATACACGTTTATACAAGAGTGGCGCTCGGACAAATTGGCAATCGGCGGACAGCGAACGGAAAAGTATATTCTCCGAGAGACTGGTGACTATAGGACAACGATGGCCCGGGGCAAGGACTACGGGTTGCGACCCCAATCGCATTCGGACTCGGCTTTGCGCAGGTGTGCGTGGCCATTAATCCAGAAATGGAAGTGAATGCGGGTCCAAATGCTAGCCAGAAGCGGGCTCGAGCTCTACGTCGTTGCACGCTTGTCTCTTCTTCCCCTCTTCCCTTCCCTTACACTCCTTTTTTCTTTCTCTCTCTCTCTCCCTCTCGATCGCTCTCTCTCTTTCCTGTTTTTTGCGTAGCCGGCGATACAGGTAATAAAAAAGAGGCGTGTCCTCCCCCCTCCCCCCTCCCCCGAATGTTTAAACGCGGCCCACGTTCGCGCGCGAGAAACCAACTACTAGGCAACGACTTTTTATCGAGGACCACTATGAAACTGCTGGTTCTCTCTCAAAGGCCATTAAGATCTCTTAGGATCGTTTCAGGGATCAGAAGTTTCTTTTTTCTTTTTTTTTCTTTTTTTTTTGTTCCATCGGAACACCCGGTAATTCAACGATAAACGTAAGAGCAAGGTGGTACCGATTTAACCCGGTAAAAACGTTGATTTCTCAATTTTTAACAGAGAGGAGGGGGAAGAAATCCTCGTCGTTCTCCGGGAATAAAATTTTCATTACGTTATAGCCTACGGAAACAACGGGAGTTGGAAGACCGGTATCGGTTGAAATATACGTTGGCAAGGACGCGGAGATATCGGTTGTACAACTTGCAGCCGCTGTTCGTGAAACGGGGATCGGTTTTCCATAGAATGGTCGCGCGCGGGAAAAATCGGACATAATTAACCCATAAAGCAATAGGAATCGGCGGAGATCTCGACGAGGTTTTGTCCATAAGCGAGAGGAGTCGGCGTGTGTTTCGAGCCACCACTGTTAAGAAGATTACACGTGCACCTGCGCGCCGCCGGTTAGGGACGGCCGATAGCCGATAGAGGCGCTTCCCTTCGCCTTCGCAACGCAGCGATACTTCACCGATGTTGCGAGCGTTGGAATTTTAAACGCGCCTCGGCGACAACGCGCACTCCGAATATTACGATCTCGAGTTCGTCGAATGGGGATCGAGACGTTCTCGAGATATCACAATCATCGGGATTATTGAGATTTTTCCAACGGTTTCGAGTTCGAATCAACGATGAAATTTGTGGTTAAATTTGATTCACTCACCGGTAGATGCGGAGAGCGGCGGTGGCGTAGGCGTCGTGGAAGGTGAAGGGATTCTTCTAGCCGTGGCGGTAATTATAGCCGCTGGACTGTACCGGGGCACCTGCAACACCACGGGAGTTTTCACGGACAGATCCACTGGTTCCAGCTGCACCGGCGGTCCCGCCGCCTGAAACAGAAACGAACGGTACTCGTTAACGCGCGTCCCCGCCATTAAACCATCAATTTTGCAGAGAACGAGCTTCCCCTTTGGCGCCATGTAACCGAACATCGCGCGTTTATTCGCCCAATACGGAATTACTCGAATTACAGTGTAACGCTCTCTCGATGTAGCGTTTTAAATATTTCTCTCCAGAGGTTCTCGACTTTGAAATTTCGCCGATCACGAGTACTCCTGTTACATTTTTATTCGCATATCAAGCGTTACAAGAATTCGAAAATAAAAAATAACGACCTCTCTCTCTCTCTCGAAATCGAAGCTCGAACGATCGAGAGCAACCGATCTCGAACTCCCTCCGGAGCGAGGGAGTGAGCTCTCCGATAAATCGATAGCCAAAGGTACTACCTTCGTACCTAGCTTATCTGGCAGAGAGCTCGATGCTGGTAGCAGGCCCAAGTGCTTTCGCGCAATTAGCATAACTAGCATTGCTATTGACGTGGACTAATCACGACCAGTTCCCACGAGATCCGAATGACCCGAGAGCTGCCCACCTCTCTCTCTCTCTCTCTTCTATCCAACTTGCTCGATCGTGATTCGATTGTGATCCGAGGATCGAACGAAAATCGAAGTTTCGGAGTAAGATCGTATCGGAAGTGGTCAGCGAACGAAATCATCCATCACGACGATGGATGGAATTCAAAAATTATAATATAATTTCGCTCGGGAATCGAACGGGAATCGATTTGTCTTCGTTACGTTTTTTCTTTTTTTTTTTTTTTACGAGGATAATTACAAGATCATCATCGTTGGTGTTCGCCTGTCGCGCTTAATTACTTGTTTATTTCCATCCGTATTTCCCAAGATTTATGGCCGTGCCACACGCGACGATCAACACGACAAACGAAGCAACGTAGCAGTACGTAGGCTGCGCACAGAATTTTTCGTCGCGATCCTATGAATCCTTATCAACCGCCACTGTTTCGTATTCACGGCGTATGATTCGGGGAACGAAGATCGGATTCGCAAAGACGTTTCGAAGACCACCGGCAGAGAGAAGGAGAGAGATTGTTTCC
Organism: Apis cerana; assembly: GCF_029169275.1. Classification (NCBI taxonomy): domain Eukaryota; kingdom Metazoa; phylum Arthropoda; class Insecta; order Hymenoptera; family Apidae; genus Apis; species Apis cerana. The sequence goes on from NC_083863.1 coordinate 9,626,597, forward strand.
AGGTAACGTCTGTTGACGAGACGTGGGAATATGCTGGAGCGATATATCGACGATGAAAACCGACCGCCCTAGGCCGCCGTTGCCCTCGAGGCAACGGTATCGCGTCGTGCGACGCGATACACGGCTAATAACGTAACCCGCTTGACAATTGGACCAACTGGTGTAACAAGCGGTTGCGCTCTTCTACAAATCCGTGGGGAGAGGAAGACGAATTTCTATTTCGATCGAAATATAGTATTCGATATACTTTCACGTGTTGGAATGGAAAATTAAAAACAGACTCGATCGAGAATGTTTATAATAATGCTCGCTCGAATCAACCGAATACATCTTCAAGATAGTCGAAATAAGAGAGAGAAATCGTTGAAAAATTAATATCACGGACCGAAACGCGAAATATTCAAACGAATAACATTTCAAACATCGTCGATAGAGATTCTCGGCTGTATCTCCTGACGATGTCCACCGCCTACGACGCTAGAGAGACATCGGTTCGCCTGTGACGATAATTCCATGTTCGCAATCGCGGGTCGTGTCTGGAATAGGAGGAACTTGCGAAACGAGACGGCAAATCGATCCAAAAAAAAAAAAAGAAGAGAAAAAAAAAGAAAAAGGAGATACTCGTCACGCGAGACACGCCCATGGCAGCGTTCCCGTTTTCAGGAAACTCGTCGTTACGTGCATTTGTTATTCATGACCAGGGGAAGGGCGAGGAGGGTCTAGCCCCGGATCCCTCGTAGTTTCGGCCACGACAATGAAATCGTAATGGCATTCGCGTCACGGCGCATTGAAATGTACCTACTATGTATCTAAATGTACCTTCGCAATAATCCGCTTCTCTAATTAAAGGACACGTAGTCGAGTTACATATTTCACGGGACAGAGGGGTACCATTATTCCGATTTCCAATTATCGCAACGTATTTTCCATAAAAGAGAGAGAGAGAGAGAGAGCAATAAAAACAACGAGAACTCTTTTTAATCTCGAATTTGTCTCGCTACGAAATATTACGTTTACTTTAAAAGGGAGAGGAGAGGGGGAAACCGAAACGATACAGGACCTGGCGTTCCACGTGTACGACGTATGAAATCAAACGACGTACTAAATCCGCGATGACTAATGAAAGACCGGGTAAACTGTTCTTAATGATGCCGGTACGCTCGTGATATATATATATATACAAAATATATATATGTGTGTGTATGTATATATAAGAAGCGTATATATATATATACATATATATATCGGTCTATATACCGCATATTATGTATACACACACGTTCCCACAGTAGCGAGACTGGTAATGAGAATATAACGTTCATCAATCATTCGTTGGGCAATCCGCGAGCGAACGACTCCCGGCGGAATTAATTTAATTACTACAAATGTTTCGCGATAAAAATGGCCGGCGATCAATACATTGTCAGGTCCGCGAGTTACGCCGCTCTCCGAGTCCCCGCGAAAATAATTTATGCAAAAGAGGTAGGACCGAGGCGGGCGCCGTTCCTTGGATCGTAACGCGAGTTATCGTAAGACGGGTTATTAGTTCGGTTAAAACGTAATTAAGAAAATTTAATATGGATAATGACCACTAATAAATATAATAATACGTTGGCAACCGGTGATCGATAACTTTTAACGAGCCGTCGTCTTAGGAAATTGATACAGGGCTCTTTCATTTGTCAGCCTTTGCGCGGAGGGAGCGACGACGAATCCCCCCCTCTCTTTTCCCTCTCTGAACCAGGAGCTACTCGCCAATTAGCCCGACAATTAAATATTACGCAACACGTGGGAAAGGAACGTGCGTAAAGAAATCCTCTGGGCGATTTCACCCCTCGATTCTTGACGTTCGAATTTCCCGCGCGCCAGTTTGCAACTTTTTTATCGACCATCGGTAGATTAGAATCGTGACGCGAATATTGCCGTATCGTATACGTATACGTGTACAAAAGAGGAGTTTCGGGGTCGAGCACGAGGAATAAATTAGTCGTCGGATCCTGCCCTTCCTGGCGGAGGGGATCACAGGTGAGCCGTGCTCCCAGCAACAGGCTCGGCTTATGCCTGTCTTTGGAATTATCGGCAAGATCTACCGTGGCCGAAGTAACTACGAGTTATTACGAAGATAGGCCCATTATATATTATACACGGTTTCTTTTTATTACGATCGCCTCTCCGTACGCCGCCACGGCCGAGCGACTCGCGCCCGGGATTAGGTTAACAGCCAGATGTAGACATTACCGGAGATAGGGTGTTTATAGAGCAATTTTTGACACGGTGGATTAATCCGTCCGAGGCGACACGCGATCGATCTATCTACCCCAGCCTCTCGAATTGCTCTCTCTTTTCCTCGCGCATCCAAACTTGAAACTCATCCCTCGGGGGATACGCGGATTGATTCGGGGACAATCGATGGAACAGGGAGAGGAGAAACCGAATCCTGAAGCATGCACGCACATTTCGAACGCGAACGCGGCAATTATTGATCGGATTATGCAAAACGCGAGGCAACTCTCTTTTTACCCCGCGGAGCAAAGGTGATCCAGCCAGGTACGTGTCTGAACGGCCCAACCGTCTTCATTAACGTTGCGCGCGGGATAAATCGGTTCGCTGCCCACTGGAAGTCGTTCGGGACTAATCGAGGCTGACCAAATTAACCGGCACGGTGAATGGACCTTCGAGGGAAGAGAGAGAGAGAGAGAGAGAAGCCGAGTATACGCATCGACCTTCCCCAGAAGGAACTCACGATTTATAGGATTCCATCGATCTTCGAAATTCGTATCCTCGTTCGTATCGCGCGAATAATTTCGAATCCGATCGTGGGCATCGCTCCCCTCCCCGGAAAGATCCTTCGTTTTTCGATTCTTCCTCTCTCGATTAATATGTTAAATTATGGAGAATTTTGTCTCTTATAAACCGTACATCGAGATAGCGGATAAGAAATTGGTTTATTAATAATTTATGATCTTGTCGGGCTTGTCATCTCGTCGCAAATATCGTCGCAAGAAACGACGGGGGACGTCTTATTTAATAATTGTACATCGCTCCGTCATAATTACACCGAGAGTAAAAAGAGAAGAAAGAAAGGAGAAGAGGAAGAAAAAAGCCACAGCTTTCCCCTTCCTTCCCCTGCCGACGTACGTACTTAAGATCCGTCTCTCGAAATTCCGCTCTTCCAATTCTCGAAACGAAACCACTCGAAACAATTCGGAACCGCTGTTGCCCGCATTTCGAGGACAGGAGAGCAAATTAGAGGCACGGTTCCGGGAACCGAAATCGTACATCTTCGGGGGGATATCGTTACACGCGGCGTAGGCCAGGGAGAGAGTCTTTTTACCAAACTGTCAATTGTGATCGAACGCGGAACCACGGGGCCCAGGGGACGGCTCAATTCGAGCGGCGGGGAATCTTTATGACACCGGTGTCGTCCCTCTCCTTATTCGGGCCATCGACCGAACCGACGGACGGGATCTCGAAAGAGGGAGAAGGAAGCGTTAATTCGTGGACCAGTTTCCGTCCCATTTCCACCCGATCCCTCTCCGCCTCTTCTCCCTTTCGCTTTATTCCTCGACCTTCGCTCTTTTCCGCGCTTTTTACTCGCGGCATCTGCGTGTATTCCATTCTCCCAGCGCTTTTTCGAGAGAGAGAGAGAGAGAGAGGGAGAGGTCGAGCAAGTCTCCTCTCAGAGGCCCACTTTTAGCCGAAAAATCGATCCCACGAAACGCGCCCAACTTTCATCCTTCGCGACCACGTTGCGCAAGAAATCGTAACGTGTTTTTTTCTTCCCCCTCTCCCTCTCTGTCTTAGGTACAGAGAGATGGACCGCGGCCGCTTTCTACCTTTCACCGCGGCCGATTCCTAATAAATAATTTATTCGAGATAGCGGCGATCGCTCTTCCCCGTCCTAATCCTGGATTCCGTGAAAAATACCGGCGCACGGCCCGCTCCTCTCCTCGAAGGAAACGTCTTCTCTCCTTCTCCTGCTTCGTGAAACGCAGTTCTTCGACGTGTCTTCGTTCGTTTCCTCGCGTTGTCGAAAAGGAAGAAAACCGTCGGGGGATCGAAAATCCTGGGCACGTTTCGCGACGCGAGACACGCCTCGTCGCATCGTCGCGGTCCCACGGGAGCAGCAGAAACGAGGAGCGAAACGTTGCTCGATTGGGAACATGGGAGAGGAAAAAAGAGGAAAACATCCAAAAAGTTCCATCTTCCCCGCCTTCCTAAACGCGTCATTGATTATACGAGATGTTACGCCTAGAAAGACGGGGGACGAGGGTGGGAATCGATAACTAATCGACGTGGATTAAAACGGAAGGAACGAACCTTCTTCGTTTCTTTTTTGGAAGGTTTGAAAAGAAACATCATTCGCTCTCCCGTGTCGTGAATATATGCACGTGTCACTTGCTAATTACTCGACCGGCAAAACATCGCCTCTCCTTCCCCCTCCGCCTCCCAGAGTCGTTAATTACCATCGAGCTCTCGACCAGTCTCCTCCTCTCATCATCGTCCAAGATTTGCGCTTCGACTCGGATCGACTTTCGAGGCGGGGGGAGGGCGCTCTCCAACATTTCTCCCGGGATGCATCTCCCGCCGCCTGTACACGAACAGGCGGTTTCGCCATCCCGGTTTTGCCATTCGTCTACCGGCTTAAAGATGTCATTGATTAAACGAGCAGGAAGCGGCGAACGGAATACCTGCGCGCGCGTTTCTCACCCACACTCCGAGTCTCGTGTGGGCAACGCATTATGGCGCGGTATGAATACTCCTGAAAGGAGAGAGAGAGAGAGAGAGAGACGGGCTGGGCGTGTACCCGGGCCCTTTTATGCGATACACCTCGTGCCACGCCACAGATTCATCCGTGGAAGGAAGAATACCGTCGTGGCTCGGCCTCGAAATCAGTCACGCTCGAGCCGCTCGTTCAGTGACGGCCGCTTTATTCCCCGTGAAATCCGCCTTTTAATTCGATCGTTCGTATCTTCCGCGATTGGAGGAGGATTTTAAAAGGGAGAGAGAGAGAGAGAAACTTGGTCGAGTTTGTATTTATTAATCATACCTGTTGATATAATAACTCATCATATTTTGGAAAATACAAAACGCCAATGTATTATTTACGAATAGAAACGACAAGCGCAATTTCACTCGACTTGGTGGTATTAAGTGGATGAATCGACTCCGTGTCTCGTAGAGTAGAAGCCTTTAAGAAAATAAGTCACGCACGAAGGCGCTTCATAAGCATAATGCACCTCGTACCTCTGAAGGAGAAGAAGGACAGGGTGAGAAGAAAGCGAGAAAGAGAGAGAGAAAGAGAGATAGCCATCGATATGCTCGAACGATCAGCTACCGCTAGCGTTTATGAAACTCTTCCCTGCGGTGGCATTAATTCAACCAGAGTTTAATCTCCCCCCTCCTCCCCGATTCCTAATATACCAACTTCATTATCCTCCGGCTAATTATCCATTTATTATAACAACGTAGTGGAAAGTTCAATTGATATTAATCGCGAAAACTCCGTTCGACCATCTTTCGATATACAATAGGAGGACGAATCCGATTACGAGACATTCGATCCCCTATAGATATCGAGCGATATCGAGCGGATAATCGATAACGGGGAAGCAACAGATCGCAAATTCTCCGTGAAATCGGGCGAGCCAAGTCTTCTCCTTTTTATAAGTCGAAATCGCTCACCGTTCGAAACCTTAAAACTCCCAACACGCGATATCAAAGGAATTAACGTATTCAAATCTGTCTCTCTCTCTCTCTTTCTCGGCCATAACGTTACATAGGGCGAATAAACGAGGAATATTCGTTCTCAGGGCGCATCGTACGGAGCACGTAATGCGCATTCGTGAAAGAAATTACGCCTCGATCCATTTGATCGAGGAGAGGAGGGACACGAGCGTATATGTATATCGGGTTGATAAATCGACGTGGCCATCCGTCGATCCATCAGGCCGATCCCCCTCCACCGAGATGATTGAGCGATATCATCGCTGGATATCGCTTGTGGAAATAGATTTCCGTTGCCGACCGAGTCGGGAAAAAAGAGGGGGAGAGGAGGAGGAGGGCGTAGAAATCGGGCGACGAGGGACGATGCGACATCGAGGAAACGATGATCAATGAACCCGGCCGTTGTTTAATGGCGCCGTTTCGAAGTGGCAGGATAAAAGAGTATTAATATTGACACGGTCGACGCGGGCAATTAAAAAATATCATCGGGACGATTATCATCAGGGATATAAAATATGATACGAAAGGGAAGAAAGGAAGGAAGGAAGAGGAGAAACAAGAGAACAAGTTGATGTACGAAATCCAAAAATGCCCCGTTTTCGAGGCGGTTGATCGAGAGAGGGAACTCTTGAACAATCTCGTTACAACCAGGAATATAGAATAACGTCACGCGACGATGGCTGATTAATTGCGCGCGACGAAAACGCGTCCTCGCGGGGATTAGGCGTTTCCGAATTATCCGTCCAATTATCGTGTCTACGGCCGTCACGAGACGCGGCGCAAGGCGGCGTGTAATCGGTAATTGGGCAGGGGCCGGAGAACGCTAATCAAAAGTCGAACGAGAGAGGATTACTCTTCTAAAAGTAATGTAATTACACGTATCGTTCCAGAGAGAGAAACAGAAAGAGAGAGAGAGAGGAAGGAAAAAAGATAGGCAACGCTTCGAAAGCTTCTCTCCCTCTCTTTCTCTCTCGAAACATCTCGACACGGGTAAAAGGCAAATCCTTCCTTCTTCCATTTCCATCTTTTCCGGAGAACTCGGTCTTCTGTTCGACTCGGTGACATTCAAACGTGCCGATGGACTGCAGTGGAGAAGCGGTCTCCTCGTTCGATCGAGACGAAAATCCGTTGGTCACGATTACGAGAAGGTTAATCGCAGGAGGAGGAGGACGTAAAGCGGTATCCTCCACACGCGCGCTTTCGGGCGAGATGAGAGGAGGAGGAAGGAGGATCGAAGGTTTTTCCATACGGCGGTAACTAATGGCGGAATATAGATATGGCGCCGGTGGTATCGTGCGGGTCGTCGGCAGGTTGGCGGCGATATCCCGAGAAAAGCCGATTAAAACGGCCACGCATCGCCGTTTTTCAGGCGGTCGGTGTCGGTGCCGGCGCAGAAAGAGTTGGGGATCCTGTATAAGGAAGCACCGCGTGCGGACAATGAGCGTGTGCCGCACTGGAAATGACATTTGAGCGAGGGACACAGGGGGAGGGATAGAAAGAAAGACAGCTCACGCGAATAAGAAGTATCGGCTCGTTATTGCTACTCGGTGTACGAGAATGTTTAAAGATCGTGACTTTTGTCGGCCGCCGACATCGCCAACGAATCCTCCAATCTGCGAATTTCCGCGATCCTCGCCAACATCCATTCGATATTCGATTGCGTCTCTCTACTCGCTGTCCTGCCAGTAAGGACGATAATAAGTTCAAACTTGGCGGGCATCGAGGAATTCAATTATACGATAATCCAAGAATCGGATAGGAAACGGATAGTTCCAGCACGCGTGCCACAACTTTTCTTTTAATATATATAATAGATCAACTTATCGTCGATTAGCTCGTTCTTTAGAAACCGCGTCTATTGAATCATCGGACGGAAAGGAGGATCAAAAATTAGGGACATTATTCGAACGTTTTGGACACGTTTCTTTCCACGATGGGATCGACGCGGAAATCAATTCGATGATAAGTCGAGATTACACCGCATTATATTCAGTTTATTGTTCCGAGGGTGATGCGCCTATTTATTCCAATGGATTCCACATCGCCTCGATATTTATTTTACATCCAAGCCCGATCGTCGCCTGGCTAATAGTCGAGACTCGAGATCTTCGTCCCGTAATATTATTTTAAAAGGTTTGGAGGGAGAGGAGCGGCGCGGTTGAAGTACACGCGTACCACGATGCTTAATAGCAGCGGCTGTCGAACGGGCGATCGTCGGACGGGAACAGACGTCGATCGTGTTAACTCGTGGAGGAAAAACTTGTTGTCGAGCGAAGCGAGCGGAGAGAAAGAAAATCGGAGTAAGAAATCGAGTTTTCAAACGCGTTATTTCTCCTTCTCTACGCTCGTCCAACTCTGCAGCGGCATTACTATAAAAATACTGTTTCCATCGAGATGTCCCGTTAACGACAGCAACAGCGCCACGCTTCTTTTGCCAAACTCCGCCAACTCGAGTATAAAGCGCAAAATTTTCGCGTTACGTCCCTCTCGTCGAAAAGCTTTTTAACTGCCTCCTCCTCGTTCGAAAGAACGAAATTTTCTACCATTTTCTTCTCTTTCGAGGAGGAAAGAAAAGAAGAAGAAAAAAAAAAGAGAAAACTCGAGAGCAAGCGTATCGAGAATCGCCGTAATCCTTCCGTCGTCTGTGTACGAGAATAAATTAGCCGTAATGATCGGCTTTTGTCGACAACGGGCTCGTCGTCGAGAAAAAAAAGAAAAAGGAAAAGGAAAAAAATCGCCAATCAAGGAATATCCGTGCAACGATTGGCAAAGTACTTGGAAGAAACGACGAGTCGTGAAACAAGTGGAGAGAGTTGCTATAATCATAGGAACAAGGGCGGGATATGTGCTCGACCTCCGGTTCCCCTTTTATTTACGAGGCACGCAGGCACCGGTTCGGGAACGTTTTAACGAACGAACGGTTCTCTTTTATAACACCGGCCCGTCCTACAAATTAAGTGCCTTTCTTTCGATAGTAAACGTCCATCTGTAATTTAGAGATTTAGAAATTGTTCCCATCTCGGTGCTACCGCGAACCGGATGGAACTTGGCCACCGATAATCAACTCCCTTCTTCCTCCTCCTCCTTCTCGATCATGCTCGATCACGATTCGTCGTTTTTACGATTCCTCCTTCGTTCCATTATACCGATAATGGAGTCCATCGAGATAAATAAGTAGCACACGCTGCTTACATCAAAAAAAAGAAGAACTGAAAGAAATTAATTATTTAAAAAAAATCGATAAATAAAACGAGTACGGTCAATTTTCTTCTGAAAACTGCCCATCCGGATGAAGGGGACGGGATCGACGCAAGTGAAAAATAGCATCGTTCATCCGATATATCGGAAATAATCGGCGCAGATATTGACAAATAACCGATCCGATCGCCTCGGTTAATTAACGATTTCGAGGATCGCGGAGGCCTCGATCGGTTCTTTTATCTCATCGTCGAGGGGATCGATTTCCCTCTCCCCTCAAGAACGTTTCAGACACAGAAGAAAGAGAAGGAGATCGGATCGGAAGCTCTCGAGGAGATAGGATCTAGGTGGGAAACAGGTGACGGCAAGCGGATCCTTCTACCCTTCTACGATTCCCCCTCCCTGTAGAAACACAGACTCGGGCCAAACTCGGATATCGCGCGGTTCGTTATCTCATCTAACGAGCGGTGGCCGATCGTTACGTGATCATTACGTGGTCGCCATCGGGTCATTGCCATCGGATCGCTTAGATCCGAATGATAGCGTGCCGATCGGGGCTCAATTAAAAGCGTAGCAGAGGTGGAACGACGGCCACGATCCAGGATCGAGAAAGGAAGAAGGAAATTAGATGGATGGACGGGTAGACTTACCGCCTACGTCGAATGATCCTTCGCGCGAATCATCTCAGAGGAGACGGCTCCTCTTCCGCGCGTTCGATCGTTTTCAATCGGAAAGGAAATAAGTCGGTGACAGTTTTCGTGGCTCTGATGAAGAAATTCGTGATGAGAAATATGGTTGGCTTCGTAGAGAGAGATATATATATATAGGGAGAGGGGATTATGAAAGATAGAAAGCCTCGCGTGTTTTCTCCAAATAGAAACCGAACTCTACTATGGCCTCCTTCTTTCCTTCCTTCCTTCCTTCCTTTCTTCTACCAGTTCGTCGAGTAAAACTTGATTGATCAAAAAATATTTGACGCGAACGTTCATCTCCTTTCTTTCCGAAATATCGAGGGTATTTGAATATCCTCGGTCGGGATTGGAGAGAGGAGGCTTGAAAGGAAACGAGGGTAGGCAAACTAGACAGGGAATAGCGGAGAATACCACTGTTCCTCGAGCGTGCGGAACTGTCGATCACCTAATTTGAGGATCGATCGTCGGAGAGGATTCGAGGTAATTGCAGGTTTGTCCAGATCCGTCGGCCGCGCCGAGGTCGGATAAACACACGGGAATCGGAGATCCACGGCTATCCACGTTTAATCGAACGAAGATATTTAATTACAGAGGACGGTTAATCGCCCGTTCGGTGATTAATCGATGGACGGAGAGGTGGCACGCTTGGGATTTCGAAGATTCGGGATCGATTCGAAAAACGAGAAACAACAGGGTTTTCGCGCGTAGCCGATCGGATCAAAGTCTTTCTTCGTCTCTCAAGATACGAACAGGCTCGTAAAATTCGGAACCGTGCGAAATTGAGAGTAAAAGTGAGTTGTATCCAGCATTCTTTTCCTATCTCGTCACTCGTCGTTTCCCAATTTTTCCAACTCACCGAGCGTAAAATATCCACCTCGCGGCAACACCTCGAACAACCGACCATCTATCAAAATTTTGCAACAAGCTGGATCGAAAAACGAAAACGGGAAAAAGGAGGAACGATACGGCTGCGTTACGCAAATTCGCAATAACACCACCACCAAACTCTCGACATCCGTCGTCGTTGGTTGGAAGGTGTTAGCGATGTAACTGGAGAGGAGAGGTTGGCTTCGAAGGAACGAGACTGAAAGTGCGGACACGATCGTATAAATAGAACCACCTGTGCGTAACCGTGCCGATTTCTAAGCGGCGCACCGCTCCATGTAAATCCGGAGAGCCGCCGGGAGCGACTCGTTTCTTCCAACGAGACGAGTGCAATGACGCGTGTTCGCCACGCGGGGGGTACCGCCGTCGCCCGATGACGGATAATAAATCACGTTCGATTCGTCGTGGCACATCGATCGGTACAGTTTCGAGAGAGAGAGAGAGAGAGAAGAAAAGTACCGAACAAGGAACGATTACCGGTCGATGTATAAGAAGGCGAATTCTTGGATTCGCTCGAGCTCGAGTCTCGTTAAGACGATGATGTATATAAAGATCGGCCGATGGAAATTGTGAAACCGGTTACCCGCGTTCTCTCTTTTCTCTCCCTCCCTCTCCGTTTCTCTAATTGGAATGTTACGTTATTTACTCGTCGTCTCTTTTCACGAGACACGCCAGATTACTCGAGATAAATTATCGTAATTATTATGCCTCCACGATGTCGCGTAACGTTGGAGCGCGTCTGTATTTTCCTTCTTTCTCCTCTATCTCGTTCCATTTCCCCGTCGCAATCGCTCGCTAATCGTCGATAATTCGTTCGATTGGGAATCGAATCGAATTTTCTCAGTTTCGAATCCTCCTCCTCTGCTCGTTCGAGAAGGAAAGATACAGATCGTTGAACCGTCGAGAGACAAGAGACTCGAGGCTTGCGCGCAAGGTGGCGCGTGATTTAGCGAGGAAACGCAATAAAAGCCGAGGCAATGAAAGAAGATGACACGCGGTCAACACTCGCGGCGCCTTCTATCCGTTCGCGGCTTAGCTCGTACGGTACTCTCGACAATCAGCGGCGGCAGATGTTACGACTGCGAGCGACTGCAACAGGCTGCAAGCGACTGACTCGACATATTTCGCGGGGCGTGAAAAAATCGTGGAGCCCGTTTTATGCCCGCCACCATCCTTCCTCTTCCTCGTGGTAACGAGCGCTAACCGGGACGAATCGACCTGGGGGATCTCGAATTTATCCCCTCGAGTTTTCATTTCCAAAACGGATGGGACGATTCTCGCGATGCCTCGAATCGAGTATTATTATACGTCGAGATCGAACTGCGCGAAGGGGAAAAAGAAGAAGAAATGTAATCTTCCATCTCACGTTCGTTTCCTTTACTTAATAGGAGAGATGAATATTTTACAGTCAAGTTCGTGAGATTTTATAGGCGCGAGAGTGAAAAATGTTTGATTAGAGGATAGAAAGTTGGGTGTGACTGAAGAGCACTTGAAATTAGCGTCTGAATGGAGAATGTGACCACGCAAGTTTTTGAGTGGACGTGACCATGAAGTTTTCTAGGAATCTCTCCTCGCGTGACTTAAGCTCGAGAGAATCGAGGAGGAAAGACGAGCGCAATTTGATCGTCGCCGTCAATTTTTCCTTTGTCTCGATGCTATATTCTTATTAACCTCGGCGCGTTCGTTCCGCCTTTTGAAACATCCATCGACTCGTCGATATTCCTCTGAGCGAAAAAACGTGCACAGACGCACGGGCGCAGACAGAGGAGCGTGCGACAGCATCGGTGTGGCCACACCTCGGCTCGTTGCTGCAAATGGTCGACATGTAAATTCGTAAGACTCGTGAAAGACTCGCAGCGAAACGAGTCGAATGCGCGAGGAAGAATGCTCCGGCGAGGAGCGTCGGGGGAGAGAGGAGCCCCTCCTTTTCCCAGCTGTTCGACTTCGACATCGATTAAAATGCCATTGGCGAAAACGCGGAGGCCTCTAAAAAACTGATATAGACCTCCTTCGAATTCCAAAATATTTCGTGACTCTCTTTCCTCCGGGAATCAACGTTTCTCGAAAGATTCTCTCGTTTCGAAAGAGCGTACACACGCGTATATATTCCGAAATTCTTCGAGAAGAATCACGTCGATCGTCTCTTGCTCGTTTCTTTCAATCCGTCGAATCTCGATCCTCGTCGATGGATCGGATCAGAATTGGAAACGGCAGTTTACGTTTCACACGTCCGTCCAACGTATTACCCTTCCCGTTATCGAGAGGCCGGCATGCTGGTCGGATGATGCATCGTGCGCAAACGCTTTCGAAGCGCGCCTCGCCGGGGAGCGCACAGCGGCCGCGCCGACAATAGATATTCCGCGACGCCCACGTAGCGGGAGACAAAGGCCTGAATGGCCGGCAGATGCACCGACGTCCGTCGATTTAGAGAACGCAACGAGATACGTACCTTCGTTTATTCGTTATTCGTGACGAAGGTGCGGTACGTGACTCTCTGTTCCCCAAAAATCTTCTCCCGCCTCTTTCTTTCGATTCGACTTTCACCCTCGGTCAAGAGAATAACCCTCTATCGGAGTGGACGACTTCGGTTAGGGTAAGGAAAGAAAGGAAAGAAAGAGGCGGCTATTGGAAAGGAAACAGGCGAGAGTAAAGGAAAGGTACGGATTTTGAAGAGCGGTGGGTACGGTTGTTGCGAGAGAGACTAGCTGCGAGGCCAGGCAACGCGCGCACGTACGTACGCTCGAAGGTTACGTAATTCGGAGAAGAGCACGCGGACGGAGAGGAGCGAGCGGTGACGACACCTTGTTCGGAGAGAAGCCTCGAGATCCGGGAGTGTCCACTCGACTGACTGGGAGGTAGCCCGGCCCAGCCCACGTTCCCAACGATCGACGACGTTCCATACCGGATCCGTGGAGATACATTCGATCGATACGTACGCGCGTCGCCACCGCTTCGTTTTCCCTTCTAATTGGAAACCGAGTTATTCAACCGCGGTTCGGATGACGAATTGTATCCACCGATCGATAAACTTGGGAGGAACAAGAACTCGACGTGTGTGCACGCGATGCACGAGGGATCGCGTGGGCGGTTTCGTTCGCCCGTTTACCCAGATTCGATAGAAATTAGAAATCGACGAGACGAGAGTGGGTAGAGCATTGGAAGAGCGATCGTGGACCGTGAAACGTCTATCCCCTACCTCTGCACCTGTCCCAGTTTCCATATTTCCGTTAAATTCCAACTTCGTCCCCGACGCTTACGTTATACGTGTATCACGATCGCGTGACCAGAATTACTTTTCCTTCGAGTTCGGAATCATCGACGAGAACGACGTTCCCTTTCTCCTTCCCCCCCTCCACTTGTAATATCTCCATCTTAAGAACCAATCTTAATTAACACTCGAGGATCCCGTGTTCGCGGTTCGACCAAAAATCCCACGGCATCCTAGCACAGACACCGGTAGAAGAGGGTACAAACGTTGTTCGACTACCACCGCCACCTCCACCGTCACCACGTGTCGGTTTTATCGGACCTGTACCTGTGTACAGTCGTTAAATCACTCGAATCCGGCAATATATTCGAGCATCAACGTATCTCTAACGAGCGTATCCCCTATCGTCCGGCTGGGATCGGGCAAGGAAAATCCGACAAGCAATCAAACGACGAAAGATTCCACGGCTACCAGAGGCGACGAGGCGACCAGCGGCCGTCCACTATTCCACGTGGAATCCACGACTATCGGAAGCGATCGCGAAATCTTGGGGCAATAATTCACCCCCTTCCGCCCCTTCGGCTCTTGTCCGCGGTTGGAGGGGCCCCGTTCGACACCGATGTTCTCGTACACTTGGGCAGAAGACCACGGCATCGTTGAACGGTTAATGCTCGCATAATACGTGCACGGCACGGCAGCCGCAAGGGGGGACGGGTATTGTTACTAGTTTTACGTACCGTTATTTTCTTCCCGTTGACAGAAATTCCTTGGAGCGCAAAGGTGAGCGCTGCTATCTGCGAATCTCCGAGCTTTCCGTGGAAAAATCCTGGACACTCGACCCGCCGCGGAACCTTTATCGCGCGAAATTTCTTCGCGGGATAGAAAGTAAAATTAAAAACGTTCCAACGTTCGTTCGTTCGTTGATTAAAATCTCGAACGAGGGAGAGGATCGGGCGAGGAATCGTTCGTGGCAACTCGAGGATCGAGTTTACCTGGTTAATATCGCGCGGCGGAGGACGGATAGTTCCGATTGGCCGCGCCGAGTTGTATAGAAGGGTTGGCCGGCCTCGGCCCAGGCATCGATCCTCCAGCTACCGGCTTCTGCCCGTTAATGAGTCATGTTTAATTGGCGTGGGAAGCCCGCGGCTACGTCCACGTAACGGAATTGAACTGTACCCGATCCAACGCCGCGCGGTTACGACAAGGTAAATATACCTTGGCCACGACCACCATTGACCCCTCACTCGGACACGGGGAATAACGAAACGGAACGAAAGAATCGTTAATGAGAAGCGAATCGAATCGATCGATCGACCGAAACGAGTTTTCTTTCTTTCTTTCTTTCTTTCCCTCCTCTCCAATCTCTAAACTCGAGATACCGGAATCTTGGCCGCTCGGTGTACACAGGTGTATCGGGCGCGAGCATATTCCACGCACGGCTGGCCTGGATGCCGCCTTTCACGAGAAGAAGAAGAGAAGGAGGGGGAGGAGGAGGAGGAAGAAGAAGAAGCCACAGTTTTACTGCTACCTCGACGACAGGCCAGGCATTCACCATCAAATCGCGATTTCTCAGGCAACAAGGATTTAACGCGAGACATTCACTACGGGGCCTCCGCTACGTATGTACGACAAGCACGGGTTTAGAAACGTTGTCGCCGCGGCAGATGGTACGCGACAGCCCGTTTCAAACGATTACTGTTACCGAGTTCCCGGCCACGACAACCACGGACGACGAGGCTCCCAACTTATGCCGGTATGCAAATAAATGGCATCGCAGTGGACGCGTTCAAAAAACGCACAATGCGATACGCGCGCTACGGGCCATTGTCTCCCAGTCTAATCACGACCGCGCATTTACGAGCCACCGATTAGACGGACGCGTAGCCCCCGGTCAAACACCACCACCACTCCTATCACTATCTTTCGCGGGAAGGCGGTCTCGTATTCTCCGCGCCACCGACATATGCATCGCGAATACCAACACCAGTCACACCCATCACACAGCCCCGACCCTGTGGGTGGCGCCCGTACGAACGAGTCGTAAGGCCATCATCCTCCTTTGCGCTTATTGCGCGCCGCAGCTATCGATATTCTCTCTCGCGATCCTTCCTCCTCCACTCCTTTCCACCCCCCCAGTAATCCAACCCCGAGGCGATTTTCCTCCATCCCGACGTAACGACGCTTTAGATCAACGGAAATAATTCCCTTTGATTCGAGGACTCGTTAAATTCCACCCTTACCTCGCCCCAGGCCTCTCCTCCTCGCTGCAGGAGAGAGGTTAATACGTTCCACGCCGCGGGTCGTGGAGTTAGTAGGAGTTAAGAGGAGGAGGAGGAGGAGGAAGCTCGAGTGAGAATCGCATTGTATCGATAAATAGAATCTTGGATGAAAAAGCTGAAGAAATCCTCCAGTTTCCAATTGAGGGAGAGAGAGAGAGAGAGAGGGGGTGGAGAAAAAAGGGACGAACGAAATTGGCGCAAGAAAGCGTCGAGGTATCCCTGAGCGAGGTTCATTGGCGCGCTCCAAGTCCTTGTACGATCACCTTGTACCTAAATCGACACCTCGACTCGCGATTGCACGCCGCTAATCGTCCTTCCGGGAGTGACGTGCCGACATACCGCGGTTCTTGCTAACAACCCTGACGTAGCCCTATTAGTAGCCCACACACGCACATATATATATATATATGTGTATACATAAGTATACGATACGGTGTTGTTGCCGACACACGAGGCCGGCATCACGATTCGGGTGCCATCACGTAGCGAGCGGAGCCGAGCGGGTTTCCATTCGCGGCCAATCGACACGCGCTTCCCGCCCGCGTTTCGATACCGTCCATCGTGATCCACCGACCTCTCCCTCCTCCTTCTCCAGCCGCGTAAACAAATGGAGATACCGGAAAGCGGAGAGCGGAGTGGAAAAAAATTGGACGGACGCACCGTGCCGTGGGAAGATCGAGGAGGCTACACGACGTGGCTACGAACTCGGCGTTAATGGCAACGCCGAGAGAAGGTCGCGTAGGTATACGCTGGCGCGAGAGAGAATAGGAGCGCGGGGAGGGGTAGGTAATTAGCTGCGCGATGAGTCGACGTATCAGATTCGAGGAAATTTCTGATCCTCGAGATGGAGGATGGAGGAAGGCAAAAGAAAAAAATGAGACTTATATAGCAACCTCGTAGTCGATTCGAATGAAATCATCGCGATGAACGTTTTCTGTCAATTACGATTCACGGGTTATTTAGCTAGGCGAATTTAATATAAATCGTCTATTTATTTTGTCATCGATTTGTCGTGTTATTGTTCGCTCGAGGGAACGTAAAATGAATAGTAATAAAAGGGGAGGGGAGAGGAGGAATGTAAGAAAAGCCGACGTACCTCCCTAGACGTTGGTGCCCCCAGGACGCAGGGGCTGTCCGGGCGGCGGGGCGCGCTGGCCCACCGCTTGCTCGAGAGCTCGCTCTCATCCTGAAACAATAAACGTGACCTGTAATTAGACAAAACGAAGGTAAAGGTGATAGGCGGTCAGCCGGTTGATGAGACGCTATTATATACCAATCGTAATGGGCCCTCTTGGGAAACGACCAAATTGCTCCTGGCAGAAAATTAGCCGGGGAGAACAATGGAAGGAAGGAGGTTACGATTTCGATTTCGTCGTGTCCTACGAAAATCCGTGATTCCAATTTTACTTATATACTGCAAGCGTACATATATATATATATATATATATATATATATATATATACATATATATATACGTACACGCATTCACCACTCTGAACCGTGCGTGTTCCAATATCGCATTAAAATTCGATCAAAGACGAATGTCCATCTTTTTACAGAGGTAGAGGCAGAAAGAAACTTTTTACCGGGACAAAAGGTATTTCGATAAAAGCAACCGATAAACCGACTTCCGTTAGACATCCATACATCCAACGCGGTATAAAATTTTTTATCGCTCGATCAGCGTAACGAGTATAAAAATTGCAACGGCGCATTCCGTTTAGTTTTACGACTAGGCGATATTTTCCTCCCTTTTTATCCGGAAAAACGTCGTCGTCGGAGCGCGTTCGACCGCGCTCTCGTCACGATCTCGAGTATGAACGCGATGGAAACGCGATTGTGTCGGGCGCAATTTTCCGGCGGCGCCGACGCGAATCGATGCGAACACCTCGCGGAATTGCATTCTGCGACACGATTAAGCGGCACGGCGGCGTAGCGGCGGCCAGGAAACAGCAGGGGCGCTCTAATGGATCAATTATACCAGTCATTTCGAGTGGAAACGAAAGAAAGAAAAGGTCGGCCTGGAACGGTGATAGGCCCCTCGTGGAATAATTAAGATGGCATCTCGGCGGTCGCCGGTGTCAACGCTAAATCGCTTCTCCGAAGCGAATTCCGAAACGAGAGAAATACATATATACATATACATATATATATAGAGAGAGAGAGAGATTGCGTAAATTTTTCTATCGAGCAGATCGAACATTTGCGAGGCAAGGTTCGCGCCGATTTTAACCCGGTAAATCGAATAGTTGTTCGAATTTTCTTTCCCGGCCCATCCTCTTCTCGCTTTCTCTTACGTTCACTCACGATCGAAACGGTGTACACATTTTACATTTATGACACCGCGGATCTCTTAGAAATCTTACGTAAACTCGAGATCCGAAAGCTTGTACGAGCGTCGATAGGTAAAGAAAATCGAGTGTTATCTTTTACGAGGCGCAACATCTCGGGACCGTCTACCTCGACTATTATTATCTCGATACGAGGAGGAATACGTAGTTGCGCAATCCCCTCCCCTCTCCTATAAAATTAAGTAAAAACATCAGAAATTAGGTAAACAGCTTCCTTTACGTAACGAACGCAACAATCAAATTGATCGATCTCATCTGGAGACCCGTCCAATTTATCAGATTCATTCTGTGTCTTCAAGTTTTAAACGGAAAACGATCGTCCTTCCACGGGAATGGATAAGGCATCGGGGTGTAAAAATACGCGCGCCATTGCGTTCCATTCTTCGACGCACCGATTATTATCCTCTTATTATTATTATTGTTGTTGTTGTTGTTATTATTATTATTATTATTATTATATTGCATTATTGCGTGGCCAGTTGCAACAGTAACCTCGCTGCCGATGTTACGTTTACTTTCGCCGCTAGATTTCTCCCTATTTTCCGTAATGCGGCGAGATTGCGGCGGCTTGAAATTGAATCGGCTCCTTTGGACACGGATATTAACGATCCAAATATAGCACACGCCGCTCCTGCTCCACGACAAATCGATTATAACCACTCTCGATCCGGTGGATATCGGGAGGCACGCTCGCTCGTCTCTTATTCCCGAGTTTGAAAATCGATAAAATTCAATTTCACGCGAGGATCGCGTTATACATGATATTATTATATCCGAAATGTAAACCAACTCTCCTCCTCCTCCTCCTCCTCTTCCACCTTTTCTATGAGAGAAAAAGGAAACCCTTGGAAAAGGAAAATTTTTATTAACCAAGCGTTCGAGAGAGAGAGAGAAGCGAGTAAAAGTGAAGATACTCGTCTCCTCTCGTCAGCCCCTCGCGGGGGCGAGGCCAGGCGGGGCTGGTTCGAGGCAAGTAACGTCATCGTGAAATCATCGACGAATGAGAGTAGCGGCGAGAGTGGCCGTTCTCCATATGCAGCTGCTATGGCAATAAGGAGGTGAAACGGTTGCGTAACGGAACGGGCATTAGCGGAATATTTATAACATTAATCGTGGAACCGGGCTGATTACCGAGAGAGCCCCACGGACACCCGGCTTCGAAAGGGCAATCCCCGTTAATCCGATCTCGCCCCCAATCTCCTTCCCAACATTCTCCGCGTTTTCGATTGTTCAAACCGATGTCCCGATCGCACACCTACGTGTGCACATGCACATATATTTATATATACGCGTGAAATGTCGTAAATCTCTCGCATCTTGGAGGAGAGAGAGAAAAGCTCGTTGATGAACTCGATTCTTTTCTCCAGGACTGCAAACACGAGGAGGGCCGTATCTCTTGGACGTCCATCAATTGAACACCGTGAATCAAGGATTAATCGACGCGTGGACGATCGATTTTCGCGAACAATCCCGTGAAATCGGTTGCGGCCTGGGTCGACTCCCCTCGAACAGAAATATGGAATGCGAGGAGACTACCGTGCGGCGAGCCACGGCTCGTTGTTCAATGAGGGAAAACAATGGGGGGCTTGATTTACGAGGGCATTACCGACAACCCACGTACACGCTTAGATCTACATATTATACCAATATTCTCCGTGTTTATTCTCGGCCGAGCACACTACCGCTATCCGCCTGACGTGTACACACACGCACGCACACCACGATGATTCACGCGAGGCTGGCAGCATCATCTCTCGTAACGATCCGCCGCCGTGTCTCGCGCGAATCTCCTCTCGCGCGGGAGACCGAGGAATTCGTTCGCGGAAGCGAATTGTTCCTCCTCCTTCCTTCCCTATATATCGCTGTCTCGAACGAAAAGCCGTGGCGCGTCACGTTTTCGAAATACCGTTCACGAACGCGCCGTGTCGCGCCACCTTCTTCTTTCCTCCTCCGATCGAGCAAACCGCACGATCCTCTCTTTCCTTTCCCCGCGGACCCACCCGCCCACGAGGACACCGTGATAAATCAGACGGTATTAAAAGTTGAAAGATGAAAAGAAAACGGCACCGTTCCTTTCTCGTCGCAAACTCTCTTCCCTCGTAAAACGAACAGAGAAAAGGGATCCCCCTCCCTAAGGATTGTAAATCGTAGGATGCGGGTGATAAGGAGCAATAAGGAGGGAATGTAATCGCGTATCACGGTAATAGATGTAGGGATTCCTCGAAACGATCTCCAAATCCTCTATGCGCAACACCATTCTCCGTATCAGTTCACGCACAGGTTCTTTTCTTCTTTTTCTCCTTTTCCTCGTTATCCGTAATCGTAATTAACGCCGTCCAACCGAGCAATTGTTGGATGGGAACGATAACAAACCGTTCGAACGTACTTCTCTTGGTCAAATTTTAACAAGTTTCTCGCGAAAGATCGGAGTGGACTCGCACGCGCCTCGTCGTCAAGTGTGATAATTAAAGCGTGTCGTTGCACGCCGTAGCTGGAGGGAGAATTGAAGGGAGAAGGGAGGAACGATTCTCTGGCGAAGTAAAGGAGAATTTAGCGCGCAGAGGTACAATCGTTGGCCAATTGTCTAACTGCGGTTGCGTTACACATCGACTTATTTCGAGCACGAAAGGAAGAGGAGGGACGGGCAATTAGACGACGACGACTCGAGCGTACGTACGCGTGCCGGCCCGACTTAATTACAAATTTCGAAACGCGAAATGCGCCAGCCGGATGGAGAAAAGGTAATTAATTTGGGGGAAGGGTATGTTAAAATCATAGCCACGAGTAACGAACGAATAAAAAATATTAAATAGCTCAGATTACCCTTGCCCCTCCCCTTCTTTCTCTCCTTCGTCCATCGAGAAAGAGAGAAAAAGGGAAAAAAGAAGATTTTTACGGGAATTCTCGATCCCCACTACCACGGGGATTTTTTCCCCTGGCACGCCGGGTGAAAGTTTGAGGCGGCCTCCTATTTGCAGACACGAAAGCGAGGGAGAGCAACCACGGAGTGGCCCGTATACACCTCTCCATGTATACGCGTATACACTGAAAAGGCAAATCTTTGCGCCTGCACGTAACGCAAATCATGCGGCGCAAGTGTGGCACGTGTTGTCAGCGTGTCGTAGCACGTGTGTGTATGTGTGTGAGTGGAAGCTGGCTCGCGCGATTACATAACGATGAGAAGGGGGGAGGGATTTCAGTTTAAATATGGAACCTGTCAATCTTCCCCCGGCTGCACGCTGTAATTAATAATAATTGCCTGCTCTCTTTGCCGCTCCAGTTATTACCACCGTTTTGACGGCTGATTAGCGCCGCGTGTTTGCTCGAATCGATGAATTGAAAAAAAGGAAAAAGATCCTCTCTCCTCCCGTTGATCAAATTTCGAGCTCGAAGCCGAATTTTTCAGCTTCTTCTCCTCTTCCTTTCGAGTTGTGCGACGAGGGAAGAAAAGAAAAAGGAAAAGAGTAAAAGCCAACGTCGCGATTAAATGCAGATCTCGCGCGATCGCGACGGATCATGCAAGTAGAACACGGCACGTGTTGTCAGACTCGGTGTGTACGTGACCGTAGGTGTATTAAACTGCACGAGTTTCCTTCGATTACACCAGCGGAACGTGCTCGAAATAAATGTTAAAATCACGATCGGGCTCGTGTTAAATCGCGAGACGATCGTAACTCGAAACGATACTCCGTCCGCAGCAACGAGATTGCCCATCCTGGATGGGAATTAGACGTCCCCTCGCTCGCAAAAATTTCGATCCTCGTACAGAGAGGACGATTCGAGCGGATCGAGGGAAGGATCGATGAAATACCGAGTGCGATACTTCGTAGACTTCGCGAAGAATCGAAGAGTAAAACAGTTGTTCGATTCAAGGATCGAAACCCGCTTTGATCGGGCATTAGAATTTTATCGAGTCGACTACGGAGCCAAATGTTTCGTCGTGGATGAGACGAGCATTTATGACGAGAACCGCTTCTTGGCCAATCGTAAAAAATCCTCGAAACCTCGTATAAACCGTATAAACGAGAAAAGAAAAACAAGAGGATTGATCGCTTAACAGATCAACGACGAGTTTTCACCGATATATATATATATATGTAAATGGATGTTTGGCCGAAAACGGGGGCCAAAATTCATTATTCGCGCGTAAGGTTTTACGATCGCGGGTGATCGGCCATGACAACGGTAAAAAATAATCAGAATAATGTTATAATAATGGCCGTAAGAGAAGTTTAACGTTGTGCTTGGTCGAAACAAGACGATGATAAATATACTCTTACCCTCCGTTACAAGCGTGGAGAGTAGCGGCGATGCGATCCCATTTACAACATCATTTACATACGTTTTGACGTTTCTCGCGGCCTCCTTTTGACGTTTAAATATCATCGGGCGAAACCTGTCCTTCCACGCGATCGCGAAAGTGGAATATCGAGAGATAGAGAGAGAGAGAGGCTCGTCACGGTTCCTCTCGAACGACATCTTAACTCTCGTCCAGGGAAAAAACAAAAATAAAATAAAAAAAAAAAACGGTCGCCGTTCGCTTAATCGCGCATAAAGATCGGTGGCGGCGCCGTTCTCCGAGACGAGTATGCGAATCGAGCACGAGATATTTTAACGAGACGTATCGCGCGCAATCGCACGGATACGTGTAATTTCGCGATGATTCGTCGAGGTTGGGGGAGGGGGGCGAAGAGGAGAGCGAAACGAGAGAAGAAGAGAGCTGGACAATTTGCCTTATTTATCACGCGCTCGATATTTTCCCCCCTTTATCTTTTCACGCTCCACATCGTGATTAGACGGATCGTGGGAAAAAAAAAGGTGGTTGTACAGCGAGGATCGAACGGATTCGGACGGGCGGCGGGGTGCAACTTTTTTCTCCGCGTTTCCGTGAAACAATGCACACCCACCTCACCCAGCAGCGTCGCGTTGGTGTAACAATGCGTCTTGGCGCCGTATACGACGATATTATTACCCGAGCGAGCCGGGGTCGGTTACTTAAAACTTCATTGAAACCGCGAACAACAATGACTTTCTCCCGCGAGTCGAAAGGAGGAAGTCGAAGCCGAGCCCGGGTTACGACTGTTCGCCGCCTGCTCGCGCTCGTGACGCTTCTGTTCCACGATGGCGAGAAAAAAAAGAAGAGAAGAAGAAAAAAGAAAAGGAAAGAAATCAATTTTTTATTTCTAAACAGAGAGGCGAGCATCGTGGACAGTGAAAGGATCAAAGCCCCTCGAGAGCGTGCCCGTCTTCCGCAAGGGTTGCCTCTCGATGATCGATGAAAACTGCCACCGATCCCTCGACCGTAGAGAGTCAACCGTAAAACGATACACTTCTTCCATGTCTCTCTTCTCTCGCTATTTATTAAAAATGTTACATCCGTATACGCAAGCTCGGATTTACGAGGAATCTGTAAATTCTCATTGCTCGCAATCCTGCTCGCGAAGAATATACAATTTCATGGCTTACGAGGTGCGCTTACTCGTTTCGCTCGCTCGATAGATAGAAGGGCTATCAAACGTCGATCGAGTTGTCGCACGGTTGGGTGGCACGAGCCTACTCGAGGCTTACGACACGCGGCCGGATAGGCTTGATAATTTATTATTGGCGAAGAAATGGAAGCCGCCGATCTATTAGCACCACCACGTACGACAATAACAGCACAGGCCGTAAGTAACCTAAGTGGTTAAGTAACGTCGATGCGGCTCGCCAGCCGCCTACGCTTCTTACAGGTTCTTATATCGTGCCCCCTCTCCTATCGATCGCGACAAATCAATCGAGACCACGTTCGAGGGAAAGAAAGAAAGAAAAAAGAAACAGAATGAAATTTCGACGATCGATGATCGACTCTCTCGAGAATCGATCACCTTCCTCTCGTCCCGCTCTTAAATCACTTTAACCGATCCTGCTGTTGCATCGAATTCAAAGGCGAGCAACGAGAATATTGCTCGAAAATTGAGAAGAAGCACAGTATACGCGCCTATGTATACGGTTATTTTCGAATGGTTTACGAGCATCCGGCCGTGGAAAATAGGTGTATCTTCGTTTTATGGAAACTGGCCTGCGCTCGCTCTAAAATCCTCGCAACGGATAACGCCTGATTGAATTGGAAGAGGGGAAATTGAAGGAATTGGTCTGCCGATCGAATCACTCGCGCGTTTCCGCGCATTACGTGATTGTCGTACCGCCTCCTCTCCCCTTTCCCTCTCAAAACGCAACACGACTCCGTACCTGGCTCCTGCTCGACAGAGAGAGAGAGAGAGAGGCGAAGTCGGAAGAAATTTTTCCCAACCTCTTGCCCGGCGTACGTTCTCCAAAACATAAACTCGCTGGGCGGAAGCGAGAGTTAACATTTTCGTGGTTACGACTCGAAATCGAGACTCGGCGGGATGGTTTATCGGGTTGTAAATCGTTTTTGATCGGTTTTTAACCATATTCGTAAGCGTGGATCGAGGAGGGTGAGCGGTCGGTTGAAAAATTTCCCTCCTTCCCGACGAACGTGAAATTGGAAAAGGAAGGAGGAAGTTGTGGAGGAATTTCGCAACGGTGGATCGGATACGTACAGAAGCGGTGGGACGGGCGGATAAAGCGGGACGCGGCGAGGGAGACGGGGAGGAGATCGGGTTTAAGAGCGGCGCCGTCAGGCCGCAAACGCGATTCGCCTCGCCGCGACGAACGTTTTGTCGCCGGTGATTGGCGTTTGAAAGAACAACCGCGTACAATGCAATTACCTTGGCCTTAACCGCCTCGGACCCGACCGATAGCATTCGATCCCTAAGCTGGATAAATACGTGTATATCGCGGTCCACGATCCACGCATGCGAGTCACAGCCGGTGCAAGATCGAGTTTTTCTTAGCCTCCCTCCCCGGCCTTCCCGATATGTACTTGCGCCTCTCGCGCCACCTTCCTATCCCTCCCATTATTCATATCTATTTACCCACCATTTCTCCTTCTCCAAGTAAAATAACAATTCGAGCGATCTTCTAACCATCTAATCCTCGATATCTTCAATATCATCGCGTTGGAAAAACTATTTTTAAAACTACTTTCAAATTTTCCGATAGATACGCACGGGGAAAAAGTTGCGTACACAAGAAACGATTGTAATTCTTCCCCTTTCGTTCTCACACTCGACACGTAACGAATCCACGTAGGTTTTTGCCTATTCTCCGGCGAATCCTTAACGAGCCACGAGATCGCATCTCGTTAAAGGGTCGTAGGTCATCCTCGTCCTGCCTTTCGCGCCTCACAACCGAGCCTCGCGAACAGGCCGCGGGCAAAAATTCTTCTCCTCTGTATACCGTGTACAGATACGCTCTCGAATCCGCGACTTTTTCCTTTTTTTCCTTAATCTCGCGTGAACCTTGCTCGAACCTCCTCGAGTTCTTCGAAAAAATCGAGCCAAGCGATGGATACATTTTACCCCCTCGGCGGGGTGTAAAGTCGGTTGGCTCGCTTTCGCAATTTCTTCTTTCTTCGAACGGAGAAATAGCACGGATAAAGACACGGCTGGTTCCTTTTAAGGCGCAATCTTTCTTGAATGCCGGCGACCACCGCGGGCCGAGGCGGATACCGAGAGCGTGGGCGTTATTGCCTTTAATGCCGAATCGAGCCTCGTAAACGAACATCCCCGAGTCACGAATCCATGTCGTTTATTGGCCCAAAGTGGCGGTTCGGCCCACGCGTAATCGCCCGATACATTCAATTTCTCGCAACGCCGATTATCGCCGATCTAATTAGCCCGGCCTTCCTTACCGATCTGCCATAATCCTCGACCTGGAGAATTATAAAAATCGCGAGTGCCCCGCCCGATTAAATCCATCTCGATTGATAAAACGCGCGCCCCGGACGAGAGGGGAGGAAATAACAGCGTTTCGAAGGAAAAAGTTATTCGTTTAAATCGTGGGACGATTCCTCGAGAGAACAGGAGAGAAAAGACGCGTTTGTTTCTTTTCTCTTTTCCCCTCGCCGAAGGGATGCAACTCTGGATATTTCAATTCTAAGGCTCATCCTCTGGTAATATCGCGCCACTGATGACGCGTAAAATATGCGCGGAGCATCTCGTATTTTCACGTCACAGATATTTTATTATCGCTGCTCTCGCATCGTTTCCCCGTTCCGCGATTAATTCGACCGGTTGCTCTGTCGACGATTTCAACGCGAGGGAGAGCGATTCCGAGATGGAACAATAAGTGGAGCTAGCTAGCTTCGTCGAGCCGGACACAAAGGATTCTCGAGAAGGAGAGGCGAGAGCGGAGATTGCTCGAGATTTACGGGTTACCGCGTAACGAAGGGGACTCATCAGCATCGGTAATGGCGGCATTAAGCCCCTCGGCCCTTTTGTGCGCTCGACCCACGCTTCACAGAGGACAGTCCAAAGTGTACAGTCGCGGGACGGTCAATCAATTTAATTACTCGTTCGAACGATACGTAGCAGAACGTTTGTCAGAACGCCCCTCCCCTGCCACGAAACAGCTATTCCTCCAGTCGTTGCATTCACTGTACCGATAGCTAATAAATCTCCTTCGAGTTGGCTCCAAGGTTGAAAATTGCACGTGAAAAGCGAAATCGGGGAAGAATCGTCGATCGAAATGAACGAGAGACGATGCATGGTCATTTGAAAACCGAGAATAATTCCCATTGCTTTTCCTCGTTTTACGTAATACGAGCCAAGATAAGTTTTACTTTGGTTCGAGGAAACGAACGTTTCGATTAATTGTATTTCAGATGATGTCGAGTCTGATGAAACGATAATAATCCCGATTCGATGATACGAGGGAACGTCTACGGTCTTACGTTTCGATCATGTACGTGGTTAACGAGGGAAGCGAGTAAACGACACGGAAAAGAACAGTTTTACGTAACGCTCGTAAAAGGATTAAAAACTTGGACAATACGAGTCGTTAAACGTGCGTAGTCGTGAAACGTCGATTCCATTTTCCCCGAATATAACGAAAACGCTTCCGCCGTTTTACAACGCCCTTAAAAAATTCCTGGATTTTTAATTATCGGTTACCGGACGAGCGAGTAAACGAAACGTTTAATATTTTTCCAAGCAAATTCCTCGACGATTCCTCGGCGAATCGTCCGTGTATCAATTGCGAAAGAGAATTGGCAAACGGTATGGGAGCAGTGGCACACAGAAACGATGTTGTTTTACGATCCGAAGGCAACGAGAACATTACGACCGATGAGATCGGTGCTAGTCTTCCTTATAATTTTACGACCGTTGCACAATGATACGCGGTGAAAATTCGCGGCCTGTAGCGCGAATTAGCCTGTAATCACCTCATCAGTCGTATTCCCACAAGTCCCTGCTTACTTAAAACGCCAAGTACCATTGATTTAATACCGCGTAAAAAAGAAAAAAGAAAAAAAGAAAAAGGTGGAGAGATTACACGGATGCAATTTTC
Organism: Apis cerana; assembly: GCF_029169275.1. Taxonomy (NCBI): domain Eukaryota; kingdom Metazoa; phylum Arthropoda; class Insecta; order Hymenoptera; family Apidae; genus Apis; species Apis cerana. The sequence goes on from NC_083863.1 coordinate 9,654,349, forward strand.
CCTGTGTTACGTGTGTAATCCCCTTAATCACCATCGGACTAATTATGTAACGAGAGGGTTTCTCAACGAGAGGCGAATATTATTTGAAAGTCAAGAACTTGGACGAGTAGTAGACGAATGTCTCTAAAGGATGACAGTGAACGAATAAATGTTGGAAAATAAATACAGACGTTTCGTGAAAAAAAAAAAAAAAAGAAAAAAAGTTTGAGAAAAGAGAAGAATTTGTTGGAGCCGGTCTTCCGGCGATAACTTAACGAGCCGATCGTAAATCAAAATATTTCGCGAGACCTTTAATCCAGTTTAAACGTCGCGAAACGTCTATTACAAATCGCAGATTGTAAAAGGGAAAAAATAAAATGAAACGTAAAAAAAAAAAAAAAAAATAACGCTTTACGATCGGGAACATTTCCCCTCCGAGAGATCTCTGATACCGGCATACGTATACAATTATAAAGGAATTAAAGAAGGATTAGCGTTCCCGCGAGATCGTGAGCGAGTATACATTTTGCTTGTCGTGCGAAACGAGCGCGTAAACGAGCGAACTAGAGGAATTAGTGGTGGACATCCGTGTCACGATTCCGATCCGATAACAAACGAGCTTATTATACCGGTCAATCGTTGCATTGTTCGCGCGTTTCTAACGACCTCCGCGTTTACATAACGCGCCAACTCTTTTACGTAACATTTTTATATATATGTGTGTATATATATATATATATTTCCTCTCCCTCCTCCCCCCTCACTCATAGTGCAACGATACGCGCCAAACCCGTGCTCGTAAAGAACGAAATAATCGCGAAGACGGGGCGAAAATTTTTTTTCATTTCCCTCGCGCGAACGTACGCGCGAATCCTCGACGTTTACGCGTCGATTATCGATTTTTCGATCGTATGGACGACGAAGCGTCCGGCCACGCCTTTAAAAAGGAAAAAAAAGGAAAAAGAAAATGATTAGCACGGTATGCGAAACGAGATACCGGAATCGTTGGAATCCACGGGTCGTTCGCTCATGTCTCCTCGCATAATCGTATAATTAACAGGCGTATGCCGTTTCATTCGCTTTTAAACACGCGTCCCGTTTAATGGTTCGCGCACTAAGGCGAATCACGAGGCACAATAACGCGCACGGCTCGAAGAATGTAATTGCATCGTGATTTAATGAACGCCGTGTCGAGGTGGGGCGGCCGTAAAATACGTTTTAAGCGCGTTGAAGGATTATCGCGAAAGTGAGTCCGACCGATTACCTCCGGTATAAATTTGATCATCCGGTACGCGACGGCACGGCTTTTAACGCGGCGATCCAAAGCTCGAGAAAAAAGGAGGGGGAAAAAAGAGCATTTTTTTAATTGCTCTCGACTCCGCGGGGATTTTCCATACGTCACCTCCACTCGATTTCTCCTCCTTTCTCTCTGTCTCTCTCTTTCCCTCTGCCGTTTCGCGATAACCGGTTTTATAATAGACGGCACGCAAATCCGACGATCACGACCGTCCGTGTCGCGACGCTACGACTTATCAACAACGATAAACGCGTGGTAATTTAACGATCATCGAAAGTAACCGTTCCCACCTCGACTTTCTTGTGCCAACGAAAGTTAAAAGATACGCGGAATGAACGGATGAAAGAAACTTGTCTCGATTCGACACGTACATGTATATACATATATATCTCACTCGTTACTATAATGAGTTAAATATTGAAAACTCCGCGCGAATTATTTATCCATCTTGGAAGAAATCCAAGATCATAAGATTCTTCCGTATGACGCGTATACTATTTAAGATTAAAACAATTGATTACTCACCCTATCTGCTTCGAAATCCTGTCACGGCTCTTCTGCCGGAATTTCGGCAACCCGACGCTTCAACGACGATCCTTCCTTTCGCGATTTCGCAAACGACGTACCCGGATCGATACGCGATCGTCCAACCCGACGACTTCACCGCCTCCCTTCCTCAAGCTGGAGGAGCCTCTCCACGAGGCGAGGCTTTGATGAACCGATATCGTCCTATTTCACGTTTCGAGCGAGGCCGCGTAATAAATATTCACGAGACGGTTCCGTCGCGAAATATACCGACCACGTCGCGGGATGCGACGTTGTAACGCCGAGTTTCATAAACAAGGACTCGGCTCGTTGGTTATTACGATTCTTAGCGGAGGATATTCTGGCCGGCGGCCACGCCACGCCTCGCCACGCCACGCCACGCCACGAAGGCCGGAGAACGAAAGACGGATACGTACGGCACCGAGGAAGACGAGACGGAGAATAAAGGGGCGACGCGACCTTTAAAATTTTCTTTCTGCGGTCTCGACGCGACGAATGTCGTCGAGTGTGTTTACAAGCTACCAGGCGGCCAACACCTGCGCGCGCCGCGATCACGTTACAGCTCTCGCTCCGAGCGGTTTAAGGTTTCTGTTTATATTTATTTTCCATTCCATCGCGAAAACTTTGTTTTTCTTCGCCCGGTGTTTACACACCGAATAACGACACGGCGTAGCTCTACCGTGTCGCGATATTATTGCCGTGCAGTTGTGAAAAATTGATGAAGGGAAAAAAATTACGAGAGTTGGCGTATTGCACGGCCGCGCGAAGCAAAAGAGTCGACGAACACGAGGTCGAGGAGGGAGGAGGGGGAGGATGAACGTGGTACAATCAGGAGGTGTACGAGTTAACGACACTTGGTAACGTGGCGTTCGCCGCCCTCGAACAAATGCAACTCGACTTGCCGTGCAACAGGAACAAAAGCAGCAGCAGAAGCAGCAACAACAACAAGGGGCAGGGGGAGCGAACAGCGGAGGCACACAGCAGCGCGTTAATTAAACGCGAGCGATTAGTTAGCCGCAGTTAATTATATAGATTAATATGCAAATGAATTCCCTCTCTCTCTCTCTTTCTCTCTCTCTCTTTCTCTCTCTTTCCCACCGTACAGGATAGGCGAAGGTAGGCGCAATCCTGATTACATTACGCTTACGGACTCTCCATCGCCTACTCGGTTTCCCTCCGTTACGCTATCACGTGATTCTTACGTACGATCTAATGGAGCTCGCGAATAAGATACCGGTAATTAATCTCGGCTGCTTCTCTCGAACTAGGTAATGGGTTACCAGCCCGGTTCGTTCGAAATTTCATCGATGTTCTCTTCAACCCTGTCGTTCAATTTCTAATTTTTTTTAATTAAAAATTGGATCCAGATCCAGAGGATGGAAAAAGCGTTTCCCCAATTTCTCCTTTTTTTAAATGAATAAGATACGTGTAGGTAGTTGGTTAGACGGCCAGGTTACACGATAAACTAGGCGCAGGCAAATTCCAGATACCGCTAGAGGATCTAAGGTACTAAGCCAAGGGGAGGGGGAGGGGGAAACAGCGGGGAAATCGGAGACCAGTCGCCTAATGCAGACCGTGTCACCCGATGTCGTGCGATTTACGCGCGTTATATCGAGTAATGCAGGAATCAGATTGGGAAAATTGACAAATCGGACCGGTGTTTGGACGTTAAATTGGACGAACGTGGCCGCGTCAACCTCGTTAATTATCGCTAATGAAAACCAATTAGAACTCTTCAATAGTCGGCAACACGGGGGACAGCATTAACTAACGCAAGAGGTCTCCTCGATGGGTTGTCGGATAGATGGAGCGAAAACGTGGCGCAGCATTAATCGAGACGGCGGAAAATCGCGGAAAACCAGATTTCACGCGTCTACCCTTCCTTATACGCCGCGCACTATGTTAATTAATCGTATCGAGATCGATCTTTAGAGAGTCGCGATTTTCCTAATAATTTAAACGGTTCGCACTTTGCGCTTTAACCTTGATCGAGGAATGCGGAAAATAATCGAGAGGTTTGTCGAGAGGGAGCTTAAACGACGAACCAGTATTCGTCAGATGTTCGAAATTCTGGGCTGAAGCGAGGGTGGACGGAGGAGGGAAAGCCTTTGACGACAGGCAGGTGACGTCGGTGTCCGATCTTATAAACTGAGAGAGGCCTGGGAAGATGGGCGCCTAGCGCCTCCGTATATCCTCATGTAACTAACATTAGATGCATAATGCATGGATAGGTGGCCGAGCTAGGTGTCGCAGCGACAACGCTCTACGACTCTCGACGCCCCTCCGTGTTGCATCGTGCCAACAACACTCGTGGTCTCGAGCGTTGCCGCTCTTCGAATACATCTGGCCAATACACGCCGTTTTAAAATACAATCGCGCCAACTCCTCTCGATGGAACGTAAACTCACAATTATAGGAAACATTGGTTGGAAATCTTCTTGAGAAATTTATCCCTTTCTCCTCCCCTCGGACGGTCCTCGGGGGGATCGAGAAATTCGACCGAGAGCGGAGAGACGAGGAGAAAGTTGGAAATATGACGGGAGAGAGATGTCGAGACGATATGAAAATGCGCAACGACGCCGGAAAATTTGAATAAACTTCCCGATCAGATCGTCGAATAAATTAGACAACGCGGTTGGCGTACCACGAAACTTCTTCCATCGAAGAAGGTACAGCACGTAAACCACCTACTCTGTGCCGATAAGGTTTTTCACGGGGACACGAAACGGTGTGTAGCCGGTAGCCGGGTCGTCCATGCGAGATCTTGGCCGATACCGCGTTGTAAAGCATTGTAATGGTAATATGCGGCGCGCGCGGGGACCGATACACATCAACCGGGGACCGTGGTTGCGCCTCACAGCGAAATCGTCGCGTGCAGGGGGACGAATCCTTTCCTTTCCCATCGATCGATCGGCAAACGAACTCGCGATGCAATTTATCGTTTTTGAACCCTCCTTCTCTTATTTTTTAATCTTCGATCCTCGAAAGAAAAATACACCTAGATATATATATATAGATGGAACGTCGTACGACGAAACGTGATGTCAATCGTGTGGTATATAATACCGAAGCATAAAAGCACGGGAACACAAACGAGATATAAATCACTACCTCCCTGCACAATCGTATTTCAAACGACGCATCGCTAACAAGCCCGCTACTAACATTATCCGAGCAATTACACGAGGAGAGGAGAGGAGAGAGAGAGAGAGGAGGTAATCCCGAACCAAACGGAAGACGATCCCTCGCTCGACGAGGTTCCGCGCTCGTGTTCCGCCATTTCTCCCGAGCGAATCTAAATCGATTTGTCAGGGAACGTGAAGCGGACAAGGTTCGGGAGGGCGACACGGGCGCCCGGACCGTTGGCGACAATCGCGAGCGGGAGCGGAAGTGGAGACGCGGCGCGTTGTTACGCGGTGTACAAGTTGGCGAACAAGAAGAAGGGAGGCGAGTTCGAGGGGGTAGGATTTCCACGGGTACGGACAGGTAACAACAACAACCGCGGTTGCCCATTGTGGAAGGGACCGACTCTGTGACTTTTACAAAGTGGACGCATAACAAATGCCGACGCCGCCGCCGCGCATACATTAGCCCGCATTAATACCTGCTTGAATTTATTAATGCCCATATTATATTCATGCGTTGCTACGAGTTACGCCGCGATGCATTGCGCGAGGGGGCATGCGCCAACCCCGATGATATATCCACCGTCCCGCTCACTCCATTGTTCCGCATTCAGAGTTCTTTCCTTCTCTCGGGATATTCCCCTCCTTCTCTTCCTGATCTCTCTTTTTTCTCCTTCTTTCTCTCCTCTATCCATCTCTATATATATCTCCCTTTTTTCCACTTTCCTTTCAACTCGGTTCGGAACGTTGAGATAAGAATCGTTGTAACTGGCCATCACAGATAAGTTGGCTTTTCGCCACGATCGTGAACGCGAAATTGTAAACCACATTGGATAGGTGTTCGTGGGATGGAAGTATCGGTGAGTATATTATTACGGACGCGTTCGAGTGGAAGAAAGAATTCGGGGAAAGGGGCGGGAGGAATTATTTATATTTAAAACTTTTAACGATCCGACTAAAACTTAAACGATCATTATCGACACGGAGATCTGATGTCGTAAAGTGGTGTGGTCGAATCACTCGCAATCGCGAGAATTATGATTGAGTTATTGTTAATGCGTATTCACAGTCCGAGAACCTGTTTTTATACCGGTTACCAGGGGACGATCTTTAAAATCGAATGGGCTTTTAAACAAGGCTAAACATTCTCGAAGAGTAAGCGTAAAAGGACAACTAGAAAGGTTCAATCGTAACTATAAAATGTCCGTGTTCACCTTGGGGTGGAGAAAAGCGGACGCGTTAACATACGCGTGTTTTCCCAACTATCCCTCTACTTTTCGAAATGACTTTTCGAAGCGCGGCGACCAACAGTTTCTCGAAGAATCTCGTTGAGGAAAAAAAAGAAAAAAAAAAGAAAGAAAGAAAGAAAAGAAAGGAGAAAAAGAGGAAGAAGAAAAAACATTAAAAAAAAAACTCGTTGGAAGCACGGTTCGACAGAGTCTTTAAGCGGCGACCAAAAAGGCAAGAAAAAGAATTTGACACGGCACTTTCACGCGATTCTCTTACCTCTCTCGCCGACAAAAGGGACTTTTTTCAACGCGGAACGAACCGACGACTATGTACCAGAAAGTTGTATCCATTCGTTGCTCTTTGACAATTGTTTTTCAACCTCTTTGTTCCTCGTTGTTCCCTCGTCTATTCCGCATTCGCGACGAATTACGTAACGAGGAATTTCAAATTTGCCACTCTTTCATCTAGCGAACGTACGTCACCTCGAAGCACACACTCTCTCTCTCCCTCTCTCTCTCCCCGATCCAATATCCACCACCTCAACCCTATCCACGTTTCTCCTCTCCGCGTTTCCTCGTACGACAAGAGGCGGCCTTGTTAGCCTCGGTCAATAGGTCCACCCAGCACCGTGGGATCCGCCAACTTGCACTTTAGCGCGCGTCTCTCTCTCTCTCTCTCTCTTTCACGGTGATAACAAACGCGCCACGTCGCGCGCGTGTCAGCCAACGAATGTAAATGCGCTCGCTCAGCGACGAGCACGGAGGAAGGTTTAGGTGGCAATTCAATAGGAGGCGCGTGGAAGAAACTGAGATGCATGGATCCGAGACGCGAGGACACGCCAGTTTCGCGTCGATACTCGTTAACCGTAACACGTAACAGAATGAGATCGAGGGATATCTCGATTATCGTGGAAGCAAGGTGGCGAGCGAAACGTAATTCAGTGTCGTAAAGGGGATAAAAGTTACGCTGTCAAACGTGTCTAAAAATTCCATTCAAAGACCAGCGTTATTTCCACGAACGAGTTCGGGAGCGAGTTGGACGAGTCGAGTGGCATTCCGGTGCGCGTCAACCGAAACGAGTCAACTGGGTTAACTCTCGATCTTCATCGAGAAATTCCGTCTCTGCCCAAACTTCTTCGAAACTCGCTTGAACGAACGGGCCAACGAGAGAACGAGACGCGGCAACGACGAACGAAAAGTGGTTTCCTTGGCGACGAGATAACGAGAGATGGATAAATAAGGGAAAACGGGCGAATAACTAACGCGTGCGGTCTCCGTGTTAACGAGTGTACAGGGAAGGCGAGTATTTAGCGGATTTTATCGGTCCAACACACGCACACGCCCCTCGCTCGTTCGGCTACAACGGTTGCGTACCATTAATCGGCGATAAACCGAGCAAGAGAGGAGAGAGAAAGAGAGAGGGAGAGGGAGAGAGAGAGGTTGGTGGCAATAAAGTGGGCGAAGTTACCGCCTGTGTCCACGGTACACAAGCCGCGGGGAAACGACAAAAAGCGTATGGTTATTAACGCGTTAGCATAAATCCCCCGGGCTTAGGGGGTGGAGGAGGTGGCAAAAACGATTGTCTACGGGCGTAAACCCCGCTCCTCCGGGTTGACAATGACCGCCGCGCCACGAGAGACGGTGGGAGCCGTAAAGGCTCGTTGAACACGAGGACGTGGCCACCGTGGAAACGTAGGGAGTTACGATCGGTTACGAGGGTTCCCCACCTCCCTGGGATATATCGTCGAACGGAGTTACGATACAGTCCCCGGAACTGCAACGAATCGGCAGCAAAAAGGGGACCGGTGGCGAGGGAGAAAGGCGGCAAAAATACCTGGCGGGTGAAAAATAACGCGGTCGAAGGAAAAACGAGAGCGAGGGGACCGAGCTTCCTGTTACTTTGTTGCGCGCGATCGAGGAGCCGTCACGCTGGATAGATGCCGCCCGGATGGATTTTTTCACCCCCCTTCTCGAATTTTTAATTTCTGCCAACGGTTGAAAAGACTCGATTAAATTTTCCTAGGATAGGATAGGAGCGTACGCGTCGCCGAATGTATAAATAAACGTGGATAAGCAACGAGTAATTGGCAGCCAGCTATAATTCAAGCTAGCTCAATAGTGCCACTGTACTCGCAATAAATTTCACGTCGTTAGCTACCTATCTCGATGAAATTTACGATCGGATTATCAAACGTCGCGTAATAAATTTGCTGCCCCCTGTCGAATCGCGCGTTTCTCAATTTGTTCCTCCTTCGAAAATCGGACGATGCGTTCCTCCCCGCTACCAGGATCGTCCGGACGATTGGAATTTCATCGGAACGCCTAGAGGAAAATGAAGAAATAACCGGCTCCCGAGCACAATTGGAAATCGGTTTTAAAACGACCACGTCCCGCGGCAACTAGCGGCAACGGCAATAGTAGTGGTGTACAGTAGTAGTGGTAGTGGTAGCTGACGAACCTAGCCAGACGGTCGGGGAACCAGTCACCGTGTCGTATTAGCGTACTCCGGGACAATTTGTAACGCCATCTTGGGTCCCGTCCGTGCGTAACAATGTAACCAGAAGCCTCCGGATAGCGGAGAAAATAAATGATTGGCCGAGCAGCCGTAAATCAATCATCGCGAAAGCAAACCGAGGCCCGCGGGTTCCGATCCATTGGGCGGACGGCTGCCGAACGGTTGAAAATCGAGTTGTTTTAACCTGTTGCGTCCTCGTCCGCGTACGCGGCGATGATAACACGCAAAGAGAAGGAAAGAAAGGAAAGGGAAAAAGGCGAAACGCGGTGTACGCGCGCGGACAAGAAAGCAACGAGCTCCCCCGATCTTTTCTCTCCCTCCCGATCCCGGAGTTACATAAATTAAAAGCAAAATTGTCCACGCTTGGCGACGCAAGAAGCGCGGGCGCGTGTGTCGGCGCGAAAAAACTTGTTGGCAAAAATCTCTGTTCGTTATTTCGATCGTTGGCTCGTTTAAATACGCGCGTCCACGCGGTTGGAGAGGCCGATTCAAAGAAAACCGACGGCGAGCACGAAACGTCAACCACGAGCGCCAGAAGGACGAGGCTCGGCGGAGGGTAGGAAAGGAGGGTTGGACAAGAAATGGGCTCGCGGTTCCCGATTGTCCGCCCCCTCTTCCCCTCCGCCGGCGTGTTTAGGAGCTGTTGGAACGCGATCCTTCGGATACCCGGCCGGGATGGAAAAAGCACTGTCGAGCAATTTGTGACGACGGCGAGGTGCCGCCGCCGCCGCCGCGATCTTCAGTCGACACGTATCGCGTTCGTGTGCGTTCGCTGTGGACGTGGTATATCTTTATACGTGCGTGTATATAAACGAAATACACGCGGTCGATAGACGCGGCGGCGGCGGCGGCATTCGGCCGAGGCAAAAGGGGATCGGCTTTCATTAGCCGTAATGCCTAGATAATTCGATAAAACTGAAAAATTCCGATGTCGCGTAAGGGAGTGATGCATGGGTCCCCTTCGTCCACCCATTTAAGGATAAGGACGGTGGCCTCTCTTCAATTTGTGTATTTAAACTACCATTATTACCGTTTCTTGCGACTCCCGGCCATTCTGCGCCCTCCCTCCGTCCGAGATTCGTCTCCGTTTGCCAATTTCACCCGTGCAAATTATCCGGGGAAATGTTGGATTTCATTATTCTTGTTGTATTTCGAGGATCGATTTTTTTTTTAACGGGATGAATGAACGGACCGTAGTGGATCGGTCGTTAATCGGCGAAAAACGAGTTGTTTCGCGCAGCCGGATACGAGAAACACGATAAATCCTGCGTTACACGTAGGCGTGCCCGCCTTCCGCGGTACCCGCAACACGAGAATCCCGCCACTGCTAAATTACGACGACGAGCTCTCTCCTTAAGTAAAGTGCAGGTTGCCTTCGTTTCTACCTTCGTTTCGTCCTTGGCGCTACACAGCTTTCGCGCGTTTCAGTCGCCTTGCTAAAACGCTCCGTCCATCCCAGAATCCTTCGCCAAAACGTATATCAACGCGATCGAATCCATTAATAACGTTTAGATCGATTTTGAAATAAGAAGAACGTTTCTTTCGATCGATCATCGATAAATAGCAACGCGTTTTCTTTCTAAAAAAAATCTAGATCGAATAGAAAGGAAGCGTTTGATCGATGAACGATCGAATCAACGATAGCGGAAGGAAATTAACGCTCTAAATATAAAACATTTTGCGAAAGAGTTACTTCCTAAACACTTTCCGCGTTTTCAGCTTTATACTCGTCCCGTACAAAGGAGATAAAGTTTCACGATATACGGGCAACCAGCTCTAATTACAAGAGGGACGGCGTCGTCAAAGAGAAATCGATCGAGGGTCAACCGAGCAAAAAGGAAAGAGAGGGAGAGGGAGGGGCGGTCAGGTTCAAATTCTGAAACCGCGGATCCACGGAGAGCTCTCGGACGACTCCACCTCCAACGTGTACCTCGCTTTATCGGAGGATCGTCGAAGCGTTAATGAAGCGGATCGGCCCGCGTCGTGCGCTCACTCGCTCGACAATCCGTACAAATGTCGAGTCCATCGGATTAATCCTTGTCCTGCCCTCATTTCACCCTTCTTTTCTTCTTCTTCTTCTTTTTTGGAAAGACAAAAAATTTCTTCCCTCTTCTTTTCTCGATTTTCAATAGACGAGCCGCGATTCGAACGGGAACGAATTTCGCGTGCAACGATTCGCAAAATAATTAGATCTGTTCTCGCGGAACTGGAATGGGAGAAAGTTTATGCAATTATTTCCTTTTATGAAGGATTCATATATATATATATTCGAAACACAGGAGGAAATAACAATAATAATGATGGAACCGAATCGTAGGACCGAAATAAAAGGATGGAAGGGAATATACCGTATAAGCAGGAAGTACGAGAGAATAATCCCGGGACGCTGGGGCCGAATGTCGATTCGTATTCGTGGAATTCGCGTCGTACGTAATCCGGAGGCTCCGCCACAGACCTCAGAGACGGAGCAACCACGAACTACGAACCCGCAACGTTATGAAAACCGCATCGGGCAGCCTTGGAATCGTGAGATCCATCCAGGACCGGCCCAAGGGTCACGGAAGCCATTACGCCATTACGAAACTCGTCGTTCGGGGACAAAATAATCCGATGAATCGTAAAATTCGAATCGCCGATTAACCAATCGCATTGTGACCCGTCGAGGATGAATATCTCTCTCTCTCTCTCTTTAAATCGTTTAATCGCGGATGCCACGCGCGATTCGATCGTGATTGCTATTCCTTTAAATCACTCCTCTCTCTCTCTCCCTCTCTCCTTCTCTCTCGAGAGGAGACATTCGTTTAATTCGAGACGCTTATCGCGTAAGTACGCGATGTTACGATGTCGAATTGGGCCCCGAAGGAATGCCGATACGCGCGCGATAGCGAGCCTCTTTCGATAGCGCAGGCACGAGAAAAATGCGTGGAAGGAATCGGCGCGCGCGTCGATCGAGATACGTTCGGCGTACGCGTGTCGCGGCGAGACTGTTATTATTTCCGAACCGACGGATCGACGAGGCCTTGCGTTCCACCGAATCCCCCCCCCTCCCCATTATTTCCATACGTAACCACGAGAGAATTCCGCAACAATCGGCGAATATATCATTACCCTTGACCGGGTGGGGAAGATAGGATACTCGTCCAAGGATCCGAGGAATTAATTGGAGGGTGTCGATTTTATGGATAGGGAAGCGGCAACTTGGACTGGCAACCGGCAATTTCAACCTGGATCCATATATATATATATACATATATACGGGGTGTAGGAACCTCGAGTAATTTATAGGACGTCGTGTAACGGGGATTTTTACAACAACGTTGGACATTGGCGGCATGGGAACGGTAGAACTGGCGAAAAGGAAAGAAAAAAAATTAACTGGGGCCACGATATCGAGGTTCACCCGCGTACACCCGCCCACCAACGCACTCCAGACCGCCCATTGTCTTAAAACTCGCCTCGAAAAAAGAACTCGAGAAAAGAATCGTGTAAAACGGGTGTAAAACGGGTGGGCCTGGATCGTAATTATTATCGTTCCATTGGCGCGACTCCAGCTGCGATCGGAAGAGACGGAATCCTCTGTTGCCGCGGAGGATTACGGGTTCGTAGAACGGTTTTAAAACGCTCGAATTGGCGAATTATATTTGAAAAAGGAATCACGGGTGAAAGGAAGGCCTGTACTCTCGAGATCGCTGTAATTACCAGCTCGAATCCCTGTACGCGTAATTACGACGCGCGGGGACACGTGGAAATCTGTAGTAATCGTGAAGGAAACGCGGTCGGAGGACGAGTCGGAGGCCGCGAAGAAAAAGGAAGAAAAGAATCGGTCGGAATTCACACTCACGCCGGCTAATGAGCGTGAATGGTAACGCGTCGGTTGTTCCTATTTTTTTTTATTTTTCCTCTTCCCCCCTTTCTCTCCTTCTTTTCTTCTCCTCTCTCGTTGAATGGGGCGCGTTGTGCCGCTTCATAATGCCGCGCGGATGAATGACATTAGTCGAGGAAAAAATACGGCTCGTGTCGTGAATGCGAAGAAAGGAACAACGGGGGGATGGGGGAGGGGAGGGGGAAGAAAGGAGTTGGAGTCATCAAAAGTCCGGGCCTTGATTGCCCAATTTCTTAATCGGCTTCCACGAATCGAGCGCCGCGATATCGTTTAACCGTATAATCGGATTATAGGATAGAAATGGCGGCAGGTGAACGAAAAGGCGGGAGTACAGCATACCGTGATCGACGAAAGGTCTTCCTCTCTTCCGTATCCTCACCCCCCCGTGAAATCTATTTTTTCTCCCCATTCGACGCGTGCCGGTTTTTTTAAAGCAAAAGTTATCACGCGGATCATTACGACACGATGTGCGTAAAACAGAAATGGTTTTTCCGTAAGGATATTAGCAAAGTATTTTTCAAATAGGTTTATTTTCAGGTACAAATCAGGTAAGCGACCTCGATTGAGAAACGTGGAAATATCGATCTCCGTTTCGAGATACGGAACGGCCATAAATAATGGCAATTCTTGACGAAATATAGCAGAACTGAGAGAGCTCCCCTGGTGGGGCCTCGAGTGGTCGTGAGAACTTTTTAGATTACGAACGAGAGCTAGATTATTTACTTTTAAAATTACCAGACGCGATGAATTGCGAAAAAGATATAAGAAATACGAATGAATAAATGAACAGGTATTCGAAATCTTTCGTAGGATCGAGGAATTTTTCTAAAGAGAGAAAAAAGGGGAAAAAGGAAAAGAAAGCGGAGAATATACGCCATAGACGTTTAAATTTTTTAACAAGCGTGTCGAATATCGTGCGACCGGTCGTGGAAAAATTTTACGATCCTGTTGGAGAGAAGGACAAGGTTGAGAAGTCTCTGTCCCACGCGAACGTGTCTCGAGTTAATGAATCATAAAGACGTAAAAGATCGTTCTCGCGGGGATCGGTACAATGCCATTAACATCGTTGGCAATTAATGCACACCGTGCAAAGTATCTCGTTGCAACGTTCGACGGCCTCGAAGTATCTCGAAGGAACGGTTTCTCCTCGTGCCAGAACCCACTACGATCTTTTCCCTTAATTAAAAATAACGATTGCTCGCTCGAGATGCGGTCTCACAGTTGGCGGCGTCGAAACGGGATTGGCACGGGCATAATCATAATTTCCCTTCTTTCCACATTTTTTTTCCCTTTCTTTTTCTTTCCTTTTTTTCCTTCCTTTTCCCCCCACTCCCGCGGTAACTGGAGGTGGTACTCGCTTGCAGATGCTCAAGGACAAGCCTGTCACCTTTCGTATCTTTATATACCGCATCCACACGATACGCGGCAGAGAAATGATCGAAACGAAGGCGCGAAAAAGATAAATGGAGGATGGATTGGAATTAGTTCGAAAGAAACATTTTCTTTCTCGAAAAAAAAAAGCAAAAGGAAAGAAACGAAACCATAAAAGATAATATCCGAGAAAGAGAAACTCACACTTATCACCGATTTGACGAAAAATTTACGCGCGAATCGCACTCTCGAAATTCTTCACTCTCTTCTTTTTTCCTCGTTACATCGACCGTCTCGTAAAGAATCCTTCTTCTCTCCTCGCACTCCCACGCCCACGAGACTAACTGGGCGCGTACATACGTATATATATACATATATGTACATATACGGGTGGCGAAGCACGATTTATCGAGCTAATTTTGGGACAATGGGGAAGAATGCAACGGGGGGGAGGATGAGAAAAGCGGTGAAAGGAAAAGAAGGTTGAGGATGCACAACAGGTTACGTACCGGGTATGGTAGTTAACGGTGCGAATTGCTCGCCATATACGTAGCCCTGTCGCGGTTATGCCGGCCGGGCTAATGCCGCCGACCCGTGGGGGCCCCCACGTAACCCGTTTACACAGCCGTAAATATACCAGGGGACTAATGTGGTGCAACTTTACGTCGCGAGTTACACGATCATCCCCCACCGTATCTGCCCGCTATACCCGTATATGCGGCTTCGACACGCACACACGCCCGATCCACGGCCTCCTCGCCTTACACCGGATCAATTAGGAATTTAAATTTGCCGCTCGAGAATCGTCCGCGTTTGGACATCAAAGGAATTTTTTTTCAACGCTGAGAGTCGAACACGCCCGCGAGAAACCTTCCCTCCTCTCTCTCTCTCTCTCTATCCATCTCTCTTTCCCCCGATCACGCTTCCAAAGGTTATACACCCGTGAGCAGGCACCAATTGTCGTCGTTCCTTGAATTTTCAATCTGAATTCCCACCGATCTATCCGATCGTTTCTATCTCGTCCGCGCATGCGTCTGCCTTCTCCATTCGAAAACAGGTCGAGGTTATTATTTGCTCGTTTCGAGGGAAGGCCATAGCTGTTCCCCCTCTTCGCGACGCGGAGGATCTTATCTATCTAGAGGAAGAAAAAAAAGAGGAAAATCGACCTTCGTCGCGTACGCGGTCAGAATGTATCACCGAATATATACTTCCACCATTATCCGTCGTTGTCCATCCGAATAGGAAGGCCGTTAATGACCGACCTTATTCGCGGCCGGTAGTTGAGGATTTACTTGAATCGGCTCGGTTCGATGAGAGCCGTGCAGCGTTTCGTACCACGGCCGCGTAAGTCACTACGACGGAACCATTCTGATCATTCTTCGAAGGTGTAGGCCGTCGCGTTGTATCGATCGAACGTGCACTGCTCGAGCGTGCACGGTGACAGGATCGGTGAGATCTCGATCTCGCCTTCCCAAAAATCAAAATCCGTTTTCGAGGAAACGAATTCGTTACTTTCACGCTCTGAATTTCTCCTCTCCGCGATAATTCTATTTCGATTCCATCCTCGCGGTGGATAAATAATTTCCAATTAAATCGTGCTCGCCGATAATATACATGATTCTCTTCTGTTATTGGATTAGAAATCGAATATACGTCTCGATGGACAAAATCGCGAAGAAATCCCGTCACGTCGGCGACCCTTGCACCTTTCGATCGAGGCTGCAAATTATTCCCTCGCTTGCACAACCTTCCATTCAGGAATTCGCGCGTCATAGATTGACCATCTTCGGCTAAATTAACGCCGGCCATCCAAGAATCGATGGTGTTCGGTGATCGCGTGAAAGTGGCATAACTTATTCCACGAGTAAGTCACGTTCCACTGACCCTGGCAGGCTTGATGAACACGTCTTTCAACGGTTTTACCAAAAGAGGATGCACGTGTCGACGCGGTCCACATCCATCGATCTACTCTCCTTTAGGAGTTTTCGTAGGCTTCGAACCTCTATCGAATCCCTAGATAGAAAACCCTAGATCTCGATATTCCACTCCTCGTGTTAAAAATATTACGCGCTGCTAAAATCTCCGATCCAACGTTCAAATTCCAACGAGCGAGATCGAACATCTCCGACTAGACACGTCAATGGACGTTCGTCAAACGCGCGTTAATCCCGCGTCAAATCGTTTTGATTGCGGTAATCTTCGCGACGTTCCTCCGTAAAGAAAAAAAAAAGGAAAAAAGGAGGGAAAAATATCCTGCAAATCTTGGCGCGAGACGTTGCGTACGGTAACGGTACGGCTAAGTACGGGTTTTAATGGAGGAGAGAAAACATTATACCTAATCGCAGCGCGAGTGTGCGTGCTGGGCGAGGAAAACGCGTGCGCCCAGAAATACCGGTGTCTTCCCTCCATCGAAACGTGCGCTCGAGGAATTCTCGACGGACGAACCGGTTGGATGGATACTTTTTTTAGGGGAAATCGAACGACGATCGGCTGGACGGCCGCGAATATGATATCGGGACGGTAGACTCTATCTGCTCGCCTCGTAAGTGGCGAGATAGATAGGGCAGTGGCGGGGTATCGAGGAGATAGTGAACAGTGTTTCTTGTTTGGTCGAGTGTGACAAGCCAATGGTGTCCTTGCTCCATCGAGTCCCCGATTGAAAATACCACGGTAATGTGTACCAAATCGGAGCGAAGTGAGCGGACGGTTTAGTCCCAGATGCCGATCCCGGAGCGAGAGGGAGACGGAGAGCGTCGAAAGGGGAGGTGTCCACTTTCCAACCACGTGGACGGTCCCACTTGAAAACTGTATCGAAAGTTGAATCGAGACATTGGAGAGAAATTTAATCAGAGCTAACGGGTTGAACTCGTGCAACAGACCTTGATTCCTTCGTAACAAGGAAATATCGCGCGCTCCCATCGACCACTATAAACTTGATCGCTCGTTTTCATTTAACCCGAAGCTTCGAAGCGCTCCCCCTAACTACTTTCCTTCCCATCTCTTCCAACCGAATTCATTATTCTGTTTTTCCCTTAACGACAAGAATCGCGTAGGCTCGAATTCGGGGAAATGATGACGTCGAGGAAACTCCTCTTTCCACGGGGTTAAATACAAGCCGGTTCGCCGATTGGCATCGCGTTGTACCTCGGCGAAACATCTCGAACGACACGTCCTCGCCGCAGCGGGGGCCGACGACTTTGTTAGCCGATGCAGATAGAGCACAACCACCCCGCCGCCGTTGACCGTTTGAATGGTAGAACCTAGTCGGCTGTAGGTTACCGTGCTATCGATGCCGGTGTACAACGTCGAGGTAGGCAGCGCGAGCGCCAACAGGCCTCCCCTCCTCGCCCTTCTTTCCTTCTGAAACATCTTCGGCGAAACGTACGGCGTTAACTTGGGAAACAGGCAACCCCCGCCACGATACTTGACGATGTACAGGTACCGAGTTACGGACGATGTTCGGTAAGGAAAGGTCGTAAACACACGACGACGGCCGCGTTGATTTATTAATTTTTCAGCGCCTCTTCCATTCTCTACACCCGCCAATTCACCCGATCAAAATCGATCCGATTCTAGAATGTTCATCTAATTATCTAACATCTCCGCGAGGAATTATTATCATTTCGGAGACAGACGCCGGATAAGGAGATTGGAAAAGTGGGACGAGGAAGGGAAAAAGACGAGCGCAATTTACGTCGACGGCCGTATTCGATTAACCGCGGCGAATGAAAGAAAGCTGAGGTGTGCAGGTGGAAACGTCTCTTCGATCGAGCCGCCGCTCTCCACCTTCCTTCCTTCCCGACCTTTGCCCCCATCCGCGTATTTTCACCGCGTTCGATGGATTTGCCAGCATTTTCGCGCCTATGCAGCAATTCGTTACAGGCGAACGTAACTGTTTTCTCCGTTCGGAATAAAATTCTCGCGAGGAAATTCCAAACGATTGCTACTTGCAACAAAGAGTCCACTCGGCATAATTAACCGGTTGATTAATAGCTAGGAGCGGGTGCCTTTTCCCCGCGACATTTACAATTATAATCGGACAGCCCTGTTGCGGCCCGTTCACTTCGATTCGTTGCCGATCAACGGGGACACCGAGGCGTCGAGTTAATCGTAGGAAAGAGAGGCGCCCGTCGCGCATCTGTCGCCTCGCGCAGCCGCCGCCGAACTCCTCGCCGAGGGGGAATAATTAAGGTCTCGTTGATCGATCATTAAGGTGATCCTCCGTCGATATCCGTTGACGAATATCCGCCGGCCTGGGCGTTGCCCCTCCCCTCTCGTCTCGAATCGCCCACGTTAACGAAGCCGACCGCTCTCGCCGATGCAAATAAACGCCGATAACCATCGCTCCGTCGAGTAAAAAAATTCGAAAAACTTCAATGCAACCGCAGCACCGATGTGACGGCGGCCTTCGACGATCGAGCGCGAGCTCCTGCGATCAAGATACGAGCATCGAGACATTTTGCCGACCACCAATCGTCCCTCCTCTACTTCGTATTTTCCCAACGTTTCCCCTTAACGAGGCGTGATGGTGGCTGGAAAGTGGCGAGCCACCTCGTCCGGGAACAACCAAGTTTTTCTGCCTAATTTGAGTAACCAGCGGATGCCGGGAAACAAAGAGGCGACTGGAAGAAGAAGAAGAAAGCTCGCGTGGAAGAGGAATCGTTTTATCGCCGGGATTATTTACACTTATCCCACGTGTTAATCCTTGGACGAAGAGGAAGAAAAAGAGAAATTAATTGCAGAGACGGTGTAAAGGGCGACGAACTTTGAACGTTCGCACGCTCGATCCTCCAACCTTTCTTGCCGGGTTCGATTTAACGATTCTGGATTACCGATGCCGGGGCTGGTCCCAAGGCGGTTCGTCGTCGAGTTGGAATTCTCGAGCGCAATCGGGTCGCGATTCCGCCACGAAGGACAGAGAGAGAGAGAGAGAGGGAGGGAGACCTTAGGCAACCGAGACGAAGCTCGCGTATTCTCATTACTCTCGCGAGCCGAGCTTATTACTCGGCGGACCGCAAACAGGGCAAAGTGGATATATTCTCTGGAGGATACGAGATGCGTTCGCGTACGCGCATTAGCGAGCCGGCAAGATATTAGAGAGAGCCGCTGGGTGGACAAGCTGTTACGAGAATAATACATCGTGCGCGCGTCGAGAACATCGTCGCGCAATGTTTTCTGCTTCGATGATCGATCGAAAGCGTGTGGACACGCGCGCGGAGGCGCAGTTCCCTGGAAAAGTATGAAGGACAATTTAATTTGGATTCGTTCGTTGCGGATGGAAAAAAATAAAGTGCCTTTTCTCGCCGCGAAAAAGCGGCTCGACTAGATTTTCAATCGCGCAAAGGGGATTAAGATTTCAGGCTTCGGACGAGGGGATCTTTCTTCGTGTTCTTGTTCCGTTATTATTAATCGCGTTTATTACGGCGGCTCCACATCAAACGTTCCATCTGAAAAGTGCGCGGATGAAGGCGCACCTGTGCCTCGACAGTTAGCACCGTCCACCACCTCCTGCGTACACACACCGACGCTCTAATTGCGTTCTCGAGTTCCTCGCCGAAGATGTAGCTCGCTCTCCGCCAGGCCCTGTACCATCCTGGCTACAAGCGTTAATTCGACGAAGGCAACGCGTCTCCCTACTTCCAACCACCTTTTCCTTCGTGGGAAACGATCAACCGTCCTATAAATAAATTTCGATCGAGATCGGGAAAAGTACTCGAGAGATTGGATTAAATTTCAAAAGAATGTCCTCGATGCCTTTTCTCTCGAGGCTCAGGCGAGTGTCGGTTCGATTGGACGCTTGAAAGCAAGCACTCCGTTCCATTCGGTGGAGGAGCTTACAGGTGAAACGATCCTTGGAGCACGGCTCCCGCGAACGCCTACGAGAAACAGTTTCGTCGTATTATTATTATTATTATATATGTATATCATGGAAACGCGGCTAAGTACCCGCACTTAATTACTTACTGCCAGAACTGCCAGCTACCGCGACATGGCAGGGATGAACGATAGTTTTAAACCTGCCAGCTTGTCTTTCGTTCGATCCTCGTTCAACGATGGAGGAGGAGCAGGAGAAGAGGTGGCTCGGTGTGACTCGGAGGCCGAGAAAAGAGTAAGAAAAGAAAGAAAAGGCAGGCACGCACGCAATTATATTTATATATCGTGTATCTGTCGAGACGACCGCCTCTTAACGCGTGTTCCTCGACACGCAACGCCAACTTTTTAAATAATCGTCAATTGTTATAAAGAGAACGCGTTTGCTGAGTCAATCACCGTCTGTCCATTCTTTCCTATAATTCGCTTCTTACGAATTTCTCCTCGAACTTATCCTCCGCGGGGATATTAAGTATTTAAACAATCGTATAAATAGATTATAAAAATATTCTAACGCGAAAGGTTCGACGGTGAAGGTTTTTCGGGAACGATCATCTCCCCATTTTCTCGGGAAAAGGAAAGTTTATCCGAAGATTCGGATAAGAACGCGCGAGATGGACTCGCAAAACGATTCGTAGGGGAGGAAATGGACGCGTTATTCGTTCTTTCGTCGGGTCGAGCTCTCGTGGCGGGATCGTGAATAACGGCTTTCCACCGATCGCGCAATATTCGCCCACATTGGCCTTTGAATCAATTATCCACGATTTATATTTATGCGCGGGTCGAGGAGGAAGAGCAGTGGACACGGGTCCAGGAGGGACGAGAAGTTGGGAGGTAACAAGAGTGAGTATATATGCGAGAGGGGTGAAGGGAGATGGAGACACAAGGGGAGAGAAGGGAAGAGAGGGGTCAGAAAGAGGAAGCGGACGAGGAGGATGCGAGAAAGAGAAGGTGCACACGCACGAGGCTCGTTTGCGGAGGTAACATCTCGACGGAAATAAATCAAGGCTGCACCCAGATTTCAAAGCGTAAGATTACAAAAATTAATCGACCTGACGTTCAGCGCGATAAAAAAGCGCTTCCCCGCTCCTCTTTTTCTCATTTTTCCCTTTTCTTTCTTTTTCCTCTCTCTCTCTCTCCTTCTCTCTTTGTTTCTTCGCGCTATCCTTCTCTTCGTTTCCTCCTCCTCCTCCTCCTCGCCAAGGTCCCCGCGAAGACTCGTCCGTCCATGGACACGAAACGGCCGACTGCACGACAGAACTCTCGTGGGGTTTATATCAATTACACCGATCGTACCCATAAAATTTCGATGAACAAGCCCGGTACGTCGTTAATTGCGCCGCACGCTGCTTAAAAACCTCCAAATATGTAGCCGCGGGATGCAGATCGCAATCGGCAACACTCCCAGTGATAATCTGTTCGATCGAGGAAGAAAGAAGAAACGGAACACGGTCGAGCGTTATCTTACCGAACCAGATCGGGATTCGATCCCTGTTTCATCGCTTTCCGTTCCCTCTCCTTTGTATATCTCTCTCTCTCTCTCTCTCTGTAATAACGTCAACGACGTTTACAGCTGCTCGAATCCGTCTCGTCTGAAAATCCGTAGAATAAAATATCTAGAAGAGAAGGACGCGAGGCGTAATATAAAAGGTTACGTCCCTGAGGTATTATGTTACGCCGCTCGATCATAATAATTACCAATAATCCTTCGCATTTAGGCGTAATCACGGCGGAGCGTAGCCTTGGTCGGTCATTCCAGGCCAGGGAACGAGTACTCTCGCCAGAGAGAGAGAGAGAGAGACTATCCGCATTTCGCCGCACGTGGATAACGTGACGATTTAAACGCGCGTTGAAACGAAAACGGGACGATAATAATTTGATGACTTGCGCTGGTTTTCTCGACCAACGGCGGCACGTTATTCTCTGATAAAGAAACAGGGCTAACGCTTGCTCGAGCAAAGGGAAGGTTAGTTTTATAAATAACACATTTTTACGACAGTGAAACGGGATGCGTTCTCGTTACGTAATTGTATCAAAGTCACTCGACACGTCCAGCGTCGTATTTTTAATTTAACAAGCACCCTCCTCGATTCAACGAATGTTACGAGCGAACGAGCTACGAATGTCTCGTCTCGGATGAGATCCCCTTTAATGGATCCGCGTCCACTTCCCGACAATCGTTCGTATTTACGCGTGCGTCGGCTTCCTTTCCACGCCAATTTAATTAACCTCGTATCGCCCGTCATCCCTTCGATCATCCCATAAAAGTCTCCACCACGACTTCGTTCTCTCCACGCCCTCTTCAAATCCGCCATTTCATCCGTTACTCTCTCGAATGAGCTCTCGAGATCCGAGGCATAATTGACAATATTTCTTTCTTATATCGTGCAATAGCACAGATTCCTGGTGGACGAAGGTCAAGGAAGACCACGAAGTCTAAAAGTGCTCCCCCGATAAATCTAAAGGAGCGGCGTTTACAGTAGCGGTTTCCTTCCAACCTCTTTGTCCTCCTTGGCTACTTCGAGGGGACGCGTATATATATACACACACACACGCGTACACACACGTACGTATACGCGACACGTTGTCCCGCGTGATATTAACGCGATACGACGAGCCCGGTGCATATATATTCTTTCCAAGTTCTTTCTCTCCAGTGTACGTGTCACCGTACGTACACGGGGAACGCAAACGCCGTTAAAGATTTAAGAAGCGAGCTCGACCGCCGCCGCCTCCTTCTTCCGATTAAACGATAAAAGGGGAAATAAATGCGTTGCCGATCCTTTTGTCGCTTACACGAACCGAACAGGATACGCGTCGATCTCCCTCCGCATTCCCCCCCTCTTTACGCCGCGTGGATCGCCGCCGCACGCGACTACCAGAATTCGACCCAGAATTCTCCATTAACGTCCTCCCCTCCTCCATTCCAGAATCGTAAAATCGATAACGCTTCGAGAATTAAACTCTTCACTTTCGGTCGCTTTCGTTGCGGTTAATTGCGCGATAATTAAATAACGAGGGAAACGCGTATATATATATCGAATTCTCCAGAGGAACCGGTGATTATTTAATTGCTGGTGGAGGATAAAAAAATAAGAAAAGGAAAAAGTTCGCCGTGATGGTGGTTGGTTGGTTGGTGTGACGTGCCGGGCTTATACCGCGCACAGGTCACATATTTGTACAATTAATACGCGAGAGAGTACCGTAAAGTGTGGACCGAGAGAGGCCGGAGAAGGCATTAAGAAGACGAAGAAGAAGGACCTAACCTAGCGGGGAGAGTACATCCGCGTAGGTGTTAAACGCAAGCGCACACCGGCTCCGATTCCGAGAACCGACTCGGCGAACCTTATTTACCGATTCTTATTATTATTATTATTATTAATTTCCAAGGCGTGGCCGAGTTTCAATATTTGCTAATTGCCGTGAAAAATTACCGGCGTGTAAGGGATATCCCTTCGTCGATATCGAGGCGAATTTTATACGCAGATAGGAAACACGCGTTTATAAAAGAAATAGCGAGAGTATTTCTTTTTTAATCTTTCTTATTTGCAAGCACACCGATTTCGGTTACGTGCAAACAGAAACTCGCCACGAATCCCCGGGTTTAGATACCGGTTTTAAGCGAACGTTTCAAGGTCGGGAGAGCAAGATGGTTCCACGATGGTTGGGGATCGATCGCATGTGGGTCAATCGTCAAGTCGTCGTTGGTGAGAGAGAAATATCTCGTCGCCGATATGAACCGTTTTCCCGTGTCTCCCATCCCGTTTGTCAACCCGGCGTCCCCTGTTACCTACTCTTATACCCGTGCAAATTGATCGTCGTCGGCCGTTACGTTTCACGGTTTGGAAAATTACACTCGACTTCTGGCGCAGTTTCGCCAACGTTGGCAGCGCGGATCGCCGGTTTCGCGATTAATTATGAATATGACGCGGAGGTAACTTAACTGTAACGCCGGTACCGTGCAGTGAGAGCCGATCTCCGTGTTATGCGCCATTATGTCGGACGATATTTGTATTATGCGCGTATACGCGTGTCGGTCGCGTTAAGGCATGGGTGCGGTTGCCCGCTTACGTATCGGACAACTATTCGCACGCCAGTCAAATCGGGACTGGATTTATCTTATCCGACCGAGATCCGAGTCGTCCGCTGGCGTGCCGATCTTTCGCGGAGTGAAGTCGTCGTGAAATCCCGTCTCGAATTATCGAAAGAGAGAAAAAAGAGGAAAGGAAAATATGAAAGAAGGAAGGAGGATAGAGAGGCTGGTCGCGAACAAAGTCGTTCTCTCAAGGGAATCGAGAGGAAAATGGCGGTTAATAGTGGTTGCGATTTCCCTGGATACGACAAGAAACGCGACACGATACCAATCGATCGTCCAACTCGGACTCGAACTTGGCAGCGCTCGTTATTCAAATCGAACAATGCGCTTTTTTCTTTCTTCCTTTTCACCGTCCGCCAACCTACGTTGCCAAGGATTAAAGGAAAAAGAGATAAAACCTGCTCCGAGACCTTCCGATCGATCAATCGATCGAGTGGCGGTCAACGATGGACGACGGTTGCTCGCCGCTAAGCCGTATCTCCTACCGTATATCCCGCGGTGCAATAAAATTAGCAGTGCTCGCGACTTACGCTCCGTCGAATCGTAGAAAACTACTTTATCGCGGCTCGCGCGTGGCTCCACGACTCGCGGACCGATTCTTTCTCAAGCCTTAATTTCTTCCAACCTCCGATAAAGAGCGGACGGGCATGAAGTTGCGTTCGCGTTCCAAGGATTTTCGCAAAGTTCGTTAAAGGAAAAAAGCGGTTGGAGCGGTGGAGAGCGTACCGCGTAACGGTAACAGCAACATTTTTCTTTTCTCTCCTTTCCTTCTTTCTTTCCTTCCTTCCACTTTTAACATATTCCAGTCTACAAAGCGGCTGGAATTCAACCGCGACTCTATAGACATCGAGTTAATATAAAAGCGTTCACGCACACGGTAGCGGCGCGTTATACAATTCGATCGGTCGGCCGTATACGTACACACGTGCGGTGGTGGTGGTGTGGTCGTCGTGGTCGTCGTGGTCGTGGTCGTCGTGGTCGTCGCGCGTTGCTCGCGCTGAACCGGAGCACGAGCGCTTATTTCGAAACTTGGTACAAACGTTTGTTTATGCCCACATTCCCGCCAACGACTGATAAATTAATCTCCCCGCGCGAATGCATCGAGAGGCAAAGCTAACCGAGAGGCCCGTACGACTCGAGAGAGCGGGCCGATTTCGTATCCCCGTGATCCCCTCGCATTAATCCTCCATCGCTTCCGGATTTCAGGGAGCGAGGTCGAGAAAACGTTCGCGCACCGCTCCTCTCTTTTCTCTTTTCCAACCGATTTTACGCATAATTCCATTAATCGCGTTGTTAATCTTCCAATAGTAATGTAGATAAATAACGCTGGCTTCGTCTTAATACAAGTTGACCGATCTTCGGGCTAAACGCGCTCCGAGAAGAGTGCACGCTTCGCTCGGTCCTTGCACGAGAAAGAGAAGAAAGCATTATTCGTAATTTATTCGTTGCATCGAAACGATCCTGTTATAAATTTATAAGAACCTCGAGAGGAACGTTCCGGCCAGTTAATTTTCCACGCCAGATGTATCCAATTGCTCGGGAATGTGCAACGCGATACAAAAAAAAAAAACTAGAAAAAAAAGAAACGTAGCTTTTTTCAATATCGCGTCGACAAGATTACGAGGCTCGACCGAGAGTCGACCGCGTGAAATCGTCGAGACGAGGAAAAGGAAAAGAAAAAAGGAGGAGAGATCGACGCGTGTTCGTATTACAACGCGCGCGCGTGTCGACGATCCGATCACGGTCGGCAATGATCGGGTTTAGGTTTAACGTCAAGGATGCGAGGAAGCGTGGATGGAGACTCGAAGAGGGGAAGACGGAAAAGGAAAACGTCGGACGATAAATGGACCGAATGGACTTTCCCATGCTCCACCTCCGCGGGAGAGCCGTAAACGTCTTGTCTCTCGATTTAAATGTCCCGGCATCCACTTGGGTTGGGCAGCAGATCCAGCAGTCGTGGCCATTGCCGCGCCCTCTTGCGTCTCTCTATTATCGCATAGGCGCGGGATACGATGACGGATCTCTCGTCTCGTATCTCGATCCCGCGCATCCACTCCATTTCACAGGAGAATACTCGCGTCGAGATGATGGAATGGAGGTAGTAAGTGGGAAGAGGGAAAGGAGGAGAAATAGAAAATTGAAATTGTTAATAATTAATAATTCCGTAATCCCGTTATTTTTCCGTGCTGCTTGCGATTGTCGTTATTTTCTTTTTTTTTTTTTGAAATACAATCGACCGAGTGAGAAATCGGAAAACAATGGCGAATTTTCTACTCGAGGATGATAAGGCAGGTTAAATGTTAAAGTTGCGCCGTCGAGTGTCACCGTTACATAATCAAGAGCAGCGGCGCTACTCGACTCGATAAGCGTAATTATTGCGTAGCTTCGAGAGCTTACCGCTAATGAATGCATTTCACGTGGACGCCAAGTGGAATATGCTCGTGCAAATAGACTCTTCGCTTTTCCTCGCCTCGATCGTACAAAGATATCGGGCGGTGTTTTACATCGAATCGGTAATAATCTTGCCTGTTCTCGACCTGATTTACGATATTTTGACACGCGAAGATTCGAATCTCTCTTTTCCTGCCCTCTATCACACCTCCGGTGAAATCTTAATAAAAAATACTCTGCGTCAGCCTTAAAATATATACACATAGTCTGAATTAACAAAGCTTGAGGTGAAAGTAGATTAAATTGCAACTTGTTTTTTTTTTCCCCTTTTCTTTCTTTAAGATACGTAAATAAAAATTAAAAAATATACGCGTACAAATAAATATATATAACCGCGTGACGTGCAAACTACTTAACGAAACGCGTGTTGAATAATGAACAACTTAAGCAACAACATTTGAAACGAAACGTTGAAAAAAATTATAAAGTATGATGATGTATGAAATTTGCAAATACGCGAGCATTGAAAATTAATATTCAATATTCGTGTATATATATATTATATATATATATATATATTTATACGCGTTCGTGCGTCGGTAATAACAATTTCACGAAGATTGGAAAATGTAAAAGAACTGTGCATTAAACGAAACTCGAACTCGTTCGCGACTCGTACGTTCGTAGTACCACCGTGCTATTACATTCCTGTTACATTCTCTCTATCGCAACCGCGGCGATAGAGTGCAAAAGAGGCAGAGTGTATCGAGAGACTTTTACGAGGGGCAATGAATGTCCGAACGTAGAAGTTCCGTGAAGTTCGCCCATATATTATCGATAACTTATTAGAATTAATTAACTTTTCACCCGTACACCGCATCGTTTATTAGCATCCACGACCCGGTTGGTCGTTGACGTCGCGACGTTTTCATTATCGCCTGTTTATCCGAGATTCTCCGCTCCGAATTCAAAGTGCGTATTATACGACGCATCGATTATACGCGATACAACGTCGATTCGGATTCCCTGTCGTCGGGATCGAACATCTACGCCCGAGACGAGATAACTCGAGTTGGAAACTTTAGTAAAATCGCTCCCCGATTCGTATCGTCTCGTCTCGTCTCGACCGATATTAATCCCCTTTTCAACGGGATCAGTTGGAAGAGGAGAGGAGGGAACAGAAGAGAAGAGAAGAAGAGGAGGAGAAAGAAAGGAAAAAAACTCGGGAGAGAAACATGTCAGAGTCGGAAAGGAACGGAACACCAAGAGCGGTAAATGAACGAAAGGTGGAGGGAAGGGGTAAAGAGGTAGGAGGGAAGGTGAGGTCGAGGTGATTCGCGGCGAGGGGAGGCGAGGCGAGGCGAGGCGAGGCGAGGCAAGGTGAGCCCCGGACCCACCTGCAATTATCCGGTCTAATGAGCAAACAGTCTGTTCCACCCCTCTCTTTCTCTCCTGTGCTCCCCCGTTTCTCTCGATCCCTCGCGCTCGGTAGACGGCCCATCAGAAACGCGTGTACTTGACTCTGCCGCTCAACCTTCCACGCCCGCATCCTCCTCCTCCTCCTCTTCCTTTTGCCCCCAACCTTCACCTCCACCTCTGCCAATCCGATCCAGGTTAATGAAGATTATTAAATTAGTACCTCTCACGGCCAGTTTTTCCACCGGACAAACGTGCCAGTGGCTCGCCCGCTCCCATCCACTTTGGGGGAAGGAGGGAGACTGGCTGCGCACAACAACTGGTGGTTGCTTCGACGAATTTCTTCCTCTTTTTACTTTCTAAAGGTGAAGCCGAAAAGAATAATCGTTTCCACGATTCCACCGCGGTGGATCAACGAGTTGAATACGTGTATTTCGGAAGGAGGGACTCACTTATCCCGGTTGGCAACGAGGGCCGACTATCGGGAGTCGGGTGAAAGGGCAGCCTCGAGGCGAAGACACGTGGAGGGCGTGAATCGGGTACGTTGACCCGATTTCTTGATTTCTCGAAACAGAAATGATTAGGCGTCTGATCGAATCATCGAGGGAGTGAAAAATGAAGGAATCGGAAGGAAAAGGGAAGAGGGACTCCCCGATTTTCGAGGGGGGACGTATAACATGACCCGAGTTTGGTCGATAGAATTTCTCCAACGGCGCATCTTGGACCGACGTGCGAAGATGGGAGGACGACTAGGAACGACGACGGTTGGAGCAGGACGCGCTCGTCCTACCTGGGCCGTCTGCCACGCCCGCCATTCACCTTCAACTTGGTCTCTCTGTCGCGGAGCGTGCGCTCGTGTGCGTTGTAACCGAGGCACACGGACGTACAGCCGTGCGCGCGGCCGTGGAACGACTGAAATCCGGCGCAGAAAATAGCGAGCCGAGTGGAGAGGAGACGAACGCGTACGGGCTTGTTGGTAAATACTAGAATCGAAACCAGCCCCTCCTCTGGAAATTGTCCCGGATTAGAGCGAGCCCATTCCTTTCCGCGAAACGAACAGAAAACCGTGTTGTTGGTGTTGAAAAACGGCGTGTTTATAAACTTCGTTTTATTTTTCCACGTATTCCGTGAACGATTCGTCGATCGATCGATGTTTTCGACGGAAACGAAGAGAGATGTATATTCGTGTTCGTCTCTTCCCGGTCCCAAGGTCTCGTGGAGAGAACTGTAAGAGGATGTAACGACGCTCGCTTTACGTAATCGCGATTTATTCGAACGAGTATGAACTCCGTATGCGAAGGGTATATCTGAAGAGCGAAAGAAAAAAAAGTAAACACCAGGTTAGGCAAGCCGAAGAAGATGACTCGAAGAAGAAGAAGAAGAAGAAGAATAAGAATACGATTCGAGATGATTAATCGTTATCGTGATGGGAGAGAGACAAAGAGGTCGTCTAAATCGGCGCGCAGCTATCGTGTTTCTAACGCAGATATACACTGTGAGAACGAACACGGCGAAGACAGAAGACACGGAACGTGGAACGGCGGCTTATTCCATAAGTCTGCGATCCGTAATTGCCATAATTACGCGTAATCGTGGCGGATCGAAAAGGGATTGGGAGGGGACGAGCGATGCACGAGACCGTTTCGATCCGCCGAGCTTCTCTCCCACTTTTTCTTTTCCTTTCTTTTCTCCCATTTCCCCTCCCCATTTCTTTTTTTCACTTACTACGACGACGTGTTTTCTTCCCACGAAATTCGGTAATCTCGATTAATTTCACGTGCACGAGGAAACGGCAGCGCGCAACAGCACGAATTCCAAGATTACCGTAATCAGAGAACGGTTAATAATCGTGGAACGACAAGAAGCGGCGAGGACACGCGATCAAGAAATATATTCCACGCATTCCGCCGCATTTCCACCGTAAGCGTAGCATTTTTCGATGCATCAACTTCGATGCTTATAAGGAATTTCACGTATAATTTTCTGGGAAAACACAGAGATTGCGAGAGATCGTACGCGGCCTAATTACAGTGGTTAACCGATCGGCCTGTAATCTCTATCGATCGAGGGACCAAGGGATCTATAATATATATATAAAAAAATATATATATATATATTTTTTCGTATTGTGTTATAATTAATAATTTCTCCGTCGATCCCCCGTAATTCCGCGTCGAAATAGCTCCCCGTATAAAACACTTTACTACTTGACTCCTCAATTGGAAACCGCAAAAACCGCGACCGATCCCGTCCCAAGAAATTTCACTTCTCGGGCCCGAAGCGTAGTAAACGGAGGGCCGACTCTTTCTCGAAGTCGAAATAGGGAAAACCGAGACGAAGAACTCGCCTTAACGCGACCGAAATATCGCGTCAAACGGAGAAAAGTGTACCGCGAATATCGTTCTTATCCACGACAGTTGGATAAAGTTTCAACCGACGTTTAAACCGACGTTGGAACCTCCGCGGCTGCGGAAATGTCCGTTGGAAACGAGGTGAAGGCTACCAGATGCAGATACGCGCGTGGACACGGGCGCAGCAAGGTGCGTACACAAGCGGCGAGCGTTAGGCCGCTTTAAAGAAGCTACTACGGCCATGCTTAACAGTGCATGAGCGAGTAACATAACAAGCGTGTTGCATAACGACGCGGTGGCCGTATGCGATGCACACCGCGGCTACTTGGTGTTAAAACGTCTCCCTCCACCGGCTATCGGCAATCGCGTTAACCTTAAGGCGACTGCTACGCCTTCCACGCGTGGTACAAGTACGTTCGTTCCACGTGCGAACGGCTACCGCGAGATATCGTTACCCTGTAATACGTTTATGCACGCTTCACGCTATATCGTAATCCGCGCGTAAAGATAGGTGCGCGGCGTACACTTGTTGCGTTCTTTCCCAACGGGTAACAACCGATGGAATAATCGAAATATCGAAAGGTGGAGAGAGAGTTGAGGGACGAAGATAAATTTGAGATCCTCGTCAACGCGAGTGGCGGCCGGGTTCCGGCAAGACACCATTTACTCGATCGATTTTTTACTCCTTGGCAATCGCTTCCGCGAATCGGAACGGACGTTCTGCGTTCTCCCGAACGAATCGTTGTTATCGGGCGATTCGCTGTTACGAAAAGGGGAGGGGGAAGGGAAAGAAGAAACGATACCGGAACGACACCCGGTATGTAGGCGAACCACGCGACGTATCGTGCGACACTGGAGAAGGGCGTGCCTGCAGTCGCTGCACACTGCGCAGTTTGTTGCACGCGCTGCAATCGTCTGCATGCACCGAGATGTGAGAGTTGCACGAGCCACGTACGTGAACGTACGTGCGTGTACGCAAACAGCTGAGCCGTAGTGGCGCGCACGAGCGTGCCTCGGCCTTTTTCATGCGGGCAAAGATATCTAATGTGACGTCTCTCTCTCTCTCTCTCTCTCTTCGTGAAAAACGAAACGGCCGAAATGCAAGGCGATGATACAACGACGGCGTGCAAAAAAAGAAATACGTGCGACGTTACTCGCAATTAGCCTCTTCTTCGTACACGTTTATTCTTAGAAATCGCTTAATGAAACGAAGTTACCACGCGATCGATGTGAATTTTACTCGTGAATCGTTGGGAATTTATTTTTTTCCTCTTTTTCTTTTTTTTTTCTCTCGATAGACGTCATACACTCAAGTAAATTTCAATGTGTAACTAATCTTTCTATAAAAAAAAAAGTGAATCTCATCGAGATTTCGTTTTATTATCCACGTTTTACGAAACAAATGTTTCTGAAACATAGCGACTCAAATTTTACGGTTATAACGTGGTTGATAACGCGATCGGTACACGAGAATATTTTTCATTATGCCCGGGGGCAAAATGCCAAGTTTCGTTACGCAATAAAACTGTGTGATCTGTGTAGAGAGAGAGAGAAACGCGAGAGAAACTTGATAATAACTGATAGAGACTCGTACAAGCTGTCAATGAACCTACTACTTATCGTACGAAACACGAAACGCGATACGATAAGAATGACAGAAGGAAATCATCATCCAATCGAAATCGTTTTTTCTATAATATTTCCAACAATGTTCATTAATTAAATTAACCGCGTTTCGCGAGTTTCGTTCAACGCATCCTTACTATTATTATTATTACTAATATTATCTCGTGGAAAGAGGCTCGAGACCGCTTATACATTACGATTAATCATGCGTGACAAATTTATCTCGAGTTAACTCGGTTGTAACCAATCTGTAATTTTCTTACCGATCACAATTATCTTTTTATGGTAGACCGCGCGACTCGCGACTCTCTCTCTCTCTCTCTCTTTCTCTATCGTTCTCCCTTAACGATCGGAGAAGCATTAGAAGAAAATCGAGCGGAATCCACATCCGATAAATTCGATGGATTTGGAGGCAAGCGACGACGAGGGAAAGAAGAGCAGAACGAATTGGATTCGAGCAACGAATCACGTCCATGGATGACGTCCCTGCTCGCAGTCGAGGAGCACGGAGCGTGTCGGTGGCAAGGGTCCCCCTACTTCCGGCGAACCATATCCGGCAGAACGCCCACCTATATCTCGATCCGCCAGACCGTGCACACTCCCTACCGTGCCACACAATCTACTCTATCGTCGTCCAATTGTGATAGATGTTCCAGCGGAGAGCTCGGAATTGCGCCACAAAAATCGAGCTCGCATGCAACGAGAAAAATTTCGCCCTTGGAAATAGAAAGGGGGGGAGGCGTTCGAACGGACGAGTATCGCGACGAGTGATAACGTCGAATACACATCGGATCTCGTTTCGCGCGAGAGATGGACGAGTAGGACGTGCTCGAAAGAAAGCGACTAGCACGAGGAAGGAACGAACGAGCGTGAGTGGAGACGAGAGAGAGAGAGAAAAATGAAATTCGTGTCCTCGGAAATGTGGGAATCTCGAGGCGGGAGGGAGAGACTTTGTCCTCACTCGGCAAACTAGCGCGCATCCTGGGGAAACGTGGGCGGAATAATTTATTCGCAAATCCGTCCAAGACTTTACGCGGAACGCGCGCAACGTCCAAGGTTTTCTACGAAAGCTCCGCTTTAAATAAGATCTCGAACGGGCAAATAAACACGGAGGAGGGGAATACGCGAAATCGAGGAGAGGGCCATCGATGGAAATTCGATCGAGAATTCGACGTAGCGACTCGTGGAAACGAGGTTGGAAACGGTAAGAAAGGGAAGAAGAGAAAAAAAGAAGGATAAGAAGAAGAAGGAGAAAGAAGAAAGAGGAAAAAACGATATTATGAAACGAATGTTGCAAAAAGATCGCGCGGCACATGCCTCGGTGCATATAATGCTCGCAAAAACTGGTAACGTCTGTTCTCGGCCGTCATCTGCCGATTCGATCGTGTCTAAACCGTGCACACGCGTTGCACACGCACACTTATCTATCCTTGGAATCTAATATAAAAATCATCTCGTCTCGGTATAAAGACGCGTACTGGCTCGGTAAAGAGGGGGGCCATCGCCGCCGCCGTCGTCGTCGTCGTCGTCAAATAAAATCAATCGGCTCCGATAAAAACTTACGTAACGTTACCTCTCCGCGTCGAGCCGTCGTTTAAGATCGCGGCTAGATCCCGCCTGCTACGAGACCGGAATCCCTAATTTTCCCCGCCCCCCTCGCATATTTAAAATAAACCCGGTGGAAAATCGTTGCGACAATATCTTCCCAGAAACCCGTTTCGATTTTTCCACCCGTCGATATCTATCTCGCCGCCACATCCCCTCTCAGGTTATCGCAATTAACTGGCACACACGGGTAATCCTCGGCCATTCGTCCGTCGAGCGCAATTTTATCATCGCGTCACGTGGGTGTCCCCGCGAAGGGCGTCTCGGGCAGATACGCGGGAATGCAACGGGCAAACTGATAAACCCGATAACCGATAAACAACTATTCGACCCGATCCCGACCCGATGCCATCAACCACGGCCGTTCGCGGCAACCACCGATCCAATGGGATTCAATGGGATTTATCGGCCGAGTGACGTTGCACCGTCGTACGAAACGATTATATTCGGTTTATTATCTCGACACGGTGTGCACGATCAATCGTATCTAACGCGATAACCGCGTAAACTACCCGCGTTTAAACGTTATACCGTCTCTGGAGCGCGATATTTGATTTGGAGGAAAATGAAACGAATGAGAAGATCTGTTCGTTATATACACGAGTTGCGAGATAAATGTCCTTTGTATCGCGTTTCCACTTGCTCGCAGAGTCAGCGTTCCGCTATCTGTTAATCATTTCGGGGTCGCATGCGCAAGTACGTACGGTTCTCGAGTTTCCAATTACACGTAACAAGGGCCGGTCGCTGTATCAGCGGGGATAATAAACCGAACAACAAGCGTAATAAGCGGGATGTGTAATCAGCGGAAGTGGAAATCAATAAAGATCGTCGCCCGAGTTAAAAATCATCAGGGATAAATCTGTCTAACTCCGCTCGCCTCTCTGACGAGTCTCGTCGCAGCGGAAAAATTCACCGATCTCTGCGCGCATCGACCGGATGGAAATTAGCGAGTTAGGAGAATTAAGAAGGGAGAAGCTGTGAGACGCGTTTCCAGGAGACGATAAAGGGGGGCAGAGAGCAACTCGTGGCCAATGTACGCCAAGCATTTGTCATGCTTGGTTACCGCGTGCTTGTGCATCGAAGTGACTTCATAAACTCACGGGCGGAACACCTGCGGCGCGTGAGGATGCTCGCATACCTTCCATCCAACTGTCAACCTAATACCTGTTACCCAAACAATCCGACGATCGCAAACTTTGCCCAACGTCCACGTATCTACAAACAAATCGATAACCGATCCCATCGAGAAATCTTCCATTCGCGTTAATCCTTTTTCTATTCGCGTACGGACGAGAGTCGACAGGTTTACACGCGTGTAATTCTTTGTATACATATATGCCGTCGATGAAAATATACACGGACGCACAATCGTGGTCCGTGGTGGTAGGAAGTGACAGGGCGAAATGGCAGGAGAAACAAAAAACGCGTTTCACGGTTGAACGCAGTTAAGAGCGGATGCGATTTTTACTTTTGACGATAAAAGGCGGAGGCGTGAGGCACTTTGTTAAAGGAGGGAGGAGGAAAGAATTACTTAGGAGGGAAGGAAGTTAAGGGAAGAAACTTTTTTATCGGGGCAAATTCGATTCGATTTCGTTGCGCGTAAATCGTAAACATTTGATGGAAGTCTAGGAAGATAGAGACGATATACGGTCTCGGCGAGCGAACCCGGCCATAAAACGGGCGTAAAATAATGCCTGACACTTGGATTGCAAAACACATGTAACTTTGGTGGCGAGCATCGTTCACTTGCTCGTAAAGTAACCGAGGTTATGATTCACCCGATACGTACTTTGGATCACATTCCCAATTTCGTTAAAACTGAGTTTAAAATCTGTTTGCAAAAAAATCGTAGAAAACTAGAAGCGATAATCGAATATTGTTTGCGCGCGGATCGTAAAGTAGTCGTGATCGAAGGACGTTATCGAAATTTAATAATTATTAAATCTGCTTCGATCTTACCTGCGTGATTCATTCCGTAAGGAGAGGGTTCACGCCCAAGCGGGGAAAAAAAAGAAAGAAAGTAAAATAAAATAAAATTCGCGGAGAGACGCGGAACGCAAATGCAGCGAGACACAAAAGGAAGAACAATTATTCAGAGTTGCCGCAAGGAAGTCACCCACCACAGGGCCACATGCTGTGACGATCACGTTCCGCGGACCGGTTCGCCGTACAATATCGTGAAATCCCGTAACTACAACCAATGCCAAGCCTCCTTGAACGGGATCGAAATTTCTTCGGGGAATTGGTTTATCAATTACTCCATCTCTTCCTCCAATTATTTCCATTTACTCTCTTATTATTATAGTCTTCTCCTCTCAAGAGATTACGAATACCTTGGACAAATTTGGGCAAAAATAATAGGAAAAAGAATTACAGCGATAATCGTATGGCATTGCGAAGATATTGCTCAACATGGATTAAATCGATCGAATCGAGGATCAAAGTTAACCCCGAGCCGGAGTTTGCAATTATGCAAACGAATGATATGTGGCGATTTTAACTATCGACAGACGTAACGTAACGTGGCAACAGACACCGCATCGATGTAACGAGAATTTAATAAGTCATTTTCACAACCGAGAGATATTAAGACGAGAAAGAGAGAGAGAGAGAGAGATTCTCGACGCGGGGTGTAACCGCTACCTACGCGATACGCGAGGAATGCGATACCTCGCATTTGCAATTCGTTTTTCGATAATTATGGGCAGATCTATCGCGCGTGCTTCTTACGCAGGATTCCTCTTGGCCGATACGCGGGGCATCCTGGACGATCGACGGTGATTCGAGTTCGAAAATTCTTCGGGAATCAGGGAAACGAAATATGTAACGTGAGAATTGTATCGCGATATACGCGTGTATATCGATATATCGTTAATCGACGTACGTGAGCGCGCAATTTTATTTCTTCTCGATTGCCAACCGCTTATATATAAATAATGTTGCGGAGATATGAATGCAACGTAAAAAGCGATAAATCGTGCGAAATTAATTCCTTCGATACAGACGTGTAACCGTCGAGGATAATATCCGTCGAGCATAACCTGCATTAACGTCGAGCTAATAAACCTTAACGACGAGTAAAGTACGCGTAGGAAGGCCGCTGATGACTCTTCGAGTGATATAAAAAGTTTCTTCCAGTTGTTGCAGACAATTGTTTTCCTTCGTTTTCTTTCTTTCTTTCCTTCCTTCTTCTCTTTTCGATCCCGTATTCGCCTTATTCGGAATATTCGATATTATCGAGTTAAAATTTTATCACCGCAAGAAAGGAAGGAAATGAATAAAGAAAAAAAGGAAAAAAAAGAAGAGGATGATTTCGATGTAATATACATCTCTTTACATCTTAAATTAACAAGTATATTATCACTTTGTTCGTGTCTTCGGGACATTTATCACCCGTGTCGGGATGTAGAGACAGCGTTATGTGCAACCATCTGATTCCGTGTTAACGCTTTAACATCGAACAGGTAATTGAAATTACTTGTCCGTACTTTCGATACTTTCAACAAACTCTTTTTTCTTCTTCTTTTTTACTCTCCTTCTTTCCTTTCTTTCCCCCCTTTCCTTTTTTCCTCGTGAAATATGAAATATCTTTTACTACACGCATATAATTTTATTACGTCCAAAGGATGACAAAGTAGCGAGAGAGAAAAATTCGTATGGAAACAGGTTCTGGGCAGAAATTTATTACGGTATGCGCATTCCCAGAGGAGCCGGATAATTTAAATTTCAACAATTAAGCCGATCTTTCGTGAGATAAGAGAGGCAACGGTTCTCGGTAGCAAGATGTTTGATTGATCATTAATAAACATTAATTCCCAGCTTTAAATTGGAGCCTCGTTCGATACGAGACGGAATTTTAACCGGAGCTTTCTCCAAACCAATCACGAGGAATTCTTCATCGATAATTATTCGCATAATAAATTCATGTCGCGGCTCGATCGATAATTCATACGCCACCTTGTAAGCTGTAAATTATATTATTAGCGTTTTAATTGCACGATTATCGACTTATTCGCAAAATACTTCTAAAAAGTCACACACGATGCCGGTGACCTTTCGGTTCTCATCCACGCGATTTAGCGAAGTACTTCAGGTAAGATGAGTTCGAAAAATCTTTCGTTTCGTTACGTATCCATTCGGGGACGGAACTCGACGCAAAAGATCCACGATTCGATGTATCTTTCAGCAAATTCTTCAATTTCAGTTTCAAAGAATAAAATCTCGTTCTCGCGACCCAATTGTCCTCTAATATCGGTCGACAAAGGCGCTGATTTTCGCCGATCCTTTTTATTCGTGTACCGGTGGCTCTACCTCGCCCTATTTGTCCGTTTTGGCCGGCAACGTGCGGAAGAAATCTTTCCGGTTTTGGCGGTATAACCGGTTTTACCTTCTTTTTTCGTTTCACCCACCACGTTGATGCACCGCGACACCAGACCCTCGCCAACTTTTTAGCTTTTATTTATCGATGTATCCATATATATATATATACATGCATGCAGGATTAGAGATGGCGAAATTCAATGACCTTCCAACACGAAATTCATATTAACACAACGTGGAATGATATTTAATATAATGCGCGCGATTTGCATACGTAACGTGACGCACTTGGAGATCACGTGATAAGTGGATAAGCCCGATAAGTTTTATATGGGGGGGATCAAAAGGTTCACGAGTTTAAAAGTGGATCGCTCGTTTCGTGTCCTCAAAACGCTCCAAGATACGCTTATCGAACTGGATTACGACATCTTTTACAAACTTCGGCCGATATTCCGTGTAACACGTCCCATACAACGTTCAACAACGTTGAACGTATCAATAGATACGCGATAACCTAAAACAGTGACACTAGAAATACGAACGTAATAAAACGTTTGCGAGAACAAGAAGAAGAAGAAGAAGAAGAAGAAGATATCGATCCAATCCCGAATCTACAACTTTTTCTACGTATATTCGAAACGCGATACGATATAATACCGTATCCTTGATTAAATAATTAAAAAACCAGCATTTATCCGAGAAAATTTATCTTGAAAATTGAGGGATACGCGCATCGATAAGAATCTCTCCGTTTCTCTCTCTGAACTCGCACGAAGGGATCGCGCGTAAAATGAAGCAAGGCCGGAGCAGGAGGCAGCTAGGTTTTACGGGCATAGCATATCCAACGAGCAGAAACGCTTTTCATTAGCACTGGCGAGAGTTCAGTCGAGTTAATTTGCCCTCTAAATAGATCGGCGGGTATGCACGAAACCCGTCATTAGCGCGCGCCGAACAAAGAGAGACGCAGGGATTAAGAATGGTAAGAGACGGCGAAACGTAGCTCGCTTATAATCACGATCTCCCCGTTTCGTGGCGGGTGCTGCTTTAATGTTTCCTGTTACGACCATCCCGCCGGTTATTGTTTCTCCATTACACATACGAGCGCTTAAACTCGCTCCGTTTCGATCTCCGCCGCGGGGTGAATCAGAAAATTTACAAAGGAAATGGAATTTATTCCCTTCCTTTTGCCTGGAAAATCTTTGACACGGCCGGATAATCAAGGAATAATAAACGAATCGATTGCGGAGGCTCGGTTGGATTAAAACGTAAGAAGCGAGGATGTAATCGACGTTATATGACTAAAGGAAAGTTGAAGGGAATTCAAGGGGGATAAAGTTTTCACGTGAGGAGAAGAAGGTACGATCGTGGGTGAATGATAAACCCGATGTTCCGTTTAAACGTTTAAACGTTTCTGGATATACGTATATATATATACGTATCGGGAGAAAGAGACGTGAATTCCTGAGCGGACGAACCTTGTCCCCAAGCTTGTGGTAGGCAGTGACGGATGTCGACAGAGTGGATAAAATCGTTTCTTACGAACGGTTCGACCGGTCGTGCGATCGGTGTCAACAGCGTAAATTGACGTCGATACCGGCTACTTATCGAATTCTAGCGGAACAAACCGCGTACCAACCTCCTCCGTACCAGTTAGTCCGGTGAGCTCAACATGGGAGCACCGCTTATGATCCCCATTTTCATGAAAACCGATGATGCTCCCCGATTCCCGTTCCACCGGCCGATGTCGATAAATGTCCAAACGACCATATCCGATCGCGTACGCGCCGCTCAAACGATCGATCGCTGTCCCCGTGCTGCAAACCTTGGAAAAAAGGGGAAAGAAACCGGCGATATTCGCCAAACGCGAGGAAGGCTCCCACGCTCGATCGACAAAGCGGCCCTATTTCTCTCCCTCTCTCTCTCGTCTCCGATCTGGATGCATCACGTGGATGGAAAATGATAAAACGTTGGCAAACGCGGAAGAGAAGTGGAAGAGAGGGAAAAGAAAAGGAGACGACTCTATTTTTCTCTCTTTCTCTCTCTCTCTCTCTTTCGTTTCCCGATCTGGATGCATCACGTGGATAAAAAAAATGATAAAACGTTGGCGGAAGAGAAATGGAAGAAAGAGAAAAGAAAAGAAAATAATCTATTTCTCTCTCTCTCTCTTTCTCTCTTTCGTCTCCCGATTTGGATATGGATGGAAAATGATAAAACGTTGGCAAACGCGGAAGAGAAATGGAAGAGAGGGAAAAGAAGACGATCTATTTCTCTCTCTCTGTCTTTTTCTCTCGTCTTCCGATTTGGATATGGATGGAAAATGATAAAACGCGGAAGAGAAATGGAAGAGAGGGAAAAGAAGACGATCTATTTCTCTCTTTTTCTCTCTCTCTCTTTCTCTCCCGATCTAGATTTATCACGTGGATGGAAAATGATAAAACGTTAAAAGAAAGTGGCTTTCTATTTCTCTCTCTCTTTCTCTTTCTCTCTCCGATCTGGATAAAAGAAAGGAAAAAGGATGCAGATAATGGAGAAGGAAAATCGGGAAAACGGAAGGAAACGGCCTTTTCGTGTATGCCGATTGTATGGAGAGGGTATCAGAGAGAGATTCGAACGATATCGGAAGATACGATGGTAAAAGACCATCACGTTGCGTCACGGATGCAATTTGTGTTCGTTCGATTTTACAGAGGAAAGAGGAGGGGGAGAAGAGAGGGGATATTCGTAGGCGGCTTGTTTATGGTCAACGTTTGTCGACGTAATACGGCTCTATCACGAGAGAAGTAGCAACAACATGATTCAGGATCTTATAAATTGTCTGGATGGAAATTATTCGAAGATTGGATGTATTAGGAATATGTCGGTATGAACAATCGTAAATAATATATATATATATATTGAGAAACAGATGTCGAACGATTTTTATCGGATATTTCATAGTCTGAGAGACGTCTAATTTTATCGGGGACACTTTATTTCCGTTTTAATACGACACGTGTACCGAAAATGAAACTCGCAAAATTTTACGACGAAATACGCCCGTGAATGCGTTATTTATCACCGACGGTAGCGGTATATACTTGTTGCAAAGAGACTTGCAGATGTACCAGTGACAGAATCGTAAAGACGTCGACTCGATCTCGACTCGATTTAGCATAGAAAACGCTCTCGCGAATTTCTTCTAAAAAAGAAATGCTACGATCAGAAACGCGCAATTTTCTACGAATATAGAAGCACAGGGATGAAAAAATATCGATGGGTTTAAAGAGAGACAAGATCGAACGCGATGGTTGCATAAGAAACAAGAAAGTTTGAGGAAAGAAAAGAGAGGGGGGGCCCGCGCGATCGACGTTGGTTGGTTTACGTTAACAAAAGCGGATCGATGCAGGAGAGAAAGAAAACAATGGGAACGTGCGTTCACGGTAAATGCGCTCGTATCATCGTGAAAGCGAATCGGGACGAAAAATCTGGCATGTTTTAACGTTGGCCAAAAATTTACATCCACCGTTAAATCTTCTTGGTACGAACGAGTACGAAGTAGCATAGCCATCGACTTTGGCAGCAACTCCGGCCGACGATGACGTTTAACGATTCGTAAATTAAAAGATGGCGGTGTTCGTTAACAGAAGACCGGCGGAAGAAAGAAAACGTGCTTCGCCGTGCAAAATTCGCGCGGCTCGTTGTTCCCGTTTTTATATGATCGGAATTCGCGGTGAAAGAACATACGAGATTGTATTTTGTATCCGGAACGGGCAGGCCGGGCAGATAAATTTCGACCGGCTCGATTATACTTTTCCCTCCCATGAGCATTCTTTGTTGCAACATGAGTACGCGTGAAATTATCATTTACCTCGTCCCTTCTTTGAGGCCGCTTTCACGCACGAGAAATATCAATTATCATCATCGGGTTAATTATTCTCCAACGATGAATCGTTTTGTCAATCGTTTCGAGGCGAAAATAATCGGTGGGCGCGCGATCCGTGAAGCTGTCAGAAGCGATCGTGGACGGGCGTAAATCGGCGCAACCGATGCGTGTTCGCACCCTTTAAACGGGACGATCGGAGGAGAGAAGTCGATCGGCCGATACCGATAATCGAGCATCCATAAGCGTGCACACGTGAGATGGCATCCCACGGCTACGGCAACCAACAAGATGCATGCATGCGTGTACGCGAGCACACGTCCCCGCGGGTTATGGCCGCGTGCAACCGCAATGTTACTCGAAAATTAATGCAGTATAAATCAGAGGCAACACGGTCGCGACATACCCCGCAACATCTGCATCCCCTGCCGCACTCGCGATAAAATGAACAAACGAGGCGTGAGATGGAAATTTATCACAGAGTTCCCCTACTAGTTTCTCTTCCATTCCAATAAACGCGGTTTAACGCGGTTTTCTTTCAATCGATACGGACGTTTTTCTTTCCTCTTTTTTCAACGAACCGAGGTAAGCTCGAGCGGAGAACTCGCCACCTACATTATTCCTTTCCATCCGATGTTTTTTTAAAATCGCGGGGAAAACGTCGTACGCTTCGACTTGCACGCTCGGCTCGTTCTACAAACTCGAGTATCTCTCCCCGCGATCAATACTCGCGATGTGCGTCTGAAATGGTTTCCTTCGTTGCATATGGAAACCTTCCAATCGTCCCTCGAATCGTGCGAATTTGCCGACAATGAATGACGAAACTCGTGAATTAGAGATATCCATCTTCGTTCGAGATCGATGTTGTCCCGACCAGGCGCGAAACTCATTCCCACCCACCTTATCAACGGAATTTAAATTAAGCGTCTCAATTACCGACCGGCAATTTATATCCGCGCGGAATAAGAATTACCGTTTATGATTAAACCGTGATATCTCGAATATCGTAACAACAGGTAAGTGACACACCGGTATAAACGGTTTGTAAATAAGACATTCTTATAATGACCGTATCCACCGGTAACCATTGATCGATAACAAAGGAGGGTGGTGCACATCTACCTACGTTGAACCTCGCTTTCGCATTCTGTTGGCCGCACCGTCTAGACGCGTACATCGGCACGAGGAGAACGAAAGATCGAGCAATAAGTTAGCCAACGATAAAATCTTAACGCTGCGAACAGATAATTTATCGCTCAACATATTTACATTTGTTTTAAACGATCGTGATGGGTAAAGGAATAACTCGTGTCCACGAAAAAAAAAAAAAAAAAAGAAGAAGAAAAAAATTCTCGCCTCGATCAACCGAGGAACGTATCGCGCGTATTATCTCGTTATTTTCCTTTTAATTTTTTCCCCTTTTTTTCTCTTTTTTTTCTTCTTCTTCTTCTTCTTCTAAATTATCTGGCCGGTCAAGCTATAGATGAATAAATTCTAATCACAAATTCCATGAATATGCAAACGATCCACGTCACTGTGTAACATTTATCGACTCGATCTACGCGTTTGATAGGATAACGAATACCTCCGTATCGTGAATTTCATCGATAATCCGTGGAATCCTGTGAAAACCTGTCCCCGAATGTTTAATTAAAATCGGACAGCTCGCATACACACGGTTCACCGCTCGTGTATTTCAGAACTCGGCGACCTATAGCTACACATTGGAGCGAATGTTGCACTCGTTGTGCAATAACCAACACGTGCCGTGTCTTAAATATAGCGCAAACTGTATACCCTCTCTCGATCTCTTTTCCCTTACTCCAAGTTTTCGAACCAAAC
This sequence comes from Apis cerana, assembly GCF_029169275.1. Lineage (NCBI taxonomy): Eukaryota > Metazoa > Arthropoda > Insecta > Hymenoptera > Apidae > Apis > Apis cerana. The sequence continues at coordinate 9,697,671 of NC_083863.1, forward strand.
CAGCGAGAAGGGAGTAAAAGCGTCGAGCTCCGTCTCTCTTCGAAAGTATCGATTAAAAGATACCTAAAAGGAAACTAAATAAAAAAAAAAAAGAAAGAGAGAGAGAAAAACAAAGCGAGAAAAACGTCTTGATCAAAATAAAAAAATTCACAATCGCTCACGATAGAGAGACCACGTTTCCACGCTCGTTCTTTTTTTCCAACACTTCTGATACGCGTTGAAAACAAGAGAGCGATAGTCAAGGTAAGACGATAATAAGATAACTTACCGTCTAAGCCGTATTCAAACGCAAGGTAAAACCGCATCGAGATCGAAACTCGGTGGAACGCGAGCTTTCCGTTCGACTTCTGAATCTCAAATTCTCAAAAGTGTATATATATATATATATATATTCGAAGTATATTCGCTCCTCGATACGATCGAAGCGAGAGCCAATTAATATTTCGCAATGTCGCGCGCCTTTTTTGGCGTCCGACAATCGACTGGCGATCGATCGAACGATACAAATTTCACGAGTTTCGTTCAATCGAGATTCAACCGAAGGATGATTAAAACGTTGCGACGTTTCCGGAAAAGAATTGGAAGAGCGGTCTCGCGTACAGTTTCACTCGCGTATAAGTACGTAGCGAAGAAATATAATCCGTGACGACCATATATATACCACGGTTGCATCGTACCGCGCCTTGGCAAGCGACATTCATTTATTTCGGACGCCAACTTTAAATCCATCGGAACAATTAAACCGGTACGATACCGGTGCACGCATATCGCGTGGGCGTCACGTTTCAGAACGCCACGTACGACCTTTCCTGTATCGCGCGGCTGCCTGCTTCGCGGCAGATAAGAGAAAAGACAAAAATTGCCGCGTCGCTCTAATAAAAAAATAAACCCAAGTGCTACACGGGCGGAATAACCGCGCACTCTGCTCGCTAAAAAGTAACGATCCCCGTATAAAGAGCCGAGTTTACCTTCGTAAACGCCTCTTTTCGACAGTTTAACGTACGATATTAAAAGATCGAACTTATCGATTTTTTTAATGGTAATGAAAAGGAGACGTGCGCATACCCGTTTTCTCCTTTATAAGAGAGTATAAAAGTGCGATAAAAGTGCGATGAAGAAAATTTAACGAATGTTTATTATTGTTATAGAGGGGTTATCTGTGTTGAAAAAGAGGAAAAAAAATCTCCGAACGAATTCGCTTTTATTACAATTCGCGAATTATCGACCCGATTATTTTGAAAATTTTCGACCCGCCTTTTTAATTATCGGGATTGCTATTAAAAATGAGAATTTCTGGATTCCCCGCGGTTACCTTTTTTCTTTTTTTTTTTTTTTCTTATACATATTTCCAATTTTCACGATTTTATCGTCAATAAAAATTAACGTGGAGAGCGGGTAAATCTGACTAACGATAAACATAAAAGAACGTTCTAAGAGGACGATTAAAAATTGTCCATTAAGAGCGCGTTTTCGATGTTTATTCGTGCTATTAAATACAATCTCGAAGGACTCCAGGTATATCCACCGATACTCTCCGCCGATGAAAAGTTTCCAGGCGATCTTAGGCGAGGATTCCTAAGCGTGGACGATAAGACGAATGGAAATTAGGTACATTACCGGGTATATTTGAGCGAGGGAACAAATGGCGCTCGGCGTATCGTCTTTGACAAGAAGCATGTATCACTTTCACGAGGACTGCGAGCTGTACGCGCGGGTGATGAATCGTGGCACACCGTTCTTTCATTTTTCACGTCACATAGGGCACCGGCCATAGAGAGGTTCGACCAGAAGTGGTTTCGAACCGTTCCTCCATCCTTGGGGAGAAAAATATATCGCGATACGACGCGTTAAACCGTCCCCACCCTTCCACGGAATTTATTCCGCGCGATTATTCCACACGGTTGTTAAATATCCCGTGTTGTGATATATGGGCCGATAAACGTTCATTTGTGACGAGGAAAATTTTTACTGACTTCCTCGACGACGAAGGTAAAAATAATGTCAATATTTACCGCACGTTTTAAACCGTCGCAGCGCGTAGAAACGGACACAAGTAACGAGTTTAACGTTGCATTACTCAAATCTTATTGGCGGTCGTGCGATTTTAATATTCACGAATGTCGCCGGTATTCACCTTGCCGCGTGTGAATAATTGAACGCAGCTCCGTATCACGATACGGCTTCGAATAATTCGTAATTCTTTGATCTTATTATGTTACACGAGTATATACATACCATAAACTCAATTGCAACGTTATCATAAATAGAGAGATACAAAATTTCCCTCGGATTCGGTAAAAATAAAATGGAACAGAGAAAGAAGGAGGAAATTGTGGAATAAAAGGAGAGGACCGTGGCCACGTGTCGATCGATGCGCGTCACGATGCAAATGCGTTTAAACCGTAAACGTATCTCGTGAGCGTAAACGAACACCGGGGTATCGCGAATTGAATTCGAAAAAGGAGAGGTTCGCCGTGCATACTTAATGGTATGCATCACTGCGAATATTATTGATGCGTCTCGCGAATTCAACCGCGTGATGCACGCCCCGACCGATGGCCTCTATTAAATTCGGCTCGACGCTAAATATGCTGATTCGTCGCTGCAGGTGGCACCGTCGGTGGTGGTGGTGGTGGTTGGTCGGTCGGGTTAATGGCGATGCCTTCTCGAATAAGAGGAGGCGAGCGAGGGGCCGACGACCGATTTTCATGGGACAACCGATAGGGGCACACGTGCTGGAGGAACGGGTTCTTCCTTCGAGGGAATTTTTTTCTCCGCCAGGACTCGCCAGGTCCACGCGATCGTCGATTCGTCGCACTTGCGAAAAAGAACGCGCATATTTATCGTGGTCGTTAATAATGCACAGGCCGAGGAGGGATACGGGGATGGAAGAAGAATTTCTTTTGCCCGAACATTCGATTCGCATCGATTGTCGCGCGAATTTTTTCTCCCTCCCCTCTCTCTCTCTCTCTCTCCATCAAGGTCTCGAACAAGTTGAGACTCATTAAGATCGGAGAGGACCGCCACGGAGGTTTCTAACGCGCCAAACTGTCGCGGAGGGTTTCGATGAGCGCGGATGAACAAGTTCCGTTCCGTTCCCGCGAGATGAAATTATTGTAAATCCGACACTGTGCGCGATTGAATAAATATTCGATCGGTAAGACAAACTTGTTTACTTCCTTGCCAAGGAATGTTTATTCGAAAAGGGGTCGAGAGGTGCGAGCGACGAAATTAAACAGGCTTATACCGGTTTGTCGAGTTTCCCGATGTTAATTTCTCAGTTTTAATCCTCGCACCCCCTCTATTTTCAAAGTCACCGTCGAACCATCCAAACGTCTGCGCTTGGGACAAAGAAATTCTCTCTCTCTCTCTCTCTGTCTCGAGATCCAATTTACATCCAATTTACAATATCGAAAACTCGGGTATTTGGAAAAGAGGAGGGAAGAAGGTATCGATTTGTAAATCGAGGGGGGGGGCAGGCATTTTCAATGATCGAGAAATAAATCCTTGCTCCCTCCCTCCCCAATGGTGGAATCGTCGAGTGACGATAAAACGACTACAGATCGAGCGCGTGTACCCTTTCGCCATTGATTATCCTTTTTTTCACGATATATACGTCCAACTGGTTTACGAAGGCGAGCCAGCACTTTTTCCTCCTGTTTTGTCCGTCCGTCCGCGCCACGGACGATCACGAGAGGAGGCAAGGAGCAGAGGAGGAAGCCGGAGCGGAGGAGGAACAGAAGAAGAGGAAGAAGAGGAAGGAAAGGGTTAACGTACTCGCCACACCCTGCTTTAAAGATTGTAAACGATTATTAATGCCCCACCGTGGCTGACCCGTAACCCGCCGATCTCTCTCTCTCTCTCTCTCTTCCCTTCTCTGGTCCTCTTCGAGTGGTCTCCTCTTACAACTCTCCCCCAAATATCCGTGCAACAAAACGGCATATGGCATAACCGGGAGAAATCGAACGAATCGAATCGGCCGATACGGCCGCTTATCCGACGCTTTTCTTAATTAGCCGGCCACGTTACGGGATATAAGCAAAGTTATGCTCCTAATTTGCGTAACGCGGCTGTACGGGGACCGCCGTGCATTAAGATATTCCCGGCCCAATCATGAGAAGAATTTAGGGGCGAATAATGAAACGAAATAAACTCAATTAGTAAGTCGGGTAACGATTCCACGTCGAATTAAACCGGGATGCCGAGAAAAATAAATTCCCCGAAATCTGTTAATGAAGAGGGAAAAAAAAAAAAGAAACAAAATTCCCGGGTAGGTAATTCAAATTAATTGGTTCCCAATTCGGTGGGTTGATGTACGGTGGGTAAGGATTTGAGAAAGTTTTTATACATGTATGTATGTATGTATGTATGTATATTTACAGGATAAATGAAACGGATGAATTTCGATTTGTCGAACCAGCTTTTATCTGGAATGATTATGCCCATTGAATATTATCACGAAGTCGCGATAAAATTGCGATAAATTTTACAGGAGGCGGAAGTTTTCGGTACTTTCGGTAGTCCTTGTTTATCGATATTTATGGGACAGTTTCGATTCCCCGAATTCGCTATTATCGGATGTTACGTTTAAACCGCGCGCTCGATAATCCGTGATATGAAACGATACGACGGCGTATAAAGATAACGTTCCGATACATGGGAGGAAGTGTCGATGTCGCATTATGCAAATTGCACGTGACACGTGCTATATATCTCGCTGCAAGTTGCGGCAACCCGTCATGGGGGAAATTTTGCATAAAATCGCGTTACTTATAACGGGTCCGCTCGTCAATCCGTAATCGAGAGCAGTGGGGAAGAAAAAAAAAGAAAAGAAAAGAAAAGAAGAAGAAAAAGAAAGGGAAGAGACGAGGACGAAGAAAAAAGCGAGGAGAGATCAAGCGTAAAAATGTCACGAAAATTTGCCGCTTAAAATTTCACAAATTTCCTTGTATCTCGTTAAGTAAGAAAGAAAAGAAAAGAAGAAATATAGAAAATTTCTTCAATGAATGCGCATCGTTCGAAGGAGACCGGTGATGAAAACGGCGAGTGTGAATAAAAACTGGAAGAGAGGGAGGGACGGCGAAAAAAGCGCATTGAAATTAGTTAGAAACATAGATAGATGACTCACCATGAAAACCATGAACCTTGATTGCAGGTTGGCGCTCTCGATGTAAGTCACCGTTTCCAGCCACCCGTTGCTCGCCCGTGTACTCGCTGTTCACTTCCTTTCTCCGTTTTCAATCGTTTTCCTGGGATATTAATTCACTTCACAGCCGAGAAATCGATCGGTCAGTCCACTTCGATAATCACAACTCGATTGCACTCTCTGTCCAATCTTATGAATATACTCTCCGCAGGGAATCATACGCGGTCACCGATAAATTCAAAAAAAGAAAACCGATCAACCGAGCGGAGAAAATTATGGTCGAAGGAGAGAGGGCGGGGGAGGGGATGGGGGAGAGAGAGAAAAAAAAGTACGATGTGAAAAATAATTGCTCGCACGATTCCGACACTTATCGCTCCTCTCGATTATATTATATATATATGTATGTATATATATATATATTTTTTTTTACGTATAATTATATTTATATATCGATATATGTGGATACGTGTATGATTAATACACGTGATATATCTGTCACGCTTATTGAACGACGCCTTCTAACAACAATTATTCAAAAAAACGTTGACGTTTTTTTTTCTTTTTCTTTTTCCTTTTTTTTTTTCCTTTTGTATTGCCTATTAATTTAACTATCTAAGTAACTTATTAATTGGCTATCGGTGGCGACAGATACAGATACTGGCTCTCTACTGGCATCTGATTGGCATACTGGCATGAATACTGGCCCGTTCGGCGTACGTCACCTGCAACATACAAACGCACGTATCTGCATTAGAAATTAGTGTGTGCACGATTGCGGGAAACTTAACCAGTAACGGCAAGGTTTTATCATAATTCTACTCTCGTTTCTTGTTCCTAACTGCTAAATTAAAATCCTGAAACCCGAGTAAAAGCGAGTAATTGTTGTTCCGTGTTCGATGCATTCTTGGTCAAGTTACCTCGAGTACCGCCGGCCGTCTAACCGCAAAATGCACACCATGTTTTTTCTGCCTCATTTATTTAACGTTTCGTGAAATTCGTTTTCCTTTTCCAAAAAGCTTGATCTTTCGCGATCAAGTTTAATTAGAGACTACAAAGAAAAAAAAAAAAAAAAGAAAAGAAAAGAAACGCGATAGATGGAGCATAATGAGCGAATGCAATGGCATCATTTTGACGGGCGCGGTCGACAGAAAGCGAGCCAGGCCCATGACGCACCCGGTCTTTATTTAAATCATTCGATCCGTCACGCTATAATCGATTAACGCTAATAGTTGGGGAGGGGGAGAGGAGGCTAGAGTTGAATCGAGATGCACAAGCATTCTCCAACTCGCGCTCGTACCTCGATCGAGCATCCTGCAATTTAATCAACAGCTCGATATTTTTCTGCGTTAATCGAGTTTCCTGTGTACACATTATTTTAGATCGTTAGATCGAGATAGTGCGAGGGAAATTTCCATTTTATCCAATCTTTTCCTCCTGCCTCGCTATCATTAAGGCACCTTGTAATTTCAAGAAATATTCTCCTAACACGGTGGTGCTTTGAAATATAAAGAAAAAAGAAAGAAAAAAAAAAGAAAAAAAGGAGGGGAAAAAATCCGTAATTGCACGAAATACGGAAGATTTTCGCGGTGATTTTTCAATGTACAATTTGCAATGTATTATTAGTCAGATCGTTGTATCGTACACACAATGCTGCTTTCCTGTGTTCTTTAGGGGATACTTTATCCACTTCCTCGATCGTTTCGAACAATGAATCAGAGTATAAACGCGTGAAAATAAATGGAATTCGTGCGGCTTTAGTCATCGGCCAGATGCTAAAAAGGCAACGTTATCTACGTTAACGGTGAATTCCAGATCCGGCATAATGTGGTACGAACATTTTGTACACAGTGTGTGCGCAAAAATCGCATTAGTATTCACACTTTCGTTAGTGCACTTTCACAGAGGCTTTGTAACGGTAGCCCTTGCGCTCCTCCAAGTAGCGTGCATTCTTCTTTGTGCGATCGAGCTATATGCAGCGAGTACGTGAGGACAAGTTGGACTAATTTTCAAACTCGACAAATCACGATCATCGTAGAGATATAAAGTACCCGTTAAAAATGGGCAACGATCGAGCGTTGGGCCCGGCGAATTCATCATTTTACCGGCGGCGTTAACGCGTTATTTGCTTCTAAAAGGGGAATGAAAATGCACAATGATAACGCGCGAGGACTTAATGATAGCTTGTGCGACTTGTTTCGATGGAACGAACGAATGAAAGCCGATGCACCGAGTGCCGATTCGAAAGGAAGGTAAAATTAACGGAAATCTATAATACAAAACACGTAAATACTTCCTGGAGCGTGGATTTACGTTCGAAACGAATAGCAGAGAGAATTTCAGACATGTCATGAAAGTTGTAATGAAAACGTAATAAAAGCTCCGACATGCTCAAACGTGACCGTTTCTCCCTAAGGAAAGACTTCTGCGACTTCTGTGCGCTTGACCCCAAGCTGCGCGTTCATCTAACGTCAATGAACTGCGAGTCTAGAAGAAATTATGAGCATTATAGTTATGCAATAACATCTGCTTAAGTGAGGTGTTACACACGTTCCATTACGAATTACATTTTTCCATGAAATTATATTTCTCACTGCGTAGATTCGGTTAACGCGCTTATTGTTCCCGCGCAATCAACGGAATTTATCTTCCACGCAATTTATTTATTTCTCCGCGCAAAAAAAAAGATAAAGTTATCGACCCAAGGAATCGATCGTCATCGAGATCGTCGTCGCGAGACGAACGCGCGTGACGATATATCCCCCTCTCGCTCCCCCTCTCTTCTCTCGATAAAGTTAAAATCTCTCTCTCTCTCAAAGCAACGAAACTTTTGAACAGCGGCAACTGCGTGATCACCGCGTTTCCACTTTAAGAACACGGTTGCACGCCCGCTCCACTCTTAATTGAAAGGTTACGAAACTTGGCGTTTAGCGAATAAACGCTCGTGCACAGAACACCTCCTCTACGGAATACCAGATCATCCATTATATCTCCTTCGGTGTGTGCATAATCGGCCGGCATGAAAACTCGGATCATCAAACTACGCATAAAAGTCGGCGCTAATATTTTACATAATTTCGCGTTATGTAAACGCGGCATCTTGAATCGCACTAGAGTTTAACAGAGCCTTCCTACGTCGAATTCTACTCCACTGTGCTCTTTCCTCCTGTAACATGTAACGTATCCGAGAAAAATTCGATGCATATTTTTTAATATTTACTGCGTTCCCTGCATTTCTATCCGCCCTCATTGAAAATATCACGATCACGATTCCCCCTCTCATATCTCGACCACTTCAGTTTCGACCAGGCATCGATAGAAAGAATAGTGGAAACTCGCGCATTGGGAACTCGTATATAGTGCGTTTCCGTGTAACTCGCGATTTCCTACTACACCTACGCGCCCCGGCTTACATACGCGTCTCTATAAGTTTATGAATGGGGCAGCACGCGTGCGCGACGACTGGAACAGTTGAGAGCCGGCAGCGAAAGTGACCTGCTCTAACTTGTACCTGCTCCAACGGGCCACGTGTGTTGCACGCACACGCCTCTAGCGTGTAAGAACTGCCTCGGATAATTGCAACCGAGCGGCTAACCCGCTCGGCGGACTCGCGAGAGTCGATCGAGGAGGAGGTGTGAAGCGGCCACCGCGGGGTGCCGTGAACGGGAAACCAAATCTCCCCCCCTCCTTTCTCAATTTTCAACGCATGAAATTGGAGATTTTTTCTTTCGTATTTTCACGTATACAGAGTGGCGCCACCGTCGAGTATCGATGATCGATTTCTGGGGACAGAGAGTGGATAATCGTGTAATTTCTTATACTTAATAAGCGGGCAAGTGGGAGTCTGTCGGCTCGGCAGGAACACCATAAAGAAGCTAACTAAGTGAGTCGTTACAGTTTCTTTACAGCCGCGGATATTTTGAAACTGATCATTCCGAGATAATCGTAGTCCCCGTTTTCGATAACGAGTAGAAAGTTACGGGTTTAGTGTATTAATAAGGAATGGAAGGAATATGAAAACGAGAAATACGCGGAGACATTTCACGGAACCAATCTGTCTATCTAATATAATATTTTCGAAAACATTGTTGCATTGTCCCATTGTCTAACGAATGAAACGAGACAATGGGGGGAAAAAACTTGTTTTCGCCGAAAAAAAGGAAAAAGAAGGAAAATTCCTTAGATTTCATTAGATCCAAAGCAAACTCAGGTCGAATTTTCACAATCGATGGCAACGCTCGATTCGTTTATCTCATATTGCAATTATCTCAACGATGTAGTAGGTTACGGAGCATTGTAAAGTTTAGAGAAGCGGGTTTTAAGACGCACGGTTATAAAGACACATGGCTGGCGTTCCTTTTTTTCTTCTTTTTTTTTTCCCCTCCCAGCCTCTCGAGCACGTATATACCGTGTTATGTCGAAATAGATATCTGCATGGAACTCGGCCAGTTGTACTACCGGCGCAAATAATTGTGTTATACCGGGACATGTTAGATAATGATCGGTACAGATCATTCGTATCCGCGTGTGAACGAAAGCACATGTACCATTGCCAAGACATTACCTTATCTGGCCTTCCCTCCTTTCGCCTTGAAAACTACCATACCATAGTTCGCTCGTATGTATATTCAGAGACAAATGCCAGCCATAATTGTAGATGGTAAAATTGCGAGAAGATATAGGAATAAGTGGTTTCGCGATACATTGTTAATAGATCGAAGATCGTCCAAATTTTAGATCGATTAATTCGGAATGTTGAGATAATAACGATATACTCCGTTCGATTGTTAAAGATCAGAATCGCTTTAAAAAAAGGAAAAAGTAAAGGAAAGAAGAACTCAAAGAAGAACAAAGAAAGGAAAAATCGGTTGTTTCCAGTACGATTTGCTCGATATACGCGACATTTATTCGACGCACGATGCACGACGACACTTTGATCCGATTGATCGATTTGTAATCGATGCCGTTTAGATCCCGATTCCGGCTAATGAATGTCCGTCAACGTGTGGCTAATTTACGCGAACCGGATACCAACATCGTTCCTGTTCCAGCGATTAACCTTATCAGCGACGACGAAATCATACCTGTTTCTTTCACTTATCGCGGATCGATCGCTGTTAATTAAACTAATTGCGTAGCACAAATAGGCTGGCGGCTCATCATCGCCTTAGAAAGTATAACAAGGACTCTATCAAAGAAGCCAATTATACTAACATTTTGTTCGGCGCGTGATACGTGCAATTAAGGCGTACTCGCGTCGATGTGATATACACACATATATACGAAAAAAAGGTGAAAAAAAAAAGGAAAAGAAAAAAAAAAAGAAAGCTCTGTCAAGAAGCATTTGACCGTGGTGAAATTACAACGTGTTCCGGCCTATTTAAGTCTCGAAATAATTACATCGTTTCCACGTAAGAACGAACAGCTTGTCATCTGCCGGTGCTCTCCTCTCTCAATTTCATCTCGGGTTACATTAATATTACAACCGTCTACTTTACATGACACCGTCATAATAATGTTAGAACGGTCTAACGTGCGCAACACCGGGCATTAATAACCACTGTTCGTGGCTGGAACGCGGTGCCGTGCATTGACATTAATTTGAAATCTGCACAACCGAGATCTTATCGATTTATTTCGAAAGCGAATCGTGTTTTAGCATACGGGGCAAACTTGGCGACACTTTATGTACACACTTATTGCCACGTATCGCGTCGCGCGCACCTTTTCATCTACGTTGTTTACATTACGTACACACTCGCGCGAATTTCATGCGAATAACCGGCGGATCATCGCGATTTTCATGATATATCGCGTCGATATGTCGTCGATTATGCGCGACTAATTATTTTATTTCATCACGTAAGGAGTCGTAACTCTGTTTCTTAGTCGGGGAAGGGGGGAAAAAATGGAATTTTTAATCGGCATCTATATAAATTAAAAAGCCATATCACGTATAATTGTACAAATACTTTCACAAAACACGTCCATTCCATTACGTTACAATGCCTGTCGAATGCCCGATACACGCGTGTGAACACATTAGTGGCTCGCAAACGTGTTTTCTAATACGCACCGTATAATAACACGTTAATAGGAATTCATCAAGCTCGGAATATCGTGCCGTGCATATAGATGTGTGCGCAATGCGCGCACACACCTATCCGGAACGTACCGCAAAAGAAATTCCTATTCTCTATCACGCATTAATTTAGATCACGTATTACATCCGTAGATACTCGCGTATCTCTCTCCTCGCCGCTATCAGATTTTTGCCCATTTTCACGTGAGAAAATGAAAATTGGCAAAACTCTTTGCCCGAGATCGATTGATTCTTTCATCTGTTCGATCGATTTGATTGAAATCGTCGTTTCCTGAAAAAAATTGATTCGCGTTAAGCGAAACTAGCATCGTGAAACTAATAGGTGAGAAAAATGGAGGGAAACGTATCGATCCACGTACATAATTAACTTTGGATGGTATTAGAAAGCACGCTTTCCTTTTAAAATTCTCTCCATGAGTACCTCGGGAGTACCTAATTTTTGCCCGATAGGGTGAAAGGAACGTTTTCTTAAGACGAACGAATTCGTGATCGCCTTTTGTCGAGTCAAAAGGCAACGTCTCATTAGACGTAATCCAAGCCTGTTTAAGTAGAATCCCGGAGCTCCAGCCACTACGTTAGAGTATCAATTATGACGGGACGTACATCAATTGAGACGAAACGTTCCAGTCGTTTTTATTCGAGTTTCTCATTATCGACAGCTACTCGCTTCCATGTTTCTCCTCGGCTTCGAAGCCGGCGCGGCTACAGTTCCTAAGTGTTCATTTAATTTTATCACCGACCTATTGGCGTTTTTACCGCGTACCAAGACCACGCTACTGCGCGATCTACCGGTTGCGCGCACCTCGAAACGTTTACCCGGCAAAACTTCGAGTCCAAGTTTCGAGTAATTTACAAGTGTTCCACCGATAATTGCACGCGCGATTACGAATCGCGGAGGACTGACGAGAATATTATTATTATTATTCATACCGAATAATAAAATAATTATTATTTAGTTTCTACGATTAACGTACGTCAAATTGGAATATTCAAATAAATGCGAACGTCATAGCGAGCGATTATACCGAGTATCCTTAAAGCCAGTCGGACGTTAATTGTGTCACTCGTGCAACCGGTCTCTTTCGTACGTCTTTCCCTACGAAACGTAATGGCCACGTTTTCCATCCACGGTTTCTACGTTTACACGTTTATGCAAGTGCACTCGTGCTTCCTACGATCCGTCGATGCTCGCTCCGAAATCCACGAGTCGTATATCTCGTTTGTACATCTCGTGATCCTCTCGAGAAGAGAAAGCCCGACGAAACGAGAATGAAACAACGAAGCAGGCGAAACGAGCGAAGAACGGTAATAGAGAGAGGCAATAAGAAGGACGCCTCGCGTCTTTTACTACCTCGTACTAAAACTGACATTTGCACGCGTTTGCCCTGCCCGGCCGGTAATGAGGGACTAGTAGTTGGAACTATAATGCGATGACGTGTAAATAGCAGCCGGTGTTACAATGGACCCGGTGGTACAATGATTCGAGCAAGTCTTATCTGTTCGAACATAAATACACGCGCTCTTTCTAAATCGTGGAATGGTAGTAATATACGATGCGGGTAATTGTTATCGCGAGTTGTTTCGAATTAATTTCGCGGTACGTGGTGTTTCCTATTTGTAGCGGACACCAGATAACAACGTGTAGATAAACAATTTCATAAGTGGACAAACGAACCAACAAACCTGTGTGTTTCGTAAGAAGACAATAGATGCATCTGATAATCGGATTAGTCATTAGAATTAATCATCAAGGCTTGTCGGAGTAATGACATTGTTCCTTTCGAGTGTAGCGCGCGTGAAACAAGCATGAAACGATTGACGGAGAATGGATAAAAACGTATCGTTCGATAAACGATTGTTTGCCATTGTGTTAATTCTATCGCGAAAAATCTTCCGGATACGTATTCTCGACGAGATAACTTTTCAATTTCGAACTTTACTCGAGTGAAAAAAAGCAGAATGCTAAAAATGGAAAATTAATTAATGAAAATTGTATAGAATACAGAATATCTCGCGATCATCGTCGATATTATTATCACGAATTATCCAAGGCTGACAGTTCTCGCGATAAAACGATTGACCAACGAAACCAAAGTTCTTCTAAGAAAGCGCGGGGAGAAAAATTAATCTGGATCTGTACGATAATTTTAATATTATCGACGCCCTGCTCTTTCCCCTCGAAAGGGTGATTGTGGAGTTATGTGGGGACGTGGTATTGAACGGTAGCCGTCAGCGTGCGATCCCATTAGCCTGTATTGTATGCTAATGAGCGGTTGTCGCCTGTGATCCATGCTTTATATCGTGTTATATCGCCAGCAACGGTTCTCTATTTTTCAACGCTCTCTATTTTTCTTCCATATTTCTTCGTCTAACAATTTGGAAAGCAAATCACGGAATAACGTAGAATACGAATTGTGACGAATTTTCACATTTTTATTCATTATTCTTGGGAATAAAATGGAGTAATTATCGAAACCGATTAATCCATGTATTCATTGCATTCTTCGCGTACTCGGGAAGTAAATACTTTTCCAATAAAATCGAGAAATTAAATACGATTGTCGAATTAACGATTAATATTTAACTTATGCATCAGATTTAATATTCTAATAATAGAGGTGGCGAAATTACACGCGAAGAAACGTTCGAGACAAGATATCGATAAAAAAAATATATGTACATATATTTTATACACTCGCATAATTGAATCGAGCAAGTATCGAAGAAAAACTTGGAATTGTCGGTGCACAATGTTTTCTATTTTAAGTAGTCCTAAAATGCAACTAGTTCTTAATGCCAAGGTAAGCACGGATTAATGGGTGCGTAAATTTTTTATGTGCCATTAAAATGATCGTGAAAAGGATCGTACGCGCACGGTTGTTTCGCGCTTGCGTTGGCGTTCAAAGGCATTCGAGTCGAAGTCCCGAACACAATGATGTTCCGTGCAAAAGACTGAAACGAGTGCAATTAACGTTACGAGTGCTAGCAGGTCATTATCCGACTGAATCCAGTCTCGTCTCAAAACCGCAAATTACCCGCGCCGTACACACGCACACGCAGACACGCGCCCAACCGTACAACCGTTGTTGTTACATAGATCGAGTATCTCAATACAAGATTAAAATTACAATACAACACTAGATATTAGATATTAACAATTATGGGCACGAATATAAAAGTGTTATTTAGTCACGCATATATATATATATATATATATATATATATATATAATATTCGCATATCTATCCACCTAGAAATTAATTATTAATCTCGAAACGGTTCCCGCGTTCTCCACGCCTAGCCTCTCTTCCTTCTCCGATTCACGCGATATATTAAGACATAAATATGGCGCAAACGTTAAAAAAAAAAGAGAGAGAAATAAAAAATGTTAAAGAACCGAAGAACCGCGCATAAATAACGCAAACTTATTAAAATTCATAACGCGAGCACACAATGGATGAAATTTACGAGTTTCGTAATAAAATAAAGTAAATATAGTTTTTCGACGCTCGATAAAACGCACGATTAACGAGGGTAAATTAACAATAAATAATCACCGTATCGAATAAAACGTGATCTTGAAAATACCGTTATTCGAACGCGAGGAACGACATATCTAACGTTTCTTTCAAATTAATTGCTATTGGTTGGCTATCGGCGTGCAGCGGTGCGAGATAATCGTGTCAATAATCATCGAAACAAGTTATGCGGCACGTGTTCCCGCGATCGCGTTCTCGTGGGCGATTAAAACGTCTCGCCGTACGTCGGAAGTCGAAACGAGTCAAAATCAGGGACGACTAGGCGTTGTCACTAGGCTCGCCGAGCCCGATATACACAAACCGTGTCGACATAATTATGCTACGCGCCGTCAGGTAGATGAAGCCGATACGAAGCTCGGATCATTTAAGCGCCTTTAGGAGCATAAATAATCCTATTAAACGTGTCACTGGCTGTGTCAACAATCTGACAGCCAACAAGATAGTAGGCCTGGTCTAGAGGGAACAGTTAGGCGCGTTCTCGCCGATGCGCGTGATTATGCGGTTGAAATCAATGCCGAAGAGTCATGGGCACCACTTTACGCGTTTTTCGAAAATATTCGTTTATAAATGATGGACGAATGGACGAATATGTCGCGCAACGCGCCGAGCAAAGTTTTAAAGCGGAAGTCAAACTTTAAACCGAATGCCATGCGCTACGCTACAAGCGATGAGATATTTATATATATATATGTATGTATGTATATTTAATAAGTGTCTGTAATATGTTTTATTGTTGGTAATTAGAATTGAATATAAATGATATTCAAATTATATTCATCAACGTCAACGAAAATTAAAAAAACCATTGCGTAATTACAGTTAACGGTTAACCCATAGATGCACACCTGTTTATTCATTTAGATTCCGCAAGCTACTTCATCTCTCTCAACGTGTAGGTAAGTACACGAAACGTAAGCATTTCGAGTGTGTCAACATGTCTGTAAACTTAGAGGGGAAACACGAGTCTCGCTTCTGAAACCATAAAATAAAAAACGCGCCGACAACTTTACGACGCGTTTTTTTCTTTCTCTCTCTCCCTTTTTTTTTATCACGTATTCCGACTTCGAAAAGGAAAATTTTATATATGTATATATATAAATCTAAAAATTTAATAATATTACTAAAATTTTCTTCCTATCGAAAATCAAATCTACAAATTATTGAATACATTGATTAAATCTTTAAAAAAAATCGAATTCTTCGGTTCGATCAATTCCCATGTCCAATTCCCATTAACGATACTTTTTTCTTCCAAGACTATAACTTTCTGGATACGCTTTGTCGCAAGAATCTTCGTGGCAAGAACCTCGTAAACCTGATAATTATACGAATCTCGTACCGTGGTCCACAAATGAAATAACCGCGAGCGACTAATAACCAACCTCTCTCTCTATCTTTGTTCCTTCGTATCATCGTATTCCTGCTAATATCCGTACAACTGCGACAAAACGTTATTCGTTGGGTGTATAGTCGTCAGTGAACCAAATTAGGAACGTGCAACCGCAAATTAAGATGCGCCTGGCCATTTCTCGTGTATATTGTTCGGTACATTGTACCATCTATCTATATGAACACGTATATATACACGTATCTCGGGCCATCGTTGCGACAGCATAAACTTTTAGTTTTTAGACAACAACGATATCGTAAAAATTTGAAACGTTTCCCTGAATATTTCCAATCTGAGATAGCAAATTAGAGGAAAATAATTAATTAATTTTTAAACGATTGATAATGTTGTATAATTAAAATAAAATACGAATTTAAATTTTAAAAAAATTTACTTATAATAATGATAAAAAGAATTGCTCGTCGTTTAAACGATCGAATCAAAATTCTGTTTATCGATACTCACACTTGTGAGTGCTAAAAAGTTCAATCATAGTTCTAGTTTATTGCACTTCGAGGCGGTAAGTCCCAAGAGAAGTATATGTGACAAAACAGAGAATCCTCTTTAGGTTATACACTCTTGAGAATCGCATAAATTTCAGAACTAGTTTGTAAGAATTTAGTCAGTGGGTAACCAAAAAAGTGAACGCATCTAATATGGTTTTGCGAGAACAAGAACTTATTACATAGTTTTGCACGATTAGGTGCAAAATCTAGATTCCTTCCCTTGTTTGTTTGTTTTTTCTTTTCCTAATTATATCTTAAACATTTAAATTTATTTAAAAAATTTACAAACAGGGATAAACTAAGAAATATTTTTTTTTCCTTTCAAAATGATTCAATAATATTTATATAGAATTTGAAACAATTGCTAAAAATAACCAACTTTATGTATTTTTATCTCCTCGTGAAACAAAGATTGAAGAATACATTTATTTTTTATTTTCCTTTAAAACAGTGGCAAGAAAACCGATAAAACATATCGTAACATGTTACTAAAAGCCAACAACACCAGCAGAAAGTACTGTACATGTATCGTTGGTTATTGCTAAGAGCTTATCAATCAGTGCGTACCTCTATTATGCGGGTGGTTCTTATCATCAAGTATAGCCAGTCATACAGTATTTTTTGTAAATATTTATTATTCCAATACATTTTTCTTTTTCGAAATTCTTTTTATATTGAATAAAGAAGAAAAAAAAAAGAAAAATTATTGACAAAATAAATAAAATATCAAATAAAATTAGAACGATTCATATAAACGATTCATTTACCACATACGCATATACATAATGTGCATTAATATTTTTATGATACATAATCAAGAGTGTTAATTAATGGTTTTCTAATGGTAGTTATAATTCGAAAAATTTAAGAAATAACCACGCCAGAAATACAACACAGTTTGCATTCCTGTGTGACAGAACGGGGGAGGACAGACGCAGACAGAAGGTAAAGATCGATAGAGGTTCGTCGACTCGACAACTGACTAGAGTCTATATTTTGCTCAACCTTACTAATGCTTTCAGGGATAAAAATTATGATTACGTTATGCAATATTAACAATTATTTCTTTAATTTTTATTATATTAGAAAATTGCATATTTTATTATTTTTCTATTTGAACCGAAGATAAAAAGCGTCATTTTTATCAAATCGTTTTTCAAAAATGGCGGGAAAGACACAATGTTCGATATAATACCAATACAGTTCGATTTTTAAATTTTAATATTTATAATATATATATATAAATAATAAAAATATATATATACTTAGAAATTATAATAAGATAAACAATTTTTTCATAAATTTTTTTACTGAAATTTTAATAAATGCAGATATATTTTTTACTCACCAAGTTTTCTATCAAGATGATTTCAGGAACGGCGTTCTCCTCACACTTGACTTAATCCAAGTAATGGCGTTGCTGGCATTGGCTATCACAGAATTTCCGTGTGAACGAGAAAATATCTCGAACTGTCATTGTTGCGATCGGTACATAATAATGTAATTGCGATCACGACAAGCAAAATAAAAATCACTTTTGACGAATGTTCAACAAAAAAAAAGCTCAGTCACTTCACATATTCACAAAAAGTCTGATTAATGCAGTCAAGGTACGCACGATTGATTCGTCACAGGTACAAACGATTGTCAAAATATGTTCATAACAAAGAAACATTCACATCCTGCGATAACCCGTTACCAAACAAGTTCAAATTTTATTTCAACAAAAACTATCAATCACTACGATCACTATTTTTTAATTCACAATTCGTTCTTTTGTCGCGATTTCGTACTGACGAAGATTCCGCGGCCATCGCGATAGTCTAGCGACATCTGACACGAAACAATATCGATATATCGATATTTTTTCGAAGACACGCTATGACATCATCTTTTGATCAATCGATTTGGAACGATTATGTTTCATCTTCACAGTGCAAGTGTATCCTAAGATACAATCGATTTAATTTGAGCAATCAAATTTTGTTTCGTTTGCAAATTAACCGGTACAATAAACAATGAATATAAAATATTCTTTATAATTTCGTAATATATTTATTTCAATGAGTAATCGTTTTTTCGTAAGTTTGCTTCGTTTATTTTGTACCATGTCATAAATGATCACCAAATGTCAATCGTATTCGTAAAATCATCTGATGGTATTAAAATGTTGTTTCGAAAAATTGTATATATTCTTATATTATTTATCCACCATCTTTTATTTACTATTAATAATATTGCTTTTTGTATTCAATATAATTTATCTCGTAAGTATTTGACAACAAAAATGGTTCGATATTTCATTCGAGATATTTTACAACAAAAGAGCATGATAATAAATATTTAAATCCACTATCCATATATTTCCATTAAATTTCATTTCGGACGGTTGTATTTAAAATACGTGATGTAAATCACAAAATCTTAATAGTCATATATTATAATGTGTCTCGATCTCAATCTGTGCACAACGATTAACAAAAATGCTATTGATCTTTTTTTTTATCACAAATATACACATACCATGGATTATTGAAATAATACACTTTGTTCAACACTTATTTATCCAAAATCGTGTTTGACTCCATCATCTGAACATGTATCGATTGATTGAGTAATAAACTGTAACAATGTATCCTTCGAACATCGATAAAAACAAATAGGTGGATAATACAAGCGGTGAGTAAAATCAATTTTCTATTCAATTTATTTTATTTCTTAATTTTTCTTCGGAATCTGCGTTGTCAGATGTTAGCGAAATAGTTAGTTATTTTCATCACTAAATCACGACGCGAAAGGCGATCAAGTTGCGCGAACGTTTGGGAAGATAACGCATAAAACGAATGGACGGAGCCGCTGCTGGCCGACTGCCGACGGTCGAACACGCTCGGATCCCAACGATCAGCTGATCGGCACGCGCGCTACTATGGTAACCAACGTCAGCGGGCTCCGGTAGGGTTGCATGCGCGACTTTTGGAGGGCGCCCCATACGCCAGCGCCCAGACCTGATAACGTGTAAGTGCGTCGTTGAAATCGTGCGTGCGTGCGCACACACGTGGTTAAAAGGTTACGTGCGCGGTATGCGATATGTCCGTAGATGACAAAAACAAAACGATGATGAAATCCGATAGAAACGAATATCGAAGGAAAACAAATATCTTTCGTCTTCTTTGTTTCTTTATTTCCTTTTATTATTTTTCTTGTTCTTTCTATCTCGAGATCGAAACGCGGCACGCAATGTCACTAACAAACCTGAAGTCTCCGACTGTGTGAAGTCGCAATAGATGACTGAAAATACTGTGCGACTCGTCACAAGATCGATGACGGTGACCGTATCTGACAGAAAGAAAAATCACGAGGTAATCGTGGCACGAACGACAACGTACGCCATCCGCTCGTGTCGGCAGTCGGGCGTGCACTGCCTTCCTGAGTTGTCGGTTGGTTCTCGATCCTCGACTCTGTTCGCTCGAGTCGTTTGCCTGCTCGCGCGGCCTCCATCCCCGTATCACACTACGGTCCGATGCTCGATGTACGATGATGGCGCACAACTTTACTCGCTTCTTTCGTCGACCTATAGCTAGCCCTTCGACCTATAGTTAATGTTGGAATAATTTTTATTTAATTTTAATCATATTATTATTACTTCGGTATTGATCAATTATGAATTGATAGCAAATTAATTATATTTATGTTAAATCTTATCAATTTTAGATAAAATGATTAAATATTAATATTAATATTTTCTAAAAAAATATACAAGTAAAATATAATATTATTTTTTATAATGTTATTTTTATCTGATTCAAATTTATAAAAAATATTTAGAAAAAACTGCAATTTAATAAAATATAAATAACACTTTTTCAAATAAGAAATGTATTACATGTATTATATTTTATAAATGACAGAAATAAGATAAATAATAAGTATAGTATATTTAAATTTATATTTAAATAATATTAAATTGAAAGTAACAAAAAAAAAATGTACTTAATAATTTCATTAGCGCTTATAGTTATAGTAAAATCAATCGATTTGTACAAAATGTGGTCAATATGTACATTCTAATAAGAATTTTAATTGTATTTATTAATAACATATGAATTTCACTTTCATGATTAAACTTTCAATTTTAATATGAAATATATTAATGATATATATGCAATACAAGTTTCTATTGGATATATAAAGTTATATAAAGTTTACAAATATAAAGTTTACAAATATTTGTAAACAGTAAATATTTAAATTTTTAATTTGTTTATTAAAATATTAAAATAATTAAAATAATATTTAAATAAATCTTTTTTAATAAATTTATTTAATAATATTATAGATATTTTATATAAAATTGTAAATATAATTGACATTGTAATCAATAATTTAAAATAGTATGCACAATAATATATATAATAATATATATGATATATATAATAACTGATAGATATATGATATATAAAAAAATTATATAAAAAAGTTTTTAAAAAATTATAATTTTTTTATATTTACAATTTTATTTTATTTAAAATAATGATATAAACAAATTAATAATTGAAAATCGATAGATACTGAATCTAAAATAGTTGATTAAGTATTTATTAAACTATAAAAATTGTAAAATAAAATATTAAAAAGGAATCGTAAATATAAAATTACAAAAATAACAAAAATAAAATATAAATAACTTGAAAAATTTCTGTATTTTTATCATTTCAAATTATAAACATATTTGTATAATTATAATTTTACGTAATTTAATTCTAATAATAAATTATAAATAAAATAATATTAATATTTTTTTTATAAAATACGAACATATAAATATTTTCTTATTTACAAATTTGAAAATTTGTAAATAAACGTTAAAGTAACTTTATTTCAAAAATAGTCATAGTGATGACATCTATTATTCTTATAATGAAACAAATTTGATAATATCATCACAATGGCGACATCTATTATCATTTTAACAAAAATTTCAATTGTTTCTAATAAGTACATAAGACAATTATTTTGGATGTTTTATGTAAAAAAAAAAAAAGTATAATGACTTTATTGACAAATATTAATGTGATAAAGGACAAAAAGACCAAAGAAAATTTATAAATGAAAACGCAATCCATAAAAATAATAGTATTATTGCCAAATTAAATGTATAGTATGCAATACGTAATCTGCAACATTGAAAAAAAATATATTTTATCAATCATAGTTTATCAATAATAGTAAGTTTAATAAAATTTAAAATCAAATATACTTTTGAAATTTTCTTCTTGCCGCATCTATTGTATCCATTGAATCATTTAATAAATAATAACGAATACCTCTAAGTTCTTGATAAAAATATTCATTCCAATCTAGCATTTCTATATTGAAGCAAAAAATTTCTCGATCTGTAGAATTCATTTTTTGCCAAAGATTTATAACATTTTTATTTTGAAATTTCCAATTATTTATTGAAAAATAATATATTAAATTACTAAATTTATGTATTTTTTTGTATGCACTTAATAATCTGAAAATATATATTTAACTATTATTATTAATTAATACACAATTATAGTATATTATAATATTTATTATCAAAGTTTATAGTTTTTATATAAAATACGTACATAGGTTTCCGACCAATTAGATAAATTACTATGTCAACAATAAGTGCTGGTATTATATGTAACAACAAAGCATAAATTTTATGCACAAATATATATCTATTCAATGTAAGATTATAATACGAAATACATTTTACACTAGGTATTTCCAATCCATAAATTTCACTTATTTTCATCATTTCACCCCATGTAATTCGATTTTGACAAGAAGATACACAATTATAAATTGGTATTCTTTCTTCATCAGAAAGATTAAGAACTTGATCTGATTTTATTGCAAGTTTTCTGTGAAATTAAATAATAATCACTTGTATTAAAGTTTATACTTTTACTATACTTCATATAATCTTTATTAATTCAAATGTTAATCAATTTGATTCATATTTATAATTATTTTTTAATTGATAGATTGTTAATTTTTTTCATTTTATGAAATAATATTATTTGATAATTAAAATAATTTAATTTTATAATTAATAAGAAATTATAATTAAAATTTACCTATTAACTGTATCCCAAGCAGAACAAATAATATTAGAAATAACATAATCTGCTGGTATAATTTCAGCCACATTCTCTGATTTACAAGGTAATGTATGTAATAAACCTAGTGCACTTCCTGTTATTACACCTGTAACTCCATATACATTGTTTATCCATCCACAAATTGGCTCATTAAAAGTTGATGTAATAATACTAGGCCGTACAATACAAATTGGAAGATTACCACTATATTTCAATATCATATTTTCTCCTAATGCTTTAGAATAAATATATGTATTTGGCCATTTATCAAGTAATCTATAAAAAGTAAAAAAAAACATGGTTTTTTTATCATTATTTTTATATAAAAAAATAATATAATTAAAACAATACATACATGGGTGTAATTTGTTCAAGTTTTTTATCATCAAATATATTTAATAATTCTAATGCTTTGTCTGCATCTATAGTATTTTTATAGTGTTTCTCTTCAATAATATTTTCTGTACAAGGTGCAAATGCAGTAGATATATGCACGAAAACCTGTAAATAGAATATTTTTTCAACTACACAATATACTTATTATACTTTCAATACACTTGAAATACTTATTTATACACAATAAAATAAGTATTTCAAATAACGAAAAATATTGAATATACTTTGAAATTTGGAAGTTTTTGTGCAAATTTCAATAAAAATTTTGTACTTTTAACATTAATATTTATTGCAGTACTAAGTTTTTCTTCGAATCGGACAGTTGCAGCCATATGAAAAATAATGTTTACATTCATTAAAACATTTTTATCTTCCGATGACAATCCATAATCATCTTTTGTTGCATCCCCTTCCAACATTACGATTTTTTCCAAAAAATTTATTTGCTTATATCTTAACTTGTCATATATCTAAAAATAATTTACAATTTATTATCAACTAGTTATTGTCAAAGTTCTTATTTTACTTACTACTTCTTCAAAAATTTTATGAAATCGTTCCAAAGCAGTTTTTCCTTTTTTCGATCTTATTATTACATATATTTTTGCAATATCCGGACAACTTCTATAATATAATATAAATATAAATATAAGTATTCTATAAATATATTTAGAATAACTTGTGAAATATAATAGTTTATTATATGAAACAGTTTTATTTACATGATAATATATAGATAATATATATTAAATTATAGCATTAAAATATAGCATTTATTACAACAATATAATAAATATTATAAATATTACTACAAAAATAAAAAATTAATTTTATATAATTTATATATATGTACATATGTATGATATTAAATAATAAACAATTTATTATATATAAAATAAAATATTATTCGTATTTTACAATTTTTTCTCATTTTAATTTATTTTAATTCATCTTTTTAGCATATTTCTAAAAATTTAATTCAAAATAATTGAAATAATTGAATTCAAAAACTGCTTATTTTTACTGGTTATTTTTATACATTATATTGTATTACAATACGTACATATATATATATATATATATATATATATATATATATATATATATATATATATATATATATATATATATATATATATATATATATATTTAAATGCAATATTAAATTATTAAATATTAAAATCTTTATATGAATTTGAATCAATGTGAATCATTTTGAAACAGTTCTAAATAATTGTTTCGAAATTGATAATAATACTTTAAAAGATATAATTTTTAAAGTTATCAAAATATAATTATCCAATATAAATTAAGCAATGTAAATGATCAATTTTATATTTTTGATTATTTTAAATAAAAATAAATATATTAATAAATTTAAAAATTATCACTAATACTTTCATTTAAATATTAAAAAATTTAAATATTTAAAAAATTATTTAAATTTAATATAATATAATTATAAAACCTGAGTAATTTTTCAATGAGTAAACTTCCCAGAAATCCTGTTCCTCCTGTTATCAAAATATTCGTGTGAGCAAAAAATGGAATTATTTCACTTTTTTCATTTTTCGTTGGTTCAGTAAAATCTGTAATATCTTTTATATATTCATTACTTCTTAAAGACATCTTGATTTATCTGTTAAAATTCATAATATATAATATATAATAATACGTAATTGAGTATAATAATTATTTGAAAAAATTAAATAAAATCTTTAATAATATATTGGATTTGGATACAAAAAATTATAAAACAATTAATATTTATATAATGAAATAAATATTTCATTGAATATTAATAGTGAATATAGAATGTAATATAAACATCTATAAAATAATATATCAATAATTATATTATTTATTTAGTTTCATTAAATATATTTTTTTATTTATTATCAAAAAGTCATAAACTATAATAAAAATATATATATATCATTTTAAATAATTATGATTTTCAAAACAAAAAGTATCTACTATTTTTCAATTTATATATTATATTTATATAATATATTATCTTTTTATTTTATTATTAAATTAATTTTAGGTAAAATAATCAAATATTATTTGAATTATAATTTTGAATCCACATCGTTAATTTTGTCAATTTTAATAATAAGAAAGATATTAATTTTCATAAGAAAAATATAATATTATTGTAATATACTTACCACAAATATTATAATACTTCAATATGAACGAGGTGAATTCGACAACATATGAATTTCAACTGCATATTCCCTCTTGAATGACTTTAAACATATAAAGATATACATTTCGTTAAATGACATATATATAAAATGATTTGATAATGATATGCAAATAAAAAAAGATCACACAACTTCTTACAATACATAGATTACAATAGTTGAATAAAAATTATATGACAATCATAATGATGTCATATGATTATATGATTATCGAAAAAATAAAATTAAAAAAAAATGAATAATAACAAAAAATATAATTTGATATTATTAAATAATATTTCGTAATTAATGTTTAAGAGAAGATAAATTTTCTGTGAAGTTAATAAAAAAATTTAAAAGATTTATATTTTTTTTGAAAAAGCAAATATAAATTGAAAATTGATATTTTGTTAATTTTTAATTCTTTTTTATATAAGATTAATATTTCCATAAATTTGATAAATTTTAATAATAAATAAAGTATAATTTTTATATCATTTTCTTTATATATCTTATATTTTTTATTAATTTCTTATAATAAAGATAATTTTATTATTTTCTTTTAATCAAATAATTTTTCTTAATATAAGAATATTTGAGAACAAATAAGATAATTATATTAACTATAATAACTATAAAATTTGACTATAACAACTATATTATTAAATATTAAAAGCAATTTAATGACTTTTCAAAAAATAAGATTATAATATGCATTTATTCATAAATACATTCATAATACCGGATGTACCTTTGAACCGGATATACCTGATTTTACTTAATGAAGTTGAATGTTTTCTGATTTGAATTCGATTATGCATAGTATTTAAATAAATTATAGTATGATTTTTAAAATAAAAAATAAAATTTTTATATACAATTCAAATTATATTTATTTTATTTATTTATTTTTACTAATACATGCTTTATAGAGAATGCAATATATACATTATCGCGAATACTATTTTATTATCAACAAATGAAATTATTATATATATATATATATATAAAATAAATATTACAGAAAATATATTCATCATACGTAATAAAGTAAATTTGCAAATTAATTATGCAAAAGAAATGTAAAACAATATAATAATTAATCAAACATTAATCATTATTTTATGCATATAATATTTTGTTATTCGTTGTACTTGATACTTAAAATATTTCTATTTTATGATTTTAATATTTTTACAATTTCTATTTCAAATAATCAAATTAAAAAAATATTTGCAGAAGTATAAATTAAAAATCATAATATATTTTGTAATTTTTTCCATATAAAGAATAAATAAAAACAAATATGTATATAATTGTGCACAAATAAATTTTTTTATCATTTTTGCAATGGTTATCATTTTTAACGCGCAGCGTTATAATTTTATGACATTTTATACACATTTAATTTATCGATTTGATTTTCAATTATTTGATAAATGTACAATTTAGGATATAATATATAATTTCAATTCTAATACATTTTAATTTCAAATAAATTTGTAAAATATATATATTAAACAAATATAAATAATATATATTATTTCAAAATAAAATATGTTTAATCATCTAACAGAACGCTCAAAGGATCCTCTCTAATTTTTTCAGCTGTTTTTTTTAAATCTCTTGTTATTGTTTTTTTAACAGTTGATCGGATCTCTCCTGATTTAATCGATTCGCCTGTAAGTTTTTTACCGAATATATTATCATCGTCGTCATCATCATCAGAAAGAAATAGAGATTTCGATGTGCCAGCAATTTTCTTCGAAACTGGTATTTTGGTTAAAATATCTTCTTCTCCACTTGACTGATCGGCGAAAATGTCCGTAATATGTGAAGTCTTCACAGGTTCGGTAATGCTTGTATATATATCATTTTTCTTTGATTGCTCTTGAATACTTTCAGAATCTAATTTCTGTGTTTGGTCAAGTGGCTCAGAAAATAAATTTGTATCAGTATTATCATCATCAAATATATTTATTTTCTTTTCAGACTGTTCTATAGAATGTTTTCTTTCAGGTTCAATATCTATCGATTTCTTTACAACAGAACCAAATAAGCTATTATCTTCATCTTCTTCATAGAACAAATTAATTTTCGTATCCTTTAAAGTTTTTTTTACAGATTTAGTTAAAGTTGTCGAAAACAGATCATTTTCTGTATCATCGGTAAATAAACCCAAAATTGGTTTTTTTACAGTTTGTTCTTCAATTAATTTTTTAGTACCACTAGAGAACAAACTATCATCTTCAGAAAATAATAAATTCTTTCCCTTTTCGGGAGATGGTGTTTTCGTAACGAAAGCAAATAATTGACTGGGATCTTTCAGCGGATCATGACTATCATCTCGCAATGGATCAATCATTTCTTTCGATTCATCTTCAACTTTAGCATTCTCTGATTTGGATTCCTTTTTATTTAAATGTGAAATTATGGAATTTATATTAGAAGTGGTACCAGATGCAAATAATGTGCTTTGTTCCATCTCTTCTACAGTTTTTCTTGTTTCTGTCTCTATATCATCGATTTGTTTAATATGTGTATCTTTCAATATTTTGAAGGTAACAGGCGGTTTTTTAGAAACAACTTTTTCAACCGGAGAGAGAATAGGTGCTCTACCAAATAGCATATCTTCTTTCTGTGGGTCTTCTGGTAAATCTGGTAGCACATCAAATAAGTCTTCTTCATCTGTAGATGGAGATAATAAAGTATTTTTGTTAGCACTCATTGAACTTTCCTTGCTTATGCTACCAAGTTCAGACTTATCATCCGCAGATAAGAAAATGTTACTTTCAGGGGTTCGATAAAAATTATCATTGTTTGAATGATCAAAAATGGTGGTAGCGGGATGTGCGGCACTAATATTTGTAAGTGTAGAAATCTCTTTATTGAAGATACTTGGCGATTGAATAATCTGACTCTCATCTTGTGAATTGCTTTCAAGAGCATCTACGGTATCAAAATCGATTCCGCTTTGCCTGATGGCGGATTTTCGTGCATGTCTACTTTGTGGTCGACGTTTCGCTTGTATTCTAACTCGTGTCTGAAAAATCATAAAAAATAATTGAAAATAATCAATAAAATTGTTTTTTTTTTCAAAACATGTTTTACATTTTCATAATATTTTACCTTCGAAGCAGTAGTAGATAACGTTTCTATTTGCATTGGCTCATCAAAACTGATCGCATTTTCTACATTACTTTCATCTGAAATTGTCGATTGCTGAGATTGCTTCTGAGTAGTAATACTATCTTCTGCAAAATTGATCAGTTTAATCAAATTAATTATTAAATGCAAAATATAAAAAAATTAAATATATATACATCTATCTAATATATATATTTTTTATATTTATATATATTATATTATATATATTATATATTATATTATATTTATATATATATATAAACAATACGTATATATTACCTGATGCACTTAGTGGCGAATTATGACCTTGTGTACTAACACATCCGCCATCATCACTATCTCTATCTCCTGCATTATCTTCCTCGTCCGTTTTTTCTTTGCTTTTTCGCCATACTGGTGGTGTATCCATGGGTGAAATCATTTTCAAATCCCCCATTTTTCCCATTAAGTTTTTTATTTTACCAGAAACTATTCGTTTTGTTTGATTATTTTTATCAGGCGATGATGATATGGCAGTTGTATGTATATCTAAAGATTTTGGAGGACTCATTTTTAATTCGTTTTCAATATTTTGTACAGATTCGCCTTCTTGAGAATTACTAATTGAATGTAGATCTTTTTTTATATCCTTGGGCATGATAACAGAAACATTTGATTCTTCAGATTTTACAAAGATATCAGAATTATTTGATATTTTAACATCCTTAACAGAATCTTCTTTAATACTTTTTGTTATCTCCAAAGTTTTATGTTCATCCTCTTTTGTTCTTTCTGTTATTATATTTTTAGTACTGAATAAATCATCATAGTCATCATCCTCAAAAATCAATCCATGTGATCCAATAGTAGTAGAAAACAATCCATTACTCGAAAGAATATCACTATTTTTATTTTCACTCTTTTCAACTTTCTGATCCACGATATCTATTCCGGATGTAGGCATTTCTGGCGATTTTTTATCATTCTCTTTTTTTTTATCAATCGGTTTTTTTATGGAAAATAAATCATCTTCATAATCGTCATTAAAAATATCAGATTTATTTATAATTTCACTTTTAATAGATTTCACACTTTTAGTTGAGAATAAATCGCTATCTTCGATATCATTATCAAACAAGCTGATTTCCTTCGATTTAGCAATATTCTGACTTTTTTCCAACCCGTTACTTTTCATTATTGTATCTCGAATATTATTTGTGAACAAATCATCATCAGGAATGTCTAAAAACTTTTTATTAGAAGCATTATTTTCCTCTTTGGGTTTTGCTATTATACCAAATATATCAACATCTGGCGAATCCTTATTATCGAATATGTTGATTTCTTCATCAAAAAGACCTCTTCGTTGTGTGGACTTAATCTTGTCGGAATATTGAGATGTGGTTAATAAGTCACTGCTTCTTTGTGATCTTGAACCCGAACTGGTTGTCGAAAATAATTCATCACCAGAATCGGAATCGTCAAATAACGAAGGTATTTTCGATTTCGGCAATTTTGAATCTGCTTTTGGTAGTGGAGGTGGACCAAACAAATCCTCATTTTCGAACACATCGTCCTGTCGTATAGATGATATATCCTCGATAGACTCTACTTGAGGATTATTCGTCGTATTTGAGATCGAAGTCACAGGATTATGTGTACGTGCAGTGAAGAGACTGTCACTAGTGATTCGTTCCCGATAAATTTCTTCTGATTTTAAACGCGTTGACGACATTCGAGGCTCAATACTGTAACAAAAGTTATAATAAGAATATGTAATACTATATTAAAACGAAGTGTGCTAATGAATTTCTTTCTATTTTTTTTATTTTTTTTTTTTGTCCATTTTGATTTTAAAAATGACTTGTTTTCTATCTCTTATTTAATATAATCATTTTTTTTTCTGTATTAAGAAACACAATTTATTCATAGCGAAAATAAAAGTTTCGCTCTCAAAAATATATTTTTAAATTACGAAAAAAAAAGAAAGATAAAAAAAATTTATAATTGTTTCGTGTTAATAAAATACATGGTACAATACAATCAATAAAGAAATATTTAAATAAAATTTTACAATATATAATAAAATTATTAATAACTTGCATCACAAAACAAATATGTACAATAACTCTCATTTAACGTGATAATTTATAATATCATAAATGATTGAATTTTTATTGAGTATATAATAAGAGCAAATAATAAGAAAAAATAATAAGAGAAAATATTTCATGATGTTAACATGCAAAATTTAATTCTAAAAATCAATTTTCAAGAAAATTTAAAAACTTCTAGAAATTTAATATATTTTTATGAATAGAAAATTGGAAACAAAAGAACAGAAATCTTTAAATAAACAACTATAAATGATTTGATTTTAAATTATTTAAAAATTATTTTTTATATAATAATTTTAAAAAATATTAATAATTTAAAATATATAAATTATATTATATGTACATAACATTATTTATTATTCTCTATTTTCTTATAATAAAAGAAAATTGTTTAATACTTTAATGCAAGAAAAGAAAATATAAAAATATATAAATATTTAAATATACTCAAATAATAATATTATGTAAAAAATTATTTGTGCATATTGGAAAATTGTTATTTATAGATAATGATAAAAATATTAAGAATAATATTAAGTATAAATAATGAACTATGAACGGCGATATATATATATTACTTACTTAATTATAATTGAAAATAAATATAATTAAAAAAAATGTTGTATGCAGAATATATAGATACAACATACTAGTTAGAAATGAGATACAAGTAAACTAAAGGAGCTCGCCTTGAGCTCGCGCATGTACTTGATATAATCATTGCAATGTAATGAGGGATGACTAATGTTTGGATCATCAATTCAATGATACACAACATACATATTCGTTTTTTGTGCAAAACAAAAACAAAAATAAAAAGAGAAAGATAATATAAATTTTGTAAAATAAAATTTATCAAATATGACTAAACAAAACAATAATATTAATTTTTAATAAATAATATAATAATTGATAATCTATATTTGATTTATTTATTGTATATTGTATATTATTTATTGTATTATATATATATATATATGTATTTATTAATTTACCTAATCATAGCTAATAGTAGTAATGATTGATACTTACTCAATACTTGAACCACCTGTGTTATTAATACTTGGTGGATAAATCGATATTCCGCTACTGTAGTTACTCTCATTAAACATGGCTGAATTTTCTGCGTTATTCACAATAAAATCATTAATATTATCGTTTGAAACAGTATTCCGTGAATGATTATGTACTGATTCGTTGCTAATATTATTTTCATAATTTGCTGATGTATTACTTCCAGAAGATCCGGATGAATGATTTCGCAATATTCTATTTGATAATTTATTCTCAACATTTGAAGTTAAACTATTTCCAGATATTGACATTCCTTCCATTGATTTCTAAAATATTAATTTTACAATTTTATTAGAAAATTTATAAATAAAGTACATATTAATATTAATATTAATAATGATTATTTTGTGATCTTACTTTTTTATTTGGCTCTTGATTTTTAGATGGTCCAAAGAGATCAACAATATCTTCATCATCGCTAAATAAATTATTAGTATTTACGATAGTTTCCGGTGTACTTGTAGCCATGTTACTAATTACTTTTTCTGCAACAGTCTCTAAACATTTTTTTTGCATATTTTCTTGATTATTATTATTATTATTATTAGAATATTTATTTTTTGTAATTATTTTTGTTATATTTTTCGGCGAGAAAATATCATCAGGTTCAGTATCAGCAAAAAGATCATCGATTGCAGATTTAGGTTTTGTCGCTAAAAATATAAATTTTTCTTAAACATCTTAAAAGATAAAATATATAAATTAAAAAAAAGAACTTACAAACAGTACTAATAGGAGGTGGTACATCAATGCTAGCAGGTATAATAATTTTGCATGATTTAATATATCTATCTTTTGATAAATTTTCAATAGATTGGTCATTTAAATATTCTTTTTTTTCACTAAATATGATTCTAGATTTATCATTTAAAATGTTCTCATCTTCCTCTGGTGTAAATAAATCATCTAATAAAGAAAATAGATAGATAAAGATAAATTAAATAGATTAGATTAAATAGATAGATAGATTAAATATCAATAAAAGAAATATAAATTAAATTTATGCATTTACCTTTAAATCGATTTATTGATGCCTCATTTTTTTCATTTACAATACCTGGTTTTTGAGCCTGTCGAACTGTACCTAATCGTTTAGCTAATTCTTCTGCAAAATTTGGTGTTATATTGTTTGGTAATGATGTCTAAAATATAATATAAACAATTTATAATATTATAACATATACAATAAAAAATCATTCATAAATATATGTATTAAAAAAAAGGAATAAATAAAAGAAAAAGAATAAAACCTTTGAAACATTATCATTAGGAGTAATTGATTCAGGAACAGAATCTATATTACTTTGACTAACTGCATCTATTTTTTCATTGCTTATATATGCTATATCATTTCTTTTACTATAATCTGATCCATTCAAAGAAGGTAATAATCCACCTATGTTAGTTTTTGGTGCAGTATTTATACTAAAATCTTTAAATGTTGTTGTGCCATCATCTTCATTTTCTGATTCTTCTTCTTCTTCATCTATTTGTTCAGATTCACTACTACTACTACTTTCTAAACCAATTTTATTTGAATTTTTCCATTTTTCAGAACCAATAACATAAGGCAAAACTCGATCTTGATATGGATCATTTGGCCCCAATACAACACTATAATTAAATTATAATTAAAGTATAATTTGAGAAATTATTTTATATTAAATAATAAAAATTATAATAAAAATTATAATATATATATAAGGTAAACATAAGTTTACCTTAATACTACTTTATTGTCTTCTTCTTCACTATCACTATCACTGTCAACAAATTCCATTTCTTTATATTTTTCATACATTATATTTAGGCCTTGTTTTACAGTTTCACTCACATTAGCTATAAGATCTGCATCTATTGAATCTTGATCTTTATATTGCTATAAATTTTAATAAAATAATGATTAAAAAGAATTATAATAATAAGTTAAATTTTAAAATATTATCTTAAAATATCTTTAACTACCTCAATTGATGTTTCTATTTGTTCTCCAATCTCTATATTATCTTCTTGTACACGGCTTTCAATAAATTGAGTATTAGCTAAAGCTAAAGATGTATTAGTAATATTATCAATAAATATTGCTGTTTCATTTAGTTGAGTTGTTAATGAATCCAAAATTTCTTGTGTTTTATTTGCTCTTGATATTACATTCTAAAAATATCATTAATAAATGTAAATCTTTCATATATAATTTTAAACTATAAAAAAATTATGTAATAAAAGAATAAAATTAATACATACATCAGAAAATTGTTGAAGATGTTTAAGAAGTCCTGCATCACCTGCTAGACTCCATTCTCTTCTTTTTTTTCGCATTTCTTCTGTAGTCCATGGATGATCCCATGATTTATCCATTCCATTTGATATGTCCTAATATATAATATTTTTATTGTATGTATTTATTTAATACATATTTTACTAAATATTTATTAAATTTAATAGGAAGAAAGATTTATACCATATTAATTTCTTTCCATGTGGAACAAATAACAGTATTCTTTATTATTGTTTATATTTTTTAACCTTGAAACTTGTTTTAAATTTTTAAACTGATAAATAATTATCAACATACCATCTAGCTTAATTTAGTATAATTATTACTTTTCTTCGTAAATACATTTACATACGTTCCATTTATATTTTATCAAACTTAGTGAGGGGGGAAAAAAACACCCATTTAACAGTTGGAATTATCAAGTATCGAATACTGTCACATCTATGGTATGATTTAATTCTTGTTTTAAGAGAAAACTTTCAGGAATGTATGTAAGTTAAACTAAGCCTACGAGTTTTTTTTTTACTTGTTATTGTTAAAAGAATATTTATATATTATATAAAACTCTATTATCTAAAACAAAAATATTTTATATAACAAAAAATTAAAAATTTTTCATGTAAATATTTTTTTTTAATACATACTAATACATACATACTATTTTTAAAGTTATAAATTATAATTTTATACTATCATTCAAAATAATATTTATATAATAATCTTTTGTTATTATATTCTTTTTTGTATCATATCATTTAAAAATTTTATATAAATATAATAAAATACATTAATATGTATTAAATTTTATGTAATAGAATAAATAGAAAGGGATCTTTCTTTTACGATATACAATACTGGTATATACAATGTTGCCAAACCGAACAGTATTTTGGTCCGTATTCAACATTCCGCTGTTCGACCTATAGAGAAACAGTACTGTGGATTGTTTGTCAATATCTTGGAGTTAGTTGATTTTTACCAACATTTATATATAAAGCAATTGTTTTACAATGACACAAAAAATCAAAAAAATATCCTGATTATAAACGTATCAGAGTGTTTTGTATATATATAAAAAACGTACTGATAAAATAATACTGACAAAAAGAACATCATATATGTAGTATAATGCTACTTTTATATGCAAGTGAGGAATTCCATCTGTTTCGTTAGAAAAAAGATTATTTGAAATTTTTACATTATAAAAAATATTTAGACTTTTCATAATTAAAATTTTATCAATTGTATATTATCATGGATATTTAATACAAATATCTGTTTTATAAGTGAAAAAGTAAAAATTTGTAATATAATAACAAAAAAAGACGGATAACCCTTATTATATAAAAAGTTCCATAAATTGGTACTTATTGGTAAGTAATTAAAAATATAACATTTTAGATTAATTTATAAAAAATAATTTTTTAATTATAAATTAAATCGATTTAATTTTTTAAACAATATAATATACATATAATATATACATATGCGCGTCTATGTTAAGAGATGATACTATAAAATTATTTATTATATGAAAACAATAAATTTATAATATTTGTTAAATCTTAAAAAAAACCATTTGTTATTATAATAAGAAATATAAATTTTGTTTGTTTTAGATACATTTTTAAAGATGTACCTCAGGATGTCACAACAAAGAGATATAGATGGTTTATATAATAAAAATGAATACATCCGACAATTGTGTATCTTGTTTAGTTGATGCACAAAATATTCTCTTAGGCAATTGTCTATTTTCTTTATTGCATATCTTTATTCTTGCTCTTTTGGAGCAATCTCATTGTCATAAAGTATCCAGTGTTCATAAAATCACTTTTAATGAGGCTGAAAGCACGTATAGGAAGGCAAACTCTCTTTTGAGAAGTTACAGTGTTCTACAACTGACTTTCATGAACAATGAACCATTCGGGAAGTGGAAAACGTCAGGCGAAGGTTTTGGAAGAAAACTATTGGGACTGCAGTGTCTGCACGTATAGAAATACCGCAGAAGCATTTAAGTGCCTCATGTGTGACGTCCGTAAAGGAACTTCTACGCGGAAACCCCGCATTAATCCTCAACTTGTAGCACAACAGGTTATATTGTAATATAATATTAGTAATATATATATAATTTTAATCTAATCTCTCTCTAATCTCTCTATTTATCATAAATGCAATAATGTATAAGATTATAATATATTGATTTTACTAATATTACTTTATATATAGGTTGCACAGCAACAATACGTACCACTTTTGAAACCAGGAAAAAAGGAAGGTGGAAGTGGAGGTAGTACAACTAGTAGTGGTAAAGAAAAAGATCGTAAATTGGACAAACCAAGACGTAAAAATAGGCATCCACCCCGTCTCAAAAATATAGATCGTAGTACAGCCCAGACCAATGAAGTGACAGTAAATAATGTTACTGTCGTTATTACAGAATATAAGCCCAAAGTGAAAAAAAGTTCAGATCAATCTGGTTTATCTAGCAGTGCTTCTTCTGAAAATGGAAGTCAGCATGATTCTAATCAAGACTCTAGAAGTCTGGATATAGGAACAGATGCTTAGCTCAGTGCTATATCACATATGTGTATGAATTAATCTAATTAATATATTATATAATGTATGTTACTCTTTATGGACTATGGTCCATTATGTAGACAAAAACAACCATTTGTCTATATGTTACAGGTTACATAACATTCAATGAGGTCAGATGTTTTATGCTATCAGTGGAATCATTGAATTATGTCTTCAATATAATCTAAGAAATGTCATATAATGTTGCTACATACTGACATCAAAATTGTCTGTTTCAATGACAGTAATCTTGACATCTAAAAGCAACAGCAAAAGTTAGTTATATTTAAACTTATTTATTTTATAAATTTATAATATTCTAAATTGATACTTAATATCTAATTGAATATTTTAGATAATTTTATTTATGCAACTTTGGATATTACTTATTCTACTTAATATTATATATATTGACTGTAAAAATGCATTATATGCCTTAATATGGCAAATGGAATTTGATACATTCATTGTTGACATAACAATGTCCACGTGACTTTCATTGAATCTATAACACCACTGCCAGAAAGCATGTTGTAAGATTATTGTTAATTAGAATATTTTAACGAACTCATTTATGTATAATATGAGGTATTTAATTTGTTTATTTAATAATGACTATG
Organism: Apis cerana; assembly: GCF_029169275.1. Classification (NCBI taxonomy): domain Eukaryota; kingdom Metazoa; phylum Arthropoda; class Insecta; order Hymenoptera; family Apidae; genus Apis; species Apis cerana. The sequence goes on from NC_083863.1 coordinate 9,734,869, forward strand.
ACAGAAAATTAAAAAACTGGCATTGGTACGTATACCTTGATCCCATTCCAAAATTATCTATAAATTTGATCTGTTCCAAGCTTTATATTTTAATAGCAATTAATTTCACTAATGCAAAAATCTTTAATTTAAATATACCTATACATAAAAAAATATACAATTAAATTACATAACATAGTACATAATATAAATTGAAATAGATATCACATAATTCAATATTATATATTTTAGATAATATTTGAGTTTGTAACAAAGAATTTTATTAATTTTCATTGCTCACAATTTTCATTATGTTAAAACACAACAAATATAATTTTTATGTACTTCTTTATTGCCCACATTTTAATAGCTCTAGGATATATAGATCGAATATAATATTAATAGAAAATATTTGACCAATTTACTATAAAATATTAATTTTCCATAGTAAAATTATAAAAATTGAAATATTAATCATAAAAGACTATTTTTCTTTTGAATTATTGATATTGCAGCAGAGCATAAAAGCTACAAATTAGTAAGCTCATATTAGTAACTGCCCAATCACTTATAACTGTGATTTATAATTCTTTTTATATTTATTTTTACATATTTTATGTTACCAGGTAAGAAATAGCATTATCGAATTAACTCAGACAAAATTTATTATGACTACAAGGACCATAAACAATTTGATTATTTCATGTATGAAATATTAACATGCTATAAAATCAATTCTTTTTCAATTCATGTAAAATATTTGTATGCTAGTTAGATTGAAATATAAAATGTAATTTGTCATTGAAGTTAATATTCTTTATTATAAACATGAAAGTGATACTTTTACAACCATTTATACATACAATTATTCAAGTACCAAAAAAAAATTACATAATCATGCAATATTAAAATTTATAATATAAAATAATGAAATTCTAACTATTACTTTTAGTTTTTTAAAAACTACCAATTTTATAAAATTTGTAAAATAAATATCAAATTTTTGTTAAATAGAAAGAAATTCTAATTTTTTATGTTCACAATTATATATTTGTAAAATATTTTAATTTTAATATTTAGATTAAAAATGAAGAAGTTGGTAATATACCTTAAATTATACCTTAAATTATATTATATTACATCAATGTATTCTTAATCATTTTATTAAATAATCAATTTAATTAAATATATTTTATTATATTTATAATATATATATATATAAAATATACAATTTAAAAATTTATATTTTCAAATATTGTTCATTGATTTAAAAACAAACAAATTTTAAATAATTTAATAATATTTCTTATATTTTTCTGATATTGATGCATATAAATCAAAAATTTGTATCAATTGTCTTAAATGTGTAACAAATATGTTAAAATGTTAAAATATAATTGGATTTGTGTGCTGTAAATTATCAGAACAAAATTACTATGTTGTACAAATGTCAAATTGTAAAACTTTCGAAAAATACTGTTGAAATTAACATTATATTATTACAAGAAAAAATAAATTACATGTTTTAACAAGAAAACGTACAAATATTTATAGCCTTTTAAAAATGTATGTGTTTTTTAAAATTTTATTTGTATAAAAAATATATACAAGTTATGGTCTTGAATGTATATAAAAATACACGTGTATTAAAAATTTAAAAATTCTTAATACATGTGCACATTTTGCAAACTTAACATTCTAATATATCATAAAGTCGAGAATTTAATATCTATAATTTTAATTTCATTAAGATTGAAACATATTGTAGTTTTAAAAGAAAAATAATGAATATAAGTTCGACTGGTATCTTGTACTTCTATCGTATGAACAAGAATATGAGAGCAAATATAGACAAGTAAAAATAGTAAAAAAAAAGACAGAAATAGATTAAAATATAGAAAATATTGAAATTAGTGCCATCTTTAGAATGCCGCAAATGAAATACATATAAGCAGAAAATATTAAAAGAAGGATAAAAATAGAATAAGATAAACTAAGAATTCAGGATCAATACCATCTTTTAGGTGTTTCTTAAATCAATTTTTAAAAATACATTTGAAAGATGGCGCTAATGATTAATTCTTATCCTATCTCTATTTTTTTTTATTATTTTCTGTTTTTTGTGTTTCATTCATTCTAAAAACAGCGTCGATTTCAATATTTTTAATCTATTTCTGTCCTTATTTCATTACTTATTTTCTTTGCAAAATTTATGCTTTCCATTATTTAATTAACTTGTTTTCTAAAATAAAAATACAAATATATATATAAAATATATTATGTTATATAAAAATAACACACACACACACACACACACACAAATATATATATATATATATTTATAATAGAAATATACAAGTACTTATGCTAAAAATTATTTTTCGATTTTCGATTTCATTATACATATACACGTGTATTTAAATATACATATAGATAAAATCTTTACTATGTGTATATATATTATTAAAATTATAATATATATATATAATATAATATAATTATAATATATATACACATATATATATAAAATTATAATATATATATATATATATATCATACAAATAAAAATCAAGCCAAATATCTTTTGCAATTATTTATGAAATTATTATTATTTTAATCATTAACGAAATTTTTAATGTTTTTTAATTTACTTACTTTTTCTTAAAATATTTTTATTTCCTTTTTTTTTAAGTCATTTTATTTTCTGTATTTGGGTTTAAAATCATTGAATCCATATTTTCTGTCACATCCATTATTTCTTCTTTTATTTCTGTTTTTATATCATCAATGTTAATTTTTGGAACACGATTTTGAAACCTTTCATGTACTAAAAATAAAATGAAATTATATGTATATATTATATACATGTTTACAAAAAAATGTAGAATTATGTATATTAATTATGAATATTAACATACTTTCTGATATTCTTAAAAGATCAAATATTTTTAAATTATGTGATTTATTATCACCACCAGCAGAAAATACAAAAGGTTCATCAGGATTTGGTGCAAGACACAATAAACCACCGAGATTAGTTTTTTTTTCCCAAATAACACTTGGTTTTGTATTTTCAATAATATCCCATACTTTAATAATACCATCATTTGCTGAAGTAACAAGAAGCCCAGGACATGATGAACTAAGTGATAAACCTAAAATTATAATATAATAAATTTGATTATTTATATTTAATTTATAATTTCATCATTCATATTTGAATTTTATATATACCCGTGACTTCTTGAGTATGAGCTTCTACATTCCAAATTGGTTTATCTTTTCTGATATCTATATATTGTATATATCCATTAGAAGTACTAATCTAAATCAAAAATAAATAAAATAATTTTCATTATTATTTACATTTATAATATAAATTTTACTTAAATTATAAAAATTAATAAATATTATATATTTACTATGGAATAATTAGAATCAAAAGAATTCCATAATACTTTTTCTACTTCTCCTAATGCTTCCCATGATTTTATAATAGTTTCATACCTACAGTCAAATAATCTCACTATCCTAAACAAAAAAATTAAATATATAAATATTTTAAATATATTTATTTTAAGAAATTTTTGTTAAAAATAAATAAACATACTTATCTGCACAACCTGTTAATAATTGATGAGTTTCCATTGGGTGCCATTTTAATGATTGAACTTTTTCATGAAAAGAAGTAAATTTATTAACAGGTTTTCCATTTTCTAAATCCCACAACAAAACTGATTGATCAACTGATCCACTAGCAAGAACATGTCTAAAAAAATATTTAAAAAATTATTTTATTAATGAATACATAAAATTCTAACTAGAATTTTTTTATTTAATATTTGATACTAACGTATAATTTTCATTCCATGCTAAATCTAATACAGCATCTTTATGTCCAATATGTTTTCGATTTTTTTTTTTATTTGCTTTGCAACCAAGTTTATAAATTGGTTCTAAACAATCTATTAAATCTAAATCCCATACTTCTATTATAGGAGTCATATTACCAATTGCACATAAATTACCTATAATAATTAATATAATATAATAAAAAAATATATAAATACAAAACTTATTCTTTAAATAGATTATATATACTTGGTTTTGAATCTGAAGGATCAAAATTAAGCCATTCTATACATAATGGAAATGATGGTAATAATATATCATGATGACAATAAAATGAATCTTCAGGTCCATTATATACTAAAAAATATTTAAATTTATATGTTAAAAATCATTTATAAAAATTATTTTTTTTCATTAAAAAAGATAATATACAAACCAAATATTTCCAAAATGCTAGCATCTCCTTCAACATGTCCTACTAATATAAGATTGTCATCACATTTAATAATATCATCTTCTTTTTCTGAATCATCATCTTCTTTTGTTATAAAGGGATCTTTACCATTTTTTTCAATAATTGCAATATTATTAATATTACAATGTATAGCTCCTGCTGCATTAACATCAATATTATAAAAAACTATAGAAATAATTATTAATATAATAAATAATATTTATTATCTTACATTCTTCATCATATTTATCAAAATTATATTCATCTGTTTTGGATATATCAAGTTGAGAATCTATTTTATATTTTTCTTCTTTAATTTCATTATGTTCTTCATCTAAATCACTTTCAACATCTCTGAAGAAACATTTTTTTTTCAAATATAATTTTTGTTTTTAAAATTGTCACATTATAACTTTAATACTTACTGTAATTCAGATTGAGTTTGTTTTATGATTTTCTCTAATTCATTTGGAGTTAATTCAACCTAAAAATTGATGAATAAAAAATCAAATATACTTAAAATTTATAAAAGAAATTTTATAAATTAGAAATATTTTAATATTTCATATTAAAACTGATTAACCTTTACAGGATTTGTTGATGCAACACCTTTTTTTACCCAAGCTATACACGGTATTATATTCATTTTAAAATTATATATTTTTTAATTCTAATATTTATAATATAAATATTTATTATTTTTTTTTTAATAGAAAATCCTAAAGATAATAATACACGTGGTACGCATTCTACACTACACGTGGTAAAGATATCGATATATTACATTCGACTTTACGAATTTACGAGATTATATGATATTTTCTATGACTCTGAAGTTAGAAACTTATAGTATAGTACATTTGGATGAAACGACATATTAATATTGTAAACAACTGTTTAATTGTTAAATAATAATTTATACTATTCTATACTAGCAAGTAAATTTAATTATATTTTAAATTATTGTTTAATATTAATTTGTATTTATATATTATTATAACATATTATAATTTACTAACCTAAGATTAAGATTAAGATTTTAATATATTTCAATAATGATTAATATAATCATTATAAATATAAAATAATAATATATATATAAATTTCAGTTTTATAAAATGAATAGTTCATCAGATCCTAGGCGTCCAGAACGAGAAATTCGTTATAAACCTAATGTGTCAAGCAATCAAGCACAACCAGGCGATAACTCAACTCCAGATTATATGAATATATTAGGAATGATATTTAGTATGTGTGGTTTAATGATGAGATTAAAATGGTGTGCATGGGTTGCATTATATTGTTCATGTATTAGTTTTGCTAATTCGAAAGTGAGTGATGATACTAAACAAATTCTCAGTAGTTTTATGTTATCAATATCAGCTGTTGTAATGTCATACTTACAAAATCCACAACCCATGACTCCACCATGGGCATCTGCAATATAATAAAGGAATTTTTAAATTTTTATGAATTTCTATGAATTTTGATCATTAATTATGTAATTAATTTTTGGAATACATATATATATATGTATATGTATATGTATAAATTTAATACAATAGTTTTATCAGTATGATTTAATGATTTTTCAATATAATAATATTATTTAAACTAAATAAGTTAAAATACAAGAAAAATAAAAAGAAAATTGAATCTATATTTTTATTTTTTGAAAATTTATATTTTAATACATTAAATGAAGTATTTTGTAATATATCACTTTTTCCTAATCATATTCTACAAATATGTCATTTATAATATTACTAATATATATTATTTATATGCTATATATAATATTTTATATATATAAATATCTATTGTGTAAATCAAAAATTAAATGGGTCAAATATATTTTTTCTATTTTTTTTTTTTTTTTTTTACATAAATACAATAGTTTTAAAGTTTCAACTATTAAAAGACTTAATAAAAATTGTATTCCATAATCTATTATATAATCATATCTTTTTAATGGTTATATATTTTACATTCTATAAATTTATATGTCTTCAGTCCCATTTTTGCATTCATTAAAAAGTTAGTATAAAGATTTTAATAGAAATTATTGTTCAATTTTATTGTGAAAAAAAATATTAGAGATCAAATAAAAGAATTAATATTTAAGACAAAATTATATCGATGATTACAAAAGATACATTAAACTATATTATTTTATTACACATTTGTTAATTCTATTAAAAGACTGTACAAAAATGCATAAAAACTTTCATACTAAATACGATTGACATTGAGTAGGCCAGTGCAGTTTCTATATAAATGTTCACGCTTTCTCGCTATGTTATAACAATTAACAGTTAACAAAAACAAGAATCGATATTTTTCAAAATTGATATCCCTTTTGAATAACAAGGCATCATTGATTTGTGAAAAATCGTCATTCATATAACTCGCTGCCTTTTCGATAATTTCTTTATTTATTAAATCTTTAATATACATTCTATATCTTATTTGTCCTTTGGTTTATCATTTAGTCAGACAGAAAAGTTTCTGAATCAGAAAATATTTCATTACATTAGAAAAATGACTGTACAAAAAGGAAAAAAAGTAGCATTTTTATCCTACAATAAGAATTAAATATTATATTATTCGAATTTGACTATCTACTTATTATTCGAGAAAAATCTTTTACATCTCGAGTCTCCGTTTATTCTTTCTTAAACTTCAATGAAAGATCATATAAAAAGAGGCTACACAGATATATGGCCCATCAATTTTAGAATATTTTGCATTTTCATTTATTCGAGGATTCAAGGAAACGATTTTAAACGATCACATTGAAGAAAGTGATATTGGCACCTAATGGTTGATTTAAATCTATCTCGCCTCTTTTCTATGGTCCCCGGTTGATCTTACATTTCGCAATTAAACGCTACTTTCACCACGACCAACCAGCGTGATCGGATACACGTATTTCTTTCGTTTCGCGTTAAAGAAAGGCGAATTATGTTGTCCATGCGTAGGTGTTGGCGATAATCCACGTAGAAGAGGTAACGAAACATCACCGGGCATTCCTGTCGCATCAAATTTCTTCTTCCATTCTGCTCCTAAATCCGTAGCTGGCGCCATTAAACCTTTACATTCTGGAGAACTTCTCACGCTGAGGAACACATCGTTGCTGCTATCACGTTGTCCAGAAGAACCCTGTGAAAAAAGGTACAATAATTTTTTCTCGCTCCAAAATTTTACATTCCATTTACATTACATATCGAATAATTTATTACTTTAGCTTCAAAAAAATCCAAACTGGATCCGTTTGTCTCGTGTTCCTCCACAGAGAAACCTAATTGCACCCGGTTTGACGTTTGAGATGTCCTGGATGAATGGGAAGAGTTATGCGACGAGGAATTTTCGGACAGATCATCTCTGCAGCAGGCAGCCGTACATACTCTTTGCTCTCTGCAATTTTCCCATTTTTAAATATCATTCAATGATTTATTTATTTTAACATGGAATAATAACGAATCAAAAGGGAGGAAAATTCTAACTACCTCCTGACGATAACAGAGTCTCGTCTTCTTGGTACTGGCGGCGGAAGACCAGCGGTTAAGCTTTTGGCGCTTTCATAACTCGCTTCGCTATTACCGCTGCTTGTATTACTCCCATTGTTCCCTTCCCTCAGGAAGTAATTCTTCGCCGAAAGCATGGCGAAGTGAAGGTTGTTCTTCAAGTCGTCCGCCGCCGTTGACAAGTTTCCCGAGATTTTTGGTGTGCGTCTCATCGGGCGAGGTGGTGGTACCGGAGATGGTGGACTGCTCGACGCCTCCGACAACGTTTCCGGTGTGGCCAATGGCGCCGTTCGAGAATTGTCGTCCCAATCGCTTCGACGATTCGATCTTCGCATTCAAAAGAAAAAAATGATCTTTAACACAGTTCTTGAAATTAATCAGGGAAATAAAAAAATTAAAACTGCAGCCAAAAAACAACATTTTACTCTTCAAAGATGAATAGGAGGAGAAAATAAGATTTCTTTTTATTGGAATAAAATGTTCCTCTTGAGCTGCGAATTTTTTGAAGATAAAATTTTCCGTTCTATAATCTGATGGAATGCAATGATTTATGTGCATAATTGTCGAAGCGGTGAAAACTGTGAGCCATGAAAAATAAGCGAGTGTTAATGAGAGCGTGACATATGAGATACCTTGAAATATGTGGAACGATATATTTTTGATTATTTATAGGCGCGAATGACTTGAACGAGATCAGAAACGTAACGTTTCAAACATAATTAGACAGGTAACGGAAATTATTCAATGATTCTCGCAAAGTACAATGCGAATCATAATATAAGAAACGGAATATTCTCTTGACCGAGAAAGAGTTTATCAAAACGATCAATTTGATTGCAAGAAAATGTCAATCGTTATCTCGTCAATGGCTCTCTCTTCTTTGCTCTAAAAGTCCTCATCGTGAATCTAATTCGTTATATTCGGCGTCGACTAATGACCAAATCCTTCGTCACGGAACGGCAGTTCGTCGTCCAGTTCGTTAAAATTGTCTATTCTTACGATTTACTCTCGTCGGCCCTGGGCGTGTTGAGCAATTCGCTGGCCAGACTGACGTACTCCCATGGAATCCCTCTCGAGTCGACGCTCAGCTCCCGGCCAGCCTGAGGGAATTCCGAGGGGCTTTGGAGGGACGTGAAGCTCGTCTCTAGGCAGAGTTTGTGCGGTGGCGTCCCAGCCATGTTGCTAGGATGCGATTTAACGGGGCTTGAGGACGAGAGCAACGCTCTCATCTCCTGCTCGATCTCCATCTCCTGGACCTCGCCGGTCTCCCGTGCCTCCGACGCCTCCGTCGACGATGCATGACCGGAAGCTAACCTCTGCGGCTTCACCGGCCCCAGGGTCGTTACAACCTGACATATCCACACGCGTGTTTCCAATGTAATCGTTTCATCTTGCCTTCGCCGACAATTTCCGCATTACTTCGTGTTATGACAGTTAATGATGAAAACAATATCTTATTGTGATTCAAGAAGCAAATTTTATTTTGATCGATGTTTGGTAAATATATATGGTGTATATTGATATACACAAATGTGGCATCGTGATGCGTGATAATGACGGATGATTATGTTGCGTGTACATCGAAATTTTTCATTATGAAAAGAAGGAAAGATTGAATTTGATGTAAGATAAGATAAAAGGGTAAAGATTCGTAGTCGTTTTTTCCGATTCAATTTTGTATAGTGTCTTCGTTATTATATATTGAAAAAATTAATTTATAATATAAATTTCTTTCCTTTACTTCTCCATTATTTACATTTTGAAATTTTAAATTTAATATTCAAGCAGTTGGTGCAAATCAATGATCAATCAACACGTAAGGAGATTATTTTATTAATTTAAATAAGATTTTTGTCATTATTAATATATATATATATATATATATATATATATATATATATATATATATATATATATATATAAGATAAAAATAAGAATAGATATGTCTTTCATCGAAACGAAAATTTAAACGTTGATTTTAAGATTATTTCGAAGAGGATAAATTATTGAAATATTTTTCTACTCTGCTAATCTTTTTAAAAAAATATTTCTAAATATGATTCTTCTATTGGAAATAGAGAAAAAAACTTTATATATCTCGAAAGTAATTTTGACGAAAAAAAATCGAGAATTTTGTAATTTAATGTTACGAAAAAAAAAATGAATAAAAATGTCTAATTTTCATTAATTTAATATGAAAATTCTTAGAGAATATTCATGAAAAATTTTACATGAATAAAAAAATTTAATAAATATTAACGAAATGTCGCTTACATACATTTAGAATTCTTAAAAGCGAATTTTTTTTATTTATAATGTAGTTAAAGTTTAAAAAAATGCAATTTTATGATAAAATATGAACGTGAATTGTTATTTTTTCCACGATGACGAAAAAACATTAGAGTATTTAAATATTCAATACATATATTTAACACATATTTGTATTAAATTTATATGATATTAAACTTAATTATTAAATATTAGAAATTAAAAATCAAATACGATGATTATGATAAACTAAATGCGTAGGTGCACATGCATGAATTGAATGGCAAATAAACATTCAAGAATACCTATATCGACTTTATCTACAAGTTTATCGTTACGATTTACGTACGATGTCACGATATAAAACTATATGTCTAAGTGAACTTGCAATACGTACGTATCACATTTTTCGAAGCAAATTTCGAGCGAACAAATGTAAATGAACGATTATGAACGTGGTGTTCAGAAATTGTGATCATAAATAATATGTGGTCACATGCTATAATATAATCAAAAACGATCTTGCAGATTGGCCTGCAATCGTGATGATGAACGAGATAATCGTTGGCTGGAATTTTTTGGTCGCTGTAGAGGAGACCGTCGATTTTGACGTCTTATAATGTAATAAATAACACAAAATATTTTAAAAATTGATGGAGTATATCTAATCTACTATTCTACTATAAATACTAAAATAAGCCTAATAATTATCTCTTACTTTAACACTCTATACTAACTAACTTTTACGTTATAATACCTTAAATAAACAATTATAATTTCAATGTTCAAAACAACAAAAAAAGAAAGAAAAGAAATACAACATAATGAAAAATCACATACAGCAAACATACGTTCAGCGACAAACGAACGTCTCTCGTCAAACGATTACCAAAAGACAGCCAATTCTTCAACGACCTCTATTCCAAACCAGTGATACCATTTTATTTAACCTTGAATTTTCAATTCGATACAAAAAATACACGCTTTCTCTTGCAATTATCTATCAAAATTAAACATCTAAAAAAAACATCTATTGCCCAATTATATAAAATTTAACTCATTAGCTAGATAATTGCATAATGGCACCACTGGCACACGATTGCCCGAGGAACACACACATCCGATAAAGCCGAAAGACGTCAATGTACCTTGTGCCGTGGCGAGAAGAGTGTGTGGTGACATAGACGTTAGCGTCACGGCCGTGAGAACTCGTCGGTGTACTTTGATGATGAAGCACGACGTGTCGTTGTTCAGGAGTCCGTTGGGTTGCTGCGTCCTTTGCAACCGTTCCACGTGTTGCTGCATCTCCGTCCGCAGCGCCGCGATCTCTGCACGCTGACACCTAATCCACACACCACACACCCTCAGCCACACATCCTCTCGTGAGATCGCTGGTTATCAATATGCCACGATTCGAGGAGGGACAATTTTTTTCGCATTTCGAGATGCAACACCTAATCTAATGTCATGTAGGTGGGAAATTGGTTAATCTTTTGTGCTACAGGAGTAAAGGTTTTTCTATAGAGTCATGATTCGAACTGAGAAAGAATTTTATTTAACCCATTCGTAACGGATGATCTGCTGGAGTTTTAGTTCGGTTTAGTTTTATTTTATGAAATGATAGATATTTCGTTTTCGTGAATGAAAATAGAATTTTAATAGCATCTCTATTTCGTCTTCTATGGTTTTTATTGGTTATTATGAATGTATTGATCTCAATAAATAAATATTATTCAGTATTTGTTAAAATGTACATAGCTCGATCTACATTTGACCATTTATATGTTTTAAATTAATTATATTGTTTTATTGTCTATTGTTTGAATTCAGGTCTGATCACGATCATTGCTGTTACGTATGAGTAAGCATAAAGAAATATAACAGTTTTGCTTGATGCAAAAACAATCTAAACCGAATTTCTATTCTTTCTCGTTATTCAACATTAAAAATACAACTCATTCCTAAAATTTTTTATTCTATTTTTTATAGGTTTCGGCCAGTCAATTAATTTCGAATAAATTTTAGGTAATCAACTGCATTCTAAAATACAAAAATTATATCTTTTTCACTACCATGCAAAGCGAGAACAAACGTATATCATTATTAGTGTTTGTGATTGCAGTCGAAGCTGAAATTAGCTGACGTTAGCTGAAATGTGAAATTAAGAAAGAATTTAATAATTTTATGCGCAAAGCGTATATATATATTAATAGACATGTCAGCAAAAAATCAAAGGAAATAAATATATAATAATTTTCATTATGCATGTATTATTTATATTAACTTATTTCAATTTAGATAATAGTATAAAAAAATATATAAATTTATAGTAATTTATTATAATTATAAATAATATATTATATATATCATTGTCTTGCCTAGAACATTTAAATTTGTTATGTTTCAGACATAGAATTAGGAAGCAAAATCTAATAAATAAATAAATAACAACGTTTTCATCGTATAAAATATATTGATCAAAAGTAGTATACATTGAAAATTATACAGAATCATATTGTTACAATATGCAATCAAAACGACCACTAAACGATAAATAGTTTAGTGTAATGTATTTCCTTTATTTATTCGGTAAAATTTTATATTTTTACATAAATAATAATATATAAAAGCCATAATAAAATTTGTTGTATAAAATAATTTAATTATTGGATAAGTTATAAATGTTTCATCATTTATTATTTATTGGTAAAAGAAATGTTCATATAAATATTCCATGTAAATTTTTAGTCGTTTTGGATGCAATCGATTTAAATAGAAAATATAAAATAAAATATCGAAAGTGAACAAAAAAATAATGTAAAAGAAAAATGACGCAGAGAATTATGCGAAAAGCTATAAATATAATTGTTTGCAGATGTTACACAGTAACTCATGCAATATCTAAAAACATGCGTGTCAACTACTTCATCAATTTGAACAAAAGGATAAAAAACAAAAATATTCGATATAGTAAATTTCACTTGACTCTTATTACACATCGTACAAATATTATTGCTTTCATATTATACTATGCGCTAAGAAATAATAATAAAAAAAAAATTATTCTATAAATTAATATACTCCTTAAAAGATAAAAGATATGAAAAATTAAATAAAAAAAGTAATGCTACAATAACAATAAATAATATTGAAAACCTATCTAGAAACTACAACTACAATCACTTAAGTCATGATTTATCTATTTCAGTAGATAATTATGAAGATAAAAAATCACGCAATAAATTGAGTAAAATTCGCTTCAACTTAAATCTAAAAGAATTTTGCAATTCTTTCGTCAGTCAAATAATAAAATTAGAAAATGTCAATTTCTAACAGACAAGTATCGTCAAAAAATTGTATTCTAGAATAATATTGCTTAATAAATATCACTGAATCAAGAATTCTATCTTGGAAAAAGAGTTTACAATACTCCTGATGTCACTATTAATATTCACATTATATCATTAACAAATAACAACATATAATTTCTACAAACAACGTAGAAATTATAAAAAAAATTAATAAAAACATTAAAGGGATATAAATTATCCCTTTCGTAACAACGGTCATAAATACGATTATTGGTAGTGAAAGGATCAATAATCATAATAGAACTTCATCGATAATTATTTCTCTTTTTGTTCATGTATCTCGGCATTAACTATAATCGTTTCGTTACAGGTCTTTGCCACGTTACTAGTAGTTCCAGCTTTTACACTACCAGCATCACCATTTTTCATGTGTCCATTGCTTTCTATATTGACTACTATATTTCGAGGTTTGTCGCCTTCCTTCAAGATATCCGGGTCATCCGCCACATTCTCCAAGATCTCGTAATTACCTGGCCTCACCGAGGATATTCGGCTAACCGGTGTTTGCGACCTCTTTATCTGACGAATTATCGGATCGGTCTGGCTTACCTTGTTCAATGCTTTCAGCATATTGTCCGGCATATGGTCTTGTATCATCACTGGGCTTATCAACACCTCGTCAAAGTCACATGGCCCGGCCCAAAGCGCTTGGTATACCGGCTCGTGTTTGTGCAACATTTGTCTGAAATGCAAGAAAGCAATATTATACTCACATGTCAACTTTAAATTACGACGAATTAAGTTTTTATAAGAAGTAAATCATTTAATGTTCTATGAGAAACTAGATGCTACGTGAGATTCATGCAGTCAAATGCATTTGCAAATTTGAATAAATTGATCTTTTGGACTATAGTAAGAAGTACAGAATGATTGATTTATACGAAAGCAACGAAGTCCGATAGTTTTCAAAGTTTGAAGATATAATTCAAGTAACGACGATCGATAAGTATAAGTGAAATCTTGTCTTGTAAATGGGTAAAGTTTTTATTACGATAAGATAAAAGTCTGAATTTCTGAAACTTTAGAGAGAGATTTTTTTTGCGATTATTATTTCGCGTCTCAAACTTTGAAAAAAAAAAATTGCGAGATTTATTTTACTGAAAATTATTCTGTACGTAAAATATCTATTACGCTGTATAACATCACTGGTCCTCTATGAACTTTCACTCATGCAAAATATAGGAATATAGAAGACGCTTATACAACAATATCCCTGATAGTTCAAATCAATCAGAGATGTGCGACGATGGTTTCAAAGAGAAAAGTGTAGAAATATAAATCCAAGGGAGGTACACATGCGGGCACATCCTCAAGATGCAATTACCCAGAGCAACCCTGAAAATTCAAACTTTTCGATAAACGTACCTCCAGCGGCTCTCATATTTGTGCCTAGAAACGGAAAACACGGTCGATTAAAAAATTATCTTTTAACCATCATTCGCAATGGCATCTATAACGCTTTTTTTTCTTTTCTTTTCTTTTTTTTTTTGTCTGCGTTTTAAAGTCGTTATTTATTAAGATACACAGGAACAAACGAACTTACTCTCCCTTGTTAGGATGATGTCGAACAACGTGTATGATTCGACCGGGTGGATAGAGAGGCCTGTGCAAAGTCAACGCGATAGTGGAATCGCTTGGAACGACGGTCTGCGAACGGGCTAGGTCCTTGTCTCTCTGATACTCGCTTATACATCCGCCAGCTTCTAAATTTGCAGCTGAGGTAGGGGTGGAACCGCAACCGCAACACATCACCGAGCATGCTATCGTTTTCCACTGAAAATGATGCGATTTATGATTCTCTTCTCGATTATACGAGAACACTTATCATTCTAAGCACTAACTCATTTTTTCCAGGGATTTTATCAACATAAAATTGATAGAATTTCTCTTTGAACAGCGGATCATCACGATTCACGCTCTGATTATAATCTAATTGTAACATTTTTATCAATTTCACAACAACAATCAAATTCTATCAATTTTATAAATCGAATATTCGATAGAGTAAGATGAGAGTAATGTAGCGACATTCTATTCGGTTTTTTCAAAGAATTATAGAAATTCAATATGTTCCAGTTCTTTCTATAATAAAGTACGTACCTTGGGATCGACGCTTCTTTTTATAGCATTGATAAGATCAGCTCTTAAGCTCTCCATCTGTCTAAGGCCTATCCTAGGTACAACGTCTTTTCCAACTACTACGGATGTAATAAATTCCTGCGAGTATTGCTGAGCGGGCATGCTCAAGAGACCACCCGGCGGAGCGAACGAGAAGCACACCAGGTCAGGATAATCTTGCTTAAGCAAAATCGCCAAGATAGCTGCCGTACCAGCTCCCAAAGAATGACCAACAAGTGCCAGACCGAATTGATGGGTTCCCCTCGATGTATCCTGTATACAGTAAGTATTTTGAATCGTTTCCAAATGTAGTTCCATTAAATCTGTAGTGAAACATTTGTTAAATAAATGAAAAAGGGAATATAAATTTGGGAATATTGTATGTCAAAAAGAAAAAAAAAAGGAAAAGAAAATATAGAAATATTATTGTAAATAATGTTTTAAGGAGTTAAATTATTTTTTCTACTTTAATGTTGTTCGTGATGATAAATAGTAACGAGCACGATAATAATGTGTAATCATTCCATTTAATACATTGATAATATGCAAGTAAAAAAGTATTTGCATTTGAGGTAACGATAAGATATACAATACCTTGGCGAGTGCACGAGTTATAATTCCTTCTTCTAGCAACTTTTTTCGAATGTATTCGGCTGCTTGGACCATACCCTTGTGACCCAACCAGTCGTCTCTCGGTGGTGACAATGGTAACACTTCACCCTCCGCGTTCAAGTCCGTTAATACATCCTTCATGCTGAGGGTACCTCGTATACTAACGACAACCTTGAAAAGAGGCAGCAGAAAATTGGTGATTAACCGTTCTCAAGTTCGCTCGAGGATAAAAAGCACCTCTTAAATCTTATCTTGAAAATTAAAATCTTCTATGAAATTTTAATAAGTGCTAAACTATTGATTTTCAATTATCTCGATCCATTTCTTCATTATGCTAAAATCCTCGAGTTCACTTTAACACATTTAATAGATTCATATTTTTAATAGATGAGATAAGATCGGATTAAATTGGATTATTCGATTATCGTTTTGTCCAATCGTTATTAAAAATTATTCAAAGATACTTAAGTGCACGCTAAACTCGAGAAGAGTTTAACAAAATTAAACAAAATAATGCAATTTATTCATTACAGATAAAATGATCTTTGTACGATTCTTTACATTTATTTATACGTAATAGCATCTCACGGATTTCGCTGTGACGAAGTTTAATAGCTGTTGAAAAATTCATGAAGTCGCTAAACGAAGTTCATTTATTTTACAATTAAGCGGACAAAATTCCAGTTTGCTTTTAACCTCTCGGGATGCTTAACGTGCTCCGTTTAAGGATTGCAATTTTCATCGAATCGTCGCAGCGAATATATCGTGATGAAGCTTTTTTGCGAGCACGTCGTAAGAAGCTTTCGACGTAATCTCTGCTCTATATCTAATCGTCTTTCTTTCTTTTTTTTCTCTTTTCGACGTTTCTTGGGCAAACGCGGTTCGATGCATGCGAATCAATGAGGAAACGCGCGAAACCTTTTTCTTCGTGTAATCGAGAGCGACGAAGAACGGCGTCTCACCGACGTCGACGTGAAAAGTCGCATAAATGACCTCCACCTCGGCGACGTCGACCATCTTTCTCAACGCCACGTAATTGCACTGGCAACAATTGTCTTCCACAACGGTCGCCTCGTCTTCGTTGCCACCGCACGGGAAACAGCCGCATCGTAATCTGTCACAGAGAGAATTCCATCCAACTTATTTTATTCAAAGATCCTTTTACCACCGCGGGCGTTAATTAAGGTGCATGCGAATTGCTTCAAATGTTTCATCCTTAATTGATCGGACGAAGAACTTTTTAATTACGTCTTAATTATGTGATGTAAAAAATTTCTTCGATTTAACGAAACGCTTTTAAATACGTGTATTTTCTGAAAGAATGGAAAAAAAAAAGAAAAATATCAGCAATTGGAAATTACGATAGATACAATTAAAAGACCGAACGTCAATCGATTAAAGAACCACGCGAAACATCGTTGAAAATCAATCGATGCCAATGCACCCACAAGGCCGCGACACGTGTATGTGTGTGTCGCTGTAACTCGGTGGTATTACCTTGTGCACAGCTGACAAAGACCGGTGGAATGATTAACGAGGAACATGGGCCAGCCATAAGCAGCGAGGGCAAAGTGCATGTAATGAATGGCCAACTGAAAGTGGCCCAGATCACCATCCTCGGTCAAGGACAAGAATTTAGTGCGAGGAGTAACTGGCACACCGGATAGAAACTCGTACGTATCGTTCTTCCGTTGCTTCACTATCAGCTCCCGCTCGATTTTCTGGAACTTTCTCAATAGCACCAAACCGGCGACCACATCTGATGGGACGACGTCAAGATCACGGAAGAAATCGCTCAATAATCTGGCGATGTCCGCGAACGAATTCTGATAAATAAATATCTCATAAATAAATATCGTTTTCCTTGGAAATATCAAATTTGATATTGCTTGATCGATGCAAAAGGTTTGCCGTAATTCCCTCCTCATTACAAAGAAATAATCTTTGATTCGGTATAATAATGGTAATGATAAAAAGTTGAATGGAAATCAATAATGTTGCTTAATATAGAGACCCATAAAAGAAAAAGAAAAAAAAAACGATCAAATCTCTTGCACCGAGCTAAGAAATTTCTTTGAAGGATTTTCCTCGATTTGCCACGATGATACTCACTCGGTTTCTATCGGAATTGCCCATACAGCAGAAAAGAAGCCTGCATCTGTTGTCCCAGCTGTCCTGATACGCTCGTATAACTTTTCTGAAAGTACCGAGTCATTTCAATAATCTAATAAAAACTTAAGGGCTTGGAAAAAATTGCAAAAATCATCTCAAAAATTTATTCGTCATTCTTTCTTCACAACGCGTTGTTGAAGAACCAGTAACAGTACTAACTCTACTTAGTGAACTCACTTTTAACACTGACTGCGAATAAATAAGAGGAGCGTAAAGAATATCAGTAGAAGTAGACGATAACGAGTCAGCCGTCGAAAACGAAAGAAAAATTTCACAATTCGTAAACCTGTTACCTTTGCCTCCAGTTTCTGTTCCTGCTTCCACTTCTGTAGTGCAATTTACCGCATCTCAATTCCGCCTCCCTCATGCTGCGTTGATATTTCTTCATTTTTACCCACGATCTACCCGCGGCGTCGTAAGTGCACCATACCGTGACCATCACCGACGCCAATACGCACCAATTCGATATAACTAAACCTGCGGCGTTAAGTGAAAGGTAAAAATCATGTGAACCGTGTTATTCCAGATTCAAAAGGAAGTTTGCTCGTTTCCTGTGTTTTAAACAATTACAAATCGCAAAGCAAATCGCGGTAAGTGTCTTGGAATTTTATTGGCGCGTAATTGAACTAAATTGTGGCGCTTAACGGTATAAGATTCGGATTTAAAATAAAGTTTGCTCGTGGAAAACTTACCCAACATTACATCTTTCATTCGATCGACGGGGCAAGTTTGGTAGAAATGCGTTAACCATATTATACCTGCGCACAACCAGCCGATCTCAACTAATAAAAGGACTGAAACAAAATTTTGGAAAGTTGGTAAAATTAATTCGTTGTTAAGCTTATATATATGCAAATTAAATAAAAAGCGAATTATCAAAATCGAAAATGGATTTTATCTTTCGTTTTTGGGATAAAATTAAAAAAATGCGAGGAAAATTATTCGGTAAATATTAACTATGATTTTTTTCATCTCTCTTTTTTGATATATACATATAGTCATATTGTTGTTTTGTGGAGAGAAAAAAATTGCAGCGCGCGTGTCGTTTTATAAAGTACAGATGTATATTTCACTACGCTACACTAACAGTATACTACACATAGGAGAAGTTCGCAATCGGTTCAAATGCTATTTATAACTAAACGAAAGCGATCGTTGTATGTTTAAACAGTTCATTTTAGTTCATTTTTCCTATAAAAATATACAACGCGTGTTTCCTCGAAATATGTATAAAATTTTCAATTATTTTCTCGTAGTAAAAAAGAAAAAATTTAGTATGAAAAATAGATCAACAAGAAATGTAATTGTACTATTATCGAGTAACTATACAGTTATTTTATTACATTGTAAATTCTTTTATATTTTTCATTTTATTATCTTTCTTAATGTTACTTTTATATATACTTTTCTTCGTCTCTTTTTAAGCTTTTTTTCTCGGTACTTTTTTTTATTTCTTTTTTTACGCTTTCCTTTTCAATTCCA
The DNA here is from genome assembly GCF_029169275.1 of Apis cerana. NCBI lineage: Eukaryota > Metazoa > Arthropoda > Insecta > Hymenoptera > Apidae > Apis > Apis cerana. The sequence continues at coordinate 9,754,704 of NC_083863.1, forward strand.
TTTTTAAAGAAATTTTTAAACAGAAAAAAAAAATAAGATTTAACTTAACGAAAAAATGAAACAAATAAAAATATTTATCCTTACGATCAACACTTTTCTCATCTTATTTACCAGTAAAATATTACTTAAGAGAAACAAAGAAAAATATCTGGGTCATGTGAAACCAATTGTCTCGTGAATGTCTGTTTTTTGACTATGGAAGATTGCCATTTCTTGGATGAAAGAAAAATATATATTTATGTCGACGTGAATACCATATCTTCACGTCGGATAAAGATTGAACGTATCGACAATGGTTTCTTCGAATATCGAATCAGGAATAATCCCTCTACAAAAATATACTTGGTTACGATATGACTTCTTTATATAACATGAGAATTAATTTATAAATTAATTAAAAAAAAAAAATAAATTTTCTTCCATATTTTGTATTCGTAACAATACTTAAGAATATTGTGAATGAACCATGGAATGTTTAAGTATAATCGATATTTATTATATATTGCAATTATCATCTTAAAAAATTAGTAAAAATATTGTAAAAGTATGTTTGCTTTTTGTAATATTAATTTAAAAAGATATAATATCGCGAAAAATATTGATGAAATATAAATATTGGAGAAGATTTCAAAGAACGAAATTAATCTTTCAGGGAAGTCCGATGTCCAATAAAGTACAAAATTGGATGAGAACATTTACTAACAAATTTCTGATAAAGTTCGTATGATTTAATAATCTCATACTAAGATTTTACAGTGTTTCAAAATTAATTTCATTTTGTTTGCGTTCAGATTTCTAACCAGATAAGAATTAGAACAAAAGAAGAGAAAATGTGAAAAATGTGATTTACTTGAATAATCGCAAAAAAAAAAAGAAAAAAAAATACACGATCCGCTGAATGAAATAAAAATGTTACGTTACGTAGAAAGAGATTACTTGAATAATTTAAACTTTTGTTTCTTTTCGTTTTATATTCTAAATCACGATAAAAAATAAAAAGTTTTTAATTATTAATCAAGCATAAGAAGAAAAATAAAAATAAAATGTTATAGTTTAAAAAATATAAAAAAATATTTCAAAAATTAAATCTCGATTCTTTATTCTCTTCATTCATTTTAAATTAACCCATATACTTCTATATCCTATAATTCTTAAATAAGGACACCATTTATTACAGCTTTTTCAGCAAATTTATGAAGAAGTCATAAACGAGCAATAGGATGAAGAGGATGTCTAAAAAAGGGCACCATATATCACATATTACATTTGAAAATAGTTCTAGAAATATATTTCTCCATTACAAGATAAAAGTAATAAATTTGTATCTTTTACACATTTTCCATCCACTTTATACATCTATTTTTATTTTATCCCTTCATAATGTTCTTCAAATTTTTATTATTACACAATTGCATTTGGAACAATCTTTATCTTATCTTGAAAGGAACAATTTTTTTTCTTATTTTTATTCGTTATTTTATATCGTTGATTCGTTATATTTTCTCAATAATTTCAGTGCAAAGCAACATCTTCATTTTCAATTTTCACAGTCGTAGTTTTCGACACATATTCTCCTTCTCGCAACCTCCGCCTAAACGGAAACGTTGAGAACGCGTCTGTCGAAATCAGACCAACGAAATGGAACAAAAAAAAAAAAAAGAAAAGACTAAGAGGAGAAAAAGCTGCAACTACGGTGGCCTGGCACACTATACGCATCAGGCCAATCAGCTGTACGTGATCGGAATTCCTATCGAATTCTTCCAAAAGGTGCACCGGAACCAGAGAAGAACCAGACTCGAGCTGGATCGTTTCCAAAACCATTAATACATGTTCCAGTACGTGTGTGTGTATATGTGTGGCTTGTGTTTCTTTATATGTTTGTGAAGAGAGTACGGTACGTATATCTAATTCTTATTATGTGTATATAATCATCGTATAATATGCCGATTTATTAAGTTCAATCCTGAATATTTTTATCAGATGATTGCTAAAAGGTCGAAATTAATTTTCAATAGATGTAATATTTATATTTTCTACTATTATTTATTATACATTCTATTATTTATATATCCTCATTCATATCGAAATACGTGTATTGCACGAAATAAGAATAATGCGATTGATTAATCTTGCGCTAAGAATTGAGCTTCGGAACGTGATTACTGCTCTGTTTTTTGGATTAAACGTCCGCGTGCAATTTTTCGCCTTGATTTATGCTTTTACCGATATTGATATTTGAAATTTCATTTATAATTGAACATTTATTATTTGTTAAATTTAGGCAAAAAGTACATGTATGAATGGTCAACATTGTAAAATGGAATAAACGGTAGTAGAATTTCTATCGAAAAAATAAAGGCTGCATTAGCATAATGGACGATTAGAGTGGCACTTGTGCGGTATTCTTAAAGAGAAAAGGGAAGTCGACTGTCGCGGCTTTCTATTTCTTAATGGACAGAAAATTTCATGCTGACTTTGCGTGAGAAAAAAGAAAAAAGAAAAAAAAATACAGATGAAAAAACGAGGAGTAAAGACATTCCATTTTTCTCCTTCTAAAGAAAAACATTATAATCGGAAAAAAATACATACATGAAACTTAAAACCTTTCTTATTTCGATAAATCTCCGTTATTATTAAATTTTAAAATTCTCGTATTTTATTTATAACCTTAAATGAAAAAGGCATCGTACCATGATAGATTTAATTGATCCAATTTCGAAGGAAATTCCAGAGCCGAAGGAAATCTTCACGAACGATTTATCACGATCAGGAATTCACGGTTAAAGCTTGATTCTTATTAATATTCTCTTGCCCTGCGAAGATTGAAGAAGAGTCGACAAGTCGAGAAGTGGCTTTCCGTTGGCATCCAATGAGGCCTTTCATTAACGAACCCCGTAATATGCATCCTTAGATTGGTTATGATTTTCTTCGTATGATTATTGACGGCGGGTAAAGACTTCGTTAAGCAGCTTTAATCTTCGAACGACAAAGTATTGATTAACGCGGCGGGATACAATGGGTTCGTTAACGAGACAAATATTTTCCAGCTCTCGAAAGGGTAATTTTGCAAATTAGATTAAATTAAATAGGAATTCGATCGACTTACTATTTATTTGAAGACGTTTCTAATTTAGCAGTTTTTTGCGTTTTTCCATCTTTTTGCATCTAGAGCATCATCCCAATGCCTGGGAATATCGAGCGAATATTCATGTATCGATTAGCACGTTTTCGAAGGTATTTCAAGAGTTTCACGCTCCGGCGGTTTTCGATTTCGGATTCCGGTGCCCATAGATTTTCAGATTTAGAATGGCAAAGTTGAATTCAGAAATACCAAGTTCATTGCACTTAATATCTAACGATCGTAACGTCGTAAGGATTTAACGATTTTCAATTTTGAACAATCAAAATTTGACTTGATATAGAACTTATCCAACGATAGTTTCATATTTTTCGTTATGTTTCATTAACCATTAACGATGAAAACATTCGTTTACGAGCAAATTTATAATACACGCGACGTAAGGTATACCTATTTTCAACTTCAATTACTCTTTTGTACCGATACTATAAATATCTCGTGGTAAGGACAACCGATAATGTTGAAATCGACTATTTCCTGTTCATAAAGAATTCTAATTAAGTCCACGGTCGTGAATTTTTAAAGTGGTAATTTCGTTGCGCGAAACAACCAATTATCCTTTAATTATAATTATGTTATTAAATTTATAGATCTACAGAGAAATAAGGAATAGGAATGATAAAAATTATTAATTTACCATTCGATTACTTACAAAGTCGAACGTAGAGAATGTATTGCATCGGGGCTCTGGCCGCTGTGTCCAGGATACTACCCCTCGTAGCCAGAAAGCAGATGGAAAACTCCACGATCATGGAAATCACGAAAATTACCAAATAACCGACAATGTATCTCCACAGTAGAAGGATGCACATAACATTGCAATCCCATTTAAATATCCCTAGTAGAACGCTCAATACCGTCATCCTGTAACAAAAATAGAAACTTTTCATAAAACGACGATCATTCCTTTTTTTTTTTTTTTTCATTCTTATCATTCCTTTATTTTAAACATTTCGATACAGTTTACACAAGAAACGGAACTTTTGCTACGTGATATATATAAGGGGGGTTGTACATCAAGCGACATAAGCCTATTCGTAAATGGGTCTCAAGATTTTAGACATCCTAAAATCCACCTGACATTTACTAACCTCTAAATTCATTTCGCCTGTACCATATTTCATTGCCGAGTCGAGGCGTAATATTTATAGCGCGCTTGCACGAAAGACTCGCGCATTTCGTAATAAAAAAAAAGAAGAAAGAAAGGAAGAATATGTATGATTTCTTCCTTTTTCTTTTAATCCATTCGAGAAATTTAAATTCTCAATTCTTCACAAAATGATGATGCGAATCCGTGACGTTTATCGAGATTATTATACATATCTTTGTTTCCTATCATTAATTACCATCACACGGGAGAAAAATTAATAATGGAATTTTCATACAAGTGCGAATCTCTAAAAGATCGTATATTTAATATGTTCATAAATATTTAAACTTACGATACATAGGAAGTAATATTAAGCCGTAACAACTTTAATAACCTTTCACTAATATCGAATGTGGTGTTATCCAACGGTTGGAAAAGTTTCCTAATCCCGGCTTAAATCGATATCGGCTAGAATATTTCTCAAAGTTTTTTTTCTCAAAGGAGAGAGGTCGAGCCGTGCCTCGAAGAGTAATTGTGTCTTGTGTCTGCCACTCGACGAAACTTTTCAGAGCTTTTCTCGCGTAAACTCGCCCTTACAAAAGGGTTAAGTTTCCTCAGAGCCGCGAAGTCGCGGTTCAAACGATAAAACGAGCGCGTGAAATCCACATTAATGCCGACCTCGATCGAAAAGTTTCCCACCTTATATAATACCTTTAAATCACTTTTATTAATCCCGTGACAGCGATCGATTCATTCGAACCAATTCCAATAATTATCCAAGAATTATTTCTTTCTAATCAACGAATCGTACAATTATTAACTCGATAAAAACGCGAATTCCTCGATTCGTTATTTCGAATTTTATACATTGTTATGCAATACGCAGTGGGTTAATATGATTCAAAGATCATCCTCTTTTTTCTTTTCTTTTCTTCTCGTTTATACGATACGATGTCCCTCATCGATTTCCGAAACGGCATTGTTCTCAACGCAAAACACGCCAGGATTACGAAATGAAACGAACTTTTCAAAACGTTTCTTCCATCTCTTTGCCTCCTCTCCACACAATGATTAATGGACGAAGGACGAAACGTTTCGACGAGCAGATTTTATTTTTCATCGATGTAAGATATCTTCGTAAATATTTCTCCTATATTTGTATATCTGTATATTTGTGCAGTATCGATAATCGATAGCACTGAAGAGAAAATTGGTGAATTATTACAGTGAACAATGGAAATTAGGAGATTGATGCACAGCGTGAATTTGGAAGAATAATAATATTCGTTATAGAATAAAATCGTGAAAAAGAGCTAAGAGGACTTGTGTGTGTATGTGTGTGTGTGTGTGTGTGATGAATAATTAATAACATCTATTTTTCCTCGAGATGTTTGAATAAATTAATGAAACGATCGCGATATTTCGGAGACGAAGTTATCTAAAATGCAAAATTTCCCGGATAATTCCAATTTTATCGAACGAAATTTAATTACTATTGAGAAAAATATTGCTTGAAACACATAAATACAAATGAGATTACGAATAAAAACGTCGAAGAATTTAAATTTATTACCTAATAAGTTTCTAAAAAAATTTCCAAAAAAAGATGACGCAAGATAAGAAAGTTTAAAAAAAAATCGATAACGAAAAAAAATGTTCGAGTCATAAATTAGACAATTCATAAATGAACAATTGTCTGTTAAGAGTGTGCTTGTATAGATCGAATTCAATAGACGAAAGAATCGCTGCCTCTTTCTTTGAGGCAGCTTTGCATAAAAAATGAAGCGTCTGGAAAGCGAAAAGAGGGCCGTTCATTTCATACGAAATCTCTTCAAAACGTTAGCAAGAAACAAAGTAAAACGTGGCAGCCGACTCTGTGAATGGAGTTACATAGCCGTACTTTAATAATGCAACGTGTGCATCGTGTACTATGGATAAAGGTCTCGAGGGATATGACCGATCGTCGTGCTTCACCGTTCGTTTGTTAGCCACTCGAGAACACGATCTCGACAGCCTAGTATCATCGTTTTCTCCGCGGCCAAAGTGGAAAATGAACGTGTCACGGCGATGGATTCTTACTTTGGGAATTATTATTAAACTCGCAGACTAATTTGGAACGATTAATTTTAACATTTTCGAGACAAATTACGACGTATAAATTACGACGTTTAAAAATAAATCGAACTTGTTTCTCGATCGTGAGATATAAAATTTTCAAATTGATATTCTACTGATGAAGTTGAGTGGAAGCAGAGTTGGATATTAACTCGTTGAAAAAGTAATTAAAAATTTCGAATAAAGTTACTTTAAGTAATTATTTGAAATGTTAAAATGCTATTACAGTTGATCCGCTTTTTACATAACTACAATAAATTATCGAAATAACTTACCAAAGTTTACTTTACTCATAACTTCGATCATTAAATTTTACCCATCACAATTAATGAATATATTCGGTGTGCATTCAATTATCTCGCGATAAGAGATTAAATGGAACATCAACAAGATAATTAAAACAAAAAAATATTTAAAAAAAGAAATTCTCACATTTCCTCCTTAAAACCTAGTAGAATCGAAGATATCAATTCCATTTCTCCAGAATAATATATAGAGTGAATAAAGTGAATCACAAAAATTTTATCCTTTTATCAATTAAAGAAAAGAAAAGAAAAAGAATGTCTTTAATCCAGGACAAACTAGTTATCAGTCGCAGACAAACGATGGTAAAACTTTCGTTCAAACACGAGCCCATCCCTTTATCCTCGTTCTCCAGTGTCCCAATTAGCGGCGGTAGTATAAGTTACAGCTCAATCAAATCCACGCTCGAGCCTCTGACGATTCGTCGAATCTCGTAACTCCTCGTCCCTTGCCACTCCGCTACGTTGAATCAAAGTTTCTTGCCTCCTCTTAATTCACGTTCCCGCTTTAAATTTCGCTTTCAATTTCATCCTCTCCCCCGAATCGATCTTTTCGAGTTCATCGCTCAAGGCCACGCAGAGTCGAAAAGAGCAAGGGCCATTGTGCGAGAGATAAGGGACCGTGGTAACAACAAGGCTGGTTGGAAGGAATACGAGAAAGAGAGAGAGAGAGAGAAGGGTAACAGGGAATACACGGAAGAGGAAGGAAGAAAGAAAGAGGAACGCGGATTCTAGGGGAGATTTAGAAGGGTTGCACCCACTACTTCTGCTCAGATAAGTAGCGTTGGCATCAAGAGACTCGCATAACTTTTCTATATGTATATGTATATACATATGCACGTTCTTACGTTTGCGCGTATCCTTTATCGTGCATGTATAAGTAGAAAATGAACTGAGGTACAATAAGCATTAACGATGATACTTGTAGAGGAAAGAAAATTAAGAGTATGTAATAAAATCTATCGTACAATTACACAGTTTAATATTTATGTGATTTTTATTTTAATATGATTTTATTTCTCTTATACATATATATATATATATATAATATATATATATATATATATACACGATGCATACTTTTAGTCTCGCATACGTTTTATTAACCGTGTATTAAGATAGCGTAAAATTTATACGCCAAATTTACGACGTATATAATATACCCTATAAATTTTTATACGTACTATCTTCGTTGCGGAAAATCTTACGTTTTCTCGCGATCTCCACTCTTAATTCATCCCGGCTATAACTCAACTCCAATCTCCATCTCCTTAAAATTTTTCATAAAAATCCAATAATTTTACGAAAATGTAATAACAGCGCAGCTACATCGAAACCCCCTAATAAATTTCATCATCATTCTCTGAATCTGAAATTTTCAAAAAAAGAAAAAAAAAAAAGAAAATCCATACACATAAGAAGGTATTATCTTCGATGCGCTTCCGTCACTCGATCAAAATTCAACGCTTGAACTTTGACACGAGACGAGAAGGGATCCATGGTGAACGACGTGAAATAGATTGAACTGTCTGTCGCTCTCTGTCACAATGAGCGCATTTCGGCTCTTTCAAACGGTTAGATCAACCGGAAATCCCACTTGCGCATCGGATTAACGATTTTCGACTCCGTCTTGGTAAACAAAGCCGAAAAAACGTAAAAGGATCGCCCGAATTGGCGATAAAACGGGAACTTTTTTAGTATCGTTTCGCGTGTAAAAAACCATCCGCGAAATTGCATCGAAACAACGAAGGAAAGAGAGAGAGAGAGGAGGAGGGGGAGGAAAAAAAAACAACAATCATACGGGAAACACCTGCGCTCAGTGCCTATTATTCTGTCAAGTTTTTGCCTCGTTTCGAAACCAGAACAACGAGAAAGCGCGGCACAAAAGTGGTTCGCACTTCTAGAATTTGTTACTTGAAATTTTCTGCTTTGCGAACTGACTACAAAAGCGATGGGACACTTGACAAACTTCAGTAGAAATACGACTTCATTTTACTGGTCTATTAAAGGAAATGCAATAGAGGATAGAAAAATAACGGAGGAAATTTTTAACACTTGTGTACACAAGTAATGGATGAAAATAAATAAATGTATCGATATTAATGCGTGACAATTTTAAATCACGTCCACTGTATTGCGACGTGTGATGAACGATTCCATTCCGGTAAAGTTTCCAAGTCGACAATAACCAAGTTTATGAACTCTACTTACATCCCTCATCTAGGAAGAAATTTCCTAATGTAGACACTGTTGTAAACATATGTATAACGTATCTTGTGGAGTTTCGAGCAATCTATCTGAATGAATAGTAGCGAAACTTAGATGAAAATTACTTTATTTAAATTATTTCGATTATTATTATTATACAGATATTGTGAAGTTCTTCTCAAGTTTCATTATGTAATAATTTTTAATAATTATCGAACTATTGATCAAGATTCAGAAATACCATCGTTTTCTCTATTAATATTCGAAAGAAAAAGTAATAGCAAATATTAGCAACAACAATAAAATCAAGAGTGAAATAATGAACACCCAACAGCAATTTTCATACTAATGGCCAAAGTACTATGCTTCACGCAATTTAATTGAGTTTCGAACCTTTATGTTCTCGAATTTCCCTTCAGGTGTCTTAGACCCGTAAACTTTGACCCTTGATCTATGTGAAACTATATCGTGGAAGCTACTTTAGCTCGTATTTCTACAAGCATCCATAATATCAAACTATAAGGATGCGAATCTCGAGAGTGAAACGCTCCTGAGTAAATTTTTCACAAGTGGAGAAAAAAGACAACAAGACTCCCCCAAGAAAATAAATATATCATTCAAATCGATCAGCTTAACGAAATCTTCGTTAATGCCAAGTCTTGCGGTTTCTAGTTACACACTCGACCAATTTCAACCGTGACTGACCACTGACCAACGCTTTTCCATTTTGAATTCCACAATTCGGTGGTTTCCGACCGCCAACAACCCCGCAATCCCGCTTCCACAGTTTCGAACCTTCGCAAAACAACGCAACAACGAATATCCAGAATATCCTTTCGAACAACGTAAACGTAATATAGAAACAAAAAAAAGAAATTTCGTTCGCCTTCTCACTCGCGTAGAAATGCGTGGCAATTTAAGAGAGGCGAGCGAAGCGAATCTGGCCACGGATGGAAGTTCGGGGATGGAAGAATGCAGAAAGAGGGCACTGCCACGACGGCAAACTTTCGTTTGGGACGAGTGGTGCTCGATTCACATCGCCAACATAAGGGAGAGCCATAATCTGAGCGAGGGGCGCTGATAGAGGGAAGGGACGATAGGGGCGCGAGGAAACGAGAAGGAGAGAAAGTAGAGACGACGAGGCGTACGTAGGGCCGTCAAGCCTTGGCTGCTGCATGGCCCGTATCGATTTACCTTGTGCCGGCTTCTCCGCTCGTTACTCACTCTCTTCCTCCGTGTTTTTCCTCTCCCTGTCTCCCTCCATCCCATCGCGCTTCTTCCATCCATCGATAAGTTAAAAGCTAGAACGACCGATTTTATTTTATTTTTTTTTTTCTCCTTCCTCTTCTTGTTTGTCCCATCGCACTGCTCCGCTCGTTTTCCAAGAAATCACCGTTTCCGGAGAGAAAGTAAAGCAAATCTCCCTCTTTGTTTGTTTCACTGATATCCGGGAAGAGATATCCGACGAATCGTTCTCTTATCTTTGGATAAATACTGCTCTACTCTCGCGGTGTATACGCAATGCAGCAACGAAAGTTTGATAGTTTGAAGTTGCAGCGAGCAGAGATACGGGAATATACGAATTCGGCAAAGACGAAGTTTGAGGAATTAATAATATTTTGTAATTATTGATCGGTTTAAAAGAGAAAGTTCAAAAAATTTACTTGTATAAGTGTCGTTCTTTAGATTCTTAGAACAATCCTATTTTCACGAGGACGGTAAAGTTAACAGTGGTTAAAAAAAATTGGACTTGATTAAGCAGTTTGAGAGAGAGGAATACGGAACGTACGTAATAGCACTTCGATTTGCACAACTCCGACTCCATATGCAAGAGTCTCATCGGCAAATTAATGCGACGAGAGAGAGAGAGAGAGCATCATCGCATGGCTACGCATCCTAATTTATATTCCAAAGGCATTCTCTTCGGTTGGAAAACGATCTAGTTCTCATATACGTGCGCAGTAAGCTCATGTCGTTATCGATGCTTTAAATTAGAGTCAAAACGGCTACCGTGTGTATATCGCGATAGCACGTATGTGGGAAATCGAAGAGAAAAATATTCTCCATGCTACGAATGGTGAACGTTTTAATAAATTATTCATCGCGTTCGAGTCGAGTCTAGTATTTGTTGTTCCACTATTATAGGAAAAAAGAAACGAATATGTGACGATGTGTTGTAATCGTACATTGTATTTCGAGCAACGAGAAAAGATAATAAACTTTTCCTGATCCCAATCAATCTTTCTTTTCTTTTCTAACAATGAATGGAGTATGATCTTTGCCATTCCCTTTGATACTATCTTATCTTTCCTTGAACCCAAGAACCTTTGATCTCATTTCATTTATATAATAATAAACCACCATTGAAACCAAATTTCCTTAAAATTATATCTTTATCGCATCAAATTTATCGCAGCTTCAAAGTATACAAGTTTCAATCGAGGATTTTCGCATTTTTCTTTGTCAATCGAAAGATAAATAGCACAAGATTAATAATATCCGATAATTTGTGATGCAAGTTCTATTTATAGGAACATTATGGAATACATTAGGCGGAAGTTACAAGAGAGGAATATAGGGGAAAAGATTTTTTGTAACAATATAAATAATACGATAGAGAAGAAATAAAAGTTTTAACGAAATTAGCGAAGATGAGATGATTTCCTTTCGAGATCAGAATATATACGTGAATAATTATATACGTATATATTTTCAGATTACTCGCTATCCTCAATTTCCTCGCAAAAAACAAAAATAAAATGCAATTTCGCACACAAAACCCCTGTGTAAATTTGCTGGCAAACGAAACCAACATTTTGCAATATCATTTCCTTCTCGCTATCGCTGTCTAACAACAGTTTCAACAACTCCCTGAAGTGCAAACTTTGCGAATATTTACCTTCGACTTGCCGAATTAGCCCCACAGTGGCCGTTTTAACGCGAACGACAAATTTTCTTCTCCCCGGAAGAGAAGAGGAAAAGGAAAAAGGGAAAAGGGAGGAAGATCGGGGGGGGATGAGAAGGTCTATTTTCATCTAGCACGGCCAATTGCCGAGGCACACACAGAGGACGGTGTCGTTCGCCTACTAGACAAATTCTGGACCAACGTGTCATAACGAAGAAGCACTCGAAGCTTGGCGGAACATGCTCGGTTACGGAAGAAAAGCAGATAACGAGAGTGAAAAGGGTCGACGCTTGCGCCGACATTCTCTCACCGATGGAACCCAGTTTCCTTCCGCCTCCTCTGCGTCGTCGTTTCCTTTTTTTCTTTTTTCTCTTCTTTTCTTTCTGTCCGCAATATTTCGACGGGCAGCTTCCCTCATTTTGCGAGAAGAAGAAACAAAGAAAAGGGAAATAAACGCTATTTTCACCTTTTTTTTTTAAATAAAATAAAATAAAATAATTTCAATTGCCCAATTACTTGTCCTTTTGAGTTTAAATCGAACGATATATAGGAAAGAAAAAAGTGATGCAGTAACAAGTATTCGTTTGTTATTTTTTGACTGTTCAATTTCTGAATTTTTTAGATAAGAATTGTTAATTTTTAATTGGATCGTTATTCACGAAGCATATTTTTGTATTATTTGTAAGCAATTATGTAAATTAATTCCTGTTTCGATAAATGTAATTATGCAGTTTTATTCACAAGGACTTTGGATATCTCTGGAAGAGGAAAGCCAATTAAAAACTTCTGCAAATCTGAAAAAATTCTGATTTTTTGCCAACATTTTAATCTCACTTGATGATTTTAGAATCCAGTAAATGGCCCTATCTATGCTCTTAAAACTTTGATGAAGCTTCCGGAAATGTTGGCGGAATTTCAAGACGCTTTTCCAGAAGGTCAATGACTCTTATCCAATCGCCCAAGTTAAAATACCTCGATTAAGAGCGGTTGCAAATTAACGATTATTTAACAAATTGTCGTAAGTTGTACATCGTCGACCGATCATCGTTAACAAAAAGGAAAGAATCTTATCTACAACAATGTTCTCCTCCTTTACCATCAAACGAACAAGTGCGATGCTAAATAATGATATATAGCCCGTGAACAAAGAGATACTTTTATCGTTTGCACCAACACCCATGCCATCTTTCTAAAATATTCTCGCTGTCCTTCTAACGACAATCGCATCTAAGCCGCGTATCGTTTATCCTGTACGTATCGTAAATGCACGCAAAAAAACACGCATTCTTTGATAAGTTGGCAAAGGGAAGGGTGCAGGAGGATAGGCGCACCTTCCATAGACGGAAAAGCGTTCCTTTGAGGCCTCCATTTGCGAGCAGCAGGACGACAAAACGCAGCCGAACATCGCACAGGAACATTTGTCGCATTGTCGCAAATCTTTTAGCTCTTTAGTACCGTGGCTGGAACGATTTTAAAGCTTGGCGAGGAACGACGTGCCGTTGAATTATTTCCCTTTGTACGTTGAATATATATATATATATGTATGTATGCGGATATATTTTTCCCCTTCCCTTTTCTTTTTCTTGGATCAGGACACGCGCGCAAGAAACAAGAGCTCCGCTGCGGTCGAACGCCATTATTCGCGACGATGGATTTTTTTTTCTGTAGTCGAAAATAAGAGGAATATTTGAGTAAAAGAATTACTCGAGCTTTGTGAAAACCGATATTCGTGGAATTTGTAGACGATGATAAACGGAGTATAAATGGGGAATGATACAAAAGTTTAAATCGTACAACACAAATGTCAAGTTTATTTCTATTTTTTATCCATCGAATCGAATCGAAGATTATCGAAGCGAATGTTTTTAAATCGCTATGAAATTCACGCCTTATTGATTCGTTTACTGGTATATAACAGTTATCCTCTTCGAAAAACGTTCATTCATCAAATATCGAAAAAAATTTAATCCCTAGATCCTATCATCTATACAATTTTCCTTCCATTCAGCAACGTTTTATATATATATATATATATATATTTTTCTCTGTATTTTTTTACAAAAACGCGAAAAAAATTATTATATTTCATAACCATGTTAATAATGTTAATAGCGACTTCACCACGATTAATACCGTATTATATTTGACATTTCGGAAAATGGAATGCAGAGCAGTATTAACGCGTATACAGCAAAGTACATCAAAGGAACAAACGACACAAATTTATAATCGAATCCATCCGGATAAATGGATATCGATTGATCCGATTTTAATTTAATCCCACGCTAATTTGATCTCTTAATTTACGAAACAACGTATCGGTATTTTAGCAATATTTTCAAAATCAAGAGGGGAGGAAAAAAACCTTTTGCCATACCCGGGTGTTCAAGAACAATCGACAATCGAATGGATGGAGGAAGAATCGCGGCAAAGTTAATTCGAGAACGGGTTTTATTTCAGTCTGCCGTTGACCCTAGCCCGATGCATCCTCTCTCCCCTGATGCAGCCGTACAACGTTATCGTACACGCTTGGTTTCGAAATTCTATTAACACGATCCTTATTCAATTAACTCTTAACAGTAATCTATACTATTCGAAAAAGTTATCCGTAGAAACTGGAAAATACCTTAGAAATAGCATAGAATTACGAGGAAGAGTTCGCTTTCTTCATCTAATTTCCATTATTTTTTTCTTAATGTGCCTTAGATTTAATATGTCAAAGCGACGCAATAATCGCCGGCTCGTCTCGAACGATACAATCAACTTTGCTATGAAGTAAGAAATTTCATCGAACACATTATATCTCGTCGGTTTATTCGCGTGATACTCAACCAGCATAATCGCTTTTCCAACTGATCATAGATTACATAGCCAATTCGCAACTAGGGATTTACCGGGGAATAAACATCGACGGTGTTGGATGAACTGGTACAAATGGATCTGGCCCACTTAACTCGAGTTAATTTCCGAAAGAACATACTATTTCAACACTCTATATGCTCGGCTATATCAATTAATGGCAAGTGGAAAACTAACAAACGGAATCGTTCCGTTCCGTGTTGAACGGATTATAGATCGAATCAATGTTAAATTGCATTGCGTCATGTATGTGTTTGATCGAACTTGCATCTTTAATCATTAGAGAGAGAAAGAGAGAGAGAAAATGGATGATCGAAGGATAGAGGATTGTTTACGATCACATTTGGAAATTCTATAGATGGAATTTCGATGAGCGTGAAAAGATGTGCAGGATCCGCAAATAATTTATTTCCGTTTCACGAAGTATTTTTATGGGATTTTCTTAAGACAGAAAATATTTTTCTATACGTGTATATATATATATATATAAGTTTGTAATGTACTTGATAATATTTACCACTTGTAATTAAATGAAATCTAGATACGCCATGTTAACAATAATGGGGATTTGATTCGATCGTTTAATCGTATACACGCATTGCAAGCTGTAATTGTATATGCATTTCCGTTCGAGGATTCAAAATGGTCCAACAATCGAATAAACTAATTATGTTATTCAATCGATGATTTTGAATCGGTTTACTTCCAGGCTATTGTCAAAGATCGTTGAATAATCAAAATGGCTAATGTTGGTCGAACTTGTGACCGCCCGAATTCCTGTTCCTTGAATTATTAAATACTCGAGCCATTTCTGTCTAATACAAAGCGAATAAAAGTTACATAAATTATAAAGAAGTCCTCGTGATGACGAAGATCGCGTATAAATTTCATAGGTCATCCAGTATATCTTTCTAAAAATTTTTCGTGAGTTTATTTTATCGTTTTATATAAGTACATAGAAAAATAAATAATAATTAGAATTATTAAAAAACAAATAATAAATTACGTATAAAAATATTAATAATAAAAATGTAAATTTTAAATATACAATCGCTTCGATCTTAAGCAAAATTTCCGTAACTAAAATGTCCAATTCGTATATATAATCAAAATCGTATATATAAAATTTTATCGATGTAAATATTGCATTTGATAAAAAAAAAAAAATAACAATCATTTTCCACTGGACAAAACGAATTACTTTTACATTGTTTTAATTTCACGCGCGTTCCAAACTGATTTTTATTAATCTGAGTTAGATAGCGAATATGCACACTCGTTTGCTCGAGTGCGATTAAAATTTTACATTCGAACAAATTCAATTTCTATCCTGTCTCCGTGATCAAACCTGAGCGATTCCTCCAACGACGAAAACTACTGTATTAACCTGTGTCATAACCACACACGGACAATCGATCAATTTTGCCGGATTGCGTGGAAATAGTGTTTCAATCGTTTGTTCCAATCGTTTCCTACGCGGGAAATTGAACGAGAGAGGGGAAGCTTCGTTCGTTTTTCTCCTCTGCCACTCCATATTCCGTTGATATACTCCGCGTCGAGACCCGATTCCACGTAATTTTTACCGAATTGATCAATGCGTCTCGATGCTCGATCATTTTAACCGAGGAAAAAGAGATTTTTTATTCCACGCAAGTAAGATAAAAATTCCATACGTTACCTATATAATTTTTTGAAATTTCACAACTTATTGTTTCGATGCAAATAAAAGTTTATCGAATGTGAAATTCAATAATTAAATTTTAAATCAGGCCGCGTTTATAATATTTCGCCTTTATATTTATAAAGATTTATTAGATTTCACGATTTCAAGAAGTAAGAGTAGTTGCTTAATGAAAATACAGGAAGATTTAGTAGGAAGCGTATAAAGATACGAAGGAGGTTGGGGGAACGATAATTTTGGTTATTCTAATTTTAAATAATACTTAAGAAATCGGGCGTATGCCTACATCCGTTGCCACAACGTACAAACTTCTGGGATTACAAGGATAATTTATGAAAATTGATTGCACGATCCGACGATACCGTGGGGTTCACGTGCCAACCGAGGCTTAACAGCAGCGAGCGGTTTATACATTGCCAATAAATTTGCCCGAAACGGATAGAAACGTTGTTTCGCGACGCGGTCGATGCGCGCGTCGATAAAGTTCCCGCGATTTTTCCATGTATATACGCGTATACGCGATGGTGAAACGAGGTGAAGTAAAATTACCACTGGACGAACTGGGTCTGGAATTACCCGTTCGCCGAGTTGATAACAGTTCCACGCCTACGGAAGAAAAATAACTCCTCGATCGATCGTGAATCGTGGCTAATCGTTGCCTGAAACAGCGCAATTAGACGCGTTCGCATTACGTGTGCAACAACTCCTCTCCACTGCTTGAGAAATTTGTTCTCTGAAAATATGACTTTAGGTCTTAGGGTTTTTAGCCATCTTTTTCGAAAAATTATGCAGATCCAAGCGAAGCAAAAATATTTATCAAAAATGTTATCAAGAGAGCAAAATTTTATCGACCGAAATTAAATATTTTACCGATTTTTATCTCATTATTGCGAAATATTCATAATTGTAATTAGTCTTTAAGGTTTTAAGATCGAAATATTCACGCGAGCCTTTCAATAAAATAAAAAAATAACATGGATGATTAAATTTAAATCTCGAGCAAAATTAAAAATCGAAACTGAAATCTCTACAGTATTCTAATTTCCATGCGATAGTTTCGAGAATTAGCTTGGAACGAGGTTCAAACGAACGAGCGTCTTGTTGTTACATCTTCGAAAGTAATAACCTTAAAGCTTTCATCTTATTTTTTTAATTAAATCGGTTTTCTCGTCGTTCGAAAAATCGTTGCCGCGAACCCTAACCCTTCTTCGCTTCTGCTCGAAATAAAATTTCCACAAAAGTACACGGAGGAACGATGCGTTTACGATTTTAATTAAAGTCGCTCATTCGCGAAGGAATTCCCGAATTATTCTCCCTGGCATCCCCCGCAGAACGGAACCCCGCGCGAGGACGGAACGAAAGCATCCCACGCATCCCCATGGATTTAGGGTTGGCCCAGAATGGTCCGCCTCCAGTTGCCGGTCGATTTTTCTTTCTTTTTTTATTTTTTTTTTTTTCCATCGACCTTACACACGCGCCCCTCTACGTCAAATGCCGAATTGTTTTACGTTTCTCCTGCGAGGGTGCAGATCCCTTCTCGACATCGATGCAAATCCACCCGCACGACCCTTTCATGCCTCCTTTTCCCCGATAGTCACCGAATGGTAAACCTTCCCCCCTCCCAGGGTTTTGTGAATCGCGCGTGCACGGGGTCGATATGCGCGTTTCGGGGGCCGCCATTCGCACCCCCACTGAGATAAATACTCCTTTGTCTCCGTATGGTATGGCAAAAGTACGCCCCGTTACGAAGGACATCGAAGGAAACGAGATTATATTCCGACGCTTCGAACATTTTCGACCGTTTTTCGAACTTTTCCCCCTTCCGTGAAATTAAAATATTATTATTGGATGATAAGCTTATGCTTAAGAGAAATAATTACGTACGACGATAAATAAACATTTTTCTCGACTCTTCGCCGTGTAAATCCTCGCCAAATCCGAATCGTATCCGCACTTTATGCGCTATGAGAATACGTATCTCGTAAACGAGGGAGGGAAGATCGTTTTGCCAAGGAACTTTATCGCTGCAGTTTCTGACATATTATTTACACCGTCTGTTCTACCATTCGTTGCAGTAGAGAGTTTTCCTCACGGAGCGGAGAAACCTCGAGCTTAACCGTTATCCTTTCATTGTTGGTAGTATATGTAGTTCGGTATACTTCGGGTATTGATAAGCGGCAATAAAGGAGTTTCTGGCAACCGACACGCACCACGCTATTCTTGTCTTTTATTCCGGGAACGGAGTGAATGGAACGAGGATAAAAATGCATAAAAATAACAACGCATTCGCACGACGATTTATCCGATAACGAGGGAGTTCGAAAGTTATGTTGAGAATTATTATAAGCCATTTCTTCGAATAAGAACAAAAAAAACTTGACAACTTACATCTTAATATCTTTATCGTATCGTAATATTTATTATTTATCGAGCCACGTGCAATATTCCGTACGTGTTTCGTATGGAAATGAAGATTGTAAGAAGACGAGCTCGTCCATCACGTTCTTGAAAGATGCATCGAAGACGATGCACGAGACACGATATACGATATATCGTTTCAAATGTTCCTTTCGAATGCTGATTCTACGATCAACGAATCCCGTTCGTGTCATTCCTCCTTTATTTGGTGGCCTCTCCGTTTGGTGGACCCCACCACGTTGGATTACGCATCCACTTGATTAAGGGGTTCGCACCCCCCTCCAATTTGTTCAAGTCGATAATCACGCGTATCGATTTTTCGCGTGGACTCCATCTTTATTCGTCGTGGTTGAGTCCTTAAAGACAACCTCGTTAAATTAATATATACACGTTCCTTTAACGTCAGAATAAAATGCACTCTTAATTACTCGCAATTTGGAGCAATAATACGTCTGGTAGAATGGGTATAAAAGAGCAAACACTTTCTTCGGTTATAACGGGGGAAACATTATCCTCTCTGTATTTATAACCAGAATTGTGCCGATAGGAAAATGTTGGTTTTTTTACACGATACGATAAGCGTTAGCTATAATACACAAACAGTTGAATAATTTCTGTGGAGTAAGGAATTTTAAACACGTTAAACGAGAAATATAAAAATGCCTG
Source organism: Apis cerana (assembly GCF_029169275.1). Lineage (NCBI taxonomy): Eukaryota > Metazoa > Arthropoda > Insecta > Hymenoptera > Apidae > Apis > Apis cerana. Next base: position 9,774,087 of record NC_083863.1, read on the forward strand.
TTTGAATGTAACATTGCGTATTCAAGAGAGTTTGTAGTTCACTAATTGATATTCGAATAATAACGAGACTTGTGTATTATATCGTGGAACGAATGGACCAAGTTTTCGAACGTAAGCTTTAAGGAAGACTTGCCTATTGTACGCTTGCCAATTACGGAAGAAGAAAGAATGGTACTTGTACATCTGTGCTACGACCAATACTTAAATATATACGCATATCAGCGTTTTTTACAAACTCTCGATGAAACTATCTAGGTGCAATTCGATTGGATCGTGTCCAACCTAGTTTTTCGGATTTACTGTTAAACTTTTTTTTTTTTTTTGAAATAAATAACGCAATGAAACGAGAACGTAACGAATTATTTGTCTAAAGAATATATATCGAATAGCAATTGTTAAATATATCATTTTTAATAATTTAAATTTGTGTTTACACGTCGCACAATCAGTCGCGTCACGTTCTGGAAAAAAAAAATTTTAAAACGTTTTATTCCCAGTCACACATGTGTCGAGTAAAAATGACAGAGTCTTGATTACGAAACTTTCCGTACCTTATTATACGGATGCCAGATAAGTCACGTCATTTGAAACATATTTACAGCAAATTTTAGAGAATATGATGTATCTGTTTATTGCGTTTTACAGATTGAAAGCTCATTTCCATAACTCTTTTTCTCGCGTGATAATTTATTGTCTGCATAAAAGAATTAACGTGAAAATCGCGTACAAAATAAGAGAGAAAAATAATGGAAAAATAGCGTAAAAAATAAAAATCGTATAAATAAGTATTTATCGCGGAGGAAAATAAATCATTCAATCTGAGATCACCTTTCAATCCGAGGATACGATTTTAGAAAAAAGGGAAAAGATTCGATGTTCGTTAAAATAATATTTATCGTTAATCTTTCCTCGCACTCTCGTAGAATACGACCTTTTAATTTAACCGTAATCAAGAATTCTGCAAGCAATTTTAATACCCACTATCATTGGATAATTCTTCCTTCGTATGAATTTTACGATATTCAACTACTGATTATTCATGCATATGAATCAACCGATGCAAAAATATCTTCTGGGAAGAATGTTGTCTCGCGATCGAGGAGCAATCGTTATAAGAATTTCAACGAACAAATAGCACGTGGACAAGGCGATTAACAATAGCTGATGAAACGCGAAAGGTGAACGAATGAAATGATTTTTAAAAAATGCTTGAATATGCACGCGTACGATCGAAGTTTTATTTATTTGATTGAACGGGGAAAATCGATTTTCCAATTGCTGGAATTTCTACGTAATACGAAGCTAGTTCAGAGTTAATGCATTTCTATATCATGGTATTTCTTGTAGTAGGCCAGGATTTATATTTAGCAGGCTGCACATACGAGAAAAAAATAGTATTCGATACACGTTCTTCCGACAAGAGAGATGCTTTATGGGAGCCACGTGGTTTTTCATAAATCTCGGTCAAAAAAAAAAAAAAAAAAAAAGAAAAAAGAAAATGGCAGAAAATCGTGGAACAAAATACCGTTTAATCGGATCATCGAATCAATACCATCAAATTTGATGAGAGATGAAGGATCGTGATTGGAGATCTCGAACAAGCAAGTTCGACGGAAATGTAGACAAATGTATCGAACGTAATGCAGTATATACTCTTGGCTGCACGTGATATCGGAGGAGAGTACAACTACAACAAGGGATAATGCGCGTAATGGGTAGAGCGCGTAATAGTTATGGTGCAACTGTGGGCAAGAATATTTTGCCGTTGGCGCATTCCATGATTTATGAAACCGTACAGCCCCGATGAAACGTAAATAGAACATTCCTGGCGAAAGATGGAGTCTGGGTAAAAAATAAAAGAGAGTGGCGCGACAGAATTCAGAGTACAATTTTTTTTTTATTTGTTACGAGAACAAATATCGAAACGAGTTTCAATTATTCAAAATAATTTATTATATAATCATAGTAAATACAACTTGTAGTTCAACCGGGAAACGTATCGATTTTATCCCGTGTTCCACGCTTTCTCGTTATGAATTTCCGGCCTCGATATTTATCTGTTAAATATTAATATTCAACGATCTGTGTTAATAAATACTTTTTTTAATTTAAATTTATAAATAGATAATCATTATGTAAAACGGAGTATCCGCAACAATGATTTATTTTTAATATTTTCGTTGTTACGTAAGAAGAAAAAGAATTTTCTGCAGAACTTTCGTAAACTTTATCTTTAGTAATAATTTTGATATGTGTGTTGCATGTTGATTCGCATAAAGTAACATGAGTTATGCGATATGGCTCGAGCAAAATATATATTTCTTATATATTATACTTTTGAATAGTTAATAAATATGAAACAAGCTGAACCTATTTTTCTGAAACTATCGTGAAAACAACATATCTTAATTCTCTGTAGCAATTTGCAGTATTATTACGTTGTTACAAGGATCTAACAATAGATCTTAAAAAAAAAAATATAATTCTCCCTTTTTAAGAATCTTCAATCCTGGATTAACTTGATATTCTCTCAACTTCTCTTGCAGAGATTAAGTTTTCTTACGAAACTTTGATGTACTTCAGGAAGTTTTTCTCGTCAGCGATTTTACATCTTTGCAAAGCCGCAAAGAACAATCGCGAGACACAGGCATCAAAGAGCAATGACGGCTTTGGGAACAGCAGGAAACGAATGGAAACAACCACCGATTTCCATCGATCTTCTGGGTCCAAAAAGACGAGCCCATTGCGCACGGTTTCGAGCACGTAACACGCGTAAACACAATGGCATTGAATGGGGATGGATATATAGGGTGAACCTTAAATGATTCATAGGCAATGAGAGAGGGTGTAACGGACCATTCAGGAACTAAACCATTGTACACGTTCCATCTTGATATATTGATCCTCAAGAAGCGTTTTTGCCGGTGCTTTTTGCCTAGTACTCGATATATAGTAATAAAAAAAAAAAAATATCAGACCTATCTTATTCTTTTTTATCTCGAAACGACAAAATTAAAATAAAAATTCTTATATCAAAAGATCTGAACCAAGTTTTGTATCCAAGGATGTAAATTAATCCGAGAGAACAATTGGGGCGAAAATTCTTTGTTTGTTGTTTCGGATCCGATGAATATTTGATGTTATTTTTATCAGGATGACGCCATGTTCCAAATAAATGAAATCTGTACGCGGAGAACAGAGATCCCCGTGTTAATATTCCCCGTTGCAACACGCCGTGATCGCCATTGAGGAACAGACGTTGATCTGTTCGTTTCCGTCGGTTAAAGGGACGACGACTCTGGGTGCGAAAAGGCGGTCGTTCGTAAACGCCAACTATGGGTAGACGAACTCGGTTGAAAAGGGCCGTGCATTTCGATTCGAGCAATGTGTTCCTCCGCATCTCGGGTATTTCAAAGCTTAAAGGGGATCGCTTTATAAACGAATAAATAAATTACTAGGCTCGCGCCCAGTTGCTGGGGAAAAAAGAAAAAATGTGAAAAAAAGACGAGATCGTTCCATTCCTTTCAATTAATGAATAATTTACGAGCAACTAGAAGAGAAATCGGAAATGCAATAATGATTCTCGCCTTGTTTTAAGGCGAACGACAAAATTGAATTCTTTTTAAATATCGCAGTGTGATATTATTCAAGACCGTGGAGAAAAAAAATATAAATTATATTTCGTGTATATTCCTCTCTCTCTCTCTTTTTCTATTTTTCGAATAAATTTATAAATATATTGCCCCATTGTGCAGATTTTTTTATTTCGCGATAGATATATTACTCGATATATTTTCGAAACTTTATGTATACGTAAACTAAAACAATAGGAAGATATATAACATGTGAGTATATACGTATATATGAAAAACTGAAAATTCGTGAAAAGTGACAGAAAATGAAAACGCGCGTCATCGCGTAAAATATTTCACCTTCGACGATGTTTTACTAAATTATAAGAGCGGAAAAATGATTATGCGCGCGTATGTTGGCAAATATTGTTCTTTCGAACTTGCAAATGAAATTAAATCACGGTTTCTATGTGTGAATATCTCGAAAATAAAAATTTTGTAAATACCAGAATTTTTTTTATTTCTGATATTTTTTCCGTTTGCATATAATTCGGATATTCTTTTTTTATGCAAAATAGACAATCAGGAAATTTGAATAAAGATATTTTTGAAAGGAATGATTTTTCAAATTTTTCAAATTCCAATACGAAAAAAATTTCGAAGGGAATTCATATGCTAATTAGATTTCGTTATTTGTCGTATGAATAACAAATATTTATCTGTAAATTACTTGAGCAATATTATTAACGCTTTGAATTTGATCGGAATTCTATTCATTATTAATATAATCTCTAAATTGATATCTTTCCTTCTTTATACAGGATATATTTAATAACTAGGTTGAATTATAACTTTTGTATAAATAGAAAAAAATTGTAAAGAAAAATTTCGCATTGTTTAACGATGCTTTATCAGCATGCAGTTTTTCCACAAATGCATCTGACAATACTATTATAATAATATTAACTTTATCGTAATCCTGTCGTTTATTTGTATTAGAATTTTAACTTGAGGCCTTCAGAAGTTGAATAAGGCCGGATATCGGTGAAGCCTTATTCAAGTATATACCAGCTGTGCACAGAATTACATTATACTTTCCACATACTGTACCATAAATTTTATTTCGTTCGATATTCTGCATCCCCAATGTATAAATAATCCAATCTAGAAGTTATTAAAAACATCTCCAAGAAAATCGATAGATGGAAAAAGAAATATCATTGGCTTCTTTCTCCGTAAATTCTCCGTTAACTCTTCAATGTCATATCGCGTTTTCTCATGGAATTTACATTGAACGATGAAACCGAGAGCGTTTCGTGACGAATTTGAAATTTAATCGACTTCCAAAACGCGCGCGCCCAAGTTGCATGCGATTTTCATGAATTTTTCATTAAACAAAAGGAGAAGAAAACAAAAGGGAAGAACAGAGTCAAGGAAAAAATTTTCTTTTCGTGAAAGAAAAGAAGAAAAAGAGAGAAAAAGAAAAAGGGAAAAAAAATTCTAATCAGAAAAAAATAAATGCGTATTTCTCGTGACATTTTGCTGTTTTTTGAGGAAGCTTGATGAGCAGAACATCGCGGTCGAATTCATATTAAATTTATTTATCGTCGCAAATAAATCCCATATCTAAAAGAATCTAAAATCTTCGAGAAAGTCGAGAAATATCGTAAAGAATAAAGGAAAGTTATCCCGATCTTATTTGGAGAACGTCGTTGTCTGAGAACAGGCATGCAAATTTCAAATTTCTTTGTTTCTCTTAACGACACTGTCCCAATACAGCGAATATCTTATGAAGTTATGAAAAAATTCTTTAATTTAATTTAAAATTATCAGTTTCGATTAATAAACACTTAATATTGCCAATAATAGCGTAACATAACATAACATTATTTATCATACTTTATCTCATTACATAGATACATTACATTGTATCATCATTAATATCATTACGAGAAGAGAAAGGTCGAGCATAAAGTGAATATCTTAGAAAGAGGTTATACGTGTTCGCGTATAATATATTCATATTGCAATATTACAATAATTAATTATTGTAATCAATATATAATACAGAAGATAATACAATAATAATTTAATTTCTATAAAACTATTCGACATGGATAGAGAATTTAAAATAGGAAGAGAGGAAAAATTAGCATTGATACATGTATTCCTGCAATTCACTTTGCAAGTAACACATATGTATTTTTCTTCTTTCTATATAACACTTTCAAAGTTTTTGTAAAACAAAAATCGATACAACATAGTTAAATTCAAAATGTTTCAAATAATACCGATGCAATTATCAAAATAATCATAACATTAGCGTAATCTAAATCCGAATCCTATTCCCACTTAGCAATTATAAAATCGATAAATGTATATTTATTATATATTACATTATTAAATACGCTGGCATAAGTATTACATAAAAGTTTTATATTGTTTTCGATTATCACGTTTCTCACTTACCTCTTCAATTTATTCTGAACTCTTGAAATTTCAAATGTCACAAAATGTCGATCATCGAACTTGAACGTAGTTTCACGTTGAGCATCGATATTTGCTCATCGATCAAACTCGATGAGAAAAAACCAATGGTGGCGCAAATAAATTTATCTGTCGATCGTAAAAACTATGCATTGAAAAATATGATGTTGCAACAATCTGATGTTTGTTACGAATAAATTTTCACTTATCTTATTGTTGTATATTATATATTTGTACTCACTCGAACATATGAATAAAAGCCAAAGTGGCGCTCGGTAAGAACAAATCATCGCTGCCGACTCGCCAACTTCTGCCGAATGCAATAAGACTCGGCATCTTACGTGCTCTAATTTTAAGCTTTGTCCGAGCAATTGTTCTCGTTGTACACAAAAAACGCACGATGACATAACCTGTACCGGTAAGGAACGCGAATACACGCGTTGACTGACTGCCTACTACTAAACTTCGTAACGACTAAACCACGTGACCACTCGACTGTCACGGATGCACTGAATCACTGAAACACGGAACGAAATTTCTCTTCGGTCCGCTGTTCATGGTATAGTAAAAAAAAAAAAAAAAAATAGAAAGAATCTTACTTGCGGTAAATTTATATTTGAATTAAAAATATTCGAATAACATAAATTTTTATTATTTTGAAATATGAACTGTTTTATGTGAATAATTTTTTTCATAATTGAAAAATAAGATTCGAAAAATAAATATTGTGATGAAATAAATGTACTATTGTTTCTAGTAGTAATCTTCTTTCAAGCATTAAAATTTGAAATTGTTTGACTTCGATATGACTTCGTATTGTATATATACATTAAAAAATAGATATTGAACATCGAAGAATTCAATTTTAACAACTCGATATTCTTTTCCATAGTTTAAACAATAGATAAAACAATAAATAACAAAACAAAATTCCTCGTGTTATCTGTGCCTAGAGATGAAACAACGTGATTTTACCTAGAAGATAAAGTTCCAACGTCGCGTACAACGAGCAGGTGGGACAATACACGAGATAACAGAGAAAATTGATTGTACATTCGTTCAAAGGACCGTGGAAACGTCAACAACGGCTAGACGTTGTTTTAATTGAAATTTTATCGGCTACATTCTCTGAATGAAAGAAAGGAGATATAGTCTACTACGTTCCAGCCATGAACGTATATTCAACGGCCTCGAATTTACTGGGATGACTAAAACGAAATGGATATACGCCAACTTCTTTGGTATCGTTGCCCCTCTCTGTACCGGGTCATTTGCCACGTTTGCTAACGATTTTCTGAAGCTAAGTAAAACGTATACCGTTGTGCCGTTGTGTCATGATGCGAAAACTACCCTTTGATCATAAGCTATAATAAGTCCGGGGATATCGATGCCTAATAATTTTCTCTAACCACGCGATAAATTACAAATACTCTCTATTAAAAACATAACAGATTTCTGCGCGAATAATTTTCTGAAAATTATATAGGGTGATCCAGTTTTTAATTTGAATCTATTATAATTAATAATTGCAAGACATTTCGCAAGAAATTCTTACATCATAAGATTAATTACGTTTAATTACACAATAAATTGATCGTTCAATTTTACATATGGAGCTACGTATGGAAAGGAGACAAATTGAACTACGATAGTAATTAAACGAGGGAAATCAAGTGCTATGAAGATTTCTCTATCGAACAAATTGAAATACATATATGAGAAACATATTAAATTATATCAGATCGTACCATATGAAATTGTTAATTACATTCTAAATTTTCCTTGTATATTGCACTTATAAATCTTTAATTTTCGTTATTACTTTTTTAATTTTAGAATACTTTTCCTATTTAAATAAAAATTAGTCGGCGTGTCGATATATTAATTAATATTATATTTTGTTCACGAAACAATGATTGAATGTTAATGAAAACCGTGATAAAAATCATAACGACCGAAAAAGATTTTAGCGACCATATATATCGATTTTATAAAATATTTTTCTATTCTTCTGGAAAAAAAATGAAAATTAACAAACATCATTTTTTTTTATACGAAATCAATTCAATTATCGTTAAAAATGTTATCAGTTTGCAAAAAAATATTAATTTCACATGACTGTCAACTTAATAAAAATCGAGTAAAATATAGGTCACGCGGGAATTGTATCCTATTTTAAGGATTCCTTATAAATACAAGGATATCTGTCGCGCGTGATCACGTTGATAATTCTTGAAACTGGTGAAAATAACGACGTTTATACAAAGCGATTGATCGGGGTTTCGTTTATTAATAATCGGATTGTTCACTCACCATATCAGATGAAGGATGAAGAGGAAAGCACCGGGCACGACGAGGTCGTCACTGCCGACGCTCCATCGGCGTCGGAAAACCACGATACCAGGCATCTCTTCTTCACGATCGTTTCGTCGTCCCTATCTTCCATCCAATCGGTCACGATTTTCAGCGATTTTCAACGTGGGCCGCGATCAAACCGTGCCTTATCCTCGAATCACCGGTCGACGCGAACTTGAACCTTACTCCGGGATCTCTTTGAAACTCGAAACGAACGCCAGTCGCCTCGTCGAGGTCGTCGTCGCGTTCCGGGGCGCGCATTTCCGTAACTCTGTTCCGGTAGACCGCGGATTCTCTCCATCCTCCTCGCGACCAAACTTATCGGAAATCTCTCGAGCGCTGTTCCCCTCGAACGAGCGAGCCTTCGATGCCACGACACCGCATAGTGGTCCTCCGATGAAGAAACTGAATCACGTCGGGGACTTGGTCTGGATTGACTTGCAAATTATCTTCCAGCGTTGGGAGAGAGAAAAAACGCAATCATTCTCGCTAGATAATAAAGAGGAAAACGAGTACGATAGTATTCAATATATAAATGAAATATGCGTTCTTTGATTATATATATATATATATATAATCATTGTATTGTCGCACACGCTCGTGTAATCATTGTATTTTCATATTACATTAATAAACGTTCTGGATTAATATATCGTAAACTATATGATTTTAGCTAAAAAAAAAAAATATCTTTATTATGAGAGAGATATAAATAAGATTACACGATCAGTCTATAATATATTTGAGTCTTATTGGATTTAGAGGGAACTATTTAGGTCAGCGATTCAATTAAATTAGATTTCGTTCCTTTTTTTTTTATCATTAACCATAGATTAAAATTAATGAATGTCCTGCTCGTTTTAAAAGAATATTGTTTCGCGAAACTATTGTGAGTCACGGGATGATTTTACCTTCCTTTGGGAGAAGAATACACGTCGTGCAACAATGGAGGACAAAAAGAGAACACAGTGGGATGGAAGGAAATGTGATAATAAAGATTTCTATATATTTAATTATCCTCGATATTAATATAATTTTTTAATAGGAAAAATAAAAGCATTCCATGGAAAGTTTAAATAGAGTCATATCATCTTTTTAAATTGAATTTTGAAATTAAACGAAAAATAAAATTTAAATTATTGCAATTTTATACGTCCGATGCAAAGTCTTGAAGGATATTTGAAATCCTCGAGAATTCTCTTCGAAAATTGGTGAAACTTTTAAACAGTGGAACGCTTCTGAAGACATTCGTTCTACTCACAGCTCAGAACTTCAAAAATTTGATCTAAGGAACGAAATCTTCTTATCGCATTCGAAAAAATTCGTTTCGTTTGGTATAAACAAAATCTATTAAGAAAATTGTAAAATTTTAAAAAAGGAACTCATTGCTTTTCGAAAAAGAAATTCTAAAGTGAATGCAACGATTAACTTATATATAAAAAAAATAAATTTAAAAGAAAAAGAAATCATATTTAATCGATTTAAGATAAAAGTGATAAAAATTTGTTTATTCAGCAATAATTTAATCTAATATATCAGCAAATATCTATCGTAAAATCTCATCTTCTAAAAATTATTCCTAATCTCTAACCGATATCTTCAACTGCGCGCAAAATCGATACTAATCAAGTTATTACCTCTAGAAAAATAGTTATGCATATTACTTACACTTTGAATTCTAGAATTCTTCTGGCTCGGCCACATCCTTCACATTATTGACAAAAATTCACTCTTTTTTTTCTTTTTTAAGATTTCTTTTTAACATACAAATCACATAATTCTTTCCTTAAAAATTCATCTTACCAAATCGTGCTTATCGTGATGTCCCTCGATACATTTTTCAATTATCAAACTGTAACAAACATTCATAAACCAACTCACATATATCACAATATTTTATCTTTTTTTCTGAACACAAGTTTTTTTCACAATTTAGATTTACGAGTCTCTTTAAGACAACTTGAATTTTTCCATCACAAGTTTTTATAAACGTTTTATCCGTTCGTTCCACTGGAAACATCAAGAGTTAATGATTAATCGTACAGATAATTCGTTTGATACTATTTGCAGGGATGAAAGACACGAAGAAGTAGAATTTCCCCCGGCAAAGCCGATCGGCCGACGTTACCGTCTACGATGCCGCAACGCGTGCCTCTTCGTTATTATCATTATTTTTTCCAATGGAAAATCGTCGAAATAACACGACAATCTGAACGGATGCATTTTATTCACAAAACTCTGAAACGGAGATGTACCACGTGCCGAAAAAGCATTACATCGTGGATACGAGAAAATCGCGAGAAAAACACATAGTTTCGCGATCGTCGAGGTGAGCCACCTCGAGCGCGACTGAGCACCCAAATTTAAGCCATCGTGTACCTTCCACGGTCCTGAGGGCGCTCAATTTATGTTAACGGACGCGCGTGCGTCGCGACGTCTCCTGTGCGGCAAACACTGCGTCGCGTCGACCAGCGTTTGCTGCTCGTTTGCATGATAGTTGTCGAACATCGTTCACAAATAATTCATCGCTTAATCAGTTTTTATCTCTTCGCTTAAATGAATTTTTTTTTTTACCTTATTTTTTAGAAAGTTTAAATTGGCTTATAATTCTTGTTTCAAATGTATAAATTAAGTAATATTCGATAAATAAATTGCTAAAGATTTATGAATTCAAAGTACAATTACAATATTTTTTTAAATGTTTGAGAACTAAACGTTCGATGAAGATAACATTTAATGCGCGATTGCTAAAATTTAAATAAAAGATATATTAATTCCTTCTGAAAAAAATAAAAATATAGAATATTTGATTAAAAAATAAATTTTTTTTATTTTACAATTTTAAAATATATTTTATGCTTTGAAAATTTACAATATAATTAAAATTATATTCAAACCTTTATAATTTCGCCTTAAACACTTAAACATCGTTTAAATTATATTACATTGAATTATGGAATATATGCTGAAATAATATAATTTTCTTTTTTTATTTTATATACAGCCAAATTTATTTAAATGGAATATTAAATTAATAATTAGCTTCCGTTAGTTTCTCGCGCGATCATAATTCTCTATATACCAATCAACAGTATCTTTAATAGCTTGATTGAATGGTGTAAACTGAAAATCAGGCAAATATTTTCGTAATTTTCCATTATTTGCCGTTTTTTTATATTGTCCATCAGCTGCAGATGTGTCATATATCAGTTTTCCTTTGAAATTAAAAGCTTGGGCAATTGATTCAGCTACTTGAGAAATTGTAACTTCTTGAGATTCATCAACTATATACCGATGATAAATGATTTAATAATAATTTAAAAATAATATACATAAATATCTCATATTATTTTTTTAATTACCTGATAATATGATTGGTTCCACGGAGTTATATTCTCTCAAAACCCATATTATTAATTTAGCTAAATCTAAACTGTAAATAAATTGTCTTAATGGTTTCCCAGAACCTAATACAGTAAATTCTTTATCTTTTGTATTTCCTAAAAAATATATATCGATATATATAAAATTCTTGATAAAATAATTAATAATTTAATCAAGACTTTATTAAAAATATTTTATACCATCTTTTATCAAATCATAAAGTCTACGCATTAAGCCTGGTATAACATGACTAGCACTAGGATGAAAATTATCATTTGGACCAAATACATTACATGGAATAATGCTAGTATAAATTCTACCATATTGTTCATAATAGGCTCTATTTTGAATATCTATAAGACGCTTTGCATAACTATAACCATAATTTGATGGATGAGGTGGCCCATTGTGAACCTGAGAAATTAATCATTAATGAAAAAAATAATAATTAAATGAAGATTTAAAAAATAAAAAAATATTACCATAGATTCATCAATAGGATATGTTGTTTTATCAGGAAATATACAAGTTGATAAACATGATATTACTTTGACAACATCATGTTCATGAGCTGTTTGTAATACATTATCATTCATATGAATATTATTGCGCTAGAAATTTATAATTCAAATTTATAAACCACTATTTTATATTCTTAATATATCTTAATTAACTTAATATCAAGAAAACAATAATTATTAATAATTATATCTATTTACCAAAAAATCCAAATTATGTGACATATTATAAAATAGACCACCAACCATAGCAGCTAAGTGAATAACATGTGTAGGCATATATTTTTTAAATAATCTTTCTGTACTTTGTTTATCACTGAAAACATATTTTAATTTAAATTTGTCTGAATAATTAATATAATTAATTAATTGGTTCAATTATTATTTAAATTACCATAAATTTGCATCTTTAGAACCAATAAATATCCATTTTTCATTTTCATTTTTATTTCTTTCAATAATATTTTGAATAGCTCTACCAACTAGTCCTGTTCCACCAGTTACAAGTATAATCTTTTTATTTTCAGACATATTTTATCTATATAAAACTTCAGATTTTTATATTTCAATTTTATTTATTACTTATCAAATTAAATAATAAAATATTAAATTATTACAAAATATCATATGATATGATTATTAATCAAATAAATTTAAAATTCTTATTCTATTCATTATATACATCATATATTATATATTTGATAGAACTGATGATTAATATATATATATATATACATATATATATATATAAAACTTACATGTAAAATTAAATAATAGTTATTGTATAAAATACATGCATCACTTATAATAGTTATATACAAAACTGATAAAGACTGAGGTTCTAATTTTATTATACGATAAAAACATTTACTGCCATCTATCAGAAAAAATGGAAACCATTATTTACATATATATATGTATATATATAAATATATATATGTATATATATTATTACATATGTCTTTTTCGTATATTTAAAAATTATTTATATATATATTACGAAATAAAGAATTAAATCTTAAAATATAAAGATAATGTACTATTATGGACGAATGTAATATTTATTTTTTTATATTAAAGATTAAAACATTTTGAAAAAACAATAATAAAATGAATATTCAATTAATATTTTCGTTTGATTACGCTCTAAAAGATAAATATAATAGATAAATATAAACAGAGAGTAAATAATAAAAGAAGGACAGAGATAGGATAAAAATATTGAAATCAGCGCCATCTCTAGAGTGCCGCAAATGAAACACATTAGAAAGAATAGAAGATATTAAAAGAAGGATAGAGATAGAGCTAGAATTCACTGTTAATGCCATCTCTCGAATATCAAAAAAATTTCTTTAAAAAAAGTAAAAAGAATTCAATATTAGCGCTATATTTTAGTGTTTAGAATATTTAAAAGATGGCGCTAATTATTAATTGTTATTTTATCTTATTTTTGAAAAAAATTAAAAGATATCTTTAATAATCAAGAGATGGCGATAATAGACAATTCTTAATCTATTTTATCCTCCTTTAGAAAAGTTATTTTTAATAATCAAAAGATGACGCTAACTGTCAATTCTTACTTTATCTCTATCCTTGTCTCAATATTTTCTATCCTTTCTATATGTGTTTCATTTGCGGCACTCTGGAGATGGCGCTGATTTCAATAATTTTAACCTATCTCTGTCTTTTTCTTATTATTTACTTTTTTTGTCTATATCTTCTCTACATAAATTTATGTCTTTAAGAGACGAATCCAAAGAAATATTTTTATTTATTGAATTTATCAATTTTTGAATTAAACATAATTACAAATATAATTCACTGCTCTAAATCATAAAAGCCAAACCAAAAACTTTGTTTTTTCGTATGATCTATTTCATAAGATACAGTTTCATTAAATATTGAATCTATTTTGTATCTATTTTATATCATGTCTATTAGAATTAATCGATAAACAAGATTATATTAAATTTATTTTGTTAAATTTTCATCACACAGAAATATTATTATAGGATTATAATTCAATTTTGGCAGTGTGATTTATTTCATATTTCGTAATTATTTTAATACAAAATATTTACACCTGTCTGAAAGTTGGTGATTACTAATCAAGGCTGATGGCAGTGTTTGTACCTGATACTTTTAATAATCTATCAGAACTTTTTGACAAACGTATCCTTTCTTCTGGTTTTAAAATTTCGGCTATTATTTTCTCGTCGCTTCGTCGTTCTGGTTTGCGTAAAAGCTCTTGCGGTTTATTGCATTGTTGTGTCACACAAGAATCATTTCCTGTCTCTTCAGTGACAACATCTAATTGTGCTACTTGAATATCAGAAAAAGTAAGTCTTCCATTGATTTTACTTTCTGAAGGCACACGAGAATCGGGTTCAAGTGCCGTGGAAGATCGCAAGAATTTTTCATCATTGCCATCGTTTAGTTTTAAAACATTAGCTGCTTCTACATAAAGCTGTTCCAATATTAAAATTAGATACTTCTTTTATATATCGTAATGTAAATTTTTCGGTTACAACTTACTGCTTCGAATGTAGAATCTAAAAATAATTCTTGTAAAAATCTTCGTGCTGGCATCCTATACGTATTACTACCTAAACGAGCAGCTACATCCGAAAATAAACAAATATCCTATAACATATAGTAAAATTATATATAAATTAAATATTTAATATTTAATAATATTTAATATATTAATATTATATGCGTATAAATGTATACCTGAAATTTTTCTGAATGTAATTGTCTTAATCTAAGTAGAGTTTGTCGACTATTACGATACCATACAGGATTTGCCAATCGCTGCGCATGTCTAAGTATTTTCCTATTTAAATAATATATAATATAATAGATATTATTAAAATTATAATTAATATAAAATTAATGTTATTTATTTACAATATATTTTATGTAATTCTATAATTAATTAATATTACCTTTGTAACTTTAAGTCTTTTTCTGGAATTGATTCTTTGCTGCTAGTTTTACCATGATAACATACTAAACATATACGATAATGTTCTGCATCTACGTCACATTCTGAACAAGATTCTTCGTCTACTTCGGTTGTTTCTACATCAGATTTAGGTGCATCATCCAATGTTATAGCTGGAATCGATGATTGTAATGGCTCCGGAAAAATAGTTATGAGTCTTTTTGGAAGAGCAATACCCATGTAAAATAAATTATCGTAATTATCTTCAGGAGATGGAGGTGTTGGAGTGAGTACTTGTTCCGCAATCCAGTTGCGAGATGAATCAAATTCAGATAAACTTTGTAACGATAATCGGCCATCTAAACTATACATCTAAAATAAAATAAATTTACATAAAATGTTTAGTAAATCAAAAAACTAATATTTAACACTCTTGCCTCTAAGCTACTTTGGGAATAACTCGGTCTCCGATGACGCTGAAGACTACGAAGTCTCGCATATCCTTCAGCATCTTGTTGGCTCAATCTTTGAATACTTGAAACAGGACTGGGTGTCTCTCCTCTTTCTCTGTAAATCCATATAATAAAATATATTTTTAAATAATATAATATTACCTAAAACATCCTTACGGTAGAGCATAGCGTCTAGCTTCAAGATCTGTAGCTGCACTTTCAGATCGATTTCTAGTTCTACGAGCAACTGGTTCAGGTAATTCTGGTTTTCCATCGCTAAGACTTCGATGGTGTCGTTGTATAGGGATTGGACTTGGTGCTGGATATCTGCTCGTAGGAGGTACAACTGGCCAATGATCCCCACGCCTATGTCTAACACAAGGCCAGTCAAAAGTCGATAATGCATCTGCACCTGTACGAGTAGTGGCAATGAGACTAAGAGCATACATAGCTGTTGCTCTTATTACGTAATATGAACACGTTTCTGCTATGGAAGTTAATAATTCTATAATTCCAGCATGATTCAATTGTTCTGCTCCTGCTGTTGAAGTTCCCATATGGCCAAGTGCCCATATAGCAGATTTTACTTTCAAAATTCTTTTATTTAAATTCGAAACTTGTTCTTCTCGAGATTCAGATTCCAATCTCCAGCTCCTTTCTGGAGTGGTTCGTCTAGAATCGTCTAGACTTGTCTTCCGTCGAATATCGAGCAAAGAATCAACTTTTTGTGGGTAACATATATCCACACTTTCTACAATTTCGGAATCCATTATAGTTTCTAATCTATTTGATTCTACTATCTCCTCTGTACCAGATTCTTCAGACATAACACCAGCATCTTCGATCACAGAACGATTAGTTTTAGTACATCTTGAATTTGATTCTGAATCTCTATTACCGAATTCCAGTCTAAATCGTTGAACAATTCGAGTAAATCGTTGTATTACATTTCGACGTAACAATAATTGCATGCCTAAATCGTGTTGCGCCAATTGCCCTATTAAATGCGGTAGAATAAAAATATTATGTGGTGTCATGGGTACATTACTTGTTCTTCTATGATAACTTCCTGTTTCGTTTCTTTGACGACGAGTTAAAGAATCATGTATTTCTCCTTCTATTAAACCAACATATCTTTCTGCAAAACCCCCTGGACTAATCCATTTTTCTAATTCTTCCGCGGGAGATGAAAGTGTTGTAAAACCTTGATGAAGAGAATATAATCGAATTTTTAACAAGTAACCTTTATCACCTAATTCTTCTAACCATTTATCCCAATCACGAGATTGTCCTCCTTGTTGTAATAAAGCTTCTAAATATTCTGGTTCCTCGCAAGCTTCATGTAATGCCTCTAATGCAGTTAATGCTATAGTTTTATTGATATCTGACAGCCGTTCTGATAATAATGTTATTGCCCAACGATAGGCATCAGCCATTCTGGCTCTGAGTATCAATCGAAGGAACTGTGTAGCATACAGTCGCGTACTATCTAATGTTGCTTCTGTAATAATCTTAGTTAATACTTTCCTATTAGGTCCATCCCTAGAATAATCTAAGCTTGATATTATAAGTTTCACGTAACAATCGTGATTAGTAGCTAGAGCCAAATCTTGCAGTTTTCCTAATAATTGAAATTCTTTGAGAATTCTAGTTCCTTTTGCTGAATGACTCAATTGCCCAAGAAATAAAAAATACTTTTGACAACAAGTAGTAGACATATGACGAGGTGAAAACAAACATTCATGAGCAGATTGAGCTGTTCGAATACTAGAAATTTGCTCATCAACATCTGCAATTAATTCAAATAATAATTTTGTACTCTCAGGTTCCGGAATTTCAAGCAAACAGTTTAATAAATCGCAACCGGCTAATGTTGCTTCACGTGCAAGATTAGCATTTGTTGCCAATTCCACTCTACTATAACCATTGGAACATGGTTTAAAATAACGTACAAGTCTTTTCATAAATAATCTATGATCAGAATCATGTAGTATTCGCGAAGTATCTTCACGTGAGCGTAATATAGATCGTACTACCGGCCAATTCCAGGCAAGAGCGTCTTTAGAGCTGAGTACTTGAGCATCTTTTAAAAGAGGCGTAGTTGGTGATTCTCGACGTAACCAATGTCTACTAGATGTCCGTTGACGTCTTGGTAATGTTGGTCTCAACCAAGTACCAGCTTGTAAAATTTTATCAAGAAATAGACTTGCAGGTGCTGGTCTTCGTCGCATCATAGTATGCATTCGTTCCAAAATTGCAACAGCTGCTAAAGCTTGATGTTTTCCAGTACTTGCATGTTCCAATAAATTTGGTAAAGGAGGAGTAAGATCACATACTTCAGAGGGTAAAAGAGAATGTGCAAGATGTAATAATGCGCCTAACAGAACCGCCGCTCGTACAGAAATAAAAGTATCGGTGGAAACAATAGTCTCTGCTAAAGCACGATGTAAACCACATTCCAGTAACGCATAAACCAATAAAGCTAAATGTATTTCTGTAATATTTGGACAACGTGATGATAAAGATGGTAAAATGTATTTTCCTTCAGCTGCAACGAAACCTTCTGACAATTTCCAAGAATCACGAGTTCTACTAGGATCTACTGCTGCTAAAGCAACATCAGGTTCATCCGTCCAAGTAGGTAAAGGTAAATCCAACAACTCATAAAGTAATTCTAAAACAGCACCTCTTACTTCAAGTTGTTCAACATACAATACATCTGATATAGCTTTTAATCCTGAATTATCATCAGGTCGACAAAAATGTAAAACTCCAGAATAAGATCTTAGTATACTTAGTAATGCTAATTTGCTTGCTGCAAATCTATCTCGTTCTTCTTTTGTTCTATCTATAGTTGCAGAATGAAGCTCACAATAAGGAGCTGCAAAACATAAAAGAGAAACACTATTCCTAGTATCAGGAGTATTTAATAATCTTAGTAAAACTCCTACAACAGATTCAATTATAGCAGGGCTTTGTCCAGTCATGGCAGCTCTTGCAAGGGCACTAATTCCTCCACAACTGATTAACAAATTTGAATTTAAAACACCCAATTCACAAAGAGTTGCTAAAAATGCTCTAAATGCTCCATCTTTTTCTTCAACTCCTCCATTTGTTAGGCTTATTAAAGATCTTGCTAAAATAGGACTAAAATGTTTTGGAGCTAATACTAAAATCCTTCTAACAAGTCTAAGAGCTTGCATCCTTTCTATTTCATTTCGTAAATTAACATCCATACTTCTAGCCACAAAATATGGATATTGCAATTTATTAATTGCAATAACATCTTGTTCTTTTTTGAGCATATATCGTACAGCTCGTAATGCAGCTGCACGAACTTGGGTTGCTTCATGTACAAGTCCCACTCGTAAACTATAAAATTAAATAATATATAATAATATAACAATATAATTTAAACAACATAACATATAAAAATATAATATATATATTTATTATTTGTAATAAATTATTTTTAAATTCTTACCAGCAAAATATATCACTGATGGAATATCCATAATCTGAAGAATCATTTTCACTAATTAATTTAACAATAGCATTAAGATAAGCTAATTTCTTTACACTTGGAACATTTTCACGTTGACAAAGATTAGTTAAAACTTCCTTCACATTTTCCTTCAATCCTATGAAATAAATTAAATTTTTAACTAGATATATAATGAATGCAATATATTTATGTTTATAGAAATATAAGTATATATATAATATATATATATTTCTATAAGTATATAATTAAAACTTTTTTATTATATTAAAAAGCATATAGTCATTAATATTAAATATGATTTTAGATCTTTTATTTTGCTTAATATTTTTTACTTTATTTTGCTTTATTCTAAATATTTCGTAAAAGAAACATTTATTGTTTTGCAAGATATAAATTAAAAATAAATATACATATATAATTATGAACTGATGCGAGCTAATTATGTTATAAAAATACTATGGATACAAAGTTGCAAGTTACAGGTTAGGTTACTAACCTCTTGACAGATCGAGTTGCACGCAACTGTCTTCACTCTCTTGACGGCCTATAAAAAGAATACATAAATAGAAAACGATGTAGTTTTAAAATAAAGAAATTGACAACCAATGTTCAACATACTTCGATGAGATCTGCTCGTACGAAGACTCCTACCCCAAATCATCCAACTAGAAATTGCCATTTCTTTACCGGCTGCTACCCACGATCACAATCAACACTTTTTGTCCGATTGTTATTACAAGTCTTTTGCATGATATATGTCATTCTTATTGTTAACCTGAAGCCCGAAGCACTATAAATGCACTACTAATAAATCAAGTATAACACGAGTCAAGTGTTACATGAGAACGTTGCACTCAATGTAACGCACTCTTCGAGAAAATTGTAGATTGTAGATACCTGAGAAAGTTGCAAAAGTCACGATAGACATGTAATCAACAAGAGTATATACTTTTTTTCTTAATTTCCCGGCAGATCTTAGATAGCATAATTTTTGTATTATTATTTCTTTTTCAAATAATATTTTACAATAAATATAAGCTTTATATATTAAATATTTTAATTCTGAAATGATAAAATATTTTCCGTTCTACAAAGATACACGTAAAATACGCTGTATGACATGCTTGACTGATCTAGACTAGTCGGTGTTCAGAAGATACAAATCTAAAATAATAATATTTATATATTATCATATTTTATACAATTATATATATTGAACAAAGTTGAAACTTATTATACTTTATTAATTGTATAATATTTGTACATTAATGTTAAAATATAATTAAAGTATATTGATGTTAAAATATAAATAAATCGATGTAATTTTTTATTTAGGATAAAAATTTATTTAATCATTATTATAATATTTACGTATATGTAAAAATTTATTAAAATATAAAAGTTATAAAAAAATTTATTTTTTTATATAAAAATTAATCACAATAACTATTATTTTATTATTTATTTGAAATTATTTATTTGATACTACTTTAATTATGTTCCAAAGCGAACATCATTTTTTGATTTTTATAGATGGACATACTGTAGTCACAAAGTAGCTTTCAACATTGAAAAGTCAAGTGAAGAAATTATTTATTAGAATTTTAGAAAAATGGCACAAATGGTAGATAATTTTGTTCAATCTCACATAGGTTCAGTTACTGATAATTTAGTTCAAGATTGGGTTTCTTCTGAACAAAGTACAGGAGTAAGTTTAATACATTTAGATATTAATATGTTTTAAGGTTAGAATGACAATGCAAACTTAAACGTATCATTGATAAAAATTTAAAATAAAATTAAATATTATTTTGTTTTTTATATTTATATACTTATATATAATCTTTAATAATAATACATATTCGTAATTTTAATAATCCTTTTTCTTTTTACATTTAACATAAATTTTGTATTCTGTAAAAAGATCTTTATATTTTTATATATTTTAATACAAAATATAATGTAATGATTTTTTAAATAAATAAATAATGTTTTTTAAAATTGTTTTATTAATTAGACATCAATTATGGCTTGTGAATTTGATGGAGGAGTAGTAATTGGAGCAGATTCTAGAGCTACCACTGGGTATGATATATATAATTTAAAATTATTTTCTTAATAATATATAATTAGTAACATAATAATAATTAATGATAATATTAACATTTTTAGGGCTTATATCTCAAATCGTTTTGCTGATAAATTAACTAAAATCACAGATTATATTTATTGTTGCCGTTCTGGCTCTGCAGCAGATACTCAAGCTATTTCTGATATTGTTGCTTATCATTTAAGCCTTCATAAGTAAGTAGAATTTATTTAAATTTATGAAAAATTTATGTGTTTATGTATAAAAATTATATATAATTAAATTAATATTATCATAAGAAACAAATTATCATATTATAAATTATCTTGCTATTTGTATTTTATTTTTTATAGAATGGAATTAGGCATAGAACCTTTGGTGGAAACAGCAGCAAATGTATTCCGTGAATTATGTTATAATTATAGAGATTCCTTAATGGCAGGAATTTTAGTGGCAGGATGGGATAGTCGTAAAGGAGGTCAAGTTTATAGTGTACCCATAGGTGGCATGTGTGTAAGGCAACCAATTTCTATTGGAGGATCTGGTTCAACCTATGTATATGGCTATATGGATTCACAGTATAAACCTAATATGTCAAAAAATGAATGTGTTAAACTTGTAGAAAATAGTAAGTATTTATCAACATTTGATCAACATAATATAATTATTCAATATTTAATATAACGCGATTTTATCTTTACAGCATTGGCATTGGCAATGTCTCGTGATGGTAGCAGCGGTGGTGTTATTCGAATTGGCGTTATTACGAATAAAGGAATTGAAAGAAAAGTTATATTGGGCAATGAATTACCACGATTCTATGAAGGATAAAATTAGAACTAAACAGATTATTTACACCAATTATATTTTTTATTTTTTAAAATCTTATGTCAATCGTATTCTATTTCTGAATTAAACCGAAATAAAAAATTTACTACATTTATTTTTTTACAATTGTAGTTCATCCTAAAGTAATATTTTGTATATATATGTTCTAAATAGATTATTAAGAAGTATCATATTAACAACAATAGTACTTTTGAATAGCTATTAATAAATAATTCTTTGACACCCGAAAATCATCCAGGAACTTGGTTGAAACGCGACCGTCAATGTGATCAAACACATCTATACAACTACTACCATATTTAGGTCGTATTATCCACTTAGGATTCACTCTGGTATATACCCGGTCGTTTTAACTTCGTACTTAATGTCCATTGTCGGTTTAATGAGAAAATTGTCACAATGGCACAATCGTGATGTGTGCAATCGTATCGAGCCGCTCGAGCTTCTGGCTCTTTTCAGATGAACTGTCATGCTAGTTGTAGCTGGTCTTCCGTAATATCCATTACAACCTTCTACACTATATATAACATCAAGTAGCGTGTCATATATTTGAAATAATTTCTCATTCAATTCAATGTAAAATTATATTTTTCTCGAGTGTTATATCGCGTGTGTAAATTATATATTTACAAAACATTTATCTTTATATCTTTATATAAATTTTATTATTTGCAAATGTACCAGATTCGAAATAACAAAATCTCGTAGATATATAGTTTTTTCCAATAGTTTTAATGAACTGAAAAATTAACAAGTATAAAAATTAAGGTAAGCACTATTTTTAATCATATAAAAATAAAATAAAATAAAAATGTTCATGCTCTGATATCCTTTATTCATTCGTATTTTCGTATTTTTAAAAAAAATGTCAATTAATTCTCAAAAGGATTTACCTTCTAATTCAAAACGCCTAAAGGCGTTTGAAACAACCACAAAATTCCATTTTGCAACAAAATGACTGCGGAGGGTAGTATGGAGGATCGTCAACCAAATTGGTCGCAGGATATGCCAACAGTGCAGGAAGTCGGCGAAATGATGCGAAGTTTTGGCTTATGGGATTATGGAGTTTTTGGGTTTATGTTGATCGCTTGTGGTTTTGTCGGCATTTACTTCGGTTTTATTAAGAAATCATCAGGAGTAGATGAATATCTTGTAGGTGGCAGAAATATGAAAACATTTCCTGTTAGTTTGAGTCTTATAGCAAGTTTCATATCGGGTAGGAAATGCTTATTTCTAAATAATTACAACAATTATTCGTAACAATAAATTTTTTATAAAAATTTAACAATAGGTATTTCATTATTGGGTACACCGACGGAAGTGTACGTACATGGCATTAGTTATCTTTGTGTCGGTTTCGGAGTTATCATCGTTGGTATTGTAACGTCAGGAATCTATTTACCAATTTTTCACGAACTCAAACTCACAAGCACCTATGAATATCTCGAAAGACGATTTGATAGAAAGATCAGAACATTAGGATCAGTACTTTTTTTAATTGGCATCGTGAGTTTCTTTAAAGAATTAATTTTTATTTCATTTATTCAAACTAATTTATTCAAAATTCCCATAAAAAAAGATAAATTATTCTTCTAGATGACATGGCTTCCTATTGTTATTTACGTGCCAGCATTGGCTTTTAATCAAGGTACCAAATGCACATCGAATAATTTTTAATAAAACAAGTCGCATGGAACTAACGTATAAAATAATATATTTACAGTTACCGGAGTAAATGTACACGTAGTTACTCCGTTCGTGTGTATTGTGTGCATTTTTTATACTTGTGTGGTAAGATATAATCTTATAGATAGCACAAGTAAAAACACAAGTACAAACTCAAAAAATTATAAAATAATTCGCGTTTTACTAAATAGGGTGGTTTACGAGCAGTAGTATGGACTGATTTTATTCAAACCTTCATAATGTTTGGTTCTATGTTACTAATTATCATCAAGGGAACATCTGATGTAGGTGGATTATCATTAGTAATAAGAAGAAATCTGGAATCTGGAAGACTTGAATTACCTACGTGAGCATTATGATATCATTCTTTTAAAATAATAAAAGATGACGAATTAATAATCTTCAAGTTATACTAATTTTTGAATAGGACAGATTGGAGTCCTCTTACGAGACATACGATCTGGTCTCTCGTGGTTGGTGGTTTTTTTCATTGGTTACAAATATCCGTAATCAATCAAAATATGATTCAAAGATATCTTGCATTACCTACATTAAAATCAGCTAGAAGGTACATTTATTTTAATCTTCCATTATTCACAAGATATAAATTTGGAAGTTAGTTAGTTATTAAATCTGAGAAATAAAATGATACTTTTTTAGAGCACTCTGGATTTTCATAGTCGGAGTCTTGATTTTAATGGGAATATGCGGATACGCAGGAATGTTAATATATGCTTGGTACCATGTATGCGATCCACTTACTACAAAGGTAATGATTACACTTCCCTGATAGCCTAATTTCATGATATATCATGAACTGCAACTAATAGAAAGATTTCATATTCAATATTATGTCATTTGTACATCTAACATTTCATATTTTATATACTACAGATATATATATATATATTTAAAATTTTTTTTAAATAATGCTATATTTTTAACATTAAAAAAAATTTTTTAAAAATAAAATATACATATATATTTTTTTTTACATTTTTTTTTATGTAGTTAGCAGGCGCGAAAGATCAATTGTTACCATTACTTGTTATGAATATATTAAATGAATTCCCGGGTCTTCCGGGTCTTTTTGTTGCCGGAGTATTTAGCGCAGCATTGAGGTAATTTTTCTTATTTTTTATATTCATATTTGTTTAAAAAATAATCAAAACTAAACGATTTCTATAATATTTTAGTTCTTTATCTACCGGTTTGAATTCGATGGCTGCGGTAGTATTGGAAGATTTTATTAAACCTTTCAGAAAAACGCCTTTTTCTTCGAAAGCCGCTGATATTTTATTAAAATTAACGGTAGTTGTTCTTGGAGTAACTTGCGTAGCCCTTGTATTTGTCGTTGAGAAAACAGGATCTCATGTATTGCAGGTATAACACATATAGAAGAATATAGTTTAAGAGAATTTTTATTCCGAATAAAATATGTATGTTTTAGTTGTCCACGAACTTAGCCTCCATTACTAGCGGCCCTTCTCTTGGAATTTTCAGCATGGGTGTTTTGTTACCCTGGGTAAATGCTAAGGTATGTTAAAATGTAATATGAAAATGATGAAATAAATAATATATATAATAATATTATGATTTTGTATAAAATATAGGGTGCTCTAATAGGTGGTATTTCTGGTTTGGGTTTTATGGGATGGATTAGCCTTTCGGCTGAAGCAGCGATCGCTAGTGGAAGAATAAAGTGAGAATAGAAAAATGATTTTAAAATCTCTGTAATGATTTATGATGTTGCACAATGTAAAACATTTCGGCAGATTTGACGAGAAACCAGTCAGCACAGAAGGATGCTATTACTCGTTTCCTCAAGTGGAAAATTTAATGTTACTCGAGCCTCCAGATACGATTTTGGATAATGACGAATTTCTTCCGTAATTACTAAACTTTCGTAATTAAAAAATAAATTATTCGTTTACTTTTTAGTAATTATACATTAATCATATTGATACTTTTAGAGAACCTCTAGCATTATACCGTCTCAGTTATCTTTGGTATACTGTAACTGGTGCATTAGTAACAATGACCATCGGTCTTGTTGTAAGTCTTATTTCATCTGAAAATATTGAAAAATTAGATCCAATGTTACTGGCACCGTTTATACGAAAATTGTTAAAGACATCTGACAAAGAATCCCAACAAGAGGCAAGCAATGAGATTATTTTCTTCTAAAGATAAATATCTCTCTTTTAAATAAATTTTTATTAGAATTCTCTTTGATAATCTATGCTTTGTTGTTTCTTATAGGCTGGAAATTTAGAAATAAATAATTTGGAAATACGTAGAACTGGGGAAGAAAACGTAGCTGAAAGTGTATTACATTAGTATGACCTTGACTTGATGATCATGATCCATGTTGATCGAATCAGGGGTCGGCAAACTGTATGAGATGAAGTGTTTGGTTGACAGGCTGAAATATTAAATTAAGAGAATTGAGTCTAAAATAAGTTAAATCAATGGAGAAAATAAAGTACAAAATGACTCGAGTTAGAGTTTGGATGAGTTAAAAGGCCGAGGCAAGGGAGACGAACTTATCTAATATAATTTTTAGTTAGTGAAACGAAAGAGTTTGATAACGGACTATGAAATATGAATAAAATTTAATAGATTTTTTACACTTATTCATAGATATAATATTCATATGTATATTTCAACATTAACAGAAATGTACAAAGATAATATATATATATATACATTAACATTCTAATATTATATTAGCAATATTTTTAATAAAATTTTTAACTTCGCTGAAAAATATAACATTCAAAATATAAAAAACGATTAAAATATAAGTTTTTTCTTCCATTTTCATTGTACATAAAGTTAAAATATGGAATATAATATTTGAATAATCACAAAATTAAACTAAAATATATATTTTTCATAATACTTAAAAAATCATTATAAAATAATAAATTATTATATAATATTATATAATAAATTATATCTATACTTTTCTCATTAATTCATTCGAACATATATACAAGCAAAATAAAATCAAGAATTACATTTTCTTTTCATTTATGTACAAACAAATTAGATAAATCAAAAGATAAATTCAAAAATAAATATATCTCTGAAAGAGATATGTTTAAAACTTACAATAACTTTTTAGATTATAGATACTATGTTCAGCATATTACTATTACTATTATTACATTTTTACACTAATCATATAATAAATTAAGATTATTTCGAACTGTAAAAATTCGTGTTCGTGCGTAACTCGTGCAGTTTGTATTTATATAAAATTAAACATCAGATTATAATATATTGTAAATATGTATAGAGATTTAGATATTATCTGAAAAATACAATGTCTAACAGATTGATCGTATCGCTTAATTTGACGTGTAAAAAATTGTACTGAAATTTTGTACTTGCAGGGAATGATGCACAAACTGCACAAGAATTTCTTCCTATAAATTTCAATAATGTGATAAATTTTATATAATGTGATACAAACGTGTAATAGTGTTAGTATTTATTATATCAAATATTTTTCATCATTGCGTTTGTTTCATAATGTCTCGTTTTAAATATTTATCGTTATCGTATTCTTATATATTTCTTACATAATATAATGTATAATTAAATATTAACTCAAAAAAAAAAAAAGAAATAAGTAGTCTAAAATTATTTGAATAAGTATTTAAAAAACTCAGTAAAATACATGAGTAATAATAATACATAAAGTAAAGTTTATTTTTTTCTAAATGAAATATGTAATATTCATCAAGCGTAGATTTGTTAAACGAGATATTAATTTTCTACTAATATTTTATAATTATAATTTTCTTAAATATATGCATTAAATAAGCATTCTCTAAATAAATATACATGTAGATATGCGGACACATATACATGTATTTATTTTTTTTATTCACATATATAGTTTCTTAGACAGCTACGCATCTGAAGAAATTATAAAACTTTGTGCTATCATTTTAAAAAACGAAGAGTAAGAATTATATTCTAATTTTAAATTAAATTTTGAAGCCAAAAGTATCGATACTACCACTCAAGTTCGTTTATTTGGAATCTACTGTAATTTTTTATCAATTTTTTGACATTTACAATTTTTTGATGATACTAATGACTTTTTAAAGTTTAATAGAATCATATTTTGAAAAGAAATATCGATACTTTTGTTTCTTTATTTGAGGTATAATTGATATTTTAAATATCTATTATATAAAAACAAACAAT
The DNA here is from genome assembly GCF_029169275.1 of Apis cerana. Classification (NCBI taxonomy): domain Eukaryota; kingdom Metazoa; phylum Arthropoda; class Insecta; order Hymenoptera; family Apidae; genus Apis; species Apis cerana. The sequence goes on from NC_083863.1 coordinate 9,802,155, forward strand.
ATTGTTTAAATAAGAAAATAAATGAGATTTTTTTTTATTTCTTATTTAAGTTAATATTGTCAGTTTTTATATGAATTTTTCTTAGCATAATTGTTGCAACTATTTTATACAATCTGGACTAGATTTACGATTCAGTATAAAGAAAACTTTATATTTTCTTTTTGTTTTACTACTAATGATCTATTAATGAACTGGCCACATTGTTTAATCTTGAAAAATTGCGAATCATAGTATACAAAATATTTTATCTATCTCTCAATTATACAATATAATAGACATATCAATCATGATTTATATGTATACAAATATAAGTATACATATAGATATATAAAATATTTTTCAATCATATAAATATTATAATGAAGATTTCAAGAATCCTCTCTCAATGTTGAAAAAAGATTTAAAAATAATTTTTTTTAATTCTGAAATAAACAACAAACTAGTTTTCTGATAAATATATGAAAAAATATACAAATATATAAATTTGTATAATTAATATTAAATGAGAATTTGTTATTGTTACAGAACAATGTACAAATTATCAGTAAGATTATAAATAAAAATGAATATAAAAATTATTTATTAATTTTATCAAACGAATCTGAAAAAATTAGAATTATTATAAGATAAAAAGATTATTACATTTATTAAAAAATTTTATAAAATTTTAAAATGTATTCAATTGAATTTATCAATTTATTATTCATTATTTAATGAATTATACTTCGAGATTATATTTTTATTCTTCTAAAGATTGAAAATATATTCATTTTGAGGTAGCATATTCAACATGGTGTATTCAGGCGTGTTCAAAGATGATTTCAAATATTTGGTCCCATTTTAAAATCAAAATTTTCATTACTTATCATATGTAATATAATATAATATGTCTGAATTTTAAAAAATTTATTTTCTAAAATATTAATTAAATATAATTTAATATTATTAAAAGTAAAATGAATAAAAATAATATATATAATTTATAATTTCTTGATATATAATTTAATGATATTAATGTTAAAAAAATAATCTTTTCCAAAAAGATTTATTTATTTAAGAATATTTAAAATAACTAAGAATAAAGTCTTATTATGAGAATTATAAATGATTACAAATGAGAAAAATTATTCATTAATAAAATATCATATAATAAACAAATAAGATATTGATCTAATTTTCTAATTCTGTGGCAAATAAAATTATATATGTATACATATATAGATATGAACACATATTAAATTCTATTAAATTTATATCAAATATTGTGCAGGCAACAGACTTTCCAACGGATATCTTATTTTTATAATAATGAAAAATTTATCAACTATCTTATGTACAAATTAAAAAAAAAATCAAATAAAGTTTAATTCAATTAGAGACAATCACGTGGATGTCAATGTCTGCCCATAACATAAATCTTATAATTTCACAATATTTTTTTCTATTCTTGAAACATAAATATTTTATAATTTATCATTGATGTTAAAATATCATTATTAATAAGTTCAAAAAAAAGGAACTTAATGAATTAACTTTTTAATCAATATGATTTTCATTCTTTATCATTTAATATTTTATATCTAATTGTATATAAATTGACTTTATGTTTAAATGTATGAAAATATTGAGGCAGTTAAAATTTAAAAATTTATTTTTAATAATAAATAACATAAATATCTTAATATAAATATCTAACTATTTCAGAAAAATCTAAATGATGTTATTGAAATATTTCAAAAATATGATAGATAATAATTCTAAACAATAGATTGCATATATTGTATATATACATTAAAAAATGTATATTATAAATAATTTTATCTGCCTCAAAATATAAATTTAATAAAATATTTTAAATGACATCTTTTGAATTACGCAGTAATTAATTGTAACTTAATTATTAGAACCAAATTCAAAAGATACCATTGGAAACAAACGCTTCGAACTGGAAAACAGTGTTTAGTTATAAGTTGGTCGTTATAAAGTTTTTTCTATAATTGCTGGCAAGATACAACTTGAGGTGATAGCGCCGGTGGCAATGGCGCATTTTCTTCGTGAATCATTACAAGTTTACCGTACTTCACCATTCTCCTTTTTTGTTTTTGCTATAAATAAAATCTTATTCTTTTACTAATTATCATTGATTTACGATTTTCAAAAATGATTTTATATTTAATTATTTATTAATACGATTATTTTTAAATCTATATATATATATATCTATATAAATTTTCATATTTAGATTTTATTAATTGATATTAATTATTTTCAAATTTTATTTAATTTATTCTATTTAAAAATATATATGTAAATAAAAAATATTTATTCTTTAAATATTAAATATAATGATAATGATAATATAAATAATGATAATATATGATAATATATAAAAATAATATGAAATATAATGTTAAAATTATTAAAAAAATCTTATACTGATTTCTTATTTTTTTATAAAATATTTTGTACTTATTATAAAATTTATTTACTAAAAAAACATAAAATAAAGTTATAAAAATATAATATTTATGATAATATCATAAAATCTTAATAATTTTATACCTGCGATACTGTGCCAGCCGTCCAACTTCCATTACTGCTACCACTATCACTGCCACTAGAAGTGATTCCGTCTTCAAGAACAAGTTTTGTTTCAAAACCTTCGACTTCTAAATCTAAGTAAAGTTGACCCAATTGATCATTTACCAATAATGGCTGATTAAAATTTTTTAAGGCATTCATATCAGCTTGAAGTACTTCGTTCAAAGTTTTAGGATGTATTTGATATTCGTATATTAATTCTGGAGTTACGTGAACACCTTCAAGCCATGGTGGCTCTTTTCTTCGTTTACCGTGTTGTTGCTTCATACTATCCTATAAATAAATATTTATCAATGAATTAATTTTTTTTTCCTGAAAAATATTTTCAATGTTTCCGATGAAATGCAAATTAATAATTAAATATCTGTCAAATAATAAATATAAAAATATTATTTACCTCCGGTAAATATTCTGTTGGTTTTTGGTCTGGATTACAACTGCTTTCACTACTTTTGTATAGAAAACTGCTATAAAAGCTCGATGAGCTCGATTCGTCCACAATATAATCATTCTGTTTATAGATCTTTTTATTCACTGGAGTTGATATGTCCACTAAGCTCGAGCAACCTCCATCATTACTTACACAAGAAGATAACAATTCACCCGGTGATAATACCTAGTTTTTATTAAATTTATATGTGTAAAAATTATTTATAAATAAATAAATTAAGTTAAGAAACAAAAAAATATAAATTTATTAATTTACTTTTTTTGAGGATTCAGACATGGCCATAATGCTACCCGGCTCCGCCTTTACACTTGTTGCTTGACTAGCTGGTCGTTTTCGATCAGAGCATTTATTCATCGTAGCTTGATTATTTTCGTGCGAAATTGATGTTTGTTCAGGAATTAAAAAAGGTTTGTACATCATGCCCGTTGATGGAGTACCTATTACTGGAGGATAAATGACACCAGCCATTGTTGTCGACATATATGAAACTGGTAAGAACACTAGAAATTAAAATTTTAATATTTGTTAAATATTTGTTTGTTTAATATTTGTTCAAACAAGTTTAAAATGTATATTAAAATAAATACATACTATAAGGATTTTGTTGAGGGGGTTGCATTGGTTGAGATGAGCTAAGTTTCTCCCGTACAGGAGATAAAATTGTAGAATCGTTTACTTGTGGAACGGGGACACAATATACTGGTATCATTGGCAGTATTGGTATTCTAGGTATTGCTTGTGAATTTGTGCTGAAAATTGAAGAGAAATCATAATTTAATTTTGATATTCGACTATTATTTTTTATTTGCGTTTTATTATTTTTTTTTTTTTTCGTAAAAAACTCACTTTTGTGGTACATTTTGAGCAGATGGAGGAGGTGGTATAGAAACTGATAAAGGCTGCCACAAATTGACATTAGCACCTGTTTGAATTACGGTAGATTGATCGATGCTCATGCTTGTAACTGTGGTTGCAACATTAGTAGGCAACTGACCTGCGGTACTTGTCCTTGACACTTCTTCATGTTTTGAAACCTAATTAATCAATTAATATTTGAATGTTACTCCGTCGTATTAACTTTTCAATTCCTGATTCGATGCTTATTCATCGATGGATTACTTACTTTAAAACTGTCTCCCTCCCAACTATGACTTCCGCTTCTTTTAATGCCATGACTTTGGTTGACTTGAAAATGAGTATTTGGGTCCGTCGACAGTTTCTCAGTTGTCTTTATTCGAGAATCTTTTAATTTATCACTTGCCTTAATACTAGAACGAAGTTCCCGATGCTTCAGCATCATTAACTTTTCCATATCCTCGTTATGCCGGTTGAGCAACGATTCCGTCAACGTTGGAGGTTTAAAACTTTCCATACTAGTCGTATTCGAAGTGTTCTCTCTACTTGCTGAACTTGTTTGATTATTCGAACCACTGCTAAGATTTTCTGCACTACCACTGCCGCTTGCGCCGCTTCCGTTTATCGGTGACATGCATTTCCTGACTAATTTACAATATTCTTAACTCTTTACTTTCAAAGGATTAAATAGCGAAATTACAAGATGAAAACTCACCCGCTGAATTTGGACTTGTTTTTCCACCCTCATCATTGCTGGAATTAATAATCTCTTCATCGCTGCCGTACATAGTGGCAACTGGTGGTTTGCTCTTAAAGAATCTTTCAATATTTTCGTTGTAATTGAGTTGATTGTAACTTGGCGGTGTCTCGGTTGACGATTTGCTGTCGTAGTACTCATGATGGGGCGAAATCTCACCAAGCATCACGCTGTCGTGCTCCTGTAACAAGGGATTGCGTGATCCCTTCACAAGTATATTGTAGCGACTTAGAAAGAGTTGTCACTTGATTTCGTCACTGTCAATTGTTTTGCAAATTTGCGTTGCGTTCAATACTTTTGTTAGATGTTCAGCTATATAGGTGGCTGTTAAGATTTATGCAAGGAATTTTTCTGCACTATGTAAATTCTCCAACAATCTTGTGACCGCAAAAATGCAATATTTACAGCGCACGAGCAACCAATATGACCAATTTTAATATTTTTCCAGCTCTGTAACACAATTAGTTGCTTTAACTATTACAACCAACCAACTTCTTTCCCGTTTTATTGTTTTTTTTTCTTTTTTTCCTACATTATTGCCATTCATACATTCTCTTCTCGTACATACATACTCATATATACATATACATACTCTTCTTTATCATTTATTTTCTTTTAAAATTCTCGTTATACATACAAACAGATTTTTATTATCTTTAATTTTTCTATATATAAATTTAGAAAAATTTACGTATTAATGATGAAAATAAAATAAAAGCACATAAGATATTTTTTCTCTAATTTTCATTATGTCCTTTATTCATATATTTTTTTATATCTTTCCTTTTATTGATAATTAGAGAACTAGAGAAATATTAATTTAGAAATAAAATTATAAAGTTATCGTGAAAAAAAAAAGAAAAATCATTAAACGAGATTAGTATTGTTATCAGAACTTTTAAAATATTAACATCGCATGTTTAGTCTATAAATCGCTCTTTCATTCTCGCTTTCTCATATTGCCTCGTTAGTTTCAAAACCTTGTAAGTGAAGAGATATACTGGATACTCTATTCACGAATATTGTAATAAATTTATAGATGCCCTTATAGCCCTTTAAAATTAATATATATCAACCGTTTCTCGAATATATGAAGACTGAACTTTCTATACATCGTTCATTTTACTATACAATTTGTAAAATCGTGAAACAATCAATCTGATGACGCTTAAGCATGATGAAGAGACAAGAAAAAAGACTTAATACGATTATTTGATTTCAAATAATTTGATTTATACAAAATTGTGACAAAAGTTAACGTAAATGAAAATTTTCAAGATACAAATTATCGAAATAACATAAAAGAAAAAAAAGAAAATTATCGTTTAAAGATCTTGAAAAAATATACAATGGAAATAGTAAAATAGAAAAAAAATATAATCGAAGGCAAAGAATTTCTTTCTTAACAAAATAATCAATACAGATATAGAGAAAAAATAACAATGTTATTAAATACAAACATAATAACACAGATATATCATCAGATAAAGAAAGGATCGTATAACGAGAGAGCCTAGAATAAATATTTAATTCAATTATTATATAATTATATTTTCACAAAGAATCTTGAATGATAATTATATAGTAACAAATTGTATTTTTTTTTTAATATCCTGCCAACTGGAAAATAGAAAATAATTAGCTACTTGGATACTACTGAAGATATTTTAAGATAAATTGTTGCAATCGAAATGGTTGGAATTTATAAAAGGCTTGGCGTTTTTTTTAATCAAATAATTGAATTAAAAAAAATAATAAGTAAACTTACCAACAACGTGCCTACAAGGTTTTGAAATTGACGCTATCCTTCACCGGACCTACATAATTTTCACTTTGCCCTCCGTCCATGTCGATGTACGAAATAACTTGACAAATCTTTGCTGTTCATTTCGTCTTACAACTAGTCATATTATATGAATTGAGAAGAAGAGTTGCATAAATACCCTAACTCGTGAAAGGTTTTTAGTTATTTTGAGTTAACCTTTTTGATATGTCATCAGGCTGTAAAATATTTAATCAATTGCTGTGTTCCTTACTCACCTTAATCACCAATTTAACTTTCAAGTCATGTAAAAATTCTAGGACATATCATTCAGAAGCAATGAGAATTTTGTTTCTTTTTTCTATCGATTTTTTATCATCTTTCTTATTTTTAAAGTTCATAAATTATCTTAAGATATCACCGAGTTTTTAAGTTTTCATAATTTTTTTTTTCTTTTACTTTCTCTTTTCATAATATATTTATTTTATACGAATATAAATTTCTTTGCTTCGTGAGATATATCAACATAGAATTTTTTTCTATTAACCCTTCACCTAACTATTCGTACTCTATTTATGTCATGCAATCTTGTATCAGCAAAAAAAAAAAAAGAAGAAATTTTACAAGAAGAATTCAAACTCAATCAATCAAAACGCTAATCATATGAAAAAACAAAGCAATTTATTAATGAATTTATGGAAAATTTCTTCTTTTCTCTCTTGATACTGACGATAAAAATTCGATACAATCGATTCGTTTTGTACTTTGAAATCGAAATAGATGTTTTAGAAAACATAAAACATCGAATTTTAAAAAAACAAAAAAATAATAATGAAGATAACATTGTATCGAAATATTATCGCACACATCGTGCAGCCATAGAGCGACACGAAACGAAAATTTTTTTTTTTAAAATCTAAGAAAAATACCTTTCACGTTGAACCCTCATAAGAAGAACGATCTAATATTATAGTTATTGTAAATATACTTGTAGTATACCACCACAACGCATTATACCGTACTACTAGCAAAATTGATAAGTGTCGGCGATACTAAAACGTAGCTAATAGTCACCGAAAAACTCCTTTCGTCGGTAGCAAGCACATCTTTGCCAAAACCAGGTGTTCTCGTCTCCTGGAGCAGATTTTCCATGAAGGACGCGAGGTCCTTGCATCTCTTTGACACATCGAGCTCGGTAATATCTGACTTTCTTTGGATGCTCTGCGCAGACGTACGATAGAACAAAAAAAAAAGTTGGGAATTGAGAGACCATATTTATTGGGAAGAAAAATTTCATGGAAAATATATTACACGATGATGAACGTTTTTATTATTTGTCTGTGTTACCCTGAAGAGAGACAAAGAATTAATTCTATGTAACAGTAATGTATAACAATTCGATCAAATAGGTAGTTAGACACGATTTCTTATTATATAATAATTTAAACTATAATTTGTTTAGCGATCATTGCTATAAAAAAATATGTATAGTCGATGTGATTCGTCGTTTGGTACATAGATATTAAATTCTAAAAATTACAAGCCCTAGTTATCTATGTTTATCTTATCATATCATATCACGATTTATCTAGTTATCTATACAAACTGGTTCAACATAAATTACCATAGAAAAGACATACCTCGTCGAGAAGTGTACGTATCTCTTCTTGTATAATCTTGGCCTCTTTTAGCACTTCCTCGCTGATGTTAGTCAATTGGCTGTGCTCAGTTGTACATGATACGCGAAAGATATCAGGATTCGCTGGCCCTTTCAATATCCTGTGTTGACCTACGACAAATTCTAGTTTTTTCGTCCAGGGATTGATAAAGGACGACCATTCTGTTTCGAGGACGACGTAGTCTCCGTTCTGTATCCCGAACCTGTAGGGTTTCGATCTGAACGAGGCACCTTCGAGCTTGATAACCTGTTCAATGATATATTTATAAATATGATTAATCGAGAAAGTAGACATTTTTTTTTTTTACGTCATTCGACGTTCACTTCTTGGGACTCGTTTGTGCTAATCCGCATTTTTTGCGGATTATTCTATCATTCTCTCGCATACTTTCTTTTTTTTTCTCTTTCTCTCAAACGTATATTCGATCAAAACCTAAAGATTTGCTTTGTTTTTTTTTTCTGGGGCACATGCTCACAGTCTCATAGATGTCTTTGATGAAAGGCAGATCCTCGGGATGATAGAAGTCAAACAGCGAACGGCCAACCATATCCTGAGGTAGATAGCCAAAGTATTGGACTACGTCGGGATCAACATGGGATAAATAGCACGTTGCGTTGTGGCGGGTGGTGAATACCGAAGATATTATTGTTTCTTCTGGCGCTGCGGATAATGATAATAAGAAGGTCGGGGTCATTCTCTCTTCTGCCAGATGTTTCCTTCATGATGAAAGTTTTAAGTCTTTATGGTCAATCAAAGCTACAAATTCGATTTGCCGAGACAAGTCTGTACGAATTACTTGTCCGCTTTACCTATGTAAATATGAAATAATATAATTTGAAATAATGTAATTAATATTTTGAAAAAAAAAACATCGCACCAACTTCTTTATAAGGATAATTTATTTGTGAATTTCGAACAGACTTGTTGAAAGGATTTGAAAAAAGGATCCTTCATAATGGAATCGATGTTAATAATAAAATATCATGTGCGCATCAAACAAAACATAATATTTTCATATTTACATGAAAAATAATCGGTGCATTGTTATTCTTATTACTTTTTTTTTTGTTGTTACTCAAATAAATAATAGAAACAGTGGTCTCCAAACTGAACAAAAATGTATAGACTGGTCAAATGAATAAAAAAAAATATATATATAAATAAAAAGACGACAAAGATAAAATACTATCGTCACGATCCTCTAATAAATATTTCTAATTTAATAAAAATTACCTTCTGCTTAAGGTACGTCGCCATGGAAACCACCGAATCATATTGTATCATCGAGGAGACTAGACTAACGAAACGACTTGATTATTACCATTTACTATTTTTCCAACGATACTTATAATAATAAATTATATATCTGTTTAAATTGTATTTAAGAGGATATTTATCAAATTTTTTTATCAGTCGAATCTCCTCGAACATCTTTAACCGTACTACCTTTATATGCAGAGTGAACAGGTTGAGCAGTAACCACCAGGAACATTGCTTTGTGTTGCTGTTCAGTCGTACGATCTCGAAAATCTCTGAACGACAAAGTCAAGTGGAACGGAAGATACAAATTCGATCTTGCCTCTTTGTTGATCGATTGATGAGCGAAAGATCTTGTGTACTTTCGCAATCCGCAAAACAGACTTGCTCTTCTCCCATTAATACCTGATAAATCAATTATCATCAATAACAATCTTTAATATAAATTTTAAATTTAAATTTTGCAACGTATCTTAATTTAATTTATTCGATTCGAAGGAATAAGTAATACCTTTCGGTCTTTCTTCTTGAGGCGAGACTATTCCGTTTTTAATCTGATCAGCCAGTGTGGCCTTATCCTTGGGATGGACGTAATCGATGAAAGAACGGCCAATCCATGCATCCTTGAGATATCCTAGAGCTGTGCATATCGAGGGAGTCGTATACAATACGAGGCCGTCGTGCATTGAAATCACCGCGCAAAACCCCTCCTACAGGATATACAATATACAAATATAGACTTTGATTTCCAACGGATGTATGCTAATAGATTTATTTATAAAATTGAATAAAATATTATTATTTAAATTATCTAAATAATATTATTTAATAAAATTAAAATTATTCATTAGCACGTAGATGACACTGAATCTATGTCATCAAGATAATCACATCACATAAATTTTCGACACTTTTTTTTATTTATTACGTAGGTAGCTTGTAGAGAGAACTCGTCGCTACTTTGACTTCGATTTATACAAATTTTGTTCAATTTTTTTTTTTTTTTTTTTTTGCTTTCATTTCTATCACTATTAATATACAAGTTCTGAGATATAATTACATTTTACATATAATAATATCTTATAATAGCATTTTTTGCCGATCGATTTCACTATGCAGGGAGAAAAGAGTTGCGTTTTCATCAAAGAACGTAATTTCCATTCATTTGAAGGGATTCTGAATAATTGAAAATAGAAATTAAATTAAAAAGAAAAACTGTAATATAAATAAGAAATTAAACGTATTTATACAGATTGATTAGTAAACCTTCACCCATTTAAATTGAAAAATTAAATCAAATCTTAATAACAGGTTTTTGAAGAAAATGATAACATTTGTTAAAGTAGATATTAAAAAAAGAAGAAAAGAAAACATGATATTTCCAAAGAGACATAGTAATTTATTTCCCGGCCACTGGAAGGTCATTTTGCTAGTAACAGTTGTCAATTCCAATGATAAATCTCCTTTCTCCACGCATAACACTATTGAAACCTTGCAATAATGTTACTATTGTGTTACATCATCGTATACAGAAAGCCACACCGAATTACAATTAATTGAAGAAAAGAATTGCGTGTTATATCTATACGGGAAGTACTCGGGTTAAGATTAATAATAATTAAGAAATATGAGAGGATGCTTTTAGAATGCCCGATCCTGGATCCTTTCTACGAAGAAGCTTGATCTTGATCGATCATGTTCTGTTTTTCTACGTGTCCTTCTACCACAATTCTACTAGTTAAGAGAAATCTATTTCTCCGTTGGTTTTTTTTAATTAATACTAACATTGGCTTGAGAGATGGAATCATCCAGGGGATTCGTACGAGAAGCAAGCCCTGCTTCCACATCTGTCACTGTATCGCCGTTGTGCTCGCCGGGATCCGTTGCATCCACCAATTCTACAGTGGTTACATCTTCTTGTACACACCCAACAAAAATTCCCCTTGTTATGTATTGTTCCTCTTTAACAAACTCGCCCGTGTTTGCTGATGGGACATGGATCTTTCACCAAGTAGCATCGGTTACGTATTTAATAACGTTTCATGGACGTCTCGACATCATTTTAAATTTAGGTGAGCATTACGTATAGTGACCTTTCTCGTCGCGCAAATAAAGATCAAAGTATAGAACACGTCCAAGAAACATGTAAGACGTGACCTGCTGCTAGAGTAATGAATTAAAGGAAGAGTTGGGAGAGTTGCAATGTTTCCTTAGTCCAAAAGGACAACGTTATTGCGACAATATATATAAGAATGTAAACTTATCTCGAGATTATTCGTAAAAAAAAAGAAAAGAGAGAAAGAAAGAGAAAATAATTCAACTTTCTCTGTAGAGAGATCGTTGAATAACACGCCAAACTGATACCAATTTTTACTTTTCATTTTTTTATCTAATTTATGGAATCTAGTTTTATTAATCGTTCGTTGATATTATCATCATTTATCATCATATCATTGATATTAATCGAGATCTCATCAATTTTCGAAAGTTTTAGAAAAATAGTTTTAATAAAATAAACAAACAACAAGCAATTATGTAACAGATCTATTTTTACACTCAAATATTTCCTATTGCAATATATTCTGCAAACTCGTAACGATCAATGAAAAAATACCTATCCGAGAAATGATTATTCGATTATTAAAAATTATGTAAATAATTACGTAAATCATAGGCGATGTTATATAAAAGAGCGGTTCAGTTTGAGCGCAACTTGACTAAACGGAAAGCTTGGAACCTGCCTTTTGTCCACGGATAGCACTGCGTGATTATATAAAATCAATATATCGAGAAATTAATTGCAATGCTTAAAATATATTTATTTATATAGATTTCGGGATCGCCGTTCATTACGACAATTGTTCTTCACAGATATATAAATACATATTTCGTGCGAACCGAACCAAATAAATTCTTTGCATCTTTTCATCACTGTAGCAATCTGTATCAAGAAATTATTTGCATCGCGTTAATAATTAAGTTATCATTTTTAGTATCGATCATTCGACGATTTTAATTTCGATTCACAGAATAATATTGGTTTATTGGTGACATTTCTCTTATAATTACGAGCTCTAAAGGATTCGTGCACAATATTGGTGCTAATAATAAAACAAGGATCAATATTTGGTTAGAAGTTAGAAATAGGGTGCTCTTTTCAAGGTTTCGTTCGTGTTAAATAGAACTGAAGAATTAATTGCCACGATAACAACGTTAGTAATTTACGTTTGGAAATTGTTTCGTTTAGAAATTATTAGGGATATTAAAAATATCACCAAAGTGAACGAATCCTCTAGATCCATTGAATTTCTCTTTTGTTTGAATTAAAAAGTCGAACGAGTAAAAAGTAATGAAATTAAAGAACACTCGATTGTTGTAATTTTGAACAAAAAAGATGCAATTGATCGTTTCAGACTTAATGTCTGGCGGACTAAGGGAACCAGGATGGACAAGGAGGGAAATAATAAGGTCGTTCGTAAAATCTCTGGCTGTGAATAAGCGAAACCTAACTAATAAGAAAAGTGCATGAAACCAAATAACATCGCATAAAATTATCCATCTTTTTTCCATTTCATTGAGAAAAATTAATTTGCATTTCTCTTATAATTCTCGTTAATTTTATTAAAATCTTCGATAAATAAAAAAAACGAAAAGAAAAAACAGAAAAATGTTCAAATTTATCCTCAAATCAAATTTTATTCAAAATTGTATCTTGATCGAATCATAAAATTCGAAGGAAGAATTGAATTGATAAAGTCAGTAGTAAGAACGAATGATTGGTCCGACAGTTAGAATTTGATATTATCTTCTTCTTTTACGATATTGATTACATAATCTAATGATTGCACAATTGTGATCATTTTTGACCGAACTACATTAAAGACTAAAAAATTTTCGAAATTATACAGTTAACGTGCACTTTTTCCTATTAATTTTAGATCGCAACCAACCTGGTTTCTTTTCAAGTATAGATTTCGTTGGGACGGCGACATTATAAGACACGGCTTCTGGCGGTGTGCCGGCATTTTTCAGGGTAATATCTGCCTCAGCGTTAACAGCCAAAATCGTCTTCGACTTCTTCTTCTTATGTTCTTTATCCTTTCTTTTGCTGATTGGCTGTGGTAGAGCTTCATTGCTACATATTCATATAAACATTACATGTAAAAAAATGGAAAAACTTCTAATCTCATCTGACGGACAAATCCAAAAATTAATAGAACAGATAGGATTTTAAATTTGAAGGATAGTCTGAGAAGGCTATTAAACTTCGTATCGTCGAATCTAATATTTTTGTACGACGTTGTCTAATGGTATTTAAAGGAAGGTAGCAGAGAAAAAAAGAAGATCTCTCTCATTAATTTGCAAATAAAGCAATCGCGATCGGTGATATGAATTAAATTGTTCGACATATAAAATTGTTTGTAGTAAACATGCGGTTAACTAAAGTTTTGTTAGACTTGTAGACTTGAAGTAAGTTTAACATTTCGTGCAATTTTTATAAAAACATTTAATATAATCTTATTGTGACATTGACATACAATTATTTTCGGTGAAAAAGATCTTATAGAACTAATCTTAAATAAAAGCGTATTTATTCTCACGCATTTTCTAACAATAGCGCGATACCGGAAAAGCTAGTATTCATCGTACACTTTCAACGAGTAAAATATCAACTATACATACGTTCTAAAAATAAATTTGCTTTCCGCTGAGTCAACAAACAAGAAATCTATTGGACATGTATGCGAACATGAGCTGCAAGTTCATTTGTTGCTTTAACAATTGCTTCATTAAAAAAATAATTGCCACTATCGTCATAATCATAACTAGATTTAGAATACTATTATAGCTATTATAGGAGTGGAATGATATTAAAATAGATTGGAACAACTTTCACCAGGAAACTCAATAACAATAAAAATAGTATATACGTAACAAATGTTTTAGATCATCAAATCGTGACTGCATTTGTTAGGTAACAAATAGAAAGTGCATTTCTCCAACGATAAACCTTTCAAGCTTTCTCCAAGATAAAATTGGCTATTTAAAGTTTCATATTTCCGAGTTCACGAATCTTAAAAATGTTGACATACTCGAACAACTTCCTAGTTATTTAAACAATATGAATATTTTATCTTTTAAAGATACTTGTACTTTGTTGAATTTATAATAATCATTTTCAATGTTTTATAATAAATAAAAGAGACTTTGTGATTCTATCTTTTTTCTTTAATCATAATTAATCATCAATTATTATATAAAAGTTAAATTTATTAAATTTGTTAAATTCCTATCTCATATAATTCACAATACATTATGTAACAATCCAGAGTTTAATTGTACATTTTCCATACAGATTTGTGTCCCATTCTATAGAACAAAAGACATTGTGTTTATTTCAATCTTCTTACGATTATTTTCAGCGTGAAAAAGCAATTAAAATTACAATGTCCAATATAAACTAATACCCAATAATTGTTTCCATTGTTTGGTAGTTAAATATAACTACAAGTAAAACGGTTAATTAAAATTTCCAAATATATACATCGTATTTGAGACGACAGAAAAGCGGCTGTGATATCGTAATTGCACGTAACCTTGACCTCTACTAGCCACGAGCAAATTATAGAAGGATTTCCTCACGAAGTCTCTCTTTTTTATAATTCTCTATGAACACGCGCGATACGTGTTAATAACGTATTATATATTCTCGTGCTATTGGTTCTACGAACCAATAAACGCGCAATGATGCGAGGCGTGTCGTTTCTGATCGGCAAAAATTTTGAATCATACAAACAGTGGCACGTGTCACGTCATCTCGAATCGCACATTGCAATCGATTTTCAACAATTTCGCAATCGGTTTTTTCGTACAAATTTTTTATACATATAAAGAAAAAAAAATTTTATAAAAAAAAAAATTCATCAAAAATCGATGACGGATGAAATAGAAAATTCAATAGGAAAAGAAAGCATTGAAAACAAGATTATTAATTCGATAAATAAATAATTCAAAGTACTACTTCTATTTTTTTTTTCTATTTCTAAATATATCCCATAAACAATAGAAAATAGACTGGTTTTAACTATAATTTATAGACTCGATGTTGATTTATTATTACAACGGAACGGCCTATCGAGATTATGCAACGATACGTGGGGATATCTCATGCCACGTAGGCGACGCCGATGGCGACATTGCAGGCACGTGGCACTGCACATGCACCAATGTTTATAGCGGCAGTTGTGTGCGCTTTCTCGTAACTGAATGTAATCGTTCTCCTACATATGCATGAATACAATGCTAAAAATCCACATTAGCGCGCTATGTCACCTTCACAATCGTGATAATTATGGAACAACAATTTTAATCACATAAATATACCGGGAATAAAAATTCATCTGAAAAATTTGTTTCATAAATTATATGAATTTAATTGCATACATATGTATAAAAATAGAAAATAGAATAAAAAAATATATCTAGATGATTCATCACAGTGATATGAGATACTTCAAATTTTGTGATCTGAATAAAAAAAAATCATCATGCAACATTTTTAAAATTTATGAGAAGTAAGTAATGAAAAGAATTGTATCGTTTTTTATATAATTTCACGTTATCATTGTTTCAATTTATTGTTCATCATTCATTGTTCCTCGTGTAAGAGCAAACTCACGTCAGCAATGCAATGTTCATTCAATATTGTAAGTAGTAGCAATTGTGTGTACAATTTCATATATATCTTATTTTTAAAATGTAAAAAAATTTTGCTGATAATTGAATAATGTGTATTTCTCATTTTTACAGTTTTTGTCTTTAGATATCTTTCACAATATTTGATAATTTTAATCATGTTGCATCAAATCTTGTTAAATTTAGATAGAAATATTTTTTTATATACATTTATATACACTTATATATTCTTCTTTCGACGTATAATTATAATTATACATAATAATAATGTAATACATATTAGAAGATTACAATTAAATGATATATTTTGTATATTTTTTTAGGGAAAGCTCATAGAGCACTGAGGAAAAAAATTACATTTCCACTAGATTTCTTATTCTTATTTTCTATTAATTACAGTCGCAATGATAGTGATAAGATCCTTACGATCGTAAACACTTTCGTTTGTTATCAACGATCAATATATCTTTAATTACATTTTTTAAGTATTTATATATTTTTGAGAAAAAATTGTATATACAAATTTTACAGGAATCAGCCATTATCGCGATTGCTTCGTCATATTGATCGTATTTGAATAAAATTTAAATGATATCTTACCTGGATCCAAATGTTGAAGGACGCCTACCGCAATAACCACTACTTTCAGAGCGGTTGCTGTTTCTCGAAATCGAGCTGCCACTACTGAAATAGAAATTAATGAATATTAGAATTAAATATTAAAATAAATTCTTGGATTGTTTGTTTAATAACAAGTGGAAAATATAAATATTTTCGGATATCTTTATCGTAATATGGATTATATAATGTAGACATTAATGCCTGACAATCAATCGACTAAACTACTGTGTTTATTCGTTGAGTCTGACCTTGATTATCCGTTACTACTGAATCTGCTTGCACTTTGAATTTTTAATTTTTAAATTGATGTACAAATTTTTTTACTAATATTGTGTTAGTATTATTAATGTTAGTGTAATATTATTTAAAAATAAGAAGTTAATATTAAAATAAATCTTCTTGCGTGATAGTAACAAGTTTGCAATATAAAAAAATTACTTTTATAAATTACTTTTATAAAATCCGTTAATTATATTATAACTATTTATTAAAATAATAAAAACTTTTTTATAGAACAGAAATTTTCATATTTAAGTAATTTATAACTTATCAACTTATCGAAATAAAACATTAATAAATTAAAAAAAAAAAAAAGAATGACAAACAGAATGAAATTTAAAATTTTATTAATTTATGATGCATGGTTACATGGAACATATACATTTTATCAATTGCTTATCGCTTCGCATGTTATTATTTACACCTTTCGTAATTAAACTATTATATACATTTACTCGGCAATATACATCTTTTAAAAATACCGATAAAAATGATATCGTCGCTAGAAATAATTTCCGTTGAAGAAATTGTAATTAATATCTTCAAAACAGATAATATTTCTCGCTGTATATATTCTATATTTTCAAAATGAATCATATCTTTCATGGGTATTTTTTTTATCACTTATGATAAAAATGTAAAATAATTAAAAAATTTACTGATCAAATGAAAAATCATATGCATTCTCAATCTAACTCGCGATGAAATAATAAATCGTAGAAACTACATCCTATGGCAGTATGCTTTATTAGTAAACGAATACACAGAGGCATTAGAAGGTGATTGCAAAGGTGAATTTCTCGAACGGTAGGAACGGCCTCGGCCCATTAGCCAATTAAAACGTGGTCGAGAAAGTCACGCGATTCACTGACACGAAATCTTTGAAACCAGTTACGGAATGGGAAAAAAAAAGGACCGATCACATGTTCGGCAAACGTGACTACCATGATCGGCCCTTACGACGGAGTCTTTCTGGCCTTTCACTGTCCTCATTATTTTCCAGGGAACGAGCACGAGGCTTCTACATTTGTTGCACCTCGTTCGATAAGAAAAATTATTGCATAAGAAGGTCTGTTTCACGCTCGTGGCCCCGTGACTAAAACCCATCGAATGACACATTGATTGATTTATCGATTTTATACGAAGTTTTATTACGATACCACAATAATGCCAAGGAACCATCGCATTAAAGAAAATATGATAATTGAAAAGAGATAAATATTAAAAAAAAATCATTTAATAGAAGAATACATTCCAAATTTCAACGATTGTAGAATTGTTACAATTTTTCTGGTATTATTGGAAAGAGGTCAAATTATTTTTTGGGTTAAAAGATAGAAACTCTAAATACTGAATATTTAAATATTTATAAATATAATATAAGGTATTTGATTTAAACAATTTGAAATTTAAAAGAATTTCAATTAAATAGTTTTGTGAATATGGTAATCACTGATCTCACTTTGCATTCGTTCAACCTGTTTTCATCGGATTTCACAATTTGTGCCTAGGTGTATTAAATGCGAACGTAGAAATGCATACTTCGTCAAGAAACTAGTTAGCCTTAACCGTAGTGTTCGAGTTTCTATCCTTCTTGTTCATCGTATTTTTCGTTTACCTCTCACCTACATCATCGACAAAGCGTGTCAATGCCAAGTATCCTGCGCTAATGTTACATTGAATATCCTTTAACATCCTGTAAATTTTCAATCCGTTTAATTTGCAAATTATCAAGATAATAATTCATAAAAATAAATTATATGCAAGATTCTTAATGAAATTGAGAAATGATTGAATTTCTGGTTAAAATTATTTTTTTATAGATTAAATTTTAAAAATCCAATAATTTGATCAATTGATTTTTTTTTTACAAATGAAATATATACTCATACTATTTCAAATTATAGTTTAATATTATGCTATCGATAATTCAATACATTTCAAAATTAAATGTATCAAAATATTAAAATGTATAAATAATTGTAATTCTTTGTAAATATTGAACTATAAGATTTTGTATATATATATATATATATATATATACACATATGAACAATTCATAGATTTGTGATATCAATTAAATTATTCATTTTTTTTTCAATAATATATTATAAAATTTAAATTTTATAAATGAATTTTGAAAATTAATTAAATAAAACATAAAAAACTCAAATTATAGAAGTTTCTTCAAATTTGTATATACAAATCGTTATAAAATTTTCTTAAATCTTTCATAAAGTTTCAAATCGCAATTAAAAATTGCACTTCAAACATATCGACACTTTTTATCGCTTGTGAAATGGTTATATTGATTATATTGGTTAATCCACATTACTTGATGTGGATTTCACTAACATTTAATCGAAAATTTATTTTGATTAATTTTGAACAATCATACAGAATATTTAAATATATGTTATACAAGTAGAAGTTATGCAAATATCCATTTAATCGATCACAAAAATAAAATCAGAATTAATTAGAAAATCAAAAAAGAAAAAAAAGAAAAATTAAATCTTATATTTTTGAAGATAGAAGAAGAATTATACGAATTTACATTGTTTTTCATATATGTCTATATTTGAATGAAAATAATGTACGATATGAATATTCATATATTTTCACATATAAATTGCACATGATATATATAATTTAATAAGAATAAATTAATGAATACTTCTTAATTAATAACTTATATAACTTTTAGTTTTTATACTATGTAATATTAATATTAAATAAATTGTTTTTCAATTTATTTATTTTTTTTATATATTATTTAAGAAAAATAAATCAGATAGTATAATAATTATTGATATTTATTAATATTCGTTATATTTTTTTCTATTAACATCATGAAAGAAAGATTATAAATAAAATAATTAATATTATACTAATATTTATAAGTTGCTTAAAATTCATAATTTAAAATCGATGGCGCCATATTAAAATTGATATCATATAACAGGATAAGTTCAAAGTACTTAAAAAAAATTTTAAAATTAAACACTCAATACATACCTCCGTTGCGATTGACTGTTACTACAAGTATTAGAATATCCGGAATCCGACACTTTAGCATTTTCAGTAGATATCTCTTCCATCATTCTCTTCTAAGGGTAGTTTCTCTTTCAGATAATATCCGTTGAATCACAACACTGCTACTAAATCAAACTCGTTCACATGTCATTTCTATATTTTTTGGCGGTAAAAGTTATAAAAATGATAAAGAAAAACACGAAGAAATTGTTTGTATTTACATGAACGAAAAAGGATAGTAATATTTTTTAAATATATTCGTATTCACTATCTAAATTTAAAATAATGCACCATTTAATTGATTATAAAAAATCAGTAAATTAAATGAAAAAAAAAAGTTTTCACTAATTTCTTCTCTGTTAATTTCACAATATAGTAAACACTACGATGCGTACTAGACAGTAATATCTCTGAGGACTGAACTAAACCGAACATCACATATCTATCGCACCGAGTGACTGTTCCGCATAACGCTGCACGTTCGGTAACACGTGAGTTGTTACCCCCTCTATTTCACTGTTAACCTATATCGATGCAAAACGTGCCTCACTTAAACCACTCAAACACGATGAACACGATTAAAATAATCTCCCCATGACTTTATGCTTAATTCCAATGTATTTTACTGGCGCGAAAATTTTTTTTTATGTATTACACATTGCGACACCTGCTGGGAATATTTTTGTCTTTTCAATTCAAATCTAACCGATGATTCGGGAATCGATTAAATATAACATCATATACCGTTTTTCTATAAAAATTATTTTATTGCACATTTTATGAACATATCAAAGAAATATGCAAAAAATAAATTATAAACATCGTATACTTTAAAAGTGCAGTATAAAAGTGAAATGCATAAATGAGTGCAAATACAATAATCCTCTGATATAAATCTTCGTTCAGTAATAAAAAGGAGAAAATATATAAAATTATAATTTATTCTTTATATTTTAAGCTTCATATACACAATGGTAGTAATATCTTACTCTGCTATATCACAGTCATCACAGGTACACATCTTTGAATCCTTTAGATATCCTGGAAGATAAAAGAAAAAATATATCAAATTAGTAAATTATGAATATATAATGCAAAGTAAGATATTCTGTTCTGTGTAAAAAAAAATTAAGTGAAAATCAGTGTAAGATTTTGAATATTCAATGTGTATTTTAATATCATCAAACAAGTCAGTTACAGTCTCCTAAAACATCATTGCGTATAGTCATTGAGTAGAACAGTCTAATACATGTACAAAATGTCCATCATAAAATGTTCATGTTGTGCGTTAATTATATATTGGTATTTCACGATTTGTGATCATGAACATATTAATTCCCTAAGAAAATGTACTTTTTTTAAAAGAAATTTTATCTAAATGTAAAAACTAACATATTAAAATATTTGCAAATACATTTATACACATGAATATTGATTCCAAAACAAGATTTACTTGTAATATTTCCATAGAAAATGTTCAAAATTTTTTTTTTATTTTTACATCTGTAATTGTGTATTTAAAAAAACTAATTTTATTTAAAAAAAACTGATAATGAAATATTTCCAAATCTTTTTAATATTAAAATTAAATTAAATATTTTATTGTGTAACTAAAATTAAATTTATTGTAACCTATGATAAAATTTAATATTACTTTTATCAAATATATCTTTTGCACATAAAAATATTTTTTACATTTGCATTTACTATATTTATAGTTTAAAAAATATAATTTCAATTTATATTTTATGCAATACTATATTATAACATACAAAATTACATTTGCAAAATACTCACAAAAATAAGTATTATTCTATGGAATAAATCTTATTTTGAAATTTTAATTCTATGAAATATATTATTATTTGTCATTATGAAATTCGAATATTTCTTGAAATACATACAAGAAATAAATTACTTTACGTTTTCTTTCATACATATTACAGCTAATAAAAGAATTATACAGAATTATACTATCGGATATAAATAATAAACAAAAACATATATTATTAATTCTAAAGCATAGGTTATATTTTAAAGCCTGCACGAATAGTTAAAATTAATATTATAATTAATAATAATATAATCCTTGTTTTATAAACAAGGATATAAAATATAATTTCATTTTATTTTCTTTCTAGAAACTTATTTGTTTCTCTCATTTATTGATTAATCATTAATTAATCATTCATTAATTTAAAAATGAATTAATTTATTTTTTTTTAATTTGTTTAAATAAACTTTAATTGCAATTTAATACAAAAATATATATGCATTGAAAGAGAGACCTTTTACCTCTTACCTCTGATTAATCTATATTATATTACCATACAACAATAAATCCGCACTTTGAATATATTGCATCATATACCTTCCTTATATTAAAGGAAGGAATTAAATTAATTATAAAAATTTAACTAATTTTATATGTTCCATATATTTATAAAATGAATTTTTAAATTAATTTAATTTTTTTTCACTTTTCGCACAGGCCTCATAAAATAATAAAATCAGAAAGTCATGTGTGTGTGTGTATACGTGTAACGACATGTAAGGATAAAGTAAAGTAGCGTTAAAGTTTCAGTAACGTTGAAATCGCGAACGTAAGCGGTAGTTAAAAGTAGGTAGTTGGAGTAGTTTCCTTGGATGCGGGCCCGACGTGGTCAAGTGAGTCTTAAAATTCGTCTCTTTTATTGCGTCCAGCTTGTGTATACCAGTCAGTCTGTGAAGACAAATAGAAAAATTACATTTTCTCCTGTTTTTTAAGTAAAGTTATCGTCAGTTACAACGTCAGGGTGTTAATATTTAAATGCCTTTCTCTTTCCCTCCTTTCTTCTTGTATTCGACGATTTACTTACGAGATATACAAAAATAATTTAATTTTCATCTTCGTCCGTCCGTAATCGTTTTCTTCGATCTTCACCGACATTGCGCTCTTCTGCTTCTAATACTTTTAGTCGAGATCCACAAATTTCTTGTCCATGCAAAACCTATAAAACAGTATAATTTTATGAATTAATTAGCCTACTTAATTTTATTTTTTATTTAGAAATTATCATAAATTGATAAAACATACCTCAATTGCTTCATTTGCACTTTCCACACTAGCATATTTTGCATAACCACAATTTTTTCCTGGAAGCATATAAACATCTATAAGATTTCCAAATCTGCAAAAAGCATCCTTCATAGCATATATGGGAGGTACTGGAGGCCCACATACAATAAAGCATCTTTTAGCAACCTCTGCATCTATACTAGCCATTGGTTGCACAGGCGGTAATTTAACACACATCGAATGCTCTAAACCTAATTATGTAAAAATATAATTATATAAAGATATTATACATTATTACATTACATAGACAAAATAATTTCTCACTTGGTGCAGTTAATCCTGCAGCTTGAATTAAAGATGTAGCTTGAGCAATAGTTTCAGCTAAATGTGCTAAATCTGTTCTAGCACTAGCAATTCCACCAGAACTTCCAGGTTTTATTGCATTTTTTGGAGGTGCACTTGATAAATCTGGTTTGACTATCATCCTATGGCCAGGTGGATATTCAAAACCATGAAATTTTTCTCTTGCATATGCTGCTGCACTAGGATTAGAATATACTACAACAGCCTGACCTCTTGGCATTCTGTATCTTACATCATTTTTCAAATGACAATAATCCAATCCAGGTACAATGTCAAACAACTTCCATAATTGATCTTGATTTAATGCTGGATGTGCAATTACTTGTAAATGTGTATAACCTTCAGAATTAGGATAATTTGTGGCAATTTCTAAACTAATACTACTCTTTCCAAAATTTGATGAGCTATAACCTCCACTAGTACCATCATAATGAGAAGATAATCCATTATTATATTTTACATCAATATGTTCAGGTTTTGGTTTTTTTGGTTCAGCAAATACAGCTTTATATTTTCTATCACATTCTTCAAATGCTTTTGCTGCACTGGATACTTTTTTAAATTTTACATAACCAAAGCCTTTTGATTCATTTGTGTTTCTATCTTTAACTACTGTTGCATATTCAATAGGTCCAAATTTTAAAAATTCTTGTTGAAGTTCACTATCTGTCATAGATTTAGGTAATACACAAAACAAACGAACCCATCTTTCTTCTTCATTCGTTTCTCTGACAGACCCTTGATCACGGCTGAAACAATTGTCTTCATTTTCATATTTATCAATAATATTGTATACTAAAAAAGAATTATCTTTTAAAAGATTTTTTTGAATTAAAAATTAATTCTTCTTGTCTTATTAATTATTTAAATTCTTACTTTGATGCAATCATTACTTTAATAGGTCTTCCAACAGAACCCAACATTTTTCCATTCATTTCTTCCAATGCGAAAGCTGCTTCTGATGTTTTCGAAAATTTAATGTATGTAACTCCTACGTAAACAATGAATCACTTTTAAAATGCTTGAATGATATAAAAAACATATAAACAATTTTCATAAATAAAAATTATATAAATAAATTTAAAAATATACAAAAAATATTAAAAAATAAAGTAAAGTCTTATTGATTTCTTCTGTAGACAAGAGGAATTACCTTTATTTTCCCCTGTAATACGATCTTTAACCACCCAAATATCTTCAATCTTTCCAAATTTTTCAAAGGCTTTTCTGAGGTCATCTTCTTCCAGACTTTTGTGACATATAACAAATAAACGTGAATTCGGTGGATCATCATTTTTTGATCTTAAATCCGTTTGCGAATAATATGAATCCCTTTCCCTATGGTCAGCCATTTTGCAAATGAATGATGCAGACTACGTCGCCCGTCTACGGTCAGTAAAGCCGATGCGCTTCAGGGACGGCTGAAATAGGGTTCTATGATATCATTTTCTCAATAATATCTTTCAAATCTTAATTATCAAAATATATACAGTGTTAATTATATATATATGTTTAATGCTATTATAAATTTATTTTTATATCATAGCATAAACTTTTTTTACATTTCTATTTAAATATAATATTTTTCAAAATAAATTAAATTGTATTATTAAATTATTAACATAGATTTCTTTCAAGCATAATTATATATATTTCATATATTTTAATTTAGAAGAAAATAAAATAAAAAAGATATCTAGTTAAGTATTTATATTAGTTGTATATTTATTAGATTTATGAAGTTTTATTTGACTTTGATGACTCATGGCGCGAAATTATTTTTACTTGGATTTCCATTTTAGTCGATATCAGTATTGTTAAGTCAAAATGTTCCATTTTTACTAACTTTTCAGTTTAAAATTAAATGTTTAAAAACTAAATGTTTATTGAATAAAATATTCTTAAAATTATAAAATGACATCAATACCTTATTAATGGAAATGTAGTATATTAATAATTGTAACAACAGCTAGGTTAGATTAAATTACTTCCACATTTCACAAGATTTGTTGAACGACTTGACAAATTATGCTTTACTATTTTCTTATAATACAAACTTTTTTTATATAAAAGAGATATGCATTACTAATTATTATTGCTTTTTTATATAAATATATATTTTTTTTAAATCTGATTGATTTATATTGTATATATATATCTTTATTTTGTATAATTTAATAAGATAATTTAGTATACACAATTAAAAAACAAAAAATGAATAAATAACAATATTTCAAAAATCAACAATTTATTAATTTAATAAGAGAAAATGAATAATTTATATGTATGTTAATATATATATTTTTTTAATAAATTTATTTTTTTTTAAACAAAATTTTTTCCAGTGATTTTATACAATCATTTATGTATTATTGAATATAATATATATAAATATATTTATCATATATAATATTAACTATATATACATTATTATTAAAAATTATAATGATAATTATTAAACATCATATGTAGAAGCAGATACATTTCCACCATGTCCAGTCCAATTGGTATGTACGAATTTTCCTTCTTGACCAAGTAATTCATAAGTATGAGCTCCAAAATAATCTCGTTGAGCTTGAAGTAGATTTGCTGGAAGTCTTGCAGTTCTATAACCATCATAAAAAGCTAAAGCAGTTGATAATGCTGGAGTTGGTATACCTAATGTTACAGCTGTGGATACTACTATTCTAGCACTAGCTTGACATTCTGTCATTGCTTTAGTAAAAAAATCATCCAATAATAAATTGGAAAGTTTTGGATTCTTTTCAAATGCTGCTTTTATATTGCCCAAAAAAACACTAAAAAATAAAAGTATGATAAAATATTATTAAAATTTTTTTATTATTTAATATTATTATATTATTATTTTTATTTTATTATATTTTATTTTATTATTATATTTTATTATTTAATATTAAATTTCAATATAAATATATACATATACCTTCTTATAATACATCCTCCTCTCCACATAAGAGCTATACCACCATAATTCAAATTCCAGTTATGAATTTTTGCAGCCTCCCGTAATAGCATAAAACCTTGTGCATACGAAATAATTTTGGAGGCATAAAGAGCTTTTTTCAAATGCTCTAGAAATTGTTTTTTGTCACCTTGATATATAGCATCAGGACCTTTTAATGCTGAACTTGCTTCTATTCTTTCACTTTGTAAAGCAGAAAGACATCTAGCAAAAACTGATTCTCCTATTAAAGTTACAGGTACTCCATAATCTAATGCTGCAATAGCTGTCCATTTTCCAGTTCCTTTTTGACCAGCTGTATCTCTAATTTGTTCTAATAAATATCCTTTTTCATCCTTGTACTTAAGAATATCTCGAGTAATTTCAATTAAAAATGAATCAAGTTCTCCTTTATTCCAATTATCAAAGACTTGACTCATTTCTTCTGGATTAAGTTTTAAACCATTACGCATAATATGATATGCTTCACAAATAAGTTGCATATCACCATATTCTATGCCATTGTGTACCATTTTTACAAAATGTCCTGCACCTGTTTCTCCAACCCAATCACAACAAGGTTCTCCATTGACTTTTGCACAGATTGACTAAAAAAAATATTTTGTTATCAATATATACTTAATCTTATCTATGATATATTTAATTTTTAAATAAATAATCATATTTCAACTAAACCTGAAAAATGGGTTTAATATGTGGCCAAGCTTTAGGATTACCACCTGGCATCAAAGATGGTCCATATCTAGCACCATCTTCTCCTCCACTAACACCACTACCAACAAACAAAATTCCTTTTTTTTCTAACTCTTTAGTTCGTCTATCAGTATCTTGATATTCAGAATTACCACCATCAATGATGATATCTCCAGGAGATAATAGAGGTACCAATTGTTCAATAAATGCATCCACAGCTGCACCAGCTAAAATAATATATATATTATTAAAGATATTATTATTTATTATATTTATTATATATTAAATATTTAAATTGAATTTGTATATTAATTAATTATTATTATTATATTGACTTTATATTATATAATTATTATATATAAACATTTAAATAACATATAATTAAAACAAATAGTTTATCTCAAGGTCAAGTTATAATTTTAAAATAAAATTTATAATAGAACTTTACCTTTTACCAAAAGCATTACTCTTTTTGGTGATTTTAATTTATCTACCATTTCTTTCAATGTATATGCACCAATAACTTTTGTATTTTTTGCTTCATTTTCCAAAAAAGATTTAACTTTATCTGTTGTACGATTATAGGCACATACAACAAATCCATGATCATTCATATTTAGGATCAAATTTTGACCCATAACAGCCAACCCAATAAGGGCAATATCAGCACTTCTATAATATAAAATATATTTTTTTATTAAATTATATATCACAAAAAATATATTATTTAAGAAATATATATATTTTAATATCTAAATATGATAAGAAAAAAAATTTTTTTAATTCAATTTTCATTTTTATTTTCATTTTCATTTTCAATATATGTACTATCTATACTATTTACTTTTCTTAATTTTTTAAATAATTGATTAATTAATTATTGGTTAATTATTGATTATCTATTGAATTTTATTTTAACAAAAAATAATTACATGAATCAAATTATCAAGTTTTTATAAATCTAAATTTTTAATTTATTGAAAATAATACAAAACTTGTACTTACGGTTTACTCATTATAATTTTTCAAAGATTCTAAAAAGTGATGTATTATTTCTTTTTTGTAATATAATTTGAAGAATCAACAAGTGGCCGAACGCTTTACCACGAAGATTAAGAATGAACGAACATTCATATTGGAGTAACTTCGAAATCAGCCGACGTTTCGTAAGCCAATCGCAACGCCCAGCAAGGTCAGCACACTGTTACACACTGGAAACACTGTTATGAAAATTTCATAATTTTATCATTAATTAGATATATTAAAAACGTAATATAATAATTAATGGAATATTCTTATTTTTATTTTATTTTTTATTAAATTTATTATTAAAAATTTAATTTATGAAAAAAGTTTTTTTTTCTATTATATTAGCAACTTTATATTATAAATATCATAATGTATAAAGGAAAGAATAAAACTAATTATATTGATTAATTAATAATTTTTATTTAAAAATTTGATATTAATAATTTAATCTGTAAAATATCAAAATATTAAACTATTATATAATATAACAAAGTTTTTATTATTGCAAATTAATTTTGTATTATATCGATAATTTCAATTTTTAATATTTAATGTTTTTTAATTTATTTTTTAATATTATTTTAAAAAATAATAGTAATATTTATTATCGATAAATATTTAAAATTTTTATAATTACTTATAAATTTTATTCTAGATTTTTATTTTTATTTCTCTTGTTTTTTGAAAAGAATATAGATAATGATTCAGCAAAATCAACTTAATTATTTTAATATTATGTGACAATAACTAACCATTTCAAATAAATTTATATGTTACGCGCCTTCAATTGTGAATTTTATACTTCCAATCAGTATACGTATATACAAGACTGACATTACTTTCGGTTAATACTAAACAATGATTGGACACATCGCACGTACGAATGTTTTAATTGGGAACGCAACATGTCTCGATTTGCTTGATTAGATTAGGGAAGGTCTTCGTATATTTCTTTCACTTTTGGGTTATCCTTAGTGTATTTTTAACAATTTGCAACACTTCTTAGATATATAATTCATGTTATAAAATATTAATAATGAATTTATCATAAATATGTTGAAAAAGAATTTGATAAAAAAGTGTACATAACCCTTTGACAATGAGATATTCCATTTCTGAAATCAAATACATATATCTTTTTTATCGAGAAAAAGATTATAGAATACATTATACAGAAATACGTTTAAATAAATATTAACATTGAGTGATTTAATGTTTTAAGCAATATGGGATTATTATTTTCAAAATTGTGGAGTCTCTTTGGCAATGAAGGTAAATTCAGCATATGTAACAACAATATTGTATCATTATGCTTTGTGCATAATATTATATAAATAATAATATTGGAAAGATTCATATTTAACAATATAAAAATATAAAAATGATAATTACTTATTATATATATTATATAAGAATATATATATAATATTTGCTTTTTTTTTGTTTTGATAATATATAAAAATAGTTCATAAATGTTAAACTTTATTTAAATATAATTTAATAAGAATATAAATAAGAATTATAAATAATTATAAATAATTTCATAATTATGTTTTTATTGTTTATGTGTTAAAACGCATTTTAATAAAATAATTTTAATTAATTATCAGATATTTTTACCTTTTTTTAATTATCAAAAATTTAATTATAATGATACAATAAAATAATAAGTAAAATTATTCTTTGTTGTAATTATTATATTATGAAAACTTCTTAAAATTTTTATTATACTTTTACTTTGAACATATGTTAATATATATTATTCATATATTTTCCTTTCACATTCTAGAAAAAAGTATTTAAAATATTTAAATAAATGATAATTCATATAAAAAAGTAATTTAAATCATGTAATTATATAATTTATCAATTTAATTATAATTAAATTACATTATTTTTCAGAACATAAAATAGTTATGGTAGGATTAGATAATGCTGGTAAAACAACTATATTATACCAGTTCCTAATGAATGAAGTTGTTCATACATCACCAACTATTGGATCCAATGTTGAAGAAGTTGTTTGGAAAAATATTCATTTCATAATGTGGGATTTGGGTGGACAGCAAAGTTTAAGAGCTGCATGGTCTACCTATTATACTAATACAGAGTTTATTATTATGGTTATAGATAGTACAGATAGAGAAAGACTTTGTGTAATAAGAGAAGAGTTATATTCAATGCTAAATCATGAAGAATTAAGTAAAGCTAATGTTTTAGTTTATGCTAATAAACAAGATTTAAAAGGTAGCATGACAGCTGCTGAAATCTCTAGACAACTAGATTTAACTTCCATTAAGAAACATCAATGGCACATACAAAGCTGTTGTGCACTTACAGGAGAAGGGTAAAACAAGAATTTGTTATTAAAAATATAATTTTATTAATTTACGAAAAAAATTTATTGATTATTTATAATATTTTAGGCTTTATCAAGGTCTTGAATGGATTGTTGGTCGTTTAAAAAAGACATGACGTACATTATGAGAAATGATTTTGAATGTAACAAAATATTTAAACTGTAAAGTATATCTTTATTGTAAGTTACTGTGTCATTCTAACAATTGTACAAATGATATAAGAATGAATGATCATTTTTCAAATGGTACACTAGCTTCATGCATAACTGCATATACTGATTAAAATTATTGCAAACATTTAATATATCAAATGGTGGACGGGTAAACTTTATCTTATCTATCAATGTGATACAAAATATAAAGATTAATGATTATAATATAAAAATAAAGTAACATTTTAATTATTCTTTATAAAATATATTTAAGACATCATATTATAAGAAAACAGAAAAATTTAGAATATTGAAAGTCTTTTATAAAAAGTATTGTTGAAATAACTATAGCAAAAATTTTTTTATCAGTCTATGAAAAAATAAATATTATTGATACTTTTTACAAGACTGCCAAATTAACCTATTCTATCAAATTAATTATATAAATATCATTTATAGCTATAAATGTTATATTAAAATTACAATCTAAATAGTATTAAATTTTATTTTTTATTCAACAATAAAATATAATAAAAATATTGCATGCATATTTAAATAGTAAAAAGTTTAATCTTGATCCCGTCCACCTATATTTATATAAACATAAAGATAAATTATTTATTCATTTTATTCAGCTGATATGTGGATAAAATTTTTTTGGCGATTTTCAAGAATATATTAATGTACATAGTTTTTTATACTCCACATTAATAGTAAACAATTGTAAAAAGTCAACTTCAATTTAGCATCAATTGCAGCATATATTTTTCAACTTTCTATGTAAGAATTTGAACATTTCTTAATGCTTGGTATTGCAAACATCATTAAAAATTTTAAAATAATGTTATTCAATCAGTCCAGAGTTGGGCAATAATTAATTGTTTTGAAGTGATTTTTAAATAATTTATTATTAAAAGTCACTATAATTATCATCATTAATCAAATAATAATATCACATATAAGATAATTATGCACAATACTTGTAATCCATAATCATAAATCAATAATTTGTAATTATTTAATGATCATTAAAGATTATTTTAATATTTAGTAGAACAAATAATCTATTTATTTACAAGATATATATCTTAATCTTTGTAATATTAGGAAAGTTGGTTATATCTATTACTATTTAAAAAATTCCTGATAAAATAATTAGATTAAAATTCCAAAAAGAATATATATTATATAAAAATATTTTTTATATAATAATATAAAGTAATATATTGTTTCATAAAAATTTCAAAAAATAATAATATAAGAAAAGTATAACAAGAAATGTAAAAATTACATTAAAATTATATGTAAAACATATATCTCTAAAAAATAATATAATTTAATAATATAGATATTCTTCAAAAATATTTAGTATATCATTTCGCGAGTAATAACTATTAACTATCTTCTGATTTTATCAGCCTCAAAAACTATTGTTAATTATAATTTTTAATTAATGATTATTGATTAATTGATAATCATTAATTACATTAATGATTTTATATTAATTATAATTTTTATCAGATTATATTTTGCCCAACTCTGAATTAAATATTTAGAAGCAGAAAACTGTTCTGTGATACATAAATTCAAATGAGATGGTTGTTTTTATTAAAAATATTTAATCTGATTTATATACAAAATACAATGATGTATTATAAAGATATGTTTTGCATATGCAATTCATTACAAAAAATATTTATGATGTTCTTAAATATATTATGAATATTTTTAAATATTATTACTTTAACTATTCGATTGACAACTGTCTCATATTTTATTTACTTCATGATTATACTAATTAAGATTTGTGTAGCTACATAAATACTCTAGTATTTAGTAATTATTAAAAATTTGAAACAATAATAACATATTATAAAAAATATGATTTTAGAAATTATTAAGATCATTGTATGAATGATAAATGCCGTCTAAAACCAGAGTGAGATCATACATTTAACATTTCATAAAATAGCAATTTTCTCATATTGAGAAATAAAGAATTGTCTTAACTATGATACAGATACATATTATTATAGTATATGCAGTCGTTAATAAGATTTTCATTATATAAAAATTTAAAAATATAAATTTTTTTGTTTTGTTACA